>NC_060127.1:92737085-94161915 GCF_021461395.2 Schistocerca americana | reverse complement strand
TAAACAGAAGTGGATCAGATTGTCCAAATACGTAACTTCGCTCTTTGGCAAGCTAAACTCAAGTCAGTACACCTTTGTGTACTAACATTCTGCGTCTTATTGTTCCAGGTGGCCTACGCTGCCCCCGCAGTGAGCTACGCTAAGGTGGCCGCACCCGCCATCTCGTATGCTGCCCCCGCTCTGGGCTACGGATATGGATACGGCCACGGACTGGGATATGGAGGCTACGGATATGCCGCCCCCGCCATCGCCAAGGTCGGCTACGCAGGTCTGGGATACGGCTACCACGGATGGCATTAAGCTTCACCTCGTCCGACATCAAACCAACACGGCCGGACACCCTTCTTCACTCGCACTCACCCTAGCACCAGCATGAAAGACGCCAGGAGCTATACCTATGGTGGACAGTTGCCCCTCCGCACGCAGAAGATCTGAAGATAACCCAGTTCTCCTCTCGCCTACCACCCCTCTGTTTTCTCTAGCATTAAACAGAACTGGATCAGGCTGTCCAAACACAGAAGTTCGCTCCTTGGCAAGCTAAACTCGACTCAACGCTCCTTTGTATCCCCCTCTTCAACTCATCACGTTTTCCTGATTATTATGTCACTTCACTACCACTTCATACCACTGCCTAGATTCGACTCTTTGGCAGTTCTACGTGCAATATGTTTGTCTGTAATTTATTGTAATATTGACTGATGTGAAGGAAGAAAATCTGATGGATTTTGACTCTGTACGATATAAAGGTCATGAGTTTGGAATAAAATATTTGTAAATCATCATTATTTAGTCTCAAGCCGCCTTTTCTTTCTGGAAACTATTATGTGCTTACTTCCTGGACTGGTCCTATTACATCATCAGTCTCCTTCTCCTCCTCCTCATCCTCATCAACTGTTCCACATTCACTGCAGTATAAACGCCCCTATTGAATATCCATTTATTCTAGCTTCTTCATTCAGTTAGTTAGTTGCATGTTACATAGGTCACAAACATGAACTATGTGTATCGAAACGACTAGGAACGAATAACTTTCTACAGTTTGTACACGTGATCTGGTTGACTCCTTGACATCATTTTTGTTTTTCATTAAACATCTTAAGTTATTTAAAAGGAGACATTTGGGAAGTTTATGTTTCAGCATCAGGTCCCACAGCTTGTATCATTAGAGCTACAGACGTATTACTGAGTACTTTGTTTAGTAAGAAAAGAAAAAGGAATAGTTAAACTCTAGGAAACTAAATTACATATCAAGATAATTTTTATGCACAACTGCATGTTGTGAATACAATACATAGTAACTCCTCAACAGTGAAAGACTGAGAGCGAGGAACTAGGAGACGATGTGCCAGGCTAGGAGAATATGTACATCAAAGAAACAAATTAGTTTAATTTTCAAAGCCAGTACCGCACCAAAACAATAAAATCTGCGCTAGTTTATTCCTGTAAGGCGAGGAGTTAATCACGTGCCAAAGTGACACTTTGAGAAGTTATAACAACATATTTTAACGCATGCAATATGCAATCTGGTGTCAGCCCCTGTCACCAACACTAAATGTGCACTCTGCCTGGCAAATTAGGAAATTCCCTCTAGTAAACTATCCTGACGTGGTAACTACAACATCTTCACACAATTCTCATTAGACTTGGAAAAGAGCAAAAAATACACAATAATATATAAAAAGAGACGCTTCAGGTTACACGTAGAACATGTAAAACCCTAAGCTTTTCAGAGCTCAGATTAAGTATTTATGAAAATCTGCCAACATTTAAATGGAAGAACCATAAACATTTCAAAACCATAGGACAGGAAATAATACCGATAACAAGGCATACTTAACACATTATTTGGCGTTGAATACGTACAGTAAAACCCGTTAATTCAGTTTCCGACAGTCCGGTACTTTCAATAATCTGGCTCCGCTTCATACATGTGGAATATTTTGGACTTTTCAGTGGAATCTGCTCCAGACTGGCTGCGGTCAACAATTTAGAGTCGTGTAGTGCCAATAACAGATTCATTCACCTATGGTGCACCAATGGTCTACAACGATTAAAAGAGAGTGCTTTATAGTGTAATCATGATTAGTGGTGCTCTATGTGGCAATTACAGAAGGGCTGCGTAATATTGTGAGAATGTTTTTTCAAGCAGGCATTTCTCGAAACAAAGTGGAAGTGACAAGAAATCACGTTACGCTTACACACACACCAAAAAAGAAAAAAAAAAATCATGAACCGCACTGAGAAAGGTGAGAACAGAAATGAGATAATCGAAGAATATAAAGTTAGTTCTTTTTCAATCTACGGTATTAAAGAACAACTTCAAAAGTTTGCCTTACAGACAGTTGCAGTAAAAGACATTGAATTACGAAAAACTTTGAAAACCGCAAACTAGATCCCTCCTTATACTGCCCACACAAACCGTAGCCGGTTCTTGGCCTCTCAGTCCAGCCTTCCACACTTTCATGTCATCTGCATCTTCATCTCCCAGACCCAGTGCCTGCATGTCTCCCATGGTGTTATGCTTCCATCTCACCATCTCATTCTTGGCCGTCCCAGTGGTCTCTTTCCTTCAGCATCCTTAGAAGCCTTTATTACCGTGTTCTCCCCTCTCCTCCACAAATGTCCGTACCATCTTAACCTCTTAATTTTCACACTCGCTACGACGTCAGACAGTGTGTACAATTGCAGACTTATCTGTTTTTCTGTATTCTCCACTGTTTATTTTCTTTCACTGGTCCATATATTTTTCTCAGTATTTTATTTTCAAAAGTGATGAGTTATTTATCTGTTTTCTTTGTCAGGTTTCATGTCTCACTTGCATAGCACGCTACTGGCTTGATGATGGACTGATATATTCTTATTTTCGCCTACCTAGACAGTAACTTCGCTCTTAGATATCTTCTCCCAGCTTGAAATCTTTTTACTATCTCTTATTCTATAAGATTTTGTTGGTTGCTGTTGACACCGAGGTAATTGAATGTGTCTGTCTTCTGTATTGTTAGATTTCCGATTTTTAGATTGTTTGGTCCTAGATGAGCTCTTCTTCCTACTACCATGAACTTTGCTTTACTTTCTTCTTCTTCTTCTTCTTATTCTTCTTCTTCGCGGATGGATTACTTAGCACCGTCCATTACTTCATACGCGACGAATGGGCTAGTTTCCGTTGCGCAGACAACGTATGTCGGTTAAATTTTCTCTCTTCTTCCTCAAAACCCCGTGTGTTTGTGATTTTTCTGATTTCGTTTCTGTCATGTAGATTTGGAAACTAATTCTCTCAGGTCTTTTCCCGTCTGAACCAGTTCGGTCTTGAAGTTAAATTCTTTAAAAATGTATGGATTTTGTGAGTTAACCTGTTTGAGTCCACTCTTTCTAAATGCCCCATGAATTGCATTTTCCTCATGCGCATTTCTGCATTGGGTTTTGGATAATGCACACTATCTTTAGTTCTTGGTCCTAGGATTTTCCTCATTATTTTACGTTCTTTCACTTCTAATTCCCCTTTTAGTGTTCGGTGTTGAAGATTTAGTGTCTCGGATGCGCAGAGAGCTTCGGGTGTAATTACTGTTGTATAGTTTCGTATTTTGCAGTTCCACGAGAGACTCTTTTTCTTGTGAAAGTTTTTTGCTAGCTGAAACGTCGTCTCCATTTTCTGGACTCTTGATCAGACAGATTTCCTTTCATTACAATTTTCTGCAATCCATTCACCTAAATATTTAAATTCTTTTACTCTAGAGATGTAGTTATTACCAATTTTGAGGTCAGAAGGTGCATCTTTGCAGTCAGTCATAAATTTTGTTTTTTCAAATGAAATTTCTGATCCTGTTTTTGCTGCCTGCTCTTGTAATAATTCTAGGTGTTTTACTTTCGTTTATACTTAGATCTACTTTCTTAACTTCTTCCATTCGTACGGTCCCCATTTTCTCCAGGACTTCTACGTTCTTTCCTATCAGCACAACATCATCCGCAAAAGGCAGGACATTTATCTTTTTTCCCATGGTGACTCCTGAACTTTTATATGTTACTCTCTTCGGCGTGTCGTTGAGTGCCAAATTGAGCAGAGCTGGTGATATAATATCTTCCTGTCTCACTACTGTTTTTACTTCAAATGCTTCTGAGAACTCACTCTGTACTAGATCAGTTGATGAAATTTTGTACAGTTTGTTCCGTGTCGAAAGGTTTGAAGAAAAACCTGTAACTGGGCCTATGATTATGGAAAAAAGTAAGTAGCCACACTTGGAGGTCGGCATGCGATTTCTCATTCAGACTCAAGACAAAAGTTTAGGCAGAAAAATCAGATTGGGTACATTTCGAAAACACATGCATGAAAACGAAGAGTTTGTATCACTGTCACATAGTGCAACGTATCGAATTGTACAGATTCAAATAATTCAAATGGCTCTAAGCACTATGGTACTTAACATCTGAGGTCGTCAGTCCCATAGACTTAGAACTACTTAAATCTAACTAACCTAAGGACATCACACACATCCATGCCCGAGGCAGGATTCGAACCTGCGACCGTAGCTGCAGCGCGGTTCCGGACTGAGGCGCCTAGAACCGCTCGGCCACAGCGGCCGGCCAATTGTACAGAGAAACGTGCATCACCCCACACTACGGTACCAGCCATCGTATTTTGCAGACGTCTGTTCCGTAGTTCTCAAAGTTTATAGGCAGAATATCATCTTGTCACATGCAGGGGTACATTAAGCTACATGGACACATGGATGTGTCTACTAACTGCACAGTGCACAGTGCACAGTCACGACTGGTCCTATCAAGTTGATGTAGGTCTGCTCCCCGATGGAACACAGAAACGATAAATACGCCGATACGCTTTTGGTCCTGGATGCTGCTGTACGTGTGTATGCTGTACGGTGTCCTCGAAGTCGGCGATAATAATATTTTTCATCGCCTGGAGCAACGCCTTCGAGAAAGCGATAATCTACGTAAGCAAGTACAGAAGACACGATTCTGGAAATCATTCGCCAGCCACCTCGACGAGGTTGTCGTGACATTGCAAGACAGTTCCACATATCACAAAGACTGATTGTTGGAGTGTCGTACTCATCCATATCAACTCACGTTAACTCAATACCAGCGGCCAGGAGACTGCATTCGACGAGTACAGTTCTGTGAATGGTCTTAGTACCAAGTGAAAGTGAACATACACTCCTGGAAATGGAAAAAAGAACACATTGACATCGGTGTGTCAGACCCACCATACTTGCTCCGGACACTGCGAGAGGGCTGTACTAGCAATGATCACACGCACGGCACAGCGGACACACCAGGAACCGCGGTGTTGGCCGTCGAATGGCGCTAGCTGCGCAGCATTTGTGCACCGCCGCCGTCAGTGTCAGCCAGTTTGCCGTGGCATACGGAGCTCCATCGCAGCCTTTAACACTGGTAGCATGCCGCGACAGCGTGGACGTGAACCGTATGTGCAGTTGACGGACTTTGAGCGAGGGCGTATAGTGGGCATGCGGGAGGCCGGGTGGACGTACCGCCGAATTGCTCAACACGTGGGGCGTGAGGTCTCCACAGTACATCGATGTTGTCGCCAGTGGTCGGCGGAAGGTGCACGTGCCCGTCGACCTGGGACCGGACCGCAGCGACGCACGGATGCACGCCAAGACCGTAGGATCCTACGCAGTGCCGTAGGGGACCGCACCGCCACTTCCCAGCAAATTGGGGACACTGTTGCTCCTGGGGTATCGGCGAGGAACATTCGCAACCGTCTCCATGAAGCTGGGCTACGGTCCCGCACACCGTTAGGCCGTCTTCCGCTCACGCCCCAACATCGTGCAGCCCGCCTCCAGTGGTGTCGCGACAGGCGCGAATGGAGGGACGAATGGAGACGTGTCGTCTTCAGCGATGAGAGTCGCTTCTGCCTTGGTGCCAATGATGGTCGTATGCGTGTTTGGCGCCGTGCAGGTGAGCGCCACAATCAGGACTGCATACGACCGAGGCACACAGGGCCAACACCCGGCATCATGGTGTGGGGAGCGATCTCCTACACTGGCCGTATACCACTGGTGATCGTCGAGGGGACACTGAATAGTGCACGGTACATCCAAACCGTCATCGAACCCATCGTTCTACCATTCCTAGACCGGCAAGGGAACTTGCTGTTCCAACAGGACAATGCACGTCCGCATGTATCCCGTGCCACCCAACGTGCTCTAGAAGGTGTAAGTCAACTACCCTGGCCAGCAAGATCTCCGGATCTGTCCCCCATTGAGCATGTTTGGGACTGGATGAAGCGTCGTCTCACGCGGTCTGCACGTCCAGCACGAACGCTGGTCCAACTGAGGCGCCAGGTGGAAATGGCATGGCAAGCCGTTCCACAGGACTACATCCAGCATCTCTACGATCGTCTCCATGGGAGAATAGCAGCCTGCATTGCTGCGAAAGATGGATATACACTGTACTAGTGCCGACATTGTGCATGCTCTGTTGCCTGTGTCTATGTGCCTGTGGTTCTGTCAGTGTGATCATGTGATGTATCTGACCCCAGGAATGTGTCAATAAAGTTTCCCCTTCCTGGGACAATGAATTCACGGTGTTCTTATTTCAATTTCCAGGAGTGTATTATAAATTGCCGGCTGTTGTGTCCGAGCGGTTCTAGGCGCTTCAGTCCGGAACCGCGCTGCTGCTACGTCGCAGGTTCGAATCCTGCCTCAGGCATGGGCGTGTGTGGTGTCCTTAGGTTAGTTAGGCTTAGGTACTTCCTAGTCCAGGGGACTGATGACCTCAGATGTTATAGTGCTTGCAGCCATTTGAACGATATTATAAATCACGTGATACTAACTGAAGAATATAGCTTCACTCGTGAAGGTTTTTTCAACCTCCCCGAGAGCCATAATTGGTTGGAAAACAACCCACGGCTCAAGCGTGAATGTGGATTTCGGGCACGCTTTGGCATAAACTTGGTGCCTGGAATCGCGGGAGTGGTGCTTTTGGGTCCTTACCTATCGCCACACGAGTTGAATGTGCCCCTGTATCTTACGTTTCTTTGCGATACTTTGCCTGATGTGTTAGAAAACATTCCACTTGTTAGGCGTCAGTTATGGTTTCAGCATGATTGTGTACAGGCGCACTTTGGAATGAATATACGTAGCTACGGATCAAAAGAGATTTAAATGAAGCGTTTCCAGGGTAATGAATTGGTTGTGGAAGTGCAGTGTTGAGGCCTCCATGTTGCCTGGAGTTTAATTCACTAGATTATTATTTGTGGAGACACTTAAAAGAACAAGTTTATAGTGCTCCATCCATGGATATATACGATCTAATAGCTTTACTGCATGCCGCTTCGGCAATGGTGAATGTAGACGTGTTGCGCAGGGTCGAGCAAAGTATGATACAGCGAGTGGCTAATTGCTTGCAAAAATTCACTTTTGCCTTGAATCGCTATGAGGAATCGAAAGCCGACCGCCAATTGTGGATGCTGTTTCTTTCATCCTATATTTCCTTACTGTTAAACTCGTCATGGAATTCGGAAGCTTGACGTAGGTGGGGAGTTACGATTGGCAGATCAAAATGTAACTGATGAGTACAGAGAAACTTTTTCCAATTTGGTTTTAAACACCATAAGTGAGCTGTTAACCAAATATATACAATGTCGAAGAAACGGGCCTAGTTTGGCGTTGTTTGTGTATTTAAGCCTTGGCAGATAGAGATGGGAAAAGAGGTCAACTGACAGTTTTATTGTGTTAAAATGATTCAGGTCACAACATGGGAACTGATTCCAGTCGGGACGATTATAATTAAAGTTAAACTTCCAAAACGCTGTAGAAAAAACACCACTGGTCAGAAGGACGTCAAATTGCAACGGAAATTATCGGAGAAGGGGGAAAACGTGTGGCAGAAGAAAAAAAAAATTGTGAAAATTGGTTAATAGATGGCGGTGTATGTGTCAGAATACGTAAATCGAAACGTCATGATCCCAACCCACTGAGCCGGCCGATGTGACCGAGCGGTTCTAGGTGCTTCAGTCCAGAACCGCGCTGCTGCTACGGTCGCAGGTTCGAATCCTGCCTCGGGCATGGATGTGTGTGGTTTTATATATATATATATATATATATATATATATATATATATATATATATATATATATATATATATATATTTTTGCTTTGGCTGAGCAGAGCAAGCTGTACGAGGAGCATTCAGTAAGTAATGCAACACATCTTTTCCCCTGTGAGCAGGTTGTATTTACTCAGGGTTCCAATACACTGTATTACTCCCCACTCTTCTGACTACAAAACCTTGCTTTCAACGTAATCTTCTTTCAATGAGACGGCAGTTTGTCATCTTACTGGGACGGGGTGTATGCCCGCATGACATCATCCTATTGATCGGCATCACAGGTCACGTCTTGCCGCATAAATAATCCCCCCATCACCCACTTACTGCTTCCTGTCGAGTGCATCGTTCGTTGGGATGATAACAGATTCACCGGCCAACGACTCGCCGCGCTTTTGTTCCCTGCCAGATCTCCGGTTCTGAACACCTTCGATGCTCTGGTTGTCCGGTAAAAGAAGCTAAAAGACAATTCTCTGCTTGGGCAGCATGTCCGTTACAGTCGCCATTTTGAAGGCAACGTATAGCGCCGTCATCTTTCATGCAGCTACAGTGGCTGAAACGGAAATTTGGACGATGAGACACAAAAAATTTCACATTTTTCAACCTAAATTGGCCGAGAAAAAAAGGTGTCGCATTAGTTATTGAATGCCCCACGTAATGTTGCTAGATAACTATGCAGCCAACCCTCTAACGCCTGAACTTATCTCAAGCGATATATTCGCCACTTATTTTGCAGCAAACGTTGCTTTCCTGTTTCGGCCAACGGACCAAGGAGTAATTCAAAACTGCAAATTTTTTTACAGAACTTCTTTTCTTCAGGAGGTAATTAATTCAGACTCATTTTACTAAGCATTGAAGCTCCTCTTGATGTTCTTCGGCGTTTGCGAATTTAAAATTGGGTTTTTATCAGGAGGAGGAGGAGGAGGAGGATATCAGTGTTTAACGTCCCGTCGACAACGAGGTCATTAGAGACGGAGCGCAAGCTCGGTTGAGGGAAGGATGGGGAAGGAAATCGGCCGTGCCCTTTCAAAGGAACCATCCCGGCATTTGCCTGAAGCGATTTAGGGAAATCACGGAAAACCTAAATTAGGATGGCCGGAGACGGGATTGAACCGTCGTCCTCCCGAATACGAGTCCAGTGTGCGGTTTTTATGAAAATCCGCCTTATGCAGACAATTAGTTTTCATTCATTCATTTCGTAAATACCATCTTTGGATTACGTTATTTCAACTGTCTCGCTGTACGTGTGCTGGTGTTTGCCCAGTGCTCCCGCATTCCTTCTCGGTGTTGCTACTTCCTCTCCCGGGTCCAAGACTTTCTTGTTTTTATTTTTTTGGCTTTTCTTGGAAACCCTGCCACGCCATGAATTTCTCCTTGAGTGGGACACGCTCCAAGACGTCATCATGGGTGATCCCCATTTCTTTTTCTCCACCTCTGTGAACTAGGCCCATTTTGTTTTCTTGTCCTGAAAATAGGCGATCATACGAGTGGTGAGTCTTCCAGGGCTCATTCGGGTCATATGTCCATAAAACATAATCCTTCTTTTCCGGATGGTATCGGTTATCTTCTCTATGTGGGAATACAGTTCATGATTATGACGTCTTCTATGTTCCCCATTCTCTTTGATGGGACATAAGATCCTTCTGAAAATCTTCCTTTCCTTGACCTCCAGTTTTTCGATTAGGCCTTTTTTTTTGTTCATTACTAGGCATCCAGAAGCGTACAAGACCTCCGGACGAATAACACTGCAGTAATGCTTTAGCTTTGCATTGAACGATACTGATCTGCTGTGGATGTATTTGGTTAAATGGAATGCCATTTCCATTTTGTTCATGCGTGATATGAAGGCTTCTTTCTCTGACAAGGTGACTGTTATCTATTCTCCGAGATATTTCAACTTTTCAACTCGCATAATTTAGCCTTGATGGTGAATTTATGTTCGTTATAGACACGGTTTCCTCAAATGAAATTTGGGGGCCAGTATTTTGTGCTTATACGTTAAGCTCATTAATCTGTCCCTCAGCTGTTTCTATGGAACCAGAAAAAGTTGCAAGATCATCTGCAAAAGTGAGACAATCGATTTCAACATTTTGTTTTTGTAACCCAGCCTTACAACATTTTTAATTACTTGGTTTTCCAGTTCTTTGCGCCACTTACGAATCATCTTCTCGATGGCACAGTTGTAGGGCAGAGGCGAGAGCCCATCTACATCTACATCCATACACCGAAAGCCACCTGACGGTGTGTGGCGGAGAGTACGTTGAGTACCTCTATCGGTTCTCCCTTCTATTCCAGTCTCGTATTGTTCGTGGAAAGAAGGATTGTCGGTATGCCTCTGTGTGGGCTCTAATCTCTATGATTTTATCCTCATGGTCTCTTCGCGAGATATACGTAGGAGGGAGCAATATACTGCTTGACTCCTCGGTGAAGGTATGTTCTCGAAGCTTCAAGAAAAGCCCGTACCGAGCTATTGAGCGTCTCTCCTGCAGAGTCTTCCACTGGAGTTTATGTATCACCTCCATGACGCTTTTGCGATTACTAAGTGATCCTATAACGAAGCGCGCTGCTCTCCGTTGGATCTTCTCTATCTCTTCTATCAACCCTATGTGGTACGGATCCTACACTGCTGAGCAGTATTCAAGCAATGGGCGAACAAGCGTACTGTAATCTACTTCCTTTGTTTTCTGACTGCATTTCCATAGGATTCTTCCAATGAATCTCAGTCTGCCATCTGCTTTACCGACAATCAACTTTATATGATCATTCCATTTTAAATCACTCCTAATGCGTACTCCCAGATAATTTATGGAAGTAACTGCTTCCAGCTGCTGACCTCCTATATTGTAGCTAAATGATAAGGGACCTTTCTTTCTATGTATTCGCAGCACATTACACTTGTCTACATTGAGATTCAATTGCCATTCCCTGCACCATGCGTCAATTCGCTGCAGATCGTCCTGCATTTCCGTACAGTTTTCCATTGTTACAACCTCTCGATACACCACAGCATCATGTGCAAAAACCCTCAGTGAACTTCCGATGTCATCCACAACGTCATTTATGTATATTGTGAATAGCAACGGTCCTACGACACTCCCCTGCGGCACACCTGAAATGACTCTTACTTCGGAAGACTTCTCTCCATTGAGAATGACATGCTGCGTTCTGTTATCTAGGAACTCTTCAATTCAATCACACAATTGGTGTGATAGTCCATATGCTCTTACTTTGTTCATTAAACGACTGTGGGGAACTGTATCGAACGCCTTTCGGAAGTCAAGAAACACAGCATCTACCTGGGAACCCGTCTAAATGGCCCTCTGAGTCTCGTGGACGAATAGCGCGAGCTGGGTTTCACACCATCGTCTTTTTCGAAACCCATGTTGATTCCTACAGAGTAGATTTCTAGTCTCCTTGCCTGACTCCAGACTTCATTTCAAAAGCTTCTGATATTTCTCCTCTAAATTTCACTTCTGAGGTTGTGTTAGTTTGTGTTTGCTGGATTATCGGTTTGGTCTTCCTTGTCTAGGCCAAATTCTTCTAGAATTATGGTCAGGGTTTTACGATCAATCGAGTCGTATGCCTTTTTGAAATCCACAAACGTCACACCAAAATTTTTATTCCTGAGCTTGAGGTACGAAAGAGTAGATTTGAGGTTTATTAACGTTTCGACTCATGACCACCCCATCGTGAACCCTCCTTGATACTCTCCCAGCTGTGGGTCTCCCTGTTCTTCTGACCTAGTTTGCAGAGCTTTCGACAGAATCTTATAGGTTGTTGGTATGAGAGAGATACCACAATAGTTACTTACATCTGTTCTGTCGCCTTTCTTATGGAGAGGATGAGTTAGAGCAGAATTCCAGCCATGTGGGAGACTTTCAGTTTCCCAAATCTGGCTAATAATTTATATTAGTTTTCCTACTGCCTTATCCCCTGCATACTTCTAAAGCTCAGCAATTATTGAACATTCAAAAATGATTCAAATGGCTCTGAGCACTGTGGGACTTAACAGCTATGGTCATCAGTCCCCTAGAACTACTTAAACCTAACCAACATAAGGACATCACACAACACCCAGTCATCACGAGGCAGAGAAAATCCCTGACCCCGCCGGGAATCGAACCCGGGAACCCGGGCGCGGGAAGCGAAAACGCTACCGCACGACCACGAGCTGCGGACATAGAGCCTTCACCTGGTACTTTGTTCTTTTTAAGCGAGTGAATAATTAGCTTGATTTCTTCATTCGTTGGTGGTGATGGATCTGAGTGTACTTCTACATAGTTGGTGAAGCAGCGCTCCACGGACGCAGTCTGGTGGTAGCAGTATTTTGCTACTGCAGACTTTCTCCTGCCCTTGCATGGGATCTGCGATAGTAATGGAAGACACGCTGACAGGAAACAAACCATCTGTATCCCTTCATGCTTGATGTCTTTCCAGACGGCAATGTCGTCTTTCAGCGGCATGTCTGCGACTCGGAGCCACAATCGTGATACAGTGGTTTGCGGAACTCAAGTTGATGACTCGGTGACCAAATTCGCCTGATGCAAATTCTTTGGCTCCCATCTGGGTCGCTATCGGGAGCCGTCACCGTGTATGCAAAAGGGCGGCTTCTCATTTACGCAGATTACATGGCCTGTGCATAGGCGTCTAAAGCCGCATACCTCCACAAACCTACTAACAAAAAATCGGGTCCCTGAGACGCAGCTGTTGTTGTGGTCTTCAGTCCAGAGACTGGTTTTATGCCGCTCTCCATGCTACTCTATACTGTGTAAGCTTCTTCTTCCACCAGTACCTGCTGCAGCCTACATGCTTCAGAGTCTGTCTAGTATATTCATCTCTTGGTCTCCCACTACGATTTTTACCCTCCACCCTGTCCTGCAATACCAAATTGGTGATCCCTTGATGCCTCAGAATATGTCCTACCAAGCGATCCCTTCTTCTAGTCAAGTTGTGCCACAAATTTCTCTTCTATCCAATTCTATTCAATACCTCCTCATTAGTTATCTGATCTACCTATCTAATCTTCAGCATTCTTCTGTATCACCACATTTCGAAAGCTTCTATTCTCTTCTTGTCCAAACTATTTATTGTCCATGTTTCACTTCCATACGTGGGTACACTCCATACAAATACTTTCAGAAAGGACTTCCTGACACTTCAGTCTATACCCGATGTTAACAAATTTCTATTCTTCAGAAACGATTTCCTTGCCATTGCCAGTCTACATTTTGTATCCTCTCTACTTCGACCGTCATCGGTTATTTTACTCCCTAAATAGCAAAACTCCTTTACTACTTTAAGCGTCTCATTTCCTAATCTAATTCCCTCAGCATCACCCGATTTAATTCGACTACATACCATTATCTTCGTATTGCTTTTGTTGATGTTCATATTATATCCTCCTTTCAAGACACTGTCCATTCCGTTCAGCTGCTCTTCCAGGTCCTTTCCTGTCTCTGACAGAGTTGCAGTGTCATGGATTTTATTTCCTACTCCGAATTTTTCTTTTGTTTCCTTTAGTGCTTGCTCAATATAGAGATTGAATAACGTCGGGGATAGGCTTCAACCCTGTCTCACTCCCTTCCAAACCACTGCTTCCCTTTCATGTCCCTCGACTCTTATAACTGCCATCTGCATCAGTAATGTATTTCGTTCCAAAGACGGACAAACCAACTATTAAGCAGGTGATAACATTTTGGCTCATCACTGTATGTGGCTGTAAAAAGAAATAACAAACAACTGTTGAAATTGTTACTCTTGTAAAAACATGTTTGTGTAATAAAACTACACTCCTGGAAATGGAAAAAAGAACACATTGACACCGGTGTGTCAGACCCACCATACTTGCTCCGGACACTGCGAGAGGGCTGTACAAGCAATGATCACACGCACGGCACAGCGGACACACCAGGAACCGCGGTGTTGGCCGTCGAATGGCGCTAGCTGCGCAGCATTTGTGCACCGCCGCCGTCAGTGTCAGCCAGTTTGCCGTGGCATACGGAGCTCCATCGCAGTCTTTAACACTGGTAGCATGCCGCGACAGCGTGGACGTGAACCGTATGTGCAGTTGACGGACTTTGAGCGAGGGCGTATAGTGGGCATGCGGGAGGCCGGGTGGACGTACCGCCGAATTGCTCAACACGTGGGGCGTGAGGTCTCCACAGTACATCGATATTGTCGCCAGTGGTCGGCGGAAGGTGCACGTGCCCGTCGACCTGGGACCGGACCGCAGCGACGCACGGATGCACTCCAAGAACGTAGGATCCTACGCAGTGCCGTAGAGGACCGCACCGCCACTTCCCAGCAAATTAGGGACACTGTTGCTCCTGGGGTATCGGCGAGGACCATTCGCAACCGTCTCCATGAAGCTGGGCTACGGTCCCGCACACCGTTAGGCCGTCTTCCGCTCACGCCCCAACATCGTGCAGCCCGCCTCCAGTGGTGTCGCGACAGGCGTGAATGGAGGGACGAATGGAGACGTGTCGTCTTCAGCGATGAGAGTCGCTTCTGCCTTGGTGCCAATGATGGTCGTATGCGTGTTTGGCGCCGTGCAGGTGAGCGCCACAATCAGGACTGCATACGACCGAGGCACACAGGGCCAACACCCGGCATCATGGTGTGGGGAGCGATCTCCTACACTGGCCGTATACCACTGGTGATCGTCGAGGGGACACTGAATAGTGCACGGTACATCCAAACCGTCATCGAACCCATCGTTCTACCATTCCTAGACCGGCAAGGGAACTTGCTGTTCCAACAGGACAATGCACGTCCGCATGTATCCCGTGCCACCCAACGTGCTCTAGAAGGTGTAAGTCAACTACCCTGGCCAGCAAGATCTCCGGATCTGTCCCCCATTGAGCATGTTTGGGACTGGATGAAGCGTCGTCTCACGCGGTCTGCACGTCCAGCACGAACGCTGGTCCAACTGAGGCGCCAGGTGGAAATGGCATGGCAAGCCGTTCCACAGGACTACATCCAGCATCTCTACGATCGTCTCCATGGGAGAATAGCAGCCTGCATTGCTGCGAAAGATGGATATACACTGTACTAGTGCCGACATTGTGCATGCTCTGTTGCCTGTGTCTATGTGCCTGTGGTTCTGTCAGTGTGATCATGTGATGTATCTGACCCCAGGAATGTGTCAATAAAGTTTCCCCTTCCTGGGACAATGAATTCACGGTGTTCTTATTTCAATTTCCAGGAGTGTAGTTTCTCTCAATAGCGTACTTGTTAATTTTTGTAAATAGCGTAATATCCATGATCTGTCACTGTTGCATGTTAACACTGTTTGAATTACTGCTTATATACTTTATATTACCTTCATAATACATTCGTATTATTACATTAACACTGATGTGTTTATTTGTGTTACTAATAACATATATGTGTACAAGTTTAACGTAGATTATAGAACAGTATCTAACCACGGGCTATTCTAATTGCTGCTCCCTTTAATTATATTCGTGCGTGATGGATAAATTGCGATCTTTGACTAGTGTTCACGTAACGTGTTGCTTATATTTGATGTTTTTATGCATGTTTAGAGTGTCTTTGGCCATGTCAGCGTTGCCAATGTCACTCGTTTCATCGTCAGTACTGGATCTAGTCGAACTATATATGGCAGACTGTCTTCGTCCTCTGCGCCTTCTGTATTAATGGATGTATTGATATATGTCATGTTCTGCTTTTGGAATGTTGTTAGCGATTGCGTTCAGCTGTGTCATCGTATATGGGTTCCCCAATGTTTCGTATAGTGTAATTTCCATTATTTGTTTCATGTTGAAGGAGGCACTGCAAGTATTTTTAAAAGTTACTCATTTCTGCAGCATGAAGCACTGCTTATAACAGCAGTTTGTACAGCGCTTCGTGCTTAGCACGTCATTGGTCGTAAAAGACAGCATAGCGCCCCGTACTCCTAATATCCGGAGAGACACAAGCGAAATTGAAGCACATGAACCACACAAATAACGTAAAATATCATTAAAGATTTGAATAAGAGGCAGTTCGCATCGGCAGCTGAACTGTTCCATATGTAATTCTTACAAAAATGAAACAGACGAACATTGCTCGTCAATCTGGGCTGTGTGCGAGATAAGATCGACAGCGGAAATAGGAAAGATCCAGAGAAGAGTGGCGTCTTTCGTCACAGGTTCATTTAGTACTCGCGAAAGCGTCACAGACATGCTCATGCAACTGCAGTGGCAGACGCTAAAAAAGAGGCGTTCTGGATACCAGAGTTGTTTACTGGTCATATCTCAAGAGCGTATGTTCCTAGAAGGGTCGACCATTATATTGCTTCCTGTTACATACAGCTACTGAAAGACCATGAAGATGAAGTCAGATTCAAACTGCCATAGAGGCTTACGAACAATCGACCAACCCGTGCACTACTGGAATAGGGCCGGAGGAAGGCACAGTGGTACACACAGCATCCTCCTCAACACAACTGAAGGTGGCTTGCGGAATATAGTTGTAAGTGTAGATGCAGAATGGATTCTTGGGTCGCTTCTTGGCAGAAAATTTCATATTGAAGTCTGGGAAGCAAACAAACTTGTTGTTGGTTGAAACTTCCTGGCAGATTAAAACTGTGTGCCCGACCGAGACTCGAACTCGAGACCTTTGCCTTTCGCGGGCAAGTGCTCTAACATCAGAGCTACCGAAGCACGACTCACGCCCGGTCCTCACAGTTTACTTCTGCCAGTATCTCGTCTCCTACCTTCCAAACTTTACAGAAGCTCTCCTGCGAACCTTGCAGAACTAGCACTCCTGAAAAAAAGGATACAGTGGAGACATGGCTTAGCCACAGCCTGAGGGATGTTTCCAGAATGAGATTTTCACTCTGCAGCGGAGTGCCCGCGAAAGGCAAAGGTCCCGAGTTCGAGTCTCGGTCGGGCACACAGTTTTAATCTGCCAGGAAGTTTCATATCAGCGTACACTCCGCTGCAGAGTGAAAATCTCATTCTGGAAACATCCCTCAGGCTGTGGCTAAACCATGTCTCCGCTGTATCCTTTTTTTCAGGAGTGCTAGTTCGGCAAGGTTCACAGGAGAGCTTCTGTAAAGTTTGGAAGGTAGGAGACGAGATACTGGCAGAAGTAAACTGTGAGGACCGGGCGTGAGTCGTGCTTCGGTAGCTCAGATGGTAGAGCACTTGCCCGCGAAAGGCAAAGGTACTGAGTTCGAGTCTCGGTTGGGCACACAGTTTTAATCTGCCAAGAAGTTTCATATCAGCGCACACTCCGCTGCAGAGTGAAAATCTCATTCTTGTTGTTGGTTGCTGCGAACCAGTTTCGACTTATTCAAGAAATCACACTAGTCTCTTTTCTGGACGTCAGTTAATTGCCACCGATGGACTACCTAATAATCAGAAAACTACTTGTACTAATCACATATTAGAGGATCGAGAAGCAATTTTTTTGCTTTTCGTTATTAAACATCAGAAACGATTTATGTACAATAAAGCGTAATATGGAAAGATCATAAAGAATAACTACGTATACCGAAGGCAAAACTGCGTATCGATAAATGCAAAGCTACTGCAATACAACACGTAAGTGAAATCAGTAGTGCAACGCCCACTAAACCCGCTGGGCAGAACAGGTGATTAGGATAGTGGAAAGGGCCAAATAAGGTGTCGGTCAGGTTCACTCAAAATTGCAATTTATCGTAATTTAATAACACCTTTAAACCAAAACGGCACATAGCCGAACCTTTAGAACTACGAGTTTCAAGAAGGCAATTATTTCACGGCTGACTGCCACGAAACAAGAATCTTAAGGTAGCAAGATAAATCTCAAGTGGTAAAAACATACAGTTAAAATAGCAAATAAAATAATTAACATTTACATACACACACACAGCGAGGCTGAGAGCTTCATGGCAAGGGTGAATAGACAAACATAAACAAGATGCAATACAAGTGGCTGAAGACCCACAATAAAATTTTCAAAATTTTAAAATAAATTACCACAGCCTTTCAAAGACATGTTCGCAACGTTCTTTTTTCCCCCTTAGAAAAAGCATTTAAGTGGCTGAAGGCCCACAATTGATTTTCCAAAATTCAAAAATACGTAAAATCCAGTAAAAATAAGAATTTTTTTAATCATTGGCTATGATAGATTATAAACAGACAATTACACAGGTGAGAAGAACAATAAAGAAAACGGCGCTCAGAAGCCTCCAGGGAGGTCGGTCTGCCCTTGTTGAATTAGGTGAGACATGTGGTGAGCCCAACTACACTTGATCCGTCGGAACCCAACCAGGGGACAACCACGGACCGACCAACAAAACGACTTGCTTGCCACCAATCGGTACATGAGAACTCAAACGCAAAAGGTTACGAACGTGGTTATCCACAAAACTACACACCATGTTGGACAGTGGCAATAGGTGAGGCAAGGACACTACCTGAAATTACGTTAGTGGCCATGGCAGGTAACCGGAACACTAACGGCCACAAGGCAGAAAATTCCGGTGGTGCACTTGAATCGTATAAACCAATATAATTAATTGCGCCTCACGGCGGCTAAATTTCAGCAACAGAAACACTCGGTGATGCTCACAGGAAAACCTCCCCAATAGTGAACCACCGAAACGAACCACCACAACATGAATGGACGTGGCTTGGGCAGTTGAAACCACTACTCACGTTTGACGTCCTGGGTCGGTGAACCACGAAGCTCGTAGTGATGGGACAGCTCCACACACCCTCCGACACTGCGCAGGGACCGCCAGCAGACCCAGCCAACTACACTGCGTGGAGATAACTTCCCTTGTTCACAGCAACCAACCGACTCACTGCAGTCCTCCTAGCCGGAAACTATATGCACAAAACCAAAGATGCTACACGGTGCAAATATCGATAGACGTCGCTGCTGTAACACGTATAAGGAAGAAAAACCACGACGTAATCGCAACAAGGGCGGGAAAGCAAGCACAGACAGATAGCGAAGTTCACGAAAACGCATAGTTGGGAGTGAGCACGGCTCCAGTAGGCCTCCGTACGCTTTCATCAGAATATACAGCATTTCAAAGTTTTTACTTATTCCACTACCAAAAGTATTCTTGTCTCATGAAATCTTCGACATCCTGGATGATGACTTCACTATGGACCTAGGGGACGAGAAGTAAAACGATTTAGAAAAAGACAGTAATCTTAGCTTTTTGGAAAGAATTTTATTTACAGTGAAGCGCCAGAGAAACTGGTATAGGCACGATATTCGCTACAGAGATACTCAAACGGCCAGAATACGGTGCTGCGGTCGTCAGCGCCATTTTAGGACAAAATCTGTCTGGCGCAGTTCTTATATCAGTTACAGCTGCTACAATGACAGATTATCGAGATTTAACTGAGTTTGAACTTGGCGCATGAGCGATGAGATACAGCATCTCGTAGGGGATTTTACCGTACGATCATTTCACGAGTGTACCGGGAATTTCAAGAATCGGGTTAAACTTCAAATCCCTGACATCGCTGCTTTCGGAAAAAGATCCTGCGAGAATGGGACCAATGACGACTGAAGAGAATCTTTCAACGTGACGGAAGTACAACTCTTCCCCAAATTGCAGCAGATTTCAATGGTGGGCCATTAACAAGTTTCAGCGCGCAAACCATTCAACGAAACGTCATCGATACGGCCTTAGGGGGGCGAAGGCCCACTCGTGTACCCTTGATGACTGCACGATGCAAAGCTTTACACCTTGTCTGGGCCCGTCAACACAGACATTGGACTGTTGGTGACTGGAAACATGTTACCTGGTCGTATGAGTCTCGTCTCACGTTGTATCGAGCGGCTGAACCTGTACGAGTATGGAGACAACCTCATGAATCCACGGACCCTGTATCAGAGCTGGTGGAGGGTCCGCAGCTGTGTGAGGCGTGTGTCCTTGGAGTGATATGGAATCCCTGATATGTCTAGATACGAGTATAATAGGTGACATGCACGTTAGCATCTTGTCTGATCACCTGCATCCATTCATTTCTTGACACAACAAGGATTGCACCCATTCATGTCCATTTGCATTCCGACTCACTTGGTCAATTCCAGCAGGACAATGCGACGCCCCAAACGTTCAGAATTGCTACAGAGTGCCTCCAGGAACACTCTTCTGAGATTAAACACTTCAGCTTGCTACCGAACTCCCCAGACATGAACATTATTGTGCATATCTGGGATGGCTTGCAACATGGTGTTCAGAAGTGATTTCCACCCCCTCGTACTCTTACGGATTTATGGACAGTCCTGCCGTATTCATGGTGTCAATTTCCTGCAGCACTACTTCAGACATTAGTCGAGTCCATGTCGCGTCGTATTGTGGGAATTCTTCGGCTCTTGAGTGTATTTGTCACGGTAGTGTGATCCACTTGAATAATAATGTACGTTAGATACGATGCATTTACGCTAGCTATTTACCTACTGCCCGAAGAAGTGTGGGACGCGATCTTCGACATATCTTTTAGCTCTCTCATCCATGCATCCCATATATGCTTGTTAAAGGACATCCCATTGAAGGTTCTTGATTTTTGCAAAGCAAGTCACATAGGGGCCACGTCTGATGGGTATGCAGGATTGTTTTTTTCCTTTATTGGATTTCAATCCCTCCCCAGACGAGGGGGCGGGGGCGAGCTGGCTGCAGCGTAATATGCTGCTCTACATACTACATAAAAGTTAAAAAACATAATGAGAACAGAAATAAAAAAGAAAAACAGGCGATAAGACAGTGACATTTAAAAAAAATGTAAAATGGCGGAAAGTTGTGGAATTTAAAATATAAAAACACTGTGGTGACGATGCGGATGATAACACACAAGAAACAGACAGGCACAATTAAAAAACACGGGTACAGTCTGGTTTCTGTTCGTACGAGATAAAAAAAACAACTAGCGACAGTATGGCAGCTGTTCACAAGACTGACGGGGGCGCACAACAGTGAACACTCACTATAACAGCACTACATGGGTGACACGGCGGCAGATGAGGGGGGGGGGGGGACCTGGACCTATGAGGGGGAAGAGTGGGGGAGGATAGGAAAAGAAAAAAAAAGCGGAGCCGATGGAGGGAGAGGACATAGAAAAAGGGGGGGGGGGGGCTGGGCGGAAGCGAGAAGGATTGGGAAAGGCAGTGGAGGGAAGAGCAGAAAGGACTGGGTGGTGAGAAGGGAGGCAGAGATAGGGTAGGTGGGAAAAAGCAGGATGGAAGGGGGTGAGGATCAGAGTTGATAGGAGGTAAAGGAGAGAGGGCATCATCTGGGAGGGGGAGTTGACGGAAGCCACCTTGGGAAAGGAGATGAAGGGAGTAGAGATGGAGTGAAGGTGCGGCAGAGGGCGGGGGTTGGAGAGGAGAGGAGAAACCAGGAAATGAGGGGGATCAAGGCAGCAGGGGGTGTAGAGTATGTGGATATGTTCGAGGAATAGGAGCAGATGGGAGAAAGGAATCAGGTCGTAGAGGATACGCGTGGGGGACAGGAGGCGTATATGGAAGGTGAGGCGGAGTGCATGGTGCTCAAGGATCTGGGGGGACTTACAGAGCCAACTGCATCATTGCAGCACTTTCTTTCACCAAAAATTCACGAACGAACTTCAGTAACTACATTACAGTAGTGTAACATCTATGAATTGTTCTGCCATGAATCAAGGCCTTTTTTTTAAAAACTGCTTCACTCATATCCTGATGAATTTTGAATTTGTAACTAAAGGGTCCAGTAACATTAACGTGACATCCGCCTATTTTCGACATCAATGTGTAATAACGACTCAGAGAGGACAGGTGGCAACACTGGCTGTGAGGGAATACAAAACGGGTCGGGGGTTTTGAAAACAGGGCAGTCGTTGTCGTAAAGCGGGAAGGGAGCGACTTATCTGACGTCCAAAAGGGCATCAATGGCTTCCAGACGAATGATGGAACCATTTCCGAAACGGCTGTTTGTAAACTGTCTACGTGCACCGTGGTTGAGGTATACGGAGCACGAAAAAATGGCGATATCCAAAACCGGTGCCGAGGCAACAATGGTGCACCGCTGGCCTTAGATGACAGGGGTGGATGTGGACGCCAGTTCCGCAATTGGACGTCGACTGATTGGCACCAGATGGTCTTTTCTGATGAATCACGTCTTAATATCCATTAGGCGTGAAACGTTTGAAAGTTTCCAGGCCGGAGGAGGGACCGTTGTTGTCTGCGGAATGTTTTCGTGGCATTCCCTGGGTGATATCGTCGTTGTGGAAGACACAACGAATCGACACAAATATACATCTATTCCTGGGGACCATGACGACCCCTGTATGGACTTTGTTCCTCCTAGTGACGATGACATCTGCCAGTAGAACAATGCAACGTGTCACACAGCTTGTAGTGCCCATGTGTTGATCTAAAAGGACCGGGATAAGTTTACCGTTTACCCCTGGCCTCCAAACTCCCCGGATTTAAACCCCGTCGACAATATGTGGGATTACCTCGATCGGGCTCTTCCCACCATGGATGGTCAACCGAGAAACATGGCGCAGTTTGCCACTACAGTGAAGTCGGCACGGCTCGGCAGCTCTTCCTTTCAGAATCTGATTGACTGTTTCCCTGCACGCCTCGCAGCGATTCTCGCTACAAATGGTTTTTGTTCAGGGTTTTGACAGCTGATCGCATTAATGTGACTGGACGCTATAGGACTCCTCATCGATGGTTCGACCTTGTGGCAAAAACTCGTCATATACCATGTCCACAAAATTAAAGAACACAGATAGCATAGTCTTAATATTATACCTCCATATGAGCCCTAATTTCACGTTTCTTCACGGTCCTTACGGGAGATGTACATTAGCGGCTGTAGGGCCGTTCTGCAGTCTGTCACAAATGTCGACTCCCTAAACCTCCTTAACAGTGTTTCTCGAAAAGTAGTTCGTCTGCTGGCCAGGAATTTCTATTTGCATTTACAAAGCATCTCCCAAATATCCGCTTTTTTTCCATTTTTTTTTTTTTTTTTTTTGCTCATCAATCTTCTGACTGGTTTGATGTGGCCTCCCTCCCCTTCATCTCAGTGTAGCACTTGCAACCTACGTCCTCAATTATCTGCAGGATGTATTTCAATCTGTCTTCCTCTACACCTTTTGCCGTCTACAGCTGCCTCTAGTACCATGGAAGTCATTCCCTCATGTCTTAACAGATGTCCTATAATCCTATCCCTTTTCCATATCAGTATTTTCCACATATTCCTTTCCTCTCCGATTTTGTGCAGAACTTCCTCATTCCTTACCTTATCAATCCAACTAATTTTAAACATTCGTCTGCAACACCACATCTCAAATGCTTCGATTCTCTCCTGTTCCAGTTTTCCCACAGTCCTTGTTTCACTACCATACTACAATGCTGTGCTCCAGATGTACATACTCAAAAATATCTTCCTGAAATGAAGGCCTATGTTTGATACTAGTAGACTTCTGTTGGCCAGGAATGCCCTTTTTGCCGTTGCTAGTCTGCTTTTGATATCCTCCTTAGTCCGCCCGTCACTGGTTATTTTACTGCCTGGCTAGCAGAATTCCTTAACTTCATCTACTTCATGACCGTCAATCCTGACGTTAAGTTTCTCACTGTTATCATTTCTGCTACTTCTCATTACTTTCGTCTTTCTTCGATTTACTCTCAGTCTATGTTCTGAACTCAATAAAATTGTTCATTCCATTCAGCAGGTGAAGTAATTCTTCTTCATTTTCACTCAGGATAGCAATGTCATTAGCGAATCGTGTCACAGATATCCTTTCACCTCGACTTTTAATTCGACTCCTGAACTTTTCTTGTGTTTCCATCAATGCTTCTTCGATGTACAGATTGAACAGTAGAGTGAAAGACTACATCCCTGTCTCATAACCCTGTTAATCCGAGAACTTCGTTCTTGGTCGTCCACTCTTATTATTCCCTCTTGGCTCTCGTGCATACTGTATATTACCCGTCTCTTCCTATAGCTTACCCCCATTTTCTCAGAATTTCGAACACCTAGCACCATTGTACATTGTCGGTTGCTTTTTCCAGGTCGACAAATCCTATGAACGTGTCTTGATTTTCTTTAGTCTTGCTTCCAGTATCAACCGCAACGTCAGGGTTACCTCTCTCACGCTACCTTTTCTAAAGCCAAACTGATCGTCGTCTGGCACATCCTCAATTTCCTTTTCCAGTCTTCTGTATATTATTCTTGTCAGCAACTTGGATGCATGAGCTGTTAAACTTACTGTGCGATAATTCTCGCATGTCTTCGGAATTGTGTGGATGATATTTTTCCGAAAGCAGATTGTTTGTCACCCGAGTCAGACATTCTACACACCAACGTGAATAGTCGTTTAGTTACCACTAACCCCAATGAATTTAGAATTTCGGGGTGAATGTTATCTATCTCTTCTGCCTTATTTGATCTTTTAAATTCTGATTCTAATACTGGATCCCCTATCTCCTCTATATCGACTCCTGTTTCCTCTTCTATCACGTCGTACAAATCACCCCCTCATAGAAGCTTTCAATGTAATCTTTCCATCTGTCTGCTCTCTCCTTTGCATTTAGCAGTGGAATTCCCGTTGCACATTTAATTTTACCACCCTTGCTTTTAACGTCACCGAAGGTTGCTTTGACTTTCCTTCTGTTAGTCATTTGTTTTTCGATTTATTCATATTTTTCATGCAGCCATTTCGTCTTAGCTTCCCTGCACTTCCTCTTTATTTTATTCCTCAGTAATTTGTATTTCTGCATTCGTGAGTTTGCCGGAACCTTCTTGTATTTCCTCCTTGCATCGATAGAACCGACGGATAAGATATCTAGCGGCAAGCCCCTGAATTGCTTTGATGTTTTAATTTAATCAGAAAGGGTTGGGAAAGCCAACGCTCAAGCACTACTGAAAAATGAGACTTAGTGATCCATACTCGGGCGCTTTTTAGATGTGCTACACTTTCCCAGAATTCTCCCAATAAACCCAAGTCCACCATTCACGTTCCTGCTTTCATTCTACCGCATTCGCCACGTTTTTCTCGGTCTTGGGGTTTCAGAATGTTTGCTCTGCAACGACTGAGCCTTAATTTCGCGGTTCACATCCGTAAACCCGTGTTTCATCACATGGTACGTCATATTTGAGTACTTATGAAGCGTTACTGACTTAATCCAGACACATCTGTGCAACCTGTACACTCCGTTGTCTTTTTTTTTTTTTTCGAACAGCTCTAGAACAAATTTTGCTGTCTCACGTTTAAGAGCTCGAAATGTTTGACAACATTTCATTGTATAACCTACATGAGACACCAAGATCATCCTTGATTTCTCGGAGTGTGGGTCGACGATCGTTTATAATCATTTCTTCCACCTTTTCCAGTACTCCATCGGTTAGTGATGCACTAGGGCTTCCAGGACTCTCGTCCAATACTTATACCAGTCGTAAACCCATGTTTTATTCATGCAAATCTCATTAAAAGCTATACTTAACATTCCTAAAACTTCCGTCCAGCCGGCCGGTGTGGCCGAGCGGTTCTAGGCGCGTCAGTCTGGATCCGCGCGAGTCCTACGGTCGCAGGTTCGAATCCTGCCTTGGGCATGGATGTGTGTGATGCCCTTAGGTTAGTTAGGTTTAAGTAGTTCTAAGTTCTAGGGGACTGATGACCTCAGATGTTAAGTCCCATAGTGCTCAGAGCCGTTTGAACCAGCCTTCCGTCCAGTTTACGCTGTTCTTAAAGTAAACGTTAGTGGTCCATTTTTATACTAAACTAGCAACCCTCTCCGGCTTCGGACAGGGTACCGCCAAGTTTCTCTGGCCTGATATAAAGCTCCTTATTTTTTATCGCAGAAAATTATAATATCAAAATTTATTGTTTGTTAGTGATAAACACTATTAATACCATTTATTTAGTCGATGTTTAAGAAGAGAACTCTTTACTTAATTTTCAGTTGGAGTCATTGTCAGAAGTTTTAATGTCTGAATAACCTTCTCAAATACACTTTTCAACAGAATAGGTTGAAGTATCTTGCTTGATTTTTCGCATATCTACCACTTGTTTCCACTTCTTGTCGTTCATTAAGCACAAAGTAACCAGGAGTCTTTAGATCCAATGAAGTTCACAAAATTGTTACAAGACATAATGCGTAGTCTTTGACTGTTATGTAGCAAAGAGATTCATGCACTGGTCATCAGCACTGTTGGAGTACAAGATGGTTGGTTGATTTGGGTGAGAAGATCAAACAGCGAGGTCATCGGACCTATCGGATTAATGAAGGATGGGGAACGGCGTTGGCCGTGCCCTTTCAGAGGAAGCATCCCAGCATTAGCCTGAAGTGGTTTAGAAAAATTATGGAAAACCTTAATCAGGATGGTCGGACGTGGGTTGGAACCGCTGTCTTCCCGAATGCAAGTGACCAAGTGATGCTTTTGGCGCCAAGCTATATCAGTTATGTTTTGTACCAGAAGCTTCTAGAATAATCGGTGACTCAATAATTTATAAACGTCGTTTTTTTTAGGTTTAACGTAATTACAAATTAGGAGTGGTAATTTTTACATGTACATTCTTTGAAAGTATTATGAAAATGAAGGACATAGACAATGACGTCCAAAAAATTAAATACTTCTAAAATTACAGATCTTATGCCACATGACTGGCAGTGGGAAGGAAATCGTTTCTGAAGAAGAGAAATCTGTTAACATCGAGTATAGATTTAAATGTCAGGATGTCGTTTCTGAAAGTATTTGTATGGAGTGTAGCCATGTATGGAAGTGAAACGTGGACGATAAATAGTTTAGACAAGAAGAGAATAGAAGCTTTCGAAATGTGGTGCTACAGAAGAATGCTGAAAATTAGATGGATAGATCACATAACTAATCAGGAGGTACTGAATAGAATTGGGGAGAAGAGGAGTTTGTGGCAGAACTTTACTAGAAGATGGGATCGGATGGTAGGACATATTCTGAGGCAGCTGCGAATACATAGAAAGATAGTTCCCTTATCATTTAGCTACAAAATAGCAGGTCAGCAACTGGAAGCAGTTAATTCCATAAATTATCTGGGAGTACGCATTAGGAGTGATTTAAAATGGAATGATCATATAAAGTTGATCGTCGGTAAAGCAGATGCCAGACAGATTCATTGGAAGAATCCTAAGGAAATGCAATCAGAAAACAAAGGAAGTAGGTTACAGTACGCTTGTTCGCCCACTGCTTGAATACTGCTCAGAAGTGTGGGATCCGTACCAGATAGGGTTGATATAAGAGATAGAGAAGATCCAACGGAGAGCAGCGCGCCTCGTTACGGGATCATTTAGTAATCGCGAAAGCGTTACGGAGATGATAGATAAACTCCAGTGGAAGACTCTGCAGGAGAGACGCTCAGTAGCTCGGTACGGGCTTTTGTTAAAGTTTCGAGAACATACCTTCACCGAAGAGTCAAGCAGTATATTGCTGCCTCCTACGTATATCTCGCGTAGAGACCACGAGGATAAAATCAGAGAGATTAGAGCCCACACAGAAGCATACCGACAATCCTTCTTTCCACGAACAATACGAGACTGG
The DNA here is from genome assembly GCF_021461395.2 of Schistocerca americana. NCBI lineage: Eukaryota > Metazoa > Arthropoda > Insecta > Orthoptera > Acrididae > Schistocerca > Schistocerca americana. Next base: position 94,134,314 of record NC_060127.1, on the reverse strand, counting down.
AAGAGAAGGGAGAACCGATAGAGGTACTCAGGGTACCCTCCACCACACGCCGTCAGGTGGCTTGCGGAGTATGGATGTAGATGTAAATGTAGATCAGGGGATCACCAATTTAGTATTGGAGGGCAGCGTGGAGGGTAAAAATCGTAGACGGAGACCAAGAGATGAGTACACTATGCGGCTTCAGAAGGATGTAGGCTGCAGTAGATACTGGGAGATGAAGCTTACACAGGATAGAGTAGCATGGAGAGCTGCACCAAACCAGTCTCAGGACTAAAGACCACAACAACAACATGTTACATCATTGATTTGACATAACATGGATTGGTAAATTAGTAAAAAAATAGTGGCATTTATCTTGAATAACCTTAAATTGACTTTACAACATAGGAATAAGTAATAAAGATGTGTTTTTCATGTTTATAATATAATTTGTAGGAAAACTAATTTTCATGGTATGATCTGGTAGCGTATGAAACTATTAACATGTAACTGTTAAAATATATGTAACATATAACTTCTTCCTTGTTCTAATAAACATTGTAAATATCACAAACATGAGTCAGACAGTTTACAACCAAAACTAGGAATAAAAATTGTTAAAAAAGTGGTCTTTTAGATTTCCGTACTTATTCCATTAAATCCTTAATAAGTACATGGACATCTTGTTTATGACAGATACTAATGCGAGGTGTGTGAGGAAAGTAATGAGACATTTTTTATTCACCAAAGCTTTAATTTTCTTTCAAAGAACTGTATTGTTCCCTTCAAAGTAATTGCTTTCGGCAGCTGCACATCTGCAGAGTCTTTGCTCCCACGCATGGTAGCAGCGCTAAGAGACTTCGTGTAGTCGCATTATTTCGAATGTTTCCTGGTGTCTCTAAAATGACACCCTTTTAAAACGTTCTCAATTTAGCGAAAGGGAAAAAGTCACAATAACTCAGATGTGAATAGGGCGGGCTGTGGAACAATAGGAATGCCTTTTGTGGTAAAAAATTCCGTGACGGAAGTGGCCGTGTGACTTGGGGCGTTGTCACGATCCAGCATCAACTTGTCTGCAGTGTCTGCTTTCACTCGATTGACCCTTTTACTGAGCCTTTACAAAAAAATGTCGTGGAGGAACAAATTCTCTGTGCACGATACTCCCCGCTGGCAATGAAGCAAATCAGCATTCTTTTGATCTTTTATTTGCTCATTCGGGCTTTTTCCAGTCGCGAAGATGTCTCAATGTGCCATTTCTCACTTTACTGCTTTTTCTCAGAATCGTACTAAAAAAATCATGTGTTGTTATCACACGACTACACCATTCGTGGTCATTAGCATTTCACTCCAGAAGATCAATCCACATGTTTCTTCAATTGTCCTACATATTCATGAGGTTTTTGGCACCATTTTAGGATCAACGTTTCGTACATGCAAAATTTCGGTCAAAATTTGGCGCACGGTGAAGGTTAACATATCATCCATCATTCCTATTGTTTATTGTCGACCTGATCTGACAATAGGAGTTGGACGTCCGACGTTTCCGTCTGTTTTTGTGACTGCAGGTGTCCCTCAGCGATGTTTACCGTCAACGATTTCTCAGCGTTCCAAAAATGATACGTGCCAGCGAGACATTTATGCTCTTTATAATTAAGCTTCTCCACAGGCCTGTATCAGCTTTTCAAATATCACACTCGAGCATTCAGATCGATCCCGTATTTCTGGATTTCCGGAAGGCTTTTGACACTGTACCACACAAGCGGCTCGTAGGGAAACTGCGTGCTTACGGAATATCGTCTCAGTTATGTGACTGGATTTGGGATTCCTGTCAGAGAGGACACAGTTCGTAGTAATTGACGGAAAGTCATCGAGTAAAACAGAAGTGATTTCAGGCGTTCCCCAAAGTAGTGTTATAGGCCCTTTGCTGTTCCTTATCTATACAAACGATTTGGGAAACAATCTGAGCAGCCGTCTTCGGTTGTTTGCAGATGACGCTGTCGTTTATAGACTAATAAAGTCATCAGAACATCAAAAGAAACTGCGAAACGATTTAGAAAAAATACCTGAATGGTGCGAAAAGTGTCAGTTGACCTTAAATAACGAAAAGTGTGAGGTCATCCACATGAGTGCTAAAAGGAACTCAAACTTCGGTTACACGATAAATCAGTCTAATCTAAAAGCCATAAATTCAACTAAATACCTATTACAATTACGAACAACTTAAATTGGAAAGAACACATAGAAAATGTTGTGGGGATGGCTAACCAAAGGCTACGTTGGGGCAGCAACTTAGAAAATGTAACAGACCTACTAAGGAGACTGCCTACACTACGCTTGTCCTTGTCCGTCCTCTTTTAGAATACTGCTGCGCGGTGTGGGATCCTTACCATTTAGGACTGACGGAGTACATCGAAAAAGTTCAATGAAAGGCAGCACGTTTTGTATTATCGCGAAATATGGAAGAGGTTGTCACAGAAATGATACAGGATTTGGGATGAACATCATTAAAAGAAAGGCGTTTTTCGTTGCGACGGAATCTTCTCTCGAAATTCCAATCACCAACTTTCTTCTCCGAATGCGAAAATATTTTGTTGACACCGACCTATATAGGGCGGAACGATCACCAAGATAAAATAAGGGAAATCAGAGCTCGTACGGAAAGATATAGGTGTTCATTCTTTCCGCGCGGTATGCGAGATTGGAATAATAGAGAATTGTGAATGTGGTTCGATGAACCCTCTGCCTGGCACTTAAGTGTGATTTGCAGAGTATCCATGTAGATGTAGATGTAGATTCTTCAAGTTTAACACAAAACTTGATGGTATAGCGTTGCTCTACATCCCTCTGGTTCATTTTCATAAAAGACAACAAATGCACAAGTTCACTGATGAGTCTTTCAAAAATCACGTGATGGCTGTACGGAGCTGAAACTGGAAGGGATGAACACAACAGTCTGCATAAGTAGAAAAAAACTAGCGTTGCCAGATCGCCCGTGGTATTGTCAGTCTGATTTCTTTCTCGTAGACTTCATATACACAAACGTTCCTCGTGAAGGAGTCTGTTAGTGATATCCGTATAACAACTGACAGTAGTTACTGAACTAGCCTTCATATGCGGACAGAAAAACGCAGCGAGGGACTTTACTACATAATATATGTAGATAAAGAGTCACCGAAACTACCAAATCACTCGTTATCCTTTTGACAGCTGACAGCAGACTACGTATCCGATAATGGTATCATTGTACAGCTATTTGCAAACATGTTTACATACGAAAAATTCGCGCGAAGCAAACTAATACGACACACTAAATTTCGAAATTTCGCCGGTTTTACTTCAACTCGTATATGTAGCTACAATTTTCGCGCCGTGCCCTATTTAAGACATTCATAGACACAGTTCCCCTGGATCAGTGATCATCAGTAGGCTGTCGCCATTCATGAAACCTGTAACATGGCCGAAAGCTGATTTTACACAAGTGTGAACTGTGCGCTGCGTTGCCAAGCGAATTGCTAAAGTCCGAAAGTAGAAACTATCCGTACGCGACATGGAACACTCAGAACAATTTTGCTAAACTGAACGAACGTCAGAAACTTTGCGCGACAAAGTACTAACAGAATTGTTTAAACTGCAGGAAAGTTATTTCGATTCGTCGAAGCGTAATACTGAGTTAGCTGTCAAACAGTGGGTTCGTCGCAGAGGTGTATTTGCACTAAGAACATACGCGCGCGTCACACACACAGATATGAATAAAGACACACATACATCTCCACGCAGACGAGCATGCACAACGAAAACATCGAGCATGTGAAACTCAATTTGCCTTTCTCTCGTACGATATCCTGAAAGCCATGGTCCATGACAGTCAGGTAGATGCTATATTTTTTGGCTTCGCAGAAAATCGTTAGAGTCGCTACTACACACACGCTTATAATTGAGAGTACTATCGTATACTACATCAAACGAAGTTTCTGAGGGGATTGAGGATTTCTTAGTGGGAAGGACACAAAATGTTATGCTGGCTGGAGAGTCATCGGCAGACATACGTACATGTAACATCAGGTAAGCACCAGTTAAGTACAATGAGGAACCAAAGAAACTGGTACGCAAGCCTAATATCGTGTAGGTCCCAGCGAGCAAGCAGAAGTGCCGCAAGACGACGTGGCATGGACACGACTAATGTCTGAAGTAATTCTGGAGGGAACTGACACCGTGACTCCAGCAGGGCTATCCATAAATCCGTAAGAGTGCGACGAGATGGATATCTCTTCTGAAAAGCACGTTGCAAAGCATCCCAGATATGCTTAACAATGTTCATATCTGGGGGGTTTGGTGGTCAACGAAAGTGTTCAAATTCCGAAGAGTGTTCCTGCAGGCATTCTGTAGCAATTCTGGACGTGTGGGGTGTCGCATTGTCCTGCTAGAATTGCCCAAGTCCGTCGGAATGCACTATGGACATGCATGACTGCGAGTGATCAGACAGAAAGCTTACGTACGTGTCACCTATCAGAGTCGTATGTAACGTATAAGGAATATCACACCAATTGCACACGCCCCACACCATTGCAGAGCCTCCACCAGCTTGAACAGTCCACTGGTACACGTCCATGTGCACGATACAATGTGAAATGAGACTCGTCCGACTAGCCATCACGTTTCCAGTCAGCAACAGTCCAATGTCGTGTTGACTGGCCCAGTCGAGGCGTAAAGCTTTGTGTCGCGCAGCCATCAATGGTACAAGAGTGGACCTTTGTCTCTGTAAGCCCATATCGATGAATGGTTCTCGTAGTGACACTTGTTGATGGCTCAGCATTGAAATCTGCAGCAATTTGCGGAAGAGTTGCACTTCTGTCACGTTGAATGATTCTCTTCAGCCGTCGTTGGTCCATTTCTTGATGAATCTTCTTCCGGCCGCAACGAAGTCGGAGACTTGATGTTTTACCCGATTTCTGATATTCACGGTACACTCGTCAAATGATCTTACGGGAAGATCTCCTCTTCATCGCTATGTCGGAGATGCTGTGTCCTATTGCTCGAGCGCTAATGCCACTTTCAAACTATTAAATCTTGATAACTTGCCATTGTAGCACCAGTAACCGATGTAACAACTGCGCCAGACACTTGTTGCCTTATATAGGCGATGCCGACCACAGCGCCGTATTCTGCCTATTAAAATATCTCCGTATTTGAATTCCCATGCCCATACCAGTTTCTTTGGCACTTCAGTTATTTTGAGACCAATGCTCTTAATGTTGTGTTTTGATGACCTTGCAGATAATATTAATAATATCATCAGAGTTTTGATATGGTGGTCTATAAGAAGTACTGTCTTAAAAATTCTGCACAAGCAAAGCTTGGTAAGATTTTAATGTGGTGCACATTTTGGCAGTTGCTTTAAATACACAGAAATGTAAAATAGTTCACTTTACAAAAAGAAAAATTCATAGTATATGTAGTGGGACGCGAAATTGAAGCGTCACCCATCCACCAGTGTCAGCCCAGTTTGCAGGTGTATATGAGTTTAATTTAGTGTTTTGTTTATGTATTTTGTAATATTTGTAATGGTTGTGAATTATCTAAAGTTTTGTATTGATTTTTGTGTTTCATGTACAGAGAGGACGGCGCAACGAACGGAGACAGCATCTTCACTGCCGGGACCAGAGAGAAAATTGCTGGCCACTATACGTCGCGGGTCGACAGCCAAAGAGCAGCAGAAGATCCTGAAACTGAGTTGTTGCGTCGTGCTTCTAAAAACTGAAAAAATAAGAATTTGTAATGTTTCTACAACAATGACGTCATAGAAAGATTAATCATGTTGTAAATGTTCAGTCCTATCTTGTCAAGGCTCATGTTCACGTCTATATGTAGTATATAGGAAGATAATAAACTAGTGTATACTGCAAAAGTTTAACTACGTGTTCCGAGAATTTATTTATGAAGAATTATGTTAAGGTAGAAGTATTACTAATTTATCTGACAAGATTATTAATCTTTGACAACGTTCACCGCGAGTTTGAGTCTTGAAAGCTTATTCAATGTGGTTTTAATATTTCTTAAAGCAGATAACTTGCATTAATATAATTTCTGAAAAGAAACCAAAGACATCTAAATTGAAAAAAGTTTGCGCAAACCAATTGGACTGAGTGACGTAATTCTGCGCATACGACTCCAATGATGGTGTTGTAATTACAGTTTCGTTTAAGAACCATCCAGAGACAACTTTAAAAACAGCTTAAATAATTTTGAAGTGTTTTGTAACTGACGTAGGTGACGAAGTCTGCACATGGTCATATGTCAAAAGAAAATCATTTATACAAAATTTACGTCGTTACACTACATATCCCATGACTACAACATGAATGAGTTACAGTATAAATCGTTTAACTCATAAAAATACATGTATGTAACAATTTGTAGGGATATGAAGTGGAATGATCACTTAGGCTCAGTCACGGGTGAAATCGATGTGGAAAATTGTTCAAGCGTGTGGGACTCGTACTAAATAAGGCTAACAAGGGATACTGAACGTATAGAGAGGGTCACATGTTTGCTTTACCCATTTGTGAGTGTCATGGAGATGCTAAAGAAACTGAGAGCTAAGAGGCGCTTGAAGGCCAACGGAAACTCTTCCGCTAAAGTCTACTTAAAAGTTTCTAGAACCAACTTCAGGTGATGAATCTAGAGATGTAGTAGATCCCATACGTATCATTCACATGCGGATCACGAGGATAAGATTTGACTAATTACAGTACTCACAAAAGTGTTTCAACAAATCGTTCTGCCCACGCTCCGTACGTGAGTGGAAAGGGAAGAAGCGTTGATCACTAGTAGAACGGGACGTACCCTCCGTCACGCACATTTCAGAGTACGGATGTAGATGCAGACGTAGATATAGACATATGCATTCCAAGTGGTCCAAAAAGCTTCGAAACGGGATCATAAATTACAATTGTGGTCTTAATATTTCAAGTGTTCTACATGCCCTCTCCCCCCTCCCTCCCCCCGCCCCCCACCAGTTTAGTACAGTGCATAGAACCTTTGTACAACCACGTGAACTGTAAGAAAAGTTGTACTGTGGGATGTTGTTCAAGTAGCGTGTCATTTTGGCTTGAAAGTTGGTTATATCGTCAAAGTGTTGACCCTCTATGTGAATTTGGAAATTTTTGGTAAGGTCTATGGGACCAAACTGCTGAGGTCATTGGGCCCTAGGCTTACACACTACTTAACATACCTTAAACTAACTTAACGCTAAGGACAACGCACCCACCCATGCGCAAGGGAAGACCCGAACCTCAGACGGGGGGAGCCGAGCGGCTTCATGTGAATTTCCGCAGTACACGATTTTGTGGTAGGTTCTTAGTGATTTGTTTCCATGAAACAATTTTCCGCATTTTGCATTACGTGACTGGACTTCACACGTTCTTGTTTTTGATCGGGAGTCTAGATGTGCAGGACAATCTTTGCAGACAATATTCTCTTCAAAATATTTTGCAAAATGCCTTGAACGCTTAATTTTAGAGATGTTCAGTTTGTTACTGTATCGCAGTTAGTGACACAACAAGGCTAACACACTAGAACAGGACGTTCGCTAATTGACAATGACTGATCACATCTGGGTGGTTGCATGCACATGTTGTTTACACTTGATAGTGTGATCTGCCACCTTAGTTACTGAGTTGTAAATAAATGTAATAAATTACACAGCGCTGAGACGCCAGTATTTCTCACGATATTATTGAGCACTTAAGATTTCAAATCCACGTTGTACTTTCATCATTTGGAATTTGGTTCTCTACAGTATAGTAACCGCTTGAAACTGGGACAGTATAGAGGCCGAAACCTGTAGCGAACCAAAGAGAGTTCTACCTAGCAACTGGGGCGGGTTTTCGTTAGTTAAACAAACAGTTGAGGTATCAGCACTTGGAGATATAAAAAGACTGGCTAACATGAAAAAGTAGGATGTGTGCGTATGTGCTTGGAAAATGAGCTGGTTCCTTGACGTCGTGGAGAACAATTACCATCCTCTCCTGTGATAAGCTATTATTTAAACACTAGCGCCTCCCCTTATCTTGCGATTCACAGTTCTTCCCTGAGTGATATGATCAGCAACTTCGTTGTTTTCATTCTGACTACACAGGAAACATCAGTACCCACTCACCACTGTTTACAGGTAGTAAAAAATGACTTAACTGATAGAAATAACAAGTTACTGAGAAGTAGCAGCATCTCGCGTCAGTCACAAGAATGGTGTTAGTTGCGGCCTTACGAGGTTGCAAATCACGTTACCTTCAAGAACATGCTGCAGCGGTCGTGAACATTAGTTACCTTTGAGATTGGACGTGGTGAGTGGATGTTAGCGGATGTTACCCAAGGATGCCTTTAAGACAAAAAGGACGTCATTCTCAATACCTCACGAAGTCATGCAATACCGCTGCAAGAACGTGGATGTCCCTTCCGCAGGAAGACTTTGCAGGAATATAGCCACTGTACATGACTTCTGGCAGCGGCCATCACGACACTGTACGGTCACAAGAAGACCGGGCTCCGTACAGCCATGTGGCTCTGCCAAGAGGGAAGATCATCTTGTTAGGCGTATGGCTCTGGCGCATCATAATGCATCTGCAGCAGCAATTTTAAGAGCATTTGGGACTCCTCACAACTGACTGTTACAAATCGGTAGCTTCAAGAACAGGTCCATGCAAGGCGCCCTGTAGCGTACATTCCACTGATTCAAACCACAAGGAGACGAGTTGAGGGCCAGCATTCAACATGTCTGCATGATAGAAACACTGGACCGTCACCTGGAGTTATGGTCTGGGGTGCGATCTCGTATGACAGCAGGAGCACTCTGGAGCACTCTAGTGGCTACCTTACGCAACCTGACCGCAAATTTTGCGCCTGTCTGGTGATTCAACATGATATGGTGCCATTCATGGAGAGCATTGTACGTGATGTTTTCCAACAGGATAACACTCACCGACTTTCTGCTACAGATGGTTGAGCGGGGACACCTCTTCCTGAATCCGGGATAGCTGTTGGGAATCTCTGACGCGTCTTCGACGCTAGTAAAATATTATTGGAGCTCAATTATTTATTCACAGTAATGACAAGTCGACGTTCTTCGGTACCAGCCTCGGCTGTTGCTCGTTCAGCTGTGTGATGCATTTCAACTGACGTCTGTCGAGACAGCTCAGTGGTAGCACGCCCAGTAGAAGATCTCAGAGACCCTGGCGCCACGGAGGACTCCCGTCGGGCAGGCGCAGTCGTTTCGGGCTAGTATCTGGAGTGTACTCGATTCCACTCCAAATTCTACAACGATCTTGATAAACCATCCCAATGTACCTGATGTCGATAGTCGTGTGGTCGGTTGATCTCCTCCTACCACCCGAGCACGGGGTCCAGGGTTCGATTCCCGACAGGGTCTGGGATTTTCACTTGCCTCGAGATTGGGTATTTGTGCTGTCCTCATCATTTCATCTAAAAATCATGAAAATTGCGAGATTGGACTGAGGAAAGGTTGGGAATTTGTATGGGCGCTGATAACCGCGCAGTTGAGCGCTCCACAAACCAGACATCATCATCGCCATCCTCCTACCACTGTTAGGTTTCAGGACGCAAAGGCGCCTGAATGTTGAACAGGTACGAAGGCCGAGGATGCCCTGTTGTCGGCTCCTGCATTTAAGCCCAGTACTCTGCGATGTGGAGTCGTAGGAAGGCAGTCAGTAGCTGGCAGCGGATGAATAGCATAAACTTCATCTGGTGAAGGCCATCATCTTGATTGCACCTTCGGCTAGTTCATAGACTGTCTTGGAGCATCTAGGACATAGATTTACTTCAGAATCGCAGTCATGGAATCGAGTGCTATTACATTGAATGCTATCGATCCCAATGATTAACTCATGACGAGAGCTGGAGAGCTGGAGTATTTAAAGGGAGATAGCCCCAGGATATGACGCAAGGCTCGGTCCGTAATGACTGAATCTGTCCTCCCTACTCTGCTACACTCAGTTAACAGGTTATTAACTGCTGTGTCGGTCCCTCGCTATGTGCTCTTATGAGATAGGTACCGTTTCTTGAAACATGGCCTACGCACTAACGAATATGCTTGTCTCGCTTCCTTTGGTTTTCTGTCAGAGTCTACTTTCCACTTTTGCCACAGTCTACTTTCTACTCCTTACTTTTCAGACAGTGTCGTCGACCTAACCGACTTGCGACATACTGGCTTGCTTCCTGCTTCCGCCTTTGGTGCCTGACAGAATCTGAATTTATCTGTGGCAATGTGAGTGGATTTTAGTAAAATATTCCCGATTTCAACTTCTCATTATTCAGTGCCGTAACTGAACCCAACATGCTCCACAGAGCGTCGACATGTTGCCTTGCCCTGCTCGATCTGTCTCCAGTCGAGCACGCATGGGAAACCATCGGACAACAGCTCCCGCGGCATCCACCACCAGTATTAACCGTCTCCGCGTTGACCGACCGAATGCAACAGACATGGGACTCCATCCCACCAAGTGTCATACGGCACTTGTATAACACAATGCATGCTCGTTTGCATACTTTCATTCAACATTCTGGCGGTTACACTGGTTACTAATGTTCCAGCATTTCGCACTGGCAGTGGCTTATCTTATGGTTACAGCAACCTGTGATGTCGCAATATTGAACACTAAAATATATACCCGAGATTTCATCAGTCTACATAAATTAGTCTTCGGTGTTGCAATTTTTTTCCGTCAGTGTATTTCAGCATCTGATAGAGCATATCATGTACACGGTGTATGTATCTGCTTAATTCAGTATTAATACCCTATTACATTACCTACTTCGCTTATGAAACACGCTGTATACGGAAAATATGTTCACGAGAAAAAATTAATACAGTCGCACGTTGTGAAACGTCCCTTTCAACAATTATACTTGACTGTGCTTAACCTGACACAATATTTTGTTAGCGCAACGCAATCTGACTTTCAAAAATCCCTACAAAAGAATGGCCCTGACTAACATTAAACTATACCTTTCACAAATCACTTACCTCACAAAAATCTTCGCTGCTCAAGCTACTGCAATACAGCGAGCGCCACTACTGCCAGCTAAATAAAAGATTCAAACTATGGAAGGCACTAACTACTGATAGGGATAGTTAGCAAATGAAAGAAATTAATAGAGAACAAACAATGTATTTACCTTGATATCATCATATATAAATATAGCAGTTCATGACAAATTTCAAAACTCCGCCATCTCTCTCCCCACATCCACCACTGCTGGCGGCTCACCTCCAACTGCGCAACGCTACGCGCTGTTCACATCCAGCTGCCGCTGCCCAACACTACAATGGCGAGTATTACAACAATGCAAAGCAGCCACAGACTGCACACAGCACAGCCAGTGATTTTCATACAGAGGTGGCGTTACCAATAAAAAAACCTAAACAGCCTACTTACAACGTTACTAGCACAAAGAAACCGACTAAAAGACAAGTAAGGTGGTGTTTCAAGAATGCACAATAAATTGTTACGTAATAAATCCCGTTTGAGAAAAAAATCTAGCAATCGGCATTGCTTCAAACGAAGGCACGAATAGTTTTACTTGCAATTTGACCGATGACAGACGTGTGGACAACAGGAAAAGATGTCAGAGAAAATACTGCTAGATCATCACCTGAATATGTTTAAAATACAGTTCAAGACAAAAGCGAACCAGGAAGGAATTATTAAAACGGGACAGATGTCGATAGATGTGATGTACATATGCAGACAAACAAATAATTACAATTTCAGAAAAAAATGAATGATTTATTCAAGCGAGAGAAACATGTTCAAATGTTTGTGAAATCCTATGGGACTTCACTGCTAAGGTCATCAGTCCCTAAGCTTACACAATACTTAACCTAAATCATCCTAAGGACAAACACACACACCCATGCCCGAGGGAGGGCTCGAATCCCCGGCGGGACCAGCCGCACAGTCCATGACTGCAGCGCCTAAGACCGCTCGGCTAATCCCGCGCGGCCAAGAGAGAGAGAGCTTCGCAAATAGAGTAAGTCAATAACGACTTCCTCCACCTATGGCTCATACGCAACACGTTGGTCGGCACTGGATTTGTTGGATGTCCTCCTGAGGGATGTATGGCACTGAGCAGTATGGGACTTAACTTCTGAGGTCATCATCCCCTAGAACTTAGAACTGCTTAAATCTAACTAAGGATATCACACACATCCATACCCGAGGCAGGATTCGAACCTGCGACCGTAGCGGTCTCGCGGTTCCACACTGAAGCGTCTAGAACCCCTCGACCACAACGGCCGGCCCTGAGGGGTGTACTGCCAAATTATGTTCAATTGGCGCGTTAGATTTTCAAAATCCCGAGCTGGACCTGTCCATACGTTCCAAACGTTCTCAGTACAGGAGAGATCCGGTAACATTGCTGGCCAAGGCAGGGTTAGGCAAGTAGGAAGACAAGCAGTAGAATCTTTCGCTGTGAGTAAGTGGCCATTACCTTGGTGATATGTAAGTCCATGATGGCTTGCTATGAGCGGCAACAAAATGGGGCGCAGAAAACAGTCAACATACTATTGTGGTTTACGAGTACCAGGGATGACAACCAGAGACGTCCTGCTATGAAAATGAATGGCACCCAAGACGATAACTCCTGGTTCTCGGGCTGTATGGCGAGCGACAATCAGTATGGTATACCACCATAGCCCAGGGCTAAATTCTGGAAATTTTGGAAACTTGTGGAAAGTTCCTTTGGGACGAAGCTGTTGAGGTCATTGGTCCAAAGGGTTACACACCACTTAATTTATCTTAAACTGACTTACGCTAAGGCCAACACACACACCGAAGACCGAGGGAGGACTCGAACCTCCGATGGGACGGAGACGCGCGAACCGTGGCAAGGCGTCCGAGACCGCGCGGCTACCCCGCGCGGCGGCTCAATTCTAAGCAGGCCCATAACCGAAGAAAATTGCACTCCAGTAATAATATTCCAAGTCGAGGCGTATCTGGTGAATTCCCGTACAACAGTGGGATACCAATCTGACTACCATCCGCCATACGGCGTGATAGCTGAGAGTGATGCTGCAGGGTGCCATTTCATTTCATAACTGGACCCCTTTGGTTGTCTAGAGCACTTTTACAGCACAGCAATATGTAGATTACATTCTACACCCTGCCTTGTTGCCTTTCATGACAAGCCATCCTGGGCTTACATTTCAGCAAGATAATCTCCGACCGCACACGGGGCCGCGCGGGATTAGCCGAGCCGCCTGAGACGCTGCAGTCATGGACTGTGCGGCTGGTCCCGGCGGATATTCGAGTCCTCCCTCGTGGATGAGTGTGTGTGTTAGGATAATTTAGGTTAAGTAGTGTTAAGCTTAGGGACTGATGACCATAGCAGTTAAGTCCTATAAGATTTCACACACATTTGAACATTTGAACCGCACACGGCGAGAGTTTCTACTGCTCGTCTTCGTGCTTGCCAAACACTACCTTGGCGAACAAGGTTACTGGATCTCTCCCAGTTGAGAGCTGGGAGGACCCTCAAACCATCTCGGAATTTCGACCATCAAACGCGCTTATTAGACAGTATTTGGCACGGTATAGCTCACTACGACATTCAACAACTCTGTCAATCAATGAGAAGCCGAATAACCGCACTCTTAATGGCCAGAGGTGAGACAGTGCGTAATTGACCTGCTCAATTGCGGAAGCTCTTTCTCCTAACCAGATTACCTATTTTTTCTGAAATTGTAATCATTTGTTCGCCTATTCGCGTACAAAATACCTCCTACTTTCCGCCCCATTCGGATAATTCCTTCATGGTGCGTGGGTGTTTCTTTTCTTTTTTTTTTCTCAGTTCATATATTGAAATACTTCGGTAGGATCAAGATTTTTTCCTCCAGCGAGGATTTAGGCCAACATTTTCCAGGTGGTGTGGGTGGACGCAACCATTTCTTCGTTACAACATTACGCTAATTCCTACATTCTGTCCTCCGTTATAGGCAAGTTTGCGGAGTAATGGCCATTTAAGCGTCGATGGAGCCGTTTCGCCCAGTTCTGAACGTCGGCAGCCGGGTTTTGATGACAAGCGCGATTAGCTTGTAAGTGCCGGTCCCCTGACGCAACAGCCCACTTTGCATAAATTAAGGTCCGACGAGATTAAACGCCGCTCTGTGATTTGACCGACCGAAACAAGATGCTTCAGTCGCTGTGGATACCTCACATTTATGTTGCACCTTTCTATCTGTAGATGGTCTCACGAAGATGTATGTATAGGACAATTAAAAATGTGTAGCTACTACAAATGGCTATTACTATTTAATATATAGCGATACATCGATAAGATTAAATGTAAAAGAACCTTAAATTTTTCTTACGTATTTCACACACTGCACATACAGAATTTCAGAGTTTTTAGAGGAGATGTAAAGAAAGACCTTTGTTAGGCGCCAAAAATGTCGCAGGCCGCCGTTTTCTCTCTAGAGGTCTACGACCGTAGTGATGTTACGGGATGGTGCTCCAACTACCGTCGGGCGAGTATTCTTTTAGAGTTGCTGATGAAAATCTCGTCCGTTCACATTAATGTAGAACTGGCATGTGCATGCAAGATTGTCTGACACGCCCAAAACAGCCAGGTGTTTCAAAAATACTGGTTTAAGCTTCAATCAAGCGGGCAACTAGCTCTTCAGGTGTGTTTCGTACAGCAAATGCTTCGTCTCGCCCCTAGAAAAATAAAGCCACACAGTTGAGGTCGAGAGAAAATAGTGGCTACAGCACTGACCCAACTACCCAAAACGAACAGTTGGGGTAAAAATTGTCAAGATAAACTTACAAAAATGAAAAAAATATTTTTTCAAAATCCTTTTAATTACCAATGTCACGTACGTGTATAATAAAATATGAATATATCTTCCGTAAGGAAAGGCGTTATAAAGACAGCGACTGTTATTAAATACAAATAAAACCGTTTCTACGTCAGTCACTTATTTTTCCACTGCGCGTTTCGATGTTTCTCACCGTCTTCAGATGGAAATTTATTTCCATAGCTTTTCGCAGTAACAATCAAGAGCAGTGTACAGTTTATTTTCCGTCTTTTGCTGATGATAAAAATTGCTTGTTTGGAAAAGGCACTTTTAAGGTTAAAAACAATTCAGTATCAGAAATTCATAATTTTAACATGAATAATGCCTTTACCCGATTAAAAACGTTTATTATTCGCAACAGTCGCAAAGAACAAACATTGCCATTCGTCTGCTAGTGTGAAAAGAAGTCTGTGCTCTTCACCAACACTAGCTATGTAAACAAACAATTCACCACCAGAAGGAGATGATGCGAACCATCGAAACGTGTAGTATCTAAATGAACACGTGATTGGCGCAGAAACTACTTGATCTGTAGAGTTCAAGTTTGATGACTGATTGTTTCAGTTATCAATAGAACCACCATAACATATTCGTATTGGACAGTGGCTGAAAAAAAAAACCAACTGCATATATTAGTAGTAACCATATGATGCAATAAACTGCACTTGTGTCAGAGGTGAGTTGATAGAAAGCAACAAGAAAACTGAGACCGGTTGTGTAGCATGGTCGTATGAGAGGCAGGTTGAACAAAAGCTAGACATACCTGCGAGAACCATATCATGAAATAACGTGAACTTGTGCGAGAGGCGAGTACAGTGAAAAACAAATTTGGCTCTAACAGCACATTAAAATTGAGGCTGGTTCTACACCATTGGTAATAAAATCATAGTCAAACGTAAAATATAAAACGGAGATCTTTGGAGTGTGCAAGTTGTCGCTAGCAAAATAAAACGTTTGTAGTCTACTCGGAAAAACTTAACTAATACCTATTCAAAGCCATAACATAAAATTACACAAAATTTAAGCATAGCTAACATTGTGTCTTTCACGAAATTTTATCCTTCCTCGCGTCCTACTTGACCTAAACTTGTGTCGTCACCAAGTTACAATGGACCTTCCGGGAATAAAATTATATGTTATGATACCTCACGATAAATCATCCCGAGTGTTGACATGTTTCGTAATATTTCATGTTTTTACATGGTTTCTTTTCATTCATGAGCATTACATTAGTTTTGTCCATACTGTTATTTTTTGTGACAAACAAATAACTGCATGTAAATAAAATTAAACGTATTAATCAAATTCTGACTTGGATGGTGCTGATGAGAGCTTAAGTAATTTATGAAAGTATTGGAGCTTCCATTACTGACAGTGACCACTTGCAGCTACTTGTATTATCAACAAATATGATAGAAATGATCTGATTCTCTATAATTTTCCGAAATACTCATAAAATATACAATGGTGAACCAGTTTTCGAATAATATGAAACTTTAAATAGAAGACACTAATTAGAACAGATCACGAGAAACGATAATTCTTAGCACATTGGGGTACAATCATCATAAATTTACTGGAAATGTTAATATTTCTATGGAATACGTGTAACAAAATTTTGGAATGCGTTTTATTTACGTCTTACGGATGAAGCTAGTGATAGTTTTTGCAAGTAGATAATAACAGAAAATGTAAGGAAGTGGCAGAGTTCTCAGAAAACTGAAATATGTCACTATAGTATAAATGAAGTGCTGTTACTTCTGTCAAAATTATCTCTCTTGAGATAAGTCTTCTAAGTCAAAACAACCACAAATAATGTACAATGTCATTACAATTTCTACGATCTTGCTGCAATTCGACGTAGGACTGCTGAAGGTTTTCGAGGAATTTCTTGTTTCGTAACTCTGTCAACAATTGTGGGCACCGTGTAGTCATCAAAAAATATGAAATAATATCTACACAATTGCTCTGCAATTCATGCTTAAGTGTTTAGTAGAGGGTGCACAACAGCATTCAACTGGATTGTTGCACACTCGAAGAGTACATGCGAAAAATTAACACATAAGTCTTTCCGTGCGAGATCTTATGGTGTCTTATTCTATTACGTCATTCAGTTATGACCATACAGATGGAAGTATAACTCTCTTTCTTTTTCATTCAGGAGAGATGTGATTCCCACCGCAACTCACTTATCGTGTCAGTGATACTCTCTCCTCTAGTTCGCCATAAAGCAAAAGAAGCTGCGATACCCCATCAGTCCTTGCTGGTCCCATACCGCGAAGAAATACGAGTACAAAAGACGACGGGAAGCCAAGTATATGTAGACTGTTTCTGTTTCTATTTAATAGTTCGAATTTAAGTTGTTTGTATTTGTACAATTTTAATCTTCTGGCACATGACTTACCGCCACTCACCTTTGTTTGTAATTGTTATCCAAGCTACTTAGTTAAATCGATAATCTTCAGATTAATGTGACTTACTGTGTGATTTCGTACTTCTTGTTTTTCGCGTTTCAGTTGCTACTGTTAACATGATGCAGGTATCTTGTATAAATCATTTTGCATTTCGTTTTGCCTTTTGATGACTTGGACTCGATATTAAACAACGTCATCTGCAAACAATGTAAGATAACTGTTAAGATTTTTTCCTGTATCTCTTACACATATGAATATGGCAGATGGCCTATGACGCTTTACTGGCAACCCTCCATTTAACTTCCATTTAAATAAATGAGTTCCTTTCAGGTACTACGAAGTGAGCTCATGGTGGCAGTAGCAAAACTGAGGCGATAGCTACGAAATTTGATTACAAGGCGCTTGTGAGGCATGGTGTCAAATAACTACTTCGTGTGGATAACATGGCAGTTGCGTTCCGTACAAACGAAATCTTCTAAGTCCATGTTGGTCCTGTCTGTATATCGATTCCTTCGATTTGTTTCTTAGTGTTCAAGCACAGTACACGTTCCAAAATGCTACCACAAATAGATGCCAATGACATGGGCTATAGTTGAATGGATTACTTCTATTCCCTTTTCTGCCTATTGGTGTGTCTTGTATAGCTTGCACAGACTTTTCGTCGTATGAGCAGTTTAATATGATTTCTAAGAATGGAACTACTTCGTCATAATATCTAGAAAACAAAACTATATACACTGTAAACAGGAAGACTTCCATAATTGCCAAAAGTTTCTTCGGTACAATAAGGGTGTCTACTTCCAAAATATGCATATCAACAGCTTTTCGTTTATTAACTGCGAATCTGCGAATTGACCTGTTCTGTCTTCAGGCCAATTTGAACTGTCTTGAAATCCTTCCATTTTCAATAATTTTTTTTGTGAGAGGCTTCTGTGCTGTTTATTCTTCTGTTTTTACATCCTGTCTTTCTAAATCCTTGTTCACTTCGTTGACCCAGGTTGTTGCGGAATTTTTACCTCACAAACATTTGAAAATCTTATTAGTTAATCTTCTGCCTTGCGTTTGAAATAATGTCCAAAAAACATGAATCTCCTTCTTACCATTGCGTTTGAAATATTTTCTATATTTTGGTACATTTCTGCATTACTTCTTAATTTCCAATCTTGTGCTGTGTTTTGTGGGCCTAATATTTTCCTTCTAATTTGCCTTTCTAGTTATTTTAATTTATCTAAATTATAGTTTAATATCACGCACTAACTTGCGTATAGGCATTCTGACTTCATTACTGTGGTGTAATGCCTTATTTTTGCATTTTCGGAGACGCACTTTTTACTGTAGAGGTCTTTGGTGATACCATATGCTGTTCCCATTTTATGCAACCTTTCCCCTGCTGCAGATTTTTCCAAAGCATTTTTTTCGATTATGTCCCCTAGATATTTGAATTCTTGTATCCTATTTGGCCAATATCTGTTTCCGGGAATTTTGGAGCATCCTTAATGTTTGTTATAAATTTTGTTTTTTCTGCAGAAATTCTTCAGCCAGTTCTACTGGTTACTTCTTCCAGGAGATTTATTTGCATTATAGCAGATGAAACTTTCGGAAAGTATTGCAAAATCATCCGCAAATGCAAGACAGTTGTTTTCGATCTTTGTGCTTCCTGTCCCAAACCTTAAATTCGAGATGTTGAGTTCAGTAAGTCTTTCGTTCCAAATTGGCATTGTTTTCTCTAACACACTATTAAAAAGAACCTTGTCGTACACCTGTTTCTGTTCTGAAAGACTGTGAAATTTCTCCCATAAATTTTGCTATAGAGACATTAACTGTAAGTGTTTCAGGAATTATGGTTGAAATGACTCTGAGCACTATGAGACTTAACATCTATGGACATCAGTCCCCTAGAACTTAGAACTACTTAAACCTAACTAACCTAAGGTCATCACGAGGCAGAGAAAATCCCTGACCCCGCCGGGAATCGAACCCGGGAACCCTTCAGGAATTAGGTTCGCCAGTATAGACTATAAGCGCAATTCTCGAATTATTTTATCTATAGTTTCTCTGTCACGCGACTGCTACGGTCGCAGGTTCGAATCCTGCCTCGGGCATGGATGTGTGTGATGTCCTTAGGTTAGTTAGGTTTAATTAGTTCTAAGTTCTAGGGGACTGATGACCACAGATGTTAAGTCTCATAGTGCTCAGAGCCGTTTGAACCATTTTTTTTCCTCTGTCAACAGAATAGAAAGCTTTTTTGAAATCTACAAACATAGCTACGGTGTCCTTTGAATTAAGTAATGTGTTGCGACTTACTGACTTTAAACTAAATATTTTGTATTTTTTTACTTTTTTATTCGTTTTCTAGAACATTTAGTGCATCTCTCTTGGGAAAGACATCATTAGCAACATTACCATTGAATTCTAACTTTTAAAAGCAAGTGTTACAGTAAATTGAATTGCGTCGTTACTTTGGGGAACGCTAAATTATCGGAGAAGCTGAGATGAGCTGCCAGCAGGGTGTCGGCTCATTAGCAGAGTTTGCCCTGGTGTTTAACTTGTCTTGTTGTTGTTGTTGTTGTTGGTTGGCTGTTGTTGTGGAGCGGTGCCGGAGGAGGCGAGCAGTCGGCGTCTGCTTCCGCATATTCCGGAAGTCCGTCTTCCGTCCCAGCCGAAAGCGCCTAATCTGCTCGGCTTCTTAGTGGCTTCTGCGTAGTTAATGAAGGCGAGACTGCCTTTGGGGGCTTAGCCGAGGGGCGGGCACTGTCCGCATCCACTGGAGTGCAGCCGCGAATCACTTGTCTCTGGTCTCAGCGGTTACTGCGTGCGGTACGGAAACGAGCCAGACACGCGTTCCTGCAACACAACGGCGTTCTTGAAACAACTTACAATGCCTCACCCCCGTCCGTTAAATTTACAGTCTTCACTTTTTTATTTGTTATCAGTATTCTGCCTGGTTTGATGCCGCCCGCCACCAATTCCTCGCCTGTGCCAATCTCTTCATCGCAGAATAGCACTTGCAGCCTACATCCTCAATTATTTGCTGGATCTCTGTCTTCCTCTTCAGTTTTCGCATAATTTGCTGCTAAACGTACAGTTTGGTTTTAGAAATGCTTTGACAACTGAAAATGCTATATTCTCATTTCTCTGTGAGGTTTTGCACGGATTAAATAAAAGGTTGCAAAATCTAGGTGTTTTCTTTGATTTGACGAAGGCTTTTGACTGTGTTGACCACAAAATATTACTGCAGAAGTTCGACCATTATGGAGTAATGGGAGTAGCTTACAATTGGTTCGCCTCTTACTTTAAGAACAGAAAGCAGAACGTAATTCTCCGCAATACTGAGAGTGGTAGTGATGTTCAGTCCCAATGGGGCATTGTTAAGTGGGGCGTTCCCCAAGGGTCGGTGCTGGGGCCACTGCTGTTTCTTAATTATATAAATGATACGCCTGCTAGTATTACAGGTGATTCAAAAATATTTCTGTTAGCTGATGACACCAGGTTGGTAGTGAAGGATCTTGTGTGTAATATTGAAACAGTATCAAATAATGTAGTGCATGAAATAAGTTCGTGGCTTGTGGAAAATAATTTGATGCTAAATCACAGTAAGACTCAGTTTTTATAGTTTCTAACTCACAATTCAACAAGAACTGATATTTTGATCAGACAGTTGGGCATATTATAAGCGAGACGGAACAGTTCAAGTTCCTAGGCGTTCGGATAGATAGTAAGCGGTTGTGGAAAGCCCATGTTCAGGATCTTGTTCAGAAACTAAACGCTGCTTTATTTACCATTAGAACAGTATCTGAAATAAGTGACATTTCAACACGAAAAGTAGTCTACTTCGCGTTTTTCATACGCTTATGTCATATAGTATTATTTTTTGGGGTAATTCTTCTGATTCAAAAAGGGTATTTTTGGCTCAAAAACGGGCTGTTCGAGCTATATGTGGTGTAAGTTCGAGAACCTCTTGTCGACCCCTACTCAATAGTCCGGGAATTCTGACATTGCCCTCACAGTATATATTTTTTAATGTCGTTTGTTGTTAGCAACATTAGCTTATTCCCAAGAGTTAGCAGCTTTAACTCAGTTAATACTAGGCAGAAATCAAATCTGCATGTGGAATGCACTTCCTTGTGGAGCAAGGAGTGCAGTATTCTGCTGCATCCATTTTCAATAAGCTACCACAAGAACTCAAAAATATTATCAGCAGCCCAAACACTTTTAAGTCTAAACTGAAGAGTTTCCTCATGGCTCACTCCTATTCTGTCGAGGAGCTCCTGGAAGAGCTGCAAAATTAAGCAAATTCCAGTGTTACATTGTTGATTTTCTTTATTTAAACTTACGAATTGTCGCCTGAATATGTTTGTTGTATTTCATTTTATCTGTTTCTACTATCGTGTTTTTATTTCATGTATTGAATCGTTCCATGTCCATGGAGACTTCTTCTTAATTTGGTCCCACGGAACAATAAATAAATAAATAAAATAAATAGAGCTCCCTCTAATATGATGTAAGTCATTCCCTCATGTCTTAACAAATGTCCTATCAGCCTGTCCCTTCTCGTTATCAGTGTTTTCTATATATTCCTTTCCTCTCCAACTTTGTGCAGAACCTCCTTATTCCTCACCATATCAGTCCACCTAACTTTCAACATTCGTCAGTAGCACCACATCTCAAATGCTTCGATTCTCTTCTGTTCCGGTTCTCCGACTGTCCATGTTTCACTACCATGCAATACTGGGCTCCAAAAGTACATTCTCAGAAATTTCTTCGTCAAATTATGTTTCATACTAGTAGACTTCTCTTGACCAGGAATGCCCTTTTTGTCAGTGCTGGTCTACTTTTGATGTCTTCCTTACTCTGTCCCTAATAGGTTATTTTGCTGCCTATGTAGCAGATTGCCTCACCTTATCTACTTAGTGACCAGGAGCGCTGATGTTTCTCGCTGTTCTCATTTCTACTACTTCTCATTACTTTTGTCTTTCTTCGATTTTCTCTCAGTCCATATTCTTTACTTATTGGACTGTTCATTCCATTCAGCAGATGATGTAATTTTTCTTCACTTTCATTCAGGATGGTAATGTCATCAGGGAATCATATCATTGATATCCTTTCACCTTGAGCTTTAATTCCAATTCCGACCCTTTCTTTCATATCTATCATTGCTTCTAGGATGTACAGATTAAACACTAGGGGCGAAAGACTTACACCTTTTTTAATCCGAACACTTCGTTGTTGGTCGTCCACGCTTATCATTCCTTCTTGTCTCTCGTGCCACCCGTCTGTCTCGTATATATTTTTTTACTCGTTTCTCCCTATAGCTTACCCTCATTTTTCTCATAATAGAGAACGCTTTGCACCATTTTACATTGTCGAACGCTTTTTCCAGGTCAGCATCCTATGAAGGTGTCTTTTCTTTAGTCTTGCTCTCTGTCAACCACAACGTCAGCATTGCCTCTCTAGTGCCTTTAACTTTCCTAAACCAAACTGTTCGTCATCTAACACATCCTCAATTTTCTTTTCCATGTTCATTTATCGGTCGCAAATTCAAAGGCTGTCGGAAGGTATTTAGTTGAGGGAGATGATGTGGATAAACAAGAGCCTTTGATGTCATCCTTCTCGGCTTTGAGCGATGACGTCATAACAAGCCCCAAGATGCAACACGAATATGATTTCAATACGGTGACAAGTAAGAAAGCAGGTGTTGACAGATGTGAAAATTACCGAACTATCAGTTTAATAAGTCACAGCTACATAATACTAACGCGAATTCTTTACAGACGAATGGAAAAACTGGTAGAAGCGGACATCGGGGGAGATCAGTTTGGATTCCGTAGAAATGTTGGAACACGTGAGGCAATACTAACCTTACGACTTATCTTAGAAGAAAGATTAAGAAAAGGCAAACCTACGTTTCTAGCATTTGTAGACTTAGAGAAAGCTTTTGACAATGTTGACTGGAATACTCTCTTTCACATTCTAAAGGTGGCAGGGGTAAAATACAGGGAGCGAAAGGCTATTTACAATTTGTACAGAAACCAGGTGGCAGTTATAAGAGTCGAGGGGCATGAAAGGGAAGCAGTGGTTGGGAAAGGAGTGAGACAGGGTTGTAGCCTCTCCCCGATGTTATTCAATCTGTATATTGAGCAAGCAGCAAAGGAAACAAAAGAAAAATTCAGAGTAGGTATTAAAATTCATGGAGACGAAGTAAAAACTTTGAGGTTCGCCGATGACATTGTAATTCTGTCAGAGACAGCAAAGGACTTGGAAGAGCAGTTGAACGGAGTGGACAGTGTCTTGAAAGGAGGATATAAGATGAACATCAACAAAAGCAAAACGAGGATAATGGAATGTAGTCAAATTAAATCGGGTGATTCTGAGGGAATTAGATTAGGAAATGAGACGCTTAAAGTAGTAAATGAGTTTTACTATTTAGGGAGTAAAATAACTGATGATGGTCGAAGTAGAGAGGATATAAAATGTAGACTGGCAATGGCAAGGAAATCGTTTCTGAAGAAGAGAAATTTGTTAACATCGAGTATAGATTTAAGTGTCAGGAAGTCGTTTCTGAAAGTATTTGTATGGAGTGTAGCCATGTATGGGAGTGAAACATGGACGATAACTAGTTTGGACAAGAAGAGAATAGAAGCTTTCGAAATGTGGTGCTACAGAAGAATGCTGAAGATAAAGTGGGTAGATCACATAACTAATGAGGAGGTATTGAATAGGATTGGGGACAAGAGAAGTTTGTGGCACAACTTGACTAGAAGAAGGGATCGGTTGGTAGGACATGTTTTGAGGCATCAAGGGATCACAAATTTAGCATTGGAGGGCAGCGTGGAGGGTAAAAATCGTAGAGGGAGACCAAGAGATGAATACACTAAGCAGATTCAGAAGGACGTAGGCTGCAGTAGGTACTGGGAGATGAAGAAGCTTGCACAGGATAGAGTAGCATGGAGAGCTGCATCAAACCAGTCTCAGGACTGAAGACCACAACAACAACAACAACATGGTGACAAGCAACTTTAATGCGGGATTGCGTGTTGGTACAGGAAGCACTATGCAGATTGAGGCAACAGAAAGAGTCTCAGTTACAGAATTGACTTTAGTGCTTTATTTGGCATCTTTAAATTGACCATTGGCAAGTGGGTTTTTGGTGCCACAATTAAGGCATCGGAAAAAATAGACTGCCGTCGTCATATATAGTAAAATAAATCGAAGCAATACGGGTTCTAGGGTTTTACAATTGTAGCGTATGACGTATGGAGTGAGCACGTACTTGCTTCGTTTTATTTTACTGTGTGTGACTAGGGCTGTCTATTTCTGGCAACGCCTTAATCGTGGCATCAACACTCACTTACCAAAACTATACTGGTCAATCTAAAGGCACCTCGTGTGAGGTGAAATACAAGTCGTGTAGAAATCAAACTGTAAAATCAATTCTGTAACCAAGACTGCTATTTTCACCACAATTTCTTAGTAATAAGTATTGAAGTTAACGGAGCAGCAAAATGTGGGCTTTGCGCGGTGAAAAATCTAAGATAACCGGAACATCCTGAGAATAGCAAAATATAAGAACAAGCCAGGAAAAAGAGGAGAAGACAATGATTGGTTTCAAAAATGAAAGCACAGAATTAGTGCAATACGACTAAAACTGATATGAAAAACATCACTTGATCTGTGTAGCTCAGCTTAAAACTTTATTATGAATTCGAAAACCCATAGCAGTACAAGAAGCCAAAAGACAATACCAATACACATAACCAAAAATTGTGAGAAGTAACAAAACACAGTATCAAAAATATCACTTCACCTATACAGCTCAACATAACACGCTGAAATCAACACATAAACCTCCAAAATGCAATAAAAATACAGAAACGCAAAAATCACGGCAATTAACGAAACACGGCGTCGTAATAAAAGAAAGAATTAATAGGTTAACATCACTATATCACTGAAACTGAACCTTGCTCTGTTCGCGAATAACTCGCGGAGCAAGAATTTTATATTCGAAAGGAAAATGTATTCGTGAACTATTCCAAGTTGACATAAATCCGCTAGTTACTGGGCAACCAATGATAACATTTAATATCTGTTTGATTAGGAGCATAAGCTCTTTAACAAACGACGTCACTAACCACAGCAGAACTATGTCTCGGGTCAAAGTCGACAGGGGGTATCGAAGGCTACACAATCCAAGATTAAGAGCAATGGCAGCGTTCGTATTATCAGTCCAAAATCTGTAGGTAGACGTTTTTGTATAGTTGCAATATTGTTCATTATAAGTTAATATATGATGCTACATGATCTTTTAGTAAGTATTGTATTAAAACAAATCAAAAATACCTACATAATATGACAACTTCGTTTTTACATGGAATTCTGGGTATTGATCTACGTTTGAATGTAAGTTCTAGCTATAGTGAGCCACTTACCGTAAAGTATGGCCAACTTCTGGAATCCATCCTCTTGGAAGTCTGTCACGTGGTTTTTCAACCAGTCGTATACCGAGGTTTCGACGTCGTCATCATCCTCACAGCACTGACTAAGGTGCTGTTTTCAATTGCAAGAACAAATAATAGTCAGTAGGTACTGGGTCAGGATCGAACAGGGGTTGATCACATCTGCAAAGCTATAGGATGTCTCTAGGTGAAGAGCCACATAGGTACGGGAAATGTCGTGCAGAACAACAATTCCTCAACTGACTGCATGTATAAGTCAGACCTTTTTGGTTTTGACTGCAGGCGCGCTTCATTTAACACTGTACAATAACTGGATGCCGGGACTGTGGTACACAAGCGCAAAAAAAAAAAAAAAAAAAAAAAAAAAAAAAAAAAAAAAAAAAAAAAAAAACTGACAAGCAAAACTCCCTGCATATCTCAAATCACAGTGCACGTGGTTTTTCAAGCTGGAACTTCAGTGTAGCGATAGATACTGAATGGCTCCAGTCCAAGGATACTGTACTGAAACCGGTGTGAACAACACGTTTCCTCACCGGTTTCAGTTTCGGTGTAAGGGGGGTAGGACGTCAAACGGGCCGACTTGGAGCAGGAGAGGCACCACAGGACATTTTAATTTCCAATGTCAATACTTTTACAAATAAATTCATAAACCTTTGTCAGCATGACCAGGAAGGATTCAGGATTCACACTATTAGCGGTGGAAGTTCGAAAACATAACGAAATAATTTTTTTTACATGTGAAACTCGATCATTTTTGTCACTTATTGCAGCATTTGTTGCTATAGGTACACTTTTCTTCATAAGAGAGATTCTTCGATGAATTTTACACAACATAAAACCATACTTAAAGGTGTATGAAACTCTAGAATTTTCCAAATCTATTAAAAACTGTGGTAAAAATTGAGGTAATTGACTACAAAATTTGTGTTTTTTCTAAACATGAAGTTTAAAATACAACAGATAATTCGTTTTTACATAAATTAAATAAATTCTAGAGTTTTATACAGCGGTAAGTATGGTATGTATGCTGTGCAAAATTCATCGAAGAATCTCTCTAACTTATGAAGAAAGGTGTACCTATAGCAACAAATGCAGCTATTAGTAAGTGAAAAATGATGAAATTTCACATGTAAAAAAAAAAATATTTTGCTACGTTTTCCAACTTCCACTGCAATGAGTGTGAATCCTGAATCCTTCCTGGTCATGCTGACAAAGTTTCATGAATTTATTTGTAAAAGTATAGACAGTGGAAATTAAAACGTCCTGTGGTGCCTCTCCAAGTCAGCCCGTTTGACGTCCTGCCCGCCTTAAGACTTCGGAAGCAATGCCATTGCACTGGCCAAACGTCTTGTGTCGTGCAGCACAGTCTGCGATTTTAGAACCCAGCGTGTAAACAGAGTCGATACTGAAAAAATTTTGTCACAATTTCATACGGAACACTTCTTGAATCTTCAGTAACAGAACACTGCTGAAATCGTGTTTCGGCACCAGGTGATCACTAGTGACGGACGGTCGCCCACTTCGTTTCTCATCGTGTACGCCTGTGCGGCGTTCATAAACTCTCTAAACCATTGTCGAACCATTCCAGCGCTCGTAGTACTTTCTCCATGCACGCATCTATCTGTCACGCATGTCGACACCTTTCACATCATTTCCATTTAATAAACGAATAACAGCACGTACTTTACAATCGGCGGCATTTTCTGTAGGCTGAATCATTTTAAACACGCATGGATAGACATTTATGCAAGTGACAGTTACCGTAACTGCGTAATAGCCGACAGCTGAGGTTCCTAGGAAGCATGCCAACGGCCATATTTCAAAACGGTACTTACTACAAAAGCTTCGATGTAATTTAACAGCTAATATGATGTTCTGGGTAATATTTACACTACTGGCCATTAAAATTGCTACACCAAGAAGAAATGCAGATGATAAACGGGTATTAATTGGACAAATATATTATACTAGAACTGGCATGTGATTACATTTTCACGCAATTTGGGTGCATAGATTCTAAGAAATCAGTATCCAGAGCAACCACCCCTGGCCGTAATAACGGCCTTGATACGCCAGGGCATTAAGTCAAACACAGCTCGGATGGCGTGTACAGGTACAGCTGCCCATGCAGCTTCAACACGATACCACAGTTCATCAAGAGTAGTGACTGGCGTATTGTGACGAGCCAGTTGCTCGGCCACCATTGACCAGACGTTTTCAATTTGTGAGAGATCTAGAGAATGTGCTGGTCATGACAGCAGTCGAACATTTTCTGTATCCAGGAAGGCCCGTACAGGACCTGCAACATGCGGTCGTGCATTATCCTGCTGAAATGTAGGGTTTCGCAGGGATAGAAAGAAGGGTAGAGCCACTGGTCGTAACACATCTTAAATGTAACGTCCACTGTTCAAAGCGCCGTCAATGCGAACAAGAGGTGACCGAGACGTGTAACTAATGGCACCCCATACCATCACGCCAGTTGACACGCCAGTATGGCGATGACGAATACACGCTTCCAATGTGCGTTCACCGTGATGTCACCAAACACGGATGAGACCATCATGATGCTGTAAACAGAACCTGGATTCATACAAAAAAATGACCTTTTGCCACTCGTGCACCCAGGTTCGTCGTTGAGTACACCACCGCAGGCGCTCCTGTCTGTGGTGCAGCGACAAGGGTAACCGCAGCCATAGTCTCCGAGCTGATAGTCCATGCTACTGGTCGGCCGGGGTGGCCGAGCGGTTCTCGGCGCTACAGTCTGGAACCGCGTGACCGCTACGGTCGCAGGTTCGAATCCTGCCTCGGGGATGGATGTGTGTGATGTTCTTAGGTTAGTAATGTTTCAGTGGTTCTAAGTTCTAGGGGACTGATGACCTTAGAAGTTAAATCGCATTGTGCTCAGAGCCATTTGAACCATTTGAACCATGCTGCTGCAAGCGTCGTCGAACTGTTCGTGCAGATGGTCGTTGTCTTGCAAACGCCCCCATCTGTTGACTCAGGGATCGAGAAGTGGCTGCACGATCCGTTATAGCCATGCGGATAAGATGCCTGTCACTTCGACTGCTAGTGATACGAGGCCGTTGGGATCTAGCACGGCGTTCCGTATTACCATCCTGAACCCACCAATTCCATATTCTGCGAACAGTCATTGGATCTCGACCAACTCGAGCAACAATGTCGCGATACGATAAACCGCAATCGCGATAGGCTACAGTCCGACCTTTATCAAAGTCGGAAGCATGATGGTACGCATTTCTGCTCCTTACACGAGGCATCAACAACGTGTCACCAGGCAACGCCGGTCAACTGCTGTTTGTGTATGAGAAATCGGTTGGAAACTTTCCTCATGTCAGCACGTTGTGGGTGTCGCCACCGGCGCCAACCTTGTGTGAATGCTCTGAATAGCTAATCATTTGCATATCACATCATCTTCTTCCTGTCGGTTAAATTTCACGTCTGTAGCACGTCATCTTCGTGGTGTAGCAATATTAATGGCCAGTAGCGTAATAATTAATAAGAAGCACTTGCGGTTATAGTCTCTACTCATTGTACAACTTACTGGCAAACAAGGCATTACCCAGGTATTCATTATTGTTTTTGCCAATTTTGTATTAGGAAAAAAATGTAACTGTGTACTGCAATAACCGGTTTCTGTGCGCTAGGTGCAGATGCTTCGCGTACGTGATTTTGTAAACGTCTCTATCGCAACGTGTCTTCGTAGACCTACAGATGGCAACTGTTTTCATTACAGCCGTTCGTACATCGCAATTGAAGGCTGTTAAAAGCACTGCCTGAAGTCACGGATTTGCTTAAGTTTATTCCACCGTGGGAGTGTCATAATAGCAAAGTATAAATTTATTAAAACTTCGTGCATCATGCCTGAGTTTTTAGCTCATCTCAGTGTTTACGAGATCATATCTCCTGAACTACGAGTGGCATCAAGACATAAGTTTGTAGCTGAATTTAGCTGCATGTGTGGATCACATCTGGAAAATGTATTGCCAATACAGTTGGCAGTATAGAAGCCATAAATTTAAACTCATACATAGTATGGTAGGTTTTCACCTTTTTAAGTGGTTATGACGACATGTCTCCTAAACTGTTGTGGTTACGTAGTTCTTATATCCACAGCAATTGTTGCCAGACAGCAATCAGTATCTGTACGAGCTTTGATTGAGATCGGTTCAGTGGTTTAGAAGGAGATGTGGGAACCACACACACACACACACACACACACACACACACACACACACTCACACACTTCCATTATTATAATACACTCCTGGAAATTGAAATAAGAACACCGTGAATTCATTGTCCCAGGAAGGGGAAACTTTATTGACACATTCCTGGGGTCAGATACATCACATGATCACACTGACAGAACCACAGGCACATAGACACAGGCAACAGAGAATGCACAATGTCGGCACTAGTACAGTGTATATCCACCTTTCGCAGCAATGCAGGCTGCTATTCTCCCATGGAGACGATCGTAGAGATGCTGGATGTAGTCCTGTGGAACGGCTTGCCATGCCATTTCCACCTGGCGCCTCAGTTGGACCAGCGCTCGTGCTGGACGTGCAGACCGCGTGAGACGACGCTTCATCCAGTCCCAAACATGCTCAATGGGGGACAGATCCGGAGATCTTGCTGGCCAGGGTAGTTGACTTACACCTTCTAGAGCACGTTGGGTGGCACGGGATACATGCAGACGTGCATTGTCCTGTTGGAACAGCAAGTTCCCTTGCCGGTCTAGGAATGGTAGAACGATGGGTTCGATGACGGTTTGGATGTACCGTGCACTATTCAGTGTCCCCTCGACGATCACCAGTGGTGTACGGCCAGTGTAGGAGATCGCTCCCCACACCATGATGCCGGGTGTTGGCCCTGTGTGCCTCGGTCGTATGCAGTCCTGACTGTGGCGCTCACCTGCACGGCGCCAAACACGCATACGACCATCATTGGCACCAAGGCAGAAGCGACTCTCATCGCTGAAGACGACACGTCTCCATTCGTCCCTCCATTCACGCCTGTCGCGACACCACTGGAGGCGGGCTGCACGATGTTGGGGCGTGAGCGGAAGACGGCCTAACGGTGTGCGGGACCGTAGCCCAGCTTCATGGAGACGGTTGCGAATGGTCCTCGCCGATACCCCAGGAGCAACAGTGTCCCTACTTTGCTGGGAAGTGGCGGTGCGGTCCCCTACGGCACTGCGTAGGATCCTACGGTCTTGGCGTGCATCCGTGCGTCGCTGCGGTCCGGTCCCAGGTCGACGGGCACGTGCACCTTTCGCCGACCACTGGCGACAACATCGATGTACTGTGGAGACCTCACGCCCCACGTGTTGAGCAATTCGGCGGTACGTCCACCCGGCCTCCCCCATGCCCACTATACGCCCTCGCTCAAAGTCCGTCAACTGCACATACGGTTCACGTCCACGCTGTCGCGGCATGCTACCAGTGTTAAAGACTGCGATGGAGCTCCGTATGCCACGGCAAACTGGCTGACACTGACGGCGGCGGTGCACAAATGCTGCGCAGCTAGCGCCATTCGACGGCCAACACCGCGGTTCCTGGTGTGTCCGCTGTGCCGTGCGTGTGATCATTGCTTGTACAGCCCTCTCGCAGTGTCCGGAGCAAGTATGGTGGGTCTGACACACCGGTGTCAATGTGTTCTTTTTTCCATTTCCAGGAGTGTATGTGCGGATTACAAACTAACAATACTGCGGTTGGTACTAACACCCGACAGTACGATACTGCCTTCTTTCCAGTTAGCGCTACTCTGGAATATTCCTCATGAAAGTTAGTGAAGCTTATAATGACCACTTTTTAGGAAAATTACCATCTATCACGCTCGCGAGATTGTTAATGTTAAATACACGAGGCACTTGATCCAAACGTAACTTCCGTCATAACTTCTTATTATACCTTCCTCTAAATTTTGTAATTAATACAGTTCTTTTCATCACACATCCATTTATAACATTTTGTATGCATTATTTTTCTAGTCAGTTGGAATCATCAGACTTGTAACTGCTTCGGTGCACCCTGCCATGAACTGCACTCTTTGCCAACCTTTTAATTTCAGAGTATCACTTGAAGCTTACGTCCTCAATTATTTGCTGAATGTATTCCAGTCTCTTCCTTCCCGTACAGTTCTTACCCTCTATAATTTCCTCGGTACCAAGAAACTTCTTCCCCGATGTCTTCATACAAAAACTAGCACCCTGTACCTTCATCGTGTTAGCGTTCTCCATGTTTTGCTTTTACGCCGATTCTTCGGAGATCTTCCTTATTCTCTATCTTATCAGTTCACTAGATTTTCATCATATCCTCAAACGCGTAGATTCTCCTCTTTTCCTGTTTTCCCGCAGTTCGGATTCGCTACTATTCTATGCTGTACACCAAACGTACATTCTCAGAAATTTCTTCGTAAGACCAACGCCGGTCTTTGATTCTAGTAGACTCCAAGATACATGGCTCTAAGCACTATGGGACTTAACATCTGAGGTTCAAATGGTTCAAATGGCTCTGAGCACTATGGGACTTAACATCTGAGGTCATCATCTTAGAACTACTGAAACCTAACTAACCTAAGGACATCACATACATCCATGCCCAAGGCAGGATTCGAACCTGCGACCGTAGCAGCAGCGCGGTTCCGGACTGAAACGCCTAGAGCCGCTCGGCCACAGCAGCCAGCTGTTGTCCAAGAATCCCCACTTTGTTTTGCTAATATGCTATTTATGGCCTCCCTGCTTCGTCTGTCGTGCGTTACTTTGCTTCATAGGTAGCACAATTCATTATCTCCGGTTTGGTCGTGCTCTTCAGTTTTCATTTTTATTCTATCGCTAATGTCACTCGTGCTAATTCTCCTTACTTCCGTCTTCATTCGGTTTTCTCTCAATTCGTATGCTGTACTGTCCATTCCATTACACGGATCCTGTAATTGTTCTACACTTTCACTGATAATAAAAATGTCATCAGCGAACCTTATCATTGATATCCTTTCACCCTTTATTTTAATCCCATTCTTGATCCTTTCTTTTACTTTCGTCACTGCTTCTTCGAAGTGCAGATTGAACAGCAGTGCGACAGACTACGTCCCAATCTTACACCTTTTTAATCCGACCCATTCGTTCCTGGTGTTCCGTTCATATTCTTCACTCTTCGTGTTTGTATATATTATATATTGCTCGTCGTTCCATACAGCTTTTTCTGAATTTCGTAAGTCTTGCGCCATTCAGACTGTAGAAAGCTTTTTCTTTGCCGACAAATGCAACGATCGTGTTTTGATTTTGTTTAAGTCTTGATCGCATTATCAATCGCATTCTCAGCAGTCCGAAAGCTCAACTTGTCTTCTAATAGAATCTCAATTTTATTTTTGATTCTCCCTCATATTATTCTTGTCAAACCTTGGACGTGTCGAAATTTTCCTTTCACATGCCAGGATTGTAATATAACATTGTAATCTCACCAGGATCAGAATTAATCTACATCTGGAAAAATAATTGATGTAGACTGTGAAAGCAACTGAAGATGCGCCCTCAGAGCTGGAAATGCACCGTGCATCGAAATAAAATCACGATTGTGACTGAAGTAGCCTGTTCTTTATTTTACTGGACAGATAATTGTCCTATTATCAGAACGTGTTTGCAGACCCCTATAAACATTTCACATCTTATATTATTAATAATAAATAAAACTTGTAGGTGCTCATTTATTTTTCCAGGGTGCTTTTCGCGAATGGCACTGTCGAGAAATTGTCTAAATAGTGATTCTATGAACCCTTTACCAAACACGTAAGTCTGAAATATAGAGAGATGCTGTCGCTGCGAGAACAGATAAAAGTAGTGTCGTTGTCCGTTTCTTCCACAGCATTCAGTGGCTCCATGCATGGGGTGCGTATCAGATAACTCTGCATCTGCAAACCTATCCATTGTGATGGAGTTGATGTGAAACGGTTACCGTTGATGCTAATAATGGTGATCACCTTGATGAAATAAAGTGTAAGACAAATGTGTAACGGTAGCTGTCCTCTAACAGTACGCTTTTATCGGCACAAAACCGGAACAAGAGATTACGGTGTATTAACGATAGCCTTGTACTGCAACGGGAACAGTTTGTAGCTCGATCTGTGGATGACGCCTCGATTACTCGCTGCCCGCTAACTTGTGCTGTATTGTTGGTTACCTATAGCACAGGGGATGACGTACGCAGTCTCCGTTTGTTGGCAACGCCAGTCGTTTACTTTCATAAGTCGTAACGGACCTCTTATTTCGATACTGTTTTACCACTATTAAAAATTCTTTTTACATCGAAACCAAATTAGCTAATGGACAAAAGCATGACACGATTCTCATGTCGTTGTTGTTGTCCTCTTCAATCCAAAAGCTAAGACGCTGCTCACTGCCCCTCTCGACGCCAGTCCAACCAATGGAAGTCTCTTCATCTCTGCATAACTGATGCAACATACATTCATTTCAACCTGTTTAGTATAATCAAACCTTGTTCTCACTAACTTTAACCCATCCAATCTCTAGTAGCACTTGCACTCTACGTCCTCAATTATTGATTGGCTGTATTCAAATCTGTGCCTTTACACTCTACAACGCCATTTAGTCACATAGACTTTCTTTCCTTATATCGAAAGAAATATCTTACCATCCTGTCGCTTCCTCTACTCACTGTTTTCCATATGTCCCTTTCTTCGCCGATTCTGTGGACAACTTCCTCACCCTCTACCTTATTAGTCCATTTAATTTTCAATGTCCTTCTGTAGCATGACATCTCAAAAGCTTCTGTTTTCTTTTGTTCCATTTCTACGACTGTTCATGATTCCCTACCATATCACGCTGTGCTTCAAACGTACATTCTCTGAAATTTCTTCCCCAGATTAAGGCCTGTGTTTGATGCCAGTAGACTTCTCTTGGCCAGAAATGCCCTCCTTGCTGTGCTAGTCTCCTTTTTGTGTTCTCCTTGCTTCGTCCGTTATGGGTAATTTTGCGTCCAAGATAACAGAATTCCTCAACTGCGTCTACTTCGTGATCACCAAGTTGGTGTTAAGTTTCGCACCGTTCTCATTGTGGTACATCTTATTACAATTATGTATTTCCGATTCCTGTGATCCATAGCATTTATTTATTAGATTCTCGTCCAACAGATCCCGCAATTCTTCTTCACATTCACTGAGGACAGCAGGGTCATCACCGAATCCTACAACTTTCACCCTGAATTTTAATGCCATTCTTGCATCATTATTTTATTCCCGTCATTCCTTTTTTGATGTATAGAATGAATTGTAAGGGAGAAACGCTGCATCTCTGTAACATACACTTATAATCCGCGCACTTCGTGCTTGGTCTTCCAATCTTGTCGCCCCCTCTTGGTTCTCGTGCGAATTGTGTATTCCCCTTCTTTCCCTAAAGCTTACTCCTATTTCCCTCAGAATGTCGAATATCTGGTTCATTTTACACTGTCGAACGCTTTTTGCAGGACGACGTGTCCTATGAAGGTATCTTGATGTTTCTTCATCCTTGCTTCCGTTTTTAAGCGTAATGTGACAATCGCCTCTTCGACGCTTGATACGTGGTACTTTCTGGAATTAAGGAAAAATTGGAAGGGAGGACCCACCAATATCACTTTTCTTTCACACAACCTGACTGTTTAACAATATATAAACTGTGTTTTACAGGTAATCGAAGCATTCAATCATAAAATCTTCTTTAACATAATGAATAAATTTGCAATTATTTGACGTTGAACCTTAACTCGAATATGCTTTTAATCTTTGCAAGAAAATCTGAATTGCTGTATTGCAAAACAGCAAACAATATGACAGTGATTATAAGACGGCCGCCGGACCTACAACCACCCCCTCCCCCCCCCCCCCCCCCCCCCCCCCGTTATTGGATGAAACAACAGTGTTTACTATAGCACTGGACACAGTCTATCTTATTTAACGCCCTTCTGCAACACATTAAAACTTTATAAGGGGAACTGATGGTCCGCAGCGCATGGTCGTGCGGTAGCGTTCTCGCTTCCCGCGCCCGGGTTCCCGGGTTCGATTCCCGGCGGGGTCAGGGATTTTCTCTACCTCGTGATGACTAGGTGGTGTGTGTTGTCCTTAGGTTAGTTAGGTTTAAGTAGTTCTAGGGGACTGATGACCATAGCTGTTGAGTCGAGCCATTTGAACCATTTTGAAAGTGATGACAAAAGTGATTCATTTACTCAAAACTGATGTAATTTGAAACCTGTGTGTCGGAAGGTTCGTGGTTAAGGTGCGCACCTGTGCTTAAAGGTTAAACAGATTAGCAAACAATTATGACAATGATAAGGCCTACTTCAAAGCAACCAACCTCTTAATTTCAATCGGCAACCAACCGGTCCCTTCTGACAATTTTGTTTTGACTACAGCCCTGGTGACAGTTGGCTGTTAATAGTTTCAATGTTAAGGTGATTGTAAGTTCTTAAGACCGCTCTGAAGGAACGTCTTAAAACATTACTTGTTAACACTTATTACAAGAGAACCCACTCCGCGGAACCACAAAATCCTGGTAAAATTTACCAATAATGACCATGTGTTTCAAACACAGAAATGAACAGTTTAATACAACAGTCTGGTCAGATGATCGCTAATGACTGAGAAATACAGTTAAAATTAAAGAACTGAACCGGTTAACAGCTAAATCTAACCACAAGGTCCCTCATTTGTTAACGGCAACCTGTGCCTCAGTACAATTGTTCTGGCTGTATTTACGACCAACAGCTGATTAATTAGAACATAAATGATTGGGTACAAAACAGAAAGGAAGGCTATATAACAACGGCACAAATTTTCAAACGACAACTAGTGTCTTAGTGTAATACTATGCCTATATCTACGGCCAAAGAGCCGACCGAGTAAGACTCTGAGGGCCGTAAGACAATGAAACAAATCACCACAAGGATTACTGAATGTTACTTCCCTTTATGAGCAAGCAGTTCCATGGATCCATGGAGCGCCGCGGCGCATATTGAGTGGTGCCGATGAAAGCCAGGTGGAAAAGGGCAGCCAGGACACGAGCGGTCGTCCGACACGAATATTTCCAACCAACCGAAGGGATGTCTGCCTGCTGCTTGTAGTCGACGCTGACCTCGGTAAAGTACTCCGGTTTCTTCGCTCTGCACAGACCTCCTTGCGGACGTCGTGATCGCCTCTTGTCGCCACGCTACCGCCAATCCCCAAACTTCTCCCCTACCTTGGACCAACGAACCCCGTACATACACTACTGGCCATTAAAACTGCTACACCACGAAGACGACGTACTACAGACGCGAAATTTAACCGACAGGAAGAAGATGCTGTGGTATGCAAATGATTAGCTTTTCAGAGCATTCACGCCGGTGGCGACGTCTACAACGTGCTGACATGAGGAAAGTTTCCAACCGATTTCTCATACAAAAACAGCGGTTGACCGGCGTTCCTGGTGAAAAGTTGTTGTGATGCCTCGTGTAAGAAGGAGAAATGCTTACCATCACGTATCCGACTTTGATAAAGGTCGGATTGTAGCCTATCACGATTGCGGTTTATCGTATCGCGACATTGCTGCTCGCGTTGGTCGAGATCCAATGACTGTTAGCACAATATGGAATCGGTGGATTCAGAAGGGTAACACGGAACGCCGTGCTAGATTCCAACGGCCTCGTATCACTAGCAGTCGAGATGACAGGCATCTTATCCGCATGGCTGTAACGGATCGTGCAGCCACTTCTCGATCCCTGAGTCAACAGATGGGGACGTTTGCAAGACAACAACCATCTGCACGAACAGTTCGACGACGTTTGCAGCAGCATGGACTATCAGCTCGGAGATCATGGCTGCGGTTACCCTTGACGCTGCATCACAGACAGGAGCGAATGCGATGGTGTACTCAACGACGAACCTGGGAGCAAAAATGGGAAACCGTCATTTTTCAGGATGAATCCAGGTTCTGTTTACAGCATCATGATGGTCGCATCCGTGTTTGGTGACATCTCGGTGAACGCACATTGGAATCGTGTACTCGTCATCGCTATACTGGCGTATCACCTGGCGTGATGGATTGGGGTGCCATTGTTTACACGTCTCGGTCACCTCTTGTTCGCATTGACGGCACTTTGAACAGTGGACGTTACATTTCAGATGTGTTACCCGTGGCTGTACCCTTCATTCGATCCCTGCGAAACCCTACATTTCAGCAGGATAATGCACGACCGCATGTTGCAGGTCCTGTACGGGCCTTTCTGGATACAGAAAATGTTCGACTGCTGCCCGGGCCAGCACATTCTCCAGGTCTCTTTCCAATTGAAAACGTCCGGTCAATGGTGGTCGAGCAACTGGCTCGTCACAATACGCCAGTCATTACTACTGATGAACTGTGGTATCGTGTTGAATCTGCATTAGCAGCTGTAGCTGTACACGCCATCCAAGCTCTGTTTGACTCAGTGCCCAGGCGTATCAAGACCGTTATTACGGCCAGAGGTGGTTGTTCTGGGTACTCATTTCTCATAGTCTATGCATCTAAATTTCGTGAAAATGTAATCACATGTCAGTTCTAGTATAATATATTTGTCCAATGAATACCCGTTTATCACCTGCATTTCTTCTTGGTGTGGCAATTTTAACGGCCAGTAGTGTATCAGTAAGCAGAGACCTAAGAACACAACCGACAGGTACCAACTCGACACAGATATTGGCAATGGGGCCGCAAGAGGGACAGTCGATACTACACCTGAGATAGTGGCGCCAGACAGAACAGCCTACTAATTCAATGGGCCACGGCTCAGTGCCTTTACCTTCCCTAAAGATAAACTGATCGCTATCTAACTGATCCTCAGTTTTGTTTTCCGTTCTTCTGTGTATTTTCCACAGGAATGCTGCTCTACCTGTTTAGATGAAATGTCGTGTGGCTAGGGCCTCCCGTCGGGTAGACGGTTCGCCTGGTCCAGGTCTTTAGATTTGACGCCACTTCGGCGACTTGCGCGTCGATGGGGATGAAATGATGATGATTAGGACAACACAACACCCAGTCCCTGAGAGGAGAAAATCCCCGACCCAGCCGGGAATCGAACCCGGGCCCTCTGGATTGAAAGTCTGTCACACTGACCACTCAGCTACCGGGGGCGGACACCTGTTTTAATGTGAAGCTTATTTACGGATCTAAGGCTGCAGTAAGGCTAGCTTATTCCTGCCATGATTTTTCAGCCACTATGACCTATTCCGTGAGGAGTGGAGCTGCAAAAATGAATAAACATACGTAAAACGTACGTCATTTCAGTAGATACAAGTAAGCCCACGATTCTTTAAAGTATCTAACCCTTAAGTACAAAAGAGCTCCAACTGTCTGATTAGCTTACAAAAATATGGTTCAAATGGCTCTGAGCACTATGGGACGTAACGTCTGAGGTCATCAGTCCCCTAGAACTTAGAACTACTTAAACCTAACTAAGGTTCCACGCCCGAGGCAGGATTCGAACCTGCGACCGTAGCGGTCGTGCGGTTCCAAGCTGTAGCGCCTAGAACCGCTCGGCCACCTCGTCCGGCGATTAGCTTACAAACGAGTTTGTGTGGTAAGTATCTGAATTTTAAAAACGTAAGTGATAACAAGAATCGAAAACACTTAAAATCATTTTAAAAATATCAGTGAAACGGTCTTGATGGCAAAAGATGTTTATCTTGATTGGCAACTGATTTCGGATTTTTGTTTCAGTGGATACCTGGCGATGACGCTTCTTAATATTGAAATCGGTTGTTCACTGCTATGCAAACCCTAAGGATGAGATGTGGCCTAGGCGTAGCGTCTTGTACTGGTAATCAAAACGTCCTGCGTCCCGGTTCCGAACCTCGACATCGCTCAAATTTTGAATGAAAACTATCAGCATCGGCGGCCGAAGACTTCCGGCATAAGAACTCAACTTCACTCCGCCAACGTCTTTGCTAATGAGAGCGGAGGAGTACAAAGAAGTTCGAGAAGAATTTCGGATGGGAAACTGCCCATAAACGTCTGAAGAATCAGCAATGACCAACCAGAGGAGAATGGAGCAACAGCATTAGATACACATTACAGTTATACACTGGACATATATCCTTAACTTCAAAAATGGCATGATGTTCTCGATCTTTCCTTTGGCAAAAGATTCTGTACAAGCCCGCATTCAAATCACCGGGAGCGGACTACCAACGGGACTGGAGGGGGTGGGGGAGTTACCATAAAGATTGAATAACCAATGGAAGGATTACGTTCTACGAGTCTAGTTGTGGGTGTGGAATGTCAGAAGTTTGAACAGGATACCTAAGCTAGAAACCCTGAAAAGGGAAAAGCAAAGGCTCAATCTCCAAAGAGGGGTCAGTGAAGTGAAATGAAAATATGACAAGGATTTATTGTCAGATGAGTGTGTTGTAATGTCACGTTTCTGTATGAATAGAAAGCTACGGCAGGAAATGAGTTACTGTGAACAGTTCATTGACAGTTGTTGTCATCAGAATCGACAGCAAAACAACACTGACAGCAATAGTTCAAGTGTACATGGGGATGTAGCAAGCAGGAGATCAAGAGACATGGAAAGTATATGAGAATATTTAATGGTCAATACAATACGTAAGGAGAGATAAATTTAGTAGTCATAGGAGGTCGGAATGCTGTTGTTGGGGAAGGAATAGAGAAAAGGATTACGGAACAGTATGGGTTTGGTAGTAGGAATGAGAAGGGAGAAAGACTGAGTTCTGCAGTAAGTTACAACTAGTAATACTAAATACTATGTTCAAGAATCAGAATGGGAGGAGGCATACTTGGGAAAGACTGGGAGTTGCAGCAAGGCGTACCCTGGAGCAGATATATACACCGATCACAAATTAGTAGTGATAAGTATGCTTAAGTTTAAGAGACTTGTCAGGAAAAATCAATGCGCAAGGGAGTGGAAAACGGAAATACTACGTGTTGAAGAGAGACGCTTGAAGATCTCAGAGGCTATAGATATGTGGTAAGAAATAGCTCAATAGGCTGTGAGGTGTCAGGTCAGAGGGGTGTTCTGGACACAGTCTCGACACAAAGCAGCTCAATAGGCTGTGGAGTGGAAGGAGTAGGCTAGCAATAGAACAGTGCATCACCATTGACTAGACACCCATTTATTGAACACCTAACTGATGTATTACCCAAAAGGAACAACCAGTACAAATTACAAAATAATATTCTATTCCATTAAGTCACTCAAACATTTAAACAGGCAAATAGCAATAATTCAACTGAAAGCCTTTTAAGAAAGCAAGACTAGAAAATTTGAATGATGAGTTAAAATCAATTTTAAATAGGCTCTGACCGAGCACATATTTTAAAACGAAATACTTCCTTTAAGGAACCAGCGATCAAAATTAATTACATAATCCTCAACAACCATATTACATCCAAGACATTTAAGATTAAACAGTAATATATTACATCAGAGAGCTGCAGTCCCAAATTTTAAGCAGCACGTTTCAGACTGACTGCACGGCAACCGTACAATACAAGTCCCTCAGAGGATCTCCCCACACAGGAAGTTATTGCCGCAATCGACAAAATATCAACATCATTCCATGTACAGACCTAAAACTAAAAGCTCTCTCAAGTTTGGTACAGTTAATTCCCTTTCAACATAACATACGTCACAAGTCTAGCCCTAGGACGGCACCGACACCCTGCAATTTAGCACGCGAAAAACTACGGCGATGCACTCATTACTTATCCTTACAAAATCCAAGAACAGAGAGCCGGCTCCCCAATAGCGGAACATTTAACCACGCGCAGCGTGGGGGTTTGCGGGATGCTGATCTCGCCCTTAACCTCAACACCAGTTCAAATACTAGTCAGCCTACAATCTTGAACCACCATACACATTCCTTCAGTTACTGCATAGAAAGCCAATGTGATAACAGACCAGCATATGATAAAAAATGGTTCAAATGGCTCTGAGCACTATGGGACTTAACATATATGATAAAAGCTTAACCAATCTCCTTACTAGACAGCCCTTATGAATAGTAACCGTAATTTTTTTTTAAAACGTGAGCACACCCACAATCAAAAGACAAACAACGCCAATCACAAGGACAGTAGCACATAAGCAAGTAGCAATGGTAACTTCTGCTTAGACTGCCTACAAAACAGCGCGTGATTTAACACACCAGAGAACACTCTTTACAACATAACCATCAATACAATAGCAAATTACTCACACATGTACTCCCCCACGATTTCGATTCGCAAAGCTATAGACGAAACTTGGAGAAAATGTCACTTCGACCAACATAATGGTGCTCCCTCAGTTACCCCAGATAACTGACTCCCTTACTTGCACAGCAAAGAACCAGACCTAATGAAACCACCAGAGTTTTGACCTCTAAATTGTCACAGTACAAGTGAGACTCAATCACAAATGTAATTTTATATCACCAGTTTCCGTATAGTCAATACAAGCGCCTGATTTTCACCCGTTTATAACGGCAGGCAGCAGCATCGTACGGAAAAGAGCGTAGACACAAGCTCTTACCAATTCTCTTCTCCAAAAGCAGCCACCGCAACTCTCGGGAACCACTGGGTCATCCAATGCAAAAATCGTTACTCCTTCACACAAATCACAGGACTCCCGCTTCCCGCTGCTTGCTACGGCGCCTTCCGTTCAGAGCCAACTTGTATATCTCCATGCGATAGGTCCGGTCCCACACTCGCTGCGTCAACACAACCGTCTTCCACCACGTCCCGGAGCACACCCCCCACAGAACCTCGCCACGTTACTCCTCGCGTAGGCAGCAGAGGGCGCTGCTTACCACCCTGGCCGTGACAGGAAAGATAAACCACCAGAGTGGCACTATCGATATGAGCCGCCACGGCTCAGGCTGTTCAATTGAAGAGGAATCGACATATCTCAAAAAGAGCAACAACACAAGTTGCAAAGAAAAACATAGGTAAAGAGTAGGTGAAAGCGAAGAAACCTTGGGTAATAGAAGAAATACTAAGTTTCATTGACGGAAGGAGGAAGTACAAAACTGTTTTGGGAAATTCGGGGATACAGGAACACCCATAGGGGTGAAATAAATAGGAAATGTAAGGCAGCTAAGGCGAGATTGCAATATGAAAAATGAGAAGAAATCAAAAAGAAATGATTATATGAAGGACTGATTCAGCATTTAGAAAAGTCAAGAAATTAAAAGCGCGGTCAGTAAAATTAAGAGTCCAGTAGGATTACCACTGATAAATGCGGAGGAGAGAACAGTTAGGTGGAATGAGTACATCAGAATTCTCTATAAGGGAAAGATTACACTGGTAATAAAATAGAAGAAGAAATAGGAGACGATAGGGAAGAGATGGAGGATCTGTTTTTAGAATCAGAATTTAAAAGACTTTTGACGACTGAAGATAAAATAAGTTCCACGGGAACTAAAATCATTGGATGCAGGTATTGCTGTGAGATGGTTAGCACTA
This sequence comes from Schistocerca americana, assembly GCF_021461395.2. Lineage (NCBI taxonomy): Eukaryota > Metazoa > Arthropoda > Insecta > Orthoptera > Acrididae > Schistocerca > Schistocerca americana. The sequence continues at coordinate 94,091,114 of NC_060127.1, read as the reverse complement.
GAAGTGGAAATGAATGGAATTGCTGGAGCATGTTGTCAGAGGTCTCCCTGTCGTGTACAGGAAGCTGTATATCACATGGTCCGAGGTCAGCTAAACTGGTGTACCAGATGAGGCTGGCCTCGCAACACGAGGCAGCTGAAGGAACTGGGAAAGACAGTATCTCAATCAGTGAGCTATTACGATGGAGTGTGGTCATGTTGTTAATTACGAAGAACCCGGAGAAATATTTGATTGACTTCATGTACGGAGGAATCATCGCTAAACTCTAAGAAGGAGGAAGCGTGACGAGTCTAGCCCAGGAATCTGGTACCGCTCCCAGCATCGTTTGACGTACAGAGCGAGCGTTCAGGACCACAGACAGTGCTGCCTGAAGGAAAGAAGGTGGTCGACCACAGTCAACTACGGAATCAGGGGACCGCTACATCCCGCAGCAGGAAAGGAGGGATCCAGATTAAAGAGAGGGTGCATATTAAGTTCTTCACTACGTGTGTCTTTTCAGTGGTGCATTTGGTCCGCCGGCCGGTGTGGCCGAGCGGTTCTAGGCGCTACAGTCTGGAGCCGCGCGACCGCTACAGTCGCAGGTTCGAATCCTGCCTCAGGCATGGATGTGTGAGATGTCCTTAGATTAGTTAGGTTTAAGTAGTTCTTTTAGGGGACTGATGACCTCAGAAGTTAAGTCCCATAGTTCTCAGAGCCATTTGAACCAATTTTTGCATTTGGTCCTGTCTTCATTTTCATGGTGGAAATTGCACGACCGCATCGAACAGGGCACATGGTGGATCTGTTGGACTGAAAACATATCCAGATTGATATTTTGGATCTCCTAAAACAACAAGGTTCAGAAACTTTTGCAATCAGAATAGTTGTCAGTTTTCAGGACACTGAAATTAGTAAGCTAACATACTTTGCATACTTTCGTTCTCTGATGTCATACGCAATAATATTTTGGGGTAACTCAACACTTAGGCAAAAAGTGTTCACTGCTCAAAACAAATCTGTTAGAATAATGCGTGGGACTCATAGTCGCGCATCTTGTAGGCATCTGTTTAAAAGGTTATTAATTCTTACAACCGCCTCACAGTACACTTACTCAGTTTTCTTCAACACGGACCGGTTTACAAAGAACAGTGACATTCATGATTATAATACCAGGAGAAAGAAAGGCTTACACTGTCCTCTACTTAACCTATCTTTGTCACAGAAAAGGGTAAAATATGCTGCTGTAAAACTTTTCGGTCAATTACCAGACGAAACAAAATAAGTAACAGAGAGCGGTAATAGTGTCAAAACTAAATTGAAATCATATCTTCTTGACAAACTACTTCTATACCACAGATGAATTCTTGATAAGGAACGAATAAATCTGTAGGTATAATACTCGTATATGGATTTTGTTCCATTAAAGGGAATGAGGTAGGTATTAAAAGTGTTAAGACTCTTTTTTTCAAATTAATCCATGTGTGCATTTCTTATGCACTTGACACGTTCCACATCATAACGTTCACCGTGAGATTTATCAATGGAACACGTAACTAACTAACAACAAGTAGAGTGGTCTACCCCTTCCCTGCCGGCTCAACCCCACCGGACACGGGTGGGATGCGTTCCGGACACGTATTGCAGCCCGTCCACATACACCAACGACCATCCATCAGTTGTCTACCTCAGTGGTAGAGGAGTGGAACGAACTGCCGCTAAAACCCCTTCCCAACCTTGTGGCCAGCATGGGACCACGTTTCAGAGCAGGTATTGCTGTCCGTGGTGATGAAGATCTCTTTGTGGGCCGCTCAACTACGCGGACATCAGCGCCCGTACAAAGTCCCAATTTTTACACACTCCAATTTATTCACATTACAACATAACCACTGTCATGGATGATGATGATGATGGTGATGATGATGATGATGATGATGAGGACAACACAAACACCCAGGCCACGGCCAGAGAAAATCCCCAACCTGGCTGGGAATCGAACCCAGGACCCAGTAAACGAGGCCGTCCGTATTAATCACACGCCCAGTTAAAAACCTTGTCCCACACTGTGCAATGTCGAGGGGAACATCATAAATCGCGGTGATTTCAGTGCAGTTATTATCTTTTCCCTTTGTCACCTTCTCAAATGTTCTGTGGCAGTTCTTTCTAGGTATTTTCCAAGTACTGTCGAGCTATGTTACTTCGCGATTACACATCATGCGAAACTTTCTTTCGTCCTTAATTTCAATGTGTATGATTTAAACGCCGAAGTGCACACCCATCAAAAACAGTTTTGCATCACCTCGGTCCCGAGTGTTCCGGAACCTGTACGGAAAATTGGATTAGAGATCAACATACACATCACTTCCGCCCTTTTTATTGTTCATGAAAACCACACATTGCATGTTGTAGCACTATACACCGAGACCTTCAGAGGTTCAGATTTCTGTACAAACCGATACCTCTAATACCCAGTAGCACATCCTCTTGCATTGATGCATGCCTGTATTGGTCGTGGCATACTATTCACAAGTTCATCAAGGCCCTGTTGGTACAGATTGTCCCACTCCTCAACGGCGATTCTGCGAAGATCCCTCACAGTGGTTTGTCGGTTACGTCGTCCATAAACAGCCCTTTTCAATCTATGTCAGGCATATTCGATAGGGTTCATGTTTGGAGAAGATGATGGCCACTATAGTCGAGCGATGTCGTTGTCCTAAAGGAAGCCATTCACAAGATGTGCACGATGGGGACGCGAATTGTCGTGCATGAAGACGACTGCATCCCCAATATGCTGCCGATATGGTTGCACTGTCGGTCGGAGGAGGGCATTCACGCATCTTACAGCCGTTACTGCGCCTTTCATGGCCACCAGCGGCCTACGTCGCCCCCACATTGGGCCAGCCCAAAACAGCAGAGAACCACCATCTTGCTGCGCTTGCTGTACAGTGTGTCTAACACGCTCAGCCTGACAGGGTTGTTCTAAACACGCCCCGACGATTGTTTGGTTAAAGGCATATGCGACACACATCGGTGAAGAGAAAGTGATGCCAATCCTGAGCGGTCCATTCGACATGTTGTTGGGCCAATCTGTACCGCGCTGCGTGGTGTCGTGTTTGCAAAGATGGACGACGCCATGGACGTCGGGAGTGAAGCTGCGCATCATGCAGCCTATTGCGCAGAGTTTCAGTCGCAACACGACGTCCTTTGACTGCAGGAAGATCATTATTCATGATGGTGGCGTTGCTGTCAGGGTTTCTCCGAACCATAATCCGTAGGTAGCGGTCATCCACTGCAGTACTAGTCCTTGGGTGGCCTGAGCGAGGGGCGTCACTGATAACTCCTGTCTCTCTGCCTACGAAAAACATCGCTTTGGTTTACTCTGGGACGCCAGCACAAAAAAAAAAAAAAAAAAAAAATGGCTCTGAGCACTATGGGACTTATTTTCTGTTGTCATCAGTCCCCTAGAACTTAGAACTACTTAAAACTAACTAACCTAAGGACATCACATACATCCATGCCCGAGGCAGGATTCGAACCTGCTACCATAGTGGTATCGTAGTTCCAGACTGTAGCGCTTAGAGCCTCTCGGCCACAGCGGCCGGCTGGGACACCTGCACACTTCCCTTGTTGAGAGCCCTTCCTGGCACAAGGTAACAACGCGGTCGCTATCGAATAGCGGTATTGACTGTCTAGCATGGTTGAACTACAGACAACACCAGCCGTGTACCTCCTTCCTGGTGGAATGACTGGAACTGATCGGCTGTCGGTACCCCGGCGCTGCCCTTGCATGGTTTCTTAACATCTTTGGATGGGTTTAGTGACGTATCTGAACAGTCAGAGGTACTGTCTCTGTGAAACAGCATCCACGGTCAACGTCTATGTTCAGGAGTTCTGGGAACCGGGGTGATCCAAAATGTTTTTTGATGTTTGTAAATTGCATGCCACAGCTGTACGGATAAACTGACAAACTGACATTTGTGCTAGAATATGCTGAAAGACAGCTGAAAAATGCCGCTATCGATATTCTGCCCACAAAGGACGCTCACTGAAAAAGAAAAGAAGACGCTACCAATGTGTACAGTGTCTGCTACCTTCCGCTCCGAAACAAATAACGTAAACATTGGCGGCAAAACAGAAACACACAAACATCCACCCACCCTTCCACCCACCCACACACAGACACCCACACACACACACACACCCACACACACACACCCACATACACACATACACATACAGTCAACGTGTTTTCGTTACAAGAAGGGGAAAGACAGTAAGTGTCGGGCAAAAAAGTGACAGCGACGGATTATGGAGGGCTGAATAGCTCTGCGTCGACAAAGCGCCGCTGGAACGGTTCGCTTTGTGTGCGCAAGTGGGCTCCGGGAGTGGGGGAGAACGTCTCCCAATTTGTTGGCTGTCAAGGCGGGCGGAGGCGACGGGTCGGCGCACGGGGAATGTATCGGAAATGTCGCGTTCCACCACACACACTCGCTTTCTCTCTCTCTTTCTGGCAAACCAGACCACCGTTTGAGGGTCAAAGGAAAACTCGGTTGGCGTTTCTCCGACAACGCATCGCAATGGGCGTTTCCAGTTCATTTGCAGGCGAAAAAGCACAATACGATCATACACTACATCTTCTGAGATGCGCTATCGGCTCGAAGAATGTTCGCGTAATAAAACACATTAAGTCTTACTGTATGGAAAATGCACAAACAGCGACGAAAGTGTGATCAGGCGTGCCGCGACGAAACGTACTCAGACCTCTGAAGCTTTCAATATGCGTGGTGAACACGAATACCACTGGCACTATTAAGTTTACCCGGAATAAATTACATCCGTATTTTGGAGCTGCAGATAGGATTTGCATCATGACGACCGTAATACGTCATATGTTATACGATTGTTAACGGTTTCCTGTATATGCTGCACCCCATTAAAAAAAAAGCGGTATCCCACGTAGTTATTCTAATAAATACTCCTGCGCACTTCATCTCGTGTTTTATATTGCTACATTTTGTCATCAACTTACACGCTCGACGTACTTCGTTGGCTTACCAAAACATAGGTTTTACCATTTTCGGTATTAGGTATTACATGTGTTTGTACAAATTTTTAGAAAATTGTATAGCAAATCTCCTGATGTAAGGTTCGTTAAACATGTACAGTGCTAAAATTGTAATTTAAATGTAATGATGCTTTATATACCACGAAGATATTTCGGTCACAATACGTTATTCTGGACGAGTGCCGTATACACTACTGGCCATTAAAATTGCTACACCAAGAAGAAATGCAGATGATACACGGGTATTCAATGAACAAATATATTATACTAGAACTGACATGTGATTACATTATCACACGTAATAACGGCCTTGATACGCCTGGGCATTGAGTGAAACAGAGCTTGGATGGCGTGTACAGCTACAGCTGCCCATGCAACTTCAACACGATACCACAGTTCATCAAGAGTAGTGACTGGCGTATTGTGACGAGCCAGTTGCTCGGCCACCATTGACCAGATGTTTTCAATTGGTGAGAGATCTGGAGAATGTGCTGGCCAGGGCAGCAGTCGAATATTTTCTGTATTCAGAAAGGCCGTACAGGACCTGAAACATGCGTTCGTGCAATATCCTGCTGAAATGTAGGGTTTCGCAGGCATCGAATGAAGGGTATAGCCACGGGTCGTAACACATCTGAAATGTAACGTCCGCTGTTCAAAGTGCCGTCAGTGCCAACAAGAGGCGACCACCATGATACTGTAAACAGAACCTGGATTCATCCGAAAAGATGACGTTTTGCCATTCGTGCACCCAGGTTCGTGGTTGAGTACACCATCGCAGGCGCTCCCGTCTGTGATGCAGCGTCAAGGGTAACCACAGCCACGGTCTCCGAGTTGATAGTCCATGCTGCTGCAAACGTCGTCGAACTGTTCGTGCAGATGGTTGTTGTCTTGCAAACGTCCCCATCAACAGCGGATAAGATGCCTGTCATCTCGACTGCTAGTGATACGAGGCCGTTGGGATCCAGCACGGCGTTCCGTATTACCCTCCTGAACCCACCGATTCCATACTCTGCTAACAGTCATTGGATCTCGACCAACGCGAGCAGCAGTGTCGCAATACGATAAACCGCAATCGCGATAGGCTACAATCCGATCGTTATCAAAGTCGGAAACGAGGTTGTACCCATTTCTTCTCCTTATACGAGACATCACAAGAACGTTTCATCAGGCAACGCCGGTCAACTGCTGTTTGTGTATGAGAAATCGGTTGGAAACTTTCCTCATGTCAGCACGTTGTAGGTGTCGCCACCGGCGCCAACCTTGTGTGAATGCTCTGAAAAGCTGATCACTTGCATATCACAGCATCTTCTTCCTGTCGGCTAAATTTCGCGTCTGTAGTACGTCATCTTCGTGGCGTAGCAATTTTAATGGTCAGTAGTGTACAAATTGGAACCTCCTGGCATAGTAAAACAACGTGCCAGGCAGCGACTCGAACTCTGTACCTTTGCCCTTTGCAGCCGAGCCGAGTAGCTCATTTGGTAGAGCACTTGCCCGTGAAAGGAAATGGTCGCGAGTTCGAGCTGCGGCCTGGCACACCGTTTGAATCTGTCAGGAAGTTTCATGTCAGCGCCCTCTACGCTGTAGGGTGACAATTTCATTCTGGCATGTACAGATTGATTTCAAAACTACATGTAGTTTCCAGAATGAGATTTTCACTCTGCAGTGGTATGTGCGCTGATATGAAACTTCCTGTCAGGTTAAAACTGTGTTTTGCAGAAGAGCTTCTGTGAAGTTTGGAAGGTAGGAGGCGAGGTACTGCCAGAATTGAAGCTGTGGGGACGGGGCGTGAGTCGTGCTTGGCTAGCTCAGATGGTAGCCGGCACGGTAGCTCAGCGTGTTCGGTCAGAGGGTTAGCTACCCTCTGTAGTTTAAAAAAAAAACTGTGTGAACGGATCAACGAACAACCTGAACTAGTGTCATTGGGTGTCCGCCTGAACATATACAACGAACAATATGAGAGAAAAAAAAGATGGTAGAGCAGTTGCCCGCAAAAGGGAAAGGTCCCGAGTTCGAGTCTCGGTCTAGCACACAGTATTAATCTGCCAGGAAGTTTCATATCGGCGCACACTCCGCTGCAGAATGGAAATCTCATTCAGGAAACATTCCCCAGGCTGTGGCTAAGCCATGTCTCCGCAATATGTTTTCTTCCAGGAGCGCTAGTTCTGCAAGGTTTGCAGTAGATCTTCTGTGAAGTTTGGAAGGTAGGAGGCGAGGTACTGGCAGAAGTAAAGCTGTGGGTCGGTTCGCGAGTCGTACTTAGATACCACAGATGGTAGAGCACTTGCCCACGAAAGGTAAAGGTCCCGAGTTCGAGTCTCAGTCCCGCACACAGTTTTAACCTGCCAGGAAGTAACATGTAGTTTATTTAAGGACATATCATAGTTGTGTTCTTTTATCATGCCATGGATAATATGTGTGCCTTGTAACATGTCGTACGGAATACGAAATGACATTATGAAGGACTGTTTATAATATTACAAGAGAATTTGTATCGATGTAATGCATGTAACTCAGATTCTTTATTTAAGTTATAATCAACAGCCCAGATCGCAATAATATTTATTTATTTACCGGTTTCGGTTTATGTAAAAGCCATCTTCAGAAACGTACGATCGTGGAATCACGGGACAACCGAGGAGCCGCAAGCACCGGTATAGGGGGAAAAAAATTTTGAAGATGGCTTTTACATCAGCCGAAACCGGTAAATATACAAATACAATTGGAATAGTGACTGTTCATTCTAACTTAAATACAGCAACAAGTGGCTGTTCTCCATACATTCTGTTTTCGAAATTCATATAACTCAGTTTTATTATGTCACTGTGAAACCTTCCCGTCTCCTCTATATCTCTTTTTTTTTTTGTTATGCAACTTTCCCTTCTACAATAACCTATCAAACCTTTCCTTAGGATTTCTATCTCTTGCTTAATAATAATAAATGAAATCTTCCCTTTGAAATTTATTCTCTTTCCCTGTCTTTGCATACAAATTTAATTGCTGCTTATTAAAAGTGATTTTCTGATTATTTCGACGAAACATAGAATGTGTCGTCGTCGTGGCCCTCAGTCGTTATCTGCAATAATCCAAAACTGTTCCTTACCTTTTTTACTGTTACTGGATCGCCATCTGACTGCTACATTCGAACAGCGACGTGAGTATACTTACTCTGGTTTACTATACTCTATTAACTGCTGGTGGGCTGTTATAATAAGTGGCTGTATTTATTACCAAAGCTGACGTTATTCTTTAATAGCAAGGCTGACGTTATTCTTTAATTAATTTGACTGATGTTACGTAATTCATAGTTACACTTTTTCTTGACAACAATAAAACTTTACGTTGATGGTTTTTGGGATGGATTATAATCAGTAATGCAACATTGCTGGCAAAAATTAATTATATTCTGAAAACGTTTCTTCAAATATTTACTGCTGGTAATGAAATGATTTTACAAACGTTCAAATGGGACTTACTTTTTACAATAATCTTAGAACTAGCATTGCACAAACATACCTTCAGTAGTCTTGAGTTTCGCAAAGAAAATAATTCAATAATATTAGTTCCTCTTATTATAATAGTTAGCTGATGTCTCTGTACATCCGTTTATAATCTCTTGTAAATCATAGCTGGTGGCTGGCAGGCACACCGCTCCTCTCAACCTCTCGCTTCAGACCTGCTACCGACTCGCTTCACATCTCGCTTACTACTGACTTCCTACGAACGCTAAAGTGCGGTCTCTCCCGCCAACAATACTTTCTGGTGCAGACAATCCCTGCTACCATTACAAAATGTATCAATACGCCGTCTTTCCCTCTCTTTTCTTAAAATGTACCCATACGCTGTCTCTCCCGCTCTTTTTAAAATTATATCAATGTGCGGTCTCTCTTGCCACCAATACTTTGGTGCAGACATTCACTGTTACCACAATTGTTTCCAGCATGACAAATATTAATTATTCCTACTTAATCCTATTAATAAAATATAAACATCTTTCGTAAATTGTGGTTTGCCAATAGACAATAGAAATAAACACGTCTTACAACTGTAATGATCTATTCCTAACTTTGATTACGTTACAATTTGATGATGGTGTTAATGAAATAAGGGAAATATATTTTTGCGAACAAGATAAGTTTTATCAGTAGGGTGAAGGAATATTTTCTGAATATTTTGGTATGAGGGACCTGTTGTTATCGGCGGTACGCTACAGAGTAATGATGTAGTTGTAGTGGCACTATCTATGCGGGCAGGAGAGTTTGCGTGCTTCAGTGAAGCTGAGAGCTACACCGGTGGTAGCTTAGCTACTGGCAGTGCCGATCTAGCTGGAAATGTCTCTACAGAAGACCCAGGCAGTGTGTGCTTCACAACCTCCTGTCTTCCCTAGTTTCCATTCCTTATCCATCTCGTGTCCTTTACCCCGTAGGTCAGGTGTGTAGCTCCTGAGGTACAGTGAAACCTATCCCCCTAGGGCAAAAATCCCAGATGACAAATCCTGCCAGTTCAGCAGCCCATCTTCCGTGGTAACCCTGTGTAGGTCCGTAATGGAGGCAGGTGTCACTTACCATCGCCAAAACGCGCACGAGAGAGCCTCGGATGGGAAGCTATGAGTCGGAAACTATACAAATTGGTTTTCGAGTCGACACGTTGAATGTTAGAAGTCAATGTAAGACTGAGAGGCGTCAGAATTGTAGCGTTCGAGTTGGAGGAGTATGAAGTTGACTTAGGGGAAAATAGATGCTGTGAGAAATGGGAGGGAAGGAGACTTCCATTTCGAAGAACACTACTGAGAAACGTTAGCCAGTGAGGATTTGAAACTGACTGCAGAACGACCCTACTGCCGCCGACATACATTTCGCTTGGGGGCCACCTAGATAAGACACGAGAAATTAGGGATCTTATGGAGGCATATAGACAGTCGTTTTTACCTTCCTATATCTGCGAGTGCAACAGGAAAAGAAACGATGAGTTGGGGGAAAGGTTACTCTCCTTCACGCTCCGTACGGTGGCTTTCTGAGTATGTACACTATGTGACTTAAAGTATCCGGACACCTGGCTGAAAATGACTTACAAGTTGGTGGAGCCCTATATCGGTAATACTGAAATTCAGTATGGCGTTGGCGCTCCCTTAGCCTTGATGGCAGCTTTCAAACTCGCAGGCATACGTTCAGTCAGGTGCTGGAAGGTTTCTTGGGGAATGGCAGCCCATTCTTCACGGAGTGCTGCACTGAAGAGGGGTAACGATGTTGGTCGGTGGCCAGTTCATTACAGCGAGACCGATGGCCTATGCAGTCTGGTCCCCTCAACCCCCAGAAACCAACCAACCATTACAGGGATGTTATTGTCGTGTAACCACTCCGTCATCCCCGAATCGCTCTTCAACAGTGGAAAGCAAGAAGATGCTTAAAACATAGATGTACGCCTGTGCTGTGATAGTGCCATGCAAAATAACACGGGGTGCAAGCCACCTCCATGAAAAATACAACCACACCATAACACCACCGCCTCCGAATGTTACTGTTAGCACTACACAAGCAGGCAGATGACGTTTATCATTTACCGGCGTGATGTGTGGCTTATGAGCAGCCGCTCGACCATGAAATCCAAGTTTCCTCACCTCCCACCTAACTGTGATAGTACTTGCAGTGGATCCTGATGCAGTTTGAAATTCCTGTGTGATGGTCTGCTTATCACACATTACTACCTTCGTTGACTGTCGGCGGCCTCTGTCAGTGATCAGACGAAGTCGGTCAGTACGGTTTTGTGCTGTACGTGTCCCTTCACGTTTCCACTTCACTATCACATCGGAAACAGCAGACCTAGGGATATTAAGTGTGTGGAAATCTCGCGTACAGACGTATGACACCCAATCACCTGACCACGTTCGAAGTCCGTGAGTTCCGCGGAGCGCCCCATTCTGCTCTCTCGCGAGGTCGCTGATATGGAATACCTGGCATTAGGTGGCAGCACGCTGCACCTAATATGAAAAACGTATTTATTTTGAGGGCGTCCGGATACTTTTGATCACATGATGTATGTAGATCTAGGTGTACGTGAGAATAAATCGGCAATATTTTATGGAAGCTGTGAGGAAAATGGAAATCATGAACATGGAACAGGATTTGTAGTGATTGACAGTTTGTTAAGGCAAGTGAATTGCTTCATGGGAATCGGCAAGAGAATACGATATCTCACCATACGGCATTACTACAGAGATGTAACACTCATTAAAGCATGTGCACCAACAAACTCAAGTGACGAGAGGAAGAAAGCGAGTTTAACAGTGAATTAGGAAAAAAGAACAGCACTGAAAAACATAGCTAATGACCTTAATATTTCTGGTAGCAGTTTCCAGAGAAAATAAAAAGCACATGATCCTTATATGGTTGGGAATTGGATATAGGTGTTAATCTCGTTCTCCCTCTCCTGTCTCAGTTCACCTGCCCTTTTCCCCCACCGCTTTTTCGTCCATCTCTTCCTACTTCCCCGTCTTCTGTCCATCACCTCCTCCTGCCTATCTATGTCCCTCTTCTCCCTTTAACCATCTCCTCCTGCCCTCTCTCTTCCTCCATTTTTCTGTACATCCTCCCCTCTGTCCTCTATCTCCATTTGCTCCTGCCCCTTCTCTCTCTCTATCACCTACCCCTGCTTGTCTATGTCCATCTTCTCCCCCCCTCTTCCCATTGACACCTGGTCTAACAGGTATTGTTAATTCGTCTGGAGCTTACTTCAGTATGAACCATATAAAGTAATCAAAATATCTGTCAATTGCGAGCGAACTTAAAACCTAAAATGCACTATTAGCACCAATGTTGTTATAGAGGACAGAAAAGTACTATACAGAAAGATCAAGAGAAGTTGTTGATCTTTGCGCGGAAACTCATGAGAATTATCGTTGCAGCAGTTCGTGAAGAAGGCGAAAACTGTGATTACGGAACAATCTGACAGCACCAGTCCACTTGGAGGACCAAGGATGCGGTGGGAGGATGTGTTTTTCCGCACAGTACAGTGGGGAGTTCTTAGCTTCACTCCTCGAGGAGACCGAGTGGATACTATAACACATAAAATATTAGAACAACTTGTTACAAACTTGACTAAGACGAAATACAGTGTTGGACAATAAGGCCTCCCGTACTTCAAAAGGTAGTTATAAACTAACAAAGAAATTGTAATGAGAAAAAGCTTTTATTAGTAGACGCTGAGTAGTAATCGCAGAAGCGACAGTACTACGAATATATTCCTCCATAACAAGCGCACAATGTCCACCTGTCCAAGCCAATGCACCTATTGAAAATTCCACATACTCTGCTATCGACAGATACCACCTTCAGTTCAGTATCCCCCCAAAAACTCACACTACAGCCTCTCCAAATACGGGAGGTCTCTTTGTCGAGCCTTCTATTAACTTCGCTACAATTTACGTCCACAGGAATTACTAGAGCATGTTTTTTCACTGGCCTTTAGTATATCACTTTGTAAAGAGCAGATACCACTCTCTTTACACACAGTACAACTGACTGTAAACATTTATACAGAATTCTGTCTAATACAAAGATCGCGTTCCTGGATCAGTAGACAGACGATGCTGTCATCTTCGGCGATGGTTAGAGACATGCTGAGCGGCACTCCGCTTTGACGTAGGTAAGCATGCTCTAGCACTGACATGTGAAACTCTTATGGGCGTGTCTACATCACCACCTGTCAGCCGTCTCTTTTTCTGGTAGCGGCAACGCTGACTTGTGGCTTCGTCTTCGAGCGACATCATAGTATGCACTACAGGAGAACCTTCAGCAGCTGAGCGTCTACGGTAACTGGATCCAAAACGCACAAGAACGCCGTCTCTGGGGGTGGGGTCACATAGGAAAGCAGACGCATGACCTTCAAGGACTATGATCGCCGATGTTCACAAATGTGATTTATTCGGTCTGTTACCCCAGTTATTTTACTTTCCAGGAAAAATATCTCTAAAATGCGCTCTCCAAAACCTGCAATACAAAACGCAAATGATGTATATATGCAGACTGAAACGATTAATGAATATATGCAGTAAGGCCGGGATGCGGACCCGGAATCGTGTGCTCACTAAGCAGATACGCGAACGACTATGCAACCCTGGCACAGTTTCTTTCTACAAACTACTCTAGCACGTCTCCGTCCTCAATGGAAATTCTAATTCATACCACAGCACACTCGGTTTATCCCCATAAACTATGAAATACACTTGGAATGCACCTGCAGTGTTGTTAGAGTTTTGGGGGTAATACTAAATTGGTTGATGCGTAAAAGACATAATTATGTGCATTGCGGAGGAAGGCGTGCTGGGATAGTCTGTGCAGGTGTGCAAAGCCTCTGTCCTCAATGGAAATTCTCATTCATACCTCAGCACACTTGGTATATTCCCATAAACTCTGAAATACACTTGGAATGCACCTGCAGTGTTGTTTGAGTTTAGGGGTAATACTAAATTGGTTGAGGCATGAAAGACATAATTATTTGCATTGCGGAGGGAGGTGTGCTGGGATTGTGCAGGTGTGCAAAGCCTCCGTCCTCAATGGAAATTCTCATTCATGCCTCGGCACACTCAGTATATCCCCATAAAGTCTGAAATACACTTGGAATGCACCTGCAGTGTTGTTTGAGGTTAGGGGTAATACTGAATTTGTTGAGGCATGCAAGACATAATTATTTGCATTGAGGACGGAGGCGTGCTGGGATAGTCTGTGCAGGTGTGCAAAGCCTCCGTCCTCAATGGAAATTCTCATTCATGCCTCAGCACACTCAGTATATCCCCATAAAGTCTGAAATATATTTGGAATGCACCTGCAGTGTTGTTTGAGTTTAGGGGTGATACTAAATTGGTTGAGGCGTGAAAGACATTATTATTTGCATTGAGGAGGGAGGCGTGCTGGGATAGTCTGTGCAGGTGTGCAAAGCCTCCGTCCTCAATGGAAATTCTCATTCATGCCTCAGCACACTTAGTATATCCCCATAAAGTCTGAAATACACTTGGAATGCACCTGCAGTGTTGTTTGAGTTTAGGGGTAATACTAAATTGGTTGAGGCGTGAAACACATAATTATGTGCATTGTGGAGGGAGGCGTGCTGCGATAGTCTGTGCAGGTGTGCAAAGCCTCCGTCCTCAATGGAAATTCTCAGTCATGCCTCAGCACACTCAGTATATCCTTATAAACTCTGAAATACGCTTGGAATGCACCTGCAGTGTTGTTAGAGGTTAGGGGTAATACTGAATTGGTTTAGGCGTGAAAGACATAATTATGTGCACTGTGGAGGGAGGCATGCAGGGATAGTCCGTGCAGGTGTGCAAAGCCACTGCGCCAGTGTGGCATAGTGATTAGCCCACCTGCCTAGTGAGCAGGACACCCGGGTTCAAGTCCTGACATCGGTGCAAATTTTCATTCAGTCTGCATATATACACCACAGATGTTTGAGGCTTGAAAACGTCTTTGCAACCATATAGCATGCAGCAATCCGCAGACTAAATACGTATACTTTGCTCAAGATGTATTCAGTTTGTTCTGTCAGTCCACAGCACACAACGTAACAAACTCTGAATTGTTCTCTTACAGGTACTGTACAAAATATTGAGCGTCACGACTGTGACAGAGTCTACAGCGATGTATCATGAACTGTGTCACACGCTGAAGAATCACAGAAGTTCGTCATACTACTTACACGGCGGCAACAATCCTAGCAACCAGGTCCACGTGAGTATCTAATGGACTGCAGGGTAGCCCCATCTGCGCCGGCTGCGAGAGACACACCCACGCCCGTGCTGGCCATGCTCGCCGGTACCGAACGCATGCGTGCGTGCGGTAAATCGGAAACAATAAATTGATCAATCCGGAATTTGACGTCGCGATTCAGTTTTTAAAAGTACTATTGACCTCCTAAATCGATTCTCTCCGCTATATTTCGAAGCTACGATCTTCAGAAGACCGAGATGACTACTGAAACGGAACATTGGTGAACAGTCCATTGTCCTCCAAACTGTAGATGAATGTGGTTTCTGTAACGCAAACGTCGACCGTCCACCACGCTCCTCCGTACTGCGGACAGAGAAATGGAGGCTTCAAAAGAAAAATTGGATGTAGACGTTTTCTGACAGCGGAAACAGTATGGAGAACGAAAATTCGTCGAAGAAAGGAATCAGTGTATAAAGAGCAGTGCGTCAACGTTGCTAGGGTCAATGCGTGGCGCAAGCTATTCAGGGAACGACGATATGGAACATCACACCCCATTACCGATGCCATTGTCTAGCAGGTAGTTGTCCTCTTTATTCAAGATTGGCGAGTTACCCCCAGTAGAGGTAGGATTGAGCGTCATTAAGGATAGACTGAAATTTCGAATGGCTGCCTCATAGTCGGGAAGGGAGTGAGACAGGGTTGTAGCCTATCCCCGATGTTGTTCAATCTGTATATTGAGCAAGCAATAAAGGAAACAAAAGAAAAGTTCCGAGTAGGTATTAAAATCCATGAAGAAGAAATAAAAACTTTGAGGTTCGCCGATGACATTGTAATTCTGTCAGAGACGGCAAAGGACTTGGAAGAGCAGTTGAACGGAATGGACAGTGTCTTGAAAGGAGGGTATAAGATGAACGAAAGCAAAACGAGGATAATGAAATGTAGTCGAATTAAGTCGGGTGATGCTGAGGGAATTAGATTAGGAAATGAGACACTTAAAGTAATAAAGGAGTTTTGCTATTTGGGGAGCAAAATAACTGATGATGGTCGAAGTAGAGAGGATATAAAATGTAGACTGGCAATGGCAAGGAAAGCGCTTCTTAAGGAGAAGAATTTGTTAACATCGAGTTAGATTTAAATGTCAGGAAGTCGTTTCTGAAAGTATTTGTATGGAGTGTAGCCATGTATAGAAGTGAAACGTGGACGGTAAATAATTTAGACAAGAAGAGAATAGAAGTTTCGAAATTTGGTGCTGCAGAAGAATGGTGAAGATTAGGTGGGTAGATCACATAACTAATGAGGAGGTATTGAATAGAATTGGAGAGAAGAGAAATTTGTGGCACAACTTCACCAGAAGAAGGGATCGGTTGGTAGGGCATATTCTGAGGCATCAAGGGATCACCAATTTTGTATTGGAGGGCAGCGTGGAGGGTAAAAATCGTAGAGACCAAGGGATGAGTACACTGGATTCAGAAGGATGTAGGTTGCAGTAGGTACTGGGAGATGAAGAAGCTTACACAGGATAGAGTAGCATGGAGAGCGGCATCAAACCAGTCTCTGCACTGAAGACCACAACAACAACAAAAACCTCATAGTCTTCAAGCAGTAGAAGAAGCAGGTCTAACGCCACTCTCTTCTCTCTCTCTCTCTCTCTCTCTCTCTCTCTCTCTCTCTGTCTCTCCTCCCTGTCTTTCTATCTAGAACATTTCCAGTAGTATTCCAAGAAAGGAATGGGTTCATGTCACGAGTGCTGGAGACAAGGCGTCATGGCACTTCGAACCCGAATCAAGATGACGACGCGTACAGTGGAAGCACGCAGGGCTTCGACATCCGAAACGCAGTACATCGCCCCTTTTCTGAAGCTTCCATTTCTCTGTTTTCAGGAGTGATGAGTCCAGTCGGCGATCCACGCTTGCTGAAGTTCACCCTGTCGTCATGTGGATGTACGCCCGTGTCCCTCTAGATGCGAGTTTTGGACCTCAGCGTTCTTTTAGGAAATTTGTAGTAAGGTTCTATGGGACCAAACTGATGAGGTCATCGGTCCCTAGGCTTACGCACTAATTAAACTAACTTACGCTAAAGATTACACACACACACCCTTGGCCGAGGGAGGACTCGAATCTCCAGCCGGAGGTGCCCGCGATCCGTTACAAGGCGCCTGAGACCACACGGCTACCACGCGCGGCGCTCTTTTAGGGACCACACCTTTTTCTGCAGGCAATGATATTACGATCCCTTCAGTGGTTTTCATTTTACAATCTCTGGGTCGTTTCTTTTTCTGGATACACGTTATAATGTCGAATACAATTGGAGGGCACCTTCTTGAACTCACATAAGGTAACGAATTCTTAGCGCATGTTGATATGCGTCTCTTTTGCAGCTTCGACTCGGTTCATTGATACACTGGCATAACGCTGTCCTCTCTCAACCATAAGTGGCTGTTATGGGTATTTTTTGTGCTACTTGAGCTATGTCATACAGTATAAAAAGCATACGTTGCTGCGCAGAATTATTTTGCTGCAGCTTTGTATACAAGTCAGCAGACAGCAGCTGGAGAGAGTGGTCGAGATGTGGCTGTGAGTCAGGGCGTCAGATGGTCACTAGAGAGGTCGGCTGTATACAGTAGGGCCTTACACAGCAGTCTCCAACCTTGGGAGACAACAGGTGTTCGACGGGAGTGAAGATAACAAAAACAGACATCCACTTTTTTCTTACCGTCATATCAGATGTGTATTGCAAATATAATATCTAACGTTTAGCCTATGACAACCGTTGTAACGTCATTCTGGTCCTCACACAAATCATGTGTTGGACAATATAGCTGAGCGGCCAGGTGAAACGACAAGTAGGTAATGTGTGGAAAGAATTCTTGTATAAAATGTGTGGCGACGGTTTGCAGTATTCGCAGGCACTAGAGCTTCGCGACGTTGCTACTGCTGAGCAACAAAAGAAAATGGGTATTGTTAAACACCATTCTTGCTCTTATATATCCGACTGCCTGGCGTATTTATATTTCTCATGACCAGTCTTCTGTATAGTGTAATGCAGAAATTAGTTTGAAGTGAAACAGTGAAGAATAGATACGGAAATACACGGCGCATTGTGTGTAAAATTGATTTGAAGAATACATACGTGACGTGTATTTCAGTACTTATCAGGTTGCTCTCGGTAGTTTGAAATTAGTTGTACGATAAGAAGGAACTATAATACTGGTTTGCACAATAAGCTAGTCCAAGTAGAACGGCACAATCTCAATTTTGTAATAACGAGTCGTACGTTATGTCTGTTCAAAAAATGGTTCAAATGGCTCTGAGAACTATGGGACTCAACATCTAAGGTCATAAGTCCCCTAGAACTTAGAACTACTTAAACCTAACTAACCTAAGGACATCACACACACCCATGCCCGAGGAAGGATTCGAACCTGCGACCGTAGCAGTCCCGCGGTTCCGGACTGCAGCGCCAGAACCGCTAGACCACCGCGGCCGGCGTTATGTCTGTCTGCGTACAACTGTAATAATACTGTTTATGTTTTCGCACAGTTGTTTTGCCTTTTTTCTCCACTTCACTGGGCTCAGGTACAAACTCGGCACACGTTTTCATTTAGATTAAGCGTTATTAACTTACGTATCATATCGCTGCACTTGCAATCACTATAAACTTTTGTTCTGGCATTTTTCTTGGTCAATGCATACACTGATAGGCATAATCTTTATGACTACAAATATGACAACGTGTGGGTCAACGTTTAGAGTGCAATACAGTAGCGATTCTGTCCGATATGAACTCGACAGCTGTTTGGTAGGATTTCTGAGTTCTCTGGTAAGAGATGTCTACGCGGTCCCCGTGAGTTTGGGACGGTGGTTTGTGGCCGCGGAATTGGCACTCGACAGCGTCTAGGGTTACGTATCCAGACGGTGGAGTAACAACGTGATTCATCTAACCAGACTATGCGTCTCCATTGATCAACCATCAGCTCTGATGATCCTATATCAAATGGACTCGACGGTAACCTTAGGGCAACATGGGAAAGCATAGGGGTCGTGGTTTTTGGAGCACCATTTTACAAAATGTGTGCTGAACGGCTTGCTCTCCATAGATTTGCCACAGATCGGTGCCAGTACACAGCAGGAAACATCCTGTTGCCCACTCGTAATTTCACTGTCCTTCGATCACTTTTCGTAGACACTGCCGGGAGAGTCAAGCAAAGAGATTGGTTTTTTTTTTTTTTTTTTTTTTTTTTTTTTTTTTTTTTTTTTCCTGAGGCATCATTCTTCCGAATGGTTTGACGCCATACTCCACGAATTTTTCTCCTGTGTTAACCTCTGCATTTCAGAGTAGCTGTCGCAACCTACGTCCTCAACTTCATGCTGGATGTACTCCACTCTCTGTCTTCCTCTACAGTTTCCTATCACTCTGTCCCTTCGCCTTATCAGTATTTTCCGTATATTCCTTTCATCTTCGATTCTGCACAGAACTCCCTCATTCCTTATCTTATAAGTCCGCCTAATTTTCAACATTAATCTGTAACACCGCATCTCAAATAATTCAATTCTCTTCTGGTTTTCCCACAGCCCACTAGCTTTGCCGTTTTTCGAGATGCTCGTTCCCAGACACAGGGTCATAACTACCTGTCCTTTGTCAAAGTAGCTTATGTCAGTTAAAACTTCTTAGTATTGTGTGACGTGACAGACCCATATCGCTGAGCAATATTTGTTTATTTTACTGCTTTTTTCTTCTTGTCATTTCTTGGCCCTGTTTGAGAAAAAAAAAATAGACTTGCTAACTCAGGAAGATATTTCAAATTATTTTATTAAGAAACGAGCAGACCCAGGCCTGGCTTCACCACAGGAGGTCAGTCAGGAAGCAGGTCCCCAGGTCATTGCAGTTGTGGTAAGCGCGCTCATGCACAAGGTTACCAGTCAGCTTATCCCCCCTGCCGAGTGGGTCTACCCCGACCCATTCACCTTTGGATGGGCGACTTTATAGCGGTTAGGCTCGTGGCCCAGTTGTGTCAGTTTGTTGGTGGACCACTACCTATTTGCCCCGACCACTAACTGCCATCTGTCAGTGTAGACAGGGGGTGTCCACCATGCGGTCAGATGCGTCAGCGACTCGCATAGTGTGTTGATGAGGAGAGGGAGGGATCGGCCGGACAGTCGGCTGGGGACTCAGCGGCTGTGAGAAGATTCGTTGCCTTTTTCTCCAGATCGTGTTATCCAATCAAATGAGACTTGCCAGCTACCACGCTTAGGCGCAGAGGGCTCGACCAATGACTGGATCATGGCCAGCAGCTGGTACAAATGTCTTGCACGTTAAGATTTGTCCTGTAAGCCAAGAAAGCGACCTTACTGTAGAGTCCCGTTGCATTCACTTAAATATAGCTGGCCACCTTGGCAATGGCTGGGAATCCTCCCTTCCATTTAGAAAAAGGAAGTCGGGAGGTAGGTTCAGAGCAGAATAATTTGGAGCACTCGCCATCCTGCGGTAGGAGGACAGAGACTTGCGGTCCTGCCACACAAAAGAGACAAACTCCTGGTCCAGGTGTGGACTGAGGTGAACTTTTGCGAACTTGAATAAATTTCGCATTAGCGCTATCCACTTCCTCAGCGTTTCGCAATGTGCGGGATTTGCTACATAACTTGGGTTGTCTGATTAACAATATTGCTTCATGGTTACTAGAACTGTTTGCTTTGCATCTGCGAGCTGCACAGATTAGGAAATCCGTTAGCGTTTCTCAAGCAGTCTTCCATATAGATGAGGCACCTCTCCACACATTCTTGGTTAAATTGGGATTCTAGAGAGGTTTGTTTTTTCAGTATTTTTAGATCCCTCTCTGCTCGTTGTAGAACAATTTCTCAGCCAACATTACGAGACTTTATGTTCATTTCTTTAGAAATTTATTATCTGTCAGTGTGGTACATGTTGTGACCTTGAGCAAATAAACGACTTATTGGAGTCGGAGTTGTCCCGAATCTTATAACCAACCTATTGCCCTACAACTGACCCTCGATAAGCGAACCATAAAAAAGAAGTATGACCGCTGACTACTTAATTTTACTGTCTCGCTGTGACGGAGTTCCACTGCAAAGCAGGTGCCAATCCTTTCTAAGTAAATATTAAACACGAGTGTATTTTGGTCTGTGGGCATGACACGATTTATGTGCGTTGCATTGTGCTACAGGCAGGCAGACGGAAGATAGGAAGTCCACTTGTGTCCATGTCGACCCTGATCAATGATGACATAATATTAAAGATTCAGTCGTTACACTTGCGTCTTTGCTTGTTCCTGTTGAAGCTTGTCTTTCGCATACAACAGTGTGAGTCCTTGTCACCAAAGAACACGAAGTGCGCAAGCACCTTTCTCCCACCTGTAGATGTTTTTTTTGTATCGTGTTGGCCTCTGTACAATGTAAATATGTTGTAATGAAGGTAGTCGCCCAACAAAACCATTTTGAATTATGGTAGCCTTCTTTTTATTAATACTTTTCTTCTACATCTACAAATACATACATGTCCTGGATAAACAATAGAGTCAACGCTGCCATAACGTGAAGGATCTGCGTCACATGGCATGCCCGGTATCTGTAGCTGACAGCAGAAGGTCAGTTGAAGCATCGCAGTGAGCGGCGACAGTGGTATTTGATTTTGTTCTTGTGTGTACTGTCCGAAAGTACGGGAGGCCAGGTACAGGACCTTAACAGAATACAGTACTGGCCATTAAAATTGCTACACCACGAAGATGACGTGCTACAGACGCGAAATTTAACTGACAGGAAGATGGTGGTGTGATATTTTACCATTTCAGAGCATTTACACAAGGTTGGCGCCGGGGGCGACACCTACAACGTGCTGATATGAGGAAAGCTTCCAACCGATTTCTCATCAACAAACAATAGTTGACCGGCGTTGCCTGGTGAAACGTTGTTGTGATGCCTCGTGTAAGGAGGAGAAATCCATACCATTACGTTTTCCACTTTGATAAAGGTCGGATTGTAGCCTATCACGATTGCGGTTTATCGTATCGCAACATTGCTGCTCGCGTTGGTCGAGATCCAGTGACTGTTAGCAGAATATGGAATCGGTGGGTTCAGGAGTGTAATACGGAACGGCGTGCTGGATCCCAACGGCCTCGTATCACTAGCAGTCGTGATGACAGGCATCTTAGCCGCATGGCTGTAACGGATCGTGCAGCCACGTCTCGATCCCTGAGTCAACAGATGGGGACGTTTGCAAGACAACAACCAACTCCACGAACAGTTCGTTTACGTTTGCAGCAGCATGGAGGGTGGGCTGGGTTATTTTGGGGAAGGAGACCAGACAGCGATGTCATCGGTCTTATCGGTTTATGGAAGGACGGGGAAGGACGTCGGCCGTGCCCTTTCAAAGGAACCATCCCGGTATTTGTCTGGAGCGATTTTGGGAAATCACGGAAAACCTAAATCAGGATGGCCGGACGCGGGATTGAACCGTCGTCCTCCCGAATGCGACAGCAGCATGGACTATCAGCTCGGAGACCATGGCTGCGGTTACCCTTGACGCTGCATCAAACACAGGAGCGCCTGCGATGGTGTACTGAACAACGAACCTGGGTGTACGAATGGCAAAACATTTTTTCGGAGGAATCCAGGTTCTTTTACAGTATCATGATGGCCGCATCCGTGTTTGGCGACATCGCGGTGAACGCACATTGGAAGCGTGTATTTGTCATCGCCATACTGGCGTATCACCCGGCGTGATGGTATGGGGTGCCATTGGTTACACGTCTCGGTCACCTCTTGTTCTCATTGACGGCACTTTGAACAGTGGACGTTACATTTCAGATGTGTTACGACCCGTGGCTCTGCCCTTCATTTGATCCCTGCGAAACCCTACATTTCAGCAGGATAATGCACGACCGAATGTTGCAGGTCCTGTACGGGCCTTTCTGGATACAGAAAATGTTCGACTGCTGCCCTGTCCAGCACATTCTCCAGATCTCTCACCAATTGAAAACGTTTGGTCAAGGTTGGCAGGCAACTGGTTCGTCACAATACGACAGTCACTACTCTGGATGAACTGTACCTGTACACGCCATCCAAGCTCTGTTTGACTCATTGCCCGGGCGTATCAAGGCCGTTATTACAGCCAGAGGTGGTTGTTCTGGGTACTTATTTCTCAGTACCTATGCACCCAAGTTGCGTGGAAATGTAATCACATGTCAGATCTAGTATAATATATTAGTCCAATGAATACCCGTTTATCGTCTGCATTTCTTCTTGGTGTAGCAATTTTAATGGCCCTCTATTTAGAAAACATGAACAACGTGAGTTGACCAAGATTGAAATGGCACGTGGGCGGAGCGCTCAAAAATGTTCCTTTCCGACGTCCCACAATCATGACAGTGCACGATGTCACATGATGAATCCAACACAGGAGTTTCTGCGTGCGTGGGATGTGAGATACTGTAACATCTACTGTGTTCAACCGATACAAGACTGTGCTATAACGACCTGTTTCTCCAAAATGCCCGTGGCACGCCCTACAACACAGGAGACAATATCAACCGTTCCATAGGCTGGTCCTCGCGAGACCTCGGCAGAGGTAGATGCGCTGAGGTGGATGCGCTGACTGCGTGCGACCCTCCCATGCGTGTCGAGGAAGGTAATCGACATGAGCGGCGATTATATTGTAGGCAAATAACACCGTAAATGTCTGTCGGTAAAGTCTGGTACGAATTAACAATGTATTGCCACTACTTTTTATCTACCCCATGTACATAATGTGCAAGCCATCAGAGTACGGGTACTCTTTTACTGTTTCACTCACAAATAGCGGCGAGGTGCTTCCGCACGAGCCCTCATCTCACTAACCTTATCTTTGTTGGTTCTTGTGCGAAATGTGCGTTGGCGGCAGCTGCACCGTTCTACACTCAGCCTCAAATGCCGGTTCTCTGAATTTTCTCAGTAGTGCTACTCGAAAAGAGCGTCGTCTTCATTCCCATTTAAGTTCCCGAAGCATCCCCTTAATACTGGCCTGTTGTTCGAACCACCGGTAACAAATGAAGCAACCCGCCCCTGAAATGCTTCGCGTCCTCCTTTAATCCGACCTGGTGCAGATCACAAACGCTCGAACGGTACTTTTTCTGATGTGGGGTGCCACAATTAATAGCGAAAACCGACAGGGGTGAAAGCAAACGATAATATAACGGAAAACGCTCCATATAAACACGGAACATAAAGTGAGGCGTCCGCGAGATGATTAGAAATGTGAGGTCGCGAGCTCCTATACATTTCAGTAAGAAACTCTGTTCTTGTCATTACAATTGTATTGACACAGTAAACTTTTCCATTAAATTTCCATCTAAATAGGCTCAAATTTTTCTCATGGAGTAAGGGGAATGTGCTACATGTATGCTGGAGGGCTGGCACATTTTGTTGGTAAGTCGAGACATCTAACGTGCCATCTGGTTCACAGACGGATAAGTCGAGCAGGCGCTGCACCTTGTCCCCCACGATCATCCGAATTCAATGATACTGATCTTTTTCCCTGAGGTCATCATGAATGCGAAGTGAACAGTCCTTCTGTTAATATGGTCCTCTATAAATCAAGATGTGATCTACTATGTTGTTGTTGTTGTCGTCTTTAGTCCAGAGACTGGCTTGATGCAGCTCTCCATGCTACTCTATCCTGTGCAAGCTTCTTCATCTCCCAGTACCTACTGCAACCTACATCCTTCTGAATCTGTTTAGTGTATTCATCTATTGGTCTCCCTCTACGGTTTTTACCCTCCACGCTGCCCTCCAATACTAAATTGGTGATCCCTCGATGCCTCAGAACATGTCATACCGACCGATCCCTTCTTCTGGTCAAGTTGTGCCACAAATTTCTCTTCTCCCCGGTTCTATTCAATACCTCCTCATTAGTTATGTGGTCTACCTTTCTAATCTTCAGCATTCTTCTGTAGGAACACATTTCGAAAACATCTATTCTCTTCTTGTCAAAATTATTTATCGTCCATGTTTCGCTTCCATACATGGCTACACTCCGTACAAATACTTTCAGAAACGACTTCCTGATACTAAAACCTATACTCGACGTTAACAATCGCTTTCCTTGGCATTGCCAGTCTGCATTTTATATCTCTCTACTTCGACCATCATTATGTACTATGCTTCCCAAATAGGAAAACTCATTTACTACTTTAAGTGTCTCATTTCCTAATCTAACTCCCTCAGAATCACCCGAGTTAATTCGAGTGCATTCCATTATCCTCGTTTTGTGTTTGCTGATGTTCATCCTACTCTGAATTTTTCATTTCTTTCCTTTACCGCTTGCTCAATATACAGATTGAATAACATCGAGGATAGGCTACATCCCTGTCGCACTCCCTTCCCAACCATTGCTTCCCATTCATGCCCCTCGACTCTCATAACTTCCACTTGCTTTCCATACAAATTGCAAATAGCCTTTCGCTCCCTGTATTTTACCTCTGCCACCCACAGTCCAGAGTCTATTATACGTGGACATAAAGAGTAATTCTTTTGAGTTTCTTTTCTGTTTCTGTTAGAACTGCTATATTAGATTTTCTCTTCCCTTAGTCTTTAAGAAATTCTGTTTCGTAATTAGCAAACCCATGTTCCCTATAGTAGTTTGTCCCACATTCCCACGTCTTTATCCTCTTTCTTGCCGAGTTGTCTCAGCCGTTGTCCTTCTGGCTTATTTTTTAAGAAGCTTTTAGTAAAAAATGTCTTATTTGATGGAGTTACGGGCCCTACGCGAGCACAGTCTGACGGTGGGGCTGCCGACTTATCGTCATCAGGCTTTGAGGATTTTGAAGCAAGGTTTGCAGCCTAGAGAAGCTGACTTGGAACCTCTTCTGCTCGCATAGTCTAGAATGAAGAGAAAGAGACAGTCTCGAGACTCTTAAGCTAATATTGTTTCGGTCGAAAACTCAGAGTTAGGCAAAGGAAGCTGACAGGCAAGTACATAGCAGAAGTCACATATTTCAGAGATGGAAGCCCCCCAGGAAGGATGTCATGTAAGGTGTCATACAAGAAAGTGCGGCTTGGGGTCTGTATTATATGCGTTTGTTAAGTCCATGCTGGTTAGGATGGAAGAGGCCGTTTTGTTCAAGGTATCTCATTGTAATTAAATTTTCCCCGAGACATTTAAGTCTCACATATATCTACGACAATGATGGAAGAAATGAATTAAAGTTTCTGCAACGGCCGGGACTCGAACGCGGGCCTCCTTCCTTACTAGGCAGAAATGCTGACCATTACAGCCCCACAGTGCTATCTCCAACATTGTTGCGTGGACTACCGAAGTCCAGTGCCCTCTCCAAAACAAACGTCAATTCTTATCTTCAACTCATTTTCCCCCTAAATCGTCACTGTTGCCAGGGTTCTTCAGCAATGGGGAAAATTTAATTATAAGACCTATAAGATCACCTTAGGTGCAGAAATTCCCCATTACGCGCAACGCTGGGGTGCTATTCCACTGCCGGAGAGCCAGGGCAACAGTGACGATTTAGGGGTAAAATAAGCTGAAGATGAGTACTGAAGTTTGTGTTGGGGAGTTCCGGCCGTGGCACAAATTTCAATTCATTTCTTCAGCTTCCATCATAGATTTGTGTTCAACGCCTATCGACAACGAGGTCATTAGGCGGCTTCCCTCACACCTCATTATGTTTGCAATAAGAATATATTCTATGATTCAATAACAAGTGGATGTCAAAGATATTGGTCTGTTCACTGTTCGCATCTGAAGATTTCTGCCGGTTGAGAAATGCTGGAAACTCTTTATTTCAGCTGTACACTTGGTCCGGTATTCAGTACCCTCGTAACTTGCTCGACTTTTGTAGTCCTGTCGTCCTCCGTTGCGTTACTTTTTGAACGTCTAATTACAACTGAATGAAACACAATTTTCGGGCCATATGCGTAGCGCCTCTGTTCTCTGTAACGTATCTTCAGTGACGTGGAATATGTACGCATTTTCGTTTATATTATTTAGTTTATATTTTGGGACGTTTTATGTGTAGAGAATAAACATATCTTCTGGTTTGTTTTTCTATGATGAAGTAATAATTTCAAATTCTACTTACAGCTTCCAAGGATGTTGTTCTATATGTTGTGTTTTTGTTCCATTTTTGGCGCTGTACTTCTTGTTATGATTACTATTTCAAATTTCGTTTTTCATACTTCACAGCACTTGGAACTAGTTACTTGTTTTGATTATATATTTTGGTTGATGTTGCACACTGTAAAATGTTATCGACAGAGATCGTATGTTGTTGTCAGCTATTTAGTTAACATTGTAATATTCATCGACTATTTGTTTTATGTGTGTGTGTGTATGTGTCTATGTGTGTATGTTTGTAAGTGAAATGGTACTTGTTTTGGTATGATTTTTTATATCAATAAAAAATCGTAACATACACATGTTGTTGGGGCGATCTCTGTATATACACTACTGGCCATTAAAATTGCTACACCAAGAAGAAATGCAGATGATAAACAGGTATTCATTGGACAAATATATTATACTAGAACTGACATGTGATTAAATTTTCACCCAATTTGTGAAATCAGTACCCAGAACAACCACCTCTGGCCCTAATAAAGGCCTTGATACTTTTTTTTTTGTTGGGTTTAAGGGCACTCAACTACTGAGGTCATTAGCGCCCAGTCACAATTGTTAGAGCACATAGAATCTAGCAAAACTCAAGGGGAGGGGGGGGGGACACCAGAAAGTCCTTACAAAGATGCAGATAAAATAAGTAAAAGAGTTAAATGTCTTTGGACAAGCCAGTCAAAGTTATAAAACGAAGAACACGAGCAGCTACTCGAGCGTCATCAGCTAAAATATCCGGTAAAGTAGATGGCAGGGACAGGATAACACGAGATTGACTAAAGCGGGGACACGACAATAAAACATGGCGCACTGTTAATGCTTGACCACAAGGGCACTGCGAGGCTGGGTCACCGGAGAGCAGGTAGCGGTGGCTAAACCGGCAATGTTCAATCCGCAACCTGGTCAGAAGGACCTCTTCTCGCCGAGATGGTCGGGAGGAGGTTGTCCAAGCAGTTGGGAACGGTTTTAATGCCCGGAGCTTGTTTCCTTGAAGGGATGACCAAGTATCCCACCACAACGACACAAGCCTCTTACAAACAACCCCACTAACGTCAGATGATGGGACACAAGGGAGGCTGGCCGAGGCAGGAGGACTGCAGCCTTGGCTGCAGCATCAGCAGTCTCATTCCCAGGCACTCCTACATGTCCGGGAACCCACAGAAAGCTGACAGGAGAGCCATCATCAGCGAAAGAATGGAGGGACTGCTGGATCCGTTGCACCAAGGGATGGACCGGATAGGGAGCTCCAAGGCTCTGAAGAGCACTGAGTAAATCAGAGCAGAGTACATACGATGAATGGCGGTGGCGGCGGGCATACTGAACGGCCTGATGGAGAGCAAAAAGCTCGGACGTAAAGCTGGAACATTGGTCGAGGAGCCGGTATTTAAAGGTGACGGCCCCGACGACAAAGGCACAGCCGACACCATCGTCAGTTTTGGAGCCATCAGTGTAAATAAAGGTGTGACTGGCAAGTCGCGCACGAAGTTCGACAAACCGTGAGCAATACACTGCAGCCGGAGTACCCTCCTTCGGGAGCGAGCTGAGGTCGAGATAAATATGAACCGGAGCCTGGAGCCAAGGTGGTGTCGGGCTCTCACCCTCTCTGAAGGCGGTAGGGAGGGCAAAATACAATTGTCGAAGCAGGCGACGGAAGCGGACTCCGGGGGTCAGCAGGGCAGACACATACAACCCGTACTGACGGTCGAGAGAATCGGCGAAGAAGGACTGATAAGAGGGGTGGTCGGGCATTGACAACAGCCGGCAGGCATACCGACAAAGCAGTACGTCGCGCCAGTAGGTCAATGGTAATTCGGCAGCTTCAGCATAAAGACTCTCGACGGGACTAGTGTAGAAGGCTCTGGTCGCAAGACGTAACCCCCGATGGTGGATGGAGTTGAGACGGTCTAAGAGGGATGGCCGAGCAGACGAGTAGACGAAGCTTCCATAATCCAGCTTCGATCGGACTATGGACCGATACAAGCGAAGCAGGACAGTGCGAACCGCTCCCCAAGATGAACCACTAAGAACTCTGAGGACATTAAGAGAATGTGTACAACGGGCTGCCAAATAAGAGACGTGCAGAGACCAACAAAGTTTCCTGTCCAATGTGAGCCCTAGAAACTTAGTTGTCTCCACGAATGGGAGAACAACGGGACCGAGATGTAAGGATGGCGGAAGGAACGCTTTATATCGCCAAAAGTTGATACAAACCGTCTTCTCTTCAGAGAACCGGAAGCCACTTGCCACGCTCCATGAGTATAGGCTGTCTAGACAACGCTGAAGGCAGTGCTCCAGGAGGCATGTTCTCTGGGCACTGCAGTAGATCGCGAAGTCATCGACAAAGAGAGAGCCTGAGACATTAGGTGGAATGCAATCCATAACTGGATTGATCGCGATGGCAAAAAGGGCTACGCTCAAGACGGAGCCCTGAGGCACTCCGTTCTCCTGGAGGAAGACGTCGGACAATACGGAACCCACACGTACCCTAAACGTTCGATCTGTTAAAAAGGAATCAATAAAAATGGGCAGGCGACCGCGTAGACCCCACCTGTGCATAGTGCGGAGGATACCTCCTCTCCAACAGGTATCATAAGCCTTCTCCAAATCGAAGAACACGGCTACCGTTTGGCGCTTTCGCAAAAAGTTGTTCATGACGAATGTCGACAAGGTCACAAGGTGGTCAACAGCGGAGCGGCGGCGACGAAAGCAGCATTGAACATTGGTAAGTAGCCGTCGAGATCCAAGAATCCAGACTAACCGAGCGTTAACCATGCGCTCCATCACCTTACAGACACAGCTTGTAAGAGAAATGGGGCGGTAACTAGAATGAAGGTGTCTATCCTTCCCAGGTTTGGGTATAGGAACAACGACGGCGTCACGCCAATGCATGAGGACCTGACCTTCTGTCCAGACGCGATTGTAGGTACGAAGAAGGAAGCTTTTGCCCGCCGGAGAAAGGTGTGCCAGCATCTGACGTGAATGGCATCTGGCCCCGGAGCAGAGGACCGGGACAGTGCAAGTGCACGTTCGAGTTCCCCGCATAGTAAAGGGGGCATTATAAGTTTCCAGATTCAGCGAGTGGAAGGAAGGTCGCCGAGCCGCTTCTGCCTCTTTCCTGGGAAGGAAGGCAGGGTGGTAATGGGCGGAGCTTGAAACCTCCGTGCAAAATCGGCCGAAGGCGTTA
This sequence comes from Schistocerca americana, assembly GCF_021461395.2. NCBI lineage: Eukaryota > Metazoa > Arthropoda > Insecta > Orthoptera > Acrididae > Schistocerca > Schistocerca americana. Next base: position 94,061,077 of record NC_060127.1, on the reverse strand, counting down.
GCCACAGGATCAACAAGGACCTCATTACCTGAGGTCAGGCCAGGTACCGAGGAGTGGGCCTTAATGCCCGACAGCTGGCGCAGGCCACCCCAAACGACAGGAGTAAAACTGTTAAAGGAGCTGGTGAAAGAGGCCCAACAAGCTTTTTTGCTGTCTTTGATGACTCTACGGCATTGCGCTCGGAGTCGTTTGCATCCAGTACAATTCGCCAACGTAAGATGGCGGCGAAAGGTGCGTAAGGCACGTCGTCGAGCACGGATAGCGTCTCTACAAGCCTCATTCCACCAGGGGACGGAAACGCGACGTGAAGAAGAGGTAGTATGAGGAATGGAACGTTCGGCAGCATTGATGATAACAGCCGTGAGGTATTCGACCTGACTGTCACAACTGAGAAAATCGTGGTCCAGAAAGGTCGCCAGGGAGGAGTAAAGTCCCCAGTCAGCTTTCGGTATGTTCCAGCTCGAAGGACGTGGGGATGGGGTGTGGTGCAGGAGACGAACGACACAGGGGAAGTGGTCGCTCGAATAGGTGTCAGAAAGGACATACCACTCGAACCGACGGGCAAGAGTGGTAGAACAGATCGAAAGGTCCAAGTGGGAGTAGGTATGAGTAGAGTCCGAGAGGTAAGTCGGGGCGCCAGTATTGAGGCAGACAAGATTGAGATGGTTGAAGACATCCGCCAAGAAGGAGCCTCTTTGACAGGATGCAGGAGAGCCCCAAAGGGGATGATGGGCATTGAAGTCGCCAAACAATAAAAACGACGGAGGAAGTTGAACAATCAGGTGCATCATGTCAGCCCGACTAACTGTGGATGACGATGGAGTGTAGACGGTACAAACTGAAAAAGTAAAGGCAGAAAGAGTAATACAGACAGCTATTGCTTGGAGTGGGGTGGTCAATGGGATGGGATGGTAATAGACATCGTCCCGAACGTGCAACATGACCCCACCATGAGCTGGAATACCGTCCACAGGGGTGAGGTCATACCGCTCCGAGATATAGTGGGTAAAGGCAATACGGTCAGTTGGGCGCAACTTGGTTTCCTGGAGACCAAGGACGAGCAGACAGTGCAGGCAGAGGAGCAGTTGTAATTCCTCCCGATTAGATCGAATACCTCTTATACCTCTTATGTTCCAATGTAACAAGCCCATCGCTAGTCAGAAAAAAGGGGGGAACGAGACGGGGGAAGAGCTGGTCACCTCGACGGCCGCGGAGGGCCAGGTTTCGAGGGAACAACGCTACAACCGGCGGGAGGCGGATCCTGTTCCATCGAGTCGTCGCCAGCTGCGGCCGCTGTCCCAGGTTGCGTAGGAGGGGCAGCATCATTTGCCGACGAGAGGCCAGCTGAGCGCCTGGCAGCAGAGCGTCCCGGCGAAACTGAGGACGGCCAGGAGCAGCGACTCACGGATGGAGCGTCAGACGAAACGCGCCGGGGTGGAGAGGGGGATAGAGACTTCTTCCTGGAGGCCTTCTTGGAAGTCCGGGGAGGCACAGGGATGGTGGGCTGGACCCGAAGAAGGTCCTCACGTGCGGGGTTCGTTTTGGAACGCCGGACCTCGGAAGCCGGGGTCTGGAACGTTTCCCCGATGGACGCCTGAGAAGGGGATCGCTTCTCGGGTGGTGGGGGGGGGAGGAGGAGGAGGGGAGGCCCCTGCGACAGAGGGGGCGGGGGTCACGGGGGAGGAGGATTTGGAAGGGAGGGATTTGGGAGGCAGAGTCATAGACCCCAGATTGGGGGAGGAGGTGGAGGGGGACGGGATAGGGGGGAGGATACTGTGGAAGGACTGGACACGACTGAGGAAAACGAAGTTGTCAACGTCATGGGATGGAGGCGGTCATACTTCTTCCTGGCCTCAGAATAAGAGAGACGATCCAAAGTTTTGTTCTTGAATCTTCTTCTCCTTCTGATACATGGGGCAGTCTAGAGATCTAGGCGAGTGGATGCCAGGACAATTAATGCACCAAGGTGGTGGGGTGCAAGTATGTTCCTCACGAAGAGGACGTCCACAATCGCCACAAAGGGGCTCAGCCTCACACTGTGACGACATGTGCCCAAAGCGCAAACACCGAAAGCAGCGCATAGGAGGCGGGACGTAAGGTCGCACCTCGCACCGGTAGCATATCACCTTTACCTCCTCCGGGAGAACGTCCCCCTTGAAGGGTAGGATAAAGGCCCTGGTGTCGATGCGATGGTCTTCGGGGCCGCGCTGGACTCACCGGACGAAATGCACGCCTCGGCGCTCCAGGTTGGCCCTGAGCTCCTCATCAGATTGCAGCAGGAGGTCCCGATGAAAAATAACCCCCTGCGTCCTATTCAGTGCCAGATGCGGGCCAATGGACACTGGGATGTCCCCTAGGCGGTCGCACGCCTGGAGCGCCGCCGACTGTGTGGCGGAGGTGGTCTTGATAAGAACGGACCCTGAACGCATTTTACTGAGAGCCTCGATTTCCCCGAAGATGTCCTCGATGTGCTGAACAAAGAACATGGGCTTGTAGGTGGCGAACGTCCCCCCATCAGTCCGAGAACAGACCAAATAGCGGGGGAAGTACTTCGCCCCAAGCCGGCGGGCCTGTCCTTCCTCCCAGGGAGTGGCCAAGGGGGAAAGGGCAGGAGAACCAGAACCAGAGACAGTACCTTTCTTTTTAAAAGACTCGGCCGCAGAGCGACCTGATACATGGTGACGTTTCATCTGCGAAACGTCCGCCCCGAGACCACCCACTCCAACCAGGGGCTCTCCCCACGGGCGCCACCCAGCCTCAGCAAGGGCCACCTGGCAGGATGACCATTGCCAGGAGTCCTGATGCCCCAAGGAGATGGGTATCTACTCCTTGGCCGACGTGGGGAGGGTGCAGCTCAGGTATCGGCAGTACGATCCCTGTGTTGTCAGGGGGCTACAACCTAGAGAGTACATGATGACCCCACCACAACGGGCTGGCTACCGTGCTGGATTTCGGGTGCCATGGAAAGTCCATCACGATCGTAGGTGCAGATGGGGACGCACTATGGGCGTAACTTGTACAACCCATCAGGCGTTTAGGCCCAATTTGAGGAATAGTGGGTATGGTTACAACGCTGTTACAATGCTGAGTGCCAAGGTCTTAGTGCACTTAGAACCAGTGGTACACCACGTAATGCGTCCTTCCCCAAAAGGCTCATACTTCTGTAGAATTTTGAAAAATGGAGGTCAAACCCCAAGGGGGACCATCACATGGAAGGCCGAAACGGTTGAAACCTCGGGCGAATTCTTACCTCGGACCCGCAGGGAGGGCCTTGATACGATTGGTCATTGACTCAAACAGAGCTTAGATGGCGTGTACAGGTACAGCTGCCCATGCAGCTTCAACACGATACCACAGTTCATCAAGAGTAGTGACTGGCATATTGTGACAAGCCAGTTGCTCGGCCACCATTGAAAAGACGTTTTCAATTGGTGAGACATCTGGAGAATGTGCTGGCCAGGGAAGCAGTCGAACATTTTCTGTATCAAGAAAGGCTCGTACATGAGCTGCAACATGCGGTCGTGCATTATCCTGCTGAAATGTAGGGTTTCGCAGGGATAGAATGGAGGATAGAGCCACGGGTCGTAACACATCTGAAATGTAACGTCCACTGTTCAAAGTGTCGTCAATGCGAACAAGAAGTGACCGAAACGTGTAACCAATGGCACTCCATACCATCACGCTGGGTAATACGGTAGTAGGCGATGACGAATACACGCTTCCAATGTGCGTTGACCGCGATGTCGCCGAACACGGATGCGACTATCATGATGCTGTAGTCAGAACCTGGATCCATCCGAAAAAAATGACGTATTGCCGATTGTGCACCCAGGTTCGTCGTTGAGTATACCATCGCAGGCGCTCCTGTCTGTGATGCAGTGTCAAGGGTAACCGCAGCCATGGTCTCAGAGCTGATAGTCCATGCTGCTGCAAATGTCGTCGAACTGTTCGTGCACAAGATGGGTGCCACGGCAACTGACTCCTAAAATGACAGACGATTGGTAGATGCTTGTGAAGAACTTCTTCGGCGCTTTGAACGAGAAGGTGATGGTTTCCTTGCAAGTCGTTACTGGGGACGAAACCTGGGTTCACTTCCACCAACCGGAAATGAAGAGAGCGAGCGAGGAATGGCACCATTCCTCATCACCAAAAGCAAAGGAGTTTCGATCAGAACCATCAGCAGGGAAGGTTATGCTGACTCTCTTTTGCTGCCTGCAATCAAATCAGAGCGACGAGGATTGCCGTCAGCAGGTGTTCTTTTGCAACATGACCATGCAAGGCCCCACACTGCCCGTACAACAACAGCTTCAACAGTCACCATACTCACCTCATCCACCATACTCACCAGGCCTTGTTTAACGTTTTACTGTTCGCATAATAAGTTACCGTCTCTTTAATCTAAGGATAGATGATCAATGCAGCTAGCCGCTATCTCTGTGTAATATCTGTATAGACGTGTATCTGTTGTCTTTAAGATCCCTTCACCTTCACACATAAGTCTATACAGTAAAGTAAGGCCCTCCCAGTTCTTGGCTGATCCGTGATAAGACAGGCGAAAAATTAGACTAATGGAGGATTATTAGTATTATCTGTATTTTCATTCGCTCTCTCTCTCTTTCTCTCCTTTATCTACGTATAGTTTTTAATACAAGATTTCATTACTTGATATAGTGATAAAAAGAATCAGCCAAATAGAATCTTTGGTGGAGTCCTTCGTCTTGGTAATCAGCGGCTGGCTTGCTGTAAGAGATCTTTACATTTATTATTACTGTTAAACACTGCAGTCAGTCGGGAGAATCAATCGTTTGGACAATTTGTTCCTTTCACGAAAGATTGCGAATTCCAGATGTGTACGAAGCCTTTTTGGACGATTTAACACAGACGCAGTGATTGCAGGCTCTCTTCCACACAGCTGAAACTTCCCCACTAATTACAGGGCCAACATGATCAACAAATAATTCAGAAAAAACTCATCCGTCCATTCACTCCAGAACAAAAAAGTCACAAACCTTATTTATGGAGGAAATCGTGTATTAAATCCATCTCCATTACATGTCTAGATCTCCGGTGATTCCACGCCTTAATTATTTTCCCTTTTACAATCTCTTTGTCTTCAAAACAAACCGCTAGCAGCACCAATGTTAACTGGCTCACTTTAGCGAGAAGAAAAGCAGAATATGTATCTCTCAGAAACACGTCAATCCCTCAACTGATACTCCAGAAGCTGTCCTCGTTACCACTCTAACAACCATGGAGAATGCATATACGGCCGTCCGTTGTGGCCGAGCGGTTCTAGGCACTTCAGTCCGGAACTGCGCTGCTGTTACGGTCGCAGGTTCGAATCCTGCCTCGGGCATGGATGTGTGTGACGTCCTTAGGTTAGCTAGGTTCAAGTAGTTCTAAGTCTAGGGGACTGATGACCTCAGATGTTAAGTCCCATAGTGCTCAGAGCCATTTGCATAAATGCATCTCTGTTATTTCAAAGAATAAATGCACTAGAAAATACTTTGACGTCGACGAGCTGTCGCTGCATATATTACGAAAAAATCAGATCAGATAACTTTTCCAAAGTGAATGAATGTGGATGGTTTGATTGAAAATGATTAATTGGTGCGTGGTAGAGGGTATTAGCTGTGGGGACTTACACTTGCCCCAGGTGATTTCCATATCTTTGGACCACTCAAAGACGCAATGGGAGGAAAGGAGTTCCGTTCTGATGAAGAGGTACGGCACACGGTGCATGGGTGGTTGCGCAGAATACCAAGAGAATTGTTTTCTAAAGGAATTTATGCACTTCGAAAGCACTGGAGGACTTGCATTGAGCGTGGGGGAGATTATGTTGAAAAGTGATACAGCTTTGTACCACTTCTGCACAATAAATAATATTTTAAAAATATTTAAGGTTTTCATTTGACTCACTCTCGTATTTTTGTGGCGATGAAAAAGCTGAAATCGTTTCTTCGATCTACTGTGGGTAGTGCAATACTCTTGAGGGTTGATCGTTACAACATGGGGGACAACATCGAACGGAATAAGACCTTCACAGTCAGCGGAGACCGTCACCATTACTTTACCGGCTGAGGGTGCGGCTTTGAACTTTTTCTTCGGAGGAGAGGTGGTGTGGGGCTACTCCATGAATTGATCTTTTCTTTCTGGTTCAAAGCGATGAGGTTTCATTGCTTGAGACGATGTTCGGCGAAACATTGTCACGATCAGCCTGGTAAAGGGCAAGTAATCCCGCACAGATGGCCCTTCGTTGCTCTTTATGGTTTCTGATAGGCTGTGAGGAACCCAGCGGGTATACAACTCTGGGTACCCCAACTGGTGGACGAGTGCGTCACTACTATCTTTAGTGACGTTTTCACACAGACGCCTGAACGAAGGTCTCACCATGCTTTTCTTCACTGTCTGGTCTCCCTAGACATTCTGCAACCCTCTCTGAATATCTGTGATGCTCCTGTTTTTTTTTTTTTTTTTTTTTTTTTTCCAGAAGGAAGCTCAATCACAGTTCCGTTCTTGAAACGAACCTCCCTTAAAAGACGACTTCTGGAAGGCTATGTACTGGGCCGCCATCTCTCGAACTGAGAAGAAAGTGTTGCGTTTCTTATTGAACACCCCTCGCACATTATCATAGTTGGTGGCAATGGTTGGACACAAACCAAAGGCGGACAAACGTCTTCCAATTTCTTCTATTCCAGAAGTAAGGAGTCCAGCATTTAAGTGATTTACAAACACTTACTGATTTACAAACAGTAAGTATAGTGAACATATTTTGGGCAGAAGAATGTTTTGTAACAAGTGAGAAGGAGTAATAGTTAGCGCTTATAGCTTACTGAGAATTGCTCCAGGTATTGAAGGGCGATGTGTTTTAACTGTTAAAAACCATTCAAAAGCCAAGATCGCACAAAATATTTTGTATTCAAGACAATCGGTTTCAGCAGTCGTAGCGGTCGTCTTCAGGTATTAAACTTTTTTTTGGTAGTAAAACGTGTTCATTCTATGCCGAAGCTCATCTCATGTTCATTTTATCCTGAACCTTATGTTGTGCCGAACCACATCCCATATTCATTTTACGCTGAACCTCATCTTGTGCATGAGGTGAAGCATAAAACAAATATGTTTTGTTACAAAAAATGTTTAAGACCAGACAATGACAGCTAACGCTGTTGAAACTGATTGTCCTGAATAAAAAGTATTTTGTGCGATCTTGACTTTTGAATGGTTTCTAACATTAAAAATGGAGTGTTACAAATAAGTTGTGCCAATTGTCTGATTGACTGAGTGGTTCGTGACTTAATAAAACACAACAACTAATATATTTTGCATTTTAAAAATAAAGATGTTCAAAGAAAATTCTTTTTCAATCCGTTAGCGGCTAATGTTGATGACGGAAGGGAAATGCTATCTAATATCTGCTTTCACACAGAGGTAACAACAGTCTCAGGAAGGTTGGGAACACAAGATGTAGAACAACATCCATGGAAGCTGTAAGTAGAATTTTAAACTATTATTACATCACAGAGAAGCCGACCAGAAGAAATGTTTGTTCAAATGTTCAGATGTGTGGGAAAATCTTAGTGGGCTTAACTGCTAAGGTCATCAGTCCCTAAGCTTACACACTACTTAACCTAAATTATCCTAAGGATAAACACACACACCCATGCCCGATGGAGGACTCGAACCTTCGCCTGAAGCAGCCGCACAGTCCATGACTGCAGCGCCCCAGACCGCTCGGCTAATCCCGCTCGGCGAGAAATGTTTATAACTTATATATACAGGTGGTCCATTGATCGTGGCCGGGCCAAACATCTCACGAAATAAGCATTAAACGAGAAAACTACAAAGAACGAAACTTGTATAGCTTGAAGGGGGAAACCAGATGGCGTTATGGTTGGCCCGCTAGGTGGCGCTGCCTTAGGTCAAACGAATACCAACTGCGTGTTTTAAAATAGGAAAACCAATTTTTATTACATATTCGTGTAGTACGTAAAGAAATATGAATGTTTTAGTTGTACCACTTTTTTCGCTTTGTGATAGATGGCGCTGCAATAGTCATAAACATATGGCTCACAATTTTAGATGAACAGTTGGTAACAGGTAGGTTCATTAAATTAAAATACAGAACGTTGGGGTCCGCAGCTCGTGTTCGTGCGGTAGCGTTCTCGCTTCCCGCGCCCGGGTCCCCGGGTTCGATTCCCGGCGGGGTCAGTGAGTTTCTCTGCCTCGTGATGACTGGGTGTTGTGTGCTGTCCTTAGGTTAGTTAGGTTTAAGTAGTTCTAAGTTCTAGGGGACTGATGAGCATCGATGTTAAGTCCCATAGTGCTTAGAGCCATTTTTGAACAGAACGTTGGTACGTTTGAACATTTTATTTCGGTTGTTCCAATGTGATACATGTACCTTTTTGAACTTACTGTTTCTGAGAATGCATGCTGTTACAGCGTCTTTACCTGTAAATACCACAGTAATGCAATAAATGCTCAAAATGATGTCCGTCAACCTCAGTGCATTTGGCAATACATGTAACGACATTCCTCTCAACAGCGAGTAGTCCGCCTTCCGTAATGTTCGCACATGCATTGACAAAGCGCTGACGCATGTTGTCAGGCGTTGCCGCTGGATCACGATAGCAAATATCCTTCCACGTTCCCCACAGAAAAAAATCCGGGGACGTCAGATCCGGTGAACGTGCGGGCCATGGTATGGTGCTTCGAAGGCCAATCCACTTGTCATGAAATACGCTATTCAATACCGCTTCAACCGCGCGCGAACTATGTGCCGGACATCCATCATGTTGGAAGTACACCGCCATTCTGTCATGCCGTGAAACATCTTGTAGTAACATTGGTAGAACATTACGTAGGAAGTCAGCATACATTGCACCATTTAGATTGCCATCGATAAAATGGGGGCCAATTATCCTTCCTCCCATAATTCCGCAGCGTACTTTAACCTGCCAAGGTCGCTGATGTTCCACTTGTCGCAGCCATCGTGGATTTCCCGTTGCCCAATAGTGCATATTATGCCGGTTTACGTTACCGCTGTTGGTGAATGACGCTTCGTCGCTAAATAGAACGCGTGCAAAACATCTGTCATCGTCCCGTAATTTCTCTTGTGCCCAGTGGCAGGACTGCATACGACGTTCAAAGCCGTCGGCATGCAATTCGTGGTGTATAGAAATATGGTACGGTTGCAATCGATGTTGATGTAGCATTCTCAACACCGACGTTTTTGAAATTCCAGATTCTCGCGCAAATTGTCTGCTACTGATGTGCGGATTAGCCGCGACAGCAGCTAAAGCACCTACTTGGGCATCATTTCTTTTTTGCAGATCGTGGTTGACGTTTCACACATGGCTGAACACTTCCTTTTTCCTTAAATAACGTAGCTATCCGGCGAACGGTACGGACACATGGATGATGTCGTCCAGGATACGAAGCAGCTTACATAGGACACGCCCGTTGGGCATTTTGATCACAGCAGCCATACAAGAACACAATATCGACCTTTTCCGCAATTGGTAAATGATCCATTTTAACACGGGTAATGTATCACGAAGGAAATATCGTCCGCACTGGCGGAATGTTGCGTGATACCAACTACTTATCCGTTTGCTACTATTACAGCGCCATCTGTCACAAAGCGAAAAAAGTGGTCCAACTAAAACATTCATATTTCTTTACGTACTACACGAATATATAATAAAAATGGGGGATCCTATTTAAAAAACGCAGTTGATATCGGTTTGACTTATGGCAGCGGCGTCTAACTGGCCAACCATAGCGCCATCTGATTTCCCACTTCAAGCTAGTTATGTTTCGTTCTTTGTATTTTTTTAGTTGATGATTATTTCGTGAGTTATTTAGCCTGGTCACTGTATATCGTTCCAAAATGTAAACTAAATAATGAACCCGACAATTGGGACTCATGGGAAACGGCAAGGACCAGGCCCAAAAATAAACTGGTTATTATTTCATGCAAATAAAAATTTACTGGTAAGTTAAAATTTAACTTAAAATCAAAGAAATAAATACTGCGATTTAAATCCTAAGTTCACATTTTAAAAGAAATATAACATGCTTTTAATAATTATAATGAAAGGGCCAGTTAAGATAAAGTTAAGGTGGAGTTTGCAATTTAAATCTTAAGGCCACACTTTGGGAAAATATAGCATCCTTTTAATAATAATAATATGAAGAAAAGTGCCAGCTATGCAATAGTTACGGTGAAATTTGCAGTTTAAATCGTATGGCCACAGTTTGTAGAAATGAGACTACACGGTCACTCTTCTCAGCCGAGTGTAGTCAAACGAAGCCACACTTAATACTCATCTTGTCTAAGGTGTCAGCGCTGCGTGGATGCGAGGGGTGCCTTGAGATGGTAATTTTTTTTAAGGTGTCAGCGCTGCGTGGATGCGAGGGGTGCCTTGAGAAGGTAATTTTTTTTAAGGTGTCAGCGCTGCGTGGATGCAAGGGGTGGCTTGAGATGGTAATTTTTAGACAATCGAATGTCGTATTCGGCAGATCGGTCCAGGGTGAAGCAGACGACACAGGCTGCGAGCAAAGTGAAGCGGCGGTCCGTACAACGTGATGAATTGCTGTGTCACTGACCAACGGTCGAACGACCACAGTGTTGCCCCTTTCCACAGCCGGAGGCCCGAGCTAGCTCTCGGACGAGAGGAAGGCAGACACCACCAACCGACCGACTTGCCCCACACACCATTCCGTCCAACAGCCAATTTCCTGTGTCTGACGAATGCGGCTTTGGCAGACCAACTTGGCTTAAACAGCCCAACTCAGCTCTCACGTAGGAACCCGAGGTCACAAACAACTCAGCTCTAACGTCCAACTCTGCTGCCTCAGACCGACCCAGAGACACACCACACCGTCAGCACTTCCTCCTGAAGCCGGCCGATGTGGCCGTGCGGTTTTAGGCGCTTCAGTCTGGAACCGAGCGGCCGCTACGGTCGCAGGTTCGAATCCTGCCTCGGGCATGGATGTGTGTGATGTCCTTAGGTTAATTAGGTTTAATTAGTTCTAAGTTCTAGGTGACTAATGACCTCAGAAGTTAAGTACCATAGTGGTCAGAGCCATTTGAACCACTTCCTCCAGAGGTCCGCAGCTCGTGGTCTGGTGGCTAGCGTTGCTGCCTCTGGATCTCTCGCTCCCGCGTTCCATTCCCAGCCGGGTTGGGGATTTTCTCTGCCCGGGGACTGGCTGTTTGTGTTTTCATCATCATCATCATCATTTGTGAAAGGGGTTAAAATTGGGCTGTGTAAAGATTGGGACATTGTGCGGGCGCTGATGACGGCGCAGTTGAGCGCCCCACAACCCAAACATCAACACACTTTCTCCTAGGCCCCCGTCAACCAAAGATGCTTACTAAACAAATAGTAAATCGATGGCCAACTCTAGCCAATGGCACTAGACAAGTCCCAAGCGAAGTAAAACATGGCGCCACGGCTCAAATAGTATAAACAAAAATATGTACATATTCGAAGCCATATCACGGTATAAGTGTATATTTTTATTTTTATCATTATATATTTTATCGTTTTGGTAAAATAGTTTGGACAAGAAGAGAATAGAAGCTTTCGAAATGTGGTGCTACAGAAGAATGCTGAAGATTATACGGGTAGATCACATAACTAATGAGGAGGTATTGAATAGTATCGGGGAGAAGAGAAATTTGTGGCACAACTTGACTAGAAGAAGGGACCGGTTGGTAGGACATGTTCTGAGGCATCAAGGGATCACAAATTTAGCATTGGAGGGCAGCGTGGAGGGTGAAAATCGTAGAGGCAGACCAAGAGATGAATACACTAAGCAGATTCAGAAGCATGTAGGTTGCAGTAGGTACTGGGAGATGAAGAAGCTTGCACAGGATAGAGTAGCATGGAGAGCTGCATTAAACCAGTCTCAGGACTGAAGACAACAACAACAACAACAACAACAACAACATGATTTTGGTTGGGGTGGCTTTAAATATTGTGGACTAGCATGAGACTTTTAATTAACTTATACCGTGATAACACTCGTACGGACATCGGCTGCCCCGAAGTGCGTACGATATAAAAATTTTTTAACACAGCGCGCTACTCACCGCCTTCTAATAAATAGTTTGCGCGAGCGCTGCTATTTAGAAAAGAAAATACGCGTATTATTACGGAAACTGTAATTATTAATATGGGTCTCAGGGGCTACTGGTTATTTATGAACCAAATTACATAAAGATTAACGGAAATATTGAGGAATGTAATGATTTTTAATATTTGGTTCAAATGGTTTAAATCGTTCAAATGGCTCTGAGCACTATGGGACTCAACATCTGTGGTCATCAGTCCCCTAGAACTTAGAACTACTTAAACCTAACTAACCTAAGGACGTCACACACATCCATGCCCGAGGCAGGATTCGAACCTGCGACCGTAGCGATTTTGAATATTTCTTATTCATTATTTGCAAGGCAAAACTGGAGAGAATCTCGTCTGCCGTTAGGCGGCCAAAATGAAACATACTGAACTCACTCAGTATTATATATATTAATAAACGAAATCTATTTTGACTCTTTTTAACTTTGAAATTAATGAAAGATCAAAATTGAGAAGTCTCTCGCATTTTCATTCAATATTATGACGCGAAATTTTAGTTAAATGATACAATCAGCTTAATGACCGACTAAATCCTGCTAGGGGAGATGAACTCCCTGCACTACGAAGTTCTGTATAAATTTTGTTAATTGTGATTAATGGTTGCAATCATGAGAGGTGACAACTACGTCAATAATACACACTTTCTAGTAACAATTTCTATTACATTTTTTAAAAATACAGATAAAACTTAAGTTAATTATCAGACAGCACTACAATGGCGGCCTACCGCTAGATGAAACAAAACAGGAGAGATAGTTCAGTCAAAGCATTGTCTCTGATCTTCATGGCCTATGTTGTACAGAGATTATACAAAAAAACTGTATTTTGTTAATTACATCGATATTTGTGTTTTGATAATAATAAAAATGGTTCAAATGGCTCTGAGCACTATGGGACTTAACATTTATGGTCATCAGTCCCCTAGAACTTAGAACTACTTAAACCTAACTAACCTAAGGACATCACACAACACCCAGTCATCACGAGGCAGAGAACATCTCTGACCCCGCCGGGAATCGAACCCGGGAACCCGAGCGCGGGAAGCGAGAACGCTACCGCACGACCACGAGCTGCGGACTAATAATAATAACTTACGTTCTTTACTATTTGTTATACATCGCGCACACCTGCACAGTTTTGAAATAATTTATGATTCACACGTCTCATAACAAAAACTTCCTTTCCCTTTCTCCAAATGTCCATTTACGTGACGTACCGTCACAGCCACTGAAGATGCCTTGCAAAGGATAACGGCGAAATGCGTATATCACGAACATTGATTCAGTTGCAATTAGACGGTCCAAAAGCAAAAACCGAGTACGCTCGTAGTTTGCTCATTAAATGCCAATGCAGAACCGTATCCAACGCGCTCCGGAAGTCAAGGTGAGACGGACCCCAGCCGGTGTGTCCCGGCCTTGTGCTCTTCCACCGGTGGTCGTCGGAGTCACGTTCTTCTCGGCACCCTCCAGCACAGACCGTATCGGCGCGTCGGCCTTGCAGATGGCGCCGGCTGCCGGTACCAGGAACGGTTCAGCTCGCCTGCCTCTTTGTCCTCAGCGCCGGCTACTGCCCTCGCGGCCGGCCACGCCCCCCTCAAGGGCGTGGTCTTTCCCGTGGGACGCACCGGGTCGCGGTCACGGGACCTCTGCGGGGAGCGCGTCGTGGAGTGGGCAGAGGTCGCAGGTCGGCGCCCACGGCGAGAAACCTGACAAAGAGTATCGCTAAATTACGTCACTGTCGCTACTTGTGCGCGGGAACGGACTGTTGGTGGTTTCGACCCCCGTACTATTTTCCCACAGTTCCGAAATCACCACTCATGTTGCAACGGCCTATTATGTTTCTCACTGTCATATCAATTTGAAATAAACGAAGGTGAGTCAAATGAAAACCTTAAATATTATTTACTGCGCAGAAGTGGTACAAAGCTCTATCACTTTTCAACATGCTCTCCCCCACGCTCAATGCAAGTCCTCCAGCGCTTACAAAATGCAAAATTTCCGTTAGTCCGCGCAACTACTCATGCACCGCGTGGCGTACCTCTTGATCAGAACGCAACTCCTTTCCTCCCATTGCGTCTTCAAGTGGTCCAAACATATGTAAATCACTTGGGGCAATGTCTGGTCAGTATGGTGGATGAGAAAGGCACTCGTAATGCAGGTCTGTGATTGTTGCAACTGTTGTACGGGCAGTGTGGGGCCTCGCATTGTCATGTTGCAAAAGGACAGGGATCGTTAGCGACAGCCCCGACATTTGCACAAGCCCCGCCCATTTACCCCCCTCCACACTTACCCCCCGCTACACCAACCAAGAGCGCATCAATATGATCTTTGGTAGTTCTCGTCGCTATCGTGTTTTTGTTTGTCGTTTTTTGTTTTACCGCGGTTGTTCATACTAGCAGTGTCGTGCTGTTAGTACTTCTTAGCAGTTTGTGTAATACTGTCAGCCGGCCGTGGTGGCCGTGCGGTTCTAGGCACTTCAGTTCGGAACCGCGTGACTGCTACGGTCGCAGGTTCGAATCCTGCCTCGGGTATGGATGTCTGTGATGTCCTTAGGTTAGTTAGGTTTAAGTAGTTCTAAGTTCTAGGGGACTGATGACCTCAGATGTTGAGTCCTATAGTGCTCAGAGCCATAATACTGTCAAAATGAAACACAGATATGCACTCTCAATAAAGTTATCATACACAAGGTACCTAATCTTGATTGTTGTGGCCAGCTGCTCTCAAAACTGATATCTAACAGACATTAAAGTACGATAAGATGTGGTGGAATGGCACTGACGAAATTATGTACATATGTTTAACAACAGGCAGCTCTAAAGCTCTCAAACACTGAAGAAGAACTCAAAGTATTCTCGTGTCTGCTATAAGTAAGCAGTCATAAGAGTTCACAAGTAAAAATTCACCCATTACACAGGCAAAAATTAATGAAGAATGTCACTGTATAAATATCTGACTACTTGCATTACGTATTTATACACTCCTGGAAATGGAAAAAAGAACACATTGACACCGGTGTGTCAGACCCACCATACTTGCTCCGGACACTGCGAGAGGGCTGTACAAGCAATGATCACACGCACGGCACAGCGGACACACCAGGAACCGCGGTGTTGGCCGTCGAATGGCGCTAGCTGCGCAGCATTTGTGCACCGCCGCCGTCAGTGTCAGCCAGTTTGCCATGGCATACGGAGCTCCATCGCAGTCTTTAACACTGGTAGCATGCCGCGACAGCGTGGACGTGAACCGTATGTGCAGTTGACGGACTTTGAGCGAGGGCGTATAGTGGGCATGCGGGAGGCCGGGTGGACGTACCGCCGAATTGCTCAACACGTGGGGCGTGAGGTCTCCACAGTACATCGATGTTGTCGCCAGTGGTCGGCGGAAGGTGCACGTGCCCGTCGACCAGGGACCGGACCGCAGCGACGCACGGATGCACGCCAAGACCGTAGGATCCTACGCAGTGCCGCAGGGGACCGCACCGCCACTTCCTAGCAAATTAGGGACACTGTTGCTCCTGGGGTATCGGCGAGGACCATTCGCAACCGTCTCCATGAAGCTGGGCTACGGTCCCGCACACCGTTAGGCCGTCTTCCAGTGGTGTCGCGACAGGCGTGAATGGAGGGACGAATGGAGACGTGTCGTCTTCAGCGATGAGAGTCGCTTCTGCCTTGGTGCCAATGATGGTCGTATGCGTGTTTGGCGCCGTGCAGGTGAGCGCCACAATCAGGACTGCATACGACCGAGACACGCAGGGCCAACACCCGGCATCATGGTGTGGGGAGCGATCTCCTACACTGGCCGTACACCACTGGTGATCGTCGAGGGGACACTGAATAGTGCACGGTACATCCAAACCGTCATCGAACCCATCGTTCTACCATTCCTAGACCGGCAAGGGAACTTGCTGTTCCAACAGGACAATGCACGTCCGCATGTATCCCGTGCCACCCAACGTGCTCTAGAAGGTGTAAGTCAACTACCCTGGCCAGCAAGATCTCCGGATCTGTCCCCCATTGAGCATGTTTGGGACTGGATGAAGCGTCGTCTCCCGCGGTCTGCACGTCCAGCACGAACGCTGGTCCAACTGAGGCGCCAGGTGGAAATGGCATGGCAAGCCGTTCCACAGGACTACATCCAGCATCTCTACGATCGTCTCCATGGGAGAATAGCAGCCTGCATTGCTGCGAAAGGTGGATATACACTGTACTAGTGCCGACATTGTGCATGCTCTGTTGCCTGTGTCTATGTGCCTGTGGTTCTGTCAGTGTGATCATGTGATGTATCTGACCCCAGGAATGTGTCAATAAAGTTTCCCCTTCCTGGGACAATGAATTCACGGTGTTCTTATTTCAATTTCCAGGAGTGTACATTATCCCACTCTTATATTCTTTAGTCTTAATGAGGTAATCAGAAACAAACCAAGACATCGACTTTGCCTTGTTTATGCACAGGATTGACTTTAGACAATCGAGATAATGGACAGCATCCTTGGCGATACTACCAATTAATATTTCGCAACAGAATTTCTTACACTACGCGAGGTGACGGAAATTTGCGCTCACTGCAGTTAACAAATATCAGATTTTTTGATATAGTGCAGATGAAAGCTCATGAAATAAAAAAGACAGTTTGGATACCATTTCTATTTTTCTTTCTTACTGATGATTTTTCAACTCGCATATTCAATGAACATATTTCTTATTCTTTTCACAATGGTACTGGAAAAACTCTATTTCGTACTAACTACTGATTTTCTCCCTTGATATGACTGGCATATCTGTGATACGAACAACTTTGGTGTTGCAACATGCGGCAGACCATGGGCGGAGCTTAGGATATGGATTGGTGTGGAGGGGGGTGATTGGGCGGGACTTGTGCACCGTCCGGGGCTGTCGCTAACATTACGTAAAAGGACACCTGCTGACAGCAATCCACGTCGCTTTGATTTGATTGCAGGCCGCAGATGATTTTTCAGGAGATCTGTGTATGATGCACTGGTGACAGTGGTCCCTCTAGGCATGTAATGCTCCAAAATGAAGCCTTTTTCGTCCCAAAAGAGAGTAAACATAACCTTCCGTGCTGATGGTTCTTTTCGAAACTTCTTTGGTTTTGGTGATGAGCAATCGCACCATTCCTTGCTCGCTCTCTTCGTTTCCGGTTGGTGGAAGTGAACCCAGGTTTCGTCCCCAGTAACGATTCTTGCAAGGAAGCTATCACCTCCTCGTTCAGAGCGCCGAAGAAGTTCTTCACAAGCATCAAGACGTCGTTGTCTCATTTCAGGAGTCAGTTGCCGTGGCACGCATCTTGCAGACACTGTGTGAAACTAGAGCACATCGTGCACAATGTGGTGTGCTGACCCATGACTAATCTGTAAACATACTGCAGTGTCATTCAGTGTCACTCGGCGGTTTTCCTTCACTGTTGCTTCAACTGCTGCAATGTTGTATGGAGACAGAACTCGTTGTGCCTGAACTGGACGAGGAGCATCTTCCACTGAAGTCACACCATTTGCGAACTTCCTACTCCATTCGTAGACTTGCTGCTGTGACAAACATGCATCACCGTACTGAACCTTCATTCGTCGATGAATTTTAATAGGTTTCACACCTTCACTACGCAAAAACCGAACAACAGAACGCTGTTCTTCCCTGGTGCAAGTCGCAAGGGGGGCGACCATCTTTATACTGATACGGCGACGGTATGTGTGCATCTGCACTATGCTGTCACCTACAGGCCATTCTGCACGCTGTTTGTAGCACGCTTACCAACTTACAGGATAACGGCGAGAAATTTCGATTTGTTATTACAAATTTAAGGTTTTCATTTGACTCATCCTAGTATGTGTCATCGTCTTCGATCTAAAGACTGGTTTGGAGCGTCTCTCCATGCTACTGTATCCTATGCTAGTCGCTTCATATGCCTGAAACGGAGCTAGCCCATCGAGTCAGAAGACAATATATAATGCACCAAATTTTTAGGTGTACGTATTGACGAAACTTCAACTGGTAGAAGCATATTACTGAGCTTCTCAAACAATTAATTTCAGCCACTTTTGCTCTTCTTCTAATTGCTAATATTGCAAACAAACGTATTTTACATATTTCCACTCAACAATGTCTTATGGCATCGTTTTCTAGCGCAACTCACCACTCAGGAAGAAAACACTGAATGCACAAAAGCGAGCAGTAAGAGTAATATGTGGTGGTCACCCCTGGTCTCATATGGGTATATTGTCAGGGAACTAGGTACTTTATCTGGGTCGTCACAATACATAACTCATGTTCAGAAAAACCGGAAGAACTTGAGTGGCTAGAGATATGACGTTCAAAAAAATGGTTCAAGTGGCTCTGAGCGATGTGGGACTTAACATCTGAGGTCGTCAGTCCCCTAGAACTTAGAACTACTTAAACCTAACTAATCTAAGGACATCACACACATCCATGCCCGAGGCAGGATTCGAACCTGCGACCGTGGCAGTCGCGCGGTTCCGGACTGAAGCGCCTAGAACCACTTGGCCACCGCGGCCGGCTATGACGTTCATATTCACAGGAAAAGTACATCGGCCCGCGTATTCAATGTGGTGTCACCGCCAGACACCACACTTGCTAGGTGGTAGCCTTTAAATCGGCCGCGGACCGTTAGTATACGTCGGACCCGCATGTCACCATTATCAGTGATTGCAGACCGAGCGCCGCCACACGGCAGGTCTAGTCTAGACTCCCTAGCACTCGCCCCAGTTGTACAGCCGACTTTGCTGGCGATGGTTCACTGTATACATACGCTCTCATTTGTAGAGACGACAGTTTAGCGTAGCCTTCAGCTACGTCATTTGCTACGACGTAGCAAGGCGCCATATTAAGTTACAATGACTGTATTCTGAACAGATAATATTGTGAATCATGTACCGTCATGTACCGTTCATCATCAATGGATTAAAGTTAACTAATTACTCCCGCTTTCTGAATTCTAATTCCTTGTCATGTTCCAGACCTCACGTCAGTATAGTTCTTCCCTCCTCACGCCGGCCTGCGTGAGCTAAAACACGTGCATTTCGGCCTCCACTAGTAACACGGTGTTGGCTCTTCTGCCGACACAATATTCAACATCAGTACTGCGGAGCAACATCACCTACCGGTGGATGTGCCTGCGGCTCTCGTTGTCGCTGTAAACCGGGGGATAATGGATGAGTGTGATTTGAGCAGATGTGCAGCTTGCCTCGCTGACAAAACCGTATCATCAGTGAGTTTGACAGAGAGTGCAGTATTGGCAAAAGAGAATGTGACTAATTCACCTGGGAAACAGCTGCTGACGTGGTACAAAGCGTTTCGGCAGAACGATTCACGGAAGGCCGTAGAACATTACGAGATAAGTCAGGTCTCGTCACCCAGTCCAACCCCCGAGAAGGTTGACAGCTCATTCGAATGGCATTGCAGGACAGATCTGAGACCCCATCGGCCCCCATGCGACCTCACTGACGCAACAGTGGAACAGTGTGAACCATCCAGGTGAACGCAGCTGGCTATAACACAGGACGCAATACGTACCGTATACGCGTCGATGTCATTAGTTACTTATCAGGGCGCGCGATGGACCCTGGCCGGCCGCGGTGGGCGTGCGGTTCTAGGCGCTGCAGTCCGGAACCGCGGGACTGCTACGGTCGCAGATTCGAATCCTGCCTCGGGCATGGATGTGTGTGATGTTCTTAGGTTAGTTAGGTTTAAGTAGTTCTAAGTTCTAGGGGACTGATGACCTAAGATGTTAAGTCCCATAGTGCTCAGAGCAATTTGAACCATTTGTTGGGCCCTGTGCCCACTAGGTAAAAGGACACATGCTGAACCGAGGTGACTAAAATGTTAATCAGTTCTATAGAACATACTAATGTTCATGTCCAGCCGCGCGGGGTGGCCTTGCGGTCTCGGGCGTCTTGTCACGGTTTGCGCGGCTCCCCCTGTCGGAGGTTCGAGTCCTCCCTCGGGCATGTGTGTGTGTGTGTGTGTGTTGTCCTTAGCGTAAGTTAGTTTAAGTTAGATTAAGTAGTGCGTAAGCCTACGGACCGATGACCTCAGCAGTTTGGTCTCATACGAACTTATCACAAATTTCCAAATTGTTCATGTCCTGCGAATATGAACGTCCTATCTCTCGTCATTCATGAACATGAGTGTGTATTCGTTAATGAAGTGTAATGTGCTGCGAATACCTAGAAAGATAGTTCCCTTATCATTTAGCTACAAAATAGCAGGTCAGCAACTGGAAGCAGTTAATTCCATAAATTATCTAGGAGTACGCATTAGGAGTGATTTAAAATGGAATGATCATATAAAGTTGATCGTCGGTAAAGCAGATACCAGACTGAGATTCATTGGAAGAATCCTAAGGAAATGCAATCCGAAAACAAAGGAAATAGGTTACAGTACGCTTGTTCGCCCACTACTTGAATACTGCTCAGCAGTGTGGGATCCGTACCAGATAGGGTTGATAGAAGAGATAGAGACGATCCAACAGAGAGCTGCGCGCTGCGTTACTGGATCATTTAGTAATCGCGAAAGCGTTACGGAGATGATAGATAAACTCCAGTGGAAGACTCTGCAGGAGAGACGCTCAGTAGCTCGGTACGGGCTTTTGTTGAAGTTTCGAGAACATACCTTCACCGAATAGTCAAGCAGTATATTGCTCCCTCCTACGTATATCTCGCGAAGAGACCATGAGGATAAAATCAGAGAGATTAGAGCCCACACAGAAGCATACCGACAATCCTTCTTTCCACGAACAATACGAGACTGGAATAGAAGCGAGAACCGATAGAGGTACTCAGGGTACCCTCCGCCACACACCGTCAGGTGGCTTGCGGAGTATGGACGTAGATGTAGATGTAGATGTAGATGAAATGTGTCATTAATAACCAATCACAATTTGAACATAGGGAAGTCTGTATCTACGGTACTATAGGGGAAAGTCACATTCATTATCTATTATTAAAGCTGGTTGTGGCTCGTAAAGGAGTTCAGTAAGCAGCAACAAAAATCTTCCGTCATTTCCCCATTAACATAAAATGACTGACACGTAGTAAAACAAATTTAGATGTAACGTAAAATCATTTATCCTTCTGTCTTCTATTCCATACACTGTTTAATTGCATTCGATAGCTCTTGAAAAGACACAGTGATATAACGTTTGTTAACGTAGACGTTGAAACCTGTCGTGAAAAATTTCGAGAAATGTCCCAGAATGTCAGAGCACGATGGCCGGAAACGGCATCTGCGGTGCTAACTCTGCCAGGCAGGTGTCTCGGACTAGGCTGATACCGTAAGGCAGATCTGTGCTACGAGAGTAAAGCTTTATTTCCCCTTGAACCAACTTACGACCTAGATGCAGTTTCTCCTACGAATGTTGTATATGAAAATTCGACATAGGCTAAAATCTAGCGTATGACAAAGGTCTTAGGAAAACTATATCACGTTTGTCTATCCTCCCAGATTTACGTGAGCTAAAAGAGTGAAATCAACTGTTCATTCTTCAAAAATAAAGAGGTCTTACGCGCTGCAAAAAGCAGTTACAGTATTAAATGTCTAAATATTAGAAAGTAGGTTTGACCTATATTTTCCAGTGCGTCGGCGTGTGCTTCTTTGAGGTAAAACACATGCTGTCGGACAACTGTCTGTGCCTACACTGCTCTAACTTATATCGTAAGGGATACATCCGTTGACTTGAACATTACTTCTCAATTGTGCTCTAGAATACGTGATGAGGGAATGGTACAAAGAAAATCGTGAAAACGTAAGTACAGGAAACAAGAAAGATCAAATAAACTTAGGTTGGTTGATATTCACCAATGACATAGCGTTACTAGCTAATAATATTCAAGAAATTGTAAATCAGATACCAAACCTTCAAAAATAGCAGAAGAATTAGGACTCCATATATAATTCGGAAAGACTGAGATAATAAAACCAGATCCACTAGTGATCAACCACATACAGTAAATACCAGGAAAGTAAAAAAAGTGAACAGTTTAAATACTTAGGGGAAGTTATAACGTACAACTTTCAAGGAACCTGCATCACAAGAAAGAACTAACAAAATGATAATAACTCAAAAATTAACATGGTCTACATGCACTAAAAAGTGTCTGTCAGTGAGAACTAAAGTGACCCGTTACAAAGCCATGCGTCGACCAGAGGTGACTTACGGAACTTTTCAAAGTCACCCAGATAAACAGAACCGACGAAATCCTAAAAGTAGTTTGACGAATAGCTAGGACATGCATAAATAAGAAATGTTGAAGAGATGGACAGTGGCGAAAAGTGTCAGTGAAATGGTGTCCACTGAACTGGAGCCCACAACAATACACGGAAAAATGTCCTTTTTTTAGTTCCCATTGTGAGGACACCACAAAACTGATTACCAAGAATAAATATACACACACCAAAAAAGTTTTGCATCACCTTGGTTCCCAGAACTCCTGAAGATAGGCATTGACTGTGGATATTGTATCACAGACACGGTCCCTTTGACTGTTCAGAGACATCACTAAACCCACCCAGCGATGTAAACAACTATGCATGAGAAGCGCCTGTTAGACGGAGCCGGTGCGACAGCCGGTCAGTTCCAGTCATTCCACCAGGAAGGAGGTACACGGCTCGTGTTGCCTGTAGTTCAAGCATGCCTAGACGTTCAATACCGTAGTTCGATCGCGTCCGCATTGTTACTTTGTGCCAGGAAGGACTCTCGACAAGGAAGTGTCCAGGCGTCTCGGAGTGAACAAAAGCGATGTTGTTCGGACATGGAGGAGATACAGAGAGACAGGAACTGTCGATGACATGCCTCGCTCAGGCCGCCCAAGCGCTAATACTGCAGTGGAAGACCGCTACCTACGGATTATGGCTCGAAGGAACCCTGAAAGCAACGCCACCATGTTGAACAACTCTTTTCGTGCAGCTACAAGACGTCGTGTTACGACTCAGACTGTGCGCAAAAGACTCCATGATGCGCGATTTCACTCCATGGAGAGATACATCTTTACAACCACGACACCACGCATCGCGGTACAGATGGCCCCCAACAACATGGCGAATGGACCGCACGGGATTGGCATTACGTTCTCTTCACCGATGAGTGTCGCATATGCTTCCAACCAGGCAATCGTCGGAGACGGGTTTGAAGGCAACCCGGTCAGGTTGAACGCCTCACACTGTCCAGCGAGGGAAGCAAGGCGGTGGTTCCCTGCTGTTTTGGGGTGGCACTATGTGGGACCGACGTACGCAGCTGGTGTTCATGGAAGGCCCCGTAACGGCTGTATGTGAATCTCATCCTCCATCCGATAGTACAACCATATCGGCAGCATATTAGCGAGGCATTCGTCTTCATGGACGATAATTCGCGCCCCCATCTTGCACCGACTTGCTTCGGGATAACGACATCGCTCTACTAGAGTGGCAAAAATATTCTAAAGACATGACCGCTATAGTTCTGCACCCGTGGTCTAGGGTAGCGTCTTTGAATCATAATCAAAACGTTTTCGGTCCCGGGTTAGATCCCCGCCACTGCCTAAATTTTGATAAATAATCAGCATTGGCGGCCGAAGAATTCCGCCATAAGAAGTCAGCCCCATTCTGCCTTGTCAAAGATGGGGGAGGAGCGGATAGAGGTTCAGGGCACTCTCTTGTCCTAGGGGTGGGAAATTGCCCCTAAAGGCGGAAGAATCAGCAATGATCAACGACATGAGGATGCAGAAGGCAATGGAAACCACTGCATTAAAGACACGTAACGTGTATCCACAGGACATGTGGCCTGTAACTGAAGAAGTGTCATGATGCTCTCTCCATTGGCAAAAGATTCCGGAATAGTCCCCCATTCGGATCTCCGGGAGGGGACTGCCAAGGGGGAGGTTACCATGAGAAAA
The DNA here is from genome assembly GCF_021461395.2 of Schistocerca americana. Classification (NCBI taxonomy): domain Eukaryota; kingdom Metazoa; phylum Arthropoda; class Insecta; order Orthoptera; family Acrididae; genus Schistocerca; species Schistocerca americana. The sequence goes on along the minus strand of NC_060127.1, from coordinate 94,037,030 downwards.
AGATTGAATAATCAACGAAAGGATAACGTTCTACGAGTCGGGGCGTGGAACGTCAGAAGCTTGAACGTGGTAGGGAAACTAGAAAACCTGAAAAGGGAAATGCAAAGCTCAATCTAGATATAGTAGGGGTCAGTGAAGTGAAGTGGAAGGAAGACAAGGATTTCTGGTCAGATGAGTATCGGGTAATATCAACAGCAGCAGAAAATGGTATACCAGGTGTAGAATTCGTTATGAATAGGAAGGTAGGGCAGAGGGTGTGTTACTGTGAACAGTTCAGTGACTGGGTTGTTCTAATCAGAATCGACGGCAGACCAACACCGACAACGATAGTTCAGGTATACATGCCGACGTCGCAAGCTGAAGATGGCCAGATAGAGAAAGTGTATGAGGATACTGAAAGGGTAATGCAGTATGTAAAGGGGGACAAAAATCTAATAGTCATGGGCGACTGGAATGCAGTTGTAGGGGAAGGAGTAGAAGAAAAGGCTACAGGAGAATATGGGCTTGGGACAAGGAATAAAGAGGAGAAAGGCTAATTGAGTTCTGTAACAAGTTTCAGCTAGTAATAGCGAATACCCTGTTCAAGAATCACAAGAGGAGAAGGTATACTTGGAAAAGGCCGGGAGATACGGGAAGATTTCAATTAGATTACATCATGGTCAGACAGAGATTCCGAAATCAGATGCTGGATTGTAAGGCGTACCCAGGAGCAGATATAGACTCACATCACAATATAGTTGTGATGAAGAGTAGGCTGAAGTTCAAGATATTAGTCAGGAAGAATCAATACGCAAAGAAGTGGGATACGGAAGTACTAAGGAATGACGAGATACCTTTGAAGTTCTCTAACGCTATAGATACAGCAATAAGGAATAGCGCAGTAGGCAGTACAGTTGAAGAGGAATGGACATCTCTAAAAAGGGCCATCACAGAAGTTGGGAAGGAAAACATAGGTACAAAGAAGGTAGCTGCGAAGAAACCATGGGTAACAGAAGAAATATTTCAGTTGATTGATGAAAGGAGGAAGTACAAACATGTTCCGGGAAAATGAGGAATACAGAAATACAAGTCGCTGAGGAATGAAATAAATAGGAAGTGCAGGGAAGCTAAGACGAAATGGCTCCAGGAAAAATGTGAAGACATCGAAAAAAATATGATTGTCGGAAGGACAGACTCAGCATACAGGAAAGTCAAAACAACCTTTGGTGACATTAAAAGCAACGGTGGTAACATTAAGAGTGCAACGGGAATTTCTCTGTTAAATGCAGAGGAGAGAGCAGATAGGTGGAAAGAATACATTGAAAGCCTCTATGAGGGTGAAGATTTGTCTGATGTGATAGAAGAAGAAACAGGAGTCGATTTAGAAGAGATAGGGTATCCAGTATTAGAATCGGAATTTAACAGAGCTTTGGAGGACTAACGGTCAAATAAGGCAGAAGGGATAGATAACATTCCATCAGAATTTCTAAAATCATTGGGGGAAGTGGCAACAAAACGACTATTCACATTGGTGTGTAGAATATATGAGTCTGGCGATATACCATCTGACTTTCGAAAAAGCATCATCCACACAATTCCGAAGACGGCAAGAGCTGACAAGTGCGAGAATTATCGCACAATCAGCTTAACAGCTCATGCATCGAAGCTGCTTACAAGAATAATATACAGAAGATTGGAAAAGAAAATTGAGAATGCGCTAGGTGACGATCAGCTTGGTTTTAGGAAAAGTAAAGGGACGAGAGAGGCTATTCTGACGTTACGGCTAATAATGGAAGCAAGGCTAAAGAAAAATCAAGACACTTTGATAAGATTTTCGACCTGGAAAAAGCGTTCGAGAATATCAAATGGTGCAAGCTGTTCGAGATTCTGAAAAAAGTAGGGGTAAGCTGTAGAGAGAGACGGGTCATATACAATATGTACAACAACCAAGAGGGAATAATAAGAGTGGACGATCAAGAACGAAGTGCTCGTATTAAGAAGGGTGTAAGACAAGGCTGTAGCCTTTCGCCCCTACTCTTCAATCTGTACATCGAGGAAGCAATGATGGAAATAAATGAAAGGTCCAGGAGTGGAATTAAAATACATTGTGAAAGGATATCAATGATACGATTCGCTGATGACATCGCTATCCTGAGTGAAAGTGGAGAAGAATTAAATGATCTGCTGAACGGAATGAACAGTCTAATGAGTACACAGTATGGTTTGAGAGTAACTCGGAGAAAGACGAAGGTAATGAGAAGTAGTAGAAAGGAGAACAGCGAGAAACTTAACATCAAGATTGATGGTCACGAAGTCAATGAATTCTGCTACGTAGGCAGTAAAATAACCAATGACGGACGGAGCAAGGAGGACATCAAAAGCATACTCGCTATGGCAAAAAAGACATTTCTGGCCAAGAGAAGTCTACTAATATCAAATACCAGCCTTAATTGGAGGAAGAAATTTCTGAGGATGTACGTCTGGAGTACAGCATTGTATGGTAGTGAAACATGGACTGTGGGAAAACCGGAACAGAAGAGAATCGAAGCATTTGAGATGTGGTGCTATAGACGAATGTTGAAAATTAGGTGGACTGATAAGGTAAGGAGTGAGGAGGTTCTACGCAGAATCGGAGAGGAAAGGAATATGTGGAAAATACTGATAAGGGAAGGGACAGGATGATAGGACATCTGCTAAGACAAGAGGGAATGACTTCCATGGTACTAGAGGGAGCTGTAGAGGGCAAAAACTGTAGAGGAAGACAGAGATTGGAATACGTCAAGCAAATAATTGAGAACGTAGGTTGCAAGTGCTACTCTGAGATGAAGAGGTTAGCACAGGAAAGGAATTCGTGGCGGGCCGCATCAAACCAGTCAGTAAACTGATGACCAAAAAAAAAAAAAAAAAAGACCCCTATTTAACATGCCTGGCACAGATTGAAAAGCGCTGTTTATGAAAGATGTGACCCATCAGCCATTCTGAGGGATCTACGCCGAGTTGCCACTGAGGAGTGGGACAATCTCGAAAAACAGTGGCTTGATGAACTTGTGGATAGTATGCCACGACGAATACAGGCATGCATCAATGCAAGAGGACGCGCTACTGGGTACTAGAGGTACCGGTGTGTACAGCAATCTACACCACCACCTTGGAAGGTGTTGCTGTATGATGGTACGACGCGCGTTGTGCGGTTTTCATGAGCAATAATAAAGGCAGAAATGATGTTTATGTTTATATCTACTCCAGGTTTCTGTACAGGTTCCGAACTCTCAGAACCGAGGTAATGAAGAACTTTTTTACGTGTGTATGTATGTAGAGAAACTCTGGAGCATGGATAAAGAAGTAGGATGGATGAAGGAAATCAGGGAAAATATGAAAGCCGTTAGAATTAACCCTGGAAAATTTTCAAAACAAAACAGAAAATTTTAAGAAAGTGAAAAACTCAAAAATATGACTTATACCAAAAACAGGCAAACGGCAAACAACAAAAACGGTGAAACTTCCTGGCAGATCAAAACTGTGTGCTGGACCGAGATTCAAACTCGGGACCTTTGCCTTTCGTGGGCAATTGCTCTACCAACTGAGCTACCCATGCACGACTCACGCCCCGTCCTCACAGCTTTACTTCTGCCAGTTTCATATCAGCGCACACCCCAATGCAGAGTTAAAATCTCATTCTGGAAACATCCCCAGGCTGTGGCTAAGCCATGTCTCCGCAATATCCTTTCTTTCAGGAGTGCTAGTTCTGCAAGGTTCGCATGAGAGCTTCTGCAAAGTTTGGAAGGTAGGAGACGAGGTACTGGCAGAAGTAAAGCTTTGAGGACGGGGCGTGAGTCGTGCTTGGGTAGCTCAGTTGGTAGAGCACTTGCCCGCGAAAGTCAAAGGTCCCGAGTTAGAGTCTCGGTCCGGCACACAGTTTTGATCTGCCAGGAAGTTTCATATCAGCGCACACTCCGCTGCAGAGTGAAAATCTCATTCTGGAAACATCCCCAGGCTGTGGCTAAGCCATGTCTCCGCAATATCCTTTCTTTCAGGAGTGCTAGTTCTGCAAGGTTCGCATGAGAGCTTCTGCAAAGTTTGGAAGGTAGGAGACGAGGTACTGGCAGAAGTAAAGCTTTGAGGACGGGGCGTGAGTCGTGCTTGGGTAGCTCAGTTGGTAGAGCACTTGCCCGCGAAAGTCAAAGGTCCCGAGTTAGAGTCTCGGTCCGGCACACAGTTTTGATCTGCCAGGAAGTTTCATATCAGCGCACACTCCGCTGCAGAGTGAAAATCTCATTCTGGAAACATCCCCAGGCTGTGGCTAAGCCATGTCTCCGCAATATCCTTTCTTTCAGGAGTGCTAGTTCTGCAAGGTTCGCATGAGAGCTTCTGCAAAGTTTGGAAGGTAGGAGACGAGGTACTGGCAGAAGTAAAGCTTTGAGCACGGGGCGTGAGTCGTGCTTGGGTAGCTCAGTTGGTAGAGCACTTGCCCGCGAAAGTCAAAGGTCCCGAGTTAGAGTCTCGGTCCGGCACACAGTTTTGATCTGCCAGGAAGTTTCATATCAGCGCACACTCCGCTGCAGAGTGAAAATCTCATTCTGGAAACATCCCCAGGCTGTGGCTAAGCCATGTCTCCGCAATATCCTTTCTTTCAGGAGTGCTAGTTCTGCAAGGTTCGCATGAGAGCTTCTGCAAAGTTTGGAAGGTAGGAGACGAGGTACTGGCAGAAGTAAAGCTTTGAGGACGGGGCGTGAGTCGTGCTTGGGTAGCTCAGTTGGTAGAGCACTTGCCCGCGAAAGTCAAAGGTCCCGAGTTAGAGTCTCGGTCCGGCACACAGTTTTGATCTGCCAGGAAGTTTCATATCAGCGCACACTCCGCTGCAGAGTGAAAATCTCATTCTGGAAACATCCCCAGGCTGTGGCTAAGCCATGTCTCCGCAATATCCTTTCTTTCAGGAGTGCTAGTTCTGCAAGGTTCGCATGAGAGCTTCTGCAAAGTTTGGAAGGTAGGAGACGAGGTACTGGCAGAAGTAAAGCTTTGAGCACGGGGCGTGAGTCGTGCTTGGGTAGCTCAGTTGGTAGAGCACTTGCCCGCGAAAGTCAAAGGTCCCGAGTTAGAGTCTCGGTCCGGCACACAGTTTTGATCTGCCAGGAAGTTTCATATCAGCGCACACTCCGCTGCAGAGTGAAAATCTCATTCTGGAAACATCCCCAGGCTGTGGCTAAGCCATGTCTCCGCAATATCCTTTCTTTCAGGAGTGCTAGTTCTGCAAGGTTCGCATGAGAGCTTCTGCAAAGTTTGGAAGGTAGGAGACGAGGTACTGGCAGAAGTAAAGCTTTGAGGACGGGGCGTGAGTCGTGCTTGGGTAGCTCAGTTGGTAGAGCACTTGCCCGCGAAAGTCAAAGGTCCCGAGTTAGAGTCTCGGTCCGGCACACAGTTTTGATCTGCCAGGAAGTTTCATATCAGCGCACACTCCGCTGCAGAGTGAAAATCTCATTCTGGAAACATCCCCAGGCTGTGGCTAAGCCATGTCTCCGCAATATCCTTTCTTTCAGGAGTGCTAGTTCTGCAAGGTTCGCATGAGAGCTTCTGCAAAGTTTGGAAGGTAGGAGACGAGGTACTGGCAGAAGTAAAGCTTTGAGGACGGGGCGTGAGTCGTGCTTGGGTAGCTCAGTTGGTAGAGCAATTGCCCGGGAAAGTCAAAGGTCCCGAGTTAGAGTCTCGGTCCGGCACACAGTTTTGATCTGCCAGGAAGTTTCATATCAGCGCACACTCCGCTGCAGAGTGAAAATCTCATTCTGGAAACATCCCCAGGCTGTGGCTAAGCCATGTCTCCGCAATATCCTTTCTTTCAGGAGTGCTAGTTCTGCAAGGTTCGCATGAGAGCTTCTGCAAAGTTTGGAAGGTAGGAGACGAGGTACTGGCAGAAGTAAAGCTTTGAGCACGGGGCGTGAGTCGTGCTTGGGTAGCTCAGTTGGTAGAGCACTTGCCCGCGAAAGTCAAAGGTCCCGAGTTAGAGTCTCGGTCCGGCACACAGTTTTGATCTGCCAGGAAGTTTCATATCAGCGCACACTCCGCTGCAGAGTGAAAATCTCATTCTGGAAACATCCCCAGGCTGTGGCTAAGCCATGTCTCCGCAATATCTTTTCTTTCAGGAGTGCTAGTTCTGCAAGGTTCGCATGAGAGCTTCTGCAAAGTTTGGAAGGTAGGAGACGAGGTACTGGCAGAAGTAAAGCTTTGAGGACGGGGCGTGAGTCGTGCTTGGGTAGCTCAGTTGGTAGAGCACTTGCCCGCGAAAGTCAAAGGTCCCGAGTTAGAGTCTCGGTCCGGCACACAGTTTTGATCTGCCAGGAAGTTTCATATCAGCGCACACTCCGCTGCAGAGTGAAAATCTCATTCTGGAAACATCCCCAGGCTGTGGCTAAGCCATGTCTCCGCAATATCCTTTCTTTCAGGAGTGCTAGTTCTGCAAGGTTCGCATGAGAGCTTCTGCAAAGTTTGGAAGGTAGGAGACGAGGTACTGGCAGAAGTAAAGCTTTGAGGACGGGGCGTGAGTCGTGCTTGGGTAGCTCAGTTGGTAGAGCACTTGCCCGCGAAAGTCAAAGGTCCCGAGTTAGAGTCTCGGTCCGGCACACAGTTTTGATCTGCCAGGAAGTTTCATATCAGCGCACACTCCGCTGCAGAGTGAAAATCTCATTCTGGAAACATCCCCAGGCTGTGGCTAAGCCATGTCTCCGCAATATCCTTTCTTTCAGGAGTGCTAGTTCTGCAAGGTTCGCATGAGAGCTTCTGCAAAGTTTGGAAGGTAGGAGACGAGGTACTGGCAGAAGTAAAGCTTTGAGGACGGGGCGTGAGTCGTGCTTGGGTAGCTCAGTTGGTAGAGCACTTGCCCGCGAAAGTCAAAGGTCCCGAGTTAGAGTCTCGGTCCGGCACACAGTTTTGATCTGCCAGGAAGTTTCATATCAGCGCACACTCCGCTGCAGAGTGAAAATCTCATTCTGGGAACAAAAACGGTATTTACAGATGAGGAACGAGTATAAAGATCAGAGCGAATGAAAGATACTGGCAGTTCAGAGAGAAAACCTGTTGAAGAAGATGACCACAAAATAAGTGAAGTGGTCCATTGAGGGAGAGAGTTAGAGAGAGATGGCGAGGGAGAAACAGAGAGGTTTGAAATACCAAAATCAGAACGAGATCGAAACTGTGGTGCGTGGGAGAGTTTCGTCAGAGGGGCCGCTGTGGCAGACACGGAGGCGGGCGGTGTAACGCGAGCGCCGGCCGGCAGTGGCGACACGCAGCGGCGTACGGCCGCAACTGGACCGTACCGGACCTCTTGCTGCGGCCACATTTGCGTCACCTGTCCTGCCCGTAACCCGGATCCCGGGTAAGGCCGGCTCCCACAGACTGCCTGATGCAACTCCGCCCACCGTAAAGTACTTTTCAAAGTGCCCTATTACACTTCCTCTCTACGTCCCATTCTCCAAGGAATTGGTTCGAACGTGTGTCACCCACCCTATATCTACATCCAGTTAACCTTTCCGCTGCTACAGACGTTCAGTGCTGTGGTCGGCTTTTGTTGTAGCTGTACTTCTCGCCAAACGCTGTTGGCTGTGCTGAGAGATGGCATTGCGGCTAAAAAATGTCATGTGACTAGAACCTCCCGTAAGGTAGACCGTTCGCCGGATGCAAGTCTTTCGATTTGACCAACACCACCTAGACTACAGGCCTGCGCGCACACTGATGGCCGGGTCAGTATCGGAACGCTCCTGTTAAGCACTCTGCAGCTGTACGAACTTTACGAGTTTTAGAGCTGAGACCGCATAGGGATTCTCGTGCTTTCCTCTTCTACGTGGCCTTGTAATGAAAGTATGGAAATTTATATCATTGCGTAAAGTAACTGGACAAAACTGCCCTATGTTATTTCAAGATGTAAAATTATTTTGACGATCTGTCTTAAATTCGCGTTTCTAGGCTCGAATACAAACTGTAATTTTAAATTTTTACCTCAGGAGCTATGTTTTCTTGCATTAAAAAATCGGCAATATGCAATAACAACCAGACGTTTTCGGTTTTAAATAAAGCAGCTGCAGCTCCTACAGAATTAAAGAATTTGTTTCCCTGGTTATTTTCGTAAATTTTCCTCTCCACTTCAAAATTCGCTGACCTCACACGAAACTCAAATCATTCAACGAAATGGAGCACCTCCTGACGTAATGTTTAATAAATCAAAAAACCCGAAAAAATATTTTATTTCCTTGTTCCTCCAGAACTTTAGACCTTAAACATGAAAAGATTGTTTCTCCTATATCCTTGACTGTAATTCGTGTCACAGAGTGCTGTTAATTTAACCACAATGCACTTACATCGAATTTCTGTTTTCTATACTGCTTAATCTGTCGAACAATGAATTCGTTAAAGCAATTTTCTAAGGTAGTTTACTCAAATTGAATTTCCGAATAGCTGTCTGTATATGTAAAACTGAACAAAATCATTCTGTAGCTCTTCCAAATAAAAGTACTGAGAACTCAATAATCTGGTAGGAATGATAAGGAATACTAAACATTTTCGAGCCACACTAATTAGAAAAACTATTCTGTGTGACAATAGTTGCTTCCCATTAACCTCGCAGCAATGGTCCAGAATTAAGAAACAAATTACACTGGTACATGATACATAACTGCTTTTAAAAACAATTGGCAAATTGGGTGCAATGGAAACAAATAACACGCTATAAATTTTTTGTCATTTACTTACCCTTGAATGATGCGTAGACACAAATTCCTGTCTGGGAATAGCTGCAAACCGGCAATTTCTGAACTTCACACATTTGGGAAATCGAAACATGTGCACTTTCACGCCTTTTTGGCAAAAGGGAACACAACACTTGTATCCCATACTTCGAAGAACTGTAGGCGAATACTTTATGAAATATATATCACTTTCACATGGCACACACTTTCAACACAACGTACACGCCAACAGGACTGCCGACCACAGATAAGCCGGCCGCAGTGGCCGTGCGGTTCTGGGCGCTACAGTCTGGAGCCGAGCGACCGCTACGGTCGCAGGTTCGAATCCTGCCTCGGGCATGGATGTGTGTGATGTCCTTAGGTTAGTTAGGTTTAATTAGTTCTAAGTTCTAGGCGACTGATGACCCGAGAAGTTTGAACCATTTTTTTGACTACAGATAAGATGGCCAACAGTTTGTGACGTCACGTGCCAATATGGGCGCTGTGAGTAGGCCTTGTATATAGAAGGCTTTGATTTGACACCACTTTTTTTTTCGTTGCTGATTGTGTTTGGTCGTTGCGGTCGTCACATGACATCCGATCAAGTTCGTTTGTTGATCCTCCCACTCAGTTTTTTATTATAGAGGCCAACCAGCTCTCTGACCGAACACGCTGACCTACCGTGCCCACATTCGGCGAATTCCGCATCGATGGGGATGAAATGATGATGATTAGGAAAACACGACACCCAGTTCCTGAGCGGAGTAAATCTCCGACCCAGCTGGGAATGGAACCCGGCCCTTAGGATTGACATTCTGTCGCGCTGACTACTCAGCTACCGGGGGCCGACAGCATATTCCGGCTGATATGAAATATTTACCATCTGATTTTTCGAAAACCATTGGGTAAAAAAAATAAATCATACAGACTGATATCTTCATTCGATAAAATATTCTTTTCTTTCTCTGTCATACTTACTGCACTGCGTCAAATTAAGTAAAATACTGCCCGAAATTTTTAACATTTTGCAGAGGTGAAATTGCACTGCGTAAACTTTCCGCATGGTTGATTTTAGCTCGTACATTACAGTGAGGGAAATGTAGATAAGATATCGAATTTTATATAAAATTGAGAGAAGAACAATGTGTCGTTTCCTTCCCGAGTTATTGTGTGCTATACCAACACCGACTCAAAGGAAGGCCTCGGCGCTTGTTGGTGACGTCACGTCAGCTAGGCACGGCGAACGCCAGGTCTGCTGCAGGCATACTCATAATGGTGGTGCCTCCCTCTCTGACACAAGAAAATGTGAAACTATTGGCGGTAGTTGACCAACACACATTGTTCTGAGAGATTTCTGCGATCAATTAATTGTGCATTACACTTCTTAACAAATAGTGTACTCCTGAACTTAAATTTCAACCGGTTTTAAGGATTGACATACAAAGCAACTTCATGGTCCAGCAGCAACAGAATTCGTGCTTCTTTACCTTATTTGTAAATCTGAGGAAGTTACGTTTGTACTGGGTTGCTTTTACAAGAAACTGAACATATTGGTGCTCTTCTTTAGGTATCTTGGTTGACTGTGGGGTGAGGACCATTGAATGTTAATGAAATATCTTGCGATTGTACACGTTGGAGGAGGGGGTGGGGGACAGAAGAAGAGGCAAAAGAGAGATACTTGTTTTAGCAAATAAAATTTTTTTATGTTATAAAATTTCTCCTTTCAGTTGCAAGAGGGGAATATTTATCTTTTCTAATGTGCATGTTTAAAAAAGTGTAAGCTCAGCAGTATTTTCGATGTATGAAGCTATTTTGTTTCCTGTTTAGAATTCCTTTCGTTGAAAACGACTGCAATCTAATGACTGGCAACAGTTGGACATTTACACATGTAAATTAGTTCACACTTACAGTGAAGATGTCAAACGAAAATAAATAAATAAAAGAAACGAGTTCATTGTGAGGGGGTTGGGGTAAGTTTCGATAGCAAAATGGATCAAGTAAATATAGTTACTTGAATGTAAAATTTCCGAAGCTTGCAATGGGGCAGAGCGTCTTCTCATATTGATCTACGTTTGTTTCGACAGGATTCAGTAATACAGAACAATGAACTTCATTTGTAGCTCTACAATGGTAAGAAAATCTTTCATCTAAATAAAACTGCAGAATCCAATACAATACCAAATATTTTGTCCAAAAATAAGAGATTTATAGTGATAACCACGCCCAGGCGTTTCTGCCTGCAACAGACCTGGCGTTCGTCGTGCCTAGCTGACGTGACGTCACCAACAAGCGCCGAGGCCTTCCTTTGAGTCGGTGTTGGCCATACTCGACGAACGGTGTGCGTAATGTGCCCATTCACGTCCTTGTGCATCGTGAATCATGTGGTAAAAACAATCGTTGCCTCGCAAATGATTTAAGGTATCGAAACGGACATTTTACAAATGATAGCACGCAATGAGGCACACATCTTATGTGATAAGTGCTTGAAACGTTCTATTGATCCAGACATGGAAGTAACTCGTCGCCAGCTGTGAGAATCCGGCGGCTCAGGACGTAGGGAAACACAAGCGGCAAGCGTGTACACGTCTACAGCACCTGGGGAAACGGCGTGGCAGGACGTGTGTACACGTCCACACCAGCGAAAGCGCTAAGGCCTGTGTGTTTGGCACGTGTTCATACAACCAATTTCAAATTTGTCGACCATTCTACTGTCAAATACTCGTGGGAAAAATTAATAACTAAATATTTCCGTGTGAGTTGTAACTTTGCGCTGTGCCTCCCCCCCCTCCCCCCCCCCCCTCATCCCCATCTCTCTCTCTCTCTCTCTCTCTCTCTCTCTCTCTCTCTCTCTTTTACAGTGGTCATTTCTCGCTATTTATCTGATATTCAATAAATTAATTCCGCATTCAGGGGAAAAAGTTAAGTGACAGAAATTTCGTGAAAAGATATTTCTGCAACGAAATAAGTTTAATGATCTAATGATTGCGACCCCAACTCGCTGACCACACTTGTGACATTCTCTCCCCTATTTCGGGTTAATACAACCCGTGGTTTTGGGGTACAGTCTTTGTTTCATAATCAAAAAGTAGGTCTCGGGTTTGAATCTCGCTGCTTAATTATCAGCATTGGCGGCTGAAGACCTCCGGCATAAGAAGTCAGCCTCATTCTGCCAACGCCGTCGTCAAAGAGGGTGGAGGGGCGGACAGAGGTTCAGGGCGCTTTCTTGTCCTAAGGGTGGGAAAGAGTCCGTAGAGGCCAAAAAAAAAAAAAAAAAAAAAAAAAAAAATTTGGAAGAACAGATCAACGGCATGGGGATACAGAAGGCAATGGAAACTACTGCATTAAAGGCGCGTAACGTGCATTCAAAGGCCACGTGGACCGTAATTGAAGAAGTGTCATGATTATCCCTCCTTTGGCAAAAGATTCCGGAATAGTCCTACTTTCGGATCTCCGGGAGGGGACCATTAGAAAACGACTGAATAATCAACGAAATAACAACTTCCTACAAGTCGGAGCGTGGAATGTCAGAAGCTCGAACGTTGTAGGAAAACTAGAAAATCTGAAAAGGAAAGTGTCTGACGAAGCATCTAAACGTGCCTATAAATTAAACTGGAACCAGACTTTCCACAATTAATTAAGTATCAAACGCTATCCAACGAAACTTTGACCACCTCCCCCTAAGTGCTCAAACATCCGAGCACAATTCTGTGGATTCTCCCAACGTTAACACAGAGTTCCTTTCCCTTCCCGTACCACGGTTCCTCTTTACATCGAAAGGCGACCTCTGAAACGCGAAAGTCTTACATAAATCATTACATGGCTGGAAGCTGACAGATGATCCGTCTGTACACGATTCTGTCCGCTGGAGCAGTGCTTACCCGCAGACAGGAAAGCTATGGTGTCACTTGTGAAACGCCAAAGTTTTGACTGGTGCTGTTCAATCAGGACACAGATCGTATATTTTTGCATCTGGACACCTGATGTAGATTGAAGCACAAAGCAAGCTCTTCCTTGGCAGCACTTTGTGCAGAAGTGATTTAGACTCTTGTCCTGTGTATCTGATAGGGGCGCATCCGACCGTTACAGTAATCTTTGAAAGTCCCTCGTTTCACGGACGGTTACGGGACCTCGGCTGTTCAGAATCTCAAATCAAACGCCTTTCAGCCCTTAAAGTTCAAAATTGTTATTTTATTGTCTAACAGTCGGCCGGTGATATTTGAAGTGACCAGTGTCTCAAAAATCTACGGATAGCAGTTATTGACTGCTAGCCCATATTTGACTGGACCATAGGTGGGAATTCTTCCTATACGTCAAGTACGGGGCCTGAAGATGGCATAATATATAGCCGAAACTGGTAGTCCAATAAAATAACAATTTGGAAATTTAGATGGCTGAAAGGTGTTTAATTTGACATTCTTTCTTTTCCCATTAATGCAACAGGGAATAAAAATATTAATCTGCTAATAGTAAACTGCAGGAGCGTCTGTAGAAAGGTCCCAGAACTACTCTCATTAATAAACGGTCACAATGCCCACATAGTACTAGGGACAGAAAGTTGGCTGAAACCATATGTAAACAGTAATGAAGTTCTAAACTCAGATTGGAATGTATACCGCAGAGACAGGCTGGACAGTGAAGGGGGAGGCGTGTTTATAACGATAAGAAGTGTAATAGTATCGAAGGAAATTGACGGAGATCCGAAATGTGAAATAATTTGGGTGAAGGTCGCGGTTAAAGCTGTCCCAGACATGGTAATTGGATGCCTCTGTAGGCCCCCTGGCTCAGCAGCTGTTGTGGGTGAGCACCTGAAGTATAATTTGGAAAATGTTTCTAGTAGATTTCCCCAACATGTTATAGTTCCGGATGGAGATTTTAATTTGACAGATATAGACTGGGAGGCTCAAACGTTCATAACGGGTGGTAGGGACAAAGAATCCAGTGAAAATTTTTTAAGTGCTTTATCTGAGAATTACCTTGAGCAGTTAAACACAGAACCGACTCGTGGCGATAAGATATTAGACCTTCTGGTGACAAACAGACCCGAACTATTTGAAACAGTTAACGCAGAACAGGGAATCAGCGATCATAAAGCGGTTACTGCATCGATGTTTTCAGCCGTAAGTAGAAATGTTAAAAAAGGTAGGAAGATTTTTCTGTTTAGCAAAAGTGACAAAAATCGGATTTCAGAGTACTTGACGACTCAACACAAAAGTTTTGTCTCAAGTACAGATAGTGTTGAGGATCAGTGGACAAAGTTCAAAACCATCGTACAATATGCGTTAGATGAGTATGTGCCAAGCAAGATCGTAAGAGATGGAAAAGAGCCACCGTGGTACAACAACCGAGTTAGAAAACTGCTGCGGAAGCAAAGGGAACTTCACAGCAAACATAAACATAGCCAAAGCCTTGCAGACAAAAAAAATTACGCGAAGCGAAAAGTAGTGTACGAGGGCTATGCGAGAGGCGTTCAATGAATTCGAAAGTAAAGTTCTATGTACTGACTTGGCAGAAAATTCTAAGAAATTTTGGTCTTATGTCAAAGCAGTAGGTGGATCAAAACAAAATGTCTAGACACTCTGTGACCAAAATGATACTGAAACAGACGATGACAGACTAAAGGCCGAAATACTAAATGTCTTTTTCGAAAGCTGTTTCACAGAGGAAGACTGCACTGTAGTTCCTTCTCTAGATTGTCGCACAGATGACAAAATGGTAGATATCGAAATAGACGACAGAGGGATAGAGAAACAATTAAAATCGCTCAAAAGAGGAAAGGTTGCTGGACCTGATGGGATACCAGTTCGATTTTACACAGAGTACGCGAAGGAACTTGCCCCCCTTCTTGCAGCGGTGTACCGTAGGTCTCTAGAAGAGCGTAGCGTTCCAAGGGATTGGAAAAGGGCACAGGTCATCACCGTTTTCAAGAAGGGACGTCGAACAGATGTGCAGAACTATAGACCTATATCTCTAACGTCTATCAGTTGTAGAATTTTGGAACACGTATTGTGTTCGAGTATAATGACTTTTCTGGAGACTAGAAATCTACTGTGTAGGAATCAGCATGGGTTTCGAAAAAGACGATCGTGTGAAACCCAGCTCGCGCTATTCGTCCACGGGACTCAGAGGGCCATAGTCAGGGATTCACAGGTAGATGCCGTGTTTCTTGACTTCCGCAAGGCGTTCGATACAGTTCCCCAGAGTCGTTTAATGAACAAAGTAAGAGCATATGGACTATCAGACCAATTGTGTGATTGGATTGAAGAGTTCCTAGGTAACAGAACGCAGCACGTCATTCTCAATGGAGAGAAGTCTTCCGAAGTAAGAGTGATTTCAGGTGTGGCGCAGGGGAGTGTCGTAGGATCGTTGCTATTCATAATATACATGAATGACCTTGTGGATGACATCGGAAGTTCACTGAGGGTTTTTGCACATGATGCTGTGGTGTATCGAGAGGTTGTAACAATGGAAAATTGTACTGAAATGCAGGAGGATCTGCAGCGAATTGACGCATGGTGCAGGGAATGGCAATTGAATCTCAATGTAGGCAAGTGTAATGTGCTGCGAATACATAAAAAGAAAGATCCCTTATCATTTAGCTACAATATAGCAGGTCAGCAACTGGAAGCAGTTAATTCCATAAATTATATGGGAGTACGCATTAGGAGTGAATTAAAATGGAATGATCATATAAAGTTGATCGTCGGTAAAGCAGATGCCAGACTGAGATTCATTGGAAGAGTCCTAAGGAAATGCAATCCGAAAACAAAGGAAGTAGGTTACAGTACGCTTGTTCGCCCACTGCTTGAATACTGCTCAGCAGTGTGGGATCCGTACCAGATAGGGTTGATAGAAGAGATAGAGAAGATCCAACGGAGAGCAGCGCGCTTCGTTACGGGATCATTTAGTAATCGCGAAAGCGTTCCGGAAATGATAGATAAACTGAAGTTGAAGACTCTGCAGGAGAGACGCTCAGTAGCTCGGTACGGGCTTTTGTTGAAGTTTCGAGAACATAACTTCACCGAGGAGTCAAGCAGTATATTGCTCCCTCCTACGTATATATCGCGAAGAGACCATGAGGATAAAATCAGGGAGATTAGAGCCCACACAGAGGCATACCGACAATCCTTCTTTCCACGAACAATACGAGACTGGAATAGAAGCGAGAACCGATAGAGGTACTCAAGGTACCCTCCGCCACACACCGTCAGGTGGCTTGCGGAGTATGGATGTAGATGTAGAATGGTCAGCTGTAGGAGCTCTGAGAACGGGTCGTGAGTCGTGCCTGGGTAACTCAGATGGTAGAGGACTGGCCAGCGAAAAGCAATCGTCTCCAGTTCGAGTCTCTGTCCGGCACACGGTTTTGATCTGCCAGGAAATTTCATCTCCGTAATACTTGCGTGTTGACCGTACCTCCAGGCAACAAATGTAGCAGCACGCCTTTTGAACTACTTCGACGAGTTCCTCTAATCCGACCTGGTGGAGATCCCGAACGCTCGAGCAGTACTCAGGAATTGGTCGCATTAGTGCTCTATACACGGTGTCTTTGAGAGACCCTAGAATCCTGCCAATGTACCTGATTCAACCATTAGTGTTTCCTTCTACCGTCCTAACGCCTTCGTTCCATTCCAGATCGCTTTGAAACGTTCGCGAAGATATTTAATCGACGTTACTGTATCAAGCAGCACACTACCAATGCTGCATTCTAACATTACGGGATTGAGTTTCCAGCTCATCTCCATTAACTTACATTTTTCTACATTTACAGTAAGCTGCCACTCATTACACCACCTGCGTATTTTTTCTAAGTTATCCTGTATCCCCCACAGTCACTCAACTACGACGCCTTCTCGAAAATCTGCATCTACACGGATTCGCTGCAAATAACATTTACGTGCCTAGCAGAGGGTTCATCGAACCACCTTCACACTAATTGTCGGTTATTCGAATCTCGTACAGCGCGCGGAAAAAACGAACACTTATTTCTCTCAGTGCGAGCTCTGATTTCCTTATTTTAGTATCGTGGTCGCTTCTCCCTATGTAGGTCGGCGTCAACAAAATATTTCTGCATTCGGAGGAGAAAGTTGGTTATTGAAAGTTCGTCAGAAGATTCCCCCGCAACGAAAAATGCTTTTGTTTTAATGATATCGTTTCAGTGCCACTCTCTCACCTATTTTGCTGTAAAACATCACAGCGTCATCAGCAGATTGCAGCTCTCCATCAGATCTTTTATGTATATTTATATGTAATCTTATGTATATACTAATAATAAAACTGTAAAACTGTCGTGTCTGTTTGAGCAAGCTTCTTTTAACTGCTTAACAAATTTTTATGGGGTTGTCGCAGGCAGCTTTAGCAGAGTTTGGGGCGCCGTATGGGCTTTCTTTTATCAAAATCGGATCACAAAAAGAAATCAGGATAGAAATTTTAAACGAAAACCGTCGTATATGTCTTTTTATCTGTCTGAACACGCTAATTATCAAAACAAGTAGAGCAATTTTAATGGTGTTTTCACAGGTAACTTGAGCATAACTTGGGACACCGTAAAGCCCTTTCTTATCAATTTTTGATTAAGGAAAAAAAGATATTGTGATTTAAAGCCGTATCTAAAATCATTGTGTCTCTCAGTTTGTCTGTCAGAACACGCTGAACTCTTTCGTGGAGTTTTCACAGGTAAGTTAGGCATAGCCTGTTGCACCGTATAAGCCGTATCAGGGTAAAAATGATATGGTAATTGAAAATTTTAGCCATACTAATATGAAAATGCGAAAGTGAACCCCCAAAATTTGGTTGACACAGCTTGAACATTGAGGATGATCAAGGTTCACTTCAGAAAGTGTGTAAGTCAAGATTTGAAGAGTATTACGCGATCCAGATAAAAAAATTACTCTTTGGGAAAGCTTCTTACTCTTCGACTTTTTATTTTTATCATATCTGTGAAAATGCTTTTATTGAGTGCGGTAACGATCGTTCCCGCAAACGTGACGTCATTCTGACATCACGCGCAATACGGTCGACCGCATGATCGGCGATCGACTTTCGTTATCATTCGATACGAGCCTTTCCCAAGACTTCTTGCGTGCGTACCGGAGATTTCCAGAAACACGTCACTCTTGGAGTTATTTATTATACTTATTTCTACAACAGAATGTCAAATATGATTTATCGGTGGTTAATGCTTTTATATAAAAGTGTTATCTCAGGGGTCAGTTAACCTAGTGAATAATTTACAAATTAAGAATCAGACACACTTGTTTTGTAATTTGCAGTATGCCGTTTCAATGTAATGGAGCACTGAAACAATCAAGTCACTATTATAGTTAATTTCAACTTCATAAATCCCTCAAGACAGAAGATGATAACCAAGACATAAGGAAAATATCAGATGTTTAAGTGATACTAGTGTAATGGATAACGTCGTGGTTTATTGAGTCGAAAGTTCTGGGTTCGCATTCTGTCACGTGCAATTTCTTTTTTTTCCATCTTCGCATTGTTAACACGTTCTACGAGTTTTATGAATGTAATACAGATACGTTCTACAGCATTCGACATTATTTGCATTCAGTCGGACCTGAGATCGAAGGGCGAAATAGGCAGGAACGTATGAGGAGAGCTAAAATTGCTGCATATTTACTGAGATGGTATCTGTTCTTTCGGACATGTCGGTGACCAAGCACCTCGTTAGAATGAAATTACAATGAAATGAACACCCTTAGCTGCTTACAGGCGTCGACATACGTCAACTGGGACAGATGAAAATGTCTGCCCCGACAGGGACTCGAGCCCGGGATCTCCTGCTTACATGGCAGACGCTCTATCCATCTGAGCCACCGAGGACACAGAGGACAGCGCAACTGCTTGGATTTATCTCTGGTACGCCTCCCGCGAAACCCACATTCTCAACCTATTGTCCCGGACTACATTCGTAGTGCCCACGCCCATTATACTCATTACTCGCGGCGCGTTGCCGATTCCCGTAAGAGTTCGGGCACTGTTTGTGCATTCGCACAGAAGAAGAAGATGGTCAAGTGGCCGGTGAGCCTTAACTATATATTTACTAAGATGGTATCTGTTATTTCGGACATGCTAACGAGCTGCTTGGTCACCGATGGTATCTGTTCTTTCGGACATGGGCGGGGGCACTACGAATGTAGTGCGGGACAATACATTGACAATGTGGGTTTCGCGGGAGGCGTGCCAGAGATAAATACCTGCAGTCGCGCTATTCTCTGTGTCTTCTCTGGCTCAGATGGACTAGCCGGCGCGGTAGCTCAGCGTGTTCGGTCAGAGGGTTAACAGCCCTCTGTAATAAAAAAAACTGAGCTAATCGATCAACAACGAACTTAACCGGATGTCTTACAATGTCCGCCCCAAGCAGATGCAACGAAGAAAAGCGCACAAAAATGAGATTAAAAAAAAAAAAGATGGATAGAGCGTCTTCCATGTAAGCAGGAGATCCCGGGTTCGAGTCCCGGTCGGGACACATTTTCATCTGTCCCCGTTGACGTATGTCAACGCCAGTAAGCAGCTAAGGGTGTTCATTTCACTGTAATTAAATTGCTGCGTCTCGAACGAGCAACAATAAAATTCATATTTTTCCTTCTCACAAGTATTTGGCTCTTTATTTCCGAATATTTGCCGCCTTTAGAGTGTGTTGTCAGGCAGGAACCGAAGAAGACAGTTTCCATTTATGCGAGTGAAACGATGAATATTAACATTCACATTCTTCCTCGTCAGATATATTTCGCTGTTAGCGATATGCACATATACGGATGGCAGTAGAATCGTTTGCACAAGGTATAAAAGGGCGGTGCATGGGCATGGGTGGAGCTGTCATTTGTAATCTGGTGACTCATGTGAAAAGATTTCCAACGTGGTTGTGGCCGCACGACGGGAAGTAACAGACTTCGATCTCTGAGCAGTAGCTGAAAGAAAATTTAGTAATACACATCTACATGAGATTTCATGAAAAAGATGTTTCGGAACTAGAGGCAGGAAAGCAGTAAAAATGAAAGTACCAAAAATCGGAGTATAGGGGACTAAAACCATTGAAAAAAAACCTCTTATATAATTGTAACTTTTCGTTGAGGATGAGGCCATCGTTCTGACAAATGTGCTTCAAAGTGTCCAGCTCTTCGAGTACGTCGAGCCCGTGACCTAGCTTTTCTCTATGGACAATGGAAATTTCTTCAACACTTTTCGGTTTGTGACCAGAAATTAACAGACGGTCAGCAAAAGTGGAATTATGTTCCGGTACATCTTTTTCTTTAAATCGCATATATATGTTATGTCATTTTTCATTTAGGTTAATGTTTCTGTCAAAATTATTTTTCTGTGTGTTATTCTAGAGGGCTTTTAAATTTTCAGTCTGATGAAAACATCCTCAGAAGTAAAAATATGGCATGTCAGTCTTTTGATCGCTATTTTTTATTTTCAATGACCGGTTTCGGGCTAGCTGCCCATCTTCAGATCATATATTGCAGTTACAGAGTAACTTGTCACTACAGAACTATCGGTACTCTTGAGTTATAATAGAGAACCGATAGTACTGTAGTGACAAGTTACTCTGTAACTGCAATATATTATCTGAAGATGGGCAGCTAGCCCGAAACGGTCATTGAAAATAAAAAATAGCGATCAAATGACTGAAATGCCATATTTTTATTTAATGAACGATCGCGGAAATCCCATTAAGACAATCATGTCTAGTTTTGATATCCTCAGAAGTATCGAAGCCTAGGTAAATGTGTTACACAATTATTTGCAACCGATTGGCTGTGTTATTTCTCCTTTGAAAGGTAAGTATATTTAATTGTGAATATTTCTTAATTACAAATGTAATGAGCTTACTTTCCAATTGGTGAGGAACGTATTTCTTAAAAGTTGTATTTTTATTTAATCATATATTTTATGGTTATGTCCGTGGCGCACAATGGATCTGAAAAATTGTTAAATAAATGTTACTTAATGTGATTTTTTGTAATTTTCACCGAGTTGAGCTTAAAACCATTTCATAACCCGCTCCCTGCCATTTCAGCAACCATAACACGAAGTAATCAGGTTTCGAACTCAGCTGAAGTTCCTGTCAATGCAGTTACAAATTTATACCTGCTCTTTAAAAAAGAATTGTCCTCGTAGGTGGATGGCGAAATTGAACGTAGTTCTACCAATTAGCTCAAGGATATGTTTTTAATCACACGGAACTTCTGGCAAAAATCCATGTTCACTATGGGAGGAAAAAAACGCACTTCTCTTTACACGTCTGACCGGTGCAATGACATCATACATGACTACCGGCTCTTAGTCAATTGGCCACGCCTATAAAAGCAGACAGTTTTGTACCGGAACGGTTGCTGCAGGGTGTGTTGAAAGTACACGTGGTCTGGCTATCTGGGACATTCCTCTGAGGTTCATGAACCAATGGCCAGCCGATGTCGATACCGCACTTACATGACTCACAGGGTTGTAAAATTCAGATCAAGGCGGAGATAAGTATGTGATAAAACTTAACAAGGTCAACCGCCCGGCACCTGCTCCAAGACAGTCGGAGTGCAATATTTCAGAGCAGCAACCTGTTTCTCTTCACGGAGCGCTTAGACACTCCCACTCGTTTCATTTGGGATTACGCACATAGAATTAATGAGAAATGAACACTCGCCTAATTCGACGTAGGAACAAATCCAGCTGGATTTTTTTTTTTTTTGGCATTGATGAATATAGAAGCTGCATGGACTTTTTTCAGTCTTCTGAATGGTTTGTTGCAGCTAGCCAGGAAAACTTCTCCCATGTCAACTTCTTAGAATAGCGCTTGAAGCCCACATACTCAGTTACTTGTTGTATATATTCCAATCTCTGTCGTCCCCTATAGTTTTCACCCTCTACACCTTCTTCTGGTGCTATGGAAGGCCGGCCGGTGTGGCCGTGCGGTTCTAGGCGCGTCAGTCTGGAACCGCGTGACCACTACGGTCGCAGGTTCGAATCCTGCCTCGGGCATGGATGTGTTTGATGTCCTTAGGTTAGTTAGGTTTAAGTAGTTCTAAGTTCTAGGGGACTGATGACCTCAGAAGTTAAGTCCCATAGTGCTCAGAGCCATTTGAACCATTTTTGCTATGGAAGTTACCTCCTAATGCATTAACACACATCCAGTCATCCTGCCCCTTCTTTTTCCTAGAGTTTTCTACATGTTCCTCTCCTCACCGAGTGTTCACACAATCTTTTAATTTCTTATCAGTGTTCGTAATTTTCAACATCATTGTATAGCACCACATCTCAGACCTCTCGACCCTCTTCTTTTCTTGTATTCCCACAGTCCATGTTCACTGTTTCTGTTGATTACCAAACATTACCGAGAAAATTGGACAATTGTAGTACAAGAGAAGCTACTCACAATTGGTTCCTCATATGTTTTAAGAACAGACAGCAAAAGGTTGTTTCCCAGTGATAATAACGGCCATGATGTGAAGTTGGTCACGGTTTAATGGGTGTACCTCAGTGGTGTGATCACTTCTGTTTCTTACATATATAAATGAAATTCCTTCTAATATGATATCTGGCTCTAAAATATTTCTCCCCCCTATGAACCATGGACCTTGCCGTTGGTGGCTAGGCATGCGTGCCTCAACGATACAGATAGCCGTACCGTAGGTGCAACCACAACGGAGGGGTATCTGTTGAAAGGCCAGACAAACGTGTGGTTCCTGAAGAGAGGCAGCAGCCTTTTCGGTAGTTTCAGGAGCAACAGTCTGGATGATTGACTGATCTGGCCTTGTAACATTAACCAAAACGGCCTTGCTGTGCTGGTACTGCGAACGCCAGAAAGCAAGGGGAAACTACAGCCGTAATTTTTCCCGAGGGCATGCAGCTTTACTGTATGATTAATTGATGATGGCGTCCTCTTGGGTAAAATATTCCGGAGGTAAAATAGTCCCCCATTCGGATCTCCGGGCGGGGACTACTCAAGAGGACATCGTTATCAGGAGAAAGAAAACTGGCATTCTACGGATCGGAGCGTGGAATGTCAGATCCCTTAATCGGGCAGGTAGGTTAGAAAATTTAAAAAGGGAAATGAATAGGTTAAAGTTAGATATAGTGGGAATTAGTGAAGTTAGGTGGCAGGAGGAAAAAGACTTTTGCTCAGGTGCATACAGGGTTACAAATTCAAACAAATTCAAAATCAAGTAGGGGTAATGCAGGAGTAGGTTTAACAATGAATAAAAAAATAGGAGTGCGGGTAATCTACTACAAACAGAATAGTGACCGCATTATTGTGGCCAAGATAGACACTAAACCCACGCCTACTACAGTAGTAAAAGTTTATATGCCAACTAGCTCTGCAGATGATGAAGAAATTGATGAAATGTATGATGAGATAAAAGAAATTATTCAGGTAGTGAAGGGAGACAAAAATTTAAGTCATGGGTGACCGGAATTCAACAGTAGGAAAGGGAAGAGAAGGAAACGTAGTAGGTGAATATGGATTAGGGCTAAGAAATGAAAGAGGAAGCCGCCTGGTAGAATTTTGCACAGAGCACAACTTAATCATAGCTAACACTTGGTTCAAGAATCATGAAAGAAGGTTGTGTACATGGAAGATCCCTGGAGATACAAGGTTTCAGATAGATTATATAATGGTAAGACAGAGATTTAGGAACCAGGTTTTAAATTGTAAGACATTTCCAGGGGCAGTTGTGGACGCTGACCACAATCTATTGGTTATGAACTGTGGATTAAAACTGAAGAAACTAAAAAATGTGGGAATTTAAGGAGATGGGACCTGGATAAACTGAAAAAACCAGAGGTTGTAGAGAGTTTCAGGGAGAGCGGAAAGGAACAATTGCCAGGAATGGGGGAAAGAAATACGGTAGAAGAAGAGTGGATAGCTTTGAGGAATGAAATAGTGAGGGCAGCAGAGTATCAAGTAGGTAAAAAGACGAGGGCTAGTACAAATCCTTGGGTAACAGAAGAGATACTAAATTTAATTGATGAAAGGAGAAAATACAAAAATGCAGTAAATGAAGCAGGCAAAAAGGTATACAAACGTCTCAAAAATGAGATCGACAGGAAGTGCAAAATTTCTAAGAAGGGATGGCTAGAGGACAAATGTAAGGATGTAGAGGCATATATCAGGAGGGGTAAGATAGATATTGCCTACAGGAAAATAAAGAGACTTTTGGAGAAAAGACAGCCACTTGTATGAATATCAAGAGCTCAGATGGAAACGCAGTTCTAAGCAAAGAAAGCAGGAAGGTGGAAGGAGTATATAGAGTTTCTTTACAGGGGCTATGTACTTGAGGACAATATAATGGAAATGGAAGAGGATGTAGATGAAGATGAAATGGGAGATATGATACTGCGTGCAGAGTTTGACAGAGCACTGAAAGACCTGAGTCGAAACAAGGCCCTGGGAATAGACAACATTCCATCAGAACTACTGACGGCCTTGGGAGAGCCATTCCTGACAAAACTCTACCATCTGGTGAGCAAGATGTATGATACAGGCGAAATTACCTCAAAATTCCAATCCCAAAGAAAGCTGGTGTAGACAGATGTGAAAATTACCGAACTATCAGTGCAATAAGTCACAGCTGCAAAATACTAACGAGAATTCTTTACAGACAAATGGAAAAACTGATAGAAGCCGACCTCGGGGAAGATCAGTTTGGATTCCGCAGAAATGTTGGAACACGTGAGGCAATACTGACCCTACGACTTATCTTAGAAGAAAGATTAAGGAAAGGCAAACCTACGTTTCTAGCATTTGTAGACTTAGAGAAAGCTTTTGACAATGTTGACTGGAACGCTCCCTTTCAAATTCTGAAGGTGGCAGGGTTAAATACAGGGAACGAAAGGCTATTTACAATTTGTATAGAAAGCAGATGGCATTTCAGCAGAAGTTTGACAAAATTAAACTGTATGTTACCTCATAGAAAGTGATTTCTAATATAATTAGCTCACTTAAAAACAAATGTTCCGGTGGTTATGGTGAAATCAGCACTACCATAATTAAATGTTGCTCCTCAGACCTTCGTGACATAGTGAGTTACTTACGTAATAAATCCCTCCACAGTGTTACTTTTCCAGATAGGCTTAAATATGGTATTGTCAAACTATTACACAGAAAATGAGACAAATCATCAGTGGAGAACTTCTATCCCATTTCATTATTGGCAATATTTTCAAAAGTGTTTGGAAGGGTTATGTATAATAGACTTTATAAACACTTAGTGCAGAAAAATATTCTCATTCGCTGTCAGTTTGGATGTCGGAAAGGATTGTCAACTGATTAAGCTATATTCACTTTTACATATGATATATTAGAATCAATAAATCAAAAGTTATAAACACTTGGAATATTCTGTGATCTGGCTAAAGCTTTTGATTATGTTAAGCATGATATCCTTACACAAAAGTTAAAATATTATTCGATAACAGGAGTAGCCGGCTCATGGTTCTCATCCTATGTTTTTAATAGAAAACTGTGTGCCTGTAGCAGGCTTATCACATTACAAAAGTTATTCAAAATATGAAACCATCAGACAAGGGGTGCTTTTGGGAACTATTTTAGGTCCCTTGTTGTTCCTATTATATATTAATGATCTTCCGTTTGTAGTATCACAAGATGCAAATTTTGTTTTATTTGCAGATGAGCAAGTATTGGTATAAAAACAGTACCTGTGATCTCACTGAGCAATTAGCTAATGAAATATCTGTAAGTAGTAATGCCTGGTTCAGAGCAAATGAGTAGTCACTGAATTTTGACAAGACCCAGTACATACAGTTTAGTACCTCACAAAGAATACCTGACCCTATTAGTATAATGTATTCAAACAATGAAATTAAAGCTGTAGACAATGTCACGTTTTTAGGGCTACAAATTGACCACAACCTAAATTGGAAAACTCACACTCTTGACTTAATGAAAAGCCTTAGTTCAGCTTCATTTGCAGTACACATGATAGCAGTAATAGGTGATTTAAAAATGAAGAACTTAGTTTATTCGGCCTACTTCCATTCACAAATGAGTTATGGAATCATCTTTTGGGGAAACTCCTCTACAAAGAGAACATTTTCATAATTCGGAAAGGAGTCATTAGAATTATATCTGGTGTCAGTCCTAGATCATCAGGCAGGGACCTCTTTAAGAAACTTGGTATTCTAATTAATACTTCTCAGTACATATACTCACTGATGTCCTTTGTCATTTCCAACATGTCCCTTTTTACACAAAATAATGCAAAACATGATTATAATACCAGAACCAAAAACAATCTGTATAAGGACTATAAAAGCTTAACATTAGTACAAAAAGGAGTCAAATACATCGTACTCATATATTCAATAACGTACTAGAGCAAAGGCCTTGTAAGTGAAAAAGATCGGTTTCAGAGTGAATTAAAGAACGTCCTGTTGGATAACTACTCCTACTCCATCGATGAATATCTTCAGAAGGATTATAGCTCATAGCTCTGTCTGCATTGGAATTGTACTACATCCACGTATCTGAGTACAAAAAAACCTGTCATCATTAGAATTGTACAATATTCATGTATCTGAGTAAAAAAGTAAAATCACTTAAAAATAAAATAAAAACCTTTGTCTCTTTCCACGTCCCGGAGACTCCTCTCCAAGGGATGCATGGAAAACGATAAATGTAATCTAACATGTTCATACAATGTAAAATGATGATTTTTCAAAAATTATCAAGTAGTTTGCTTAATTTCAAATAATTACAAGCTTAAAGTAATTATTATCAGGAAAGAGACTGTCTATGAAAGTTTGTTACTGGGAGTGTAACATGACACTTATATACCAGGTGGTTACAATCAGACTTTCCTACTTAACACGTTATAGCACGGAAACTAATTACCGTTCGAGTACCAAACCTGATAGCATTAATGTCAACGATATGGGGAAGATAAATAACGCAGAATCAATTAATTAGAAACACTTTTAATGTGATGCTATGGTACATAATGCAATTACATCCCAGCAAAATTACTGTTACAGAAGGGGCTCAATATGGTATCCGTTAGTATTCTGTGCAGAAGAAGGAAGCATGTCCTTAGGCATGATGGCTTCCCCTCTTGATGAGCACATGTATGAATATTCCGCTGGTAAATTCTGTCCTTCAGGTACTCCCACAATCAGAAATGACAGGGAGTATGATCATGTGATCGTGCCAGACAAGCATGATCGGCTGATAATTCGATCGTTTCCAAATGGTTTCGGAGAAACTGGTGAACTTCACGAGCGATATGTTGTGGGGAACCATACTGCATGAAAACTTTTGACTTCAGTGAATCTCTCTTCTGTAGGGCGGGTATGACATACTGGTGAAGCATATCGCAGTAACGCTTGCCAGTCACACTGCACGTCTTTGGTCCTTGAGCGCCAACCAGTTCAGAAAAGAATTGGCTAATCATGAACGAAGCTGTGAAGCCACACCATAAAGAGGAACTTAATACACAGTGACTGGAGGTGAAGATCCCCACACGCGGCAATTCTGTGTGTTCACCTCAACCGTGAGAGAAACATGAGCTTCGTCTGTCCATAGGATGGTCCAGGACCAGTCCTCATCAATTTCAATTCTTGAAAGAAAGTGGAGAGCCAAGTCAACACATCGTTATGCATCCTGTGGTGCAAGCTGCTGTACAATATGGATCTTGTACAGATACCATCTGAGAATGGTTCGAAGCACCTTCTTTACAGTGGACCATGCGATGTTTAACTGCCGTGATACAGCACAAACTCTGCCTGACGATCGGGAATTGCGCGCAGAGTTGTCTGCCATAGCTACAGCGATTTCGTCAACCACCTGTGGTGCAACCGGTCGTCGGCCTCTTCCCAGAGGGACGCCCAGTTCTGCAGTTGATTCGAACTTCTTCATGCTCCGCACAGCAGGTGGATGAAGAGGACCTTGCGTAAGTTTTTCAGCGAAAGATATTCTCGAAGTGCAATTGCGGTATTACTGTTGTTTTGAAAACAGAGCTTCACCAATAACGCCCTGCTCCTTTTGCCAAAGCTCATGTTGACACGTCAACAAGAGCGTTGCGACTGGTCAGGTGCGTGAGACTATGAATCACGATGACTGATCAGGGCACCTGGTGGCCATAGTCGGAACTGGACGCTGACGCTGTGACGTATGGAATCGTGCACCCCATACTCTGGATGTTAATGTTACCAAGTTTGATACTCGTACGTTAATTAGTTTCCGTGCTATAACGTGTTAAATAGGGAAAGTTTAATTGTAGCCACCCGGTACAAGTTTCGCGTCCAGTTAGCAGGAAGAATAAATGAAACGACTGGTCAGTCAGCTATTATCAGCACGTTACTCCTTCAACGTAGCGATAAGGCGGCCTGCTTGGCTGTCGTTAGTACCTGTCAAAGGGAGCGACGGGTGCGGCGAATTATCAGCCAATTACGAGAGGCGGTTGTCACGACCTAATTGACAGACGCTGGATTATCTGATTAAAATTATGCGGCGGATTCTCCTGGGGCACGTTGGTCGCGTTCAGAGAGAATAACTCGTACGGAGATAGTAGTGTGTGATCAAGTTGCTAAACTAATTGCTCACTATTTGTCTGGAGGTTTCAAAGGACTATAATTAGGTACCAGTTCTTCTTCTTGTAGAAATACTGGCAGTTATTCTGTGCTAACGCCTATTAAAGTTTACATTTAACTGTAATGCCTTCAGGAAAAATCCTCCTCAGGGCTCTGTGCTTCGTCCCTTTTCACCACGATCAACAGTCTGCTGCGTGGCGTGTACAGCCATACCAAAGCACAAGACTGCGATCACGCATACATCGGGAATACGAGTACGCTGGAGACATAGTACGATCTTGCGAAGCGGCACAAAGGAGAACGACATGAGGGTCAGTGAGAGGGCAGTCATCTACTCTGTATGTGAAGGCTCAGGAAACCTTTCACCGTTCATCTTACCACTTTTCTGGAACGAGAAAATGAGGCTACGAAGGATGCTTGCTATTTGAGGTCGCCATAGATCTGTCACTATAGGATAAGTATCAGGGGAAAAGTTACTCCGTTGACAAATTTAGTAACATAAGATAGTCAAGGAGATATACCTAGAAGAAGGATATAATTATCTAGTATTCAAATATTTAACATCTCAGTTAATTCTCTAGCAGGTGTAACGCAAAAATAGGAGAAATCTCTGTGCTAGTTCCGGCGTAAAGTCAAGCGCCAGTAAGCAGGTCAGGAACATTAGAGGAGAGAGGACTGTGAAGAAGACGTTAGCCAATAGTACGCTGACCGACCCCTCTCTAGGATGACAACGATACAGCAGCGGCATCTAGGAGAAGAGAACATAAGCGCCGCGCAGCCTGGCAGCGGCCGAGTTGAAGAGTAGACGTTCTACGAGCTCTACAGCAGCGACTTAGGAACTGTGTAATTTCACTTGTACGAGGGCTGTCCAGGAAGTAAGTTACGATCGGTCACTAAATGGCAACGACTATTAAACTCCGATAAAGCTTTGCAAAGATGTGTTGGGCAGTGTCTCCAGTATGACTTTAGGTAGAATTATGTCGCTCTTTCCATTCCTGAGCTCTTAGTGAGCGCGTACATAGAAAATAGTGTCTCCCGCCAAGTACGAGGGCCTGGTGAGATTTTTCCCCTGAAGCTATGCAACTAACATTACATAACTGTCGTGTGGTTTCTTCTCCAAGACAATTCTCAGCCTCATTCTGCAGGGGCAATGAAGATGTTCCTGCATCGTTTCAATTGGAAATGTTTGGTTACCCACAGTACAGCCCGTAATTGTCTCCCACTGAGTTTCATCTCTGCTCAAACGAACCGCTGGCAATGCAGACAACATTTTGGCACAGACAACGGGCTTTAGGCCAGCGTAGAGAATTGGCGGAAAGCACTGGCGGCTGCCTTCTATGATGAGGGTACTGGAAAGTTGGTGCAACGCTACGACGAATGTCTGAGTCAGAACGGCAACTACGTAGAGAAGCAGCTGAAAGGTGTAGCTAACTGTTACAAATGAAACATTTCTGATTTTCAGTGTGATTTTAATTTCGCGATCAATCGTAACTTACTTTCTGGACAGCCCTCGTATTAGGCATTGTCTATACTGATGAGATGTCTTATTTTGTCTGTCGCGCATTGCTTGCGACACATCATTGTAAATTCTCAGAGTTAGGTATTGTCATTTATCTTACTGTAATGAAATTCACTAATACGATTTGCTTCAGTTGTTGTCTAGAAGCCGGCCGTTGTGGCCGAGCGGTTCTAGGCGCTTGCGTCCGGAACCGCGCCTCTGTTACAGTCGCAGGTTCGAATCCACTCTACTCGAGCAACACTCAAGAATAGGTCAACTAACGTCCTATATGCGGCCAGCCTCTGTGGCCGAGCGGATCTAAGCGCTTCAGTTTGAAGCCATGCGACCGCTACGGTCGCAGGTTCGAGTCCTGCCACGGCATGGATGTGTGTGATGTCCTTAGGTTAGTTTGGTTTAAGTAGTTCTAAGTCTAGGGGACTGATGACCTCAGATGTTAAGTCCCATAGTGCTCAGAGCCATTTGAACCATTTGTTGTCTAGCGATCCGAGAGAGAAGTTTCCCTAGGCACTCCATATTGGACGAGTGGGCAGGGCACAGCAGTACCAAATGCAATACAAAGCACAGCTCAAGCTTAGCGGCGTTCTGTGAGACCTCTTACAAAAATGTCAGGTGATAAAAAAATCACCGTTAGGACATCAACATAATGCGAAAGAGACTCACGTGGCAATAGCATACTGTGGTATGTAGGCACCAGAAACAAATCACATAAAAACTGCTATAGAATAGGAAAACTAAAATAGCAATAAAGTATTAATAGTCAATAAAGCGAAGTTGACGGGAAATAGATACAAGCAAACATAGTAACGAAAAAATGCTAAAAAATGTAAGAAGGGCAGTATTAAGGACTTGTCGCAAAGTGAAACTCAGTAGTCACTTTTTCTGCTCCGTAGCTCAGAAGTCCGTTCGATTCCCTGACAGGCTGGAGATTTTATCCACTCTTGGACTGGATATCATTTCATCATCATCCAGATAGAAGTAACCAAAGTGGCGTCAACTTCCACCAGACGCTCCAGATGGCCCGCCCAGTTATGTAATACGATTTCAGTAGCCATGTAGCCACAAGAAACACAGGCGGGAGCCGTTGTAACAGTGTGCGCAAAGGGGCAAGGAACCGTCTGGACAAGGATAGAGTGCACAGGCTAGGTAATAAGCGACACCGCGCGAGCATGCCAGAAAGCATACTTTTAAATTATATGAATGAATGGTCCAGAGGAATTTGGGTGGCTCCTGACGCAGATGATTCATGCAAAGATGAAAAAAACATAATGAAACTTGGAATATCAAATAATCTTGATAGAAAATAAAAGATAGTAAATACAGCTGATAATCGTCAGCTTACAATAATGATGAAAAGTATTACTTAAAGAAAGTGAGAGACGTAAACGGGATCGTAGAAAGAGAGGGGGTGGACCGAACGGTAACTGGTCGTTTCAACAAAGGATCATTTAACAGTTTAACAGCTGTTGCGGTTCTTCATTTACCAAGATGTGTTTTCGCAGCCCAAAGTCTTCTAATCTTCATTACCTTCGGAATTTCTTCGGTTTACCCTCAATCTCTTTAGACCGTTCTTTTCATTCAGAATGTCCTGTATTTCAGCATCCTAAAGATTGTTGTATGCCAGCCTTGTATAGGACAGTAAAATCGAGTAAAATTTTCAAAATCCCAGAAAGAAGCTATCTCGCTATATTACGACAAAGCCGCAATGAAGACGTTTCGCCATTGAGACTGGTTCAGGGTAAACACTTCAGCAGGATGTAGTGGGACAAAGGAAGCAAACAGGTTGAGTCACCATCGTTATGTGACGAAAGAAAAGCTAAGGTGAACGCGACAAATGGTACCAAGACCTCTTACGAAGCAGTTCTACACGAATCTGATGGGCCAAAGAAACTGGTATTGGCATGCGTATTTAAATAGAGATGTAAACAGGCAGAATACGGCGTTTAGATTGGCGGTGCCTGTATACGACAAGTGTCTGGAGCACTTGTTATATCGGTTACTGCTGTTACAATGGCAGGTTGTCAAGATTTAAGTGAGTTGGAGTACGAGCGATGGGACACAGCATCTCCGAGGTAACGATGAAGTGGGAATTTTCCCGCCGACCGTTTCACGAGTGTACCGTGAATATCAGGAATCCGGTAAAACATCAAATATCCGACATCGATGCGGCCGGAAGAAGTTACTGCAGGAACGGGACCAACGACGACTGAAGAGCATCGTTCAGCGTGACAGAACTGCAATCCTTCCGCAGATTTCTGCAGATTTCAATGCTGGGCCATGAACAAGTGCCAGCGTGCGAACTATTCAACGAAACATTATCGTTATGGGCTTTCGGAGCCGAAAGCCCACTCGTGTACCCTTGACGACTGCACCACACAAAGATTTACGCCTCGCCTGGGCCCGTCAACACCGACAATGAATTGTTGATGACTGGAAACATGTTGCCTCGTCGGACGAGTTTCGTTTCAAATTGTATCGAGCGGATGGACGTGCATGGTTATGGAGACAACCTCATGAATCCATGGACCTCGCATGTCGGCAGGGGACTGTTCAAGCTGGTGGAGGCTCTGTAATGGGTCGTGTGCAATAGGAGTGATATGGGACGTCTGATACGTCCAGATATGACTGTGGCAGATGACACATACGTAAGAATACTGTCTGATCACGTGCATCCATTCACATCCATTGTGCATTCCGGCGGATTCGGGCAATTCCAACAGGACAATGCGGCACCCCAAACGTCCAGAATTCCTACAGAGCGGCTCCAGGAACACTCTTCTGAGTTTAAACGCTTCCGCTGGCCACCAAACTCCCAAGACATGAACATTGTTGTGCATGTCTGAGATGCCTTGCGTCGTGCTGTTCAGAAGAGATCTCCACCCCCTCGTACTGTCATGGATTTGCGGACAGCCTAGCAGGATTCATGGTGTCAGTTCCCTCCAGCACTAATTCCGACATGTTGAGTCCATGGCACGTAGTGTCGCAACACTTCGGCGTGCTCCACTGGCTATACTTTTATAAATAAATTAATAAAACTTTTACAGCATGACCAGGAAGAATTCAGAATTCATACTCGTAGCAGTGGAAGCTCAAAAACGTAACAAAACACTTTTTTTTAGATGTGAAATTTCATCATTTTTTCACTTACTACTGGCTGCATTTGTTGCTATAGGTACACTTTTCTTCCTAAGTCAGAGAGATTCTTCGATGACTTTTGCACAGCATACAAACCATAGTTAAATGTGTATGGAACTCTAGAAGTTATTTAATTTATGAAAAACTGAATGAACTGTTACATTTTAAACTTCATGTTTAGAAAAAAAATTTAAGTTTTATAGTTAATTATCTCAATTTTTTCCACATTTTTTTTAATAGGTTTGAAAAATTCTAGAGTTTCATACACCTGTAACTACTGTGTGTATGCCATGAAAAATTTATCGAAGAATCTCTCTTACTTAGGAAGAAAAGTGTACCTATAGCAACAAATGCAGCCAGTAATAAATGAAAAAATGATGAAATTTCACGTGTAAGAAAAAGGTATTTTGCTACGTTTTTGAACTTCCACTGCGATGAGTGTGAGTCCTCAATCCTTCCTGGTCATGGTGACAAATTTGTATGAATTTATTCGTAAAAGTATTGACAGTAGAAATTAAAATGTCCTGTGGTGACTCTCCTGCTTCAAGTCGGCCCCTTTGACGTCCTACAATCCTTAAAGAAGCACCGTGGAGGGGAACCCGCTGATACCTTCGTAATACCGAACTCTACACAGTCATGACGAATGACGTCGGGTAAACATTAGCCAATACTTTGCTCCATGAATACCCCAGCAGTTTAGCTCGTAAGGAAGTCGGTCAGACGGTTCGATAGCGTACATGGCGTTTGCACTCGAATCTCTTATTGCAGCAAAGTGAAGCCTGGCACAAGTCTATTGTAGATTAACTGCACGCTACGGACAACAACAGACGCTACTGAGAGCGATGGCTACCTCGCCATAATCGCAAGTGGCAGAGATAAACACCACAGTCTGTCGCAGGTTGGAGGGTTTGGAGGTCATTCCGCCCCGTCAGTATCAGGACACCAGCGTTTTTGACACTCTGGTGGACTAAACAGGACCTACGTGGATGGCAGGCCAGTATCGTGGAACTCCACGGCTACACGGCAACCACGACGGACGACAAAGAATGGTGGTGATTGGGACCCGACAGAGCACTTCCCAAGCTGGAGTGTGTAAGTTCAATACACGCCTCGCCGTTACTGACTGCCGAGGGATCGCGGTACAGCCCTTGATGGGGCCACCGTAAGCGGCGAACCACCAGTTCAGCAGCCGGAACCATGTGTGCGGTGCCAGCGGGCTGAAGGCCGCTTATGACGCGGTACCTCAGGGGACATTGACAGACGATGCCAACCACGAGTGGAGA
The DNA here is from genome assembly GCF_021461395.2 of Schistocerca americana. Classification (NCBI taxonomy): domain Eukaryota; kingdom Metazoa; phylum Arthropoda; class Insecta; order Orthoptera; family Acrididae; genus Schistocerca; species Schistocerca americana. The sequence goes on along the minus strand of NC_060127.1, from coordinate 94,002,852 downwards.
CGCCACCCGTACTTTTGTGGAGATAAATAACAAAATCTAAATCTTCTTTCACTGTGCCTACCGGCGACCACAAGTCTCTTCCATCCTTTCGAAGAAAACTGGCAAGGAACGAACTGTGAGAGCGCCTCCTGACACAGAACCAACTCTACTTACCTTCTCCCAATAGTAGCCTCTTGCAATACATTTGAACTTGGTTACTGTTGTCAAACTTAATTCTTCCTCTTCAATTTTAACTCCCTTCCTCCTCTCCATTACCACACTGCCAATTTCTTGATGCTGACGTTACTTATCTCCCTTCATTTTACAAACAGGATTAACCACAATTTTTCTTCAACGTAAATTTTAGTTGGATGTCTAACTATTCTCGAGACCGAGACAACCTGCTAAACCTGCAGGACAGGATAAGAAGTAGGAATTTTGGAAGGTGGCCAGAATGAACGGCTGTCAGTTACACTCCAAACATGACACTTCATTTAGTTGTCCAAACATTATAGCGCAACTAAGCTTGACTATCGATAGAAAACGTCTTTAATTCTAAAACGGCTGAAGGCCCATGAATTAAATACGACTGCCGTAACTTTTTTTATTTACTTATTTATTTATTTATTGGCCAGAAGGTTGTAGGCTTTAACCGTAAATAATATTTAAGACCAAGCGATATAAGACTTGACTAGTCAGATAGATTAAGTTTTTAAAAGTGGTTGAAGGCCCATAAATTCAAAACAACATAACTACAATAACCTTTCAATAGGCAGAAGGCCGAAGCCTTATGGGCAATAAGAAACCTTACTTCAAACAGCTGAAGGCCTTTGTTTAAAAAAAAAAAACTGCAACCAATTTTCCAAGGGAGAAGGCCCAAAGTTTTTAACCTTAAATAGTATTTGAGCACAAGTGATGTAAGACTTTATAAGTAAGAATCCAAAATTTTAAAGCGGCTGAAGGCTCATCATTTTAAGAACAATACAATAAATTTTCAACACGCAGAAGGACCACAGCTTTATCTTGAAAGAATGTAATACTTGATAAATAAGAACCTTAAAACTTAAAGCGGCCGAAGGCCCATGCCTTTTAAAAACAATACAACGACAATTCATTTTCAACAGGCACAAAGCCAACAGCTTTATGCTCAAATGTGTAATTCTTGATAGGTAGGATCCTTAAGATCCTTAAAGTGGCTGAAGGCCGATGCATTAAAAAAAAAATACACTACAATAAATTTTCAACAGGCAGAAAGCCCACAGCTTTATCTTCCAAAAGGTAATACTTGATAATTAAGATCCTTAAAACTTAAAGCAGCTGAGGGCCGACGCTTTTGAAAACAATATAATAAATTTTCAACAGGCAGAAGGCCCAAGCTTCATCTTCAAACAACGTACGACTCGCCCAATTTAGAAAAACTTAATTTTAAAAGGGCGGAAGGCCTTTGCTTTTAAAAACACAATTACAAGCATACAAATTCCAACCATCGGCTATGAGCCATTAAAAATACACAGTTAAACGCTAATAAGAAGGCAGTATAGGCGACGGCGCTCAGAAGTTTCCAGGGGGCTCGGTCTGCCCTTGAAATCTTAACGTTCCCTTAGGTGAGACAAGAAGTCGGCCCAACTATACTCGATCCGCCGGCAACACAACCCAGAGACAGTCAGGGACCCACCGAAAAGACGACTTGCTCACCACCGACCAGTATACGAGCATTCCAAAGCCAAAACGTTACAGACACAGCCGCCCACAACCAAATACAGGGTGTTACAAAAAGGTACGGCCAAAATTTCAGGAAACATTCCTCACACACAAATAAAGAAAAGATGTTATGTGGACATGTGTTCGGAAACGCTTAATTTCCATGTTGGAGCTCATTTTAGTTTCGTCCACCTACGCTCAATGGAGCACGTTATCATGATTTCATACGGGATACTCTACCTGTGCTGCTAGAAAATGTGCCTTTACAAGTACGACACAACATGTGGTTCATGCGCGATGGAGCTCCTGCACATTTCAGTCGAAGTGTTCGTACACTTCTCGACAACAGATTCGGTAACCGATGGATTGGTAGAGGCGGACCAATTCCATGGCCTCCTCGCTCTCCTGACCTCAATCATCTTGACTTTCATTTATGGAGGCATTTGAAAGCTCTTGTCTACGCAACCCCGGTACCAAATGTAGAGACTCTTCGTGCTCGTATTGTGGACGGCTGTGATACAATACGCCATTCTAAAAAAAAATGGCTCTGAGCACTATGGGACTTAACATCTTAGGTCATCAGTCCCCTAGAACTTAGAACTACTTAAACCTAACTAACCTAAGGACATCACACAACACCCAGCCATCACGAGGCAGAGAAAATCCCTGACCCCGCCGGGAATCGAACCCGGGAACCCGGGCGTGGGAAGCGAGAACGCTACGGCACGACCACGAGATGCGGGCAATACGCCATTCTCCAGGGCTGCATCAGCGCATCAGGGATTCCATGCGACGGAGGGTGGATGCATGTATCCTCGCTAACGGAGGACATTTTGAACATTTCTCGTAACAAAGTGTTTGAAGTCACGCTGGTACGTTCTGTTGCTGTGTGTTTCCATTCCATGATTAATGTGATTTGAAGAGAAGTTGTAAAATGAGCTCTAACATGGAAAGTAAGCGTTTCCGGACACATGTCCACATAACATATTTTCTTTCTTTATGTGTGAGGAATGTTTCCTGAAAGTTTCGCCGTACCTTTTTGTAACACCCTGTACATATTAAGCAGTCAAAAACTGAACACCATGTTGGACAGGGACACCAGGTGAGGAAAGGACACTGCCTGAATTTACGTCAGCGACCAGAGCAGGTAACCGGAACACTAACGGCCACAAGGCAGAGAATTCCACAGGTGCACTTGAATTTCAAATCGACAAATATAGTTAATTTCACCACACGGCGCCTACATCTTCACCAATTCGAACACTCGCTGTTGCTCCCAGGAATACAACCAATAGCGAACCACCAACCAACGGGACAACGTGAACAGACGTGGCTTCGGTAATAAAGTCACCACTCAACTTTCATGTCCTGGGTCGGTGAGCCACGAGCCTCGCAGACCGCCAGCGGGCCCGGCTGACTGCACCATGCGGAAACTTGCTTGCTGATCCGCACCAACAGACCGACTGGCTGCACGCGGCCAAGTCTGAACTATAAACACCAGACCAAAGATGGTATACGGTGCAAATATCGATACACACCGCTGTTGCCACACGTAGAAAGAGAAGGAACCACGGCATAACCGTAATAACCGCGGGAAACCAAACGCAGAGTAGTGGCTAAGTTTTAAAGCAACGCATAAGCCGGGGTCAGCACGGCTCGATTCTGCTATCACATCTACGCCATGGACAAGAATCTCCAAAATATAGAGGTTCACTGCACCAATAAGAACCACCGCATCGAGTTGAAAACGGAACACCGACAAACTCAGTTCATTTACGCTGGGCGTTGCCCCAGGTGCGTGCGGGCAATTAATGTCATCATGAGTGTAACAAACGCGAGCAACAGTAACAAAACACAAAAAACGAGAGGCAGACGAATGTAAACCAGCGTAATTAAAGTCTGGATTACCACGGTGTGCATCACGCCTCCGCAATCACTGGCTCAACCGCGCTCCCGCCTAATCCTCTAATTTGCCCGCAAAATGCAATAAAATGCCGCCATAAAACCAGATGAACAATCGTACAGAATTCCAGCAAAATATCCCTGTTTACGTCTCGCTCCCTGGGCGACTGGAGCACTCCGAACAGCCGCACAGCACTCCCGTCAGAATTAGTTCATTTACGAAATTAATGTGGAATTTTTGACCCGGCAATATACTTTCATTTTGCGACAATATGAATCGCCGTGAATTTTCTGTCCATTTCGACTAAGTGCTTCTTCGTATCGCTCAGTCTTCCACTTTGATATTATTCAAAATATCTGTTGGCATTAGGTATAGGCCATCGTCTTCAATAGCTGGGTACTGGTGGGTACAATCATGAGGAATTGTACCAATCATGAGCCGGCCTCGGTGGCCGAGCGGTTCTAGGCGCTTCAATCCGGAACCGCGCGACCGCTACGGTCGCAGATTTGAATACTGCCTCGGGCATGGATGTGTTTGATGTCCTTGGTTTAGTTAGGTTTGAGTAGTATTAATTCTAGGGGACTGATGACCTCAGATGTTAAGTCCAATAGTGCTCAGAGCCATTTGAACCATTTTTGCACCAAGCATGTTGCAACAAACACGGGTCTTGTGCCCCTGTCACTGTGATGGTGCATTATTTTTTTTTTCAAGGATTGTGAGGAGTGTCATTTCATGAGGAACATTATGTCTACACTTGAAAGGAACCTATTTTCCAACCGTTTCATAATCTTACACGAATCTGAGGTGTCCATGTAACTATATTGGATGAGTTGCGTTCTGGGAGTCTATTTATCAAATACAGAGAATAGGGAAACAAACTGGACTGGAAAATATATCGTGCATCTTGAGATACGCAGCAGACTCTGCACCCTAGGCCAACGATGTGAGCTGGGTTGCGTATCTTAAGGTTATAAAGCTGTCACTGCTGCCTTGAAAATCTTGTCGTAATGCTGTATTTGGTGTTTACTTTTGGCTCTTTATGAGGCGATGCAACCGTTCAGATCTTTGCAAGTTTTAGCTCCAGATCACGATTTGTTGACTGTATACAGCTGGTTGGGCCAATACAAATCACAGTTTAAGGATATGTTTCACTTCATTCAAACTCTGCCCCAACGTAAAAAACACCAAGAAACCCATGCTGGAGCACCTCGCCTTCCTCTGCTGCTTGCGCCAGAGAGAAAATTTTCTCAAAGTACAGCTAAATATACCAACTTCACACATTCTGGCATTCTAAGATATTCTTAAATGCTAAGTTTTGTTGTTAAAAACGAAGTGCAATTATTCTGTTCTGCTCAGAGGGAAAATTCGCCACGATGCATACAATCTCGCTCAGTTCGCGCATAGCGCGTGAATACAGTACCGAGAGGGCATATTTCGATTCTAGTTGATGTTAGTCACTTCACAAACCATATGCATCTCTTGTAAATACCATAACAGTCTCTAATCTCAAACATATTTTAATTCACATGCAAGTCCAATGAATATGACCATATATCGACTGATGTGAAAATAGAAAATGTGTATAGTTTTGAAAAAAAGTACGAAACAGTAGACTATCTGCTATTACAGGTATATCGTGATACACGTAGTCTTGAAAGTTAGCAAATATACTTGTCTTCATGCAGCTAACAGGGTACGCAAATAAAGCGCATAGCCATAAATGGCATCATCACAGACAATGTCAAGAAACTAGCTTTTATAATTGTAAATAACATGCCACTGTCATCCCTTTGTTTAATCTTTAGAGATTTTATTAATTGTATTTCTTTCTGATTCTGCCTATTTGCATTATGTCTTCGCCTCACACAGCCAGTAGTTTCTTGATTCTGTTTTTGTATGCCTACTGCGCCTGTGATGTTTTCGTGGTTTGACTTGCTGCTGTCAATTAAATTTGTTATATTCCATATGTCACAGGCGTCTAGTAGCAGCTACCTTCTACAATTTAATCTATTACTTCTCTTTGGACCCCAGTTAAAAGTCTAACTCTTTCTTTAACTGCATTCTGAAGTATCTGATTAAGTTTAATGCAGAAAGTCAAAGATAATGTTTCTGACTTCGTCTGACGCCTTTGCGAACTGCCTTTGGCCAGTGACATCTAGCGGCTGCGCTTGCCTCAGCTTTCTGCTCTGTAGTTGTAAGCACAGCACGCCTGGACGATCCAATATTACCCACTATGCTTTTTTACCATTTTATATCGATTTTACACTATGCGACGATCTGTATAGCTACATATCTTATTTGCCTACACTTAACTTCATGAAGACATTTATGTTTGCTAACCTTCCAGATTATATATATATACGAGGGCAGTTCAATAAGTAATGCAACACATTTTTTATCTGAAGCAGGGGTTGTTTTATTCAGCATTGAAATACACCAGGTTATTCCCCAATCTTTTAGCTACACAACACTATTTTTCAACGTAATCTCCATTCAATGCAACGGCCTTACGCCACCTTGAAATGAGGGCCTGTGCGCCTGTACGGTACCATTCCACTGGTCGATGTCGGAGCCAACGTCGTACTGCATCAATAACTTCTTCATCATCCGCGTAGTGCCTCCCACGGATTGCGTCCTTCATTGGGCCAAACATCTGGAAATCCGACGGTGCGAGATCGGGGCTATAGGGTGCATGGGGAAGAACAGTCCACTGAAGTTTTGTGAGCTCCTCTCGGGTGCGAAGACTTGTGTGAGGTCTTGCGTTGTCATGAAGAAGGAGAAGTTCGTTCAGATTTTTGTGCCTACGAACACGCTGAAGTCGTTCCTTCACTTTCTGAAGAGTAGCACAATACACTTCAGAGTTGATCGTTTGACCATGGGGAAGGACATCGAACAGAATAACCCCTTCAGCGTCCCAGAAGACTGTAACCATCACTTTACCGGCTGAGGGTATGGCATGAAACTTTTTCTTGGTAGGGGAGTGGGTGTGGGGCCACTCCATTGATTGCCGTTTTGTTTCAGGTTCGAAGTGATGAACCCATGTTTCATCGCCTGTAACAATCTTTGACAAGAAATTGTCACCCTCAGCCACATGACGAGCAAGCAATTCCGCATAGATGGTTCTCCTTTGCTCTTTACGGTGTTCGGTTAGACAACGAGGGACCCAGAGGGAACAAACCTTTGAATATCCCAACTGGTGAACAATTGTGACAGCACTACCAACAGAGATGTCAAGTTGAGCACTGAGTTGTTTGATGGTGATCCGTCGATCATCTCGAACGAGTGTGTTTGCACGCTCTGCCATTGCAGGAGTCACAGCTGTGCACGCCCGGCCCGCACGCGGGAGATCAGACAGTCTTGCTTGACCTTGCGGCGATGATGACACACGCTTTGCCCAACGACTCACCGTGCTTTTGTCCACTGCCAGATCACCGTAGACATTCTGCAAGCGCCTATGAATACCTGAGATGCCCCGGTTTTCCGCCAAAAGAAACTCGATCACTGCCCGTTGTTTGCAACGCACATCCGTTACAGACGCCATTTTAACAGCTCCGAACAGCGCTGCCACCTGTCGGAAGTCAATGAAACTATACGAGACGAAGCGGGAATGTTTGAAAATATTCCACAAGAAATTTCCGGTTTTTTCAACCAAAATTGGCCGAGAAAAAAAATGTGTTGCATTACTTATTGAACTGCCCTCGTATATATATATATATATATATATATATATATATATATATATATATATATAGCATGATAATGCCTGTAACTTGTGATAGCCTACGACTGCAAATTTTTCATAAGTATGCACATTTCTCTTTTTAGATCAATATGAGGATGATCAAAATGTTTGAAAACGGTAACTGAATAAACAAATTAAGTATGTAGTTCTTCCGTTGCTCCTTGGTAGAGCAATTCCATATTTACAGTTGAATAACATGTACACTGCTTTTTTTGTACCGATTAATGGGAATTTCAAACTAGTTTTCGGCTTATTACGCCATCTTCAGGAAACAATTGTCTGTGTCTGAAAGCGACGCTAGTTCTTAGGTAACGAAACATTATAAGCAAAGATACAATCACTTGCATAGAGTGTTGTGCACCAAAATTATTTCTTAACGTTGAAACTACAGTTTGCACAACGGACAATGTTAAGCACTATAAATAATTAAATTACACAATATTACAGATTAAATGGCTATAATGATAAATTTTATGAGGTCTTGACAGTGGTTGATAGGCTATTAAACTGAGCACTCTTCATCTAAGTTCTGCAACAAACACGTCTTTTAACATAGTAAACTTTATGCAGTGGACAGTAGTATACACATTAATTAAATTAAGATTAGCTTACAGGGTTGCAGTTATACGGTTATGATGCCGTCACAATTGATGCACGACACTCTATTCAAGTGACTGTATTTTTGCCTATAATGTTTGGTGACCTCAGAACTAGTATGCCTCTCAGACGGTAGATAGTTGTTTCCTGAAGATGGTCTAATAAGCCGACAACTAGTTTGAAATGCACAAAAATCATTGGAACAAAGACAGTATATATGATACTCAACTCTAAAAATTGAAGAAATAAAAATTTGATATCATGGACAGTTGTGGTATGTACAAAATTTCATAACATTGGATCGACGTCACTTTCTTTGCGACTATGTTTCATCTCATCTACACCTACATCTACATTCATACTCCGCGATCAATCCTACAGTGTATGACAGCAGGTACCAATACCAATAATTTTCTTTCCTGTTCCACTCGCAAACAGAGCGAGGGAAGAAACGACTGTCTGTCAGCCTCCACAACAGTCCTAATTCCTCGTATCTCCGTTCAAATGGTTCAAATGGCTCTGGGCACTATGGGACTTTACATCTGAGATCATCAGTCCTCTAGACTTAGGACTACTTAAACCTAGCTAAAGGAAATCACACACATCCACGCCCGAGGTAGGATTCGAACCTGCGACCGTAGCGGTCGCGGGGTTCAAGACTGAAGCGCCTAGAACCGCTCGGCCATACCGGCCGGCCTTTAGCACCACATCTCAAATGCTTCGATTCTGTTCTGTATCCATTTCCCCACAGTCCACGTGTCACCACCATACAATTCTGTGCTCGGAAAATTCTTCCCCAAATTAAGGCCAATGTTTGATACTAGAGGAGGTCTTCTGGCTAGAAATGTCCTCTTTCCCAGTGCTAATCTGATTTTTGTATCCTCCTTTCCTGATGTGTTAGTTTGCTGCTTACATAACACAATTCCGTAACTTCGTCTATTTCGTGATCCCCAATTCCGATGTTAAGTCCATGGCTGTTCTCATTGTTTGCGTTCAAATGGTTCTGAGCACTATGGGAAGTCATCAGTCCCCTAGAACTTAGAACTACCCAAACCTAACTAACCTAAGGACATCACACACATCCATGCCCGAGGCAGTATTCGAACCTGCGACCGAAGCGGTCGCGCGGTTCCAGACTGAAGCTCCTAGAACCACTCGGCCACACCGGTCGCTCATTGTTTGCGACTTGGAGGTCATCTTCAATCTTCTGAGTAATAGAAATAGCACATTCATATTTTTCTTATTCGTTATCTTAATTCCTTTGTTTACCCTACATTTCATACGCAAATATTAAAAACGGTAGGTGGTAGTATTCACCCTTGGCGTAGACTCCGGTTAATATCTACTTCTTGTATTTGATTCCTAACTGTAATCCATTAAATTTCGGGCATGCAGCCTACGGTCTTCTGGAGGTACGTGGACGACACATTCGTGGTATGGCCCCATGGTATGGATGAATTACATCGATTTCTTGAGCATTTGAATTCCATCCATGCTAGCATTAAATTTACTATGGAAATAGAAAAAGACGGCTGCCTCCCCTTTCTGGATGTTGTCGTTCGCCGTAAAAGTGATGGCACATTAGGACATGCTGTACATCGGAAGCCAACGCACACAAATCTACACCTTCATGCCAGTAGCTGCCATCACCCTTCTCAGTGCATGGGTGTCCTTAAGACCTTAGTGCATCGGGCGCACTGTATATCCGATGAAGACAATTTACAAGGAGAGCTAACATACCTCAAGAGTATTTTTAAATCGAATGGATATTCTCCGCAACAAATTCGTAGAGCATTCGATGCAAAACCTAAAAAGAAGGTATGCGATGGGGAAGAAGATAGTAATTTCTTCAGATCTAGGGCGTTTCTGCCTTATGTGGGTGCTCTTTCTTCCAAGATAGGCCGTATTCTTGAGAAACACTGTGTTAAGGTGATCTTCCGGCCCCCCATGAAGATTGCGGCTTTACTCGGCTCTGTGAAGGACGATTTACTGCTTCGTAAGGCGGGTGTGTACCAGATTCCTTGCGGAAATTGTGAGCAGTCATACATAGGTCAAACAACACGCACCGTTCATGAGAGGTGTGTGGAGCACCGAAGATACACACGCTTATTACAACCAGACAAGTCAGCTGTGGACGAACATTGTATTGATACGGGTCATTCCATGAATTACAGTGATGTGAAGATTTTAACATCCACCTCTTCTTTTTGGGAATCTGTATTCAAAGAAGCCATAGAAATTCGATTAGCCAACAATTTAATAAACAGAGACAATGGTTTTAATTTGGACAAAGCATGGAATCCGGCTCTTGGAGTAATTAAATTGCAGAGAAGTCGTCACCGTGTCACAGCCGCCGATCAAATATTGATAAGCACATCGAATGTCCGTACGCCTTCGCCACAGGCGGCGCAGCATCTGTGACCCGCATGCGCAGTACCGCCGCGGTGGAGCATATAACGCCGCGCTTGGCACCTTGTCGTCAGTCTTGGAACTAGCCCTGAAGATGGCCGGACGATACGCGGCCGAAATATCAGTAGAAGAAATTTTATTTGCGCGGCTGCATGCCCTAAATTTAATGGATTATTCATTACGCCGCGAGAAGTTGAAAATGCACATCGATTCCTAACTGTGTTTATTACAATCTGTGTATTTCTGTAAAGACTTTTCAGTATCTCTGGTAGGTAATACTGCGTTTATAATTTAGAAGTATTTGATGCAAATTAGTTGAACTATGATGACCTGAAGTCCGGCGCTGAAGATTTACCGCACATCTCAGGACTATTGCAGTAATTAGAGTAGATATTTTGATACTGTTGTCACTAATAGACAGACTGATTCACGAGGACGACATGTGTAAATAAGTTTATACCGCTAAGGCAGACAAATCGTACGGTCTTAGATACTTACTGCTATCTGTGCGAAGTCAGGGCGGGGTCGCTAATTGTGTGTAGTTGAATATCAGCGACAGCAATGTCTAAGAAATACTGGTAATTAATGAAATACATTGGTTTTCGGGTTTTTGTGTAAAACAAATACTGCATTTTGTGATGAAAATCACGCCACTTAATCTTTCGGCTAATGGTACAGTAACCTCTTGAGACGTTCAAGAAAGAACACGTGATATCAGTTGCAAAATGATTTTTTATTTATTTATTTTTTTATGCGTTTCACTCTCATGGGAACGTCATCAGAGATCCACCATAAACGCTCGAGAGTCACTGACAGTCACAAAAATGGCACGTCATCCAATAAAATTGACAGATTGCTTGCCAGTAGTACTCAAATGTTTTTATCCGGGGATGTGTCCTGTGATTTTTATTGGATGACGTGCCATTTTTGGTGAGCGCGGGACTTTCTGCACACTTGTCAGTGGTCCTTGAGAATTTTTACCTGATTTCTGATCATGCGCCTGTGAGAGTGAAACACATCACAAATTAAATAAATAAAAACCCATTTTGCAACTGAGACTGCCTAATCTTTCTTCTTTGTCAAGATGCTGATATGATGGTACCTCTGTCTACGCTAGGCAGTCCTGTACGTGTCATTCATACAGCAAGACTACGGTATCCCGGTCTAGGTTGATCGACTGACGTCTGATTGGATCGCTGCCGGATATGTGTGCGGTGTGTAGGAGCGCTTCAAAGCCACGTCGAAACGAATCATACTTTCAGGATGCAGCTACCACGCTGGAAACGTTACCGTTCCAGCTGTCGCATATAGTGATGAGATTCTGGAAACACAGGTACTGTTTTCGAAATATGATCGCCTCCTCACAGAACAAGGCAGCGAGCGTAATACCTATACGATTTGAATGGGAGAGTAGCCTGTCCTGTATCGTCTGGATTTGAAGTTAGTTTTACCCCCTCATTTAACACATCAATCACGTAGCAAAGTGGCACATTTGCGGACGTCAACGCAATATCCACACCCAGCAGACATCACGCTAATACCGCAGTCTAACACATAAGGTCGCGACACTCTCTGCTGGAAAGGTTATTACCGTTTAACCGCTGGAGAGACACTAGCGCTCCCAGCGATGAAAAAAAAAAATACAAGAAAATGTATATGATTAGGAAAAAAAATCGTGACTTCTTTTTCCTAACTGACGTTTTAAAGTGGCTGTAGAGCAGTACATTCACAGAACTTAAGACAACATGTTATAAAAGTGTCATATTTATATACTCAACTATTTCAGAGATAACAGGACATTTACATAGCCAATTTAACATTTGTCAAGATAGCATGTTACGACTCCCATCACGCTACCCACTAATGATTACATCCTGCAGAGCTGTCAGATTGCGGGTATGTTGACTATCACTGTCACAGACATCCGCAGAATTTCCTATGGGATCAAGATGATGTGATTTTTGCGAGCCATTACAAGTGCTACAGGGAGCATCTGTACTCTCAGAACGAGCAACGTATACATGCAGTCCTGTGAAAAAGACTGTTGAAATCTTGGAAGATGGGACGAGATGGGTGGATTTGTGTTTAGGGCGCAGGAATCTGCGTCACTACCCTAGATACAGTTTCCCTATCACATGAGTTGTTGTTGTGGTCTTCAGTCCTGAGACTGGCTTGATGCAGCTCTCCATGCTACTCTATCCTGTGCAAGTTTCTTCAGCTACCAGAACGTACTGCAGCGTACATCCTTCTGAATCTGCTTAGTCTATTCATCTCTTGGTCTCCCTCTACGATTTTTACTCACCACTCTGCCCTCAAATACTAAACTGGTGATCCCTTGATGCCTCAGAACATGTCCTACCAACCGATCCCTTCTTCTGGTCAAGTTGTGCCACAAACTCCTCTTCTCCCCAATTCTATTCAGTACCTCCTCATTAGTTATGTGATCTATCCATCTAATCTTCAGCATCCTTCCGTAGCACCACATTTCAAAAACTTCTATTCTCTTCTTGTCCAAACTATTTATCGTATATGTTTCACTTCCATACATGGCTACACTCCATACAAATACTTTGAGAAACGACTTCCTGACACTTAAATCTATACTTGATGTTAACAAATTCCTCTTCTTCAAAAACTATTTCCTTGCCATTGCCTGTCGACATTTTATATCCTCTCTACTTCGACCATCATCAGTGATTTTGCTCCCCAAATAGCAAAACTCCTTTACTACTTTGTCTCATTTCTAAATCTAATTCCCTCAGCATCACCCGACTTAATTCTACTACATTGCATTATCCTCGTTTTGCTTTTGTTGATGTTCATCTTATATCCTCCTTTCAAGACACTGTCCATTCCGTTCAACTGCTCTTCCAAGTCCTTTGCTGTCTCTGACAGAATTACAATGTCATCGGCGAACCTTAAAGTTTTTATTTCTTGTCCATGGATTTTAATACCTACACCGAATTTTTCTTTTGTTTCTTTTGCTGCTTGCTCAATATACACATTGAACCAAATCGGGGAGAGGCTACAACCCTGTCTCACTCCCTTCCCAACCACTGCTTCCCTTTCATGTCCCTCGACTCTTATAACTGCCATCTGGTTTCTGTACAAATTGTAAATAGCCTTTCGCTCCCTGTGTTTTACACCTGCCACCTTCAGGATTTGAAAGAGAGTATTCCAGTCAACATTGTCAAAAGCTTTCTCTAAGTCTACAAGTTCTAGAAACGTAGGTTTGCCATTTCTTAAGCTAGCTTCTAAAATAAGTCGTAGAGTGTGGCTAAATAATGTGATACGAGATGCATATTTAAAGCTGTACGTGCCGAGCCGTGCGCGGCTCGTGTTCATGCCGTTTATTGTTTGTCGTCTTCTCTCACGGTACTGCCGCCTCGTTTTCTTATTCCATTTACTGGAGTCACTAACTTCCTGCCTTACCTGCTGTGAGTGGCAGCAGCAGCGCTTATCGATTAGTGCACCGTCTTACCATCTCTGGAGCAGTGTTTCCGGGTCATCGTGTGTCTGGAGTTCAGTCAGAGACGGACCTACAGTACAGTCGGAGACGGACCAGCAGTGAAGTTGGAGACAGACCAGGGGTGGAATCGGGACGCAGCAGCAGTGAAGTTGGGGTTGGAGCGCCAGTAAGGCGCGGACAGCCAGTGCTCGCCGACCACTGGCGACACCTTGAACTGTCCGACGGAAGGATACTGGAGCGGGAACGACCGTTGGTTGGTCATTCGGTCTGTCGTCTCATCGGCCGACGTGTATTTGGTGCTTGACCATTTCCGGGCATAGGCAGTCGGTCGGTTGGGGCAGAGCAGCAAGGCAGACTCAATGGCGCGTTGTCAGGGTGGAGCCGTTGGCGGTGTGCACGCGCGGTTGGAGTCGTGAGGCGCTTCTTACGAGGATTACGAGGTTCGTCGCCCACCGATCCTTGGAATCTTTTGAGCGCCGCTCCTTGTGTTTTGCACAGTGATTTCCTTTTTAGTCTTAAGTACTCTGTGTGGCCTTCAGCCGAGTTTTAGATCATTAAAATTGCAAGGCTTTTCTTCTTATGCCTTAAACCGTATAAAAAAGATTGTTTCTTGTTTGGTATGTGGCCTTCAGCCGAGTTTCAGCCTTTCAAAATTAAAATTGAAAATTCCTTGTGCTAAGGGCTTAAGCCATAGATTGGTTTCAAATTGGTATGTGGCCTTCAGTCAAGTTTTCAGCCTTTTGAGATCCAAAGTTGAAAATTTTGTCTAGGCCTTAAGCCGCAAGAAATATTTTCTAGTTTTTATGTGGCCTTCAGCCTAGTTTCCAGCTTAAATTAAAAATTGGAAATTTCTTTGTCTGGGCTTTAAGCTGTGAGATTCTTTGGGTTTCGTATGTGGCCTTCAGCCGAGAGTTATGTGAAGCATTTTAGGATAAAGCCTTTAGACTAACATAGCTGAAATTTAGAAGCCCTTCCCTTTAGGACTTAAGCCATAAAATTGTTTTCTGCATGGTGTGTGGCCTTCAGACGAGTTTTAATCTCTCTTAAATTAAAAATTCAAAATCCTTGTCTTGCCCTTAAGTCATTCGATTGTTATTCTTTATTATGAGGCCTTTACACAAAATATTTTAAGATAAGGCCTTCAGGCTTTTCAAATTGAAAGCTCGTCTTTCTAGGTCTTAAGCCATTAAATTTTTTTGTTGATATGCTGCCTTCAGCCAAGTTTTCAGCCTATTTAGATTAACCTTTGAAAATCTTTGTCTCGGCCTTAAGCCGTAACACTGTTCTTGATTAATGTGAGGCCTTCAGCCGAGTTTTATGGGAAAAAATTTAAGCTAAGGCTTTCAGCCTATTTATACTGAAGATAATTTTTTTTTCTCTCTAAAGAAGTGGAACCTCCAGAAGAACTCCTCTACCTCAATTCCCTGCTTAGGCCTTGTGCCTTGGATTTTCGATGTGGCCTTCAGACAATCTAAATTAAATCAAAGGAGGTCTTTCGTTAAAACCTTGAGATTTTTGACTCTTGCTTGTGTGATTGTGTGTTTTAAGAAATGAAGTTTATGTGTTGAGTGCAACTGACAGTAACTTATTTTGGCCCCTTTCCACAAATATAACCGCATCCGCTCTGCCCTGCTAGCGGAGGGATTCCACATGTATATACTAAATTCGTACGAAAGATATACCGGGTGCCCCAAAATATACTTTAGAGCTTCAGTGTAATTAACTTAGAGAAAAAAAGTAATTTCTCTCATACACAAACCCAAAAATCTTGTTTTCTGATTCCAGTATGTACGTTATGTTTATTAACGCTCTGACATATCATAAAATGTTGACTAGTAGCTCAAAAACTATTCGTCGCTATCTACATGTGCGATTATGTCCTGAATGAATGCAGCACCATCTGGCTTGTCAAATGCTTTGATTTTCTGTGACAGTTGCCGTTTGTACGGAAACAGATGAAGACCCTTCGGAGTAACTAGTGAATTGTCGTACGAGGGATTCGCAATGTTTTCAATGCCTTACGAACAGACTTCTGTTGTGAACGTGGAAATCTTGTCGTATTATCTCCGTACCTTCGTCACTTCTCCTTGGCTTGCCTTCATGGCGCTTAAATCCACACTCCGTGAAGTTCCTAGGCCACTTTTTCACGGATGGTCGAGAGGGTGATGATCCTGTATCACGTTCTGTTATTTCTCTAGACTTTGGCGTCTTCCTTCGTTTCAATGAACCAAGCCCCATACCGTCCATTTTCCTATGCAGACTACATTGTTCTATTCATTTAAGGTTCTCCCACCATTCTGAAACAATAAAGGAAAAACTTTCTTTTCCAGTTAAGTTTCTCTTGCCACTCGAAAAGACAAAAAGTCTAATCGTTTTCTTACGTAAAAAAGTGTGTTGGTACATCAGCCAAACTTCACCTTTTTTCTCTAAATTAATTACAAGCCGAGTTATATCACATTGAACTTGTAAAGAACTTTTGGGACACCAGGTATTTTATTTAAAATTCCTATAAAAGGGTCGTAAGAAATTATCAGAAGCCTTAAAATTTTCTTAATGATTATTAACTGATAAATGAAACTCTTACTAATGAAGCATAAAATTCTAGAAAACGAAGTAAAAGATTCTGAGTACGTATCCTTCGAACATCACTAAGAAATATACATTAACGAGGTTATATTACTGCATCCTGCTTTTGTCTAGCGGTGTGGGTAGGAGCTTCAGGCAAAGTACAAAACTGAATTTTTGTAATATTCAGCTCATTTTTTTTTTTACTATAGATGCTAGGTCACTACCCCCCGACCAATTTCTGCTGTTTCTCTTGCATAGCGAAAGTAATCAATCAGGATGTAGCTTTCTGTAATTGGCATATCACAAAAATTAATTAGTTCATTAGATAGGTACATGTTCCATAGATGGTTTGAACGGTTCTTTTACGAAGATAATGTGAAACGGACTAGTTTACAAGTGTTATTGATAAAATTTATGAACACATCGTTTTTTGTCCTACACGTGCAGTTACATCTGAAAACAATGGGTTTTCTACAGACTATCTGTATTCAAATTGAAATTTGTCCATAGAATAGAATAAGTTGTCCTGGAGAACTGATTTTAGGCTAGATCTTCAACTTACTTGCTACCTGTCAGATATTTTACGCTATTAGGGAAAATGGTCAAAAAGTTTTGTTGCTGTATGTTGAACTCATTTTTGAGACACTGTCAGTTTGAATTATTGGTAATAAAGGTCATTTTTTCCTCCAGTGTTATACGTATGGGCCTCACAGTTTTTCTCAAATTGTGATGGGTTTTTTATGATGAATTTACTTCATTACCGTAAAGAGAAGTCGCGACGGTGGCAACCTCGTTGAAAAAAAACATACTCGTACATTCCGACTGCGGGTGAGCGAGCACATTATTCTTACTGCTCGCCTTTGTGCAACCAATACTTTCTTTCTAATTGGAGCGTTACCCAAGAAAATTATTCCATAAGACATTACTGAGTGCAACGGGGCGAGTCTTGCCCCTCTGTAGGAGGTGGCTGTGATTCATAGGTGCATTGCTCTATTATTTTTTTAGTGCCACTTATGTCCAGCTAAATGATTGAAATAATGTCTTGCATGGCCTTCTAGCAAGTGGAAGACTGGAGCATCCACAGCTTACTTATTATGCAGATGTAAAAGGAAGGACATCACTTGGTCACCGAGAATGTGAAGCTAAACATTGTAGTTAATGTCGACCTCTATGAATCAGTCGAAGACCCTAATAACATCGCAGAAAGACGTTGAACCTGAGATACACACACCACCCACTGCGGTTTAAACGCCTTACTGAGTCATCGTTACATTCGACTCTTCGCGCCAATTTAAAAGGGGCAAAATGGATACTCATCAAACTGCACTACTCGCCTTTAGGTAGATACTGTGTTGTTTGACCTGAAGAAGGCGTGCAGCTTTCCGTGTCGCTGTGAGAAAAGACCTTTCGCGAGGTACTTTGACTCCAAAAGCCCATTGCATGCATTTCCTTTCGCAGTGATCCCTTATAAACCGGATGGGCCTGTGTTCAATAAGAGAAGCGTCTCCTGAGAGGATGTGCAGTAAAAACAAAATTGTTCAAATGGCTCTGAGCACTATGGGACTTCTGAGGTCATCAGTCCCCTAGAACTTACAACTACTTAAACCTAACTAACCTAAGGACATGACACACATCCATGCCCGAGGCAGGATTCGAACCTGCGACAGTAGCGGTCGCGCGGTTCCAGACTGTAGCGCCTAGAACCGCTTGGCCACTCCGGCCGGCTTGTGCAGTCATCTCAGATGTTTTTAGGATAACTGATCTTACATGGCTACATGGAATCTAAACTGGAAAAATATTTATTGACACATATTGAATGTGCACAGTTATGAGCCTTTACTTAAATATTAATAACAACATAAAGAAATCGTTCTTGAAGTGCCTTCCAAAACTAATCAACTAACATCATAGAACGTAAACAATTATTGAGAAAATTTACTTTCCCAAGAAGAGCCGTTATTGAACACTGTAGTGAACAACATAGTTTTACAAAACGTCAATAACTGGGAAACAAATAATCTAGTCAGTTGCTGAACTTTGTAAATGGTAGAACATAATACACTCCTGGAAATTGAAATAAGAACACCGTGAATTCAGTGTCCCAGGAAGGGGAAACTTTATTGACACATTCCTGGGGTCAGATACATCACATGATCACACTGACAGAACCACAGGCACATAGACACAGGCAACAGAGCATGCACAATGTCGGCACTAGTACAGTGTATATCCACCTTTCGCAGCAATGCAGGCTGCTATTCTCCCATGGAGACGATCGTAGAGATGCTGGATGTAGTCCTGTGGAACGGCTTGCCATGCCATTTCCACCTGGCACCTCAGTTGGACCAGCGTTCGTGCTGGACGTGCAGACCGCGTGAGACGACGCTTCATCCAGTCCCAAACATGCTCAATGGGGGACAGATCCGGAGATCTTGCTGGCCAGGGTAGTTGACTTACACCTTCTAGAGCACGTTGGGTGGCACGGGATACATGCGGACGTGCATTGTCCTGTTGGAACAGCAAGTTCCCTTGCCAGTCTAGGAATGGTAGAACGATGGGTTCGATGACGGTTTGGATGTACCGTGCACTATTCAATGTCCCCTCGACGATCACCAGTGGTGTACGGCCAGTGTAGGAGATCGCTCCCCACACCATGATGCCGGGTGTTGGCCCTGTGTGCCTCGGTCGTATGCAGTCCTGATTGTGGCACTCACCTGCACGGCGCCAAACACGCATACGACCATCACTGGCACCAAGGCAGAAGCGACTCTCATCGCTGAAGACGACACGTCTCCATTCGTCCCTCCATTCACGCCTGTCGCGACACCACTGGAGGCGGGCTGCACGATGTTGGGGCGTGAGTGGAAGACGGCCTAACGGTGTGCGGGACCGTAGCCCAGCTTCATGGAGACGGTTGCGAATGGTCCTCGCCGATACCCCAGGAGCAACAGTGTCCCTAATTTGCTGGGAAGTGGCGGTGCGGTCCCCTACGCCACTGCGTACGATCCTACGGTCTTGGCGTGCATCCGTGTGTCGCTGCGGTCCGGTCCCAGGTCGACGTGCACCTTCCGCCGACCACTG
This sequence comes from Schistocerca americana, assembly GCF_021461395.2. Taxonomy (NCBI): domain Eukaryota; kingdom Metazoa; phylum Arthropoda; class Insecta; order Orthoptera; family Acrididae; genus Schistocerca; species Schistocerca americana. The sequence continues at coordinate 93,983,403 of NC_060127.1, read as the reverse complement.
GCGACAACATCGATGTACTGTGGAGACCTCACGCCCCACGTGTTGAGCAATTCGGTGGTACGTCCACCCGGCCTCCCGCATGCCCACTATACGCCCTCGCTCAAAGTCCGTCAACTGCACATACGGTTCACGTCCACGCTGTCGCGGCATGCTACCAGTGTTAAAGACTGCGATGGAGCTCCGTATGCCACGGCAAACTGTCTGACACTGACGGTGGCGGTGCACAAATGCTGCGCAGCTAGCGCCATTCGACGGCCAACACCGCGGTTCCTGGTGTGTCCGCTGTGCCGTGCGTGTGATCATTGCTTGTACAGCCCTCTCGCAGTGTCCGGAGCAAGTATGGTGGGTCTGACACACCGGTGTCAATGTGTTCTTTTTTCCATTTCCAGGAGTGTATTCTGAGCCGGCAGAGGTGGCCGAGCGGTTAAAGGCGCTACAGTCTGGAACCGCACGACCGCGACTGTCGCCGGTTCGAATCCTGCCTCGGGCATGGATGTGTGTGATGTCCTTAGGTTAGTTAGGTTCAAGTAGTTCTAAGTTCTAGGGGACTTATGACCACAGCAGTTGAGTCCCATAGTGCTCAGAGCCATTTGAACCATTTGGACCATAATATTCTGAAAAGCCGCGGTTCAAGTGGAGCCGCAGGAGTCTGAATGGTGCCACTGGGAGCCATGGGACAGCCGGCGCTCCGTGGTAGACGCGGCTCAAGGATGGGAGAGGTACGCCATTCCTTGTGGACACGTTAGCCAGACTGCGTTGATACTCCAGTGCACTGAGCACCTTCATTAACGGCGTAGTAACGGGCATGTCAGCTCATTACCATCATTCTGTCACGTCTCAGAGTCGACCCATCTTACTGCGCTGCAGTATTTCTTGATTCCCGAAAAGCATTTGACCACATCCAAACCTACTGTGAAATGTACGGTCATGACATCGACATTTACATCAGCATCTACGTAGATACTCCGCAAGCCACTACACGGTGCATGAAGGAGCGTGGGGATACCCTGTACCTCTACTAGTTATTTCCTCTCCTGTTCAGCTTGCAAACAGGAAAAGGAAAAACGACTTCCTATGTGCCTCCAAATGAGACCTAGTTTCTCCAACCTTATCTTTGAAGCCCTTATGCACAATGTACAGGGTTATTACAAATGATGGAAGCGATTTCACAGCTCTACAATAACTTTATTATTTGAGATATTTTCACAATGCTTTGCACACACATACAAAAACTAAAAAAGTTTTTTTAGGCATTCACAAATGTTCGATATGTGCCCCTTTAGTGATTCGGCAGACATCAAGCCGATAATCAAGTTCCTCCCACACTCGGCGCAGCATGTCCCCATCAATGAGTTCGAAAGCATTGTTGATGCGAGCTCGCAGTTCTGGCACGTTTCTTGGTAGAGGAGGTTTAAACACTGAATCTTTCACATCACTATGCGTGAAACTTGCCCGCACGCGTTCAACCGTTTCTTCGCTCACTGCAGGCCGACCCGTTGATTTCCCCTTACAGAGGCATCCAGAAGCTTTAAACTGCGCATACCATCGCCGAATGGAGTTAGCAGTTGGTGGATCTTTGTTGAACTTCGTCCTGAAGTGTCGTTGCACTGTTATGACTGACTGATGTCAGTGCATTTCAAGCACGACATACGCTTTCTCGGCTCCTGTCGCCATTTTGTCTCACTGCGCTCTCGAGCGCTCTGGCGGCAGAAACCTGAAGAGCAGCTTCAGCCGAACAAAACTTTATGAGTTTTTGTACGTATCTGTAGTGGGTCGTGACCATATGTGAATGAATGGAGCTACAGTGAATTTATGAAATCGCTTTAATCATTTGTAATAGCCCTGTATATTGGTGGAAGTACAATCATTCGGCAGTCAGCTTAAAATGCCGATTTTCTACATTTTCTCAATAGTATTTCTCGAAAACAACGTCGCCTTCCCGTCCAAGGATTTCCATTTGAGTTCCCGAAGGGTCTCCGCGGCACGTACGTGTTCTCTGAAGCTAATAGTAACAAATCTAACAGCCCGCCTCTGAATTGCTTTCATGTCTTCCTTCAATACGCCCCGGTGCGGATCCCAAACACTTGAGCAGTACTCAACAGTAGGTCACACCAGCATTCCAAATGCGGCTCCTCTACTGACGAACCACTCTTTTCTAAAAATCTCCCAATAATTCGAAATCAGCTACTCACTTTCCCTGCCACAGTTCTCACTCGCTCGATGCAAAAACTGGTTCAGATGGCTCTGAGCACTATGGGACTTAACATCTGAGGTCATCAGTCCCCTAGAACTCAGAACTACTTAAACCTAACTAACCTAAGGACATCACACACATCCATGCCCGAGGCAGGATTCGAACATGCGACCGTAGCAGTCGAGCGGTTTCGGACTGAAGCGCCTAGAACCGCACGGCCGCACCGGCCGCCTGCTCGTTGCACTTCATATTGCTTTGCAGTGTTCCACCCAGATATTTAAACGACTTGACTGTGTCAAGCAAGGCACTTATAATACTGTAACAGAACATTATAGATTTGATCTTCCTACTCATCCACATAAACTCAAATTTTTCCAAATTTAGAGCTAACTGCCATTGATCACACCAACTAGAAATTTTGTCTTAGTCGTCTTGTATCTCCCTACAGTCATTCAACTTCGACACCGTACCGTACACTACAGTGTCATCAGCAAACAACGGCAGATTGCTGCCTGCCCTCTCCTCCAAATCATTTATATAAGCAGAGAAAAACAGCCCCTGGGGCACTCCTGACGATAACCTTGTCTCTCATTAACTTCCGCCGTCGTGGACAACATACTGGTTGCTGTTACTTAAGAGGCCTCCGAACAGCAAACATATCTGCGAATTTGATCCATACGCTAATACCTTCGTTAACAGCCTGCAGTGAAGCACCATGTCAAATGCTTTCCGGGAATCGAGGAATATGGAATCTGCCTGTTGCTCTTCAACCCTAGTTCGCAGTATATTGTGTGAAAAAGAGGAAGCTGAGTTTAGCACTAGCGGCGCTATCTAAAACCATCCTGATTCGTGTAGACAAGCTTCTCAGTATCAAGAAAGTTTATTATATCCTAACCAAGAATATATTGAATGGATGCTAGGGACTTTTTCTGTAATTTTGCGGGTCTGTTCCGTTATCCTTCTCATATATCGAGTCACCTACGCTTCCTTTCACTCACTTGGGACTTTCTGCTGCGTGAGAGATTCTTGATTATAAGCTAGATAAGGGGCCAATGCCGTAGAGTATTATTTGTGGAGTCAACTTGGATTCCATCCGGACCTAATTTATTTCTACACCAGGGATACTTCTTACTATGTCCTCCACACCACAGTCTGTCCGATAGTCTAATGACGGTATGTTTGTACGGTTCTCCTTTGTCAGCGATTAATTGAACGCGAAATTGAAATACTTTTGAATACATTATGGGAGTGGCAGTGATCAATGTGTTACAAATATTTACTATTAAAAACAGTCTTGATCACAATTTATTTATTACGGTGACCAGTTTCGACCACTACTGAGTAGTGATTCTCCAGCAGAAGGAGGTTCTTACTCATTGATCTGAAGTTGACCACAGTAGTGGTCGAAACTGGTCACCATAATAAATAAATAGTGATCAAGACTGTTTTTAATAGTAAAAAAAAAATGCGAAATTTAAAGATTTGGCTTCCGTTTTGCTGCCTTCAACTGCCACACCGGGCTGATCAGCAAGGGATGTCATATGGGATATCAAGCGAAAGTCGGAACTGGATTGATAATTTCCTGGTAGGGACGACACAGAATGTTATCATGGTTGGAGAGTAGTCGTTCGATGTAGAAGTAACTTTTGGGTGTATCCCAGTGAAATATGTTCGGACCATTGCTGTTCATGTTGTGTATTAGTGAAAGAAGCTGCATAAATATCTTGATAAGATGTAAAATTACTGCAAAGATTGCCAACTTGTTTTAAATGTTCAGGAATGTAAAACTGTGCACTTCACAAAACAAAAAGAGATGTGAAATATTTTTACAAATAATTTAAATTCACACAGTAATGACTGCATTTAAGTTGTTTATTTTTAGTTTTAGATGACCATTTTAGATCTTTCAAGAGATCATATTCCTTACTTTCCTTGATGACCATAAGAACCGTAGGCGTGGAGCAGGTCCATTTGTGCAGTCGTGAAGAACAGTGTAAAACAGTATTCGCCACCATCCTCAGGGAGTGTAAGAACTGAAGACGATCAGTTAGAAGATAGAAATAGTTCATCTAAAAATAAAATAAACATCTTAAATTGAAGTAAATTACAATACTGTAAAAATTGCTGTGTTTCCTATAACACCCTCATAAAACAATTTCGTAGTGTCCTTTGACTAAGATATCAATGAATCAGCGTTCTAATCGATTAACCTATACAAATATCTGGGTGTAGCAACACGGATATGAATTGGAACAGTTACATTTGCTCCGTACTGAGTAAAACAGGTCGTAGACTTCGGTTTATTCGTAGAATACTGGGGAAATATGATCAGTCTACAAAGAAAATTGCTTACAAAATGGCTGTGCGATCCATCCCAGAATATTGCTCGTGTGTATGCGGCCTGTACCAAATAGGAGTAACATCGAATATTGAACATATACAGAGAAGGGCAACATGATTGGTGACTGGTTTGTTGCGTCTGTTGGAGAGTGTCACAGTGATGATGAAAAACTGGACTGGCAAATTCCTGAAGACATCTATCGCGAGAAGGCCTATTTCCAAGGTTTCAAGACTGCTTTAAACGATGACTGTGGGAGCATACCACAACCCCACACGCATCACTCACGTAGGGCTCGTGAAGAAAAGTTAAGAATAATTTCAACAAGAACAGAAGCGATTATACAGTCATTCCTCCTCCGCTCCATTGGTGAATGGAACGGGAATAAACTCTAATAACTGAAACAATAGGACGTACCGTTTGCCATGCTCATCACTATGGTTTGCCGAGTTTAGATGTAGATGCAGAAGCAGCCGACTGGCGCATACACACCACTACATCGCCATAACTTATCAACGGTCTATTGACACACAGCCAACATGGGTTAGGAAACATCGTTCCTGTGAAACAAAAATAGCTCTTTATTCACATGAAGTGTTGAGTGTTACTGACAAGGGATTTCCGGAAGGCTTTTGACTCGGTATCACACAAGCGGCTCGTAGTGAAATTGCGTGCTTATGGAATATCGTCTCAGTTATGTGACTGAATTTGTGATATCTTTTCACAGAGGTCACAGTTCGTATAACTGACGGGAAGTCATCATGTAAAACAGAAGTCATTTCTGGCGTTCCCCAAGGTAGGCCCTTTGCTGTTACTTATCTATATAAACGATTTGGGAGACAATCTGAGCAGCCGTCTTCGGTTGTTTGCAGATGACGCTGTCGTTTATCGACTAATAAAGTCATCAAAAGATCAAAACAAACTGCAAAACGATTTAGAAGAAATATCGGAATGGCGTAAAAAGTGGCAGTTGACCTTAAATAACGAAAAGCGTGAGGTCATCCACATGAGTGCTAAGAGGAACTCGTTAAACTTCGGTTACACAATAAATCAGTCTAATCTAAAAGCCGTAAATTTAACTAAATACCTAGGTATTACAATTATGAACAACTTAAATTCGAAGGAACACACAGAAAATGTTGTGGGGAAGGCTAATCAAAGTCTACGTTTTATTGGAGGGACACTTAGAAAATGTAACAGACCTACCAAGGAGACTGCGTACACTACCCTTGTCCGCCCTCTTTTAGAACACTGCTGCGCGGTGTGGGATCCTTACCAGATAGGACTGACGGAGTACATCGAAAAAGTTCTAAGAAAGACAGGACGTTTTGTATTATCGCGAAATATGGGAGAGAGTGTCACGAAATTCCAATCACCAACTTTCTCCTCCGAATATGAAAATATTTTTTTGACATCGACCTACATTGGGAGGAATGCTTCAAAATGGTTCAAATGGCTCTGAGCACTAAGGGACTTAACATCGGAGGTCATCAGTCCCCTAGAACTTAGAACTACTTAAACCTAAGGACATCACACACATCCATGCCCGAGGCAGGATTCGAACCTGCGACCGTAGCGGTCGCGCGGTTCCGGACTGAAGCGCCTAGAACCGCTAGACCACCACATCCGGCCATAGGGAGGAATGATCACCACGATAAATTAAGGGCAATCAGAGCTCGTATGGAAAGCTATAGGTGTTCATTCTTTCCGAGTGCTATACGAGATTGGATTAATAGAGAATGGTGAAGGTGGTTTGATGAACCCGCTGCGAGGCACTTAAATGTAATTTGCAGAGTATCCATGTAGATGTAGATGTAGATGTAGAACGGCAGAACGGCTCGAGACCGTCGGGTTCCAGTCCTCCAATGCGACCGCTGTGCTATTTCAAGGAGTGACCAGTATTTTATCGAGTGAGCCTATCACCTAGGTCATAATCAACGAATGATGCTCTATGGCAGTGTGTTGGGTCCGCCTCCTAACTTTAATGTACCAGGTGATCAAAAAGTCAGTATACATTTGAAAACTGAGTAAATCACGGAATAATGTAGATAGAGAAGTACAAATTGATACACATGTTTGGAATGACATGGGGTTTTATTAGAACCAAAAAAATACAAATGTTCGAAAAATGTCCGACAGAATAGCAATAAATAGCATAACAAAGTAAGACAAAGCAAAGATGACGTTCTTTACAGGAAATGCTCAATATGTCCACCATCATTCCTCAACAATAGCTGTGGTCGAGGAATAATGTTGTGATCAGCACTGTAAAGCATGTCCGGAGTTATGGTGAGGCATTGGCGTCGGATGTTGTCTTTGAGCATCCCTAGAGATGTCGGTCGATCACGATACACTTGCGACTTCAGGTAACCCCAAAGCCAATAATCGCACGGACTGAGGTCTGGGGACCTGGGAGGCCAAGCATGACGAAAGTGGCGGCTGAGCACACGATCATCACCAAACGACGCGCGCAAGAGATCTTTCACGCGTCTATCAATATGGGGTGTTTTATTGTTTTTGGTTCTAATAAAACCCCATGTCATTCTAAGCATGTGTGTCAATTTTTACATCTGTTGGTTGGTTTGTTGGGGGAAGGAGACCAGACAGCGAGGTCATCGGTCTCATCAGATTAGGGAAGGATGGGGAAGGAAGTCGGCCGTGCCCTTTGAAAGGAACCATCCCGGCATTTGCCTGGAGCGATTTAGGGAAATCACGGAAAACCTAAATCGGGATGGCCGGACGCGGGATTGAACCGTCGTCCTCCCGAATGCGAGTCCAGTGTCTAACCACTGCGCCACCTCGCTCGGTTTTTACATCTGTATCTACATTATTCCGTGGTTTATTAAGTTTTCAAATTTATACTGACTTTTGGATCACATGGTACTTGTAACGAAATGGAATGGTCAGATTTCGTAACTCGCTGTGTGTGTAATCGCGGCCATGGCTCCCATTGATCGCCCGTTGGAACCTTGACCACAAACGGCAGCCGTCCCGGCGAGTGTTCGGAGCTCGACTCTCACCGAGGGCCGTAAATTTCTTCGCCCGACGGTGGACAGGGCGCGTACAGCATCGTTGCATAAATTTTGACACTGGGCGAAAAAAAAAAAAAAAAATTGGAGCGGGAGGCGAGTTTTCATTAACCAAAACCGAATGGACCGGTTTGTGCGGCCAGGCCGCGTCGCAGTGTAATTACCGCGATGTAGTCCGGTCTCCCGCATGCGTGTCAAGGAACCACACACAGCTGCTGGCGCGTTGCCTGTCTGGGAGGCATTACCATGCGACGGATGCAGCGCACACGCGCCGCGTTTACCTGAGAGAACCTGCTGGTTTCCAGAACTCGAGATCCACCGACGTATACAAGTAATGTGGAAAGTATTCCATCTTTTGTGCTTGAAATAAAGTAATACACTACTGGCCATTAAAATTCCTACACCATGAAGATGACGTGCTACAGACGCGAAATTTAACCGTCAGGAAGGAGATGCTGTGATTCGCAAATGATTAGCTTTTCAGAGCATTCACACAAGGTTGGCGCCGGTGGCGACACCTACAACGTGCTGACATGAAGAAAGTTCCCAACCGATTTCTCATACACTAACAGCAGTTGAACGGCGTAGCCTGGTGAAATGTTGTTGTGGTGCCTCGTGTAAGAAGGAGAAATGCGTACCATCACCTTTCCGACTTTGATAAAGGGCGGTTTGTAGCCTGTCGCGATTGCGATTTATCGTATCGCGACATTGCTGCTCGCGTTGGTCGCGATCCAATGACTGTTAGCAAAATATGGAATCGGTGGGTTCAGGAGGGTAATACGGAACGCCGTGCTGGATGCCAACGGCCTCGTATCACTAGCAGTCGAGATGACAGGCACCTTATCCGCATGGCTGTAACGGATCGTGCAGCCACGTCTCGATCACTGAGTCTACAGATGGGGACGTTTGTAATACAACAACCATCTGCACGAACAGTTCGATGAAGTTTGCAGCAGCATGGCCTATCAGCTCGGTGACCGTAGCTGCGGTTACCCTTGACGCTGTATCACAGACAGGAGCGCCTGCGATGGTGTACTCAACGACTAACCTGCGTGCACGAACTGAAAAACGTCATTTTTTCGGATGAATCCAGGTTCTGTTTACAGCATCATGATGGTCGCATCAGTGTTTGGCGACATCGCGGTGAACGCACATTGGAAGCGTGTATTCGTCATCGCCATACTGGTGTATCACCCGACGTGATGGTATAGGGTGCCATTGGTTACACGTCTCGGTCACCTCTTGTTCGCATTGATGGCACTTTGTACATTGGACGTTACATTTCAGATTTGTTACGACCCGTGGCTCTACCCTTCATTAGATCCCTACGAAACCCTACATTTCAGCAGGACAATGCACGACAGCATGTTGCAGTTCCTGTACGGGCCTTTTTGGATACAGAAAATGTTCGACTGCTGCCCTGACCAGCACATTCTCCAGATCTCTCACCAACTGAAAACGTCTGGTCAATGGTGGCCGAGCAACTGGCTCTTCACAATACGCCAGTCACTGCTATTGATGAACTGTACATGCCATCCGAGCTCTGTTTGACTCAATGCCCAGGCGTATCAAGGCCGTTATTACGGCCAGAAGTGGTTGTTCTGGGTACTGAGTTCTCAGGATCTATGCACCCAAATTGCGTGAAAATATAATCACATGTCAGTTGTAGTATAATATATTTGTCCAATGAATACCCGTTTATCATCTGCATTTCTTCTTCGTGTAGGAGTTTTAATGGTCAGTAGTGTATTTCCATCAGAAGCGAATTCTTTTATTTGAGCTTGTCACTGTACGGTTCCGCTTATGTTTACAAATCGGATTAGAGAGAAAATAAACAGTTCTCATGATTAAAACACCTTTTTTTTAAATTTACTTACGTACAAAAGGTTTAGAACGCAAGGCATCTTTCTTGATTTGACTAAGGCGTCTGATTCTGTTGATGATGATGATGTTTGGATTATGGGACGCTCAACTGTGCAGCCATCAGCACCCTTACAAAGTCCCATTTCTTTCACAGTTCAATTTTTTTTCACAGTCTAGTTTGTCCACTGTCATGAATGATGATGCTGTAATAATGAGGACAACACAAACAGCCAGTCCCCGGGCAGAGAAAGTCTGATTCTGGTGCTCAAAAAATGTGCTCTAGAAGTTGAACCTTTATGGAATACGGGCAGTAGCTCAGAATTGGTTCACATCTTACTTTAATAAAAGACAAAGGTCATTCTACACAGTATTAAGAATGCCTATGGTGCAGGGTTGGTGTGGGGTGCAGTCAAGAGGCGGGGGAGGGGGTGTCCCAGGGATCAGTGCTGGGGCTACTCCTGTTCCTTATTTGTATAAGTGATACGACCTATAGTATCACATTTGATTCTAAAATACTTCTGTTTGCTGATGACGCTAACTTGGTGGCAAAGGATGTTCGGTGCAGCGTTGGTACTGTTTCAAACAGTCCAGTACACGACCTAAGTTCATGACTTGTAGAAAATAAACTAACGCTACATCGCAGTAAGACTCAGCTTTTACAGTTTCTAACACACAATTCTACAATACTTGACGTATTAATTTCACAGAACGGGGGTATGAAACTGAACGTTTCAAATTTGTAGGTTTTCAGATAGACAGTAAACTCTCGTGAAAAGCTCATGATCAGGACCTTGTTCAAAAAATCCAGGTATTTTTACTATTAGAACGGTATCTGATGTAAGTGATAGTTCGATACGAAAAGTAGTCTACTTTACTTTGTTTCATTCATTTATGACGTATGGTATTATATTTTGGGGTAACTGCCCCTCCCGCCGGAGGTTCGAGTCCTCCCTCGGGCATGGGTGTGTGTGTTGTTCTTAGCATAAATTAGTTTAAGTAGTGTGTAAGTCTAGGAACCGATGACCTCAGCAGTTTGGTCCCTTAGGAATTCACATACATTTGAACATTTTGTTCTTTGTTTTTGCAGTAACCCTCCCCATTCTCGAAGAGTATTTTTGGCTCATTAATGGCTGGTTCGGGCAATACGTGGGTAATTTCGCGAACCTCTTGTCGACCCCTGTTCATAAGTCTGTGTGTTCTGACATTGGCCTCTCAATATACAGGGTGTATCATAATTAAAGGCGTAAACGCATACAGTGGAAAGTATACTAGAAACAAAAATGTCTTAGTAAACATAGGGCCGAAAATGCATACCTTACGAGCTGCGAGCAATTTTTCATCTTCGATACTGTGAGATCTCTTCTAGTGCAAGTTCTTTGCTTTCCATATTTTGGGAACTGGTACTATGGTCCATAAACAAGACAAAAATGTCCAGTAAACAAGTGCTCTAAAATGCGTTCCTTAAGAGCTATGATCACTTGTTCATCTTTGCTACTTCGAAACACAACTCTTCTAATGATCAAGTGCTCGTAACTTTTAAGATGGCTCTGAGCACTATGGGACTTAACATCTGAGGTCATCAGTCCCATAGAACTTGGAACTACTTAAACCTAACTAACCTAAGGACATCACACACATCCATGCCCGAGGCGAAATTCGAACCTGCGACCGTAGCAGTCGCGCGGTTCCGGACTGAAGCGCCTAGAACCGATCGGCCACCACGGTAGGCTCGTAACTTTTAAGATTTGCGTTTTAGTGCAAATGTTTGCTGGATACTTTTTTTTTATTTTCGTCCATACCACCACTTCTCAAAATATGGAAAGCAAAGAACTTGCAGTAGACAAGATTTGTTTCACATATCGAAGATGAAAAATTGCTCCTGACTCTTAACGTATGCGTTTGTTTACTGAGACATTTTTGCTTCTAGTATAGTGTACTTTCAACTGTATGAGTTTACGCCATTAATTATGATACACCCTGTATATATTCTTTCCCTGTCAGCTTACTCCCAAGAATTAGCAGCTTTCATTCAGTTAATACCAGGCAGAAATCGAGTCTTCTTTTGGACTGCACTTCCTTGACTTTTGTGCAGAAAAGCGTGCAATACACTGCTGCATCCATTTTCAATGAGCTACCACAAGAATTCAAAATTGTTAGAAATAATCTACGCGCTTTTAAGTCTAATCTGAAGACTTTCCTTATGGGTCACTCTTTCTTTTCAGTTGAGGAGTTCCATGAAAAATTGAGCAGATTTCTGTGTTACATTGTTGATTGCGTTTACATAAACTTACGGCTTTTCGTTTTTTATGCATAAACATTATGTTTTATCTGTTGTTACGTTCCATGAACTTGGAGAATTGCTCCTTAATTCGGTTCTACGGAACTAGCAACGTAAAATAAGAAATAAAGAAAGTGGAGTCCTACGTTATTTCCACGTGTCCTTTTACACGAAGTCGTTCGATTTCTAGCACCTCACACTGCACTGATAGCGTGATTCAGCTGCCCCTACATGTGGGTTTTATGCATCCAGAACGCTTTCAAAACCCACATCGAAGATAGTCCTACAGAAATAAAGGTGCAGGACATTTTAATAGGAAATGTAGCCTACTTACGTTTTGTGCTGGGATACGTTTTATCTGGAGGTCACAATTTTCGAATTAGCCAAGATAAATGCATGTGACGGTCACTTTTGTACGTTTCTCTCGAATCATTCGAAAAATACGGCTTCTACTGGAAACGTATTCCAGTAAAAAACTTAAAATACATCAAATGTGCTACAAAAAGTTCCTGTTCATTTTTACTGTAGGACTAATAGTTTTTTTTTTTTCTTTTACGACTCTTCTGACTGGTTTGATCTGTCACGATTTCCTCTCCTGTGCTAACCTCTTCATCTCAGAGTGGCACTTGCAACCCACGTCTTCAATTATTTGCTGGATATATTCTAGTGACTGTCTTGCTCTGCAGTTTTGGTCTCTACAGCTCCTTCTAGTACCATGGAAGTCATTCCTCCATGTCTTAACAGGTCCTATCCCCCTGTCCCTACTCCTTATCAGTGTTTTCCACATTTCCTTTCCTCTACGATTCTGCGCAGAACCTCCTCGTTCCTTACCTTATCACTCCATTTAATTTTCAACATTCGTCTGTAGCGCCACATCTCAAATGCTGCGATTCTCTTCTGTTCCGGTTGTTCCACAGTCCATGTTCACTACCATGGAATGACGTACTCCAGACTTACATTGACAGACATTTTTACCTCATATTAAGGCTTATGTTTGATACTACTAGACTTCTGTTGGCCAGGAATGCGATTTTTGAAGTTGCTGGTCTGCTTTTGATGTCCTCCTTACTCTGTACGTCAATGGTTATTTTACTGTATAGGCAGCAGAATTCGTTAACTTCATTTACTTCGTGACCATCAATCCTGATTTTCTGTTTCTCGATCTTCTCATTTCTGCTACTTCTCATTGCTTTCGTCTTTCTTCGAATTACCCTCAGTCCATGTTCTGTACTGATTAGATTGTTCATTCCATTCAGCAGATCATGTAATCCTTCTTCGCTTTCAGTCACGATAGCAATGTTATCAGCGAATCGTATATCCTTTTATCTTGAATTTCGATTCCTGAACTTTTCTTTTGTTTCCATCACTGCCTCTTCGATGTACAGGTTGAACAATAGGGGCGAAAGACTACATCCCTGCCTTTCACCCTTTCAATCCGAGCACTTCGTTCTTGGTCGTCCACACTCTTATTGTTCTCTCTTGGCTCCCGTACATATTCGCACGGTCCGAGGCGTCTTGTCACGGTCCGGTCGGCTCCCCCCGTCGGAGGTTCGAGTCCTCCCTCGGGCAAGGGTGTGTGTGTTGTCCTTAGTGTAAAATAGTTTAAGTTAGATTAAGTAGTGTGTAAGCTTAGGGACAGACGACCTCAGCAGTTTGGTCCCATAAGACCCTACCACAAATTTTTTCTGGTACATATTATTACCCATGTTATCCTATAGCTTACCCTATTTGTCTCAGAAATTCGATCATTTTAAACCATTTTACATTGTCGAACTCTGTTCCCAGGTCAACAAATCCCATGAACGGTCTCTATTTTTCTTTAGTCTTGGCTTTCATTATCAACCGCAACGTGTGAATTGCCTCTGTCGTGGCTTTAACTTTTCTACAGCCAAACTGATCGTCATCTAGCTCGCGAAGAGCAGTCGCACTATTGCTGCTGTTTTGCTAAAACAGTTTTTCGAGTAAAGCCCTGCTCACCCTGTCGATACCTGTGTTGACGCTTTGCAGTTATAATGCACACTGATGCTCGTGTTTCAACTCTATATTGTCTGAAAATAATTTTAATAGTCTAAACTGCAAGGTACATTTATTCGAAGGAGACCTTTTTCATTATCTTCCCACATTAATCTTGCCTAAAAGGGAAGCAATCCCCTCGATCAGGCCCTGGAGACCGCAGGATAATCGACCTATCGCTGTTACACCTTCAGCCACCTAGCATAAGGTGCGGTATGGAGGGGCGTCGTGTGAGCATACCGCACTCCCGGCCGTTTTCGATGTTCCGACCTAGGAGCCGCGAACCTGTCAATCAGATGATATCACGAGACTCAGTGAGCCCCTGTCCAGTCGTCCCATCAAGGAGAAATCCCTGCCAGCACCAGGAATCCAACCCAGCTCCACCCCATTATGGTCTGCTGTTGCGTTGTCCACTCGGCTACAAAGTTTTTTTTGTTTATTTTTTTTTTTTAAAAAAAGATGTGGTGTGGCTCCACGCCCACATCGGCATGATGGCTAACACAAAATGTCTACTGCGATTTCTGCATGTTGTTGTTGTTGTGGTCTTCAGTCCAGAGACTGGTTTGATGCAGCACTCGATGCTGTGCAAGCTTCTTCATCTCCCAGTTCCTACTGCAACCTACATTCTTCTGAATCTGTTTAGTGTATTCATCTCTTGGTCTCCCTCTACGATTTTTACCTTCCACGCTGCCCTTCAATACTAAATTGGTGATCCCTTGATGCCTTAGAATATGTCCTGCCAACCAATCCCTTCTTCTAGTCAAGTTGTGCCACAGATTTCTCCCCAATTATATTCAATACCTCCTCATTAGTTATGTGATCTACCCATCTAATCTTCAGGATTCTCCTGTAGCACCACATTTCGTAAGCTTCTATTCTCTTTTTGTCTAAACTATTTATCGTCCACGTTTGACTTCCATACATGGCTACACTCTATGCAAATACTTTCAGAAAAGAGTTCCTGACACTTAAATCTATACTCGATGTTGACAAATTTCTCTTCTTCAGAAACGCTTTCCTTTCCATTGCCAGTCTACATTTCATATCTTCTCTACTTCGACCATCATCAGTTATTTCGCTCCCCAAATAGGAAAACTCATTTATTACTTTAAGTGCCTTATTTCGTAATGTAAGCCTCAGCATCACCCGATTTAATTCGGCAGCATTCCATTATCCTCGTTTTGCTTTTGTTGATGTTCGTCTTATATCCTCCTTTCAAGACACTGTCCGTTCCGTTCAGCTGCTCTTCCAGGTCCTTTGCTGTCTCTGACGGAATTACAATGTCATCGACAAACCTCAAAGCTTTTACTTGTTCTCCATGGATTTTAATTCCTACTCCGAATTTTTCTTTTGTTACCTTTATTGCTTGCTCAATATACCGATTCAATAACATCGGGGATAGGTTACAACCCTGTCACTCCCTTCCCTTTCATGCCCATCGACTCTATTCTGCATAAGGGTTTTCTCCAAAGTCAAGCCTCTCATGATGTGGGTACTGCGATGTCTGCGCACGTCTGGTTAAAGTTAACCAGTAATAAACGCTCATCTGGAGATAGATTGGTTCGAAAGTTGAATGAAGGGTAGCGGTTTAAAGGGCAGGAGATAAAAAGAGCCAAGGCAAGAGCCAAGGGAATAAACCGTCTGCGATACTTGGGCCTGGTTGTAAGTGCAGTAGCGGTGTCATTGCTGCCTGTGAGAGGTCGTGCAAGAGTAGGCTTTGTTAGCGGTGGGTACCATGCAGGTCGATACCTCTGACGTTGTGCGGTGCTGTTACTCGGCGGCTGCCGCTGGGTGTCGAAGTTGATTTCTCGGTCAGCGTCGTTTTGTGTCCGATAGGTCGTATATCAGATTATATATATGAAGATGGTGTCTGTTCTTTTGGAAGTGTCCGAAAGACCAGATACCATCTTCATATACATATACATATATATACATGGTGGTCCATTGACAGTGACCGCGCCAGATATCTCACGAAATCAGCGTCAATGAAAAAAACTACAAAGAACGAAACTTGTGTAGCTTGAATGGGGAAACCAGATGACGCTGTGGTTGCCCCGTTATATGGCGCTGCCGTAGATGAAACGGGTATCAACCGCGTTTTTTTTTTAAAATAGGAACGCCCATTTTTTATTACATGTTCGTGTAGTACGTAAAGAAATATGAATGTTGTAGTTGGACCACTTTTTTCGTTTTGTGATAGTTGGCGCTGTAGTAGTCACAAACATATGGCTCACAATTTTAGAAGAACAGTCAGTAACAGGTAGGTTTTTAAATTAAAATATAGAACGTTGGTACGTTTGAACATTTTATTACGGTTGTTCCAATGTGATACATGTACCTTTGTGAGCTTACCATTTCTGAGGACGCATGCTGTTACAGCGTGGTTACCTGTAAATACCACATTAATGTAATAAATACTCTAAATGATGTCCGTCAACCTCAATGCATTTGGCAATGCGTGTAACGACATTCCTCTCAACAGCGAGTAGTTTGCCTTCCGTAATGTTCGCACATGCATTGACAATGCGCTGACGCATTATGTCAGGCGCTGTCGGTGGATCACGATAGTAAATATCCTTCATCTTTCGACATCCAATTCACCTGTCATGAAATATGCTATTCAACACCGCTTCAACCGCACGCGAGCTATGTGCCGGACATCCATCATGTTGGAAGTACATCGCCATTCTGTCATGCATTGAAATATCTTGTAGTAACATCGGTAGAACATTACGTAGGAAATCAGCATACTTTGCACCATTTAGATTGCCATCGATAAAATGGGGGCCATTTATCCTTCCTCCCATAATGCCGCAGCGTACATTAACCAGCCAAGGTCGCTGATGTTCCACTTGTCGCACCCATCGTGGATTTTCCGTTGCCCAATAGTGCATATTACGCAGGTTTACGTTACCGTTGTTGGTGAATGACGCTTCGTCGCTAAATAGAACGCGTGGAAAAAATCTGTCATCGTCCCGTAATTTCTCTTGTGCCCAGTGGCATAATTGTACAAGACGTTCAAAGTCGTCACCATGCAATTTTCTGGTGCATAGAAATACGGTACGGGTGCAATCGATTTTGATGTAGCATTCTCAGCATCGACGTTTTTGAGATTCCCGATTCTCGCTACTGATGTACGGATTAACCACGACAGCAGCTAAAACACCTGCTTGGGCATCATCATTTGTTGCAGATCGTGGTTGACGTTTCACATGTGGCTGAACATTTCCTGTTTACTTAAATAACGTAACTATCCGGCGAACGGTCCGGACACTTGGATGATGTCGTCCAGGATACCGAGCAGCAAACATAGCACACGCCCGTTGGGCATTTTGGTCACAATAGCCATACATCAACACGATATCGACCTTTTCCGCAATTGGTAAACGGTCCATTTTGAAACGGGTAATGAATCACGAAGGAAATACCACCCGCACTGGCGGAATGTCAGGTGATACCACGTCTTCACGTTTGTGACTATTACAGCGCCATCTATCACAAAGATAAAAAATTGGTCCAACTAAAACATTCGAATTTCTTTACGTACTACACGAATATGTAATAAAAATGGGGGTTAGTACTAAAAAAAAAAAAAAAAACAGTTGATATCCGTTTGACCTATGGCAGCGCCATCTAGCGGACCAACCGTAACGCCATATGGTTTCCCCCTTCAAGCTAGAGAAGTTTCGTTCTTTGTAGTTTTTTCGTTTGACGCTTATTTCGTGAGATATTTGGCCCCGTCACTATCAATGGACCACCCTGTATAATACATCTGAATGGCTCGTCAGGGTACGTAACTCACAACGCGTTTGAGTTCCTTAGAGAACGGAGAAGACAGACGCTAGAGTGACCCACACATCATGGCTGACGCGATGGCCACTGCCCAGGGCGTGGTCTTCACTGACGTGGGAGGACAGCTGAAGGCCGGGTGGACTGGCCGTTCTCTCCCGTGTAGCAGCGTCGCCTCGCTGACCCCCGGTCCCGTAATTGCTGTGCCCCGGGCAGAGGCGGGCCGCGTATTACCGTATGGCCCTGCTGTCTCACACCACATACACCTCGCTTCATAACAACTGAGTGGCCGTGACTCATTTCTGATTACACAACAGCCACCGCACACTATGTGTGACAGTTTTAGGCAAATCTCTCACGTGTTTGGGTGCATACACGGGCTGTAGAATGGAGAAATATATTTCCAAAACTGATGGCGTACACTACAAGCTGGCAGTCATCTTTACCGTAAAACGCATTCACTGATTCAAGTTACACTAAGTGATCACATACACGATTAACCAATTCCAAGCCTAGTTACTACGGGCGACTTTCAGTAACTAATGCAACACACCACTTTTCTGAATGTAGGTCGGTTTTGTTCAGGACCCCAATCCATCATATTATT
This sequence comes from Schistocerca americana, assembly GCF_021461395.2. Classification (NCBI taxonomy): domain Eukaryota; kingdom Metazoa; phylum Arthropoda; class Insecta; order Orthoptera; family Acrididae; genus Schistocerca; species Schistocerca americana. The sequence continues at coordinate 93,965,292 of NC_060127.1, read as the reverse complement.
CCCCCAGTATTTTGGGTACAAAATCCTATTTTTCAACATAATCTCCGTTCAAGACGACGGCCTTACACTTACTGGGAGGGCCTGAGGCGCGCATTGTACCACTCTATTGGTCGACGTCGAAGCCAATGTCTTGGTACATCAGTAACCTCACCATCATTCAAGCACTGCACACCGTGGACTGCATCCTCCACTCTACCAAACGTATGTAAATCGTAAGGCTCGATATCAGGTCTGTATGGTGGAAGAGGAAGAACAATCCAATGAAGTTTGCCTGGACGTCGACGACTTGCATTGTCACGGATAAGGATAAGTTCAATGATGACTAACTGAAACCCTTAGCTGCCGACAGGTGTTGATATACCTCGATGTGGACACCTGAAAATGTGTGCCCCGACCGGGACTCGAACCCGGGATCTCCTGCTTACATGGCAGACGCTCTATCCATCTGAGCCACCGAGAACACAGATGAATAGCGCGACTGCAGGGACTTATCCCTTGCACGCTTCCCGTGAGACTCACATTCCCAACTGTCCACAATTCTACATATGTAATGTACCTTATAGACATTTGCCCATTCACTGTCGGCAGCTAAGGGTTTCAGTTAGTCATCATTTATTCCAGGGAAAAGCTGCACAGTCTTCAACAGTATTCTGTTCTTTCGAGAACAGTTACTGTCTTCATATATGTTTGTATTTTTGCGGCGACAAAAACGCTGATGTTGTCACTTCAGTCTCCTGAGAGTAGCGCAGATCGTTGCACCATTAGGAAGGTATGTAGAATGGGGAAGGCGTGCGATATATGTGAGTTTGACCTAAGGCAAATTGTGATGGCCCGGAGGCTCAGAACGAACATTTTTGAAACTCCACGACCTGTCGGGTGTTCGAGGAATGTTGTAGTGAGCGTCTTCAACACGTGGCGAAACAAAGGTGAAACCACCCAGATGTCAGAGGTTGGGCGACTCGGAAGTTGGACGACAACCCCTCATTACAAACGTCGGACGTCGTAGGCTGGGCAGGCAAAGCAGGACAGACGGAGAACTGTGTTTGGACTAGCATCAGACTTTAATGCTGAGCAGAGTACAAGTGTGAACACACAGTGCACCGAACATTCATAACGATGGACCACCACAGCCGACGACCCATTTATGTGCCAATATTAACATCTGACATCGGCACTTACCACTCAAATGGGCACGTAACCATCGGTGCTGGACGTTGGCGCAGTGGCAGAGCGTTGCATGGTCTGATGAATCCCGATACTTTCCCATCATGCCGATGGGAGGGCGAGAATGCGTCGTCTTGTAGGGGCGCAGCTCCTTGACATCTTCACTGTTGGACGGAGACTATCTGGCGGCGTCTCCATTAAACTGTAGCGAACGTTCACGTGGGATCCAATTGGTCCAGGGCTCCTCATGCAAGACACCATGATGGTCAACGAGTATCGTACACTGGTTGCAGACCACGTACACACCTCCATGACGATCATGTTTCCCGACAGCAGTGGCATTCTTCAGCATCCATGTCACAAGGTCAAGAGTGTGATGGAGTGGTTCGACGAACACAGTGGCGAATTCCAACTGATGTGCTGCCCCCACCCGCCAAATATGAAGCCGACGGAACACATGTGGGACGTCACTGAACGTGGTGTCAGAGCTCATCCACCCCCTCCCAGGAATATAAAGGAATCAGGTGACTTGGTTGTGGATATGAGGTGCCAACTTCCTCCAGTGACCTTCCAAGGCCTCATTACGTCCAAGCAACGGCTGCTGTCCTCCGTGGCAAGTGTGGACACACCGGCTGTTAGATAGGTGGCCATAATGTTCTCTCTGATCAGTGTACTTCAATCCCTGTCTATCTGTAAAGCTTTTATCTTCGGCACATCCCTTTAGTACGGTGAAGGTTATTCCCTGCTGTCTTAATATATATCCTATCATGAAGTCTGACTTCTCCCAGTATTTTGCATACGTCCCTCTGCTCACCGATTCTGCAATGAACTTCCTCATTTTCTATCTCATCACAGCACCTGATTTCCAACATTCCTTTATGGCATCACATCTCGAAACTTCTACTCTCTTCTTTTACGGTTTACCCAGAGTCCATGTTTCACTACCATACAATGCTGTGCTCCAAACGTACAGTCGCAAAAATTTTTCCCTCAAATTAAGGACTACGTATGATACTAATAGACTCTACTTGGCCAGAAATATTAGAATTTTATTGCTTTCAGAAATGTGGATCAAATTCAATCCATAACAGATCCTTTCACCCTGAACAAATATTTTCATTTCAGTTATTTATTTTTATTTTTTACAAAATAAACAGAAGAATTAAGCAACCCTAAATACTAACAAGGCGTCACTTGCTTGAGTTGATCTGTATTGCCCATTACTTGGAAATTATCTCATCCTTTCTGTTTGTTGCACGCAATGTTTACATCAAGTCTCTCTGCATTCCATGCCATTGTCCAATAACCATACTTTCTTGTAGGCAACATCATCGTCAGTGGACGAACTTCTGGTGCTACCATTCCCATTCGACAGATCGTTTGTGTACACTGAGAACATTAGTGGTGTTTTGTAACCACTCTCTTACGGCCCTAAGTCGTAACTTAAGATGTTTTAATAATAACAAATATTTAACATAGAGTATTAATGTTGTAATAATTAGATTCTTAAGAATCTACAGGCTACGGAAGCTAAACATGTGCCTTTTTTTGTTTTCCTATTGTGATAGATAACGATGTAGCCTTTTGTTTCTCTCTTTCCCCCTGTTCTTTTCCCTTGTGCCCTTTTGCGTCGATCTGGAGAGCACTGATATCTACCATCGTACTGCAAAAGTTCTGCTCTATGGACATTAATTGAAAAGGAAGATGGTATAGGATTTTATTTGGCAAAGCTTCAACCTGAGAAAACCTGTGAATATTGCTGGACAACTAATTAACATTGTCAAGTCTTAATGGAACTGATTTAGTTAGAAAGAAAAAATAATTAATTTGTAACAGTTTTGTGAACATTTATAGACAGTGACTTTATTAACGGAAATTATTCAATAATATTAAGTGGCAAATTTACGCTACGCATCGTAAGCGCAGTCTACTTGTCTCGTTGTTTCCGACGATACTGAAACTTGAAAAATGAACTGAAACTCTTTTTAAATCCGTTTAGTAGCTATAAGTGATAATATTTATCAGATATCAGTGATTTTATAATGACACTGACTCTTAAACATCGATATGACTAGAATATAAGCTATATATTGTGGCGTCTCCTGTGTATGACAATTAAAAAATTTACACATTCACATTACCATGGCGCACCCGCTGTGTCATTTTCGATGGCTGAGAACATTTGCTGTCCATTATTCGCTTTTATATGGAACTAATTTGTGTCTGTCAACATAATCAAGGATGGTAGTCGACGGTGTGATACAGTGTGTAAAGAAACTGGTAAATAGTTAATCTTTTGCTACATATAGTACTTATCGACACATTAAAAGAACGGGACTATTCGATACACTCCATAAATTTACCATGCGAGACAGTCAAGTTCGAAATTGTACTTTCGCATTCAGTATAGTTTTAACGACACGAATAAAATAGTTTTGTGCACTTATATACAGAATACGTGTTCAGACATGGACCTCACGTCCGACCAGGCAATATGTTTCCAGTCATCAACAGTCCAACGTCGGTGCTGACGGGCCCAGGCGAGGCGTGAAGCTTTGTGTCATGCAGTCATCAAGGGTACACGAGTGGGCCTTCGGCTCCTATAGTCCAGATCGATGACGTCTCGTTGAACGGTTCTCACGCTGACACTTGTTCATGGTCTAGCACAGAAATCAGTAGCAATTTGCGTAAGGATTGCACTTCTGTCACGCTGAACGATTATCTTCAGTCATCTCTGACCCTGTTCTTCGATGATTTGATGTTTTATCGGATTCCTGACATTCACGCTACACTCGTCAAATGGTCGTACGGGAAAATCCCCACTTCATCGCTAGCTCGCAGATGCTGTGTCCCATTGCTTGTGTGCTGTCTATAACACGACGTACTAATTCACTTAAATCTTGATAACATGCCACTGTAGCAGCAGTAACCGATATAACAATTGCGCCGTATTATGCCTGTTTACATATTTCTCTATTTGAATACGCATGCCTATACCAGTTTGTTTGGCGCTTCAGTATATATATATATATATACACTCCTGGAAATGGAAAAAAGAACACATTAACACCGGTGTGTCAGACCCACCATACTTGCTCCGGACACTGCGAGAGGGCTGTACAAGCAATGATCACACGCACGGCACAGCGGACACACCAGGAACCGCGGTGTTGGCCGTCGAATGGCGCTAGCTGCGCAGCATTTGTGCACCGCCGCCGTCAGTGTCAGCCAGTTTGCCGTGGCATACGGAGCTCCATCGCAGTCTTTAACACTGGTAGCATGCCGCGACAGCGTGGACGTGAACCGTATGTGCAGTTGACGGACTTTGAGCGAGGGCGTATAGTGGGCATGCGATAGGCCGGGTGGACGTACCACCGAATTGCTCAACACGTGGGGCGTGAGGTCTCCACAGTACATCGATGTTGTCGCCAGTGGTCGGCGGAAGGTGCACGTGCCCGTCGACCAGGGACCGGACCGCAGCGACGCACGGATGCACGCCAAGACCGTAGGATCCTACGCAGTGCCGTAGGGGACCGCACCGCCGCTTCCCAGCAAATTAGGGACACTGTTGCTCCTGGGGTATCGGCGAGGACCATTCGCAACCGTCTCCATGAAGCTGGGCTACGGTCCCGCACACCGTTAGGGCGTCTTCCGCTCACGCCCCAACATCGTGCAGCCCGCCTCCAGTGGTGTCGCGACAGGCGTGAATGGAGGGACGAATGGAGACGTGTCGTCTTCAGCGATGAGAGTCGCTTCTGCCTTGGTGCCAATGATGGTCGTATGCGTGTTTGGCGCCGTGCAGGTGAGCGCCACAATTAGGACTGCATACGACCGAGGCACACAGGGCCAACACCCGGCATCATGGTGTGGGGAGCGATCTCCTACACTGGCCGTACACCACTGGTGATCGTCGTGGGGACACTGAATAGTGCACGGTACATCCAAACCGTCATCGAACCCATCGTTCTACCATTCCTAGACCGGCAAGGGAACTTGCTGTTCCAATAGGACAATGCACGTCCGCATGTATCCCGTGCCACCCAACGTGCTCTAGAAGGTGTAAGTCAACTACCCTGGCCAGCAAGATCTCCGGATCTGTCCCCCATTGAGCATGTTTGGGACTGGATGAAGCGTCGTCTCACGCGGTCTGCTCGTCCAGCACGAACGCTGGTCCAACTGAGGCACCAGGTGGAAATGGCGTGGCAAGCCGTTCCACAGGACTGCATCCAGCATCTCTACGATCGTCTCCATGGGAGAATAGCAGCCTGCATTGCTGCGAAAGGTGGATATACACTGTACTAGTGCCGACATTGTGCATGCTCTGTTGCCTGTGTCTATGTGCCTGTGGTTCTGTCAGTGTGATCATGTGATGTATCTGACCCTAGGAACGTGTCAATAAAGTTTCCCCTTCCTGGGACAATGAATTCACGGTGTTCTTATTTCAATTTCCAGGAGTATATATATATATATATATATATATATATACAAATGTCAGATACCGTTCCAATACATATATGAAAAGACTAGAGTACTGGAATGCAGCGTTGTTGTCATTATTTCTAAGCAATCCATGAAGAACTTTCGAAGATCCGGAATTTTTAGTAAACCGTCTACATTTCTACTTCTACAGAAAAGGGATGTATTTTTAATCGCAGATCTCCAAAAGTTTTTGTCCGATTGCTTCCAAATTTTTTAGCTATATGTAGTAATCAAATCATTTTGTAAAACATAATAATGAAACTTTGTTACAATAAAATCTCAAAAAGTTACACACGCACAATATATATATATATATATATATATATATATATATATATATATATATATATATATATATCGCCTGTATTAGAATGCAACGTTCTGTCAAAATTCCAAAGCAATCGGTGAAGTACTTTGAGAGATACGCCTAGACGATTTTGAAAACACGATCATTTACATTTTCTAATAAGAGTTAATTACAAATAGTAGTAAAAAATCTGTGTAAGATAGTTCACTCCGTCTTCAGGCCACGAGTGGCCTACCAGGACCATCCGACCGCCATGTCATCCCCAGTGGAGAATGCGGATAGGTGGGGTGTGGGGTCAGCACATCGCTCTCCCGGCCGTTATGATGGTATTCTTGACCGAAGCCGCTACCAATCGGTCGAGTAGCTCCGGTACTGACATCACGAGGCTGAGTGCACCACGAAAAATGGCAACAGCGCATGGCGGCCCGGATGGTTGCTCATCCAAGTGCCGACCACGTCCGACAGCGCTCAACTGCGGTGATCTCACGGGAACCGGTGTATCCACTGCTGCAAGGCGTAAGAAAGTTCACACTTCAAAAATTGGACACTTAGTGCTCGATGATGGACGTCTTGTAGTTGAGCGACTAAGCTAAAATTTTGTACATACAGATTCTTTTATCTTTGGAAGAAAGCAAGGAGGGGTGGGAGCTAAACATTCAGAAAACTGAAAAATAAGGGCCACCCTGATGCTCACAGTCTACACACTGCCACCTTGGGAATAGCCGCAGTATTTACAACCACTTTCCACGGAAAGCACGTCATCCGAGCCGTTATTGATGATCACACACTGAGTTCTCCGCTGACGTAGTGAGAGCAGCTGGGAAATTGGGCTGCACTCTTCAGGATTTACACTTCCTGTGATCGTCCAGCTGCCTACGGTTAGACCAAAGTACTACACACATGTAACTGTAATGATGAATCAAATGGCGCATCGTGAACGAAACGAAAAAAATTAAGAGCGAATAAATATGGAATGGCCCCACTACAATGAATATCAGTATGAATACGGAGTAGGGACTGTCTGAAAGTCAGGAGAAATTCCGAATGCGTTTACAATACCAATGTCCATTAATTGTATGTATCCTAAAGAAGGACTCCTCAGATTGGTGCCTAATTGAGCCACAATACCAACATCCATTAATTGTCTCTATCACATAGAAGGACTCCTCAGATTGTAACTAATAGAGCTGCTACAGTGTGTAGATTCTGGCTGTGAACTTGTCCGGTAGAAACTTCACGAGGATACTGGCGAAGCGATGACTCAAGCACTAGGCGGATAAGCGCTGAAGTTGTTAGAGAAAGCAGCTGGGTCCCCGCCGTTGAAAATATTCCAGTGTGTCTCACCTGGGTTGCGACTAGAACTCGCCACAGCTCCTCGTCGCGAGAACTGTGCAAGTTAGGATACACGAAACAAGTTCAAAGCGTCGTCCGGATGCAAATTCAGGAGCTCCAAAAGCCCGTCCGCTGCGGAAGAATTATGCAAATTGGGGACCCGGGTCCCGGGACAGCTGTTGCCCGAGGGGAAAAACTCTAATGGATGCGACCTGTCAAAAAAATTCCGCTTCGCAGTCTTTTTACGACGTAGCATTACATGTGTAATAACTGGCTGGGCTGCGCAGCGGGTAAAGTGCCTCGGTCCCAAATTACAGAAATTCTTGCGCTCCCACAAATTTCCACTGCGGTTGAGAAATAGTGTGATACGTTAGCGGAGAGAGTGTAATGGTGGTGCAACCACAGGCCGTCGTCTACACTATTCAGAAATACAGAGTGCTTATAAATTAGTTATACAAAAGTAACCTTTAATTCTGAGTAAGGTAAATAACTTGCAGGAATATTTGGTAGGCCACTGAATGCAGTATATCTTCAGGTCTTATTCCTGCCTGAAGCTGTTAGTTTCCGATGTTCCCGCTACTTGTCATACCTTTTGTGTAGAAATGCTTAGCAAAATGCAAACATATAATGATTTTCTTAATGAAATTGTGCTCAGTGACGAAGCCATCTTTCGTACTTGCTCTAAAGTGAATCAGCCCAATCTTCGGATATGGGGTGAGCAGAAACCTAACAAGTAAACGGCTATGTACGGTACTCACGTAAGGTAAATGGTTTTTGCACTGTAAGCTGTAAAAATGACGGTGCTCCCTTTGCCGGGACAATGGCCTTGCCGCAGTGGATTCATCAGTTCCCGTTAGATTGCTGAAGTTTAGCGCTGTCGGGCGTGGCCGGCATTTGGATGGATGACCATCTGGGCCGCCATGCGCTGTTGCCATTTTTCGGGGTGCACTCAGCCTCGTGATACCAACTGAGGAGCTACTCGACCGAACAGTAGCGGCTTCGGTAAAAGAAAACCATCATAACGACCGGTAGAGCGGTGTGCTGACCACATCCCCCTCCTATCCGCATCCTCAGCTGAGGATGACACGGCGGTCGGATGCTCCCGATGGGCCACTCGTGGCCTGAAGACGGAGTGCCTGTTTTTCCTTTTTTGCCGAGTCAACTGTAACTGGTTATCGTACCTGGACACGTTGTCTAACGTCTCAGTTACAATACGATACGGGCATAGAATTTAATTTTTAGGGAGATGGCGTCCCACCACATTTTATCGTACAGTCGTTGAGTATCTCCGTAGGAATGTGCCGACTTGGACGGAACGCGTTGGAGCAATGTCGTGGACACCACCATCGCCTAAATTAACCACAATGTACTTCCGTGTTTGGAGTTACATTAAAGATATCGTTTGTTCCTCAGCCTCTGGGAAACGTCACCGAGCGGCGACAACGGACAACACAAAAAATTTCCACCATACATTAAGGCTTATTCCAAAGCATTTGCTCGGAAACTGATTATAGATGGGACATTTCTCTTGTCGCAAAAGGTAGCCACAGTTGACATTTCTAAATAAAACCTGGAGAACTACAGCATTCAGTCCTTATATCTCTGTAATTTACACTATTGGCCATTAAAATTGCTACACCAAGAAGAAATGCAGATGATACACGAGTATTCATTGGACAAATATATTATACTAGAACTGACGTGTGATTACATTTTCACACAATTTGGCTGCATAAATCCTGAGAAATCAGTACCGAGAACAACAACCTCTGGCCGTAATAACGGCCTTGACACGCCTGAACAATGAGTCAAACAGATCTTGGATGACGTGTACAGGTACAGCTGCCCATACAGCTTCAACACGATACCACAGTTCATCAAGAGTAGTGACTGGCGTATTGTGACGAGCCAGTTGCTCGGCCATCATTGACCAGACGTTTTCAATTGGTGAGAGATCTGGAGAATGTGCTGGCCAGGGCAGCAGTCGAACATTTTCTGTATCCAGAAAGGCCCGCACAGCACCTGCAACATGCGGTCGTGGATTATCCCACTGAAATGTAGAGTTTCGCAGGGATCCAATGAAGGATAGAGCTACGGGTCGTAAAACGTCTGAAATGTAACGTCCACTGTTCAAAGTGCCGTTTATGAAGAGGTGACCGAGACGTGTAACGAATGCCACCCCATATCATCATGCCGGGTGATACGCCAGTATCGCGATGACAAATACACGCTTCCATTGTGCGTTCATCGTGATGTCGCCAAACACGTATGCGACCATCATGATGCTGTAAACAGAACCTGGATTCATCCGAAAAAATGACGTTTTGCCATTGGTGCACCCAAGTTCGTCGTTGAGTACACCATCACAGGCGCTCCTGTCTGTGATGCAGCGTCAAGGGTAACCGCAACCATGGTCTCCGATCTGATAGTCCATGCTGCTGCAAACATCGTCGAACTGTTCGTGCAGACAGTTGTTGTCTTGCAAACGTCCCCATATGTTGACTCAGGGTTCGAGACGTGGCTGCACGATCCGTTACAGCTATACGGATAAGATGCCTGTCATCTCAACTGCTAGTGATACGAGGCCGTTGTGATCCAGATTTTTTTTTTCTTTATTGATTTTCAATTCCCCCCGAAGGGGGCGGGCTGGCAGCAGCCTAGTACGCTGCTCTACAGCCTACAAACATTTTTAAAAACAGAAGAAGAAAAGAAACAAGAAAAACAGGCGATAAAACGGTGACTTAAAGTGTAAAATGGCGGAAAGATGCGGAAAGTTAAAACAGAAAGCAAAAGGGGTTGGCAATGTTAATAATAGACACAGGAATCAGACAAGTAACATAGTACCCACACATTTTAAAAACATGGCGATAGTCTGGTTTCTGTTCGGAAGAGATAAAAAATCTCACCCAGCGACAGTATGATGGCCGTTCGCAACACTTCCCAAAAGACGCAATTGGGATCCAGCACGGCGTTCCGTATTACCCTCCTGAACTCACCGATTACATATTTTGGTAACAGTCATTGGATCTCAACTAACGCGAGCAACAATGTCGCCATACGGTAAACCGCATTCACGTTAGGCTACAATCCGACCTTTACCAAAGTCGGAAACGTGATGGTACGCAATTCTCCTCCTTACACGAAGCATCACAACAACGTTTCACCACGCAACGCCGGTCAACTGCTGTTTGTGTATGAGAAATCTGTTGGAAACTTTCCTCATGTCAGCACGGTGTAGATGTCGCCACCGGCGCCAAACTTGCGTGAGTGCTCTGAAATGCTAATCATTTGCATATCACAGCATCTTCTTCCTGTCGGTTAAATTTCACGTGTGTAGCACGTCATCTTCGTGGTGTAGCAATTTTAATGGCCAGTAGCGTATTTACCTTTTTCACAATTAATTGTGTCAAAAAAAAAAAATGGTTCAAATGGCTCTGAGCACTATGGGACTTAACATCTATGGTCATCAGTCCCCTAGAACTTAGAACTACTTAAACCTAACTAACCTAAGGACAACACACAACACCCAGCCATCACGAGGCAGGGAAAATCCCTCACCCCGCCGGGAATCGAACCCGGGAACCCGGGTGTGGGAAGCGAGAACGCTACCGCACGACCACGAGATGCGGGCATTTAATTGTGTCCTCGGAGTCTTTCGCCACGGCATACATGAATAAAACGTTGCCGGTTTTCAAGCCGTGTCAATTCGAATAAAATCCTCTCTGCCATCGTCGTCAGGAGTTCACTGACTGCCAGGGATGCTTCGGTTTCTCGCTTATTTAGGCATGATGACATCATTAGCAGCCTGTGAGATGGACCCAATGTGGCGTACGCGCGTAAGTTGACCCGGAAAGCTAGCGGAGCCATTGCCCGTGGTAGCACCGGTGACGTCATGTGGCTCCAGGGGCAGGTGCCACGTTTGAAACTGCCGCTCCCATGTCGCGCATCTGCCTTTATTTCGATGTCCAACGCCAGCCCCCTTTCCCTGCTAAGTATGTACCCCTGGTTAATTTATTAACACCCTATATATGCATATACGTAGGATGCTGCAGTACGCAACAGACAACTTGTAACTAGGCAGATCTGGTTGAAAATAGGAGAGATGTGTTAATATTTGCTGTATCATAATTAATAGCAAAACACTGACATGGGTGGAAGTACGCGATAGTAGAAAAGAAATTTTTCTAGTAAACAGAGGTTCATGAACGAAAATTTAGCGAACTAAAAGAAAAAGGTCTGTTCACGAGTTGCCACTGATTTCAGAACGAAATATTAACCTGGTTAGTACAAACGTGTTCGAATGTAAGCTTCTCAATTAAATCCCCTCTAATTTTGCTCAAATTTAACCTCTGGTCTACCTTCCGAAGGAACACTCCTCTGCTTCTGGACGTTTACTGAACGCTCGTACTTGTTAAAGTAGTTTGGACGTTCTAATCTCTGGTTAATGGAGACAGTTTGTAGTAATACAAGAAGAGCGAGTATATATTCGTTTGTGTCACAGAATAACAAGTAAAATCAAATCTTACTGATGCAAGATGAACAATTGCAGTGTTCGTTGCTTTTAGAGAATAAGTAAACCATCCTAGTGGGTGACCACTTTGTACAAGGCCAATGCCGACACAGTGAACTAAACCAGCAGGGTATCCAACACATTATGTTTATCTTCTTATGCGTCACCTAATCACAACAAGATGCTGTGCACGTTAAAGGACGTAGAAATCTAAGTCAGGGGTGAGATTAGCAGTCATTTATTTGCTCAGATGATTGGTATACATCACAATGATATTAACAAAGAGCAAAGTTCTACAAAAATCAGATGAAATTGGAAAATGACGCTAACACACCGGGGAGGTACCAAAAGCGTGGAAGACATCGTGGAATTCTCTGGCTTGCTGGTGGTAAAAATGTCGGCTTATTTAAAGTGGAATGGAAAGATGGAGGAGAACGGGAAGTGACTGAAGAAGATGAGAAGATTGCAATCAAAACACTCAGAGACAACAAATCCTCAGGAGAGGTCAGAATAATAGAAGGATTAATGAAAAAATAGGTGAGAGACTGCACTTTCAGATACATAAACTGATCCAGTTGATACGGAAGAATGAGAAATTGCTGGAAGAATGGAAACTGGACATAGCGTGCCCGATATACACACATCAAAAGAACGTTTTGCATCAACCAGAACGCCTGAAGGTAGACGTTGACTGTCGATATTATATCATAGACACAGTCCCTTTGACTGTTCCGAAATGTCACTAAACCCGCCCAAAGATGTAAACAACCATGCCTGAGCAGCGCCTATTAGACGGAGGGGGTCCGACAGCCGATCAGTTCCAGTCATTCCACCAGGAAGGAGGTACAAGGCTCGTGTTGTCTGCAGTTCAACCATGCCTAGGCGGTCAATACCGCGGTTCGATCGCGTCCACATTGTTACTTAGTGCCAGGAAGGGCTCTGAACATTTCAGATATTGCAAGGACGCATGCTGCAGGTCCTGTACGGGCCTTTCTGGATACAGAAAATGTTCGGCTGCTGCCGTGGCCGCCACATTCTCCAGATCTCTCACCAAGTGAAAACGTCTGGTCAATGGTGGCCGAGCAACTGGCTCGTCGCAATACGCCAGTCACCAATCTTGATGAACTGTGGTATCATGTTGTAGCCGCATGGGCAGCTGTACCTGTACACGCCATCCGAGCTCTGTTTGACTCAATGCCCAGACGTATTACGACCAGAGGTGGTTGTTCTGGGTACTGATTTCTCAGGATCTATGCACCCAAATTGCGTGAAAATGTAATCACATGTCAGTTGTAGTATAATATATTTTACCAATAAATACTCGTTTATCATCTGCATTTCTTCTTGGTGCAGCAATTTTAATGGCCAGTGGTGTATAAGTTTGGCTCGTATCTGATGTGTTCGTGGAACGGTTGCTACAAGCAGTATGACACACTGGGGAGCTATGGTCGACGGCCACTTGAGGGGAAGAATTACCTGCACGTGTGCCAGGCTGGGGGCCTTTCGCCTGTTGTTCCGCGGTCCAGGCTGCTAGCGGCCGGCCTGGACGAGGTACGTGGGTGGGGGCGGCGACTTGAAAGGCGAGGCAGCCCTCTCGGGGAGTCGCTTATCTGTCTGAACGGCCAGTGCCCGCGGGCAAAGGCACTAGCCGGCCGGTTGAGAAACCACGTCGCACGAGCGGTCAGTCGCAAGAGCGCCGACACGGCAAGGGGTGTACCTACTGCGAACTCCACCCTCGCCTCACGACGTGTGAATTCGGTTCATGGTGTGCTTTCCGATGTATAGCCGACTCTACGATATTTCGGCCATCGACCTTGTCGTCTTTTTCAGGTTCTGCGAGTTGTGCTGTGATGTGTACTCCCTCCCTGGTGTCCAAAACAGTGTGAAAAATTGTGCACGATCCGGAACAAATACAACAGAACACAAGCGAACGATAGTCGCCGTGCAGGAATTCTCTCTTGCGTAAACGGTACGCCGGACGAGCTGCATTCGTTCGTGTTCGTCTCGCATTTCCTAGTGTTCGCCCGAGTTCCGTTGGTTGTCGTCTTTCAGCAAACCATCGAAGGAAGTTCGTATATTCATCACTTCGGCCGTAGCAATAAAGAAAGCTTTCGTCTGTTATCTTGTATACCTCTATAGTTGAGTAGCGTGGAGGACACTGCAGGAGACACGCTCAGTAGCTCGGGTCAGGGTTTTGTTGAAGTTTCGAGAACATACCTTCACCGAGGAGTCAAGCAGTATATTGCTCCTCCCTACGTGCATCTCGCGAAGAGACCATGAGGATAAAATCAGAGAGATTAGAGCCCAAACAGAGGCATACCGACAGTCTTTCTTTCCACGAACAATACGAGACTGGAATAGAAGGGAGAACCGATAGAGGTACTCAAGGTACCTTCCACCACACACCGTCAGGTGGCTTGCGGAGTATGGATGTAGATGTAGATGTAGATGTAGATGTGAGCTATGCATTAGTCCGAAGAGAATATAATGTTGCTGACAGATGGATATAGATATCCTAAGTGCTTCTGGGATCCGAGAGTATCAGAGCACAAATGCCGAAGGGGAAGGCAATTGCCGAAGCAATCAAAAGTGTGTCAGGAGAATTGACAAACACGATAAAGTCATTAGTGCTTGCATTAGCCGCAAACAGAGTGGACAGGCAGTATCTTTTGTATTTTTTATTAAAAAGAAAACGAAGTTCCCTGTAAGCAAAAAATTGCAAATATGGATCCATGATGCTGATCAAAATTAAAAACACCCACACGATTTCATCTTTCTCGTTGCTTACATGCATGGTATGTGTAATTACAAGGCTTACGTGTTTCTGCTATATTAGAGATTCTTTATGATAAATAAAAAGCGTTTACCCAGGATCACGCTCTCTGCCCTTCTATATTTGCTACACTGGGTAGCCAGAAGCAGTCTGGAAAGTTTGTAAGCCTGTTTCAGGGTAGCTTTTGCTTAAAAACTGTTCAAATGGCTCTAAGCACTATGGCGCTTAACATCTATGGTCATCAGTCCCCTAGAACTTAGAACTACTTATACCTAACTAACCTAAGCACATCACACACATGCATGCCCGAGGCAGGATTCGAGCCTGCGACCGTAGCAGCCGTGTGGTTCCGGACTGAAGCGCCCAGAACCGCTCGGGCACAGAAGCCGTCTTAGCTTTTGCTGATGAAATAATTGTTAAGGGAAAATATTTGATACACTGCGTGGTTCCCAAGCTAATTAGCAATGACGTTAGTCAATCAGGCCATTGCACGCCATATATAATTAGTGTCAGTTCTTCCAATAGGGTAGGTGATAGCGGATGGGGCTCGGGTTCGATCCTTACTACCGTCCCATTTACAATTTTTGTATTGCTCTGTTGCACACACTTGGCGTAACCGTCCTGGTGCGCGGCTTGAATTTGCGCTCGCAATGGCCTTATTGCCTAACTTTGTAGCTAATTGACGCCGAAACGTCGCAATGCATCGAAACTTTTCCCTTAAAAATAATTTTCAGGATAATCTACCTTGCTGCATTCTTTCAAACTTTTCAGACTGTTTCTGTCCATTCAGTATAGCAGGAAAACGGGGCAGCCACGCGGGGTAGCCGCACGGTCTTGGGCGCGCTGCCACGGTTCGTGCGACTACCCCCGACGGAGGTTCGAGTTCTCTCTCGGGCATGTGTGTGTGTGTGTGTGTGTGTGTGTGTGTGTGTGTGTGTGTGTGTGTGTGCGTGGGTGTGGGTGTTGTCTTTAGCTTAAGTTAATTTAAGATAGATTAAGTAGTGTGTAAGCTTAGGGACCGATGACCTCAGCAGTTTGGTCCCATAAGACCTTACCACAAATTTCCAAATATAACAGGGCAGATTTATTTCTGAACAATTATTTCTCAGCGCAACGTACCCTGCAGCATCTTTACAAGCTTTTCCGGCAGTTACTTACTACCCTGTATAGAGGGTGTAACAAAAATGTACGGTAAAAGTTGCACCCCACTTTCTCACACGTATGCGAAGAAATTATGTTCATTATATGTACATAGGTATGGAAACGCGCTGTTTCCGTGTTACAACTCATTAATCATGGGAAATACAAAGGAACAGAACGATTTTTACATGTCCCTGTTGGTATGCGACTTACGTCATTTATTCTTTACAGGTAACATTAAAGCCATGTAACGAGTATCCACAGGCCAAGTGGCCGGCAATTGAAGAAGGGTCATGATGACCTCTCCATTGTCAAAAGAATTCGGAATAGTCCCCCATTCAGATCTCAAGGACGGGACTGCCAAGGGGGAATTAGAATTACATTAATACCTTCAGCTGTTGACAGTCGTTGATATATATCAACGGGAACAGGTAAAAATGTGTGCACCGATCGGAATTCGACCCAAGAATCTCCTGCTTACGTTGCAGGCGCTCTATCCATCTGATCCGCCGAGGGCACAGAGGATAGTGCGACTGCAGGGACTACCTCGCGCACGCCTCCCGCGAGACCCACATTCTCCCCTTGTATGTCCACACACTACATTCGTAGTGTCCCACCCCATCACACTCATTAGTCGTGGAAGACATTCTTACCAAGTCCCATAAGAGTTCGGGGAATATGGTCAGAAGCAGGACATGGCAGGTGTTGCCAGAACTATATGCTTATATGAATATGGTGTCTGCTCTTTCGTCCGAAAGAACAGACACCATATCCATACGCCAAGAGGGAGGTTACCATGAGAAAAAGATTCAATAATCAGCGAAAGGATAACGTTCTACGAGTCGGAGCTTGGAATGTCAGAAGCTTGAACGTGGTAGAGAAACTGGAAAAAAAGGAAATGCAAAGGATCAATCTAGATATAGTAGGGGTGAGTGAAGTGAAGTAGAAAGAAGACAAGGATTTCTGGTCAGATGAGTGGGGGGTAAAAGCAACAGCAGCAGAAAACGGTATAACAGGAGTGGGATTCATTATGAAGAAGAAGGTAACCAGAGAAGGTGTTTCTGTGAACAGTTCAGTGACAGGGTCGTTTTTATCAGAATCGACAGCAAACCAATACCGACAAACGGTAGTTCAGATATTCATGGGGGACTGGAATGCAGTTGTAGGGGAAGGAGTAGAACAAAAGGTTACAGGAGAATATATGTCTGGGTCATGGAATGAGAGACGAGAAAGACTAATAGAATTCTGTACACGTTTCAGCTCGTAACAGCGAATACCCTGTTCAAGAATCACAAGAGGAGGAGGTATACTTGGAAATGGGAAGATTTCAGTTAGATTACATCAAGGTCAGACAGAGATTCCGAAATCAGATACTGGATTGTAAGGCGTACCCAGGAGCATATATAGACTCAGATCACAATATAGTAGTGACGAAGAGTAGGCTGAAGATTGAGACATTGGTCAGGAAGAATCAATACGCAAAGGAGTGGGATACGGAGGTACTGTGGAATTGCGAGATACGGTTGAAGTTCTCTAAGGATATAGATACAGCAATAAGGAATAGCTCAGTAGGGAGTACAGTTGAAGAGGAATGGACATCTCTGAGAAGGGGCATCCCAGAAGTTGGGAAGGAAAACAAAGGTACAAAGAAGGTAACTGCGAAGAAACCATGGGTAACAGAAGAAATACTTCAATTGACCGATGAAAGGAGGAAGTACAAAAATGTTTCGGGAAACTCAGGGATACAGTAATAAAAACCCCTGAGGAATGAAATAAGTAGGATGTCCAGAGAAGCTAAGACAAAATGTGAAGACATCGACAAAGAAATGATTGTCAGAAGGACAGACCTAGCATAGAGGAAAGGCAAAACAACCTTCGGTAACATTAAAAGTAAGGGTGGTCACATTAAGAGTGCAGCGGGAGATCCACTGTTAAATGCAGAGGAGAGAGCGGATAGGTGGAAAGAATACATTGAAAGCCTCTATGAGGGGGAAGATTAGTCTGATGTGATAGAAGAAGAAACGGGAGTAGATTTAGAAGAAATGGGGGATCCAGTGTTACAGCTTTGGAGGACTTAAGGTCAATTAAGGCAGAAGAGATAGATAACAATCTTACAGAATTGCTAATAGAATAGATGGGGGAAGTGACAACAAAGCGACTACTCACGTTGGTGTGTAGAATGTATGAGTCTGGCAACATATTATCTAACTTACGGAAAAGCATCATCCACACATTTCCGAAGACGGAAAGAGCTGACAAGTGCAAGAATTCTCGCAAATCAGCTTAACAGCTCATGCTTCCAAGTTACTTACTAGAATAACACAGTGAAGAATAGAAAAGAAAATTGAGGATACGTCAGATGACGATCAACTTGGCTTTAGGAAAGGTAAAGGCAGGAGTGAGGCAATTCTGACGTTGCAGTTAATAATGGAAGCAAGACTAAAGAAAAATCAAGACACGTTCATTAGGTTTGTCGACCTGAAAAAGCATTCGACAATGTAAAATGGTGCTAGATGTTCGAAATTCTGAAAAAATTAGGGGTAAACTATAGGTAGTGACGGGTCATATATATGTACAACAACCAAGAGGGAATAATAAGACTGGACGACCAAGATTGCTCGTATTAGAAAGGGTGTAAGACAAATATGTAGTCTTTCTCCCCTACTGTTCAATGAGCGCATCGAGATAGCAATGATGGAAATAGAAGAAGAGTTCAGGAGTGGAATTAAAATTAAAAGTGAAATGATATAAATGATACTTCCTGATTGGAAGTCAAGAAGAACTACATGATCTGCCGAACGGAATGAACAGGTTAATCAGTGAACAGTATGGCTTGAGAATAAATGGAAGAACGACGAGGGTAATGAGAAGTACTAGAAATGAGAGCAGCGAGAAACTTAACATCAGGATTGATGGTCACGAAGTAGATGTAGTTAATGAATTGTGCTATCTAGGCAGTAAAATAACCAATGACGGACGGAGCAAGGAGGACATCAAAAGCAGACTAGCAATAGCATAAAGGGACTTCCTGGCCAAGAGAAGTCTACTAATATCAAATTGTAAGTGTGGGGTTGATATGCTATTCTGTTATTCTGCGCAACGGATTAATCTAAGATGTACCCTTTACCCTGTGGCTCTTGCAAAATGCAATTTCCACCCCCACACTACTACAGAAGTCAGACAGACGCTCCTAACGTTCTAAAGAGAAATGCCTGATAAACTTTCAGCAACAAATATCTTCTGGAGTCGTCCGCTGTAAGAAAATGACAAAAATTCACAAAATTTCTTACGTAACAAGTGGGGATACATGGGTACTGGAGTAGTGCTAGTTAGTGGAAGAAAAACATGAAACTAACGAAAATTATTATTTATTTTGTAAACATTCTGAGAAATCACAATGGAAATTTTAGTTATGAATTGAACAAGTTACATCCTGGTTCTTTTCGGAACGTGAAGTTACCTCTCAAAGATAGGATTCGATAATGAAATTTTTATACAAAGTTTAAGATTGTTATTGACTTGGCAGAATGGCTGAGAGGCGTGCCTACTCAACTTCAATAATTATCCTTTAGAATGTTGCTAGGTACGGTCGAGGTTGTCGAGTGTGAAATGCAGTGAAGTGTACTGTTGTGGAGGAAATATGGGGCTCGCAATAGCTGTAGCGCACAATACCGTAAGCTGCGATGACTACTGTATGTGCCGCTCGCTGCTGACAAATAAGATAACTCTCGTTCTATCTTGATTGACATTCGCCAATCAAACTCTCCCTACGCCTTGATGAAGTCAAGGATTCCTATTCACCCCTAGACTAACTATTGGCGTGGTACACTGGTCAGATAACCAGTCCACCGCGATGCCACTCAAAAATTCGCTCGCAGGCATTTAACTATAACTCTGTCCGTTCACACTGCACAATGAGTGTGTTGGCCAACACAGTGAACAACGCTTAATTGCACTCCGATTGGCTCTTGACAGAGGTGCTCTCCCAGTGAAGTACTGGGGGGAGACTTGTTCCTCGCTCCAAGAGCGACAACAGAACGGCGCCTCTCCACGCCAGACTTGAAGGGGTATATCTTTCGATTTCTTCCATTACTCCTTCAGCTCAAGCCGTCAGAAATATCGTCTGCCAATCAGCATTGCTTTTCTAAAATGGGAGAATGATGTTTCGTTTAAGGTGACCAATCTGGAAATCTATAGTATTCGCGTTTGGCGTTTGCTGTCTCCCTGTGAAAATCTCTGAAACTGTGTGCTATGTGTAAAGAATGCGTAGGTTGGACACTCCCACACAATGTAGCGGAATTTGCTTTTAAGCCGAACACTGGGTCGTTCCCCCTTTCACTCAGGCACACGCTGTCTGCTCCACGGGCAGCTGAGGTCCTCTGAAGGGACCGGCCTCCCTGTGTGTGGTCTGCCTCTCTCGAACTAAAAGCTCCTGTGATCGTCGTTCTGGAATGTATGTGTGTACGCCAGCCTCGAGTATTTCAACCCCAGTGCACACTTGTTATTTGCATATCGTTTACATGAACTTATACAACATTGACTTTATCTTATCGAGTTCAGGTTCGAATGAAGCATCTTGATGTGCGGAATATGATTGTGAGGGCGGAATATGTAAGCAATGAAGGTCAGGAGACCACAACGTCTTACAAAATATCGGCCTCAATTTCAGAAAGAAATTTCTGCGAATGTACATGTAGAGTACAGCATTGTGTGGTAGTGAAACACGGACTGTGGGAATAG
This sequence comes from Schistocerca americana, assembly GCF_021461395.2. NCBI lineage: Eukaryota > Metazoa > Arthropoda > Insecta > Orthoptera > Acrididae > Schistocerca > Schistocerca americana. The sequence continues at coordinate 93,944,847 of NC_060127.1, read as the reverse complement.
CGGAACAGAAGAGAATCGAAGCATTTGAGATGTGGTGCTACAGACCAGAGTTGAAAATTAGGTGGGCTGATAAGGTAAGGAATGAGGAAGTTCTACGCAGAATCGGAGAGGTAAGGGATGTATGGAAAACACTGATAGGGAGAAGGGACAGGATGATAGGACATCCGCTAAGACATGAGGGAATGACTTCCATGGTACAAGAGAGAGCTGTTGGGGGCAAAAACAGTAGAGGAAGACATATGGGAATACGTCCAGCAAGTAATTGAGGACGTAGGTTGCAAGTGGTACTCTGAGATGAAGAGGTTGGCACAGGAGAGGAATTCGTGGCGTGCCGCACCAAACCAGTCAGAAGGTTGACGACCAAAAAAAAGAAAGTAGGTTACGGAAGCATTTAAAAATTTAAATTCCCTCAGTTGTTGATTATGTGAAATCCAGCGACTCAAACGTTTGTTACCCCTGGATGTCGTCAGACAAGCAGTCTGAAACAGGAAACATGCGACCGTTTCGTCCTCTTATCAGTACAAATAATGAAAATAGAATTCTGGATAGACGTTTCTTGTGTCAAAGAGCTTCTTCCCCGATGCGGATCTGATTTTTACATGTTGCAACGACCAAAAATTGATGACTGAGTCAAAGTTTAGTGCCGGTAATCGTCAGCTTTATCACGCTGCGAACGCTACGGGCCGCTACGGTATCTTGCGACTTTGCTGAACAGGAGTCTGGAAGTTCGCCTCTCCCTCGCTACAGCAGCCGCGTCGGTCCATAGTACCGCCGTCTTTGCCACCCCTTTAGCCGAGTAATCGCAAAGTAACGCGCAGGGGAGACCAATACATAGGGCTCCGCTTCGCCGTCTGGGAGACAGGTGCTGAGTGGAGGTGCTGGTATCTGCGGCGGGAATCTACGCTCCATATCCCGAAGCCCTGGCCCGCTCGCTGGCAGCTCATATTCCCTTGATGGTTATTACAGCCGTCGTGTTCGCTATCTTTCCAAGGCAGCCAAATTAGAATCGACGGCGCTCCGCGAAGTTGGTTCCTTGTCCTGCTTTCAGATTAGAGCGCATAACGAAGGGTGTCTTAGATTGCGAGCTCCCTACCAAGGCACACCGGAAACCTACCACACCACTGGCCATTAAAATTGCTACACCAAGAAGAAATGCAGATGGTAAACGGGTATTCATTGGACAAATGTATTATACTAGGACTGACATGTGATTACATTTTCACGCAATTTGGGTGCATAGATCCTGAGAAATTAGTACCAATAACAACCACCTCTGGCCGTAATAACGGCCTTGATACGCCTGGGCATTGAGTCAAACAGGTACAGCTGTCCACGCAGCTTCAACACGATACCACAGTTCATCAAGAGTAGTGACTGGCGTATTGTGACGACCCAGTTGCTCGGCCACCATTGACCAGACGTTTTCAATTGGTGAGAGATCTGGAGAATGTGCTGGCCACGGCAACAGTCGAACATATTCTGTATCTTGAAAGGCCCGTACAGGTCCTGCAACATGCGGTCGTGCATTATCCTGCTGAAATGTAGGGTTCCGCAGGGATCGAATGAAGGGTAGAGCCACGGGTCGTAACACATCTGAAATGTAACGTCCAATGTACAAAGTGCCGTCAATGCGAACAAGAGGTGACCAAGACGTGTAACCAATGGCACCCCATACCATCACGCCGGGTAATACGCCAGTATGGCGAGGACGAATACACCCTTCCAATGTGCGTTCGCAGCGACGTCACCACACACGGATGCGACCATCATGATGCTGTAAACAGAACCTGGATTCATCCGAAAAAATGACGTTTTGACATTCGTGCACCCAGGTTAGTCTTTGAGCACACCACCGCAGGTGCTCCTGTCTGTGGTGCAGCGTCAAAAGTAACCGCAGCCATGGTCTCCGATCTGATAGTCCATGTTGCTGCAAACGTCGTCGAACTGTTCGTGCAGATGGTTGTCGTCTTGCAAACGTCCCCATATGTCGACTAAGGTATCGAGACGTGGCTGCACGATCCGTTACAGCCATGTGGATAAGTTGCCTGTCATCTCGACTGCTGGTCATACGAGGCCGTTTGGATCCAGCACGGCGTTCCGTATTACCCTCCTGAACCCACCGATTCCGTATTCTGCTATCAGTCATTGGATCTCGACCAACGCGAGCAGCAATGTCGCGATACGATAAACCGCAATCGGGATGGGCTACAATCCGAACTTTATCAAAGTCGGAAACGTGATGGTACCCATTTCTCCTCCTTACATGAGGCATGACAACAACGTTTCACCTGGCAAAGCCTGTCAACTGCTGTTTGTGTATGAGAAATCCGTTGGAAACTTTCCTAATGTCAGCACGTTGTAGGTGTCTCCACCGGCGCCAACCTTGTGTGAATGCTCTGAAAAGCTAATCATTTTCATATCACAGTATCTTAGTCCTGTCTGTGAAATTTCGCGTCCGCAGCTCGTCATCTTCGTGGTGTAGCAATTTTAAAGTCCAGTAGTGTAGATCGCGAGGATAAAATACGTAGCATGTTTTCATCTCAATGACTAATCAATGAATTATAATGCGAAGTGATACGACAAGTAGAGGGACAGAACGAAAGTATGGGAACATCATAAGCGCAGCACATTACCATGCCTAATATGGCATAAGAATACCGTTGCATTCAAAACGGCATCTCGGCATCTCGGAATGTGTAAATACGGGTCCCGTGTGCTTTTCCAGGCAATCTCAAACTCACTCTTTGCAAAATAGCGGCATGTGAAGGTTACGATGTGGGGGTGGATAGCGATCACGAAACGTTCTCTCCGAAGTAAATCACAAAGGCACAGTAACATTGAGATCTAGCGAGTGTGTTGAACAGGGTGAAACGTCCCCTTAGAAAAATTCATGAATTACTGTGCTGGTTGATTTTCAAACAGCTGAGCAAAACTGAACGTACTCAGATATTTCTCTCTTTACTTATTCTGATCATCAATAAACTGACACACAATATTTTTAACGCAACGCAATCTGACTTTCAATAATCCCTACAAAAGAATGGCCCTGACTAACAATAACCTATACGTTTCATGAATCACTTACCTCACAAAAATCTTTGTTATTCGACCTACTGCAATACAGCGAGCTCCAATACTGCGAACTAAATAAAAGATTCAAACTACTGAAGGCACCAACTACTGATAGGCATAGTTAGCAAATGAAAGATTTTGATAGAGAACAAACAATGTATTTACCTTAATAATGTTCAAAAATCATCATATATATATCAGTTCATGATATCCAATATTACAATTTTACTCTTTCTGATGAACACAGGTCCAGATCGTCCGCTCTCAAAATTCTGCCATCTCTCTGCCCACATCCACATCCACCACTCCAACTGCCCAACAACAGAATAGCAAATATTCCAACAATGCAAACCAGTTACAGACTTCACACAGCACAGTCAGTGACTTTCATATAGAGCGCTACGTGGCGTTACCAACATAAAAACCTAAACAGGCTACTTGAAAGGGGAGATGCAATTCGTTATCGTTCTCAATAAGTCAGTCGTGCACGATGTGAAGAGGGGCATTGTACTACGAGAGGGACCTGATCAGCCAAAATGTTCACATAAGCAATGCCAGAATTACCACCTTGCAGAGTAATCGTAAGGTCTATAAATACGACCGTGGGCGCTGGGAGAGAGGTATGATCCAGGAACGCATTGGCTCTTTTGTGTACTTGATTGCAGGTCCCGATGCTTTGCAACGTCGCCAACAGGATCAAATTCTTGAGTGGCATTTTCTCCATGATTGTGCTGCTTTTCTTACTCCAGATTCATGGTCTCACGGGACCACGTGGCCTTCGCAGCCACCCGCTGATGCCTCCAGGGCACTCCAGGACGATAGGATGGACGATGCGCTATCAACCCCGCCGTCCCTCTCGCAGACCAAATGGACGTGGACCCGTCGTCGCTGTCGCAATCGACGTCAACGACCCAGAACACGCCCTCAGACTTGGACATGTGTCCCAGCAGCTGTTTTCTGGAGGAATTGAATGTTGCCTCGTAAGCCAGTTGGCAGGGCATGGTCGGGAGCACGCCGTCTTCCACAGTCACAGCTCCCGGCTCATCCAGCGTCCTGCCCCCCCGGGGTAGTTCGTACCCTTCACACTCTCAGAATTTTGATGAGAGGAATGTGCTGATGTAAGTTGTCTACTAACGCGAATTCTTTACAGACGAGTGGAAAGACTGGTAGAAGTCGACCTCGGGGAAGATCAGTTTGGATTCCGTAGAAATGTTGGAACACGGGTGAGGCAATACTGACCGTACGCCTTATCTTAGAAGAAACATTAAGGAACGGCAAACCTACTTTTCTAACATTTGTAGACTTAGAGAAAGCTTTTGACAATGTTGACTGGAACACTCTCTTTCAATTTCTAAAGGTGGCAGGGGTAAAATACAAGGAGCGAAAGGCTATTTACAACTGATACAGGAACCAGAAGGCAGTTATAAGAGTCGAGGGGCATGAATGGGAAGCAGTGGTTGGGAAGGGAGTAAGACAGGGTTGTAGCCTCTCCCCGATGTTATTCAATCTGTATACTGAGCAAGCAGTGAAGGAAACAAAAGAAAAATTCGGAGTAGGTATTAAAATCTGTGGAGAAGAAATAAAAACTTTCAGGGTCGCCGATGACATTGTAATTCTGTCAGAGACAGCAAAGGACTTGGAAGAGCTGTTGAACGGAATGGAGAGTGTCTTGAAAGGAGGATATAAGATGAACATCAACAAAAGCAAAACGAGGATAATGCAATGTAGTAGAATTAAGTCGGGTGATGCTGAGGGAATTAGATTAGGAAATGAGACGCTTCAAGTAGCAAACGAGTTTTGCCATTTGGGGAGCAAAATAACTGATGATGGTCGAAGTAGAGAGGATATAAAATGTAGACTGGCAATGGCAAGGAAAGCGTTTCTGACGAAGAGGCATCTGTTAACATCAAGTATAGATTTAAGTGTCAGGAAGTCCTTTCTGAAAGCATTTGTATGGAGTATAGCCATGTATGTAAGTGAAACATGGACAACAAATAGTTTGGACAGGAAGAGAATAGAAGCTTTCGAAATGTGGTGCTACAGAAGAATGCTGAAGATTAGATGGGTAGATCACGTAACTAATGAGCAGGTATTGAATAGAATAGGGGAGACGAAGAATTTGTGGAACAACTTGACAAGAAGAAGGGACCGGTTGGTAGCGCATGTTCTGAGGCATCAAGGGATCACAAATTTAGCAGTGGAGGGCAGAGTGGAGGGTAAAAATCGTATAGGGAGACCAAGAGATGAATACACTCAGCAGATTCAGAAGGATGTAGGTTGCAGTAAGTACTGGGAGATGAAGAAGCTTGCACAGGATAGAGTAGCAGTAGAGTAGAGTAGAGCTGCATCAAACCAGTCTCGGGACTGAAGACCACAACAAAAACAACAACAAGTTGTCTACAAACCACCCGCGAAGATCGATTAGTAGAGACTGGCCGGCCACTGCGGCCGAGCGGTTCTAGGCGCTTCAGTCTGGAACCACGAGGCTGCTAATGTCTCAGGTTGAATCCTGCCTCGGGCATGGACGTATGTGATGTCCTTAGGTTAGTTACGTTTAAGTAGTTCTAGGGAACTGATGACCTCCGATGCTAAGTCCCGTAGTGCTTAGATCCATTTGAACCATTTCTTTAGTAGACAATGGATGAAGTGCGCCTATCACGAGAGAGGCCAGAGACACGCCCAAAAGCAGCACGCCGCCAACTCCCACTCGACAGCGTGTATTTAGGCCACCGTCGCTGGTCGGAGGGCTTCGCTCAGTCATTCACTCAATCGTCCAGTAGGCGTGTGTCAGTCTACACGCAGAGCGGGGTTTGGTTCATCACAGGCTACGATAGTACATAGTGACCAGACTATTGACTATAGCGGGACTAGTTCTTTACATCAGTCTGCAAGAGGACTATTACTGATGAGCTTTTACCACAAACCATGGGCTCTATTCAAGTTAAATAAACCTTCCAGTTTGTGTAAATGAAGAACCGTATAAATGGGTCAAATGGCTCTGAGCACTATGGGACTTAACGTCTGAGCTCATCAGTCCCCTAGAACTTAGAACTACTTAAACCTAACTAACCTAACGACATCATACACATCCATGCCCGCGGCAGGATTCGAACCTGCGACCGTAGCGTTCGCGCGGTGCCAGACTGTAGCGCCTAGAACCGCTCGGCCACTCCGGCCGGCAACCGTATTAATCCTCGTGTGCATTTGTGAAGGAGGATAGTGAAAAGCAACATCCTCTCTGTTGCTTCCTTGTGGTACAAGGCTCTACCCTTACCAGTATATACTTTCCATAATAAAGACAACAAAAGTTTTGAAAAAAAATTTGCCATTATAATTCTAAATGTTCACTGAAAACGTGTTTTGCCCACTTTACTAATTTTTTCTTGATTCTTGTCTCCGTATTCCATCCGTCATTTTTAATTTTTGAATTTCAGTATAAAAATTGTTATCACAAGGATAAGAAACAATACTGTACCTACTCCTGGTCACACTGGAGCAGAATTTTGGGATTTTGATCAGATTCTAAAGATTTAGGCCCACGGTGTGTTGCATCAGTCGCCGTGGAGTCTTTTCTTGGTTACTGAGATCACCGAATCTTTCTCCATCGCCGGCCGGGGTGGCCGAGCGGTTCTAGGCGCTACAGTCTGGAACCGCGCGACCGCTCTGGTCGCAGATTCGAATCCTGCCTCGAGCATGGATGTGTGTGAGGTTCTTAGTTTAGTTAGCTTTAAAAAGTTCTATGTTCTAGGGGACTGAGGACCTCAGAAGTTAAGTCCCATAGTGCTCTGAGCCATTTGAATCATTTGAATCTTACTCCATCAGATCAATATCTCTGAAACTGGCCTAAAAGTGGATTGTTTTTTGAGGTCAGCAGTCTTCTAACTGGTTTGATGCGGCCCGTCACGAATTCCTCTCCTGTGCTAATCTCTTCATCTCAGAGTAGCACTTCCAACCTACGTCCTCAGTCGTTTGTAGGATGTATTCCAATCGCTGTCTTTCTCTAATGTTTTTGCCCTCTACAGCACCCTCTAGGACCATGTAAGTCATTCCATCATGTCTTAACAGGTGTCCTATCATCCTGTCCCTTCTCCATATCAGTGTTTTCCACATATACCTTTCCTCTCCGATTCTGCGCAGAACATCCTCACTCGTTAACTTATCAGTCCTCAAAATTTTCAACCTTCGTCTGAAGCACCACATTTCAGATGCTTCGATTCTCTTCTGTTCCAGTTTTCCCACAGACCATGTTTCACTGCTATATAACGCTGTACTCTAGACGTACATTCTTAGAAATTTCTTCCTCAAATTAAGGCCGATATTTGATATTAGTAGACTTCTCTTGGCCAGGAATGTCTTTTTTGCCGTAGCTAGTCTGCTTTTGATGTCCTCCTTGCTCCGTCGATCATTGGATTTTATACGGCCTTGATAGCAGAATTCGTTAACTTGATCTACTTCGTGACCATCAATCCTGATGTTAAGTTCTATTACTTCTCGTTATCTTCGTATTTCTTCGATTTACTCTCAATCCATACTCTGTACTAATTAGATTGTCCATTCCGTTCAGCAGATCATGTAATTCTTCTTCACTTTCATTCAGGATAGCAATGTCATCAGCGAATCCTTTCACCTTGAATTTTGATTCCATTTCTGAATCTTTCTTTTATTTTCATTAGTGATTCCTCGATGTACATATTGAACAGTACAGACAAGAGGCTACATCTTTGCCTTACACCCCTTATAGTACGATCACTTCGTTCTTGGTCGTCCACACTTATTATTCCCTCTTGCCTGTTGTACATATGGTATATGACCCGTCTATCCCTATAGTTTACCCCTAATTTTTTCAGAATTTCGAACATCTTGCACCATTTTACGTTGTCGAAAGCTATTTCCAGGTCGACAAACCTTATGAACGTGTCTTGATTTTTCTTTAATCTTCGTTCCATTATTAGCTGCAACGGCAGAATTGCCTCTCTCCTGCCCTTACCTTTCCTAAAGCCAAGTTGATCGTCATCTAGCGCATCCTCAATTTTCTTTTCTGTTCTTCTGCATATTATTCTTGTAAGTAACTTGGAAGCATGAGCTGTTAAGCTGATTTGCTATAATTCTCGCACTGGTCAGCTCCTTCCGTCTTCGGAAATGTGTGGATGATGCTTTCCCGAACTTCAGATGATATATCGCCATATTCATACTTTCTGCACACCAACGAGAATAATCGTTTTATCTATCTCTTCTGCCTTATTTCACCTTAATCCTCCAAAGCTCTTTTAAATTCTGATTCTAATACTGTATCACCTATCTGTTCTAAATCGACTCATGTTTCTTCTTCTATCACAACAGACAAATCTTCCTCCTCACAGAGGCTTTCTCCTATCCGTTCTCTCCTCTGTATTTAACAGTGGAATTCCCGTTGTACACTTAATGTTACCACCCTTGCATTTAAAGTCACCGAAGGTTGTTTTGACTTTCCTGTATGCTGTCCTTCCGACAATAATTTCTTTTTCAATGTCTTCACAGATTTCCTGCAGCCATTTGGTCTTAACTTCCCTGCACTTCCTATTTATTTCGTTTGTATTTCTATATTACTCTGGTCTATATTCCTGAGTTTACCGGAACATTTTTGTACTTTCTCTTTTTATCAATCAACTGAAGTATTTCTTCTGTTACCCATGGTTTCTTCGCAGTTAGATTCTTTGTACCTATGTTTTCCTTCCCAAGTTCTGCGATGGCCCTTTTTAGAGATGTCCATTCCTCTTCAACTGTACTGCCTACTGCGCTATTCCTTATTGCTGTATCTATAGCTTTAGAGAACTCTAAGCGTATCTCGTCATTCCTTAGTACATCTGTACCCCACCTCTTTGTGTACTGATTCTTCCTAAATAATGGCCTACTCTTTATCACTACTATATTGAGATCTGAGCCTATGTCTGCTCCTGGTTACGCCTTACAACCCAGTATCTGATTTCGGAATCTCTGTCTGACCATAATGTAATCTAACTTTAATCTTCCCTCATCCCCCTGCCTTTTTCAAGTATACCTCCTCATCTTGTGATTCTTGAATAGGGTATTCGCTATTAAGAGCTGAAACTCGTTGAAGAATCCAAATAGTCTTCTTCCTCTCTCGTTCCTTGTCTCAAGCCCATATTGTCATGTAACCTTTTCTTCTACTCCTTCCTCTACAACTGCATCCCAGTCGCCCATGGCTATTCGATTTTCATATTTTACATACTGTGTTATCGTCATACACTTTCTCTATCTCTTCATCTTCAGCTATCAACGTCGGCATGTATACCTGAACTATCGTTGCTTTGCTGTCGATTCAATGAACTGTCACAGAAACACATTCTCTGCTGTACTTTGCTATTCATAACGAATTCTACTCCTGTTATACCATTTTCTACTGCTGTTGACATTATCCTATACTCATCTGACAAGAAATCCTTGTCTTCTTTTCACCTCACTTCACCGATGCCTACCTTTTCTAGATTAAGCCTTTGCATTTCCCTTTTCAGATTTTCTAAATTCCCTTCTATGTTCAAGCTTCTGGCATTCTACATCTAGACTCCTACAACCTTAACCTTTCGTCGATTATTCAATCTTTTTTTCATGGTAACCTCCCCCTTGGCAGTCCCGGAAATCCGAATGGGGGACTGTTGTGGAATCCTTTGCAATGGTGAGATGATCATGTGTTCAAATGTGTTTGAAATCTTATAGGACTTCACTGCAAAGGTCATCAGCCCCTAAGCTTACACACTACTTAACCTAAATTATCCGAAGGACAAACACACACACATGTCCGAGGGAGAACTCGAACCTCCACCGGGACCAGCCAGATGATCATGACACTTCTTCAATTACTGGCCACATGTCCTGTGGATACACGTTAAGTGTCTCTAATGCAGTGGTTTCCATGGCCTTCTCCATCATCATGCTGTTGATCACTGTTGAGTCTTCCGCCGTTAGGGGCAATTTCCCACCCCTAGGACAAGAGAGCGCCCTGAACCTCTATCCGCAAGGCCGTTGGCAGAATGAGGGTGACTTCTGATGGCGAAAGTCTTCGGCCGCCAATGCTGACTATTAATCAAAATTTAAGCAGCGGTGGAATTCGAACCCGGCACCTAGCATATGAATGTGAATCAAAGACGCTACCCCTACAGCACGTCGAATAGTGGACGCAAAGGAGGAACTTCTCGCTCGCATTTTATAAGCGTGTGGCCGAGTAAAAGAGTGTACGAATGAGCTCAGATCAGGAAATGTACACAATTGGACAAACTATTAGACCACAATGTTTCATTTACTGTCACCTGCATTTGTTATGTTACCGATTGTTTCCACTAGTTTCCTCGGAAACTGTTAAGAACAGGGCATATGTTCATATGACGTTTTTTTGTTCAGAATCACTAATACTCTCACCCATCAAAGCACGTACCTTTCTTCCTGAGTCATCCTTATACACCGTGCGCTCTGCAGGATGTTAGAGAGTTTTTCACGCTTGGTGATGCTTCTGTAGCTTATGACACATGAAAAGTTTGTTTCTTGTGTTCTGGTCGCATTCAACTGTTACACATGCATTTGATACATTTCATCAGCGAGATACAATTTAACGTGCAAGGACGTCAGAACCGTTGTGATTTGATGATAAGATACATGAAATGCGCGTGTAACAGGTAAAAGATAGAACACGTGTTTTAACACGTCATAAGCAATGGAAGCAATACCTGTACACTATGCAACCACGACATACGGTACGATGCTACCAACATACGTATGATCCGAGTTCGGCACAATGGCCTAGGTTGGCAACACGCTAAATGTTTATTCCAGGTTGCCCACACTCCCTATGTATGGTGCTTGTGATCTCTCTGACAGAGAGAATGATTTATCTGCGGCAGTGCAGCGCGAAAATGGGTTGACAGGGATGACTGGTTGGAGTAAGTACCGCGAGAAAGCAGGAAATTGTCGCTGTGAAGCAACACCCGACACCTATTGACGGTCTGTGTACTTGGCTGTTCAAATGGTTCTGAGAACTATGGGACTTAACATTTGTGGTCATCAGTCCCCTAGAACTTAGAATTACTTGAACCTAAAATAAGGACATCACAGACATCCATGCCCGAGGCAGGATTCGAACCTGCGACCGTAGCGGTCTCGCGGTTCCAGACTGAAGCGCCTAGAACCGCACGGCCACACCGGCGGGCGTACTTGGCTGTGTCCAACTGGAACGTACTATGGTCTGTCGTTCTGAGGACTGTTGTAGCGTATGCTTGGCACGGCCGCACTGTGCATTTAAGGGGAGGTTTACTATCTTCGGCCCGAAAAAAGCATGTTATTCGAGAATTTTCTCCTCGGGATACGTTATAGATTTCAATATCGCATTTGGTCAGAGTGTTTATTGATATTTCCTCTACTAACTGGATTTTTTTTGACCGGAAATGTCGAAGAGCAAACGCGGGAATGCCATCGGAACGAAACAAAATTTCGATGTAGACCTCCACGCGCGGTACGTCACAGGTCAGCCGGCTCGTCTGAAATCAAAATTTACTTGACGTTAGCGAAGTATATAAGATTCTTTAAGAGTTGTACCTCGCTTAAGTCATTTGGACCGTAGGAAACAAAATGGCGGCGATTTGAAAAAATATGGTTTTTTTCATCGATTTTTCGACTTCGTCGGCAAAGTAAAAATATTTATAGTTGATTGATAGGAAGAAAAGTGGTAAATCTCCTAGACAAATTAGTTAGATTCGTCTGAAACAAAGAATCGTGACAATCGGTTCAGTAAATTTGAAGATACCATACCGCGCAATAAATAGTGGCTAAAATGGCTCTGAGCACTATGGGACTCAACTGCTGAGGTCATTAGTCCCCTAGAACTTAGAACTAGTTAAACCTAACTAACCTAAGGACATCACAAACATCCATGCCCGAGGCAGGATTCGAACCTGCGACCGTAGCGGTCTTGCGGTTCCAGACTGCAGCGCCTTTAACCGCACGGCCACTTCGGCCGGCCGCAATAAAAAAAAAAATAGTCATTTTGAGAAACACGCGTTTGAAGTTTTGACTACATATAAATACAATATTATGCGATGTACGTCCAATCTGACATTCGGGGTCCATAAACTAGTCCTTCCTCTTCCTCATAGTGGTCGTTCTGCTCGGTCTGGGCCATCCCGCGCTGCTCCAGAGCCGCTCGTAAGGCGGGTGGCAAGCGGTTTTCGGCCGCTTGAATCCGGTGGTCGTCCGAATGCTTGGCGAACTGCGTCGAATAGAGTTCCAAGGTGACGCCCATCGTTGTCATGGTCTTCAGAATTGCTGAATACCCTTCGTTGAAGCTGCTCACTGCCAGGCAAGTCGCAATCTCCACAGCCTTCGCACCAGAATGCAAATGCTTGTGGGCTAACGTCCATACACACGCGTTCAAGCTCTCATATGAATTTTGTGTGTTTCCTCGCAAGCACCGGTACAATAACTTGTCCTCCGAAAGAAAAAAACTGGTGCTTGAAAAAGGCCGATTTCAGGCAAATGCATTTTTTTGTTCTACCGCGAATAACAAACATTTGCGTTTCGTATTCCGAAAAACCATTTCAGGGGTGGATTCTAAACACCTTTATGCATCCAAAAGTGCAATTAAAAATCGATTTTTTTGAACCAAAAGATAGTAAACCTCCGCTTAATGGAATGTGAATACGCCGTAGCAGAGGAACTACGTGTCGTGACTACGCCGGACATTCAGTTCCTTCGGAAACTATGTGCTGATGGTTGTGGCCCCATATCAAGATTTTCAGTTTTTATGGTGTACTGTTATCTCCTCACGAAAAAGTTTGTATATGTTTCAGGTGCTACATGAGCTGTAGAGATTCAACAATTTCGCGTACACGCTTAATTACAGAGGCATTTGCCTGATTTAAACTACTCAGTGGTATCCGCCTTCTGTGTGTGTTATTACAGATACTTCATTAAAACGTTTACAGTGGATGCTTACTTATTTCTTAGTTCATGACAAGCTCGTGGATGGTGCATGGGTCAGTGAAACGTCGTAGCGCTTGTTTCTAACACTCGCCCGTTTCAGGTACACTATGAGACTTTGTTTTCTACTGTGGCCATGGGAACGGTTACTGTATTTTACCACTCTGCCACGTTCTTACATTCACCCATGCTTTAGTTCAATCTTGGCGTAATATAAATGTCTCACTGATTGCAGCTGACTTCGCTCACGTGCAGATAGTGCGCATGTGGTTGAACATTTAACTCGATCTCTGCGCCTGATGTAAAGGATAAAAGATTCATCTGTGCGTGCACACAGGAGTGAGTAACTTTTGTCAGTGACCTAATTTTATGATTTTGTTTATATCTGTAGTTCATCAGATGCAGAAATCAGTCGTCAGTTGCACAAAAAAACCTTTATTTTTTTCGCTTCACCGGTATCGACAGTTTAAACTGTCACCTTCAGAAGTGAAATAGGCTCAAATTATTAGTAAGTCAGAGTCGAAATAGGAATTAGGAACTGGTGTCCTTTGCTATTGCCGGCCGGAGTGGCCGAGCGGTTCTAGGCGACACAGTCTGGAGCCGCACGACCGCTACGGTCACACGTTCGAATCCTGCCTCGGGCATGGATGTGTGTGATGTCCTTAGGTTAGTTAGGTTTAAGTAGTTCTAAGTTCTAGGGGACTGATGACCTCAGAAGTTAAGTCCCATAGAGCCATTTGAACCATTTTTGAGCCAAGCCTTTACTACAGAATCAATAAAACATTGACGTCACTAAAATGATTGCAGCCTCTTCTACTTCTGAAGATGGTAGTTTAAACCGTCGAAACTGGTAAAGTGTAGCAAATAAAGGGTTTCTTATCCAGCTAACGACTGACTTTTCTACTTTTGTTGAACTTGTTTTAGTTCAGATCTAGTCCTAAAACTCAGGAGACACAGAAAGTGGAGTCTTTTCATACGTCGTAACTTAAGCACAGAGTTCACATCGGTAGACGCATTTTATAGTTATTCTGATCATATAAGAGCACCTCGCAAGGGGAACGAGGTTAGCGGAATGTAAGGAAAGAGATTTGCATAAGACACGCGCAATCACATGCTGGAAACAGGGCTTTAGTCACGCTGGCGAAAAGTGCCCTTTCTCTTTTGAGTTAGAAACCGGATCTCCGTGACTCAGAACTGAACAGTCCTTAGAATATCTGACTGTTACACTTAATCATTGGCAGACTCACTCTTAAAAGCAATCTCCAAAGACAGCAAGGTACCTGTCCGCATTCCAGTGACAACTGCTGCCTTCCGTCTCACGCCGTGTCCGTCGCACAGTAGCGGGAATTCTGAGTCACAACAGTACTCTAGAATCTAGAAACTGCTAAGTCACACACAGGGCATGTACACAGTTCTGGAAAAAGTGCATGAGGTGGGCATGTCATTTTGATTTTTGTATGTAATCGATGTGCACGTCAGAGAGAGGGCAAGTTGTGATACAGTTAAATAGTCTTTGGTCTTACTGCAGCACAGTTTTTGCCTTTGCACAGTCCGATACATTCTTAGCTGGAATGTGGTAGGATCAGTAGAGATATGTTGACTTATGATTGTATCTGTTAGATGAAGAAAGATTTATTCTAAAGGACAGCAAGAATGAAAAATGGTTCAAATGGCTCTGAGCACTATGGGACTTAACATCTATGGTCATCAGTCCCCTAGAACTTAGAACTACTTAAACCTAACTAACCTAAGGACAGCACACAACACCCAGCCATCACGAAGCAGAGAAAATCTCTGACCCCGCCGGGAATCGAACCCGGGAACCCGGGCGTGGGAAGCGAGATCGCTACCGCACGACCACGAGATGCGGGCAGCAAGAATGAATATGGTGCATATACTGAACATAAACTTACGTTTTATTTTTTAAGAGAAGAATTTGAGGTAATACTGCAGCGTTGAGCAAGTAGTTTGCCGCAATGATTGCAGTTAGTTAGTTACCTTTGTTCACTTCCTCAGAGCTGAGAGAAAGACCAAACCACTTCCCTGAGTCATGCATTAACATAATGCGATCAAAAGCATCCGGAAACTTACAAAAACATACGTTTTTCATATTAGGTGCATTTTGCTGCCAGGTGTTCCATAACAGCGACCTCAGTAGTCATTAGACATCGCGAGAGAGCAGAATCAGGCACTCAGCGAACTCACGGACTTTGAACGTGGTCAGGTGATCAGATGTCACTTGTCATACGTCTGTAGGCGACATTTCCACACTCCTAAACATCTCTCAGTCCACTGTTTCCGATGTAATAGTGATGTGGAAACGTGAAGGGACACATACACCACAAAAGCGTACAGACTGACCTCGTCTGTTGACTGACAGAGACCGCCGACAATTGAAGAGGGTCGTAATGTGTAACAGGCTGACATCTATCCAGACCATCACACAGAAATTCCAAACTGCAACAGGATCCACTAGAAGTACTATGACAGTTACGCGGGTGTGGTTGCTCGTAAGCCACACATCACGCCGGTAAATGCCAAATGACGCCTCTCTTGATGTAAGGAGCGTAAGCATTGAACGACTGAACAGTGGAAAAACGTGTGGAGTGAGGAATCACGGTACACAATGTGGCGATCCGACGGCAGGGTGTGGGTATGGCGAATGGCCGGTGAACGTCATCTGCCAGCGTGTGTAGTGCCAACAGTAAAATTCAGAGACGGCGCTGTTATGCTGTGGTCGTGTTTTTCATGTTGTTGTTGTTGTTGTTGTTGTTGTGGTCTTCAGTCTGGAGAATGGTTTGATGCAGCTCTCCATGCTACTCTATCCTGTGCAAGCTTCTTCATCTCCCAGTATCTACTGCAGCCTACATCCTTCTGAATCTGCTTAGTGTATTCATCTCTTGGTCTCCCACTACGACTTTTACCCTCCACGCTGCCCTCCAATACTAAATTGTTGATCCCTTGATGCCTCAGGACATGTCCTACCAACCGATTCATTCTTCTCGTCAAGTTGTGCCACAGGCTCCTCTTCTCCCAAATTCTATTCAATACCTCCTCATTAGTTATGTGATCTACCCATCTAATCTTCAGCATTCTTCTGTAGCACCACATTTCGAAAGCTTCTATTCTGTACTTGTCTAAACCATTAATCGTCCTCGTTTCACTTCCATACATGGCTACACTCCATACAAATACTTTCAGAAACGACTTCCTGACATTTAAATCTATACTCGATGTTAACAAACTTTTCTTCTTCATAAACGTTTTCCTTGCCACTGCCAGTCTACATTTTATATCCTCTCTATTTCGAGCATCATCAGTTATTTCGCTCCCCAAATAGCAAAACTCCTTTACTACTTTAAGTGTCTCATTTCCTAATTTAATTCCCTCAGCATCACCCGAATTAATCCTACTACATTCTATTATCCTCGTTTTGCTTTTGTTGATGTTCATCTTATACCCTCCTTTCAAGACACTCTCCATTCCGTTCAGCTGCTCTTCCAAGTCCTTTGCTGCCTCTGACAGAATTACAATGTCATCAGCGAACCTCAAAGTTTTTATTTCTTGTCCATGGATTTTAATACCTACTCCGAATTTTTCTTTTGTTTCTTTTGCTGCTTGCTCAATATACAGATTGAACCAAATAGGAGAGAGGCTACAACCCTGTCTCACTCCCTTCCCAACCACTTCTTCCCTTTCATACCCCCTACTCTTACAACTGCCATCTGGTTTCTGTACACATTGTAAATAGCCTTTCGCTCCCTGTATTTTACCCCTGACACCTTCAGAATTTGAGAGAGAGTATTCCAATCAACATTGTCAAAAGCTTTCTGTAAGTCTACAAATGCTAGAAACGTAGGTTTGCCTTTCCTTAATCTTTCATCTAAGGTAAGTCGTAGAGTCAGTATTGCCTCACGGGTTCCAACATTTCTACGGAATCCAAACTGATCTTCCCGAGGTCGGCTTCTCCCAGTTTTTCCATTTGTCTGTAAAGAATTCGAGTTAGTATTTTGCGGCTGTGACTTATTAAACTGATAGTTCGGTAATTTTCACATCTGTCAACACCTGCTTTCTTTGGGATTGGAATTATTATTCCTCTTGAAGTCTGAGGGAATTTCACCTGTCTCATACATCTTGCTCGCCAGATGGTAGAGTTTTGTCAGGACTGGCTCTCCCAAGGCCATCAGTAGTTCTAATGGAATGTTGTCTACTCCCGGGGCCTTGTTCCGACGCAGGTCTTTCACTTCACTACTCTATCAAACTCTTCACGCAGTATAAAATTTCCGATTTCATCTTTATCTATCTCCACTTCCATTTCCATAATACTCTCCTCAAGAACATCACCCCTGTATAGACCCTCTATGTACTCCTTCCACCTTTCTGCTTTCCCTTCTTTGCTTAGAACTGGGTTTCCATCTGAGCTCTTCATATGCATGCAAGTGGTTCTCGCTTCTCTAAAGGTCTGTTTAATTTTCCTGTAGGCAGTATCTATCTTACCCCTCGTGAGATAAGCCTCTACGTCCTTACATTTGTCCTCTAGGCATCCCTGCTGAGCCATTTTGCACTTCCTGTCGATCTCATTTTTGAGACGTTTGTATTCCTTTTTGCCTGCTTCGCTTACTGCATTTTTGTATTTTCTCCTTTCATCAATTACATTCAGTATCTCTTCTGTTACCCAAGGATTTCTACAAGCCCTCGCCTTTTTACGTACTCGATCCTCTGCTGCCTTCACTATTTCATTCCTCAAAGCTACCCATTCTTCTTCTATTGTATTTCTTCCTCCCATTCTTGTCAATTGTTCCCTTATCTACATCTACATCTATACTCCGCGAGCCACCTTACGGTGTGTGGCGGAGGGTACTTATTGTACCACTATCTGATCCCCCTTTCCCTGTTCCATTCACGAATTGTGCGTGGGAAGAACGACTGCTTGTAAGTCTCCGTATTTGCTCTAATTTCTCGGATCTTTTCGTTGTGATCATTACGCGAGATATATGTGGGCGGTAGTAATATGTTGCCCATCTCTTCCCGGAATGTGCTCTCTCGTAATTTCGGTAATAAACCTCTCCGTATTGCGTAACGCCTTTCTTGAAGTGTCCGCCACTGGAGCTTGTTCAGCATCTCCGTAACGCTCTCGCGCTGACTAAATGTCCCCATGACGAATCGCGCTGCTTTTCGCTGGATCATGTCTATCTCTTCTATTAATCCAACCTGGTAAGGGTCCCATACTGATGAGCAATACTCAAGAATCGGACGAACAAGCGTTTTGTAAGCTACTTCTTTCGTCGATGAGTCACATTTTCTTAGAATTCTTCCTATGAATCTCAACCTGGCGCCTGCTTTTCCCACTATTTGTTTTATGTGATCATTCCACTTCAGATCGCTCCGGATAGTAACTCCTAAGTATTTTACGGTCGTTACCGCTTCCAATGATTTACCACCTATGGCATAATCGTACTGGAATGGATTTCTGCCCCTATGTATGCGCATTATATTACATTTATCTACGTTTAGGGAAAGCTGCCAGCTGTCGCACCATGCATTAATCCTCTGCAGGTCCTCCTGGAGTACGTACGAGTCTTCTGATGTTGCTACTTTCTTGTAGACAACCGTGTCATCTGCAAATAGCCTCACGGAGCTACCGATGTTGTCAACTAAGTCATTTATGTATATTGTAAACAATAAAGGTCCTATCACGCTTCCCTGCGGTACTCCCGAAATTACCTCTACATCTGCAGATTTTGAACCGTTAAGAATGACATGTTGTGTTCTTTCTTCTAGGAAATCCTGAATCCAATCACAAACCTGGTCCGATATTCCGTAAGCTCGTATTTTTTTCACTAAACGTAAGTGCGGAACCGTATCAAATGCCTTCCTGAAGTCCAGGAATACGGCATCAATCTGCTCGCCAGTGTCTACGGCACTGTGAATTTCTTCGGCAAATAGGGCGAGCTGAGTTTCACATGATCTCTGTTTGCGGAATCCATGTTGGTTATGATGAAGGAGATTTGTATTTTCTAAGAACGTCATAATACGAGAACACAAAACATGTTCCATTATTCTACAACAGATTGACGTAAGCGAAATAGGCCTATAATTATTCGCATCTGATTTATGACCCTTCTTGAAAATGGGAACGACCTGCGCTTTCTTCCAGTCGCTAGGTACTTTACGTTCTTCCAGCGATCTACGATAAATTGCTGATAGAAAGGGGGCAAGTTCTTTAGCATAATCACTGTAGAATCTTAAGGGTATCTCGTCTGGTCCGGATGCTTTTCCGCTACTAAGCGATAGCAGTTGTTTTTCAATTCCGATATAGTTTATTTCAATATTTTCCATTTTGGCGTCCGTGCGACGGCTGAAGTCAGGGACCGTGTTACGATTTTCCGCAGTGAAACAGTTTCGGAACACTGAATTCAGTATTTCTGCCTTTCTTCGGTCGTCCTCTGTTTCGGTGCCATCGTGGTCAACGAGTGACTGAATAGGGGATTTAGATCCGCTTACCGATTTTACATATGACCAAAACTTTTTAGGGTTCTTGTTTAGATTGTTTGCCAATGTTTTATGTTCGAATTCGTTGAATGCTTCTCTCATTGCTCTCTTTACGCTCTTTTTCGCTTCGTTCAGCTTTTCCTTATCAGCTATGATTCGACTACTCTTAAACCTATGATGAAGCTTTCTTTGTTTCCGTAGTACTTTTCGTACATGATTGTTATACCACGGTGGATCTTTCCCCTCGCTTTGGACCTTAGTCGGTACGAACTTATCTAAGTACTCTGTACAACTCCCAGTTCTTTCTGTTTATCCAGGTCTTATCTCCTTAAATTCCCACCTTTTTGCAGTTTCTTCAGTTTTAATCTACCGTTCATAACCAATAGATTGTGGTCAGAGTCCACATCTGCCCCTGGAAATGCCTTACAATTTAAAATCTGGTTCCTAAATCTCTGCCTTACCATTACATAATCTATCTGAAACCTTCTACTAACTATCTCCAGGGGTCTTCCATGTATACAACCTTCTTTCATGATTCTTGAACCAAGTGTTTGCTATGATTAAGTTATGCTCTGTGCAAAATTCTACCAGGCGGCTTCCTCTTTCATTTCTTAGCCATAATCCGTATTCTCCTACTACGTTTCCTTCTCTTCCTTTTTCTACTGTCGAATTCCAGTCACCCATGATTATTAAATTTTCGTCTCCCTTCACTACCTGAATAATTTCTTTTATCTCATCATACATTTCATCAATTTCTTCATCATCTGCAGAGCTAGTTGGCATATAAACTTGTACTACTGTAGTAGGCGTGGGCTTCGTGTCTATCTTGGCCACAATAATGCGTTCACTATGCTGTTTGTAGTAGCTTACCCGCGCGCCTATTTTTTTATTCGTTATTAAACCTACTCCTGCATTACCCCTATTTGATTTTGTATTTATAACCCTGTATTCACCTGACCAAAAGTCTTGTTCCTCCTACCACCGAACTTCACTAATTCCCGCTATACCTAACTTTAACCTATCCATTTCCCTTTTTAATTTTTCTAACCTACCTGCCCGATTAAGGGTTCTGACATTCCACGCTCCGATCCGTAGAACGCCATATTTCTTTCTCCTGATAACGACGTCCTCTTGAGTAGTCCCCGCCCGGAGATCCGAATGGGGGACTATTTCACCTCCGGAATATTTTACCCAAGAGGATGTCATCATCATTTAACCATACAGTAAAGCTGCATGCCCTCGGGAAAAAATACGGCTGTAGTTTCCCCTTGCTTTCAGCCGTTCGTAGTACCACAACAGAAAGGCCGTTTTGGTTAGTGTTACAGGGCCAGATCAGGCAATCATCAAGACTGAGACTGTTGCCCCTGCAACTATTGAAAAGGCTGCTGCCCCTCTTCAGGAACCACACGTTTGTCTGACCACTGAACAGATACCCCTCCGTTGTAGTTGCGCCTGCGGTACGGCTATCTGTATCGGTGAGGCAAGGTCCATGATTCATGGGGGGGGGGGGGGGGGGTGGAGGGGACCTTGTACATAACAAACGAATATCAGGTACAGAGACACCATTAAGGAAACAAAAGACGACCGAAAACCACGCTGCGACAGTTTGCAACACCATAGACAGTTGAATTTATGATTCCGTGGCAAGTAGAACGGTAGATTTCGTACAGAAATGGACGATTATACAAATACTGTAGCTCACTGCACTGCCTTGTATCATGGAAGACTGAAATGAAGCATAGAGTTAGAAGATTGGGGATTAGCGCCAGTCGGCATATACATCTACATCTACACTCCACAAGCCGCCTGTTAGTGAGTGGCAGAGGGACTTGTGTGTCTATGAAACTTCCTCCATTTCCTGTTCCAGTTGTGAATGGCTTACGGGAAGTTGTTGTTAAGTCTCAATGTGAGTTCGAACCTCTCCAGTTTTACATTTATGGTCCCTTTGAGACATACTGGTTGGCCACTGTAGGAACGCACGCGCTCCTAATTTTAACACGGTGATGCCTGTGGCATTGCAGTTGGCCGAGTGTCATCGTGACACTTATACACTTAGAACAGCTACCTGAAACAACATTGTATTGGTCGAGTGAGGATTTTGTAAGCTGCCGCCTTTTTGGGTGGACTACACTTGCTGAGGATTCTTCCAGTGAATCCAGTCTGCATCTATCTTACCTGCCATTCGTTTTATGTGGACGTTCCACTTCAAATAATTCCATCTCCCGACATAATTTTTGACCTGGAATCACATTTCCTGGAGTAGAATCGTCTTCAGCAATGAGTTTCGCTTCGAACCGAACTCTGATAACCAACCAAGATGTTTCCGGAAACCCCCTGGGGATACCAACCGGACGGTCTTATGCTCTGAGGTGTCATTCCTTATCGTAGCAGGATCCCTTTAGTTGTCATCACCGAAACCCTTAGAGCACAGTGATAAGTCGACGATATTCTAACCCCGCTTTGTTGCCCTTCATAGCATGTCATTCTGGCTCACATTTCAGCAATATAATGCCCGTCCACGCACGGCAAGAGTCTGTATTGGTCGTCTTCTTGCTTACCAAACCCTACCTTGGCCAGCGAAGTCGGCGGATCTCCCCCAATCGATAATTTTTGGAGCATTATGGGGAGGGCCATGCAGCCAGCACGATATTGTGACTATCTAACACACTAGATGGACAGTCTTTGGCACAATATCTTCCAGGAGGACATCCAACAACTTTATCCGTAAGTACCAAGCCGAAGAGAAGCTTGCATAAGAGCCTGGTCTGGTCTGATTGAGAGACAGATGTTCAGCAACTTCACTCTAGTTGTAATCTTCCCATAGGTTACATCCAACCAAGAGGATGTGACATCAGTCAGTAGGAACTTTTGATGAACATGGCCAAATCCTGCTCTAGTCAGTCAACGCGTATCTCCTGTAAATCGGATGTACCGGTGTGTAATGAATTATTTGTTCAATAAAAAAAATCTGTGGAACTGTGGAAGGATTCCTGCCCTAAGTAACGTCTGGACACAATGAGGTGGAGTTTCTGTTTCAATATTGGTGGAAACGTATTGACTGGTCTAGAGGTTTTCTACCACAATTTCTAGTAACTACTAAGAAACTCAAAATAGATCTGAGGTATATTATGCTGAACTGCACTAGACGAATGAACAAACCCAGGAAAGGTAACCTGAAGATGTTAGATGAGAAGATTGCCCAGCCAGCAGCAGCCACACATTGCCACACTATGTTGGTTGCATTGGGGTAAATGAGATGACGAACTGCACCTCACGTAAGGCGTTGGTGTCATCGAAATAGACCGTTCTCAATCAGTCGAAATGCTGCAATCACCGTTCTTGTAAGGTTATCGAAAAGAATTGCACATCGTTCATTCAGTGAGAAATATATCCTTGGTGTTGGCTCAGATGTATACACTCAGTTGCTTCCCTATCTGGACATCTGGCCGCACGTGGTAGCCGCGTGGTCTGGGGCGCCTTGTCAAGGTTCGCGTGGCTCCCCCCGTCGGAGGTTCGAGTCCTGCCTCGGGCATGGATGAATGTGTCGTCCATTGCGTAAGTTATTTTAAGTTAGATTAAATAGTGTGCAAGCCCAGGGGCCGATGAACTCAACAGTTTGGTCCCGTAGGAACTTACCACAAATTTCCAAATTTTTGGGCATCTGGGAGCCATAGCAATTGGTGCATGGATTGTTCATGGCCCACCTGAGGCAGGGCTGATTTTTACTAGTTGGATGTCGCTTTCTTCATATTCCATTGTTGCCTATGACCAAGATCTGCTTCGCCAGCAAAGGTGGCCCTGACGTCATCTACATTTGTCTGAACTCCATATTTATGTTCGAGTAAAGTGTAGAAATATCACAATAGGCAGTTCAGTTGAAGAGGAGTGGACATGCGGATTTTGAACAGTCAGACTTCGTACAAGGGGGCATCTACGAAAGCATCTCGGGTACCAGAAGAAATGCTACAAGTGAATGATGAACGGAGGAAGTACAAAAACGTTCAGGAAAAGCTAAGAATGACAGCAATGTAAATTATTTAATAATGAAATGAATGGGAGGTGCAGGGCAGCTAAGATGAAAAGGTTGTTGGCAAAATGTGAATAAAACTGAAAAGAAATGATCGTCGGATAGACTGACACACCATATAGACGAGTAAAATCAAGCTTCGGTCAAATTAAAAAGAAGAGAGGTAAAATTAGGACAGCAATGGGAATTCCACTGTCAAACGCAGAGGAAAGAGCGGACAGGCGGAAGAGTACGTAGGACTCTACGGAGAGGGTGGCGAAATGGGGAGAGAACTTGTCTGGTGACTTGATAGAAGAAGAAACTTGATACGATAAGAAAGGCATAAGGGATCAAGTATTAGAAATGTAAAAATTTCTGGAACACTTCAGCTCAGATAAACTCGAAGGTATAGATGACACAGTATCGTAATTTCTAAAATCATTAGAGGAAATAATAGACATCTATGAGACTTTCGGACAAATGTCATTTATACTATTCCGAAGATAGCAAAGACAGATAAATTCGGAGACCATTGTACAACCTGCCTAACATCTGATGCATCGATACTACTGAGGAGGAAGACATTAGTGTTTAACGTCCCGTCGACAACGAGGTCATTAGAGATGAAACACAAGTTCGGATTGGGAAGGAAATCGGCCGTGCTATTTCAAAGGAACCAAACTGGCATTTACCTGAAATGATTTAGGAAAATAACGGTAAACCTAAATCAGGATGGGCAGAGAATGGGTTTGAACCGTCGTCCTCCCGAATGCGAGTCCAGTGTGCCAACAACTGCGCCACCCCGCTCGGTCGAAACTGCTGATACGAGTAGTAAGCAGAAAAATGGAAAAGGAAACTGAAGGTCTGCTGCATGGTGATCACTTTGCATTTAGGAAAAATAAAGGCGCCAGAGGGCAACGGCCTTGCCGCAGTGGCTACACCGGTTCCCGTGAGATCACCGAAGTCAAGCGCTGTTGGGCGTGGTCTGCACTTGGATGGGTGACCATCCAGTCGCCATGCGCTGTTGCCATTTTTCGGGATGCACTCAGCCTCGTGATGCCAATTGAGGAGCTACTCGAACGAATAGTAGCGGCTTCGGTTAAGTATCCATCATAGCGACCGGGAGAGCGGTATGCTGACCCCACGCCCCTCCTATCAGCATCCTCCGTTGAGGATGACACGGCGGTCGGATGGTCCCGGTAGGCCACTCGTGGCCTGATGACGGAGTGCAAAGGCGCCAGAGAGGCAATTATGACCATGGAAGCAAGGCTGCTGAAAAATCACAGCATTTGTCTACCGAGAAATATCGTTCCAATATTTGAATTGGTGCAATGTGTTTGAAATTTTGATAAAAATGGGGGTATGCTAGGGGATATGCTATATGGAGAGGCGTATGATACATATATTTATCAGAAAAGTTAGGAAGCCATAAGGTATGAGACAGGCGAAATAACTACAGACTGCAAGAAGAATATCATCCTTCCAAAATCCAACGAAAGTTCGTACTGATAGGTGTGAATATTACCGACTCATCAGTTTACTAACTCATGATTGCACGGGGAAGATCAGTTTTGGTTCCGAAGAAATGTGGGCAAACGCGAGGCGGTACTGACACTACGATGTACACTCCTGGAAATGGAAAAAAGAACACATTGACACCGGTGTGTCAGACCCACCATACTTGCTCCGGACACTGCGAGAGGGCTGTACAAGCAATGATCACACGCACGGCACAGCGGACACACCAGGAACCGCGGTGTTGGCCGTCGAATGGCGCTAGCTGCGCAGCATTT
This sequence comes from Schistocerca americana, assembly GCF_021461395.2. NCBI lineage: Eukaryota > Metazoa > Arthropoda > Insecta > Orthoptera > Acrididae > Schistocerca > Schistocerca americana. The sequence goes on along the minus strand of NC_060127.1, from coordinate 93,919,521 downwards.
GTGCACCGCCGCCGTCAGTGTCAGCCAGTTTGCCGTGGCATACGGAGCTCCATCGCAGTCTTTAACACTGGTAGCATGCCGCGACAGCGTGGACGTGAACCGTATGTGCAGTTGACGGACTTTGAGCGAGGGCGTATAGTGGGCATGCGGGAGGCCGGGTGGACGTACCGCCGAATTGCTCAACACGTGGGGCGTGAGGTCTCCACAGTATATCGATGTTGTCGCCAGTGGTCGGCGGAAGGTGCACGTGCCCGTCGACCTGGGACCGGACCGCAGCGACGCACGGATGCACGCCAAGACCGTAGGATCCTACGCAGTGCCGTAGGGGACCGCACCGCCACTTCGCAGCAAATTAGGGACACTGTTGCTCCTGGGGTATCGGCGAGGACCATTCGCAACCGTCTCCATGAAGCTGGGCTACGGTCCCGCACACCGTTAGGCCGTCTTCCGCTCACGCCCCAACATCGTGCAGCCCGCCTCCAGTGGTGTCGCGACAGGCGTGAATGGAGGGACGAATGGAGACGTGTCGTCTTCAGCGATGAGAGTCGCTTCTGCCTTGGTGCCAATGATGGTCGTATGCGTGTTTGGCGCCGTGCAGGTGAGCGCCACAATCAGGACTGCATACGACCGAGGCACACAGGGCCAACACCCGGCATCATGGTGTGGGGAGCGATCTCCTACACTAGCCGTACACCACTGGTGATCGTCGAGGGGACACTGAATAGTGCACGGTACATCCAAACCGTCATCGAACCCATCGTTCTACCATTCCTAGACCGGCAAGGGAACTTGCTGTTCCAACAGGACAATGCACGTCCGCATGTATCCCGTGCCACCCAACGTGCTCTAGAAGGTGTAAGTCAACTACCCTGGCCAGCAAGATCTCCGGATCTGTCCCCCATTGAGCATGTTTGGGACTGGATGAAGCGTCGTCTCACGCGGTCTGCACGTCCAGCGCGAACGCCGGTCCAACTGCGCGCCAGGTGGAAATGGCATGGCAAGCCGTTCCACAGGACTACATCCAGCATCTCTACGATCGTCTCCATGGGAGAATAGCAGCCTGCATTTCTGCGAAAGGTGGATATACACTGTACTAGTGCCGACATTGTGCATGCTCTGTTGCCTGTGTCTATGTGCCTGTGGTTCTGTCAGTGTGATCATGTGATGTATCTGACCCCAGGAATGTGTCAATAAAGTTTCCCCTTCCTGGGACAATGAATTCACGGTGTTTTTATATCATTTTCCAGGAGTGTATTTTGAAGATAGGTTAAGGAAAGCCAAACTTTCGTTGATAAAATTTGTAGATAAAGTTACTGAGAATTTTGAAAGCAATACTCTCTTTGAAATTCTGAAAGTAGCAAGAGTTTGCTGGTAATTGTGAGCTCCAACGTTAGGCGCGTAATGAGGCCCCTTAGGAACACGGCTGCCAATGTGGGGAAGGAAGCCATTGTGCACTCCGGAAGTGGAAAGAGTGCTCCTGGATGCAATGAAGAGTACAGTGTGCAGCCAACTGCCGGTGGTGGCTCATGTCGGTAGCAATGACGTGTGTCGCTTTGGATCGGAGGAGATTCTCTCTGGTTTCGGGCGGCTGGCGGAAGTGGTAAAGACTGTCAGTCTTGCTTGTGAGATTAAGGCCGAGCTCACCATCTGCAGAATCGTCCATAGAACCGACTGTGGTGCATTGATGCAGAGCCGAGTGGAGGGTCTGAATCACAGGTTCTGTGACCGTGTAGGTTGCAGATTCATTCACTTGCGCCATCAGGTGGTGGGTTCCCATGTTTCGCTTCATAGATCAGGAGTCCTCTACAAACAGGAAGTGACTACACGGGTAGCGGGGGCTGTGTGGAAGGGATTGGGCGCTTTTTTTTTGTTAGAGGGTCTCTGGAAACCACAGAAAGGGCGTCCGTCTAAAATGTCTGAAATGGAGCAGGTAAAACGCAGTAAGGCAGTTGTAGTAACAATCGGTATTGTAGTTGTAAATTGTCGTAGCTATGTTGGGAAAGAACCAGAGCTCCAAGCCCTTACAGAAAGCACTGAAGCTCAAATAGTTACAGGTACAGAAAGCCGGCTAAAGCCCTAAATATGTTCAGCAGAAATTATTTCAAACGACCTAACAGTATTCAGAAAGGATAGATTAAATACAGTTGGTGGTGGAGTACTTATTACTGTCAGTAGTAGTATACCTTATAGTGAAATGGAAGTAGTTAGTTCCTGGGAAATAGTATGGGTAGGGGTTATACTTGACAAAGGGACTAAACTATTAATTAGATCGTTTTACCGACCCCTCGACTCAGAAGATATAGTTGATGTACATTTCAAAGAAAACTTGAGTCTCATTTCAAATCCTACCTTCGATATGCTGGAAAAATTATACGGTTAAAGCTGGCGGCAGGCATAAATGTCATCCGAAACTGTACTGAATGCTTTCTCAGAAAATTATTTTTAACAATTATTTCATGAGCCCACTGCAAGTGTAAATGGTAGCGAAAACATGCTTGACCTCTTAGCAATAAATAATCCTGGACAAATAGTATCGTGACGAATACAGGGATTAGCAACCACAAGACAGTTGCTGCTAGACTGAATACCATAACACCCACAACCATCAAAAACAAACTCAAGTACATTTATTTAATAAAGCTGATACAAATGTTCTTAACGCCTTTTTAAAGAGTCTCCACTCGTTCCGATCTGATCATGTAAGAGTAGAAAAGATGTGAAATGATTTCAAAGAGGTAGTATCGATGGCAATTGAGACATATATAGCACATAAATTAATAAGTGATGGTACTGATCCCCCATGCTGTTGCAGAAGCAACGAGAAAAGCATGCCAAGTTTAAAAGACCGCAAAAGCCCCAAGATTGGTCAAGTTTTGCAGAAGTCAGAAATATAGCGAGTTCTTCAATGGGAAGTGCTATTAATTATTATCACAATGCAACTCTGTCTCGGAATCTGGCAGAAAACGCAAAGTGGAACTTCGCGAAAACAACGGTGAAGTCACTGATGACAGTGTCACTAAAGCAGAGTTATTAAACACGGTTTTCCGAAACTCCTTCACCAAAAAAGACGAAGCAAATATTCTTGAATTCCAATCAAGAACAACTACCAAGATGAGAACCGTGGAAGTAGATATGCCCGGTGTAACAAAGCGGCGTAAGTCACTTAATAAAGGCAAGCTCTCCGGCCCAGATTGTATACCAGTCAGGTACCTTACAGAGTTTGGTGATACAATGGCTCAATATTTAGCAATAATATACTACCTCTCGCTCATAGAAAGATCCGTACCTAAGATTGGAAAACTGCTCAAGACACACCAACACCCAAAAAGAGTAATATGAGTAATATGCTGAATTACACGCTCATCTGACTAACGTCGATTATCAGCAGGATTTTGGGACATATACTGTGTTCTAACACTATGTTTTACTTAGACGAAAACGATTTATTGACACGTAGTCAGAAAATATCGATCTTGTGAAACACAACTTGCACTTTGTACTCATGAAGTAATGAGTGCTCTCGACAGGGGACCTCAAATTGATTCCATACATTTAGATTTCCAGAAGGCGACACCACTTAACACAAGCGTCTTATAATCGAACTGCGTGCCTGTGGAATATCGCCTCATTTGTGCGACTGGATTCGTGATTTCCTGTCTGAGAGGTCACAGTTCGTAGTAGCAGACGGTAGGTCATCGCGTAAAATAAAAGTAATATCCGGCATTCTCCAAGAAAGAGTTATAGGCCGTCTATTGTTCCTGATGTATATTAATGACATTGGAGACGATCTGAGTAGCACTCTTAGACTGTCTGCAGATGATGCTGTCACAGTCTTGTAAAGTCATCAGATGGCCAAAACTAATTGCAAAATGATTTAGATAAGAAATCCGTAAGTTGTGAAAAGTGGCAATTGACCCTGAATAAAGAAAAGTGTGAAATTATTCACAAGAGTACTGAAAGAAATCCGCTAAATTTCGATTACGCGATAAGTCACACGACTCTGAAGGCTATAAATTCAACTAAATTCTTAGGGATTACAATTACAAATAACCTAACTGGAAGGATCACAGAGATAATGTTGTGCGCAGAGCAAACCAAAGACTGCCATTCGGTACCAGAACACTTATAAGGTGCAACATGTCTACTAAAGAGACTGCTTACACCACGCTTGTCCGCACTATTCTAGAGTATTGCTCTGCTGTGTGTGATCCGCGTCAGGTGGGACTGACTGATGACATCGGAAAAGTTCAAAGAAGGGCAGCTCGTTTTGCATTATCGCGAAATAGGGAAGGTAGTGCCACAGACATAATGCGTATATTGGCGCGGCAATCATTGAAACAACGGGATCTTCTCATGAAATTTCAATCACCAGTTTTTTCCTCCGCCTACGAAGAAATTCTGTTGGCACCCACCTACATAGGGAGAAATGATCATCACGATAAAATGAGAGAAATCAGGACTGGCACAGAAAAATGTAACTGTTCGTTTTTCCCACACGCCGTTCGAGAGCGGAACAGTAGAGAGACAGCTTGAAAGTGGTTCATTGAACCCTTTGCCAGGCACTTTATTGTGAATAGCAGAGTAATGACGTAGACTTAGTACCACACTCAGTTGTAAGAGTCGAGGGGCATGAAGGCAGTGGTTGTTATTGAATCTATACATTGAGCGCACAGTTAAAAAAAAGAAAATAAAAAAAATAAGTAAAAAGCAGAAATTAAAGTGCTGGGAAATGAAATAAAAACTTTGAGGTTTGCCGATTACATTGTAATTCTGTCAGAGACGGCAAAGGACTTCGAAGAACAGTTGAACGCGGAATGGAGGGTATAAGATGAACATCAACAAAAGCAAAACTAGAATAATGGCGTGTAGTCTAATTAAATCAGGTGAGGCTGGGGGAATTAGATTAGGAAACGAGGTACTTAAAGTAGTAGATGAGTTTCTAAGTTTGAGAAGATGATGGCTGAATTAGAGAGGATATAAAATGTAGACTGGCAACGGCAAGGAAAGCGTTTCTGAGGTAGAGAAGTTTGTTAATATCGAATATAGACTAAAGCGTTAGGAAGTCTTTTTGGAAAGTATTTTTATGGAGTGGAGCCATGTATAGAAGTGAAACACGGACGATTACCAGTTTAGACTAGAAGAGAATAAAAGAATGGTGAATATTAGATGGGTAAATCACGAAACTAATTAGGAGGAACTGAACGGAATTGGGGCAACCTGAGTGGAAGAAGGGATCTGTTGACAAGACACATTGTAAGACATCAAGGGATCGCCAACTTAGTGTTGGAGGGAGGTGTGGAAAGTAAAAACCTTAAAGAGAGAGCAAGAGATGAATGCAGTAAGCATATTCAGAATGGTGTGGATTTTAGCAGTTATTCGGAAATGAAGAGGATTGCGCAGGGTAGAGCGGCATAAAACCAGTCTTTGGAATGAAAACCACAACAAAAACAAATGACTGCAAGACCAAGAACGAAGTACTGCGATTATAAAGGGTGTACGACGGAGATGCAGTCTTCAGCTTCTGCTGTTCAATGCGGAAACCGATGAAGAAAAAGGTTGAAAAAGTGGGATAAAAATGCAGGGTGGAAGGATGACAATGATAAGATTCGCTGATAACATTGCTATCCTCAATGAATGTGGTAATGAATTACAGGATCTGTTGAGTGGAATAAGGAGTCTAATGAGTACAGGGTGTGGATTGGAAGTAAATGCATAAAAGACAGAGGTAATGAGATGTAGAAGAAATAAGAATAACGAAAACTTGACTTGGAGTTTGGCTTTCACGAAATAGGCGAAGTTAAGGAATTTTGCTACGATGGAGCAAACGAAAGACAACAGAGAAAGCAGACTAGCACAGGCAAAGAGGGCATACCCGGAAAAGAGACGTCTTTTGTTATCAACTATAGGCCTTAATTTGAGGGAGAAATTTCTGAGAATGTACTCTTGGAGCACAGCATTTTATGGTGGTGAGTCACTGACCGTGGGAAAACCGGAACAGAAGAGATTCGAAGGTTTTCAGATTTGGTGCTACAAAAGCATGTTGAAAAATAGGTGGAGTGATAAAGAATGAAGAGTCTCCGCAAAATCGGTGAAGAGAGGAATGTATGGAAAAAAGTTAAATGAAGGAGGTTTAGGGTGACAGGACATGTGTTAAGACAACAGGGAATAATTTCTGCGGTACTAGAGTGAGCTGTAGAGAGTAAAAGCTGTTTGGTTTGACAGAATTGGAACACATATGCAAATAATTGTGGGCGTAGAATGTACGTGCTGCTCTGATATGAAGAGGCTGGCGCAGGGAAATTGTGGCGGGCCGCAGCACACTAGCGGGAGACTAACGACACTGCACTCCAAAAAAATAAAGAAAATAAACAATTCAGTGGCGAATGCAGACGTCGACGATAGCGGGTATCCTTGTCTCAGACATCTATGGTAGGTTATGAGGCAATATACCCCCCCCCCCCCCACCCCCCTGTACACACACACACACACACACACACACACACACACACACACACACACACAAACCCACCCACCCACAGACACACACACACACACACACACACACACACACCCATGCTCACACACATAGGTTACGAGGCAATAGTAGGACTGATTGATTCTGATGTGCAAGATGCATCCCATTGTAGTCTGAGTGCTCGATGCCATCGTAGGCGTTTTTTAAGTGTGCAAATGGCAAGAGCAACGAAATGTTCGCATATTTTTTGATACAACGTCCCTGGACAGTGCATGAACCTCTCACACGGATCACCCCAGTACCGCAATAGTATGACACTCTCCCAGTATTAGCGGATCCAGCACCTGGTTGTACAGCCTGAAACCAGCGTTAAGGCTCTTGATGGGCGATAATGCTGTAACGTTCAGCGTTTGATTTGCTTGATTAAAATACCGGTGATTTGCTCAGTGAGAGTCTTCGTTATTGAAATACCACCTAAAACCTCGTTAAAGACACTTGGGAGTTGTGGCCCAATTAAGAACCACAGCTTTTAATAAAACATCGTGGTAGTTACACCTGCTCCTGTCGCCTTATTGGATGGAGTCTGTTGTCGGACGTGATTTCGTTGTTCTAGGTCTAAATGTTGAGAAAGTGTCGGCTTTATTCCCAATATGGTCAGGTGTTCGAACAAGCCATGGCAGAATGCATATCACAGGGGAATTTGCGCTGGGGTGCAGTTCTTGATAATGCTGGGTTGTGTAAGGCTAAACTGCCTTTTGTGGATTATGAACCTGGCGCTGTGGGCCCACCAAGGTGGGTGACGGACGAGACCCTTTTCTTTTTTTGTTTTCAATTCTGTTGCACTGCTTCAAGAAAATAACCTACATGTCCGTAAGTGTGAAGATATTCAGAGAGGGCTAGTGCGTCAGTTACCCAAGTGAGGCGGTGGTGGTGGTGGTAAGTTCCTATTGAACCAAACTACTGAGGTCATCAGTCCCTAGTCTGACACGCTACTTAATCTAACATAAGCTAACCTACTAACGCGCGATAATCAAGACAATGCCAACATTCTAGCTGACCACTTCAAAGAATTACTAAATGCCGAGGAACCAAAAGAATACCTAGATTTCGAACCACATCCAAAAAACAAACACATCCAGAGAGGATTACACCACCAGATCTCAGTGAAATGTTGAAAGCAACTAGGTGTCTCAAGACCTACAAAATAGCAAGGCAGAATGAACTGGTCGCAGAGCTTGGAAGAACGAAAATAAACACTTCAGAACCTCCGTAAGCACGTAGTAGACATCTGAAATTCTGAAAAAATGGCAGAAGAGTGGAATACAGCTATAATTCCCCACAATGCACAAGAAGGGTGATATATCGGATCCAAACAACTATCGGGGGATTTCACTGCTTGACCTTGTCTAGAATTATCTTTACAGGAATTCAGCAACAACTCGACCAAGAACTTGGAGAATATCCAGGAAGAAGCTGTACAGATTAAATTATCAGCCTTAAGTGGATCATGAAACATCAAAGAGTGAGAAACAAGAAGTTTGTCACCACATTTATTGACTTCAAGAAAGCATATGACAGCCGGCCGGTGTGGCCGCGCGGTTCTAGGCGCTTCAGTCTGGAACCACTCGACCGCTGCGGTCGCAGGTTCGAATCCTACCTCGGGCGTGGATGTGTGTGATGTCCTTAGGTTAGTTAGGTTTAAGTAGTTCTAAGTTCTAGGGGACTGATGACCTCAGATGTTCATAGTGCTCAGAGCCAAAGCGTATGGCAGTATCCATCGTGAGTCATTACTTAAAATGGCTACGAAGTCTTTCGCGACGTATTTCCTGAGTAAAAATTTCTCGGTGTACATGCCGCGTCAAATCAGGATAAATCTCCGAGCTTTCGACCACTACCTCCATGGTCGTCGTCAGGGCTAAAACTGACTGACCGTCTTTTGCATATAAAAGTGGGAACCTCGCTAGTTCACGACAGTCAGTTTTAGCCCTGACGACGACCATGAAGGTAGTGGTCGAAAGCTCGGAGATTTATCCTGATTTGACGCGGCATGTACACCGAGAAATTTTTGCTCATTACTTACAATGCTCGCGGAATTTGGATTGCACTTGAAACTCGTTAATCTTATTGGACTCACCCTAAAGAATACTAAATCAAAAGTTAAATTCAGAGGGGAACTATCTGAATCATTTGAAATCCGGACAAGACTTCCACAGTGGGACGGTCTCTCACCACTACTACACTATTTAACTGTGCTCTGGAGAAAGTCATGCGAGAGTGGAATAAGAAATGCCAACCAAACATCAAGATTGGCAGAAATATCAAACTCAATTTACTGGCCGGTGCTGAACATCTAGCACTGCTCACAAATAGTGTGGAAGAGGCTAAACACCAAATTGAAGAACTCGAAAAAACAGCAGCAAAAGTCGGACTACGGATCTCTTTTCAAAAGACGGAAATGATGCCATCCTCCGAGGTTGAAACACCAGCCATTACACTGAATGATGACAAACAAATTAAAATTGTAAATAAATTCAAATATCATGGGGAGGTTATAAGCTGGAATTCAAACGAGAACATGTCAGTAGAAAGCACAATAACTAAACAGAAACAAGCGCAACGAATCACCTGGCCAACATATAAGAAGAAATGTCTCTCAATAGATGCAAAACCCAGACACTACCACTCTGCTATTAAATTGAAGCAACCTACGCTAGTGAAACACTGTTCAACACCAAATCAGCCACAGACAAACTACAGAAGACAGACAGAAGAATCCTTAGAACAATTATAAACAAAAGAATACCAAGTAGAGGGACAGTGGCGACTATTACATGACGAAGTTGTACATCAAGAAACTGAATCAATAATTGACACAATGCGGAAAATGAGGGTTGCTTTTTTCTGCCACATTTCCAGACTACCAGAAACCAGGATACTGAAACAACTGTTCACCTACTTTTGGAAAAGTAATACCAAGAACAACTGGTTCAAGAAACTTCAAGATGATTAAGACAAGTTGGGCTTGATAATGCAACAAATAGAAGGCAGTGAAGAGAAGAAGATTCTGAAACACAGTGATACCAGATTTAGACTAAAGACATTTACACACAAAAAATACACAATAACTGATGAAGAAGGGGCAGCCAGGTGGGAAAGGATGAAGAAGTTTTGGTAGCAGAAGAGGAAAGCCAAATCTACAACTAGTATTAAGACTTAAATATATATCGATTGAATAAAGCGCTACAATGTGGGCGTAAAATATGTAAATAAATAAATAAACTAACCTACGGTAAGGACAACACACACACCCATGCCAGAAGGAGGACTCGAACCTCCGACGTGGGGGAGACGAGCGAACCACGGCAAGGCGTCTGAGACCACCCGGCAACCTCGCGCGGCTGCCCAAGTGAGCTTGTTTGGATTGGAAAAGTATTAGACTGGAATGTGACTGTAGCTTTTTTCAAGAGAATTAACCGGTATCAACGTTAGGGGGTTTAGGAAAATGACAGAGAACATTAATATTGGATAGCTAGGATTTATATCGAATCCACTTCCCGAGTGGCAAACACTGCGCTAGCGCGATCAGCCTTTGCGGTTCCGTCCGTTCTGGGCCTAGGTGTACCCGCCGTGTGTGGTTCAGACCTCTTTCTGGCAGCGACCATTGCGCTGCTGGTTGGCTGCCCCTGTGGGCGTCACTCGCAGAACCGGTCCAACGCCACCAGCCGCCGTTACGTCACCACAAGTGGGCCGCTCTCGCAAGGGCAGCCTCAACAGGCGAACGCTCACTGCCCTGTACCGTTGCGCGCTGCGGCATCAAGCGAGAGAGGACCGCTGACACTTCTGTTTTCTCTGATACTTCCTCAGCTCTCCAGAGGAACGTGATGGACACAGTATCACATTACAGACTGTAGACGAAACTCAGAAACTTGCAGAATGAGTTCTCACATATGACTGTACATCAAAGACCTTTCAGATAATAGAACACACTACGCTTTCCTCGCCGGTGAGTATTGATAAGAGACGAAAGTATCGTCGGGAGTGTCCGAGGAAAATATGACAGGATTACTCTTGTTTTAGTGTATAAACGATCTTTTCGAATAGGCGAGCGCAGTCTGCGACTGTTTTCTCATGAATCTATAGTGTCTGGGAAACTGTCCTCGTTGAGTCGTTATAGCAGACTACAGGACCACTTGGATAGAATTTTTGTCCAGTGTAATGAATGGCACATAGCTCTAAATATGGAGAAATGTAAGTCAGTTCAATTAATAGAAAACAATCGTGTAATGAAACTTCCTGGCGGATTAAAACTGTGTGCCGGATCGGGACTCGAACTCGGGACCTTTTCCTCTCGCTGGCAAGTGCTCTAAACATCTTAGCTACCCAAGCATGACTCACGCCCCGTCCTCACAGCTGCTTCACTTTTGCCAATACCTTGGATTAGAATATTTGTGGTGTGCTGTTGGACACAGTCATGTATTTAGGTGTAAAGGAGCCAAGCAACATGAAAGACCATGTAAGACCCGTTGTGGGGAAGGCGAAAGATCGACTTCGGTTTGTTGGGAGGATTTAAGAAACTGTAGGTCTTCTACAAAGGACACCGCGTATAGAACACTTGTGCGACCCGTATTCGAGGGTTTCGGATCCCCATCACTTCGATTAGAGGAAGCCATCGAAACAATTCAGGGGCAGGTTTGACCAACACGCAGTATGTGAATGCTCCGTGAACTCAGTTGGGAATTTCTGTTGGGAAGACGAAGTCTTGAGAAACTTTAGGAATCGGCATTTGTGCCTGATTGCAGAAGGATTGTACTGCTGCCAACGTATGTTTCCTGTGAGGACCACGATAACAAGAGAATTCAGGTGTGGCGCCTCTTTTCTCGATTTAAGTTTTTTCGTGTTTTTATTCATATTTCCTTTCCTATGAGCAAGAAATCATAATTAACAAAGAGGCAAACCGCCTGAGATAACAAAGAAATCTAAATTAATCAGAGACATGACGCACAATATGTCATAAGAAACACTGTAAAATCATTCATTGCTCTTGCGATTCCTGTTGAGGTTGCTAGTCTTACTGTTCTTTACTGATCCATACAAGTTTATTCAAGTTGAAAATATAATTTCAAAGCAATGTATTACTGAGAGCTATGTGCATTATTCAGAGAGCCTGAGTCATGTTTCATTTTCAGGTAATCAGTAACAGCAGCCTTCATCATAGTACTAATTGGATCTTCCGTCGGAGAAACTTTTTATTGGTTTCACAGACAATCAGTGAGTAAATTTTATCTTCAAAACGAGATCTTCATCTCTACTAAACTACGTTAAAGTAGTCTGATATTATTTCTACATGCGACACGGTGATTCTTCGTTTTGTAATTTCAAAGAAATCCCACAAGCCGAGGTTTCTCAAACTTGGGTTTGGAGTGGACTTATTATGAATAACACAAAATAACCTTCGTAACTCAGTTGATGAAAATACATATCGAAAGCATTTACTAGTATTCAGATTTGACAAACGTTTTTTGCTTCAGTGAGTTTTTAGATATCCCGACATCTCATTTATACGTAAAACAGTTTTGCGCTTCACAGAAAAAGTTAGCATTTCTAAACCTACAGTCTCCGAACACGTAACATATTTAAGAAACTATATAGCAGTATATTTCATTTTGATTCATTTAGTTATACGAGGCAATACGGAGGCATATAGAGAACTGTTATACTCTGGCTGCATTTGCGGGTGGAGCAGCAAAGAAAATGATTGGTAGTGGTACAAAGTACCCTCCGCCATGCACCGTATGATGCCTCGCTCAGTATGTATGTAGATAGGAGATGAGTGTCAAAATCCTGCAAGATGCAAGAGGACGGTTCAATAAGGTTTCAAAAGCTCTCACCCATTTGTATAAACCTCATGCAAATTAAGCTAAATGTCCACATATATAGAAGAGGTTCTGGAAGCTCTCAAACGTGGTTGGTACACGGAAATGGTTGTAAGTAACATGCCATTGGTTTGCGTAGCTGACGCGTGACAGAGTCGTAATTGCGTTCCGTCTGGTTAATATAACGTGAAATTAGTCGCCAAGGCATCAACATGAGTTCAACGTCACGCTCCTCATATAAAAAGAGCAGCCTTGTCACATGGACAGTTATACCAATGGAAGACGCCATCGCCGTCGGAGAAGACATCAAACATGGAGGGAAGCAGGTGATCTGCAATAATATTCGGAAAGTCCACAGCAGTCATGGTGCCTTTGATGAATATCACAAGTTCCATGGAAGCACAAACTCCCCACAGCATGATACGGCACCACCCAGCACGAATTAACGCTGCGGAGCAGGTGTTATACATGTATTGGCATGGACGGTAGCGTACCTGAACGCGACCATCGACTTAATATAAGAAGAAACGTCATTCATCCGACCAGGGAGCACGTTCCCACTGATCCACGTCCCGAACTCAAGAACACACTACTCATAGCCCTTGTAATTGTCGATGTCGTTGAGTCAACGCTGGAGTCCTCTGCAACAGTGAAACAAGTTTACTGTACTCAGTATGCAAGACGTGCGTTCAGTTTTTAAATACATTGTAATGCAGGTACTACGGCATGGGAAATAAGCAGGTATTACTAAAGGACGCTCCACGACATGTTCAGTTTTTATTTTACAGCAGATAATACAAAAATGCAGAGAATATAATCAAGCTGCTGTATCACTTCATCCTAGATCAACATTTACGTACATGGAATAATGCTTATGTGGGGGACAGAATTTCAAAATGTTATACACATAAATAGAACTCTTTGAAATAACTAACTCCATGCTGACGATGCAGTGATACTAACAGATCAAGGAGAGGACTTCCGGAAACGCATTTACTCGCTGAAACAAATAGGTACCGAAGTTTGACGTGAAGATCTGTACAGAAGAAACTAAGACAACGGCCATCAAGGTGAAAAAACACATCAGAAGATCTTACAGCAAGTAAACCATTTCACTTACCTGGAATCTGAGGTGACATGTGCTACAGCAAAGATACATCAATTAAGCTAAAAGAAACCTTAAAAACAAAACTAGGGAAGACACTCAAATTCTACGAAACTTTTGCAGTCCCCACACTGTTCTACGGAAGCGAGACATGGGTGATTACAAACTCCGAGAATTGGTTGCACAATAGAAGACATACTAAGGAATCAAGGTATTACAGTAGGACTACGAATTTTGGTCTAAGAGATGAAATTCTGGAGTATAGAAGAAAATGGAACGAACCCCTAGAAAGAGTCGGGAGTGAGCGACTCCTCTTAAACGCTAGAGACTAGAAGTGCCAATGAACAAAAGCTAGAGGAAGACCCCGAAAAAGACTAGTGCTACAACAGGAATTTTTGCATAATAACAGAAGAGAAAAAGAAGGAGAAAGAGAAGTTTTCTCTGCACACCTTAACTATCGAAGAAAATGACTCGTAGAACACCTGCCGCGACTTGAGTGGAGCACAAAACGTGAATATATCTGGAAAAAATCATAATGGGGGAGGAGACTTGGTAGTTCCAGAATGAGATTTTCACTCTGAAGCACAGTGTCCACTGATATGAAACTTCCTGGCAGATTAAAACTGTGTGCCGGACCGAGACTCGAAATCGGGACCATTGCCTTTCGCGGGCAAGCGCTCTACCACCTGAGCTACCCAAGCACGACTCGCGCTCTGTGCTCACAGCTTTACTTCTCCCAGTACATCGTCTCCTAGCTTCCAAGTTTCATATCAGCGCACACTCCGCTGTAGACTGAAAATCTCATTCAGGAAACATCCCCCAGGCTGTGGCTAAGCCAGGTCTCCGCAATATCCTTTCTTTCAGGAGTGCTAGTTCTGCGAGTTTCGCAGGAGAGCTTCTGTAAAGTTTGGAAGGTAGGAGACGAGGTACTGCAGAAGTAATGCTGTGAGTACGGAGCGTGAGCGTGATTGAGTAGCTCAGTAGGTAGAGCACTTTGCCGCGAAAGGCACAGGTCCCGAGTTCGAGTCTCGGTTTGCCACACATTTTTAATCTGCCAGGAAGTTTCAGACCTGGTGTTATCTATACAGACGTGTCACAAAATGGTGAAGTGCGGAAATTCACGTGAAGAATCTACCCTTTGGCGACGTAAACGACATTCAAGCCTATGTGACGTGTGAGCTGAAGAGCATTCCATAGATGGACTTTTTTTTAAGTTTGATATTGTTGTATGAACATTCCCTGCGCTGTATTCAACTGGGGGCAGACGGATAGATTACTTGAAGCATTAATACCACCAATTTATTTCTCTATTTTTCTTTCCTCGTCTACTCTCGCAACTTTTTGGACGGGTGATGTATCATTACGGACGGAACATCATCTGTCTTTTTCCCTCTGACTTAGACCTACTTTTATGAAAGTGTCCAAGATCTTGTACCGTTTGAAACTGTATAATTAATTATCTAGGTCAACAACAACACAACAGTGTTTTACTTCATAAAAATTAACGTTCCGGCTTTATTAGGACCACTGACCGAAGAAAAATTAAGTATGGCAACAACATGGGCCCTGTCATCAGTGTGTAACAGACACATGCCTTATGGTTACATATTGTTACACGACAAATAAGAAAGGAAACACGAGAGAGATATTTTCTAAATTCGAACAGCCGGCGTTAATCGTGCAGAAGCAACAATAGCTGCTAGCCAGAAAGCATAAACATTTCAACCGTCAGGAAAACTGCCATCTCGACACTCTTGAGCGAGACTACTATCGAGCCCAGCAGAAAATCGTCTGTAGAGCGCAGACCGAACTGCCTTCATTACTCTCGTAAGTTATGTAATAGACGCTAGGTAGCACGCAACATCGCCTAGCAGGGGTTTCACTATACAGTAAACACAGTGAAACAAATTCGTTAAGCAAATGTAGCGGAACTGAAGACCGCTGATGATTTGAGAAGACCTGAAGTGATTCGGTCAGTACGAATGGTGCCGTAGAGTGGAGCCTCTGCTCGAAAACATGAGTACTTCGCCCACACTAACCTGGAGCACACGGGAATTTTGAACCGATCTCTGGTTCTAGTGTGGTAAAATCTTCTGTGTGAGACCGCTCTAATGTAGGTCTTATACCTGCAGTCTTACGAGAAGATCACTACCCATAGCCATGGATAATGATGTACAGCATTCATCACTGAAGCCAGAACAGCAGTCACAACTGATGGGTAGTCCATGAGTCTACCAACAATGCTCCATTGCAGGGCAGAAGCTGCACTAAAACTCCAGATTCGTAGGAATCTGACGGCCTAAGTTACTGGCGGCACAGTTCAGCTTATAGAATGACAGGACATCCTACTTCGCGGTCCACGTTATGGAACAATATGGGCAGTGATCTGATATGGATGGAGTAGGGTGTGTGAATTAAGCCCACACGTCACCGTCACCGCCACCTCCAAGCCGAGCGGTTCTAGGCGCTCAGTCCGGAACCGCGTGACTGCTACGGTCGCAGGTTCGAATCCTGCCTCGGGCATGGATGTGTGTGATGTCCTTAGGTTAGTTAGGTTTAAGTAGTTCTAAGATTTAGTGGACTGATGACCTCAGATGTTAAGTCCCATAGTACTCAGAGCCATTTGAACCATTTTTTTTTTTTTG
Source organism: Schistocerca americana (assembly GCF_021461395.2). NCBI lineage: Eukaryota > Metazoa > Arthropoda > Insecta > Orthoptera > Acrididae > Schistocerca > Schistocerca americana. The sequence goes on along the minus strand of NC_060127.1, from coordinate 93,903,423 downwards.
AACCTCCAAGCAGAGCTACCGACTGTGCGTGACTACTTTGCCAGCAGCCGGCAAACTGCCACGTCAGGGTGTCATCGACCTCAGATCCGAGCTGATGCAGCGTTCTCGGCAGCCTCGATTTCCCTGCTGGATTCCGCAGATTTCTATCCGGGTATGTAGCCACCAGTTGTCACAGAAGACACGGCAACGACGTACTCTGAGTAATAAATGGAATAATTTTGAATATTGTTTTTTGCATCTAACAAAGGTACACAGGTCCTCGACCTGCACTCTTATACAGTAGATTTTCAGCTCAGCAGTGGGATGTAAAGATCTGTTTAAACCGCTGTGGTTTTCTGACTGCAACATGTGAGTTCATTTACCAATCAGTTACGCACATCAAGATGAAGATCAGTGCATAAAAATCACAAACAGCAGCATCCGTGGTGATAGAACAGGAGTCAGACTATCAGCAGAATTTTTCACTATAGATTTAAGATGTGCAATAAGGTGCCGAACGAGATGAAAGAGTCAGCTAAAATCTAAACATTGAGACAGTCATGTAGTGCACACTTCTTAAATAATTCATACTAACAGATCAAGGATTAATTAGATAATACAGCTGGGGGAATGGGATAAAATTACATTACTTGACACAATTTAATAATAGACAACGCTCTTTCTACTACAAACTGTCATAGTTTAATACTGAAAAATCGTATGAACAGGATATGTGGTAGATAATTCTAAGCTCTTTCCATTTTATGGTCCCAACACCTCATTCATGGTGTGAATTGCTGTCTCGGCTTTTCCAGGCGACCAACAGGACAATACGGAGAATTCAACAGAAGTGCGGAATCATCAACGTGGAAGTGACAGGGAATAGGCCCTAATACTGGGTGATACGTGGAGAACGAACCATCACTATTTCCCTCTTTGGGATTCATATTTCTGCTGCTTCACACTCGTCTAATAGCAACTTCATACAACAGCTCTTACTGACTGAATAGTGTGCACCTTCGACAGACAGGTAGCAATTTACAAATCCGAGATCACGTCTGTAAGTGGGCGCCAACTAACCTGCTCCATTCCACATCTCAATTATCTACACCAGCAATTACATAATTTTTATACTAGTTCTCACTTCAAGAAGATCATCCCTCATAGTCATTGCTAATATTGTTAGTGATATATAGAAGATTATAGGGGAGAGTGTTTTACCTAAAATAGTACATGTGAATACACTATACTTCCTGGATGGTGTCTACATCTAGTCACCAACTTCAGAATCAGTTTCCAGTATATTTTAATGTTGTTGGAGACAGCTCGTAACTCTTTTTTTGATAATTAGTTGTCAATGACTGGTGGTGTGTAGAAATATTGTAATAGACAGACTGCTAAATGCATTATTGACAAGATTTTCTCGACTGCAAATCTTTTAAATTTCAATAGAATATTCGTTCCTAGGTTCATCACGAAATAATACCTTGAAGTATCTTTTCACATTTGGAGAAATCTTAAGTTTGTGTCGTAATTTTTGTAATTTTAGAAAAAACACTTCAGCAAAGAAATAGTGAATGCCATCATTTAGTAATGGAAAAAGCAAGTGTAATAAACTACAGCCGAAAATAGAAAATTATTCCAAGGTATAACATTCTTCCCAACAGTAATATTAAGTTCTCCCAGTCAGAGGCCACATATGTTAAAATTCCATCGCTCTTCCACTCATGTTCAGTTGAGGAATTACTGTATGATTTGCTCAGCTGCACACAGAAGTTAATTTGATTTGTCACATAGCATTTCCATATCAACATTCCTCCTTTCTTTTTGAACAGTTCATCTGATAGTGACTAATCTTTTTTATATGTATATGACGAAGAGCGTATGCGTGAGTGTATTTCTGAGATATGCTCCAAAACCGCTGGATTGATATCAGCCGAATTTGGCACAGATACAGCAGGTCTCATATAAATTGCACAGTGAGGTTTATAACGATTTAGATCTGATACAGGCAGAGATAGGAGCAAAAAAATCGTTTATATCCCCTGGCATGTAGGCTCACCTACATGACAAGCATGTTGAATGGGAGTAGTATTTGCCTGCTAAATGAAGATACTGAGAGGGGTGGAGCTGGAGGTGGGAGGATAAGGTGGACAGACAGAGGGAGGAAGATGTGGTTACAAAGTGGATGAGGATGATGTGTGTCCATTTTATGTATCAAATGCATACATGGTCAAAAGCCATGTGGAAAAAGCTACTGATAAATAAAAGACGCTGTTCACTGAACTTGTGTCACCTCAGGCTGAAACACACCGAAGAGCCAAAACACTATGATCACTGACCACCATGAGACTGAATGCTGGTTGGTTACATGACAAGTGTGATGGTCTTGCACATCTTTTAACCAGAATAATACGTTGGTGGTTGGTAGGACTGGATCACAAAACAAGGAACAGTATTCGCAGTTGACAACACCATTGGTATTTTATTCAATAGAGCAATAAGACAAATTTTTGTTCCTTTTTAGAAAGCACTTAAGAAAAAAAAATTATCAAATAACCAAATACTGCCCTTTAAGTTATAAAACATTACCAGTGACAGAAAATTCATTTTTTTAAGAATTCCAAATTTCTTGAATTAAATTTGGATACAATATTTAAATAATGCCATTAAAATTTACCACAAAGTAGTACTAAATACACAACAAATGTGTTCCACTCATTGCTGACGTACGTTTAGAGTACAGTTCGTACCCGACAACAGGTGTTGATAATACAATGGATGGGGTGGATAGTGCAGCCTCGCCAGCCATTGCTGTATTGCTAGGTCAAGTACAGTAGACTAAAGTATAATCTTAAAAAGCATTAACAGTGCCTTGTTTTCGCCATGAAGTAAGGGCACATTCTGGTACATAACACCTTGCAACCCCAACATAAATTGGTAAAACATCTGCCCAATTACATATGGTGATAAGCAAACTGTCAGTAAATGCCACTCACTATTGCAGTGGCCAATACAATCCTTAATAACTGGGTAACATCAGAATTACAGTAATGGGAAACGAGACAAGGCTTCGACACCCAAAATCATTTTACCATGTGATTGACAATAATAACTGCATTGAAAAGACTAACTATCATTAAAATAAACTTCGCTATTTTTACTAGCAGAGCAGATAACCTTTCATGCCCAAAAAGCTTTCCAAATGCATGCCCCTAATAATTGCAGTGAAAACTGCAGCTCTTAACAAAATTTCACTGTTTTTAAATAGCAAACAAGACAAAATGTCAATCCCCAAAATTCTTTTAAAATTAGTTCCCCATAATATATGCAATTAAAAGGGCAGCTCCTATTAAAGTAAACTTCACTAAGTAAGAAAGCAAACGAGACAAAATATTAGTTCCCAACATTGCTTTACAAACGTTTGCCCTTAATACTTTTGGTAAAAACAGCAGCTCCTAGTAAAATAAATTTCACTGTTCTAAAATACCAGGAAAAGACAAGTTTCATTCCCCATTTTTTGCATATATTTGCCCATAATAATTGCAGTGAAAGAGGCAGCTCTTGTTAAAGTAAGCTTCACCACTAAAATAAGCTTTACTTCTTTTGGAATGAACCGCGACAGACAACAAGTGTGTTCAAGTGTGTGTTAAATCTTATGGTACTTAACTGCTAAGGTCATCAGTCCCTAAGCTTACACACTACTTAACCTAAATTATCCTTAGGACAAACACACCCACCCACGCCCGAGGGAGGACTCGAACCTCAGCCGGGACCAGCCGCAGACAGACAACAAACTCAGCAATACGATTGAGGGGAAACTGGTTGGAGAACCACGACGTTCATGTGACAAGCACACAGTTTACAGTGACAAGCACATCTGATGAATCAGTAGCGAAGGGACACTAAAATCACCGTCTTCAGACAGATCAAGTCTCCATCCGCCGCGACAGAGTTTAATATGTCACCGCTAAACGGCGGTAGACCGTCCTCGCTCCCTGAGGTTCACTTTGTGCCTTCGCCAACAGTCTGCAAGAATATCGTGATCAAGCGATCGATCCGAGCCGGCATGGCTCAACGGGCACTTGATGTTTTAGGGAAAGTAAAAGGAGCAGAGACGAACGGGTAATCATTATAGCGACGACAGTGGCCACAAATTGGGAAATCTGCTGACATAAGCGATTTTGACAAAGGGCGAATGTTATCTACTGTCACGAGCTTGTATGGAACGTGATGTAAGGACGGCGGAACCATGAGCAGGTGGCAAGGTGTTCGACGTTCACGCCTCATAACAGGGCTTTCAGATTAGAAGATTGCCCACTCTGTAAACTAAGATAGGGGGCGGTGTGTGGCAGTTATGACGATAGATTATAGTGCTGGTGGAGGTTTGTTGTGTTTTGGTGCCCGCTGTTGGGCTGACATAGTTGAACATGGGGTTCCATACCAAGTTACCCACACATGTTACCGTATTGACATAACAAGATCGTCAATTGTGATTGCAGTATGTGAGGGATCATCGAGATGGAAACGTGTCGCTCGTATGAATTATCTTGCTCGTTACTTCAAATCAATGTTGTATCTGAACGAATGTTGGTGGGGACAGTTACGAGCTGCGGGGGTCATTCACCTAGGCGTACATGGATTCTTTGGTAGTAGTCGAAGGCACTATGGTAGCTGTTGTTTATGTGTACGTTATCGTGATCCTCCTGCGTCCCTGCAAACATTACATCTTCCCCGACGACGGTAGCATCTTCCAACCGGACAACTCTCTGTTTCACGATACCAGAATCGAGGTAGAGTGGTTTGAGTGACACAACAGCTAACTCACGTTGATGTAGCACCTAACAAATTCGCCTTATCTGAACCCGATGCCCCACATCTGGGACGGTGTCGGGAGCGTAACATCTAGATATCTGGGGCTACATACCGCTGAAAACCTACAAGGAACTTTTAGAATCCGTGTCACTCATAATAGCTGCTGTATTGCATTTCAAAGACGTACCAACAGGCTATGAAGCACATGATCACAGTCTTTTGGTCCATTAATGCATTGAAAAAAAAAATACCAAACGGTCACTGTGTTTGCTTAAGACTGTATGCTCAGCCTGCGAAATTTGTTTTGGGTTGACTGGTATAGGACCTTGATGGGCAGAGTCTCCAACCGCTGAGCTGTGGACAGCGTTAGAGAGTCGATCGGTAAGTAATGCATCACTTTTTATATCGGCCAATTTCTGTTGTGGGACATAGTGGAATAGTCCTGCTTCAGCCACTGATTGGTAGTAGTGCTACAAGTAGCCTTCAAAATGGCGTCTGTAATGGAGATGCGATACAAGCAGACAGCTGTCACTAAGCTTCTTTTCGCGGAAAACCAGAGCATCGCAGATATTCGTAGGTGCTTGCAGAAAGTCTACGCAGACCTAGCAGTGAACAAAAGCACGGTGAGTCGTTGGGCGACACGTCTGTTGTCATCTTCGCAACAATGTTTGCGCAAAACTGTCTGATCTGCCCCGTGCCGGCCGGCCGCTCACAGGTGTGACTCCTGAAATGTTGGAACATGGAAACACTCTCATTCGAGGTGCTCGATGGATCGCAATCTCATATCTGGTTGCACAGTTGGACGTCTCTGTTGGTAGTGTTGACATACTTGTCCACCAGTTAGGGTACTCAACTGTGTGCGCCAGTTGAATTCCTCGCCGCCTAACAGACGACCATAAAGGAAAACGAAAGCCATCTGTGGGGAATCGCATGCACGTTAAGAGACTGAATCGTGGGGAGGTTACTGATGCAGCCAGACGCTGACTTTGACATCGACCAGTAGAGCTGTACCATGTGGCCATGGCACTGAATGGAGACTATGTTGAAAGATAGGTTTCTGTAGAAGAACAGAGAATAATATGGAGTACTTACTTCACTTTACTTTACACCTGGCAAAGGCCTTATCGACCATACGCCTGCTCTATGAGCCTGTTGTCCAAAGCGCTGGTTGTCCAGTTTCTGTTGCTGTTCATCGTAGTTGTGTCCTCCCTAATGTTATCCCGCCATCTGATTCTGGGTTTTCCTCTTCCTCTCGTTCCATCTGTTGTTCTCCTGAACACCATTGTAGGTAGTCTATTCATTGTCATTCTTGCTATATGGCCTGCCCAGTTCACCCTTCTCCCCTTGAGCACTTCGACGACGTTACGATGTTTGTACAGCTCTCTTAATTCTTCATTTCTTCTTATTCTCCATTATATGTTATTTTCGTCATATACAGGTCCAAAAATTTTTCTTAGTACTTTTCTTTCGAATATTAACAGATTTTCTTCATCTTCCTTTCTAAATATTAATGTTTCACATCCATATATCATCACAGGTATAATGTCAATTAATGTAAGTGGATTTTGAAGTTACTGCTAAGTGATCTTGTTCTTAGAATTTTGTTGAAACTAAAAAGTGTCTTATTTGCTGTTGCTAAACGGACATCTATTTCTATATCTGTTGTGTTGTTATTACTAAAAAGACTTCCTAGGTACTTAAAGTGGTCAACAGTCTTGAAATTGAATCCCTCTACAGTCAAAAGTGCATCTTTTCTGGTTTTCTTACTAATGGGCAGGTATTCTGTCTTTCCTTCATTAACATGTAATCCTATTTATTCAGCAATTTTGCAGTAATTTTGCATCATTCTTATTACTTCTGTTTTGAAACTACACATTAGTGCTACATCATCTGCACAGGCAAGTCTTGTAATGTTCACATCCTATAGATGGATCCCTTTTGCACTGGTTTTAGAAAATTCTCTATCGATTTTCTCTAGGACAAGGTTAAATAAAATACGTGAAATGGCATACCCTTGTCTCAGTCCAGTGTACACCTTAAAATCTTCAGTTTCTCCTACTGGTGTCTTAATGCGACATAAAGTTTCGACTATACACATTTTAACTAATCTGATTAATTTCGATGGTGCTTTAAACTGCTTCGTTATATTTAGGAGTGTCTGTCGGTGTATGCTATCAAAGGCCTTTTTAAAATTTACAAATAATATGTGGACATCTACACTGAATTCCCACGCCTTCTCAGTTACTTGTCGTAGGGTGAATAAGTGATCTAATGTGGATCTGTTTCTGCGCAAACCGCATTGGTAGTCCCCAATCAGTTTTTCTGTTATTGGAATCAGCCTGTTTAATAGGCACCTCGATAAGATTTTGTATGTGACATCCAGTAATGCAATTCCTCTGTAGTTATCACAAACAAGTGGATCATTCTTTTTAAATATGGTACACACAATTTCAGTTTTCCAATCTGCACGAATGTTTTCTGTCTTCCACATTGTTTCTATTTACGCCTGTATGGAAGACAGAAAACATTCCTGCAGAATGGAAAACAGTCTTCCAAATTGTTTCTATTAACGCCTGTATTTGACTGGAATACTCCCTTTCAAATTCTGAAGGTGGGAGGGGTAAAATACAGGGAGCGAAAGGCTATTTACAATTTGTACAGAAACCAGATGGCAGTTATAAGAGTCGAGGGGTATGAAAGGGAAGAAGTGGTTGGGAAGGGAGTGAGACAGGGTTGTAGCCTCTCTCCTATTTGGTTCAATCTGTATATTGAGCAAGCAGCAAAAGAAACAAAAGAAAAATTCGGAGTAGGTATTAAAATCCATGGACAAGAAATAAAAACTTTGAGGTTCGCTGATGACATTGTAATTCTGTCAGAGGCAGCAAAGGACTTGGAAGAGCAGCTGTATGGAATGGAGAGTGTCTTGAAACGAGGGTATAAGATGAACATCAACAAAAGCAAAACGAGGATAATAGAATGTAGTAGAATTAATTCGGGTGATGCTGAGGGAATTAGATTAGGAAATGAGACACTTAAAGTAGTAAATGAGTTTTACTATTTGGGGAGCAAAATAACTAATGATGGGGCCGAAGTAGAGAGGATATAAAATTTAGACTGGCAATGGCAAGGAAAGCGTTTCTGAAGAAGAGAAATTTGTTAACATGGAGTATAGATTCGAGTGTCAGGAAGTCGTTTCTGAAAGTATTTGTATGGAGTGTAACCATGTATGGAAGTGAAACTTGGACGATAAATAGTTTGGACAAGAAGAGAATAGAAGCTATAGAAATGTGGTGCTACAGAAGAATGCTGAACATTAGATGGGTTAATCACATAACTAATGAGGATGTATTGAATCGAATTGGGAAGAAGAGGAGTTTGTGGCACAACTTGACTAGAAGAAGGGGTCGGTTGCTAGGACATGTTCAGAGGCATCAAGGGATCACCAATTTAGTACTGGAGGGCAGCGTGGAAGGTAAAAATCGTAGAGGAGACCAAGAGATGAATACACTAAGCACATTCAGAAGGATGTAGGCTGCAGTACGTACTGGGAGATGAAGAAGCTTGCACAGGATAGAGTAGCATGGAGAGCTGCATCAAACCAGTCTCAGGACTGAACACCACACAACAACACAACAGCGCCTGTCTTACCTATTCCAGTTGTGGGCCTCCATTCTTTAATAACTCAGCGTATATCTAGTCTTCGCCAGAAGCCTTGTTATATGGAATCCAAAATAAAACCAACATGCTTTCAGGAAAAAAATCTGTTGCTTTACTTATTCATCGCCCCTCGTAGTTTCTAAGCACATTTTAACAATGTAATGATGCGGAATTCGTGGCGGGCCGCATCAAACCAGTAGGACGATGACTGAAAAAAAAAGTGCAATTACTTGTAGTCCAGGCGACTACCATTTTTCCACTCCTGCATCCTAAGTAACCCGGAGTGCGCCGTTGGTGTCCATAAATCTCTTAGCCCTGTTGCGATCCATAAATGTCTTAGCGTAGGCAAGTAATCGGCAGCAACTCAGTGCAGAGGGGGAGTGTTCTGTAGCACCTGCCGTTGCCTGGGGCCCTGCCCCAGTAAGCGAGTCCACTGCCACGCCTTGCGGTTGATATTGTTGCACTGTTCTGACTCAAACTGGTTTAATTCAGCATTCCACGCAAGTTTGTCTTGTGCAAGGCCTTTCGTTTCTACAGAACTACGGCGACCCACATCCTCACCTTACGTCTTGATGTACTCAAGCCGTGGTTGTCTGTCTACAAATTTTAGCCCTCACAGTACCTTGCATTACCAAATTAGCCATTCTTTGATGCCTGAGGTTCTGTTGTGACATAATTTTATTGAATTGGCAGCGTTGTTAGACAGTCTAAGGTCGACTGCAAACTCTCGACCAGCATTTAATTTCACCTGTTTCAGATGTACACGTCTTTGTAAACAATAACCTAAAATGTTACGCAGTAAATGTGTTACGTAATGAAAATGGTTTGTGATGGAAAGCACTTATACTTTCGGTGGCTATAGAGGTAGGGATGTAAATGTGGAAGCGTGTGGGTAATGTGGAAACGTCTAGTATCTGGCCTGCAGAGTGCTGCACTTAAGTGCGGCAGCCAGAAATTGTTTCAATAGTTCCTATTTGTCACGGTAGAGGGTTAGCAGTCAGTTGACTAACAGATGCCGTGACAGTGATGCAATTTACGTTCGCGCATTTTCTAAACCATTCTCAGGGTAAGTTGTGGTATTATATTTGTCTACATAGTTTGTAGATATCTTTCTTTATGTCTGTTAGCTTATAAAAGGAGATACTTAGAAAGTTTTAGCAGTCCTTTGTCAACCTTAAATGGATAGTTGCTTAATGTAATCTACCGAGATTTAAAATGGCCATTGTGTAGGTAAGGTGGAAGCATACAAACGATGGCATTGTAGATACGTTTCCACAATACCAACATCAAACACATTACTTTTAATACGTTTTGCGTCTGTTTCTAGATGTTACGAAAGCTAACTGATAGGAAACCAAGAGCTATTGTGAGGAAGTGGGATGCTGAAAACATGATTAAGGCTATAATATCCTTAAGCGAAAGCAGATGGAGTTAAGAAGAGGAGTAAAACTTTCAGTGTACGTCAGACCACACTTCAAAGGTTTGTGCATAGTGATATGTCACCTGAAGAATGTGTTTCTTTGAGACTTGGTCGTAAGCCTGTACTACCTGATGCTATTGAGAAACAGTTGGTACAGTATCTTACTGAAATGGATAATCGCTTCTATGGCCTTCCCAGATTAGATGGGAAGAGAATGGCATATCAGCTAGCGGAAAGAAATAATATTAATCATCATTTTACTACAAATGGTTTGACCTTTTCTTAGACGACACAGAAATAAACTCACAATCCACAAAACCTATGAGGACCTCATTTTCGAGAGCAAACGGGTTCAACAAAGAAGCTGTAGACAAACACAGCAGACGGCCCTTAGGAACATATGACATATCTGAGTTGTTTTGGAAAGCCTACCTAAAGTGCCAGACTGGCTCTATTGCTGCAAAAGGATTTCTGAAGACTGGAATTTTCCAGTGTGACAGGACTGTTTTTGCAGAAATTGACTTTATAGCTGCAACGTCAGCTTTAGGTGAGGCCAGAATTCTGAGAGGAACTTATCAGAATCCAACATCTCCAGGTCCAAGTAATGACCTCAGAAAAATAGACATTCACCTTGCATTCAGACCTGTGACAACTGACAGCCCAAGAATGGTTCAAATGGCTCTGAGCACTATGTGACTTAACTTCTGAGGTCATCAGTCCCCCGGAACTTAGAACTACTTAAACCTAACTAACCTAAGGACATCACACACACCCATGCCCGAGGCAGGATTCGAACCTGCGACCGTAGCGGTCGCGCGGTTCGAGACTGTAGAGTCTAGAACCGCTCGGCCACACTGGCCGGCTGACAGCCCAAGTGAAGATGGCCAAAGAGAAAGCAGAAGGTCAACATCATTGTCAAATACCTCATCATACACGTGTGTGTCTCCACAAGATATCAGGCCAATCCCTCCTCTAAAGAGGAAGGTTTCCAGAAGAGGTCGTAAGCCAGGTTCATCAGCTGTTTTGACATCTTCGCCTTGAAGACTCTTTACTGAAGGGTAAACAGAAGCTTCCTAAGGCACCTGCCAAAAGCAAGAAAAAACGTGAAGCTCCTCCTAGAAAACCATGCAAAAAATGGCTTAAGTTATCTGAGGATTCAAATGAAGAGCCCAATGCACCAACCGTCTCTTCAGGCGAGTCAGATTTAGATCTCCCAGTTGGGGAAGCAAAACCTACTAAAGAAGATGCGATTTGTATTTTTTGTGGAGGCGCATTTTCCAAAGACGTTCGGGGAGAATTGTGGATTAAGTGTGTAGTGTGTGAGCAGTGGAGTCACTCGTTGTGTGCCGGAAATGAAGGAGATATTTACATATGTGATTTTTGCAAGTGAACTTCGCTTATGAAGCATTTTTCTATTACAGTTGCGTTTAAAAACATTTTTGTGTAATTTAAATTTAATATAAAATAAAATAGTTTCTAACATTTTTAATAGTTTTCGTTTGAAGTAGTCAGTTTCCCATGTTTTAAGGCGTTTCCACATTACACGCACTTCTTGAAAAATTAAGGAGTTGTTGTACAAGCAGAAAATGTTTTTTAATTTTTAACATACTTAGTTTTTGTGTTTCACAATATTACATTCATTGCTAAAATATAATGAATTAGCGTTGGATAATTTTTGGAGCTGACAGAGAAGTAAACATTTCTTTTATACAGTAAAAACAATCTGGGTTTCCACATTTACACCCCTACCTCTATGAAATTGCCTGAAATTACCCGTCCGCTTCCATATCGTTCTTTTTACCTGTACTTATTTAATCAGCTTTTTTCGTGTGATTCAAAGTTTTCATAAACGTTCTCTTTTAGAAATATCTCTAATTTTGCTAACATATGTTACAAGTCAGAGTCAAATCAATGATGAATTGACAATTCTCGCAAAAAAAAGTTTGGGAAATAACTCATCTTACTTACTGACAAAGTCTTAGTTGAGATATATAGACTTACACTCGGGCGAGCGATCCTCCACCTTTTTCATTCTATCGGAAAAACAAGTTCTGTCGAACTGTGTTAAATAATCGTTGACTGCAACTATCACTTCCCCATTTCCTTAAAATTTTCCGAGCAAACCAAGGTTTCAACTTAAGAAGAATTCACTTGGGTCTAAGTCTGGTGAATAGGGTGGATGGGGAGCCAGTTGAAAGCCCAGTTCGTGCATTTCCGCCGTTGTTATCGCTGATGTGCGAGTTGGTGCACAATACTGATTGAAGAGCACTCTTTTGCGTGCCAATCTTGGTCTTTTTTTCAGCCAAAAACTAACAATCCCACAATAAAGTATAATAGGCTACAGCTATGCTTCTGCCTTTTTGCTAGTAATCTATGAGAACTATTTATTGAGAATTGCAGAAAAACTGTTAGCAGTGCCTTACTATCTGACCAACTTCTTCGGTACACTTTGACTAGTCTGTGTTCAATGTTTTGACTGCCGTTTTCACTCTGGTGGGTAATGATGGGTCCAGGTTTCATCGACTGTCACAAATCGGGGAAAAAGTGTTGCGGACTGCGGATAAACATCGCCAGACATTGTGTTGAAACGCCGTGCCGGATGTGCTTTTGCTCGACTGGGCAATCGCGGCACACACCTCTCACACAGTTTCTTCATAGCCAATTGAATTACGCACTTGCTCAGCTGAGATGACAATAGTCTGAGCAATCTCATGAACTTTTATTCGGCGGTGTTGCATTACCAAATCATGGCTTTTGTCAATGTTTTCCTTTATGGTGACCTTACCTGGATGACCGGAGCACGCTTCGTCTTCGGGAGTTGTGTGACCGCGTATAAACTTATTAATTCAAAAGAAAATGGTCGTCAGTGATGGTGCAGAGTCTGCGTGAACTTCATCCAGTTCTGTTTTGATTTTTGTGACACTCCAACTCTTCAAATTAAAATGTTTACTAACAGCACGAGTCTCGATTTTCTCCATTTTCAATCGCTGTTTACATACTGACCATTTCAGACGGCTCTCAACAATGATTTGTACGCTGTACATTACGGAAATTGAGGATGCCTGGAATAATCAAGCTTACCAACCATGTGGACGCTACGGTGTTCCAGTCTTTCCTGGAAGCTTACCATTCTTATCAAACTGCCGTCATATTTTCAATGACATAGTACGTTATGCAGGGGAGAGCTTCAATGAAATAATCGTGCTACCCTAATTAATTCTGGTACTTTTCTTAGGGAATTCTCTTGAAAGCAGCTGAGGTATTTCAATCGAGGCACGGACATTCGCTTCCACAAGGGGTTGCAGGGGAGGGGATTTTCCCCTCTGGAATTTGGGTACAGTCTTTTATTCATCATATAATTGCCTCGAATTTTAGACAATCATTGTATGTTACTCCACTGAACTGTGGAGTTAAGATTGCCAACTGTTGCACGAAAAGTACTTCAGCGTGAACAATCACTATACAGGGTGAGTCACCTAACGTAACCGCTGGATATATTTCGTAAACCACATCAAATACTGACGAATCGATTCCACAGACCGAACGTGAGGAGAGGGGCTAGTGTAACTGGTTAATATAAACCATAAAAAAATACACGGAAATATGTTTTTAACACAAACCTACGTTTTTTTAAATGGAATCCCGTTAGTTTTGTTAGCACATCTGAACATATAAACAAATACGTAATCAGTGCCGTTTGTTGCATTGTAAAATCTTAATTACATCCGGAGATATTGTAACCTAAATTTGACGCTTGAGTACCACTCTTCCGCTGTTCGACAGTGTGTATCGGAGAGCACCGAATTACGTAGGGATCCTAAGGGAACGGTGATGGACCTTAGGTACAGAAGAGACTGGGACAGCACATTACGTCCACATGCTAACACCTTTTTATTGGTATTTTTCACTGACGCTCATGTACATTACCATGAGTGGTGAGGTACACGTACACACGTGGTTTCCGTTTTCAATTACGGAGTGGAATAGGGTGTGTCCCGACATGTCAGGCCAATAGATGTTCAATGTGGTGGCCATCATTTGCTGCACACAATTGCAATCTCTGGCGTAATAAATGTCGTACACGCCGCAGTACATCTGGTGTAATGTCGCCGCAGGCTGCCACAATACATTGTTTCATATCCTCTGGGGTTGTAGGCACATCACGGTACACATTCTCCTTTAACGTACCCCACAGAAAGAAGTCCAGAGGTGTAAGATCAGGAGAACGGGCTGGCCAATTTATGCGTCCTCTACGTCCTATGAAACGCCCGTCGAACGTGCACCTCACCCCTCATGGTAATGTACATGTGCGTCAGTGAAAAAGACCAATAAAAAGGTGTTAGCATGTGGACGTAATGTGCTGTTCCAGTCTCTTCTGTACCTAAGGTCCATCTCCGTTCCCTTTGGATCCCTACGTAATTCGGTGCTCTCCGATACACACGATCGAACAGCGGAGGAGTGGTACTCAAGCGTCAACTTTAGGTTACAGTATCTCCGGATGTAATTAACATTTTACAATGCAACAAACGGCACTGATTACGTATTTGTTTATATGTTCAGATCTGCTAACAAAACTAATGGGGTTCCATTTAAAAAAACGTAGGTTTGTGTTAAAAAACATACTTCCGTGCATTTTTTTATGGTTTGTATTAACCAATTAGACTAGCCCCTCTCCTGACGTTCGGTCTGTAGAATCGATTCGTCAGTATTTGATGTGGTTTACGAAATATATCCAGCGGTAAAGTTAGGTGACTCACCCTGTATACGCTTGCTTTTCTTAGCTGTCATTCTGTTCCACAGAAATTATGCGGGTTCCTTGGTGTGGCTGCGAATTCGGCGCTGATCTGCATTCAAGAGGGATACGAACCTTTGCACAGCCTTGCCCAAATAATGTTGTCAGTGTGTGGATGTGATGTTGACGAGTTTCGCAACGGATTGATCTGACAAGTACCCTTTGGCTCCTGCAAGAAGCAGTTTAAATATCTTCTGGAGTCGTCCACTGTGAGGAAAAGACACAGAAATGTTCTATTCACTTACGTAACTAGAGGGATACTTGGGTACTGGAGTATTGCTAGTTAGTATAAGAAAAACATTAAACGAACGGAAAATATTATTTATTGCAAAATTAAAGAAAATCAAGTGAAACTTTTGTTTATAAACTGATACAAAAATTTCCGGGTTCTTTTCGGAATAGGAGGTTACCTCTTATGGATAGGAATCCTGTTAATGACATTTATATGCAAAGTGTGGGAAAGCTCTTTTATCCCTTTTCTTTAAGAATGTTATTTACTCTGCAGAATGGCTGAGAGCCACACTTACTCAACTTGAATAATTATCTGAATTTTTCTAAGTACGGTCGAGGCTGTCACGTGAGAAATGTAATGGAGTGACATGAATGAAGTACATTATTTCTCATGGAAGAAAGATGGGGCTCACCTACGCTGTAGCGCAGAATGCCATGAGCTGCGACGATTGCTGCCTTTGTCGTTCGCCGCTGAAAAATAACGAAACTATCTCATTCTATCTGTATTGAGCATCGCCAGTTGCGTTGATGAAGTCAAGGGCTCCTATTTGCCCCTAGTCTGACTATTGGCGTGTGAGAACTCTGAAACTGCGCACTAGGTCCATCAAAAAATTGCCTATGCTGAGGCTCTCCTAAACAATACATCAGATTTTGCTTTTAAAGTGAACACAAAGGGCATTATCCCTTTTCTCTGGCAAAAATTGTTTTGGTCCATGGGCGGTCGGGTGGCTGGCGCAGCTGCATGCTATCTCACCCTCCTACGGACTCTCCAGAGGTCTCGTTGCCTCCGCTGAACAAAAACTCCTGTGGCCATCATGTCTTGAATTTTTGAGTATGCCAGCCTCGACTTTTTAATCTCGGTGCACACTTGCAATTTATTTATTAGATTTTCATATCGATTAAATGGAAATATGTAAAATTGACTCTACCCTATCGAGTTTGGGCTCGAATGAAGCATATTGATACACAGAATATGATGGTGAGGTCGGAACATGTCAGAAATGGAAGCTAGGAGACCACGCCACCTTACAATGTCTGCACTCTTTTTCTGTCGTTTTCTCATTCAGATTTACAGAGTTGCTCATAGTAACAAGTATAACACCAGGGAGCACATATTTCGTCGCAGATCGTGTACATATGAAGAGGTCAGTCAGTCATCTGTCACCTCTTTTCATATGAGCGGCAGTCCATTTGGTGCCAAATGATATCAGAACAGTAGTTTAGCTTGTTGCAAAATGGTACCATAAAAGTAGTCTATCGTCTGTCTGTGCAAAAGGAAAACGCATGAGGGCTTTCTCACTGCGCATTCAGTTCTGTACGACAGAGGTATTGTCGCATCTGAAATGTGAGTGTTGTCCGGGGCTAAGCGACAGGGGTCCGCTAGGAGTGAATGAGCCTGTTGGTGCAGTCTTGACGTAGCTATTCCTCCTAGCAAAATAAAATAAGGACAGGAAGGTATTTCAAAACAACCTCCACAAGAAGTGCCTTACAATTCTCAGCTTATTTCCTAAAATGTGGTTCTTCTACTACTCCTACTGGTTGGCATTCGTAGCCATAAAGAAAATGCGAACTCATATCCGTAACTCAGCTGGCTTAATTGATACACTGGGGGCCCTGCATGTAAGCATTTCTGACTGTTTGGCTAGCTTTGATGTGATATCACTTTTTACAAAAGGCCCTCTCGTAGATTCTTTAGCAGTAATTGGCAAAAAGTTTCAGCCAGACATCACTGCTTTGTTTTGCATGCTTTGTCCTCACCGTAATTTATGTTCAACCAATAATATTTTAAACAGACCGACGGCGTCGCCGGGGGCAGCCCTCCGTTGGTGGCCAACCTGTGGATGGAGGAATTCGAGGAGACAGGGCTTGAATCAGCTGTCCTGAGAGCAATAGCATTTTGGAGGTATGTGGACGATAATTTTTAGTGTGGCCTGATGGAGAAGATAAAATAATGGATTTTTTTCCTCCCCTTAGCTCCATTCGTTACAACATTCAGTTCACCATTGAAATAAAGGAATATGGTTGTTTGCCTTTCTTGGATGTTTTGGTTAGACGAAAGAATGATTGCTCCCTGGGGCGTAACCCCACTGATTTTGAAACCTTCGCGTCGAATAAAATTAAAGAAATAAAGATTGAATTTAATGCGTTTGGGCGATAACCTTCCCGTCTAGAATAAAATAATTTAATTTATTTTCCGTCTAATGAAAGAAAGGAATAGACTTGAACTTTTGGTGGCTTACAGCTTTCCTGTCTGGACTTGCTTTCAAGAACGTGTCTGATATGATAGTCTTTAGCGTACACAATGTTGTACGCCTCTTGCCTTTATTGGTAGCAGTATAGCAGTATTAATGAGACTAATCAAAAGGGGATTATTTCGACGTGAACACACAAGCTTACGCCGTGGCCCTTATTACTGGTTGTCTATGCAGTGAACCTGAAAAGAAACGTATATATTTTCCTTACCTTTTATTTTACTGGGTCGCCTCTGGATAGTGTCATCTGACTGCATGTCTGGAAATACTCACTCTGATCTATTGTCGATAATTATTTGGGTTGGCATTTGCAAATTTGTGAGCTAAAACTGTACTTATTATTCATTTGCTTTTTTGATTGAAGATACTGGTGCAAAATTCAATGTCATTATTAAATAAAAAAAATTGAGAATACTCAACAAAAGTCAAATCTTGTGGCTACTGGGTTCGATGAAAAATAATACGATATTGACTGAGATAAACTGATCTATTCTGACCATGATTGAATATAAATTTTTAACTCTTTATAATCATTCAATTTATAAAACTTTAGCTGGGGATCGTTTACATAAAACAGATGAAAAATGTAACAACGAACTTACAGTATGCAGTCAGCACTTAAATACCTTTGATATCTCCATGAGGTCGATTTTTAATAAATGGTTCAAATGGCTCTGAGCACTATGGGACTTAACTGCTGAGGTCATAGGTCCCCTAGAACTTAGAACTACTTGAACCTAACTAACCTAAGGGCATCACACACATCCATGCCCGAGGCAGGATTCGAACCTGCGACCGTAGCGGTAGCGCGGCTCCAGACTGTAGCGCCTAGAACCGCTCGGCCATCCCTGCCGGCGATTTTTAATAATTCATAAATAATTACCCATTATATAATTACAGTATTCTTCACGTAATGTATAGCTGGTGGCGCACAGGGGCACCGCTCTGTCGCCACTCACAACTTCACTGCACAAAGGTTGACTCAAGAGTGTTCTGTCGACAATGCTTCGCACTCCTCGCCACGCTCCCTGTATATCAATGCGCGGGCTCTCCCGCCAGCAAAGAGCTTAGTGCAGATACTTCATTGTCACCATCGTTATGCAAAGAACTTAAATAAATTTTACAAAAAAAAAAAAAAATGGTTCAAATGACTCTGAGCAGTATGGGACTTAACATCTATGGTCATCAGTCCCCTATAACATAGAACTATTTAAACCTAACTAACCTAAGGACAGCACACAACACCCAGTCATCACGAGGCAGGGAAAATCCCTGACCCCGCCGGGAATCGAACCCAGGAACCCGGGCGTGGGAAGCGAGAACGCTACCGCACGACCACGAGGTGCGGGCAAATTTTACAAAACATTTTTCTTAACATTTTGCTTACACACTGATATTGTTATTTACATATTTCTTAGCTCATAAATATTTTTCGTGGCCTGTTTGATTTTCTATTGACGTATTTGAATTTGTATTTGAAAGTGTCAAGTTTTCATCACCTATCACAAACTGTGAGCGCGCTCAAAATACTCATACACGAAGTTCACACTGTCTCAGATCTAGATAGTTTGCCTACAGAGCTCGCCCACCTAAGGACAGAGTTTAGAAAAAAAATGGAAATTCCATCCAACAGATTAACAGGGCACTGTAAGTTAAAGTCAAGAATCAGGAAGTGGATAACGAAGAGAATACGCCGGCAAAATCTTCAGGTTTTGTTCCTTTTGTGAGCAACATTTCGTTTAAGTTAACAAGAATCCTCTACAAATTACAAGTGAAAGTGATTTTTTGTCCTCCATCTAAGATTGCAGGCCTTTTTAGATCGGTGAAGGAGGACTTGATATTGCGGATGGCAGGAATTTACAAAGCACCCTATCAGTGTCTTATGGCTTACATAGGACAGATCATACGCACTGTGAAATATCTCTGCACTGAGCATGAACGTTGCACTCGCCTTGTGCAACCAAAAAAGTCCGCTGTTGCAGAACACTGCATTTCCATTGGACATTCAATGGCGTATCATAGAAAGATGATTCTGACTGCAACAACATTATTTTTAGGACTCACTGTTTAATTATCCTTGGAAATACACCTGGCGGAAAATCTGATCAACCCTGATAGTGGTTAGCAGTTGGACAGTGCGTGGAACTCCATCGTCTCCAAGATTTGTTCAGGTCGATGGGGACAGAGCGCGCCAACGGCCGCGGCAACCGGTAACGGAGGATACCTAGGTTTCGCGGTTCCACCAGCGAGGGCACGACCTTCCGGAAGTGTGGTCCGTCTGCCAGTTTGAAATTTGACGCGTGCTGGGAATACTCGCATTGAGCTTGGTAGGGCGGAACGAAGCAAAACTTCGCCAGTCTTCGATGGCTCGCCTGAAGATGACTGGCAGCTGCCTACTCGATACATCGTGAACTAAGCGACGACCAGTTGGTAGCCCGAAATTTGTTTCAACATCTACCAATGCGTGCCGGCCGCGGTGATCTAGCGGTTCTAGGCGCTCAGTCCGGAACCACGCGACTGCTACGGCCGCAGGTTCGAATTCTGCCTCGGGCATGGATGTGTGTGATGTCCTTAGGTTAGTTAGGTTTAAGTAGTTCTAAGTTCTAGGGGACTGATGACCACAGATGTTAAGTCCCATAGTGCTCAGAGCCATTTGAACCATTTTTTTTTACTAATGTGTGTATGCAGACAGAAGCGTAGAATGAAAATCTGTACCAAATCAGCGACTGCAGGTGACCCAGGTTCTAATCTTGGCATTGCCACAGATTTTCATTCGTCACTTCAGCCTCAACATATACATCAGAGTTATTTCACCCCTGAAAATATCTTTGGAACGATACACTTTCGAGTAAATAGCCTATCCCTAAGTTTCAGGTCGGATCCCCTGTTTCGTTCAAAGCTGTGGTGCTATTCCAGAAGAGTTGGCGATACTCTTGAATGTTGTTCGAGTTAGGAGGAATATAAAGTGGGCTGAGACGTGAATGGGAATTTAAATTGAGTAGGGACACACGATTGGATAGTCCATGCCATTGTACAAAGCCAGTGCGTGGGGGGCGTAGTGATTAGCGCATGTGCATAGTGACTGGGGGACCTCAATTCAAATCCCATTCTTGGTACAAATTTTCATTCGTCACTTCACTCTGCATGTACAGGGTAGTCCATTGATAGTGACCGGGCCAAATATCTCACGAATTAAGTATCAAACGAAAAAAACTATAAAGAACGAAACTGGTCTAGCTTGAAGAGGGAAACCAGATGGCGCTATGGTTGACCCGCTAGATGGCGCAGCCGTAGGTCAATGGATATCAACTGCGTTTTTTAAAAAAAATGGGAACCCTCATTATTAATTATATATTCGTGTAGTACGTAAACAAATATGAATGTTTTATTTGGACCACTTTTTTCGCTTTGTGATAGATGACGCTGTAATAGTCACAAACGTATAAGTGCGTGGTATCACGTAACATTCCGCCAGTGCGGACGGTATTTGCTTCGTGATACATTACCCATGTTAAAATGGACAGTTTACAAATTACGGAAAAGGGTCGATATCGTGTTGATGTATGGCTTTTGTGATCAAAATGCCCATCGGGCGTGTGCTATGTGTGTTTCTCGGTATCCTGGACGATAACATCCAAGTGTCCGGACTGTTCGCCGGATAGTTACGTTATTTAAGAAAACAGGAAATGTTCAGCTACATATGAAACGTCAACCACGACCTGTAACAAATGATGATACCCAAGTGGGTGTTTTAGCTGCTGTAGCGACTAATCCGCACATCAGTAGCAGACAAATTTCGCGAGAATAGGGAATTTCAAAAACGTCGGTGCGGAGAATGCTACATCAACATCGATTGCACCCGTACCATATTTCTACACTCCAGGAATTGCATGGTGACTACTTTGAACGTCGTGTACAGTTCTGCCACTGCCCATAAGAGAAATTACGGGACGATGAAAGATTTTTTGCACGTGTTCTATTTAGGACGAAGCGTCATTCACCAACAGCGGCGACGTAAACCGGCATAATATGCACTATTCGGCAACGGAAAATCCACGATGTCTGCGACAAGTGGAATATCAGCGACCTTGGCGGGTTTTTGTACGGTGCGGCATTATGGGAGGAAGGATAATTGGCCCCCATTTTATCGATGGCAGTCCAAATGGTACAAAGAATGCTGATTTCCTACGCAATGTTCTACCGATGTTACTACAAGATGTTTCACTGCATGACAGAATGGTGGTGTACTTCCAACATGATGGATGTCCGGCACATAGCTCGCTTGCGATTGAAGCGGTATTGAATAGCATATTTCATGACAGGTGGATTGGTCGTCGAAGCACCGTACGATGCCCCGCACGTTCACCGGACCTGACGTCCACGGATTTCTTTCTGCGGGGAAAGTTGACGGATATTTGCCATCGTGATCCACCGACAGCGCCTGACAACATGGCGTCAGGGCATTGTCAATGCATGTGCGAACATTACGGAAGGAGAACTACTCGCTGTTGAGAGGAATGTTGTTACACGTATTGCCAAATGAATTTAGGTTGACGGACATCATTTTGAGCATTTATTGGATTAATGTGGTATTGACAGGTAATCACGCTGTAACAGTATGCGTCCTCAGAAACGATAAGTTCGCAAAGGTACACGAATCGCATTGGAACAACCGAAATAAAATCTTCAAACGTACCTACGTTCTGTATTTTAATTTAAAAAACCTACCTGTTACCAACTTTTAGTCAAAAATTGTGAGCCATATGTTTGTGACTATTACAGTGCCATCTATCACAAAGCGAGAAAAGTGGTCCAACTAAAACATTCAAATTTCGTTATGTACTACACGAATATGTAATAAAAAATGGGGGTTCGTATTTTTTAAAAAAACGCAGTTGATATCCGTTTGACCTATGGCAGCGCCATCTAGCGGGCCAAAAACTAGCGCCATCTGGTTTCGCCCTTCAAGGTAGACAAATTTAGTTCTTTGTAGTTTTTTCGTTTCATGCTTATTTCGTGAGATATTTGGTCCACTCACTATCAGCGGACCACCCTGTATACATTACAGACATACGAGACTTGAGAAGGTCTTTGGAACCAAATATCTTGATTACATCTACTTTAGTAAAAATTTTAGGTATGTCACACCATTTTTAACTGTCTACAGATCCTACGGCAATGCTTAACTTGACAAAAAATTAGCTTTTACGATTTTATTTGGAAATTTCGCGAAAGAAAACTTACCTGTTGGTTTTTCGAAGCTATTTTATTGAGCGTAGTGCACCTCGCAAATTCTACGCTAACGATAGCGCCTAACTCCCATTTCGTATGTGGTATTCGTCGGAGCACTACTTCTCAGCCTCCTGTCCCCGTTCCCTATGTGACCTTAATGACGGTAGGACGTCACTGAACGCCTGGCAGAACGGGCAACATGCAGGATCGGCGAACGCTCGCTTCGGCGGTTACTGGTGTGCCGCACCAGCGATTTTTGCGGATGCAAAGCGTGACTGAACAAAAAAAAAAAAAAAAAAAAAAATGCGACCGTCTCTCGCTCCAGCAATTCTCGGCAATTCGTCTGACGACGCTGTATCGACAGGGTGGGATCTTTACCACGTTCCATCTCTCTCTCACTCTCTCTCTCTCTCTCTCTCTCTTTCTCTGTTACGCAAATAAAACCGTGGAACATTGCTAACCCAAGCGAGGCTCCTTCCAGCGACGCGTTCCGGTGAAAGGTTCCCAGTGTGCCGACAGAGATTATTAATCACTCGCCTGTGGCTCTTATACTGAGAAGGCAATTCACTTCCTCGCTTTGCCTGTTGAGATTCACACTGGCGAAAATGGTAAGTGTTGGACTAAGAAGCAACAGCCTCATCTTTCTCACAGTGGTGGAGATGGTCATCACATACCGAATATTTAATGATTGAACCTTCATTCTGTTACGTTACCAGTCTTCTCTGAAACTGTCCCCAATATATTTTAGAAATGTTATGCTCATTTCCCTCCATCAAATAGTCCTTTACTGACAGTGAGTACAGTAATTGCTATAGATTCTGTAGCTCTAGTGACTGTGTAAGGTTTGCTACCCTTATTAGGCACTCTCACCTCGCAAAAAAATTGTTATAGTTCATATGGTCAGCATGAATAGCATTTTGAAATAAAATATTGCTCTTTTCAGATTTAGTTGATTACAGACCGAACACGTGCATTCTCAGAACTAGCACACAGATATAATAACAAAAAACAAGAACGAAACAAAATACAAAGTGACAGATGGTTGAGCCGTGCTGCAGCTAACGTTGCTGCTGTTTGTAGCTTTCCGCCCTCTGCACCGGAGAAGGGCCCAAATTCCAAAATCCATTCGAAGATAAATAATGAAATGAAGATACTAGAATCCAAAAAAGCACAAATCGGTTTGCCACCTACTCGAGAACAAATATAAGGCAAGGGTGCGACAACACGGGTACGTCAGCGTCTGAAGGCACGATCCCGAGGTCGCTCCCCAGCCCGGCGTCATTTGTTGGCTCTGGGTGCGCGAGGCTGGACGCAAGAGCTCACGAAATGAGCCGTGATACCGCACCTGAAACGACACCGGGGTTCCTTTTTTACGCCTTCAGCGGATGCCGACACGCCGACACTTCAGAATATCCATTGCCAGCGCCGGTGGCCTGCCCCTTCACTTCATGTCGTAAATGGTTCCCAAGCGGCAAAGCCGATATCGCTACAACTGCGGCACGGAGTTCTTCCCAAGTTGAAGGCTGATTACGGAAGACAAAGTGCGGCTTATCCGCCGCGCGAATGCCCCTAAGATCACCAACTCTTGTTCAGGCATATCGATTAACAAGGCCAAGGAGGCCGTCTGAACTCTGCCCACATACTGTTGTAACTGCTCCTTATCGCGCTGCACTATCCAAATGTAACGACACTCAAGCTGTTTTCGCACTCCGGTGGTCAACTTCTGCCGAATCACGAGCTCCCTGAATTGCTGTAAGGAAAACCCTTCTGCATGGCTCGTGAGAGGAGGTTCTACAACTCAGCTCCAGCCAGCGGGTGCAACAGTGACATAACTACTTGGTGCAGAACGCGAAAGGCAGCCGCGTGTTCTTCAAGGTGAACCATCAACCATAGTAATTTCTCGACCTATTCAAGTCGCTCCACAACTAATTCAGTAATATCTCGGAGGAAATACGCCAGAGGATTAGGCAAACTGGCAAATACTGCGTCTGACTTGACAGAAGATGTAACAGTACCACCCCCGGGCAGGCTCTCGCCCTCTCCCTGACACAGCAAGTCCCGATCTTCAATCCACTTCCCATCCAACTCCAAACACATAAGCTAAAACTGTAATTAACTAAAGCTCCCAATTCAACTATTAGTTTTTTTATGATGATCTTCCAAGGCTAACATGTCCAATTCTGCTATCCGATTAGTTAAATGCATTGACAGCGCCCGCGCCATATCCAGCTGACTGTCACTAGGTTGGGTTCCTTTCAAAACACAAATAGTGTCCTCAAGGCCTCTAACGGCCTTAAACGAAAATTCAATGGCCGCTCCTGTCTCATCCACCAACGCCGGCGTGACGTCAACCGGATGAAAAACGGCAGCGCGCAAACGGGCCACCAAATCCGAAACACTGCTTTCAATCGGCTGGCGCCTCATTGCCAACTCGTAAACAAGTTGGTCCTTCCTGAGCAGGCCGATCTTTGGACACTATCTGACCGCTATTGCCCGCATCTCGTGGTCGTGAGGTAGCGTTCTCGCTTCCCACGCCCGGGTTCCCGGGTTCGATTCCCGGCGGGGTCAGGGATTTTCTCTGCCTCGTGATGGCTGGGTGTTGTGTGATCTCCTTAGGTTAGTTAGGTTTAAGTAGTTCTAAGTTCTAGGGGACTGATGACCTACGATGTTAAGTCCCATAGTGCTCTGAGCCATTTGAACCATTTGACCGCTATTAGAATACACCTGAAACAATCAACAACCAAAACAATATGGTGCCACAAAACAGAAACAAGGGTGAAACTCACAGTAACTGGAATAGCAAGCACAAACGTAATCACGCTCTGCTACCAGTGAAATGCCTGAGCTAGCAGGACAGACCGGATTAGGTTGTGGAAAGGGAGCAAAATAAATTTCTGTCAGTTTCACTCAACTTACAAACTTTATTCATCAACACACAATATTACGACAAGGATGCAAAACAGTCAAAACTTGAATCGACGTCCTTTGATTAACCTTAGATCGGCTGAGGGCCACACTCAAAATCCAAGACACAAGGCCTATGCAAGAAATTGAAATACAAGGTTCTTCTGGAGGTTTCACCCAAGAATAGATTCTAGATCTTCAATGTAAATAGGCTGAGGGCCTTAGCAACTTAATTTTAATGGAAATTGGCTGGAGGCAGCATATTAAGAGTTCCAGTCAAAATGCAGAAGGCCTTGTCTTAAAACAAAAGCATAACAATCTTATGCCTAGAGGGCAAGACGAGAACAGTAAGAGACATTAAGACTCGGCTGAATGCCGCACATCAACAAATAATTTAATGGCTTAGGCCCTAGAAAACAGAGTTTCAATTTTAATTAGGCAGAAGGCCGTATCTTAAAACATTTCATATGAAATTCGGTTGAAAGCACCTATAAAGAATGACAATCTCATGCCTTAAGGGCAAGAGAAGAAGTGTAATTTAAGAGATATTAACACTCGGCAGAAGGCCACATAAGGACAAAATATGTTTAACGGCTCAAGGCCTAGAAAAGAGTTTCAATTTAAAAGCCAAAAAGGCTTATCTAAGAATATCTCATGTGAAATTGGACGAAGGGCCTCATATAAAAGAATAACAATCTCATGCCTTAAGGGCAAGTCAAGAACATTAAGAGATATTGATACTCGGCTGAGGGTCACATATCAACCAAATAACTAAAACCCAAACAGGGAATTACTATGTAACACACAAGGAATGGCGCTCAGAATGTTCCAAGGGTCGGCCTGGCATTGTAACACTAACGCCCATTTAGATGAGACAGGCAGCCTGTCCAACGACTTCTTAATCTGAAGGCAATCCATCCGACAGATAGCCGACCGACCAATCAACAAAATCAGTTCCGCTCGACGCAACCAGCTCAACGACCACAAGATTCCAATTCAACACACAGAATATCGGCGCGCACAGCGACAAACAACACCTGAGCTGTCGAACTAGACGCCGCGCTGGACAGCAACAACTCGACGAGGAAAACAAACTACCGAAAATTGCGTCAACGACCAGTGCAGGCAACCGGAACGTCAACGGCCACACGAAAGAAGATACCGCTGGTCAACTTCAATAACAGGGAATAAATTAAGTTAAACTCCATAGGAAGACCGCTAGAATCTTAGCTGACTTGAATACACGCTCGTTGTTGCTCGCGGGAATGTCCCAAAAACGACAACCAGGATCAAACGAAGAAATGCAAACAGTTGGGCGACTAACTTCGTAGCACTCGCAAGCAGCACCTCACACCCCAACAGCGCTTGCAGACCGCCAGCGGCCCCAGCCGGAGTACGTGGGACGGAGACTTACTTACTGCTCCACGCCAACCGACCGTCTGGTCACACACCGGCCAGCCAGAAACTATATCCGCCACACCAAAGGTAGTACAGCATTACTAGTATCCATACACGCTGCTGCTGCCACTCATGGAGAGGACAGCAACATTTTCGCGTTAACCGCAGGAGAAATAAAACCACAGGACTGCAGCCGAGGTTTAACCCGAGACAAGCATGACTCGAGCCAGCCACGGCTCAGTTAGCACTGACTTCTCTATGCAGACGTTGCTGATCTCAGTCGTTAATTGAAGACTGTTGACTAATGCATTGTCCATAGTGAGAGATAATATCTGAAATTTTGTATTCTTGGCACACTCTTGATACTGTGGATATCAGAATATGGTATTCCCTAACGATTTCCGAAATAGAATGTCTCATGCGTCTAGCCCCAACTACCATTCTGCATTCAAGGTATGTTAATACCCACAGTGCGGCCATACGTTGGGAGCCTTTCCACATGTTTGTGTGATACTACTGCCATCTGTATATGTTCATGTCACTATCCCATGACTGTCATGGGTATACAGTTGCTTTCCTTCATGGCACCCATTGGTGGACGAGCAGAAGCACAATAGCCATACTGGTACGCGCTGACACCAGCACATCTCTCAGTCTCAGCTGCTATAGGAAGAGAGGCATCTGCTCAATACACCTCTACACTGTAGTCAGCAAGTTGCAGTTTGGTCAGTGTTTCCTCTGCTGCTTCTGGCAGCCAGCAGATTGCCAGGATGTAGACTGCGCCCTGGAAAGGCAGCAGACTGCTCTGCATGAGGTGGCTGTAGTCATGAAGTGTTACGTCATTGCTACTCGGGAGAATGACTAATGACACCAGTGTCCCCTCACAGAGGGGACTCCCGAGTTGGTGGTAATTTGGCAGCTCGTCACGTGGTAGGAGGCTCCCTAGTTACCTCATAATGAAGGCAGAAGCGAGGCAGATAATTCGTGGCTGAGCGGGATGTTGCATCACAGATGATGATCGTATAGGTACGTCATGGACATAATGTGACAGGTCCCACATCGATAACAGCTCTTTGCAACCTGAGAACTAAGTTGCAGAAGTAAGGGTATTTGTACTCATCACTCAGCACTGATGACATTACATCATTGTAAGAATGAGTGTGCTCTAGTATTCTTCTCATGTCTGTACTCTGTAGCCCTTCATGGTGTGTCTTCCACTATTCACACTTTCGATGCAGTTCAAATGTTGAAATGTGTGGGAATTCTTAAAGGACCAAACTGCTGAGGTCATCGGTCACTAGACATACACACTGCTTAAACTAACTTAAACTAACTTATGTTAAGAACAACACACACACCCATGCCCAAGTGAGGAGTTGAACCTACGGCGGGAGGGGACGCGCAATCTGTGGCATGGTGCCTCAAACCGCGCTGCCACTCCGCGCAGCTCGATGCAGTTAATTCTGTGGCATCTATGTGCTGAAACCCGTTCTTGTGTGTGGCTTATATGTTCTTGCTTCACTGTGCTGTCTAATCCATGAGGTCATTTTACAGCATCGACTTCTTGGTTCTCAAGCTTGGTGGTATGCGGCTGTCAGCTTGGTGATGCACTCATGCTGCATGCAATATCGATTATCCTTGTGTGTGCTGTCCTTAGGTTAGTTAGGTTTAAGTAGTTCTACGTTCTAGGGGACTGATGACCTAAGATGTTAAGTCCCATAGTGCTCAGAGCCATTTGAACCATTTTTTTTTTTGAAACTTTGAAAGTTCACACATTTGCCCTGAATACCGTTCTGGGGCGTAACATTATTATCGAATTCCTTGTCTATTTCATCAGAGCATTCAGCAACAGAAGAATAAATTACTATACTCCTCTGTACGCGTAGCAGCCTCTGTTATTGTCATTATCGCTATATGAGATATACGATGATAGAAGCATAATTGTCACACAGTCCTCCAATACTCGTTCTCCGAATATTGAGAAGACTTCACTATCTTTCTTCAATAGATTTTTCAGTATCGCTTTGTGCGACTGTTTATTTTACTTGTCGATAACGTATGTGAAACTTTTTGACAGTCGATACTGTGGGTGCTGAAGTCATCATATACATCTCTGTCTTTTTTCCTAACATTGAGTTTAGGCTATCTTAATACTCTACAGCCGGTATGTCTGAATCTGATGGTCACAGCGGTTATGGTCTTAAAGCCCAAAGACTGGTTTGACGCAGTTCTTCATGCTACTCTACCGTGCGGAAGCCTCTTCATCTCCTAATAACTACAGTAACTTATATACTACTGAATCTGCCTTCTGTATTCATCTCTTAGTCTCCGTCTACGATTTTTATCCCTCATACTTCCCTCCAGTACCAATTTGGTGATACCTCGACGTCTCAGAATGTGTCCTATCAACCGATCCCTTCTTCTAGTCAGGTTGTAGCACAAATTTATTTTCTACCCAAATCTACTCAGTACCTCTTTATTAGTTATGTAATCTACCAATCTAATCTTCAGCATTCTTCTGTAACGCCACACTTTAAGAGCTTCTATTCTCTTCTTGTCTGATCTGTTTATCATCCATGTTTCACTTACATATATGACTACACTCCATACAAATACTTCAGAAAAGTCTTCCTAATACTTGCACCTATATTCGAAGTTAAGAAATATCTCTTCTTCAGAAACCCTTTTCTTGCCAGTGTCATTCTAAATTTTATGTCCTCTTTACTTTTGCCAACATCAGATATTTTGCTGCACAAATAGCAAAACTCACCTATTACATTAAGTGTCTCGTTTCTTAATCTCAGTATCACCTGCTTTAATTCGTCTACATTGCATTATCCTTGGTTTGGTTTTGATGGTGTTCCTCTCACATCCTCCTTTCAAGCCCGTTCCATTCAAATCTTCTTTCAAGTTCTTTATTGTCTGTGATAGAGTTGCATAGCCATCAGCAAACTTTATAGATTTTATTTCTTCTCCCTCGGCTTTAATTCCTACCTCAATATTTTCGTCGGCAGAAGTAGCCGATAATTAATCGAAGTCGATTGATTCATTTTGCTCTTGCCCATATCAAGTGGCAATTGGATTAATTTTGGACCCAATACTTTTAGTTGTTGCGATAAATACTCCTCATTCTGAAGGATCAAATATACCTTTTCGGCAAAAGTTCCATATGAAAAATTTTCCCACTCTCTGGGTTTCAACGATTTCTCAGTTCCTATTCTGTAGGGGAGACGTTAGCTCTGAGACTTTACTGCGAATACCGCGGCAGTTAACAGCTAAACGAGCCAGAAGGTTGATGACTTAAAATAAAAAAAAGAAAATTGCAGATAATTTGTTGATCATAGAGTTGAAGGACGGCGACATCTCCAGCCAGCTCTCGTTGAAGTGCCAGACGAAAGTGACCGAGATAATTTGTTGATCATAGAGTAGAAGGACGGCGACATCTCCAGCCAGCTCTCGTTGAAGTGCCAGATGAAAGTGACCGCTCTTTAGCAGTGGCGGCGTCCATCTCCGGCCCGATACGTGTGGGAACCACCACTAGCAGCGGTCGCAGGCCGTGCCGAAGCTCTGGAGACAAATGCCAAGGGCGGCAAGTCTGGAGGTGACGGCGCGGTTGGTTCTCGCAGACAGGGGCAGGTGGGCCAAGCGCTTGCCGGCGTCCAGCTGGCGGCTGGAGTGAGATATGGCCCTCAACAGGTGGCCGGATCCAGGGGAGGGAACTGGCTGCGAAGCCGCTAGTCCGACCGCTGCGCGTTCATCACGCGACTCGGGCGTTGTGGGCATCTGCGGTGTTTCGTAAAGAGGGCGCGTATGGGGGCGGCAGATGGTGTGACTTTTCGAAATGAAAAACGGTTCCACTCATGGGAAATAATCGCCCTCAAACAACTCGAAGAGCCAAGTTTCGGTTCTTGGGATATAATGTTTCCCAGCGTATATGATTTTTGCTATCGTAGTCTTCATCTGTCTTCACTACTTGCTATCGGTTAATTCATTGTATCATTATAGTGTCGTTGGATTTAGTTATATCATTTTAGATTTCTTTTCGAGTAATCTTTGCCTAATTAACCTCAATGCATGTGTTTTGGTCGCCTTTACTTCTATGGTCAACGAAACACTGTGAAGCGTGTGGTAGGGGGTATATTCCACTGTGCCACAGGGAAACTCATTATTAGGAAAAGATAGAATAACCCGCGAAAGGATAACGTTCTACGACTCGAAGCTTGGAACGGCAGAAGTTTCAACGTGGTAGGGAAGCTACAAACTCTGAAAAGGGAAATGCAGAGGTTCAATCTAGATATAGTAGAGGTTAGTGAAGTGAAATGGAAAAAAGACAAGGATTTATGGTCAGATGAGTGTAGACTAATATCAACTGCAGCAGAAAATCGTATAACAGAGTAGAGTAATGTGTTACTGTGAACAGTTCAGTAATGGGGTTATTCTGATCACAATCGGCAGTAAACCAACACCGACGTCGATAGTTCAGGGATACACGAGGCGATCGCAAGATGAAGATGAAGAGACAGAGAGTATATCAGGATACTGGAAGGGTAACAAAGTATGTAAAGGGAGATGAAAAGCTAATAGTCATAGGGGACTGGAGTACAGTTGTAGTGGAAGGAGTAGAAGAAAAGGTTATAGGACAAGGGGTGAGAAAGGAGAAAGACTAATTGAGTTCTATAATAAATTTCAGCTCGTAATAGCGAATAATCTGTTCAAGAATCACAAGAGGAGTAGGTATACTTGATAGGCCTGGTGATACGGGAAGATTTCAGTCAGATTACATCATGGTCAGACAGAGATTTCGAAATCAGATACTGGACTGTAAGACGTACCAAGGAGCAGATATATACTCAGACACAATGTAGCAATGATGAAGAGTAAACTGAAGTTTAAGGTATTATTCGGGAGGAATCAACAATACACAAAGAAGTGGGATTACGAGATATGCTTGAACTTGTTTAACGGTATAAATACAGCAATAAAGAATAACTCAATAGGCAGTACAGTTGAAAAGGAATGGACATCTCTAAATAAGGCAATCACAGAAATTGCAAAGAAAAACGTAGGTACAAAGAAGGTAAATGCGAAGAAACTATGAGTACTGAACAAATACTTCAGTTGTTCTATGAAAGAAGGAAGTACAAGAAAGTTCAGGGAAATTCAGGAACACAGAAATACATGTCGCTGAGGAATGAAATTAATAGGAAGTGCAGAGAAGCTAAGACGAAATGGCTGCATGAAAAGTTTGAGGAAATCGAAAAAGAAATTACTATCGGAAGGACTGACTCAGCATAAAGTCAAAACAACCTTCGGTGAAATTAAGAGGAGGGATGGTAACATTAAAAGTGCAACGGGAATTCCACTGTTAAAGAGAGCAGATAGGCGGAAACAATACACTGAAAGCCTGTATGAGTGGGAAGATTTGTCTGATGTGGTAGAAGAAGAAACAGGAGTCGATTCAGAAGGGATAGGTGATGCAGTATTAGAATCAGAATTTAAAAGAGCTTTGGAGGACTTAAGATCAAATAAGGCATAAGGGATAGATAACATTCCATCAGAGTATATAAAATCATTGGGGGAAGTGGCAGCGAAACGACTATTCACGTTGGTGTGTAGAATGTATGAGTCTGGCAACATACCATCTGACTTTCGGAAAAGCATCATCCACACAGTTCCGAAGACGGGAAGAGGTGACATGTGCGAGAATCATCGCACACTCAGCTTAACAATCCCAGTTGTTAGAAGAATAATATACAGAAGAATGGAAAAGAAAATTGAGGATGCGCTAGATGACGTCAGTTTGGCTTTAGGAAAGGTGAAGGCACGAGAGACGCAATTATGACGTTGCTGTTAATAATGGAACAAAACTAAAGAAAACTCAAGACACGTTCATAGGATCTGTCGACCTCGGAAAAGCGTTCGACAATATGAAATAATGCAAGATGTTCGGAATGCTGAAAAAAGTGGGGGTACGCTATAGGCAGAGACTGGCCATATATAATACGTACAAGAACCATGAGGGAATAATAAGACTGGACGACCAAGAACGAAGTGCTCGTATCATAAAGGGTGTAAGAAACTATGTAGCCTTTCTCCCCTACTGTTCAGTCGGTACATCGAGGAAGCAATGCTCAAAATAAAAGAAAGATTCAGTGGTGGAATTAAAATTCAACATGAAAGGATATCATTGAGACGATTCGCTGATGAATTTAAAAGAGCTTTGGAGGAGTTACGATCAAATAAGGCAGAAGAGATACATAACATTCCATTAAAATTTCTAAAATCATTGGTGGAAGTGGCAACAAAACGACTATTCAACTTGATGAATGTATGAGACTGGCGACATCCTACCTGACTTTCTGAAAAATATCATCCACACAATTCCGAAAACGGCAAGAGCTGACAAGTCCGAGAATTATCGCACAATTACTTAACATCTCATGTATCCAAATTGCTTACAAGGATGGTATACAAAGAATGGAAAAGAAATTTGAGGATGTGTTGGATGACGATGACTTTGGCATTAGGAAGTGTAAAGACACAACAGAGGCAATTCTATCGTCACGATTAATAATGGAAGAGAGACTAAGGAAAAATCAAGAAACGTTCATAGGATTTGTCGACCTTGAAAACGCGTTCGACGGTGTAAAATGGTGCAAGATGTTCAAAAACTTGAGAGAAAGAGGAGTAAG
This sequence comes from Schistocerca americana, assembly GCF_021461395.2. Lineage (NCBI taxonomy): Eukaryota > Metazoa > Arthropoda > Insecta > Orthoptera > Acrididae > Schistocerca > Schistocerca americana. The sequence goes on along the minus strand of NC_060127.1, from coordinate 93,870,051 downwards.
ATATAGGGGGGACGGGTCATATAGAATATGTACAACAGCCAAGAGGGAATAATAGGAGTGGACGACCAAGAAAGAAGTACTCGGATTAAAAAGGGTGTAAGACAAGGCTGTAGTCTTTCGCGCCTACTATTCAGTCTCTACATCGAAGAAGTAATGACGGAAGTGAAAGAAAGATTCAGTAGTGGAATTAAAAGTAAACATGAAAGGATATCATTGATACGATTCGCTGATAACATTGCTATCCTGAGTAAAAGTGAAGAAGAATTAGATGATCTGCTGAATGGAATGAACAATCTAATGAGTACAGAATACGGATCAAGAAAAAATTTAAGAATGACGAAAGTAATGAGAAGTTGCAGAAATGAGAACAGCGAGGAACCTACCATCAGGATTGATGGTTACGAAGTAGATGAAATTAAGGAATTCTACTACCTAGGCAGTAAAATAACCAGTGACTGACGGGGCAAGGTGGACATCAAAAGCAGACTAGCACTGGCAAAAAGGTCATTCCTAGACAGGAGAAGTCTACTAGTATCAAACGTAGGCCTTTATTTGAGGAAGAAAATAATGGGAAAGTACACATGGAGCACAACATCGTGTGGTAGTGAAACATGGACTGTGGGACAACCGGAACAGAAGAGAATCGAAGCATTTGAGATGTGATGCTACAGAAGAATGTTGAAAATTTGATGGACTGATAAGGTAAGGAATGAGGGAGTTCTGCGCCGAATGGGAGAGGAAATAAATATGTGGAAAACACTAAGAAGGAGAAGGGACAGGATGATAGGATATCTGTTAAGACATCAGAGAGCTGTAGAAGGCAAAAACTGTAGAGGAAGATAGAGATTAGAATAAATTCAGTAAATATTTGAGGATGTAGTTTGCAAGTGCTACTCAGAGATGAAGAGGTTGGCACAGGAGAGAAATTTGTGGCTGGCCGCTTCAAACCACTCAGAAGAAGACTGAAAAATCTTTTTATTCAAATTAGCATTGTGCATCGTCCCTCCCCAACTGGCATCAGCTACAGGCTGCCTGCGACGAATTTATCAGATACTAAGAACTTTTATTTCTCGTATATTTTCTGTTGTCAGTGAGTGTCATCACGCCAGTGGTGAAATCATAGTATAACCATGACACAGAGGAAACCGCAAAAAATATTCGTGTAAGTCAAATCTTCTTCTATATAGATACTTTTCTAGTACAGCATATCTTTTCCAAAGAATTATGCTCGAGGGAAAAGTTTGCGATATTGTGGAACAAACGAATACCCGGTACATCGATGTTTGAAATGAATAGCTCACGTCGATACCATTTAGTGCACTTCGTTATTAGAATATATATAGAAGTAATTATTAACGTCAGCTATAAATCGCAGTTGCAGATAACACGCTGACTGATAATCGATATAACGCTTGAGAAATTATCACGCCGTTATTAACTGGAATTGGCTTGAAAGAAACCACTAACTTAAAAAAAACACAATTACATCGTATAAGTTCTTCAACAGAGCCTAAGTATCATTAATAATTCTATACAGCTCACTCCGAGTAACACACATACACTGACTTCACAACCATCGTAAAATAGTTCATTTCCTTCTATTGTACTATCTTCACTATGAGGCGTATTAGACGATCATTAACGGTTGGGAAAGCTTCCTTAGAGTTTCGTATGCATTGATTACTGAGAATGTAAAGTAGTCAGTCTAAATCTTCGCATTATTGGTTGCCAGAGATATAACTACATTTTCGAGCCCGTAAAATGCGTAAGAACATATACTGTCATTGGAACTTCAGTTTAAGCTTTCAGTTACTTGTTCTGAGCTATAAGAATGTCCACTCAGAGTTGTTTGACTAATCTTCCTTCAACTCGGAAACATCAAAATGAAAGACTGACGTATTAAGTAACCCTCACAACATGAGTATCTCAATTTATCTTCTGAGCACTTATTACGTGGAATAGCTCAAATTAAAAAGTGAGCACAATTAATTAATTCATTTGTAATAATAAAATTAAGTCTCGAGAGTTTCTTCCAGGTCGTTTGCCGCGTGCTGGCCGTCGATTGGACTCCAAAACCACTCGGTACATCCGCTGGCGCGTCTTCAAAAAATGCTGGAACACCTTGCCGAACTCGTTAGTGGATCATGAAACAGACACAAAACAAACGTTTTTAGTACATCAATTCATACAAAATCAGTAATAGAAAATTTTAACACTTATTGCTATTTGCCTGGCGTCGCTCGGCAGAAACCAGCAGTGTTTGTCATGACACATCGTTAACACTACAAACGGCCGTAGAAAACTACGATGTTATTCGGTAGTCAACTTCTGGATGATGGAGCTTTCCTTACTGTCCGTGCTCGCTAAGACAAGTCGATATTCCTTGAAGAAAACATTCTCTCAGCATTTTCCTGCCCCGGTGGATGTGACGGACAACGAGATTTTCATGGATTATGTACTAGTCTCCAAGCCTTGTTTGGACTGAAACCTCTCTTCCTGTTTGGTAGATTGTCCGACATGTTTCTTCTACTGCGATCTCTCAAAAACAAGGACATGAATGGGCTTAGTGCGCGTCGGAAATCGAACTCAGAATCAGATATAAATAGTAGCACGAGCCCAATGAATAGTGCACAGTGTGATTAAGAGACCAGGCGTCGAGTAAGCAACTGAAGATGACGATTCTGTCGGTTGTAGATATATTGAGCGGAAACAGGAATTCAAACGCGGTTTGGCACCCGGAAGTACAATAGTCAACAAAATTTGGTCGTTGTTCATTAGAACTGCTCCAGATCACAAAAAGTGACTGCAAAAGTAATAACAGAAAATTTATCATTCGCTGAAGTATTGGCAACGCACCTTCTGACAAATTGCGTAGGCGCACTAGCTTTTTGCAATGCGTTTGCAATTCGTTCAGGGCGCTAGCCCAAGGCACTGAACCAGTTTGTTCTCAAAGGTTGACGACTCAAGCCCACTGATTGCAGGCGTAATTCTGCGATCGGGTTTCCCTCCGTCCCAATTACGGCGCAAGACAGCTTTTTTTCCCGTTGGACTCGTGAAACTCTCAAACGTTCCGCACTCGTAAAATGAACTGCAGTGGATGTCGCGTTGAAATTAAGAATGAAAGCACATAACATATTTAGTTCCAGGCTTGTAAAGTATTTGGAGTAGTTATAATGTTGAGCTGTTGCAAAATGTCATACGATTCCGTTCTGGTTGGAGAACTCTCCTCCATAAGCATTTCATGAAACCTGACAAGTTGTTTAAAAAAAAAAAAAAAAAAAAAAAAAACAATTCAGATGACGAAGGTGTCACTGGGGGGAGCAATTGAGATTGATCACCAAATGGAGGGGTGGGGGTGGGTTGCAGAAGTACTGTGGACTATCGTAATAGTGATCTTTTGCAATGAGAATGAGTCCACTTAGACCTCAAAAAGATACTCAGAAACAGTTGTTTGGCTTTGCTCTCTATCCATATTTCGTTCGTTCTCATGCTATGAATTTGTTTCCTTGTTTCAGACCATATTGCTCCGGTTTTCTTCTCCGGTTCGTCTTACCATTAATTTTTTCTCTTCCTCGCTAAGCAAATATAGTTTTGTTTGCTTGGTGAGACTGTAAAATTATAAGCTGCGTTTTCTAGTACTACGCAGAAGGCCTGTTCTTCTGTTTGATCTCCCAACTGATTTTTAACTTGCACTGATTGCAGTTTCAGATTGTAAGATATATTTTGAATTATTTTACGTTCTATTTTTTCATATTTTCGATATCTGATTGCTATTTAAAAATTAGCGTTTAGTGTGACTGATGATGCAATTCTTGCAGTAAGTACTCTGGGGACGATGAAATATTTTCATTTCTTTTTGTCAACTTATCACTTTCATTAGTTTTCTTTCCAGTTGCAATTTCTTGAATTATTTCATCGAATTATTTAATTTCGTGGAGTGGCCTTATTATCTCATAGTTTGTTTTGATGTCATTTGGTGCACGTTTATTACAAGCAGTATGTCAGTCTTCCTGTTTGTTTTATTTTTATTTTTTTTTCTTACCATGAAAATCTACAAACTTACTTATCCGGAATTTTAAGGTTTCAACCTGTTTCTGGACTGTTGTGACGTCACAAGCCAAGACCAGTTCTACTTTCCCAGAGGCTCTGGCTAATTTGACTCTACTGTTGACTTTAAGGATATGCCTTTACTTGTGTCACACTCCTATTAATAAAGTGTCCACATTCAGCCTCCCGATCTCCAGATCGCCTGTCTTTGTTTCACTGCCGCGAACTTTCAATTCCATATTCGACAGGCTACTCTTTAACTGTAACCAATGGTCTGAAGACGGGCAGCTGGCCCAAAACCGGTTATACTGAAATAAAGAAATGTAATCTGGAGACTGAATTTGTACAGTGCTTTTATAAGTAACGATCGCGGCAGCTCCATGATAACGAATATGTCTACTTTTGATAGATTTTCTTATTACTTTCCCAATCATGCTTTTGGATGATAATGCAGGGAGCCTGAAAGGTTGTGAAAGTCTCCCATCAATTCTGCTTTGGATTTTGTATTAGTCACAATCTGTTTTACGACTGATGCAAGGGCTCTGTGGTTTATGCTTTGCAAGTTTGAATAAAATGATTTAAGTTTCTTTTAGACAGAAAATGTGATCGATAGGTTAGTCTTACGATTATCTCTAACTGCGAATATTTTTGGTTCACCTTGACGAGGAGCGCAACTACTGTAACCTATTACCTGTTATTCTTCCACAATGCCATTTGGAGTAACATAAACTGCTGGGCATTAAAATTACGACTCCAGGAAGAGTAAGAAATCTGGAGAACACCCTAGTCAGAACAACCTTTTAACAGCCTGTCTGTAGACAGCACAGGCAATGTGAGGTCTTACGCTACGTTGTTGAACTTAACAAGCCTCCTGTAGAAATTATCGACTACGAAATTCAGAGGTGACTGTGTTGTGTAGCGTAACACCCGTTGTATGCAATGTGAAAGAAAAAATACGTTAATTGTTTCTGACTAAATGATGCCCAAAGTCGGACCGACTCATCAATGAATCGTGGTTTCGGATCACATAAAATGCTTCTTTCATCTGTGTGAGAGAAGACTATATTGAAATCGTTCATTACAGGTGCCTTAGGACAAAATACGTTCCATTCTACCGGTAAATTAGTTGGTCCCGGCGGAGGTTCGAGTACTCCCTCAGGCATGGGTGTGTGTGTTTGACCTTAGGATAATTTAGGTTAAGTTGTGTAAGTTTAGGGACTGATGACCTTAGCAGTTCAGGGCGCTAGCCCAAGGCACTGAACCAGTTTGTCCCATAAGATTTCACACACATTTGAACATTTTTTTTTGTAAATTAGTAAACTGAAAACGTATTTTCATTTGAATTAACAAGCTTGGTTAAACAAAACAGAATGGCCGTACCATTCAAAGCTGCATGTGAAACAATTTCTATTCGCTCCAGCAAATCAGGCTTCCTCAATACAGAAGAAGCAGGTTTTGTGTAAGGTACGAGGGTCACTCCGAAAGAAATGCACACTATTTTTTTTTAAATCCATCTTTTATTCTACATGTTTGAAAGTTTTGCAGTGTGTAGATACATCCTTTGGGAACAATATTTTCATATCTCCACATAATTTCCATCCCAACTGCCTTACGCCGTCTTGGAACCAGCGCCTGTATACCCGCACGGAAAAATTGTGGACCAACCTGTCGGAGCCACTGTTCGGCAGCGTGCACAAGGGAGTCATCATCTTCAAATCTTGTTCCATGAAGAGAGCCTTTCAGTTTCCCAAAGAGGTAATAGTCAGATGGAGCTAGATCAGGACTGTAAGATGGGTGTTTCAGTGTTGTCCATCCGAGTTTTGTGATCGCTTCCAAGGTTCTTTGACTGACATGTGTCCGTGCATTGCAGTGCAACAGCAAAACATACTGCTTTTGCAGATGTGGTCGAACACGACTCAGTCGAACTTGACGTTTCCTCAGTGTCGTCACATATGCATCAGAATTTATGGTGGTTCCACTTGGCATGATGTCCACAAGCAAGAGTCCTTCGGCATCGAAAAACACCGTAGCCATAACATTTCCAGCAGAAGGTTTTGGATTTTTTTTTCTTGGGTGAATTTACATGATGCCACTCCATTGATTGCGTCTTCGTCTCTGGTAAAAAATGATGGAGCCATATTTCACCATCTGTCACAATTCTTCCGAGAAATTCATCTTCACCATTCTCGTACTGTTAAAGTTCGCTGCATACCGTTTTTCTTGTTTCTTTGTGAGCCACTGTCAACATCCTGGGAACCCACCTGGCACAAACCTTTTTTAACGCCAACACTTTCAGTATTCTGCAAACACTTCCTTCCCCTATCCCAACTTAGCGTGAGCATTCGTCCACTGTGATGCGTCTATCAGCAGCCACGAATTCGTTAACTCTCTGCACATTGTCTGGAGTGTGGGCAGTACGAAGCCTGCCGCTGCGAGGACAACCCTCAATTTTGCCGTGTCCGCTTTCATCACATAACCTGCTTGCCCACTGACTAACTGTACTGCTATCGACAGCAGCATCTCCATACACCTTTTTCAACCTCTTGTGGATGTTTCCCACTGTTTCATTTTCACAGCACAGGAATTCTGTGACAGCACTTTGCTTCTGACGAACGTCAAGCGTAGCAGCCATCTTGAAGACATGCTGTGACGGCGCCACTCACGGGAACGGGTTGAACTAAGTTTGAAAACAAGCGGGAAGGATGTATCTACACACTGTAAAACTTTCACACGTGCAGAATGAAAACTGTATTTTTACAAAAATAGTGTGCATTTCTTTTGGAGTGACACTCGTATGTAAGTTATAATTATCTTAAATGGGTGTAATAATTACTGAAAGTGTCCTAACCAAACCACTAATTTTGACGACAAAACCACACCAGTTGTCACTTGAGATGAGCTACTAAATGTAATAATGTGATTAAAATGATAGACCGGAGTGCAAGATATTGAGTTTCACCTTATTATTCAATAAGATGACTAATAGTAGATGACAAAAGTCATGGGATATTTATAATCTCATGTCGGACCTCGTTTTGCTCGGCGGAGTGCAGCAACTCGACTCAACAAATCGTAGGAACTCCCCTGCAGAAATTATGCTTCCTCTGTAGCCGGTCATAATTGCGAAAGAGTTGCCAGTGCAGAATTTTTTGCACGAAATGCCATCTCGATTATGTCCCACAACTGTTCGATGGGTTCATGTCGGGAGATGTGCGTGGCCAAACCATTCTCTCGAGCTGTCGAGAAGGTTCTTCAAACCAAGCGCTAACAGTTGGCCATAGCGCATTGTCATCTATAAAAATTCCGTCGTTGTTTGGGAACAACAAGTCCATGGACTTCTAGTCTGCTAGTCTCCCAGTAGCTGAATATAACCATTTACAGTCAATGATCGGTTCAATTGGACCCTTTCCATTCCACGTAAACATATTCCACACCATTGTGGAGCCACCACCAGCTTCCGTACTGTCTTCTTGACAACTTGGGTCCATGGATTCGTGGGGTCTGTGGCACACTGGAACACTACCGTCAGCTCTTACCAACTAAAACAGGGACTCATGTGACCAGGCCACAGTTTTCCAGTAGTGTGACGTCAGGCGCAATGTCGTGACGTCAGCGAAATCACTCGTTTCGGGCGTCCGCTCCCACAGCCCATTAACGTCAAATTTCGCCACGCTGTCTTAACGGACACGTTCGTCGTACGTCCCACATTGATTTTTGCTGTTATTTCACGCAGTATTGGTTGACTTTTAAGACTGAGAGCTCTACGCAAACGTTGCTGCTCTCGGCCGTCAAATAAAGGCCGTCTGCCACGTGGTTGTCGACGGTGAGAGGTAATGCATGAAGTTTAGTATTCTCGGCACACACTGTTGATTTCGGATTTCGGAATTTCCCAACGATTTCCGAAATGGGATGGCCCATATGTCTAGGTCCACGTACTATTCCGCGTTCAAAGCCTGTTAATTCTCGTCGTGCGCCACTAATCACGGCGGAAACATTTTCTCATGAATCATCTGAGTACAACGCACTGCTCATTTACACCTCGCGTACGCCTTTCTACCGCCATCTGTACTCCGATGAGCCAGAACATTATGACCATCCGTTTAATAGCATGTTGGCCCACTTTTCAAACACAGCATAGCAGTGGTTCTACTTGGCGTAGACTCTAGTCGTTGATAGGTTTCCAGAAGCATGACCTGCTAGGGTAGCCGAGAGCGCTAACGCGCTGCTTCCTGCAGTTGGGTAGGCGCGCCGGCCCCGAATCGAATTCGCCAGGCGGAATAACGACGAAGGCCGATGTGCCGGTCAGCCTGGATGTGGTTTTTAGGCGGTTTTCCACATTCCGCTAGGTGAATACCTGACTGGTCCCCATGTTCCACCTCGGTTACACGGCTCGCAGACATCTGAACACTTTCGCACTATTCAATGGATTGCACTCGACGCAGACAATTGTACACTAATTCCGTCCTGGGGGGGGGGGGGGAAGGTATGGGGTGGTGGCAGGAAGGACATCCGGCCACCCCTTAAACATTAACATGCCAAATCCGATTAACGATGCCTGACTCTGCGTAACTGCGGGACACTGCTCAAGCGATAGATACAATAGGTTTCCAAAAGCATGTGGTGGCAGACGTCTACTCACTTGGCACTAAATACCCGCAAATGGTTGGACGGTAGTTTGTAACAGCACGTCTTGACATTCGTTCGAGATATACTTGACAGGAACGCCGGAACAGCCCTTTGAAATTTGTCACATTGTCGTTTTCTGTGTGATTTCCCTTAGACATGAACTGCATATTCCCAGAACACTTCCAACAACTATAGGTACGCCATTCGCGTTTCATAACGCTGATGCCTCATGATCTAATTTTGTGTCTCTTCCTAGTTCTCGTAGGTGTGACCTCCAGTCCGAAGACTGGTTTGTAGTAAGACTTCACGCTAAAGTACGAGGGCAGTTCAATAAGTAATGCAACACATTTTTTTTTCTCGGCCAATTTTGGTTGAAAAAACCGGAAATTTCTTGTGGAATATTTTCAAACATTCCCGCTTCGTCTCGTATAGTTTCATTGACTTCCGACAGGTGGCAGCGCTGTACGGAGCTGTTAAAATGGCGTCTGTAACGGATGTGCGTTGCAAACAACGGGCAGTGATCGAGTTTCTTTTGGCGGAAAACCAGGGCATCTCAGATATCATAGGCGCTTGCAGAATGTCTACGGTGATCTGGCAGTGGACAAAAGCACGGCGAGTCGTTGGGCAAAGCGTGTGTCATCATCGCCGCAAGGTCAAGCAAGACTGTCTGATCTCCCGCGTGCGGGCCGGCCGTGCACAGCTGTGACTCCTGCAATGGCGGAGCGTGCGAACACACTCGTTCGAGGTGATCGACGGATCACCATCAAACAACTCAGTGCTCAACTTGACATCTCTGTTGGTAGTGCTGTCACAATTGTTCACCAGTTGGGATATTCAAAGGTTTGTTCCCGCTGGGTCCCTCGTTGTCTAACCGAACACCATAAAGAGCAAAGGAGAACCATCTGTGCGGAATTGCTTGCTCGTCATGTGGCTGAGGGTGACAATTTCTTGTCAAAGATTGTTACAGGCGATGAAACATGGGTTCATCACTTCGATCCTGAAACAAAACGGCAAATAATGGAGTGGCGCCACACCCACTCCCCTACCAAGAAAAAGTTTAAAGCCATACCCTCAGCCGGTAAAGTCATGGTTACAGTCTTCTGGGACGCTGAAGGGGTTATTCTGTTCGATGTCCTTCCCCATGGTCAAACGATCAACTCTGAAGTGTATTGTGCTACCCTTCAGAAATTGAAGAAACGACTTCAGCGTGTTCGTAGGCACAAAAATCTGAGCGAACTTCTCCTTCTTCATGACAACGCAAGACCTCACACAAGTCTTCGCACCCGAGAGGAGCTCACAAAACTTCAGTGGACTGTTCTTCCTCATGCACCCTACAGCCCCGATCTCGCACCGTCCGATTTCGATATGTTTGGCCCAATGAAGGACGCAATCCGTGGGAGGTACTACGCGGATGATGAAGAAGCTATTGATGCAGTACGACGTTGGCTCCGACATCGACCAGTGGAATGGTACCGTGCAGGCATACAGGCCCTCATTTCAAGGTGGCGTAAGGCCGTAGCATTGAATGGAGATTACGTTGAAAAATAATGTTGTGTAGCTAAAAGATTGCGGAATAACCTGGTGTATTTCAATGCTGAATAAAACAACCCCTGTTTCAGAAAAAAAATGTGTTGCATTACTTATTGAACTGCCCTCGTACTTGTGCAAGCCTTTTGGTCTCAATAGCTGCTGAAACCTCCAGCCGTATGTCCCTGTTTATTGTATTCGAGCTACTGTTCAAGCTACAATTTTCCATCCATTACGTATTTGACTATTTTTGATTGATTTCTCAGGATCCGTCGTATCAATTGATTACCTCATTTAGTCTTGATTTTTCTTAGTTCGGTACAGTACCTCGCACTAATTAATCTGCCCATATTATCTTCCGCATTTTTCTGTAAAAACTACATTTCAAAAGCTTCTTATCTGATTTGCTTATCGCTTACGTTCGACTTCCGTACGAGTCTATACTCAAAATTATCTCAGACATAAAACACTCTTTTAAGAAATTCTTGTGTGTGTATTGGAATCATTTTATCTCTGCTTCGGCCATTGTCAGTCATTCTGCTGCCTAAATAGTAAAACCCACATTTCCTAACCCAATTCTCTAGTCACCGCTTGATTAAATTCGATTTTCTTTCATTAGCCATATTTTGCTCTTCTTCCTCTACAATCTTTTTTCAAGAAACTTAATTGCGTTCAACAGTAAGCCCTTCGCATTCTGTGTCAGAATTACGTTATCGTCAAAACCCAAAGTTTTTGTTTCCTCCCCATGAACTGTAATTTCCTCTACAAATTTGTCGTTGGCTTCCTTTACTGATTGGTCAGTGTGCAGAACGAGTATCACTTGGGATTGGCTACAACCCTGTCTTACTCCCTGCTCAACCACTGCTACCGTGCCACGTCCTTCGATTCCCGCAACTGCAGTATGGATTCTGTGGAAGTTTTAAATAACCTGTGGTTCCCAAAATTTCATCCCTGCTACTCTCAAAATTTCGAAGAGTGGCAACGCAATCAAAGGCTCCCACTGACTCTGAAAACATCCTAAACGCAGCTTTGACTTCCTTTAACCTAACTTCTAAGATAAGTCGGAGAGTAACTGTGGTCTCGCGTGTTAGTACATTTCTTTGGAACCCAAACTGATCTTCCCTGAAAGTCGGCCTGTATCGGGTTTTCCATTCTACTGTAGACAATTCGTTTCAGTTGTATGCGCCGCTGGACGTGGCCGCGTGCTTTGACGCGCCATGTTACGGACTGCGCGGCCCCTCCCGCCGGAGGTTCGAGTCCTCCCTAGGGCATGGGTGTGTGTGTTGTTGTTTGCATAAGTTAGTTTAAGATAGTTTAAGTAAGTTAAGTAAGTGTGTAAGTCTAGGGACTGCTGACCTCAACACTTTGTTCCATTAGGATTTAACACACACATTTTTCAGTTGTATGGAGCCATGGTAATAATTGACGATTCGCTAAGATTCACATCTTCTAGCTTCTGTCCTCATTGAAACTGGAATTACTACATACTTAAAGTCAGAGGGTTATTTGACTGTCCCATACATCTTTGCACACCAGATGCGATAGTTTCGTCTCTCTCATCGATCCCCTTAATTCTGATGGAATGTCGTCTACTGTGGGGACTTTCAATGATGTACCAAATTTTTGTCCCAGTATTGTCTCTACCATCTCAACATAATTTACATCCTCTTCCCTTAGATAATCTTGCTGCATATTCTTTTCACTTTTGAGTTGTCCCTTCTTTGCTCAGTACCGGCATTCCATCTGAGCTCTTGATATTTATAGAGCTTCTTCTCTTTTCTCTAAGGTATCTTTGTCTTCCAGGCTGCATCAATTTATTCCCTAGTTATGTTCTACCAAAAGCATTTATTCTCTAGCGGTTCTAGGCGCTTCAGTCTGGAACCGCGCGACCGCTACGGTCGCAGGTTCGAATCCTGCCTCGGGCATGGATGTGTGTGATGTCCTTAGGTTAGTTAGGTTTAAGTAATTCTAACTTCTCGGGGACTGATGCCCTCAGATGTTAAGTCCCATAGTGCTCAGAGCCATTTGAACCATTTTTATTCTCTAGCAAATACTTCTTAGGTATTTGGAAATTTATATCAAGCTTTTTTTTATGTTTGTATACAGTTACTACATTTGTATACATTCTAAGAAGAAAAACGACGTACCACGAAGGTTTTATACAAATGGGACGGATCGATTCGGTAGATGTATATAAATATACAATTTCATAAAATTGGATCGTTTATTCAGGTGAAAACACTCCACAAACTGAGAAAGTCCACGTCTGGCCATTATGCAAGCAGTTTTCGGCTTGTTACTGATTGGCAGTCCGCAGCTCGTGGTCTTGCGGTAGAGTTCTCGCGTCCCGCGCATGAGGTCCCGGGTTCGATTCCCGGCGGGGTCAGGGATTCTTCCTGCCTCAAGATGACTGGGTGTTGTTGTGTCGTCTTCATTATCATCATTCATCCCCATTACGGTCGGAGGAAGTAAATGGGAAACCAACTCCACTAGGACCTTGCCTAGTACAGCGGTGCGGATCTCCTGTATCGTCCCATACGCTACTCGGAGTATGGGACCTCATCATCATCATCATCATCATCATCACTGATTGACACAGTTGTTGGATGTGTTCCTAGGGATATCGCACCAAATTCTGTCTAAATGGGGCGTTAGATCCGCAAAATCCCAGTCTGGTTGAAGAGCCCTGCCCAAAATACTCCAAACGTTCTTAATTGGGAGTGATTCGATGATCTTCGTGGAAAAGTGGAGTTGGGCTTATCTTGCTGAAACGTAAGGCTACGATGGCTTGCCTTGAAGGGCACCATAGGTGTCCATCTCCACAAACAAATGCCAACCCAGATCACCAGTCTTGGCTGTCAGACTGTATGACTGGTAGCATTCAGGTTCGTATGCCACACTCACTGGGACGTCTAGAGACACGTCTTCGCTGATCATCGGGACTCAGTTCGAAGTGGGGCTCATCACTGGAGAGCTACCCCAGTCAATCTAGATTCGAAGCAGAGGACGTCTCTGGAGACGTCCCAGATAGCAGTGGGATGCCAACCTGACTGTCGTCGGCTATAAAGCCTGATGACCAGGAGTGATGGTCTGGGCTGCCGTTTTCTTCGTAGCAGAAGCAGTTTGTTTGTGGTCTACGGCATGTTTACAGCACATCCTTTGCCATCAAGCTTGACGGATCTCTCTGCAGGTGAGAACGTTTACAGTATTACGGGCAGGGCCCTTCACCAGCTCGTATGGAGATCCAGCGTGACAACTGGACAGAATTCGGCACAGAATTCTTGAGGAGCAGTGTCAACCAGTAGCAAGTCGAAAACTGTTTGGGTGAAGGCCAGATGTGAACCAGCGCGTTATTGTCTTGCTCAATTTGTGAAGCTCTTTCTCTTGAATAAATTTTCCAATTTCCTAAAACTGCAGCCATTTGTTTGCCTGTACATGTACATTACATCTACGATTTCCATCCAGTTTGGATAGTTCTTTCGTGGTGCGTCGTTCTTTTTTGCTCCTTAGAGTGTGTTTCCAGCTCTCGTCAGGTAAGTGTGATATGTCCCGAGTTTCCGAAGATTTATGCCAAACTTCGTCTTTCCGCCGGTTTGATATTCAGCTTCCTTCGCAATTTCATCTCTCAAATCTGCCTATTTGTCTTCTGTTATATTCATTTACCCAGTTTTCGTCAAATGTTGCCCTAATGCTTCCTCTGAAACATTCAGTAACATCTAGATCCTTCTCTCTATCCATGACGTCTCTCCTTCACTTCCTAACTGCAGTCTGTAACCAAGAAATTACGATCAATGTCCACATCTGCTCCTTCGAAATGTGTTGTATTTTAAAATCTGGCTTACAAAGCTCTGACTTTCAATGAAAACATAAAGAGCACAAACTTTTCTGTGTGTCCAGGTCTCTTCTACATATACAGCCATCTTTCATTATTCATAAACTGTGAGAGGTCATTACTGCTATATACTTTGTAAATTTTTAGAACCATATTGTTGCTGTTCAATATGTAATTAACTAAGCAAACATTGTTTCTGCCTTGTTTCACAAATTTTATTATGATTACTGCACAGCCTAGGTGTCCGGCTATAAGCCCATTTTCAAGAACATTACTGATTACAAAGATGTTGCGGTGTATTGGTACAGAAACGTTGTTGATATTATTTGTGTGTGGAAAGATGCTAATCCATAACTGCACAAATTGGTGAAAAATATGAACCACTGACATAGAGGTCAACATGATGACCCAGCATAAATTTCCTGGACATTAACTTAGAGATAGAAGACAAAACCATAAATTTAAAATTTATTGAAAAACCTCCTTCACTGACACCTTCATCTCGGCTTCCTCCCAACATTCCACAACCTATAAACATGCAGCATTCCATCAGATGATCCCCCATCTTCTCTCTATCCCCATGTCCCAAAAATACTTTGACCGGGAACTTAATACAAAAAAAAAAAGAAAAACAATAGCCACAAACACAGAATTTGACTCCAACGTCCTTGACAAAATTCTAAGATGAAGAACAACGAGGTCCCTACTGTCCCCCAATGAACAACACACACACACCGATAAAGAAATTTACCTTTTACAGGGAAAACGTCTAACAGAATAAGTAACAATTTGAACGCAAAAGGTTCCTCTGTGTTTTTCTATGTCCCACAGACAAGAGATAATTGCTTGTTCAATGCAAATCACAAACAGCCAGCCATCACAAAAAGTGGGGTTTATAAGATCATATGCTGTGAATGTTACTCTTGCTACACTGGACAAACTGGGAGGTTAATCTGCACCAGGATTAAAGAACTTCATCGAAGCTCGAGAATGAAGAAGCCTGATTTAAACTTTACGGAACTTTGGCGTAACGAAAACCACAAATACAGAGCAGATGTAGAAGTCCTACACACAAAGGCAAAAAGGGGGAAAAGACCAGCCAGTTAAAAATTCTAGGAATTAAAGAACAGGTCTATATCCCCACACCTATTACTAAATGAGCAAACCCAATTCATTTATTAACCTGTTTTAGATGGTATCACAACTCCTTGACAGAAGCAAAACTTTGGGCTTCAATCCATGAATAGATAAAAGGTTCTAGTCTGACGCATAACTTTACTGGTTCAAAAAATTGTTCAAATGGCTTTAACCACTATGGGACTTAAATTCTGAGGTCATCAGTCCCCTAAACTTAGAACTACTTAAACCTAACCAACCTAAGGACATCACAAACATCCACATCCGATGCAGGATTCGAACCTGCGACCATAGCGGTCGCGCTGTTCCAAACTGAAGCGCCTAGAACCACTCGACCACAGCTGCCGGCGCATAACTTTACTCCCAGGTATTTTTAGTCCTGATTGTGTAATGCTGAATTGGGTAATTCCGTGTGTAATTTATCAAAAAATTATCCCTGAAGTAAATTTTACTTTAAGCCAAGGATCGATATAGTAAGATGTAGAAGTGTTTATCTTTGCCTTATCATCAAGTATATATTGCTTTATCATATTTGAAATCTGTGATGTACTTGAAAATGGGACTATAACCAGAAGCCTATATGGTACAGCAACCATGATAAAATTTTTGAAACAAACAAAAAATCTCTGATTATTTAGTTAATTTAAATTGTTTCATCACTAACTCACAGATGATTCAATTAAAAAGCGATGTAAGTTCCATTTCCATTCAGTGCGCCATATTTCACACGTATATGCTGGATATTTTTCAAACAGGGGTGTTAGATAGTCGATATGTTACACCTCATTATTTCTTCGTACAACCAATGTAATATTTGAGTTGTCTGTAGTGCTGTCGTTGCACTAAGAATTGTAAGTGAAGTTAGTGAGAGAAGCAGGTGCTGGCTGTGCTACTGAAGCAGATTGCAGAGCACAGAGGTAAAGACACAGAGAATGATGAATTTTCGTATATGATTTGGTAAGGACCAACTGGACAAGTTCAGATTTTGAGGTAAAGTTATTGCTGCACTGCTTGCTTGCGCTTAATTGATGTGCTTGAAAAACGGAACGTTTTAGTGAATTTTCTTCTGTATTAGATTGTGTTAGTTCACTGTCCGGACGAGAGTAAGTAGAGTTATAGGTTCACATGGCTTCCACTCAGAGGTTAAAGATGTTACCACTTATTTACTGTTTGCAGTAATTAATCTTCGTAGGGTAAAATTTATTATAAAAGACACATTTTGTGAAGGTTATTGTAATAACTAGGCAATGAATTTCAGTTTATGAAAACACAGTTTTTCCCATTTAATTATTTTCCACGTTCAAAATGCATCACTGTCACCCTACGAAAGAATTTAATGTTTTCTGATAATTTTTGTCGCCACATTGCGCATTTTGGAACACAGTGATTAAAGTGTAATCTGTTTAGAATAGTTGCACGTCCTTACATTACACTGTTCAAGGTTTCTGTTTTCCTATTTTGCTTGTTTGTTGCTGCGCTGCATGTTTTATGTTCGCAATAAAAATTTGTTATTTCCAGCTATGGTACAGTCAGAACATAATAAGATCGTACAGAGGTAGGCATCGCTTTTCAAAATTCAATATCAGGTGAGCTTAAGCAAAGCTCAGTTGAAATTTAGTTTCTTATGGAGGCAGTTTTATTTTATAATGCAGTGTTATATTTGCGTCTGCATTACCCTGTGTCTGGATTTTTTTTTGTCGGATTGCGTACGTAAATTCGCAGCGCATTTTTATAAAAAGTTTTTGTTGATTCATGCTTTCAAAATTCAGTTAGTAATTGTATGTGGCATTTTCATTTTGTTAACTTTGTGTGTTGAAATTGCAAGCCGCAAACTTCGACGTCACGCCTAAGCTTATTTAACCCAGAGTTTTGATTGTCTCTCTAGCTTGGCAGAGTTAAGCAAAATATGAAATAGACAGTTTCAGTTATGGCGATTCATTTCTGAGACAGTGTTTCCATAACAACACCACTGACATTGATCAGGATTAAAACACAGATGAACGAGTTATAAAGAACAGAGTTCAGTTTGCTCCAATTTATGTTCAATATTTTTAAACATGGAAGAGGTACAACTTATAAGACGTGACTTACTTAAGATGTTTACCACTAATGTTGTCAGCACGTATTCTACGTTTCTTTCTCCTTGTTGTAGGTATTATCTCACATTTATCCACATGTTAAGAGAGTTGCCGATCATAAAGCCAAGCGGAAATTTTTTCCCAGTCTGGCTGCAAATTCCTTAGGATCGTCCAATTGTGATACCTACGTCCACAGTCATGGGCGACTGGAATACAGTTGTAGGGGAAGGAGTAGAAGAAAAGGTTACAGAAGAATATGGGCCTGGGACATGGAATGAAAGACGAGAACGACTAATTGAGTTCTGTAACAAGTTTCAGCTAGTAATAGCGAATGCCCTGTTCAAGAATCACAAGAGGAGGAGGTATACTTGGAAAAGGCCGGGAGATACGGGAAGATTTCAATTAGATTACATCATGGTCAGACAGAGATTCCGAAATCAGATACTGGATTGTAAGGCGTATCCAGGAGCAGATATAGACACAGATCACAATATAGTAGTGATGAAGAGTAGGCTAAAGTTCAAGACATTAGTCAGGAAGAATCAATACGCAAAGAAGTGTGATACAGAAGTACTAAGGAATGACGAGATACGTTTGAAGTTCTCTAACGCTATAGATACAGCAATAAGGAATAGCGCAGTAGGCAGTACAGTTGAAAAGGAATGGACATCTCTAAAAAGGACCATCACAGAAGTTGGGAAGGAAAACATAGGTACAAAGAAGGTAGCTGCGAAGAAACCATGGGTAACAGAAGAAATACTTCAGTTGATTGATGAAAGGAGGAAGTACAAACATGTTCCGGGAAAATCAGGAATACAGAAATACAAGTCGCTGAGGAATGAAATAAATAGAAAGTGCAGGGAAGCTAAGGCGAAATGGCTGCAGGAAAAATGTGAAGACATCGAAAAAGATATGATTGTCGGAAGGACAGACTCAGCATACAGGAAAGTCAAAACAACCTTTGGTGACATTAAAAGCAACGGTGGTAACATTAAGAGTGCAACGGGAATTCCACTGTTAAATGCAGAGGAGAGAGCAGATAGGTGGAAAGAATAAATTGAAAACCTCTATGAGGGTGAAGATTTGTCTGATGTGATAGAAGAAGAAACAGGAGTCGATTTAGAAGAGATAGGGGATCCAGTATTAGAATCGGAATTTAAAAGAACTTTGGAGGACTTACGGTCAAATAAGGCAGAAGGGATAGATAACATTCATCAGAATTCCTAAAATCATTGGGGGAAGTGGCAACAAAACGACTATTCACGTTGGTGTGTAGAATATATGAGTCTGGCGACATACCATCTGACTTTCGGAATAGCATCATCCACTCAATTCCGAAGACGGCAAGAGCTGACAAGTGCGAGAATTATCGCACAATCAGCTTAACAGCTCATGCATCGAAGCTGCTTACAAGAATAATATACAGAAGAATGGAAAAGAAAATTGAGAATGCGCTAGGTGATGATCAGTTTGGCTTTAGGAAAAGTAAAGGGACGAGAGAGAGGCAATTCTGACGTTACAGCTAATAATGGAAGCAAGGCTAAAGAAAAATCAAGACACTTTCATAGGATTTGTCGACCTGGAAAAAGCGTTCGACAATATAAAATGGTGCAAGCTGTTCGAGATTCTGAAAAAAGTAGGGGTGAGCTATAGGGAGAGACGGGTCATATACAATATGTATAACAACCAAGAGGGAATAATAAGAGTGGACGATCAAGAACGAAGTGCTCGTATTAAGAAGGGTGTAAGACAAGGCTGTGGCCTTTCGCCCCTACTCTTCAATCTGTACATCGAGGAAGCGATGATGGAAATAAAAGAAAGGTTCAGGAGTGGAATTAAAATACAAGGTGAAAGGATATCAATGATACGATTCGCTGATGACATTGCTATCCTGAGTGAAAGTGAAGAAGAACTAAATGATCTGCTGAACGGAATGAACAGTCTAATGAATACACGGTATGGTTTGAGAGTAAATCTGAGAAAGACGAAGGTAATGAGAAGTAGTAGAAATGAGAACAGCGAGAAACTTAACATCAGGATCGATGGTCACGAAGTCAATGAAGTTAAGGAATTCTGCTACCTAGGTAGTAAAATAACCAATGACGGACGGAGCAAGGAGGACATCAAAAGCAGACTCGCTATGGCAAAAAAGGCATTTCTGGCCAAGAGAAGTCTACTAATATCAAATACTGGCCTTAATTTGAGGTAGAAATTTCTGAGGATGTACGTCTGGAGTACAGCATTGTATGGTAGTGAAACATGGACTGTGTGAAAACCGGAACAGAAGAGAATCGAAGCATTTGAGATGTGGTGCTATAGACGAATGTTGAAAATTAGGTGGACTGATAAGGTAAGGAATGAGGAGGTTCTACGCAGAATCGGAGAGGAAAGAAATATGTGGGAAACACTGATAAGGAGAAGGAACAGTATGATAGGACATCTGCTAAGACATGAGGGAATTACTTCCATGGTACTAGAGGGAGCTGTAGAGGGCAAAAACTGTAGAGGAAGACAGAGATTGGAATACGTCAAGCAAATAATTGAGGACGTAGGTTGCAAGTGCTCCTCTGAGATGAAGAGGTTAGCACAGGAAAGGAATTCGTGGCGGGCCGCATCAAACCAGTCAGTAGACTGATGACCGAAAAAAAACGTCCACACAACAACGTCGTCAGAACATAAGATTACAGTTTTGCTCACAGTATCTGTTAAAGCGTTTACGTCGATTAACATTGGCGAAATAAGACCTCAGTTCTGCCCTAACGCGATAGAGGAGGGTGTTACCTAGTTGATTGTGCATGGGCAATGGCTACCCTGATGAGCTGGAAGAACTCGTTTCCGTAGTGCGGTCACGTAGCTCCCCAGGCGTGGTGTTGCGCCGTTCCTACCACGATCCGTTCTGAACAGGCGAAGCGTGGCACACGAACGTCACGTGGCCAATTAGCACTCACACACCGTCTGAATCATTGCGCCTTGACGTGCTGAATGAGTAATTTCTCCCGTCACGAGCTCGCTCGACGGAAAGAACTGGTTAATATTGCGCTACAGTCGACTCCTGCGAGAACCAGGACAAGATACGACCACCTACAACGATCGCTGTCTCGCTAGATATTCCAGGGCTGGTATTAACGGAGTTTCTACGTTTCAACCTTTCAGAATTTTATGACTACGATCTATGCAGCTCGTCGTCTTGTCGACCACGAGTTCATTGGTGACAGAGCACAAGCTCAGAAAGGGCAAAGATGGGAGAAGAAATCGGCCGTGCTGTTTCAAAGGAATCATCCCGGCATTCGCCTTACCCACGTTAGGAAAACCACGGAAAATCTGAATCTGGTTGGACGAAAGAGAAAATTAGGTTTGTTCCCGCGTATGCACTATCTAAGCAAAAATACCTGCACAGGTATCACTTGCCATTGATGTAGAGTATTTCGCTTTTATGACGGAGTGAAACCTGCTGGGGACACTTCCAGTAAGGTGCCTGACTGTCTGTGGAGGAATGGTAGCCCAATGTTCCTCAAGAAACGAAAACGGGAAATGGTCTGGTGCGAAGTGGACATTCCCACTCATCCCAAATGTGTTCCAATAATTTATTCATGTAACGTCTAAATGAAATAACCATTTAATGCGTGCCCGCCCGGTTGGCCGAACGGTCTAACGCCCGGCTTTCCGGGCGGGAAGGAGCGCCTGGTCCCCGGCATGAATCCACCCGGCGGACTTGTGTCGAGCTCCGGTGAGCCGGCCAGTCTGTCGATGGTTTTTAGGCGGTTTTCCATCTGCCTCGGCGAATGTGGGCTGGTTCCCCTTATTCCGCCTCAGTTACACTATGTCGGCGATTGTTGCGCAAACAAGTTCTCCACGTACGCGTACACCACCATTACTCTACCACGCAAACATAGCGGTTACACTCGTCTGGTGTGAGACATTCCCTGGGGGGGTTCAACGGGGCCGAACCGCACAATAACCCTGGGTTCGGTGTGGGGTGGCGGAGGGGTGGACTGCGGTAGTCGTCGTGGGGTTGTGGACCACTGCGGCTGCGACGGGGACGGAGCCTCTCCGTCGTTTCTAGGTCCCCGGTTAACATATAATACAATAAAAGGTTCTTGTTTGCGTTACGTATTGTGGGAACTGTGCTTGTAAGCTGATGGGTATGTCCAGTGCTATATCTATATCATACGACAGGCGCGAGCGCGCGTGTGTGTGGGTGTGGGTGTCTGTGTGTGTGTGTGTGTGTGCGTGTGTGTGTGTGTGTGAACTTACCTGTCCTTTGACAACATAAAACAAACTTTTACATCATCAGTACAATACATCTGAAAACTGCCTAATGTTCAAACGCCAGTATGTAATTTACTTACTTAACATGCCCCGCAGGCGTTAGCTGGGATAGATACCGGAGAAACAGCGCCCGAAGGCCAATGCGTGGATATTGTGAGTGGTGGGGGATAAGGGCAGGCACCGTTTCTCTGATAAAAGCCCTTTTTTATTTTTGAAATTTTACTTTATTAACTTCATTTTAAAATAGTAAGTGAACATTCGTTATCATGAACTACAAGATTTTCGATATATTTGTTAATGAAAGTTCCTGAAGTATTATTTCGACAGATCAAAGTACAGCTCACAGAATCAATTTTCAACGCTTAAAACTCAAAATCCTTTTTTTAAGCAAAGGAAAAATTACAAATTGCATAATGCAAGGTTAAATAAAAGACTCTAACGCGTCATGGAAAATACCAAAATTTTCGTAGATATCACCCGTGATGTCTAAATGGGATAAACTATTGATCACAAAATTTTTAATTAAACTTTAAATGCAATAAAATCTGATTAGTGTCAACGTACACTGAAACCCCGTAGCCTCTACGATGCGCACCGTAGCACAAAATATTTTCCTTCCTTTTAAAAACATTAGACCATAAACACCCTTACATGTGATGCATACTACAGCCAACAAAATGGTTCAAATGGCTCTGAGCACTATGGGACTCAACTGCTGAGGTCATTAGTCCCATAGAACTTAGAACTAGTTAAACCTAACTAACCTAAGGACATCACAAACATCCATGCCCGAGGCAGGATTCGAACCTGCGACCGTAGCGGTCTTGCGGTTCCAGACTGCAGCGCCTTTAACCGCACGGCCACTCCGGCCGGCCTACAGCCAACAAATTATGACAAATGATATAATTAACTAGGTTTGTAAAACTTCCCTTTCAAAATCCAAAAACACAAATCAATTCCTAAACTCAGTGGTTACATCCGTTAAAAAAGTATACACCACACATCTTTTGATTTCGTCGTGGTCATGCGCTTTTGTGCACCGTGCTCTCCTTCAGGATCACATGCGGCACCGGAAAACTTTTCTACAATGTACAAAACGTTAACAGGGCGCAACCAACTTAAACAAATTGCATACTGGGATCATAAGTCGATGTGGATGCGGATGGTACATCTTAAAACGGGCGAGGGAGTAGATGCGGTACTACTTAACACTTCGACTATACCGCACCGCACCAAACCAGTACGGTGGGGTAGACAAGAGACAAATTAATAAGTGTTGCAATGCAACCTCAACAAGGCAGTAAGAAAGTATTTGGGCTTTAAACTCTTGCGAGGGCCACACAAAACTACAGAATGACGTCCAAGCTAAATTATGAAAATACTATCGGCGATTTCGCCACGAAAAGTAGAACCGTAAAATACCATTGTAAGTGAACTGCAATTAACACGATTCATAAGCGTCCGACTGAAAAGAGCCACAATCAATTTTTCCCTTACCACAAACACTTAACAGTACCTCCAAAGTTGCCGGTCGGAGTGGCCGAGCGGTTCTAGGCGCTTCAGTCTGGAACCGTGCGACCGCTACGGTCACAGGTTGGAATCCTGTGGAATGGATGTGTATGACGTCCTTAGGTTAGTTAGGTTTAAGTAGTTCTAAGTTCTAGGGGACTGATGACCTCAGTCCTTAAGTACCATAGTGCTCAGAGCCATTTGAACCTCCAAAGTTCACTCGTGGACACTACCAGAGTGTCAATTACTCTTTATAACTGTAGATAACAGAGTTTAACACACTGAGGGCCGACTTAGGTTTCCTAATCAGAAAAATAATGATTCGGTCCTTCACTTGGATCCACCTTCGATCCAAAACAGTTACCGTAAAGGAGATAACTAGATGACAGTGCCAATATCTGTGCTCTCCTACCAAGCAGCGCTCTAACTGGAGACTGCAGTACCGAAGCAAAGCTTACACTACTCACAAATCTGATACACGAACCACAAACGTGCACCTTTTTAGAACTCTAATGTTCATCTCATACACCAAACTTGGCGTAATTCTTCGTCGGTATCCAAGGGCGCTACCAATAAACCACTTTTCAGCCCTTGAATCACCATCGGGAAAACACCGGCCCACGGCGTTCCGTCTCCAACCGACCCCTGCCTCTGCCCCCCTTCCTCCCCCCCCCCCCCCCCCTTGACGCTGATTTGACTCTTGGAATTAGAAAAAAGTCGCACGGAGCGATATCTGGTGAATAAGGTGGCTGTGGTAGTACTGACATTTGTTTTGAGGTTCAAAATTGCAGTACTGACAGAGCAGTATGGGATGGGGCATTATCGTGATGCAGAATCCATTTATCAGCAATGTCGGCACGGACATGAAGAACTCTTTTACGAAGTCTTTCTAAAATTTCTTTGTTGTAGTACTGGTTAACTGTTTGTTCCAGGAGGCACCCACTCTTTATGAACAATTCCCTTGGAATCAAAGAAGCACATAAGCGTGAATTTCACTATTGACTTTAACATGCGAGTTTTTTTTTTGGGCTGGGTGATCCCTTTGAGCACCATTGCGAAATTTGGCGTTTTGTCTCTAGATCGTACTGAAAAAACCAAGTTTCATCACCAGTGATAACACGGCTCAACAATCCTGGATTGTGTAAGTCTGCAGGCTTTCGTGACCGTTGTCACAGAAGTTAAAATCTTTTGGGTTATTTCTTCTAAAATGTTCGACCCCTCTGCTGCCATCATCCTCAGTATATTTTGTGTCTTCTAGTGTCAGTGTTCTAGCAGTAGTGGACACCAAAATATCCTGAGGATGATCCCAGCAGAGGGGTCGAAACGTCGAACATTTTAGAAGAAACATGCCGCGGCCTAATAACACAGAAGATTTTAACTTCAATTCTGGATTGATTTCCGTTTGCTCTAACAGATCAGCTGCCACATTTTCCCGTGTTTCTCCCTGTCGTGGTGTCAGATTTTTGGGGACCATTTATTCACAAATCTTTCTCATATCAAGATCTTCAGTTATTAGACGAACCGTTTCTCGATTGATGTTCAGTTCTTCTGCAATAATTTTCACGGATAATCTGCGATCAGATCGTAATAGTTCACGCACCCTGGCCAAGTTGACATCCGTCCGTGAGGTTGATGGTCGTCCACTGCGGTCTTCAACATTCATTCCGCCTTCACTAAACAATTTATGCCAACGAAAAAGTTGAGCTCTTGACATAACCTCCTCTCCAAAAGCCCTCTGCAGCTTACCGTAAGTTGTCGTCGCGTTTTCACCCAATTTAACGCTAAAGGAATTGGCATACCGTTGCGAAATATTATGCTGTTCCATTTCCGTGGCGAGAGACGCAAACACGTGTTAACTTATTACAGCACAACTCGCGACTTAGCAGTTGCATTGATGTGCCGCTTGGTCTAGAAACAGCTTATAGGCCAAGGTCAAAGACATTTTGCCTATGCAATCCTGCAGGGTTGCCACATCTTGCAAAGAAAATCAGTCTCATTGTCGCACTTCGTATGCAGCTACCAGAGACTCAAATATAATCTCGATATTGACATTGCAGCGAGTACTGAGAAGGCAGGTGGTTTCAAAAAACAAAAAAATTAAATAGCGATCCGTACATAGAGCGTTAAAGTAATAAAAATGACAGTCTATGGTGGTGAAAATAGTTCCATCATTTAGACCTAGTGTGTTCCATCCGATTGCGGTCGGGACACTGGGTAGGGAACCACATTTCAGGAATGTTGTTGTCCACAAAACGTTGACTCACAAATGCTGCATTACAGTTGGGTGCACCGTCACACTGATACAATCAACCATTGTCCACCTGCTTAGCTAGGAGGTAACGTGCTCACCTCCCATTCAAGCGGGCCCGGGTTCGATTCCCGGCCGAGTTGCCGATTTTCTCCGCTCATGGAGCGGGTGTTATGTTGTCCTCATCATCATTTCATCCTCACTTGCGGCACACCAGTCGCTCAATGTGGCGTCGACTGAAATAAGACTTGCACTCAGTAGCCAAACGTACCCGGATAGGGGTCACCCGGCCAGCAATGCCATACGATCACTTCATTTCATTATTTCAGTCAATTATCGTCTCCGCGTTGTTCCCCTTCCCTACGCAATACAGAATTCTGTAAAATGTGTTCGTATTCTTCCACATTCAGGGTTCTACACATATCAAAAAAAGTTTTACATCACTTCGGTTACGAGAGTTCCAGAACCTCTACATAAAATTGGAATAGAGATCAACATTAACATCATTTCCGCCCATTTTATTGCTCATGAAAACCACACATTGCATGTTGTACCACCATACAGCGAGACCTTCAAAGGTGGTGGTTCAGATTGCTGTACACACCGTTGCCTCTGATACTCAGTTAACACGTCCTCTTACATTGATACATGCCTGTATTCGTCGTGGCATACTATCCGCAAGTTCATCAATCTATTGTTTGTCCAGATTGTCCCACTCCTCAAAGGTGATTCGGCGTAGATCCTTCAGAGTGGTTGTTGTGCCACGTTGTTCATAAACAGCCCTTTTCAATCCGAGGCATGTTCGATAGGGTTCATGTCTGCAGAACATGCTGGCCCTCTAGTCGAGCGATGTCGTTATCCTGTAGGAAGTCATTCACAAGATGTGCACCGTGGGAGCAGGAATAGTCGCCCATGAAGACGAATGCCAATATGCGGCCGATATGGTTGCACAATCGGCCGGAGGATGCCATTCACGTTTCGTACAGCCGTTACGGCGCCTTCAGTGACCACCAGAGGCGTACGTCTGCCCCACTTAATGCCACCCCAAAACGGCAGGGAAGATCCACCTTGCTGCACTCGCTGGACAGTGTGTCTACGGCGTTCAGCCTGACTGGGTTGCCTCCAAACACGTCTCCGACTATTGTCTGGTTGAAGGCATATGCGACACTCATCGGTGAAGACAACGTGATGCCAATGCTGAGCGGTCTATTCGGCATGTTGTTGGGCCCATCTGTACCGCGCTGCATGGTGTCGTGGTTGCAAAGATGGATCTCACCATGGACGTCGGGAGCGAAGTTGCGCATCATGCAGACTATTGCGCACAGTTTGAGTTGTAACACGACGTCCTGTGGCTACACGAAAAGCATTATTCAACATGGGGGCGTTGCTGTCAGGGTTCCTCCGAGCCGTAATGCGTAGGTAGCGGTCATCCACAGCAGTAGTAGCCCCTGGGCGCCCTGAGAGAGGCATGTCATCGGTAGATCCTGTCTGTCTGTATCTCCTCCATGTTCATCGCTTTGGTTCACTACGAGACGCCTGGACACTTCCCTTGTTGAGAGACCTTCCTGGTACAAAGCAGCAATGCGGACGCGATCGAATCGCGGTATTGACCGTCTAGGCTTGGTTGAATTACAGACAACACGAGCCGCGTCCTTCCTTCCTGGTGGCATGACTGGAAATCATCGGCTGTCGGACCCTCTGCGTGTAATAGGCGCTGCTCATGCATGGTTGTTTACATCTTTGGGCGGGTTTAGTGACATCTCTCAACAGTCAAAGTGACTGTGTCTGTGATACAATATCCACAGTCAACGTCTGTCTTCAGGAGTTCTGGGAACCTGGGTGATGCAAACGTTTTTTAGATGTGTGTGTAATACGCTCCACATCTGTCGAAGGTGATCCAAATAATGAACGGTCCAAAACTGCAATCAAAGGTTTCTTGCAAACGTACTGCTGAAGAAGTGAAGTTTGAATTGTTCCAGCCACCCCCTACCCCCCCTCTTCACTGACTAAGAATTTCGTCAGGTATGCGTTCGAATCAAGACAGACGCTGGCATTGGGAACTGACTTCCAAATGTTCCCAATGGAGCCACCCTTTGTCACGGTGGACGGCTCTTTTACATATGTAAAATTACAGCGACAAGAAACGCAGCTGAATTAGAGCTAACTTAGAAGGTCGTCGACAGATTTTCTTCCATTGTAACAGTCTTGGATCGAACGGGGAAGGAGACACAGCCTTCGCCACACACCATAATGTCGTTTGCGCAGTATCTATATACACTGCGGGGGAAAAGAATAGTACACTTGGAAAACTTCGTAGATTTTCGTCTGGTGATGGAGTATGCCATCTGCGGGATAGCAGATGCACTGATAATGGACTTAATTTCGTCCGCCAACAGGTAGCGCAGTGGCTTAGCTGCAGAAGTGTCATCTGTGCCTACCCCTTTAATTGGGAATACTGGCAGTCAGAAAGCGCAGTGCAGCCCAGACGTGTGAAAGAGTCAGGCAACCAGGCTATGGGGCTGCAAAAAAATGGTTCAAATGGCTCTGAACACTATGGGACTTAACTGGTGAGGTCATCAGTCCCCTAGAACTTACAACTACTTAAACCTAACTAACCTAGGTACATCACACACATCCATGCCCGAGGCAGGATTCGAACCTGCGACCGTAGCGGTTGCGCGGTTCCAGATTGTAGCGCCTAGAACCGCTCGGCCACTCCGGCCGACCTATGGGGCTGCACTTCTGTTTCCTACAGCCAACTGAGTCAGGTTGTGGCCTTCCGACTGGCGGTTAGTTCCATTCAGATAATTTCCACACAAGTAGGATGTGCTGCGTCCTTTGTGCAACGTTGTCCGTATCAGTGATCACGTGAATATTCTCACACCCGTAGATGAGGCTTCGGACGTCGATGGAGCGATGACACCCGCCAGGATTGACGTATGGTAAGGGCATCAGTGGCAGTTTGTACAACTAGCAAAGCACAGATAATTAAGAGGGCTTGTGTGCCCAGACGTGTCAACACGAATTGTTGGGAACCGGTTATTAGCACTGGGACTACGGGCACGCATACCCCTAGTCCGTCTACCTCTCATGTCTCAGCATCGATATGCACGGCTCGACTGATGCCATCAGAGGATGACTTGGGATGGCGAGGCACGGGCTTAAGTGACCAGAACAGGTTCCACCTGCACGAAAGTGAGTGGAATAAAGCGACTGGAAAAAAGCGCAGGTGACGCCTGTATACAGGGTGTTACAAAAAGGTACGGCCAAACTTTCAGGAAACATTCCTCACACACAAATAAAGAAAAGATGTTATGTGGACATGTGTCCGGAAACACTTAATTTCCATGTTAGAGCTCAATTTAGTTTCGTCAGTATGTACTGTACTTCCCCGATTCACCACCAGTTGACCCAATTGAAGGACGGTAATGTTGATTTCGGTGCTTGTGTTGACATGCGACTCATTGCTCTACAATACTAGCATCAAGCACATCAGTACGTAGCATCAACAGGTTAGTGTTCATCACGATCGTGGTTTTGCAGTCAGTGCAATGTTTACAAATGCGGAGTTGGCAGATGCCCATTTGATGTACACTTCTAACTAAGGTACGAGCATATGGGATTGGCTCCCAAGTATGTGAGTGGATCGAAGACTTCTTTAGTAATAGAACCCAGTACGTTGTCCTCGATGGTGAGTGTTCATCGGAGGTGAGGGTATCATCTGGAGTGCCCCAGGGAAGTGTGGTAGGTCCGCTGTTGTTTTCTATCTACATAAATGATCTTTTGGATAGGGTGGATAGCAATGTGCGGCTGTTTGCTGATGATGATGTTGTGTAAGGGTAGGTGTCGTCGTTGAGTGACTGTAGGAGGATAGATGATGACTTGGACAGGGTTTATGATTAGTGTAAAGAATGGCTGCTCACTCTAAATATAGATAAATGTAAATTAATGCAGATGAATAGGAAAAAGAATCCTGTAATGTTTGAATACTCCATTAGTATTGTAGCTCTTGACACAGTCACGTCGATTTAATATTTGGGCGTAACACTGCAGAGCGATATGAAGTGGGACAAGCATGTAATGGCAGTTGTGGGGAATGCGGATAGTCGTCTTCGGTTTTTGGGCAGATGTGGTTCATCTGTAAAGGAGACCGCTTATAAAACACTAATACAACTATTCTTGAGTACTACTCGAGCGTTTGGGATCTCTATCACGTCGGATTGAGGGAGGACACAGAAGCAATTCAGGGGCGGGCTGCTAGATTTGTTACTGGTAGCTTTGATCATCACGCGAGTGTTACGGAAATGCTTCAGGAACTCGGGTGGGAGTCTCTAGAGGAAAGGAGGCGTTCTTTTCGTGAATCGCTACTGAGGAAATTTAGAGAACTAGCATTTGAGGCTGACTGCAGTACAATTTTATTTCCACCAACTTACATTTCGCAGAAAGACCACAAACATAAGAGAGATTAGGGCTCGTACAGAGGCATATAGGTAGTCATTTTCCCCTCTTTTTGTTTGGGAGTGGAACAGGGAGAGAAGATGCTAGTTGTGGTACGAGGTACTCTCCGCCACGCACCGTATGGTGGGAGTATGTATTTAGATGTAGATGTATGAGGGTCACTTCAAAGGAAATGCACACTATTTTTTTTAAATAAATCTTTTATTCTACATGTTTGAAAGTTTTACAGTGTGTAGATCCATCCTTTAGGAACAATATTTTATTTCTCCACATAATTTACATCCCTCTCAACTGCCTTACGCCATCTTGGAACCAGCGGCTGTATACCCGAACGGTAAAATTCTGGACCAACCTGCTGGAGCCACTGTTTAGCAGCGTGCACGAGGGAGTCGTCATCTACAAACCTTGTTCCACGAAGAGAGTCTCTCAGTTTCCCAAAGAGACGATAGTCACATGGAGCCAGGTCAGGACTGTAACGGGTTGGTTCGCTGCATAATGTTTTTCTTGTTTCTTTGTGAGCCACTGTCAACATCCTGGGAACCCACCTGGCACAAACTTTCTTTAACGCTAACACTTTCAGTATTCTGCAAACACTTCTTCCCCTATCCCAAAGTAGCGTGACAATTCGTTCACTGTGTTGCGTCTGTCAGCAGTCACCAATTCGTTAACTCTCTGCACATTGTCTGGAGTGTGTGCAGTACGAGGCCTGCCTATGCGAGGACAATCCTCAGTATTGCCGTGCCCGCTTTCATCACGTAACCGGCTTGCCCACCGACTAACTGTTCTGCGGTCGACAGAAGCATCTCCATACACCTTTTTCAACCTCTTGTGGGTGTTTTCCACTGTCTCGTTTTCAGAGCACAAGAATTCTATGACAGCATGTTGCTGCTGACGAACGTCAAGTGTAGCAACCATTTTGAAGACATGCTGTGACGGCGCCACTGACGGGAACAGGTTGAACTAAGTTTGAAAACAAGCGGGGAGGATGTCTCTGCACACTATAAGACTTTCACACATGCAGAATGAAAACTGTATTATTACAAAAATAGTGTGCATTTCTTTGGGAGTGATCCTCGTAGTTCCAACACACAAAGCAGACCTAGTGAGCACTCTCTTGTGGAGTGCAGTCGTCTAAGACCCTATCCCAGGCCGAATTGTCTGGGGCGCGATAAGCTACAACTCCCGATCACCTATGTGTTCTGGAGGGGACGCTATTGTGTACTGGGCACGTCATGAATGTTGTTAGACCCGTTCTCTTATCGAACTTGCGAGAGGAAGGTGATGTGTTATTTTAACAGCATAAAGCTCGTCCACACATTGTCAGTGAAACTCAACGTGCCCTGGAAGACGTGCATTAACTTCCCTCTCCAGCACTATCTTTCGATTTGTCAACCATCGAGCACGTGTGGCATATGATGGGACGAGAAGTGGCTCATGTCACACGTCAACCAGCAACTGTTACAGATGCATAACGCATCACAGAACAGTATTTATCGTCTGTGTAATCAAACTGATGACAGAGTCGGCGCCTGAACTGCCTCCGTGAAGACTAAACCATGAGTTAATATGTTTCAGCAAAAGTCGAGACCTAGTACCTCAGAACCGCTCGTGCTATTTATCTGTAAATGTACACTACTGGCCATTAAAATTGCTACACCACGAAGATTACGTGCTACAGACTCGTAGTTTAACCGACAGGAAGAAGATGCTGTGATATGCTTTTCAGAGCATTCACGCAAGGTTGGCGCCGGTGGCGACACCTAAAACGTGCAGACATGTTGAAAGTTTCCAACCGATTTCTCATACAGAAACAGCATTTCACCGGCGTTGCCTGGCGAAACGTTGTTGTGATACCTCGTGTAAGGAGGAGAAATGCGTACCATCACGTTTCCGACTTTGATAAAGGTCGGATTGTAGCCTATAGCGCATGCGGTTTATCGTATCGCGACATTGCTGCTCGCGTTGGTCGAGATCCAATGACTGTTAGCAGAATATGGAATCGGTGGGTTCAAGAGGGTAATACGGAACGCCTTGCTGGATCCCAATGGCCTCGTATCACTAGCAGTCGAGATGACAGCCATCTTATCAGCATGGCTGTAACGGATCGTGCAGCCACGTCTCGATCCCAGAGTCAACAGATGGAGACGTTTGCAAGACAACAACCATGTGCACGAACAGTTCGACGACGTTTGCAGCAGCATGGACTATCAGCTCGGAGACCATGGCTGCGGTTACCCTTGACGCTGCATCACAGACAGGAACGCCTGTGATGGTGTACTCAACGACGAACCTGGGCGCACGAATGGCAAAACGTAATTTTTTCGGATGAATCCAGGTTCTGTTTACAGCATCATGATGGTCGCATCCGTGTTTGGTGACATCGCGGTGAACGCACATTAGAAGCGTGTATTCGTCATCGCCATACTAGCGTATCACCCGGCGTGATGGTATGGGGTGCCATTGGTTACAGGTCTCGGTAACCCCTTGCTAACATAGACGGCACTCTGAACAGTGGACGTTACATTTCAGATGTGTTACGACCCGTGACTCTACCGTTCATTCGATCCCTGTGAAACCCTACATTTCAGCAGGATAATGCACGACCGCATGTTGCTGGTCCTATAGGGGCCTTTTTGGATACAGGAAAAGATCGACTGCTGCTCTGTCCAGCACATTCTTCAGATATCTCACCAACTGAAAACGTCTGGTCAATGGTGCCCGAGCAACTGGCTCGTCGCAATACGCCAGTCACTACTCTTGATGAACTGTGGTATGTTGAAGCTGCACGGGCAGCTGTACCTGTACACCCCACAAGCTTTGTTTGACTCAATGCCCAGGTGTATCAAGGTCGTTATTACGGCCAGAGGTGGTTGTCCTGGGTATTGATTTCTCGGGATCCATGCACCTAAATTGCGTGAAAATGTAATCACATGTCTGTTCTAGTATAATATATTTGTCCAATGAATATCCGTTTATCATCTGCATTTCTTCTTGGCATAGCAATTTTAATGACTAGTAGTGGAATCACTTCATGTCTTCCATATGCAATGAGCAACAATAAAGCTTGATTAAATTGGAAATCTCTAAAATGGTATAGTAATTTATTTTTTACGGCAGCATAGATATAGAATACCGGCTGGTCTCGAATTTGTCTGTTACCAACAACTACAATCGAAAATTAACCCACAAAAAATTGTATTCCTTACCTTTGTTCAATATTTGGTGAGTTAAAAAAAAAAAAAGAGATAGAAGGAACTTGAAGCGCCAAATTAATGGTTGCGAAGAAATCATATCTCATAGTGAAGCGCTTGATTTTATTCAGGCTAAAAGGTAAAATCGACTCGTCCTACTGCATTACATCCAAAAGCTGGTTCGTTTTTACCTTGCCTTGAGGCGAGCGTTCCAGCCAGTCACATTTACGCGATATTACTTGAACAGTTACGAAAATATTTATTTGGAATACGTTACACAAGAACCGCCTGTGCTTTGCTGCAATTAAAACAAATAATATTTACAGAAATACATCCGCAACAGTAAACAAATTCTCTGTTGCTCAGATAACACACGAAATTTCTACGTTACGGCATATATCAAGAAGTGTAAATACTTCAATGGAAACATCACGCGGTATTAAAACTTTTCTCTGGTTTCGAATTAGTTTCAAATTATAAAAGTGTGTGAGCGGCAGTTATTGAATTAACGGCAATGTATCTTCGTAAATGTGCTCTTTCCATCGTCATCATGACGGGTATGTCGCCGGCCGCAGTGGCCGAGCGGTACTGGGCGTTTCAGTCATGCCTCGGGCATGGATGTGTGTGATGTCATTAGATTCGTTAGGTTTAAGTAGTTCTAAGTTCTAGGGGACTGATGACCTCAGATGGTAAGTCCCATAGTGCTCAGAGCCATTTGAACCATTTTTAACGGGTGTGTGTACTTCGCGTAATACACATGTCATTCTTTTGATGCTGTCAGCTTGTTGTACTAATTCAGTCTTCTATATATTTATAAAATTTTGTGCATGTACGTATGTTCATTCCACACTTCCTCCTAGACATCTGGATGGCTTCCAAGCAAACTTGGAACACTGTGGGGACAAGGGCTACTTTCTTCCCTAGTGTTGAGAGAGTAAAACGAGCAGTTTAAATCACATTTTCTATATGTACGGTTTTTAAAGTGTTGTTGTTTTTGCTGTAGTTGTTGTTACTGTCTTTAATCAGAATCATTTGTTTGATGCAGCTCTCCATGCTATTCTGCCCTGTGCAAATTTGCGAATAACTACTGTATCCTACTCTATTCTGAATCTGCTTAACATATACATCTCTTCGTCCCTCTCTGCGATTTTTGCATCTGACTCTTCCCTCCAATACTGATCTGGTGGTTTCTTGATGTCTCAGAATGTTTTCTATCAACCGATCCCTTCTTCTAGTCAGGTTGTGTCGCAAATCTTTTTTCTCCCAGTCCTACTCAGTACTCCCTCATTAGTTATGCGATCTACCCCTCTAATCTTTAGCATTCTTCTATGCCCCACGCTACAAGAGTTTTTATTTTCTTCTTGTCTAAACAGTTTATTGCCGATGTTACACTTCGATTCACTGCTACACTCCAGACAAATACTTCAGAATAGCCTTCCTAACACATACATCTCTACTATACGTTAACAAAACTTATCTTCTTCAGAAACGCTTTTCTTGCCACTGCCAGTCTACATTTTACATCTTCTCTACTTTAGCCAGCATCAGTTAATCTGCTGCGCAAAGAGCAAACCTCATTTGATACGTTGTGTCTCGTATCCTAGTCTCAGCATCATCTCATTTAATTCGACTATACTCTTTTGTTTTGTTTTTAAGCATATTCATCTTATATGCTCCTTTCGAGACAATGTCCATTACATTCAACTATTCTTTGCTGCCTGTGACAGAATTACTATGTCACTGGCAACCTCAATGCAGTTCTTTGCATCTTCTCTCTAGACTTCAATTCCTACTCACCGTGCGAAGTGGAGCAGTGGTTAGCACACTGGACTCGCACTCGGGAGGACGATGGTTCAAACCCGCGTCCGACCATCCAGATTTAAGTGTACCGTGATTTACCTAAATCGTTTCAAGCAAATGCCGGGATGGTTCCTTTCAAAGGGCTCTACTGACTTCCTTACCCACTCTTGACATAATCCGGGCATGTTCTCAGTTTCTAATGACCTCGATTTCGACAGTACGTTAAACCCAATTTTCCTTCCTTTCCTTTTCTTAAATCCTATTCTAAATTTTTCATTGGTTTCCTTTACTGTTTACCCAATGCAGTGAGTGAACAACACGGGGGATAGGCTACAACCCGGTCTCACTCCCATCTCAACCACTGTTTCCCTTCCACGCCCAGCGACTCTTATAACTGCCATCTGCTTCCTGTACACGTCGGAAACGGCCTTTCTGTCCCCGTATTTTAGTCCTACTTCCTTCAGAATTTCAAAGAGATTATTCCAGTCAGCAGTACCAAACGCTTTCTCTAAGTCTACAAATGATACGAAAGGTAGTTTTGCCTTTCCTCATCCTATTTTGTAAGAGATGACGTAGGATCATAATTGCCTCAGATGTTCCTACATTTCTTCGGAATCCAGACTAATCTTACACGATGTTGACACCTACCATTTTTCCGGTCATCTATAAAGAATTCCTGTTGGTACTTTGTAGCCATGACTTATTAAACTGATAGCTCGGTAATATTCACACCTGTGAACGCCTGCTTTCTTTGGAATTGGAATTATTGTCTTCTTCCAGAAATATGAAGCTATTTCGCCTATCTCATACATCCTGTACACCAGGTGGAAGAGTCTCTTCATGGATAACTCTCCGAAGGATGCCACTAGTTCTGTAGAAATATCGTCTACTTCCAGAAACTTGTTTCGACTTCAGTGTTCTGGCAAATTCTTCTCGCAGTATCATATCCCCCACCTCATTTTCGTCTACCACCTCTTCCATTTCTGTAATATTGCGTTCAAGTACATATCTCTTGTATAGCTCTATATACTCCTTCCGCCTTTCAGCTTTCCCTTCTTTGTTAAGAAATGGATTTCCATCTGAGTTTTAATATTCATACAGCTGTTTCCGTTTTCTTGAAAAAGCCTCTTTAGTTTTTTTGTATGATATCTACCTTTCTCCTAGTGATATATGCTTCTAAATCCCCATATTAAACATCTAGTTGTTCTTGCTTAGCTATTTTGCAGTTTCCTGTCAATCTCATTTTTTAGACGTTAGTATGCCCTTTTGCCTGTTTCATGTAGCCCATTTTTATATTTTCTCCTTTCATCGATTAAATTCAATACCTGCTGTGTTATCCAAGGCTTTCTACAGGACCTAGTGTTTTTATCTATTTGATTTCCTGCTGCCTTCACTATTTTATCCCTCTAAAGCCGCGAACCATGAACCTTTCCTTCCTACAACGAAATTGGAGGGGTATCTGTTGAGAGGTCAGACAAACGTGTGGTTCCTGAAGAGGATCAGCAACCTCTTCGGCAATTGCAGGCACAACTCTCTGAATGACTGATCTCGCTTTATAGATTCAACCAAAGCGGCCTTGTTGTGCTGGTACTGCGAGCAGTTGAAAGCAATGAGAAACTACGTCCGTATTTTTTCCCTAGGGCATGCAGCTCTACTGTTCGGTTAAAGACGATGGCATCCTCTTGAGTGAAATATTCCAGAGGTAAAATAGATCCCATACGGATCTCCTCGTGGGGACGACTCAGGAATATGTCGTCATCAGGAGAAACAAAACTGGCGTTCTACGGATCGGAGTGTGGAATATTAGGTACCTCTTTCGGGCAGGTAGGTTAGAGCATTATAAAAGGGGAATGGATAAGATAAAGTTTGATATAGTGGGAATTAATGAAGTTCGGCAGCAGCAGGAGCAGGGCTTCTGGTCAGGGGAATAAAATTAAAACTAAACTCCTCCCACACAGGCCATGAAGTCCCAAAGGAACCGACTGGCGCCGTGTGATCCTCAGCCCACACGCGTCACTGGATGCGGATATGGAGGGGCATGTGGTCAGCACACCGCTCTCCCCGCCGTATGTCAGTTTCCGAGTCCAGAGCCGCTACTTCTCAATCAAGTAGCTCCTCAGTTTGCCTTACAAGTTCTGAGTGCACCCCGCCTGCCAACGACGCTCGGCAGACCGGATGGTCACCCATCCAAGTGCTAGCCTAGCCCGACAGTACTTAACTTCAGTGATATGACGGGAACCGGTGTTACCACTGTGGCAAGGCCGTTGGCGGTCAGGAGAATATGGGGTTAGAAATATAAAATCAAATAGGGTTAACGAAAGAGTAGGTTCAATAATGAATAAGAAAACAGGAATGTGAGTAAGCTACTATGAAGAGCACAGTGAACGCACTATCGTAGCCAGTTCAGACATGAAGCCAACATCCCCCACTGTAGTGTAAGTTTATAAGCCAACTTCTGGTAGCTCCATAGATGACGAAGAGAATGAAGAAATATATGACTAGATAAATGAAATTATTAAGATAAAGTAAATTAAATTCCGTCCGAATAGGTCTTGGAAGGCCCAGCGTTACCGACCGACCACCGTTTGATCCTCAGCCGATAGGCCCCACTGGATGCGTCCGTGGAGGGTCATGTGGTCAGCACATCGCTGTTCTGGATGGTATGTTTTCTTGATGGGAGTCGCTACTTCTCAGTCAAGTAGCTCCTCAATTGGCCCCACAAGGGCTGAGTACATTCTGCTTGCGAACAGTGCTTGACAGATTCAGACGGTCAGCCATCCAATTACTGGCTAGGACGAGCGGGTAATTTTACGGGAACCGTGTCACCACTGTGGCAAGGCCGTCGGCATTGCGATAGTTAAGGGAGACGAAGGTTTAGTGGTGATTGGAGACTGGAATTGGAAAATGTGGGTTGGGGGAAAGGGATGAAAGAGGTACGCCTGGTAGAAGTTGCACATACCACTCACTGCAGGTTAAGATCCACTAATCGTGTGCTGTTCAAACACACGGCGAACTACGGTAAGCAAATGGCACAAAGAGATGAGGTGGAACATTATTTGCTGTTGTGTAAGTACCTGAGGGCCTCATTGAACTTGTGGGAGAGACTAATCACGCATTGTGGCAGCCATTGAGGGAACAGAGTGAAATTAACTACAAGTTGTGGCACACGATGGAACAAAGGACATTTGCAGTCTGTGCTCCGAGGTCATACTTGGATTATCCCAGTTGCTGGTAGGGAAAGCTGATAAGATCATCCTTCCCCCTTGGAGGTTGATTGAAGATCAAAATTTCCAGCGCTGTCCCGAGAACTGATTGTGGTGTCCTGGTTCCGAGTCGAAGGAGTGAACCAGGAACTTCGCCGGCCGCGGTGGTCTAGCGGTTCTAGGCGCTCAGTCCGGAACCACGCGACTGCTACGGTCGCAGGTTCGAATCCTGCCTCGGGCATGGGTGTGTGTGTGATGTCCTTAGGTTAGTTAGGTCTAAATAGTTCTAAGTTCTAGGGGACTGATGACCACAGATGTTAAGTCCGATAGTGCTCAGAGCCATCTGAACCCGGACTTGCGCAAGTGGGGTGAGCATTGTTAGTTCACCCTAAATGGGTCGGGAGTACACTACAGTCACTACTATGTGTGGTGTGCAAACAAAGCTTCTTTTCTTTTTTCTTTAGATTGTGCAATTGTCCGTCCAGTCCAGATAATGATACATGCAAGAGACCCGAAAGTGTCCGTGTTAAATCCAAAGAAATACCCAATTCTCAGCGAGAGTATTAAATTCCTAGTGATTAAAATGTTGAATGATTTGCAAACGAATGAAGCTCACGTTATACTAGATACAGAAAGCTGGTTAAACCCGGACATTGATAAATGTTTTATTATATTTTAATTAATTAACTAATTGATTTAAGAAATTTGTCTAAGAAAATCCCCTGCTTCTTATTTATTCTCCGGCATCACTCTTTCAGAATTACATCGTCACCGTCCTCTCCCTATTCCGTTCTCACGAGCCCCACCACTCCACAGTACCCACTTAAACAACGCTCTCCCTACCCTCGGTTACATACAGTCCACGACTGATAGTCCAATGACGGAGAAAATAGCAAGAACATACTGTCACATACACAAAAGGCGGCGCAAAAGCCGCTGCAATACTGACAGTGCTGTGCCCTGGTACCTAAAGCCTTGCACGTAGCAAAAGTGTCACCGGAACAGAAAAATAAGAGAGAAACAGTCGCAGACGTGGAATATATTTTCCTTTATCCGCAGTGACCTCCTTCTTTGTACCCGGTGATCTCAGTACCGCGTCGCTCCTATTAGCAGTTACTCAACCTAAACTCCATCGTAAAAGGCGTCTGCTGCACGGTACAGTTTCAAGGCCCGCGAGCGACTGTAACGGCGCTCCGCTGTTTATATTATACAGACCGTGACACGAGGACAGTAATGGATACCCAGCGAGGACCCACTTTTTTGAAACGTAGATACTTGTGGAACAAGTTGATGTTGCAACTGATACAAACTACGAATTCAATATGACACCATTAGTCGGGGGGCTGAGACTCCAAGGGGTACAAGTGCTTGCTGAAGCATACTGAGAAAATGACGGCCAAAGTTAATGGTCAATTGATAAATTATGAGATTTACTACAGAAACGTCAAATATTTTTGCCTAACAATCACTTTGTGTATAGTTGTAGGCATCGTCAGAGATAGTAGTGTTGCAGTGCTTCTGCATCATTTTTTACAATATATTAAAAATACTTGCAGTTCTTGCGCCTTAAAACATTTTAGAATGAAACAGGTCGAAATGAAAAAACATTTCATTTACTGAGCTGTATGTTGAAAATTTTTTGGTACGACGCACACTGTACAGCGTGTTTATAAATGAATAGCGGAGTTTTAACGCTTTATAATATTTATTCCTCCCCCCCCCCCCCCCCCCCATGAACCATGGACCTTGCCGTTGGTGGGTAGGCATGCGTGCCTTAACGATACAGATAGCCGTACCGTAGGTGCAACCACAACGGAGGGGTATATGTTGAGAGGCCAGATAAACATGTGGTTCCTGAAGAGGGGCAGCAGCCTTTTCAGTAGTTACAGGGGCAACAGTCTGGATGATTGACTGACCTGGCCTTGTAAAACTAACCAAAACGGCCTTGCTGTGCTGGTACTGCGAACGGCTGAAAGCAAGGGGAAACTACAGCCGTAATTTTTCCCGAGGGCATGCAGCTTTACTGTGTGATTAAATGATGATGTCGTCCTCTTGGGTAAAATAATCCGGAGGTAAAATAGTCCCCCATTCGGATCTCCAGGCGGGGACTACTCAAGAGGACGTCATTATCAGGAGAGCGAAAACTGGCGTTCTACGGATCGGAGCGTGGAATGTCAGATACCTTAATCGGGCAGGTAGGTTTGAAAATTTAAAAAGGGAAATGGATAGGTTAAAGTTAGATATAGTGGGAATTAGTGAAGTTCGGTGGCGGGAGGCACAAGACATTTGGTCACGTGAATACAGGGTTATAAATTCAAAATCAAGTAGGGGTAATGCAGGAGTAGGTTTAACAATGAATAAAAAAATAGGAGTGAGGGTAAGCTACTACAAACAGCATAGTGAACGCATTATTGTGCCCAAGATAGACACGAAGCCCACACCTACTACAGTAGTACAAGTTTATATGCCAACTAGCTCTGCAGATGAAATGTATGATGAGATGAAAGAAATTAT
Organism: Schistocerca americana; assembly: GCF_021461395.2. Classification (NCBI taxonomy): domain Eukaryota; kingdom Metazoa; phylum Arthropoda; class Insecta; order Orthoptera; family Acrididae; genus Schistocerca; species Schistocerca americana. Next base: position 93,829,612 of record NC_060127.1, on the reverse strand, counting down.
TCAGGTAGTGAAGGGAGACGAAAATTTAATAGTCATAGGTGACTGGAATTCGACAGTAGGAAAAGGAAGAGAAGTAAACGTAGTAGGTGAATACGGATTGAGGCTAAGAAATGCAAGAGGAAGCCGCCTGGCAGAATTTTGCACAGAGCAAAACTTAATCATAACTAACACTTGGTTCAAGAATCATGAAAGAAGGTTGTATACATGGAAAAACCCTGGAGATACTACAAGGTTTCAGATAGAGTATGTAATGGTAAGAAAGAGATTTAGGAACCAGTTTTTAAATTGTAAGACATTTCCAGAGGCAGATGTGGACTCTGACCACAATCTATTGGTTAAGAACTGTAGATTAAAACTGAAGAAACTGCAAAAAGGTGGGAATTTAAGGAGATGGGACCTGGATAAACTGAAAGAACCAGAAGTTGTACAGAGTTTCAGGGAGAGCATAAGGGAACAATTGACAGGAATGGGGGAAAGAAATACAGTAGAAGAAGAATGGGTAGCTTTGAGGAATGAAATAGTGAAGGCAGCAGAGGTGGTGGTGGTGGTTAGTGTTTAACGTCCCGTCGACAACGAGGTCATTAGACACGGAGCGCAAGCTCGGGTTAGGGAAGGATTGGGAAGGAAATCGGCCGTGCCCTTTCAAAGGAACCATCCCGGCATTTGCCTGAAACGATTTAGGGAAATCACGGAAAACATAAATCAGTATGGCTGGAGACTGGATTGAACCGTCGTCCTCCCGAATGCAAGTCCTGTGTGCTAACCACTGCGCCACCTCGCTCGGTGTGGCAGCAGAGGATCAAGTAGTTAAAAAGACGAGGGATAGTAGAAATCCTTGGGTAACAGAAGAGATACTGAATTTAATTGATGAAAGGAGAAAATAGAAAAATGCAGTAAGTGAAGCAGGCAAAAAGGAGTACAAACGTCTCAAAAATGAGATCGACAGGAAGTGCTAAATGGCTAAGCAGGGATGGCTAGAGGACAAATGTAAGGATGTAGAGGCTTACCTCACGGCGGTTAAGATAGATACAGCCTACAGGAAAATTAAAGAGACCTTTGGAGAAAAGAGAACCACTTGTATAAATATCAAGCGCTCAGATGGAAAGCCAGTTCTAAGCAAAGAAAGGAAAGCAGAAAGGTGTAAGCAGTATTTAGAGGGTCTATACAGGGGCGATGTTTGTGAGAACAATATTATGAAAATCATAACGCGAATTCTTTACAGACGAATGGAAAATTGGTAGAAGCCAACCTCGGGGAAGATCAGTTTGGATTCCGTAGAAATGTTGGTACACGTGAGACAATACTGACTCTGCGACTTTTCTTAGAAGAAAGATTAAGGAAAGGCAAACCTACGTTTCTAGCATTTGTAGACTTAAAGAAAGCTTTTGACAATGTTGACTGGAATACTCTCTTTCAAATTATGAAGGTGGCAGGGATAAAATACAGGGAGCGAAAGGCTATTTACAATTTGTACAGAAATCAGATAGCAGTTATAAGAGTCGAGGAACATGAAAGGGAAGCAGTAATTGGGAAGGGAGTGAGACAGGGTTGTAGTCTCTCCCCGATGGTATTCAATCTGTATATTGAGCAAGCAGTAAAGGAAACAAAAGAAAAGTTCGGAGTAGGTATTAAAATCCACGGCGAAGAAATAAAACTTTGAGGTTCGCCGATGAGATTGTAATTCTGTCAGAGACTGCAAAGGACATGGAAGAGCAGTTGAACGGACAATGTCTTGAAAGGAGGGTGTAAGATGAACATCAACAAAAGCAAAACAAGGATAATGGAACGTAGTTGAATTAAGTCGAGTGATGGTGAGGGAATTAAATTAGGAAATGAGACACTTAGAGTAGTAACGGAGTTTTGCTATTTGAGGAGCAAAACAACTGATGATGGTCGAAGTAGAAAGGATATAAAATGTAGACTGGCAATGGCAAGGAAAGCGTTTCAGGAAAAGAGAAATTTGTTATCATCGAGTATAGATTTAAGTGTCAGGAAGTCGTTTCTGAAAGTATTTGTATGGATTTTAGCCATGTATGGAAGTGAAACATGGACGCTAAATAGTTTAGACAAGAAGAGAATAGAAGCTTTCGAAATGTGGTGCTACAGAAGAATGCTGAAGATTATATGGGTAGATCACATAACTAATGAGGAGGTATTGAATAGAATTGGGGTGAAGAGGAGTTTGTGGGACAACTTGACCAGAAGAAGGGATCGGTTGGTAGGACATGTTCTGGGGCATTAAGGGATCACCAATTTAGTATTGGAGGGCAGTGTGGAGCGTAAAAATCGTCGAGGGAGACCAAGAGATGAATACACTAATTAGATTCAGAAGGATGTAGGCTGCAGTAGGTAATGGGAGATGAAGAAGCTTGCACAGGATAGAGTAGCATGGAGAGCTGCATCAAACCAGTCTCAGGCCTGAAGACCAAAACAACAACAACAATGTTTATTACATTAAACTTACAGTTATAAATGATATCTAAAATGAAAGAGCAACTCAAACGGTTGTGTTTGGCACCAGTGTGCATGTGCGGCGCGCAATGTTTCCACCGCAATCCGCTAGACAGCGGTAGTAGCGAAGATGGCGACCAGTGAACAGAAAGCGTTTTGTGTTTTGCAGTTTTCAAAGACCGAATCTGTAGTTACTGTGCAACGTGCGTTCACGCTGAAGTTCGGTTGTAATCCTCGAAGTGATAATAACATTTGTAGATGGTATCATCAGTTTGAAGATACCGGCTGCCTTGGTAAAGGTAAGAGCACAGGAAGACCAAGAGTTATGAAGAGACTTTCGAGCGAGAGAGAGAGTCGTTCACTCGTAGCCCAAGGAAATCAGTCCGGAAGGCTAGTCGTGAATTACAAGTTCCCGTGTCTACTGTAAAGTTTTAAGAAAATGCATGCAAGTATATGCCTATCGGGTACAGTTATTACAGGCTCCAAAGCCGCCAGACCATGAATTACATGCCAACTTCGCAAAAGAAGTGTTGTTTCATGACGATGAAGATTTTCCGGATTATGTTGTTTTCAGTGATGAATCGACCTTAGTGGACATATTAACACTCACAGTGTGCACATCTGGGGCTCAGAAACTCCTCAAGAGGTAGTAGAAATGCAACGAGTTTCCCCTAAAGTGAATGTTTTTTGTGCCGTATCCCGGCGGAATAAGGGGCTCTCTTTTTTGGTGAATCTACTGTAACTGGCATTTCTTACCTTGATACACTAGAGACATGGCTCTTCCCTCAGTTGGAAGAAGATAAGCCAGATCATTTTCAAGCAAGATGGTGCGCCATCTCACTGGAATAGCGAAGCGCACGATTGGTTGAACTTCACTGTCGCCAAGCGCTGGATAGGCCGCAAGGGGCCAATGACAGGGCTTGCTTTGCATGGCCTCCACGTTCACCCGACCTAACGCCATGCGATTTTTTCCTTTGGGGCTTCATCAAGGATCGTGTGTACGTGCCTCCGCTACCAGCAGACCTCCCTGAATTAAGAAACCGGATTGAAGCAGTTGTTGCTACAATCACTCAAGACACACTTATCAACGTTCGGGAAGAACTCGGCTATAGACTTGATGTGTGCCGTGTGAGAAGTAGTGCTCACATTGAACATTTATAAGGTTCTTGGTAAAACTGTTTGAGTTCCTCTTTCATTAGACATATCATTTATGACTGTAAGTTTATTATAATAAGTATTATAAAGCGTTAAAACTCCAATATTCATTTATAAACACAATGTCTATATAGTACAATACACGCTCATTATAAAACGAGGATATGTGAATAATTAATATGTGGTTATTCAAACAGATAGAATAGATTTCAGTTGCTGATAACAGACAAATTATGAAAGAAAAACATTGCACTGAATATAGGGAAGTTCGGAGTTTTATGTTCGCACAAACACTGTACCATATATTTAACGCGAACACAATGCGTTGCTCGAGAAACATTAAAATAGTAGTCAATTTCATTCCAGAAACTAATCAATAGGTCCGTAGTTATTGACTCGACAGGTTTAACAGTTCCATTTCTCAACTTTTGAAGAGCAGCTGCCGTAGGTGGGATACACAGTCCGCCTTCTATGTGCATTCAAAAAATAAATAAATAAAAATAAAAATTAGAAAAGTAAAATAAATCTCAAAGTTTGGGGTCTTGTGATCTGGAAAGCCAGGAGCCACGAACAAGATCTTGTTGTACATCTCTTCCAATTCAACGTTGTCGGATGGTGTTGTTAAGGCAACAGCGCACCTCAAGGTGAAAGTGATGGCAGGGGTGGGGAGAGGGGGGTGCGAGTGGGGGGTGTCATCATGTATGAAAATGAAATCATTGGAATCTTCGTGATGCTGAGGAAACAACAGTTCTGCAGCATGTTGAAGTATGACATTCCTGTCACATTTTCCTCTGAAAAAAAAAAAAAGTGAAAGAATAGCGTTCTGTAAACTTTGTGAACAGGATCGGCGCAAATCAGATACAATTTCGGTGAGTCTCTTTCATGTTCATGGACGATGCAAAGCTTTGGTAACCCTCAAATTCTTTCGTTATGGGGCTTACTTTACCCGATAGATGGAACAACGATTCATCCGAAAAGATGCATCGTTCGAAAAAAGTGCCCTCTGCCATATCCTTGAGAACTGAAATGCAAAATTCTACCTTCTTTTATGGCCACTGCACGTAACTGCTGCATTAATACTGAACTGTGTCGCACCGTTGTTTGGCGATGCTATTGTTCCTGGCCTGGTAGTTTTGTGGACTTTGGAGGGCTCCACGTTGAATCTGCACAAGCAGATTTATGACTGGCATACAAAATTCTTGCAAGTTGGTTTCATACGGAAAGGACAAATCACTGGTCGACCGCTCACGTCTGTTGAAAAAGTCGAGCGTATCCGACTTTTTCAAGAGACGTGAGCGGTCGACCAGTGATTTGTCCTTTCCGTATGAAACCAACTCGCAAGAATTTTGTATGCCAGTCATAAATCTGCTTGTGCAGATTCAACGGCCAAATTCACTTTGCACTTCTGGGATGGAATGATTTCGAGCCAGTTGCATCACACAAAATAATTCCTCTTGCAGCGTAGTCGTTATCTTGCTAAACGAAAATTTGAACGTTCCTCCAGCCGCAGTGTGTTTCTACCTGCAATAAATAACTGAAAGCTGTTCTTTCTTTTTGAATTACTCGTTACATCAAGCTGAAAAGCAATAGGTAAATAACATTTAAAATTAAATTACCTAAACGAAATTTTGTTGATGTGGTTTCAACATATAAGAGAGGTTATTCGCAGTACATTTCTATAATTTGCTCGCACTCAGTGTGCACGGAATCATAATCATTGCCTCCTGTGGTATCTCTTGGAGATTGATCTTCTTGGGCAGCACTCGTGATTCTGTACCAATGTGTTGTGCATTTTCCAGTCTTTCTCGTCCCCTTCTTTGACTACACCCTGTTCTTTCTCCACTTTTTGTTCCAACACTCATGATAACTGCCCCCTGGAATGGGATATGTTGTTATAGTACTTCTGATAATTTGGAGGGATGCAGTTCCTCATCTCCTGAATATTTTTGCATTTCTCAGATTCTGTTTCAAACTCATTTTGATGCTGAGTAAAAATTTCTCGGTGTACATGCCGCGTCAAATCAGGATAAATCTCCGAGCTTTCGACCACTACCTCCATGGTCGTCGTCAGGGCTAAAACTGACTGTCGTGAACTAGCGAGGTTCCCACTTTTATATGCAAAAGACGGCTTCTTATTGGCTGGAATACGTCAGCGAGATGGCGCGTAGCGAAGTGGTGCCCTCTACTTCCATAGATGTAGTTGCTATCCCGCGTTGCTTGCAGCGCCATCCCTTAAATCAGGAGGTAAAGTGCGAGAAGTTTTTCTCAGCGATTTCTCTTTATCCTGTGCACTCTTCCAAGTGTTGCTAAGTGCATAACCGTTGTCTCTATTAAAGTTATTATCGCTATGCCTAATTTCGACTGCTTCCCGGATCACAGAGTCCCAGTAATTCGATGTGTGGGCTATTACTCTGGTTTCTTCAAATAAAATCTTATGCTTGTTAAGCAGGCTATGTTCAGCCACCGCTCACGCATTCGAGGGTTGGATTCCCTCTCTTCTTCATCGAAGAGTTTCACTGCCTGGGCTACTCTCAGGGTGCGCCTTCGACGTGGAAGATCCCTGCCGTGTCGCCGTCCATACTGCCTGCCGGTGCTCGCCGCCGCCGCCGCCGCCGCCGCCGCCGCCGCCGCTTGGTCGCCGCCTTCCGGTCCTCGCCGCCGCCACCGCCGCCGTCGCCGCCTGCCGGGGCTCGCCACCCCCGCCTGGTCGCCGCCTGCCGGGGCTCGCCGCCCCCGCCTGGTCGCCGCCTGCCGGTGCTCGCCGCCGCCGCCGCCGCCGCCGCCGTCGCCGCCTGCTGGGGCTCGCCGCCGCCGCCGCCGCCGCCGCCGGTGCCCGCCGCCGCCGCCATCCGGTGCCCGCCGCCGCCGCCGCCGCCGCCATCCGGTGCCGCCTGGTCGCCGCCGTCCTGACCCTGGTCTACGGCCGTCTTCGTCTTCATCCGTCTTCGTCTTTGTCTGTCCCCAGTTTCTGTCCTCTCCTCTTCGTTCTGTTCGTTCTTGTTTCTCTCTCCCGTCATGTCCGCCCCCACCACCACTGTCACTACTACCACCACCGACATTGTCTATACCTCCCCTTCCGCCGCCTCCACCACTATAACTTGGTGTGCCCAGTCCCACCCCCCTCCTTCCATTCCACCTCTCCTCACTCTCCCTTCACCCTCTATCTTTGTCGCCCCCTCTCCCACTTCTTCCTCCCGCTCCTCTCGTTCTGATCCCTTCCCCCCACTCCCCCAGCCTGTCACTGCAGCTCCGGCTCGGGTGGTGGCCCGTCGGGCCACTGCCCACGCCCAGCTCTCCCCGTCACCTTCGCCATCACCGCCGCCACTGCCACCGTCATCGTCATCGTCGCCATCGCCTTCGCCTTCACCGTCACCGTCACCATCTCCGGCGCCGACTCCGGCCCCGGGACCTGCCCCTCCCCGCCACATTCCCGTTGTTCCCATCCCCCACACCTCCTCCACCGCCGTCAAGCGCCCCGGTGGCACTCCTGCTTCCTCTGCTTCCAAAAAGGCTGCGCCTCGTCCTCCTTCCCCCACCCGTGATGCCATGGAAGTCTCCCCGCCTGTCCCTGCCCCCTCATCCTCCTCCTCTCCCCCTTCCTCCTACCGCTACCTCCTCTCCCGTCCTGATCCCTCTCTCCTTGAAGCCCGGAACCTCACCCTCTTCCTTCGCCAGCATTGTCCTGGTGCCCCCATCTCCCTCCTCACTCCCTGCCGAGATTCGGTCCTCATCTCCTCCCCCAGCCCAACCCTCCACACATACCTCCTTTCCCGCATCCCTGTCACCCGCTTTGGCCCTCATGCCTCTCTCACCCCTGCTCCTTCACCACCTCCCTCCCGCCAACCCCAACCTCCGCGTCGCCCGCCAACTCTCACCGCCGTGATCACTCGGCTTAGTCCAGTGATCACGGAGGAGGAGGTGTTGGCGGAGCTCCAGGCGCATCCCCATTTGGAGGTGCGTGCGGTTCGCCGCATACATAACGCTACCAGCCCCACCCGCCTTATGCGGGTTTTTTCTGAGCACGCCCCCTCCATTGACCGTCTCCTGAAGGAGGGTGCCCTCCTTTTCAACCAGCGGTACAAGGTCGACCCCTCCCGTTCCCCTCCTCAATCCCTGCGCTGCCAGAGGTGTCTACGCTATAACGCACACCCCACAGCTGAGTGCCGCGAGGCCCCCACCTGCCCGCATTGTCGGCAAGCGCACTTCCTCAGGCAGTGCCCCAACCTCCAATACCCTCCTTCCTGCAATACCTGCAATCTCCCCCATCCCACCTACTCCCAAAAGTGTAAAGCCCGACCCCCTCCAACCACTCCTGAACTCACCGTCCCTGTCCGTCCCCTGGACGCCCCCACCCCTCCTGGCAATTCCCTTCGTCGCCCCCCCCCCCACCGCTGAGGACATCATCAGGTTCCTTACCATCGTCCTCCAGAATGTTCATCCCTTTCAGCGCCCACACACCCTCCAACAGGTCTCCCTCGCCGCCCGTTCCATATTCTAACTCAAGATGTACGCCACCTACTCCAACAACCAGGCCCATTTCACCTTCTCCCGCCTCGACACCCTCGTCTAAATCCCTCTCATGGCGCGACAGCAACGTATCCTTTTCAACAACATCCGCTCGCTACCCGCCAACAAAAACCTCTTCCTGCACACCCTTGCCACCCACCGCGTGGATGCCTTCCTCCTTAATGAAACCTTCCTCCAACCCCACCACACCATTCACACTTCGCCCTACCTCCTCCACCGCTCCGATAATCCCCTCCCACTTGCGCGTGGCGGAGTTGCCATTGGTCACCACCGCCACATCCCCGTTCGGCTCCAACCTCTCCTTCCCGACCCCACCGAACACCTGATCCTTAGTCTCTTCTTCCCCGGCCTTACCGTTACCTGCGCCACCATCTATGTCCGCCCCAACGCTCCTATTCCCTTCGACTTCCTCTCCCACGTCGATCGTACCTTTTCCTCCTACGTGATCGCCGCCGACCTCAACATCCATAGTCGTTCCGCTGCCCAGTTACGGCGATGGCATCGGTTCCTCTCCATCCTTCAAGGTGACCTCGTCCCCATTCCCCAGCATACCCGTCCTGAATCCAACTCCACTCCTGATGTTATCCTCTCCTCCCCCAACCTCCTTGGCCGCATAACGGTGGATGTCCTGGAGCCTATTGGTAGCGACCATCTCCCTGTCCTCCTCACCGTTTCAGACGGTTGTCGCCCTCGCCCCGACCCTCGTACTGACCCTCCCCCTAAGTATGTCCACTACTATTCCCGAGCCGACTGGAATGCCTACCGGGATACCCTTTCCACCCAGGTCGATAGCCACCCTCTCACCTACCACCACCCTGACGATGTCACCCATGCCGCCTCCTTTCTCCAGCAGACCTTGTCTGAGGCTGTGGAGGCCCACGTTCCTACTGTCGCCATCCACCCCCACCGTCCTACCTTACCCCCACAGTCCGTTCTCCTCCTCCGTGAATCCCGTCGTCTCTACCATGCCTTCCTCCGCACGCGTGACCCGGACACACTACGACGCCACCGGCAACTCCAGCGACACGTTCGTAATTTGCTCGCGGCTAAGAAACGCCGGGACTGGCGACAGACATGCACCCGTTTAAATGCAACTCTACCAATCAACTCGTCCAAGTTTTGGACGGCCTTCCGTCGCCTTACCGGAACTAAACCCTCCCCCTACTATCTTCTCCACGATGATCTCCCCTTCCCTGACACCCTTAGTAAGGCCAATCACTTTGCCTCCTACCTCTCCGATGTCTTCTCCATCCCCGACGATCCCCAGTTCGATTACTCCCTCTTCCCGGATATCCGCGATCGAACTGACACCTCTGTCCCTCCCCTCGCTCCTGGTTTCCAGTACTTGGACAACATTACACACACGGAACTCAACGCCCCTATCACTACACAGGATCTCATTGTTACACTCCGCACCAAACGCAACACCGCTCCTGGTCACGATCGTGTCACCTACCGTCACCTTCGTGAAGCTCCTGTCTCTTTCCTCTCCACCCTGGCCAGGCTCTACAATGTAGTCCTGTCCACCGGTTACTACCCCGACCTGTGGAAAACCTCCCGTATCCTCATGTTCCTTAAACCTGGCAAACCGCCGTCCGCCGTCTCCTCCTACCGTCCCATCAGCCTTACCTCGGTCTTCAGCAAGGTCCTGGAATCTATCCTCACCCGTCGCATCCACCAGCATCTCCGCCAGCACCGCCTCCTTCCCGTCACCCAGTGTGGCTTTCGGCCGTCCTTCTCTTCAGACGACCTTCTCCTTCACCTCACTCATCTCCTTTCCGAACAGCTTAATTCCCGTTGCTCCGCAGTCTTCCTCTCCCTGGACCTCGAACGTGCATATGACCGCGTATGGCATTCCGGTCTCCTCTTCAAGCTCCAAACCTTCGCCCTTCCCATTAACTACGTCCGTCTGATCGGCTCCTTTCTCTCCCGCCGTCCTTCCTATGTCACCATCCGTAACACCGATTCCTACACCTTTTTCCCCTCCGCCGGTGTGCCCCAAGGCTCCGTCCTCTCCCCCCTTCTGTACCTGTTGTACACGGTGGACATGCCGCCACCGTCACCCCCCGTCCACCTTCTCCAGTTTGCCGATGACACCGCCTTCCTTGCCCTTGCCCCCACCCTACAGCGCTCCCAACGCCTTCTCCAATCCCATCTTGACCGGTTCACCGCTTGGTGCAACCAGTGGTTGCTCAAGGTCAATCCTTCCAAAACCCAGGCGATCATTGTAGGCAAAACCACCCCTTCCTTCTGCCTCCTTGATTTCTATCTCACCGTCTATGGCCGTCCCATCGCCCTCACTCCCACCCTTAAGTACCTTGGCGTCACCCTCGACCGTCGCCTCTCCTGGACTCCCCATCTCCAGACAATCCAAGCCAAGGCACGTTCCCGCCTCCGTCTCCTCAAGCTCCTTTCCGGCCGTACGTGGGGTCTGGACCCCTCCACCGTCCTCCACACCTATAAATCCCTCATCCGCCCTATCCTTTGTTATGCCCATCCAGCATGGATCTCTGCTCCCCCTACCTTTTATAAATCCCTCCAAATCCTTGAACGACATGCTCTCCGCCTCGCCTATCGCATCCGTCTCCCCTCCCCCACGCGGATCATGTATGATCTCATCCCCTTCCCCCACCTCCTCCTTTTCCTTGAAAGGATACGTATCCTGTACACCTCACGTAAACTTGATCCTCCTCACCCGCTCATTTCCCCGATCCTCTCCCACCCCCGCCCGCTGCCGTGCCTGTATTCCCACGTCCCACCCGGTCTCCATCTCTCCACCCTCCATACCCTCTCCCAAGGTGGCTTCCGCCAGCTCCCTCTCCCTGATGATGTCCTCGTCCCCTCCATCTACCCCTCCTATCAACTTTGACCCTGCCCCGCCCCCCACTTCCCGTGTCCTTTCCTTTCGGCACCCTCCCTCCCTTCTCTTCTCTTCCCTTCTTTTTCCATCTCCCTGTCATCTCCCTTCCCCCTCTTCCCCCGGGCTTCCTCTCCCCCTTCCTCCCTCCCCCCTATCACCCCTGCCCGTGGCATCTCTGCTCTCCCCTCTCGCTCTCCCACTCCCCTTCCTCCTCCTCCTCTCTTGGCAGGTCCCCGGACTCGCACACGTATAGTGAACATTCGCGCGCCGGAGATCGTCGCCTTCTGTGTCTCGTGTGTGTGACGTCGTATAGTGTTTTTGGTGTCCGCCGTCCCACTCCTACGTTCACTTGTGCCGTCGGACTCATCAGTGTTTTGTGCGCCGTGCCAACGTGTTTCAGTGTTGTTATCGTCACATGTGAACGACTCCGTGTTTTTTATGTCTCTGTGACCTCTCTCTTTTGCCCGTCACTTTGTTCATTGTCATTCACCATGTTTTATACTCTTGTAAAACGCTATGGCTGAAGAGCGGCGTAGTGTGCCGCTGCCAGCCTACCTGAGTTGTACAGGTTTTAAAATAACAATAAAGTAAAAAAAAAAAAACAGCCACCGCTGATTTTTCCAAATACCTGTATTTCAGGTGACGTTGGTGCTCGATGCAGCGGTCGGCAACGGTTCTTAGAGACTGACCCACGTAATTCTTGCCGCATTCGCAAGGAATAGTATAAATTCCCGGCACTCTTAAGCCGAGACTATCTTTGACTGGTCTCAACATTTCCTTAATTTTCCTAGGTGGTCGGAAAACTGGTTTTATTCCTTGCCTCTTCAGGACTCTGGCTATCTTGCTCGTTGTAGCACCGCAAAAAGGAAGCCGCGCTAAGTGTTGGTCCTCTTCTTGTATGTGGCCGGCATCGTGTCTTACTTTCTTGGACAATACTGATTTAATTTCACCGGCAGAATAACCATTCCTCTTGAAAACAGTCGTCAAATGGTTGATCTCGGGACCGAGGTGGTCCTTGTCGGAAATAGTCCTGGCTCTGTGTACTAAAGTATTCAGCATAGCTCTCTTCTGAGACGGATGATGGAAGCTATGGCTATGCAGATATAAGTCTGTATGGGTTGGCTTCCTGTACACAGAATGGCCCAGTCGTCCATCCGGCTTTCGCTCTACCAACACATCTAAAAAAGGTAACTTCCCTTCCTTCTCTACCTCCAATGTAAATTTTATGTTTGGATGTACACCATTCAGATGTTCGACGAACTGCTGCAGCGTGTCGCTGCCGTGTGGCCAGATTAAAAAAGTATCGTCGACGTATCTGTAGAAGCATGATGGGCGGAGGTGTGCACTGCTCAGGGCTCGTTCTTCAAAGTCCTCCATGAAAAAATTCGCTATTGCTGGTGACAGTGGCGAACCCATGGCTGTTCCATCCGTCATTTCATAATAATTTCCACTGTATAAAAAATAAGTGGTCGTCAAGGTATGCCGGAACAACTTCAAAATTTCTGAGGAGAAATGAGCAGACAACAATTGCAATGTGTCATCCACAGGTACTTTGGTGAACAGAGAAACCACGTCGAGGCTGACCATGATATCACTTGGGCCTATCTTCATCTGTTTTATGATATCAACAAACATTTTTGAATTTTTAATATGATGTGGGCAGTGACCAACTATAGGCGCCAACAGTTTAGATAAGTGCTTTGCAAGCTTGTACGTAGGAGAGCCAATAGCGCTAACAATCGGTCTCAACGGGACGTTCTCCTTATGAACCTTTGGCAAACCGTACAGTCTTGGTGGCCTAGGTGCTCTCGGCCGTAAGTTCTTCACCAGTTCGTCGGAGAGGCCAGAGTTTTTTAGTAGCTCCCTTGTCTTCCTGCTGAACGCCGATGTGGGATCCCGTCTGAGAACCCGGTATGTGCTGTCCTCCACTAATAATCCAACTTTCTTATGGTAATCTGTAGCATTGAGGATTACCGTGGCGTTCCCCTTGTCAGCAGGTAAAACAACTGGATCTTCATCCTTCTGCAACAATTTCAGTCCTTGTCTCTCCTCTCTGCTGATGTTTGACTTAGGCGGCTTGGATGTCGCTAAAATCCGGCTAGTAGCGAGCCTTACGTCATCCGCTGCTTCTTGAGGAAGAAGACGAACTGCTTGTTCCACTCCACTAATGATCTCAACCCAGCTCCACGTAAGTTACCGATTACCATAAGAAAGTTGGATTATTACTGGAGGACAGCACATACCGGGTTCTCAGACGGGATCCCACATCGGCGTTCAGCAGGAAGACAAGGGAGCTACTAAAAAACTCTGGCCTCTCCGACGAACTGGTGAAGAACTTACGGCCGAGAGCACCTAGGCCACCAAGACTGTACGGTTTGCCAAAGGTTCATAAGGAGAACGTCCCGTTGAGACCGATTGTTAGCGCTATTGGCTCTCCTACGTACAAGCTTGCAAAGCACTTATCTAAACTGTTGGCGCCTATAGTTGGTCACTGCCCACATCATATTAAAAATTCAAAAATGTTTGTTGATATCATAAAACAGATGAAGATAGGCCCAAGTGATATCATGGTCAGCCTCGACGTGGTTTCTCTGTTCACCAAAGTACCTGTGGATGACACATTGCAATTGTTGTCTGCTCATTTCTCCTCAGAAATTTTGAAGTTGTTCCGGCATACCTTGACGACCACTTATTTTTTATACAGTGGAAATTATTATGAAATGACGGATGGAACAGCCATGGGTTCGCCACTGTCACCAGCAATAGCGAATTTTTTCATGGAGGACTTTGAAGAACGAGCCCTGAGCAGTGCACACCTCCGCCCATCATGCTTCTACAGATACGTCGACGATACTTTTTTAATCTGGCCACACGGCAGCGACACGCTGCAGCAGTTCGTCGAACATCTGAATGGTGTACATCCAAACATAAAATTTACATTGGAGGTAGAGAAGGAAGGGAAGTTACCTTTTTTAGATGTGTTGGTAGAGCGAAAGCCGGATGGACGACTGGGCCATTCTGTGTACAGGAAGCCAACCCATACAGACTTATATCTGCATAGCCATAGCTTCCATCATCCGTCTCAGAAGAGAGCTATGCTGAATACTTTAGTACACAGAGCCAGGACTATTTCCGACAAGGACCACCTCGGTCCCGAGATCAACCATTTGACGACTGTTTTCAAGAGGAATGGTTATTCTGCCGGTGAAATTAAATCAGTATTGTCCAAGAAAGTAAGACACGATGCCGGCCACATACAAGAAGAGGACCAACACTTAGCGCGGCTTCCTTTTTGCGGTGCTACAACGAGCAAGATAGCCAGAGTCCTGAAGAGGCAAGGAATAAAACCAGTTTTCCGACCACCTAGGAAAATTAAGGAAATGTTGAGACCAGTCAAAGATAGTCTCGGCTTAAGAGTGCCGGGAATTTATACTATTCCTTGCGAATGCGGCAAGAATTACGTGGGCCAGTCTGTAAGAACCGTTGCCGACCGCTGCATCGAGCACCAACGTCACCTGAAATACAGGTATTTGGAAAAATCAGCAGTGGCTGGACATAGCCTGCTTAACAAGCATAAGATTTTATTTGAAGAAACCAGAGTAATAGCCCACACATCGAATTACTGGGACTCTGTGATCCGGGAAGCAGTCGAAATTAGGCTTAGCGATAATAACTTTAATAGAGACAACGGCTATGCACTTAGCAACACTTGGAAGAGTGCACAGGATAAAGAAAAATCGCTGAGAAAAACTTCTCGCACTTTACCTCCTGATTTAAGGGATGGCGCTGCAAGCAACGCGGGATAGCAACTACATCTATGGAAGTAGAGGGCACCACTTCGCTACGCGCCATATCGCTGGCGTATTCCAGCCAATAAGAAGCCGTCTTTTGCATATAAAAGTGGGAACCTCGATAGTTCACGACAGTCAGTTTTAGCCCTGACGACGACCATGGAGGTAGTGGTCGAAAGCTCGGAGATTTATCCTGATTTGACGCGGCATGTACACCGAGAAATTTTTACTCAGGAAATACGTCGCGAAATACTTCGTAGCCATATCATTTTGATGCTTTTTGCATTGCTCAGATTCTGTTTGAAACTCATCTTGATGCAAAGACTGCAAAAGAATAAAGGATGGGGCCCTCCTAAAATCTAATTCTACAGACTCAAGACCACGATTTAGTGAATAATTGAACTACGTTGCTGGAGTATTTTCTTTTCTGATTCAGGTCCACCTGGTATTACTCCGTGTTATTTTGTTTCCACCGATGCCATTAGTGACTGTATCCTCTGCTATGGCGTCCATGGCTGTAAGTGGAGGAAAGTTTTCTGTTATCACGCCCGGCAGCTGCGGCTGAGCGGTTCTAGGCACTTCAGTCCGGAACCGCGCGACTACTACGGTCGCAGGTTCGAATCCTGCCTCGTTCATGGATGTGTGTGATGTTCTTAGGTTAGTTAGGTTTAAGTAGTTCTAAGTGTAGGGGCTGATGACCTCAGATGTTAATAGTGCTTAGAGCCATTTGAACCATTTATCTGTTGTCTCTTCGGCCTCAGAAATCTTTCTGTGGACCTGTTTCAGTGCCTCCGTCCTGTCTTATTGAACAAACACATTCTCAATGCACTATCATTTTTCATCAATGCAATTAATGCCTGTTGGTCGGGCTTCATACGCAGTCCATTCAAAGAACTGTGGATGAAGCCCGAACAACAGGCATTACATGCATTACTCAAAAGTAAAAGTGCAATGAGAATGTCTAGTTTCTAGCAGAAATCTAGATCTGCCAATAAAATTTCAAAAGGACGGCTGAAAGCTGGAATCTATTATTTACAAGTCGCTGCGTGCAACAGACTTCTGAATGGAGGGTAACCTGATGAAAATTCGACATGTTTACAGGTTTGAATCAGATATCACTGTATGGAACATCGGTTACTGTGTGTTGACATCCGTTGTCAGCCATTACAAGAAGCAGATGGCGCTGCAGACACGGTCTCACGTAAGGTTCTGTATAGGGAGAGTACGGCCGACTTGTCAATAGTCGCCAGTTTGGTGCCACTGCGCCACAGGTGATACATGTATCACCAACTGTGCAGTGGGCCCAAAATGGCAGTCACTGGCAAGTTGGTAGTACTTTCACTATACAGAGCTCTAGGTCCCACAGACCCTACACTGACGGCTACCACCGTCTATAGGGAAATTTTGGTTTCATACTTCCACACCTGATGTATTGAAAACTTCCTATTTGATCGGAAAACTAAATTTTGTAGTGGTCAATCTGCTGGTTGGCTTAATGCGGCCCACCAGTTCCTCTCCAGTGCTAACATTTCCATCTCATACTAACATTTGCACCCTACGTCCTCAGTTATTTGCTGGATCTATTCCAGTCTCTGTCTTCCTCTATAGTTTCTGCCCTCTACAGTTCGCTCTAGTACCATGGAGGTTACTCTACGATGTCATAATGCGTATCCCATTATCCTGACCCTTCCTCTTGCAGTACATTTCTTTCTTCACCGACTCTGCGGAAAAATTCTTCTTTCTTTACCTTATCAGTGCAACTAACTTTCAATATTAGTCTGTAGCATCAGAGTCTTCTGTTCCGGGTTTCCCAACATACAGTGCTGTGCTCCAAACGTACAGTCACATAAATTTCTTTCTAAATGTAAAGCCTATATTTGTGTCCAGTAGACATCTCTTCCACAACACTTGCCCTTTCGCCAGTGCTAGCCTGCTTCTTATTCCCTCCTTCGTCCGTCTGCCATGGGTTATTTTGCTTCCACGGTGGAAGAATTCCTTAAATTCGTTTACTTCGTAACTTCCAACTTTGATGTTAAGTTTCTCTCTTATGCCATCTCTGCTACATCTCATTACATTTGCCTTTTTCCCGTTTACTCTCAATCCACATTCTGTGCTCATTAGACTATTCATTTCATTCAATAGATTCTGTAATTCTTCTTCACTTGCAATGAGATTAGCAGTGTCGTCAGCGACTGTTATCATTGACATCTTGGCACTTCGTCATTAGTCTTCGAGTATTTAGTTCTTGTACGTATTGTGTAAGAGTAGTCTTCCCCTTCAGCTTCCTACTATTTATCTAGGAATTTCGAACACCATTCCACAATTAAACTTCCTGGCAGATTAAAACTGTGTGCCGGACCGAGACTCGAAACCGGGACCTTCGCCTTTCGCGGACAAGAGGCTCTACCAACTGAGCTACCCAAGCACGACTCACGACCCGTCCTCACAGCTTTAATTCCGTGAGTACCTCGTCTCCTACCTTCAAAACTTCACAGAAGCTCTCCTGCATACCTTGCAGAACTAACAGTCCTCGAAGAAAGGATATTGCGGAGACATGGCTTAGCCACAGCCTGGTGGTTGTTTCTAGAATGAGATTTTTATTATGTAGCGGAGTGTGCGCTGATATGAAACTTCCTGGCAAATTAAAACTGACATTCTAAAATGTCGAACGACTTTGCCAGGTCGACAAACGTGAACGTGTCTTGATTTTTCTTCGTCATGCATCCATTATCATGGGAAACGTAAGAACTGATTCTCTCGTGCCTTTAACTGATTGTCGTCTAACATAATTTTCTTCCGTTCTTCTGTAATTATTCTTGTTAACTCTTTGGAAGCTTGAGCTGTTAAGCTAATTGTGAGTTTTCGCTCTTATCTTTCCCTGCTATCTCCGGAATTGTGTGGATGGTATTCTTCCGAAAGTCTGGTGGTGCGTCGCCTGTCTCACAGATTCCACGCACCAATTTGAATTGCCATTAGGTTGCCGTTTCCCCCAATGATTTTAGAAATTCCGATGGAATGTTATCTGTCCTTCTACCTTACTTGATCTCAGTTCTTCCGGAGACCTTTTAAACTCTGGTTATAATACTGGATACGCTATGCGTCCCACATCGACACCAGTTTCCTATTCTGTCCTGTCATCAGCAAATTCCTCCCCCCATGGAGTCCATCATTGCACATTTTCCACCTATCTGCTCCCTTTTCTGTTTTGAGCACTGGAGTTCCCCTTGTTCTCTCAATGTTACCGTCCATGCTTTTAGTGCCACCGAAGGTTGTTTTGACTTTTACTTGCTGAGTACTCACGACGACCATTTCGTTTTTGATTTCCTCAATGATTCCTGCAGTTCTTTCCGATAGACTAAGTGAAATGGCTACAAATTATTCTCTTGTGCAATGTAAGACGAGGATTGAATTCCATAACATGTTTATCATCAGTTTGAATATATCTTTATTCTGACAGTACTATTCAACAGCCTGCCGGATGTACCCGAGCGGTTCTAGGCGCTTCGGTGTGGATCCGCGCGACCGCTACGGTCGCAGGTTTGAATCCTGCCTCGGGCATGAATGTGTGTGATGTCCTTAGCTTAGTTAGGTTTAAGTAGTTCAAAGTTCTAGGCGACTGATGACCTTATAAGTTAAGTCCCATAGTGCTCAGAGCCATTTGAACCATTTTTGAACTATTCAACAAACACTTCAGATCGAAGTTTAAATTTTAGCTTTTCAACATCTTTCGTGATATCTGTAGATACTGCTGTATTCAGATTCATCCAAATTATTTTCGTATTTTTTTGCGTGAAGGGGAAATAATTTTTTTTAGTTAGTATTCCAGCAAGACAAGAACTCCCCTCATGGGGTCCGCCATCGCAATTTTTTCCACCTATCTGCTCCGTTTCCTGTTTTAGGGTTCCCCTTGTACCCTCAATGTTACCCCCTCAATGTTAAAGAGCAAAATCATTACTGTAATGGGAAGTTAATTCGTTGATGTAGTTTTCTAAGGAATCAGTTACTGAAGAAATTTACTCACTTACTGAAATTTTTGGTTTAATATTACAAATAGCTTCTTCGCTAACATGTGTGTCCGATTTGGATTGGTGACGGTACAGCTCGTAACAATAGCTTTGTGTGAGCTAACTCAAACGTTTCATAGTCTACAATAGCTTTAGTCCCATAGCTGGAACATACTGCTAGTAACACAGTCTTGGTGAAAGTTTAGTAAAATAACACCATGCGAGTTATATACTATACTCAGATAAGATACCGTGAAATCCATTCATGTTACAAAAATCGATTTGTATATATATTCTCCTAAACCACTGGACCGATTTCAGCCGGCCGGGGTGGCCGAGCGGTCCTTGGCGCTACAGTCTGGAACTGCGCGACCGCTACGGTCGCAGGTTCGAATCCTGCCTCGGGCATGGATGTGTGTGATGTCCTTAGGTTAGTTAGGTTTAAGTAGTTCTAAGTTCTTGGGGGACTGATGACCTGAACAGTTAAGTCCCATAGCGCTCAGAGCTATTTTTGAACCGATTTCAGCCGAACTTCATAAACATGTCACTTAGTGTCTGGCAAGAATCGCCGTCGGGATAATAACTACCTGCCTAAGGGGTAGTGGTGGTCGAGGTGGTGGTGGTGGTGGTAAAGAAGCAGTGTAGTTAATGACGCGCGAATACCCATAATTTATTCATCCAGTATTTGAGAATGAGTGCACTTAGTGATTTCCAACAAACTTTACACATAATTTCTAATCCTTACGAAACGTTTTCTCGCCGACACCCTAAAAATGATTTTCGCTTCCAATAAAACAGCCGCACGCTGCACGCAGTTCAGATTTATTACTTCTTTACTACTAACTTCGTTCGTGACACTTCTGCAGAGGTTCCACATATACCTCTGAATGTACCAGCAAAACTATACAACCGTATGAAACTTCCGGACAGATTAAAACTGTGTGCCAGACCGAGACTCGAAATCGGGACCATTGCCTTTCGCGGGCAAGTGCTCTACCAACTGAGCTACCCAAGCACGACTCACGCCCCCTCCTCACAGCTTTAATTCTGCCAGTACCTCGTCTCCTACCTTCCAAACTTTACAGAAGCTCTCCTGCGAACCTTGCAGAACTAGCACTCCTGAAAGAAAGGATTTTGCGGAGACATGGCTTGGTTGCACAGTTGGTAGAGCGCTTGCCTGCGAAAGAAAAAGGTCCCGAGTTCGAGTCTAGATCCGGCACACAGTTTTAATCTGCCACTTAGTTTGATGTCAGCGCACATTCCGTTGCAGAGTGAAAATATCATTCTATATTGAATTATTGTTTAAACCTCTATGGAAAATATGGAACTTATGTAAAGGTCTCCGTCATGAACACACACTCCAGTGAAAAAGTCATAATGAAATATTCATAAATCTCTCGTATCTCATAAACGGTCTGAGATATCAAACAAGATTTGGCAAATGATAGCAAGTAAAGAGGAGAGTAATTTTCCTTATGATTAATATTCGAAGCCTCCATGTGTACCGCGATATTCAAAAAACTACAGATTTTTAAAAAATGAAATAATTTGGTTTTTAAGGACCATGCATTACATATGAAACGAGAATTGCTGTGGGTTTTACAACAATGTAACTGAAGAATTGGCGCATTTATTTTTGTACCGAGAATGGGCTTGATTAATAATATGCTATTTTACGATTCTGTCACACTTTCAAATGCGTTAGTTTATTAGTGAGACGTATATCTGTAAATACTGCTGTGTTTAAGCTAAAGAAGCAGATTTTAACGCAGCAACAAGAGAAGTTAAGCTTTACTCAAAATTCGACACAGTCCTTCATGAATCCATGTCTCCTCAACTACGTTCTTGGTATGGCTGACAATTTGAGACCAGTACTGTGATGTAACATTAGCAATGACTTCTCTTGTCAGTATTTCGACCTCAGTATGTGTAAATTTCTGGTTGGTTTTGGAAAAATCATTTTTCACCTAGGCCCATATATTCCTTAAGCGTAAGCCAGTTCGTCGACCTGATAGCATGGAGTTCTTGGTTTGTACAGTACTAAAAGTTCCATTAACTTCGCCTTACACAAACCAGGTTCAACATTATCCAATCGAACATTGATTTGTACCCAGAAAAAAACTAGCTGCTCTCCTCCGCTGCATTGTTGGGCCTTTATCCATCACAATCGAGTGGTACTGTGCATTGTCCATTACTATTGTCGAGTTCGGAGCAATATTTTTCAGCAATATATTATCTTCACAGGCAGTGAACGTGTCCTTGGATGACCACTTTTATTGTGAATCTCTAACGCAGTACCAACACGAAACACTCGTTCACAATACCTGACGACTGTAGAACACTTCGCATTGTCCGTTACTATTGTCGAGTTCGGAGGAATATTTTTCAGCAATATATTATCTTCACAGGCATTGGACGTGTCCTTGGATGACCACTTTTATTGTGAATCTCTAATGCAGTACCAACACGAAACACTCGTTCACAATACCTGACGACTGTAGAACACTTCGCATTGTCCGTTACTATTGTCGAGTTCGGAGGAATATTTTTCAGCAATATATTATCTTCACAGGCAGGGAATGTGTCCTTGGATGACCACTTTTATTGTGAATCTCTAATGCAGTACCAACACGAAACACTCGTTCACAATACCTGACGACTGTAGAATGCTTCGCATTGTCCGTTACTATTGTCGAGTTCGGAGGAATATTTTTCAGCAATATATTATCTTCACAGGCAGTGAACGTGTCCTTGGATGACCACTTTTATTGTGAATCTCTAATGCAGTACCAACACGAAACACTCGTTCACAATACCTGACGACTGTAGAACACTTCGCATTGTCCATTACTATTGTCGAGTTCGGAGGAATATTTTTCAGCAATATATTATCTTCACAGGCAGTGAACGTGTCCTTGGATGACCACTTTTATTGTGAATCTCTAATGCAGTACCAACACGAAACACTCGTTCACAATACCTGACGACTGTAGAACACTTCGCATTGTCCGTTACTATTGTCGAGTTCGGAGGAATATTTTTCAGCAATATATTATCTTCACAGGCAGTGAACGTGTCCTTGGATGACCACTTTTATTGTGAATCTCTAATGCAGTACCAACACGAAACACTCGTTCACAATACCCGACGACTGTAGAACACTTCAACGCCTGAAAATATCAAGTTACAACGAGAGCTAATGAACGTAGTTGCCTCTAACGCGCGACACAACGTAGTACTATTTATCCGTGGTGTGGCAACATGGGCGCTTAACCAACTGAACGTGTTGGGGAAAGCCGGCTCGCCATTGGTGTTACCTGGGCAACAGCGTCATGTCCCATCTGGAGAGCGAAACGTCAACTTTAAACGCACTATATATATGATCTGGAAAGAAATGCTGTGGTAGTAAGAACCACCAGCCTTCTACTGGGGTCAGGGTGATAACCTGGTTAATGCAGGGGGACAGAAGAAGATAAACAGACAAGGGGAGGGGAGGGGGAAGAGGAAATCCACATTCATGGTAGTTCTGGACCTTCTGACACTTGATAGTGGACATTAATACGCGGGGTGTCCACCATTCGCCTTAAAGATGGCTTTACTGTGATGGGAACAGAATAACTGAGGTGTTTGAAAGTCTGCGAAGGAACAGCAACCGAAACCAGGGAAGCGGTTCATGTTGGGACTCTGGGTAGGGCAGTCCATTCCAGCAAAATAATTGCCTCACAAAAGCTGCTTCATGACAGGCTGCATACAATCATCGTCTCTGGTCTGTCCCTCTACCGTATCACTACACAGTGCTGTAAAATTTATTTGTATACTTCCACAGTTAGCGTTTTCTTAACCGCAATAACGGGGCCACCCCCAAACCGCGACACACCTCTTCCATACTTGACTGTTGGTACTACACATGATAGCAGATACACACATTCCCATTAACTTGTTTAATGGTGCAGCTTTATTTATTGCTCAAAATCAATGTTTTCCCAGTAATAGACTGTCCAGAGACATCGTTACTTACACAGCATCTAGCGTCGTTTAGCGTTGCCTGCAGAAATGTGCGTCTCACGAGGAGTTACTCGTACATGGACCTCATTCTTTTTAACTCTTTGTCCAGAGCCACTTTGCTAGCTGGACTTCTGCTAGCACTTTGGAACTGACCAGTGATTTCCTGTAAATGTGTGTATATATGTATGTATTAAACCGGGGAGCTGGAAACGACAGACTGGCTTCGTCTCGCCATAGCCCTCATTGGTTGACAAACCCACAACAGGCCAAAGCAGTCCGCCCAACCCACCACCGCCCTACACCGAACCCAGTGTTGCCCCCGGGAACGTCTCATACCAGACAAGCGTAATCCCAAATGCCTGTGTGGTAGAATAGTTATCATGTACGCGTACGTGAAAATGGTGTTTGCACAGCAACCAACAACACAGTTTCACTGAGGCGGAAGAAGGGGAAGCAGCCCGCATTCTCCGAGACAGATGGAAAACCGCCTTAAAAACCATCCAGGGCTGGCCGGCACACCGGACCTCGACACTAATCCGCCGGGCGGATTCGTGCCGGGGGCCAGGCGTTCCTTCCTGCCCGGAAAGCCGTGCGTTAGACTGCACGGCCAACCTGGCGGGCTTGACTGTGGTAACTTCATTAAGCTTCCGTGTGCTTAAGATTACTTCTTAGTCGTTGCTGGGGACGCTGCAGTGTCATCTGTAGAAGCTAAAAAACTCAAAGTTACTATTCTTTTGGAGACAACTTCCTATATATCGATCGACTTATTTTATCCGTTTCTTAATTGCTTTGCTCATAAACGATTCGAACAGTAATAGGAATGGGCCTGTACGTCGTGTAATACCTGTCATGGTTCCTAACAGCTTAAACATTTCTACGTATATTTAACTTACAATGTAGTTTCAGTCAATATTCCAAATATTTTTTATCGCCTTGAAATTAGTGAAGCTCCTAAAACAATACAATTCTGTCATGAGAAATCGTATGCATTCTTAATTTTTGTCGGGTTTACGTAATCTGAGGAATGGTAGAGGTACACAGTGGTTGCCGAATATGTGCAGTTATGATTACTAGAACCAAGGAAAACAAAGGAAAACACCCAACATTATTAGAGCTATATCGTAGTCACATTTGTACCTTCTTGCTCACGGACACGTAAGCAGTTTGTTTTTACACTGTCCTCTCACCTCCTATTTCATCACTCATCTCATTAGGTTCAATTCTCCACACTCCTTTCAGTAATTTTCCGTTATATTTGTTTTGTTGTCTTACGATCTTTCTTAACACCTTCTCTTCCTTTCGTTCTGATTTTTCTCCTATAAGCTAACAGTTTTTTTTTTCTCCACCCTCACCCAACTTCCGTGTTGCAGTATAAGGCACATTCATTTAACCTTATTTTGTACATTTCTGTACCACTTTGCAATTACATCATCTGGTGCAATGAATAAGAAAGTGCTTCAAGTTCTCCTAGGTAATTAAACGTGCCTTAGACATATAGTAGATAGATTTTTTCCGTAGCATCCCTTTCAACTGTGTAACACCTGTGGGATTGACCTGTCTGGCGTTTCTGCTTCGTAACAGAATAACAAACGGTTTCTCTACGGTGGAGCGAGATCAGAATCGTTAATGACCTGCGTGAGGCAAGTTACGTTCACAGTCTAATGACCTTATCGCGTCCGGCGTTTCTTCTACCTCTTTGCGCCTGAATATGAATTGTTCGGCCAGCAACCAGTTAGTGTTTGCCCCCACTAAAACACGGCCATTGACCTTCCATTTTCCCAGATAACACCTGAATAACGCTGTGGCTTAATAACTAGGGCAGTGGAAATCCCTAAGGTAACGCAAAAGAATATAAATAAAAATTGGATTACCTCCTGGCTCGTGAAAGCATGTTTTAGAAGTTATGTCAGAACTTTTCGTGACTTATATATATATATATAATACGTAGCTACTTAAGTCTAAATGTTCATGAGAGTATCATGTAAAAGTGTGAAGTACATCGGTATAGTACTTTTTGACGTTTTTGGTAACAACTTTAAACGACATCTCCTTGTACATTAGATTAGTTCGTAAGTTTTTGTTTTCTTTGGTATTCCTCTCGTTATGGGATTACTTATAGATTGTAATTTTTTATTTGTGGCTCACTGTTGCTGTTTGAGTTTACAAGCTGCCATCTTCTCATTTGGAGATAGTTAGTGGCAGCTGTAGACGCTAGAAAATTGAGTGCCAAGTGGAGGAATCGGAACATTTCCCACATATTCCTCCGTTTGAATTCAGTAGACAGGTAACATCAGGGGGAGACAGGCAGAAACCTTTTCGCACTGGGTGGGATAATGCCATAGAATAGAGCACGGCAAGAAAATGATTTTCTCGTTTGAAGAAGGATCATTTTGACGTTAGTTACTCTCCATCGTCAGGAAGACATTCGGGGATTGATGAAAGCATTACTCCACAAATATCAATGCCAGTAACGCGGGGACTGTCACAGCATGGGAGGTAATGTTCAGAACGCCATGGACCAACGAGAGAAATTCAGTTTCTCATAAACTTTTCTTTACAGCGATCATGTAATAGATGCTAACATTTGGGCTGCGCTGACTCTTGCTTTGAGTCGGATGCGGCCCACTAGCCGTGGGTTTGACATCCTTGCTGTAGACAGGTGGGTTCGATCGTTACCTTTGGCCAGCAAGTTCTGTTATACCTAAACCACTGAAAATACACTATTTGATCAAAGGTATCCAGACACATGACTTACAAGTTTGTGGCACTCTCCATCGGTAATACTGGAATTCAGTACAGTGTTGGCCCACACTTAACCTTGGTGACAACTTCCACACTCGCGGGCATACGCTCAATGACGTGCTGGAAGGTATCTTGGAGAATGGCAGCCCATTTTTCACGGAGTGTTGCACTCAGGTGATTTATCGATGTCGGTCGGTGAAGCCGGACACGAAGTCGGCGTTCCAAAACATCCCAAAGGTGTTTTTAGGTCAGGACTCTGTGCAGGTTGTAATGCCACAACGAAGCATAGCCAAGGCGCAGCAGCTGAATAATTGAACGCTCATGCCATATGTTGAATAGTTGTGCAAACAAAAGCACGGGTGCTTCCGCCTGGCGGCAGTCAAAGACATAGCGCTACAAGTAAGACAATATTTGAATAGTGCTGCGCTCAGACGACGAAATAAAGAATCATTAAACTAGGATAATATTATTAAGTATAGTAAAAATATCAATTTAATATTATATACATATATATATATATATATAATGATAATGATTGTAATTGAATATGGTAATTGGTAATGTTATGGTATTTCCATTTGTGAATAGAGAACTAGGCATAGTGTAAATTAATGTTTAAATGTGAGGGAAATCCCCGAGAACGCAGACAATGCAGGTTGGCCAATGAATTTGGCAGTAGAGAGAGAGATGTGTTCTAGAAGTGTTCAGATGCAGAACAGAGATTACGAGGCGCGAAAGTGACGGTTTTAGTACGGTACGGTAACGTTGCTTATAGACAGTTTAAAGTGAGCTTACAACAAACACGAACCGGATTTATGGTGTGTCAGCAAATCAAATGGTCAATAAGGCTTGCAGGATGCAACATTTCGACGGAGACAGCTTGTGAGCGATATAGTTGCTGTTCCCGCTCAAAAAGCACATGGCACGCCTTGTGGAAGTCTGCGTAATTTAGGACGGACTGCAGCGACCAGCAGCAAGGTATGAAGTGACCAATGTCTGCAGCTAATGTTGTAATGTGATCTTACTATCACATGAGATCCATTGAAGAGCTCACGCCAGCACAAGCAACGAACTAGTAGTTATCGTATGACAGTGTTTTTATGAACAGTGCATTTTATACCGCCGGCATAACAAGTACATTTATCCGTAGCGAACCAGTTTATGTATTTATCAAGTCAAGTTCTTTACAGTGTAATGTCTAAGTGAAATAATAAGTTTGTGATTGAAAGTGCATTCCACGAGTGTCATCAATTATTTACAGAAAATAGTTCATTATTATCCCGAATCCATCACTCTGTGTGCTGCAATACCAGTAAAAAGGCAATATTACGTGAGTATCGGCGTATTAGTGCAACAAGAGGATATAATCGGAGTTAACACCGAAAATTTCCAACAAACGCCGGATTATACAACTGACAGAAGACGACAGGTACTGTGCCACAAAATTTCAGTTCAACTCGATGTGGTTTTCAGTACATTATCAACGTAAAAATGTATTCAGTTTCATTAGAACAAAATGATTCAAAAGTAATGTTTTTAACATCTCTAGTAACCTTCAGTTCTATAGTGTTCATCGATTATACAATTAAAGAATTTATTACCACCACAGTACTCATGTACCTTCAGTACAATGCAAATTCAGTAACATTAAAATCATTACCGACAGTAGGTGTAGATCAATCTAGCTTACAGCAAGCTGAAGTGTTTGTCATATGTGTGTGTATATTGTGTTACGTAAATGTTGTTCGCGTGCTAGACGTGATTAACGTACACCAGTTAGTGCATTCTGTTCAGTCACTTCAAAGAGGTTATTTTTGTTAATGAAAATCAGAATTCATTTAACATTCGATTTCTTGTACACCATCGCCAATATTTATTCAGTAATTCCGTGTAGTAGTCTGAACTTCATAGCAAAGCTATTCAGGCTTATTACACGCGATAGCCGCTTTCCAGACGTCCAATGCCGCATGGTCTAAAAATATTACAGTACATTCGGATAGTGGCATCGTAAGGTCAGACCATTAAAGGGCTGTTATTGTCGCGTAACCACTTCGCCACCGACCGTGAATAATGAATAGGTGCTCGATCGTGTTGAAAGATGCAGTCGCCATCCCCGAATTGCTCTTCAACACTGGGAAGCAAGAATGTGCTTAAAACATCAATGTTGGCCTGTGCTGTGATAGCGGCACGGCAAACAACAAGGGACGCAAGCCCCCTCCATCAAAAACACGACCACTCCATAACACCACCGCCTCCGAATTTTACTGTTGGCAGTACACACACTTCCACATGACGTGCACTGGGCATTCGCCATACCCACACCGTGCTATCGTATAGCAACATTGTGTACCATGATTCATCACTCCACACAACGTTTTTCCATTGTTCAATAGTCCAATGTTTACGCTCTTTACACCAAGTGAGGCGTCGTTTGGCATTTACCGGCGTGATGTGTGGTTTATGAGCACCCGCTTGGGCATGAAATCCAAGTGTTCTCGCCTCCCGCCTAACTGTCATAGTATTTGCAGAGGATCCTGATGCAGTTGGGAATTCCTGTGTGATGGTCTGGATGGATGTCTGCCTATTACTCATTACGACCATCTTCAACTATTGGCGGTCTGTGTCAGTCAACAGACGAGGTCGGCCGGTACGCTTTTGTGCTGTACGTCTCCCTTCACCTTTCCACTCCACTATGACGTCGAAAACAGTGGACCTAGGGATGTTTAGGGTTGTGGAAACCTCGCGTACAGAGACGTATGACACAAGTGACACCCAATCGCCTTAACACGTTCGAAGTCCGTGAGTTCCGCGGAGCGCCCCATTCTGCTCTCTCACGATGTCTAATGACTACTGAGGTCGCTGATGTGGAGTACCTGGCAGTAGGTGGCAGCACAACGCACCTAATATGAAAAACGTATGTTTTTGGTGGTGTCCAGATGCTTTTGATCTCATGGTGTATGTGCTGATAGTTCGCCGGGGTACTAGGAAGCCACCACTTCCAGCCCTATGGCGTAGATGAAGCACTATGGAATGAACTGCCTGTGTCGCTGATCGAAGCTTTCTACGCCTCGATGCCCAACAGAGTTAGAGTCGCTGATGTTGGCAGAAGTAATAAATGTGTGTACTAAATTTCACACCCTGTACACCACCGAAACACATGCACATTGAATCATGTATTCTTCGTGCTTCGCTACATCCCAAGACTAATTAAAATTTGTTCGGCATCCTTCCTGGTGTTACAATAGCACTGGGCAGCAGTATAGTGTCAAAAGGCATTTGATTATTACTTTGAAACTACTACATTATAACCCACTCATAAAGTAGTTAGCTACGAACATAATCATTTTCTATACAACCAGTTAGTTCTACGTATCTCAGGGACAGCAAGGTAGAATCAGTCGTAGGTTTAAAAGACGCCTATTGTTATGCGAAACATTTTACTTGCAGCGTATTCGTGAATGCAGGGATAGGCGCTTGTCTGCATGGAACACCTGCAGCCTCCTATCTGTCTGCTGGGGTGCTGTGTCTCTGGGTGGATATTGTATCTTTCGTCTTGGGGGATAGTGCGAGTTCTGACGTGTGCATTAAATGACGAAGCTAGATCACAGAAATAAGTTGCCGGAAAAACAGGAAACACCGACAAGGATAAGGCCACTTTACTGTCAAGTGCTGTGACAGGTAGTTTATCATGTTAGGAGTACTTGGTAACAAATTCAGACCAAATAAAACGCTCAAGTCACACTAAAGGGAGCCCAAAAAGTAGCATTAGTACATATGTACCCTCCTCTGGCGGCAACGCAGGGGTGTATTCTCACATGCAAAGGATCACACAAGTGCCGAATGTCATCCTGCGATAGACAGTCGCTAGGCACACTTCGCCTTGTGTTGCAGTTTGGCACACAGCCGTCCGAAATTCTTTCACAAAAGAAGACGAAGTAAATATTCCAGAATTCGAATAAAGAACAATTGCCAGCATGAGTAACATAGAAGTAAATATCCTCGGAGTAGTGAAGTAACATAAGTCACTAAACAAAAGCAAGTCTTCTGGTCCAGACTGTATACCAATTAGGTTCCTTTCAGAGTGTGCTGATGAAATAGCTTAATACTTAACACTCATATACAACCATTTCCTCGACGAAAGATCCGTAGCCAAACACTAGAAAGTTGCACAGGTCACACCAATATTCGAGAAAGGTAATATGAGTAATACACCAAATTACAGTCCCATGTCATTAACGTCGATATGCCGCAGGATTATGGAACATATATTGTGTTCGAACATTATGAATTACCTCGAAGAAAACGGTTTATTGACACACAGTCAACATGGATCTAGAAAACATCGTTCTTTGGAAACACAAATAGCTCTTTACTCGCATGAAGAGCTGAGTGCTATTGACAGTGAATATCAGATTCATTCCTTATTTATGGATTTCGTGAACACTTTTGACAATGTTCCACACAAGCGACTTGTAGTGAAATTGTGTGCTTATGGAATATCGTCTCAGTTATGTGACTGGATTCGTGATTTCCTGTCAGAGAGGTCACAGTTCGTAGTAACTGACGGAAAGTCGTCAAATAAAACAGAAATGATTTCTGGCTTTCCCGAAGGTAGTGTTATAGGTCCTTTGCTGCTCCTTATCTATATAGACGAAATGGAAGACAATCTTAGGAGCTCTCTTGTTTGGAGATGACGCTGTCGTTTATCGACTAATAAAGTCATCAGAAAATCAAACCAAATTGCAAAACGATTTAAAAAAGATATCTGTATTCTGCTAAAATTTGCAGTTGACCCTAAATAACGAAATGTGTGAGCTCATCCATATGAGTACTAAAAGGGATACGTTAAACTTCGGTTACACTATAAATAATTCCAATCTAAAGGCCGTAAACTCAACTAAATACCTAGGAATTACAATTATGAACAACTTACATTGAAAGGAACTCATAGAAAATATTGTGGGGACGGCTAACCAAAGACTGCATTTTACCGGCAGGACACTTAGAAAATGTGACAGATCTACTAAGGATACTTCCTGCACTACTCTTGTTCGTTCTCTTTTAGAACATGGCTGCACGGCGTGGGATCCTTACCAGATAGGATTGACGGAGTACATCAAATAAGTTAATAAAAGGGCAACACGTTTTGTATTATCGAGAAATATGGGACAGAGTGTCACAGAAATGATACAGGATTCGGGCTGGAAATCATTAAATGAAAGGCGTTTTCCGTTGCGACGGAATATTCTCACGGAATTCAAATCACCAACTTTCTCCTCCGAATGCGAAATTATTTTGTTGACACCGACATACACAGGGAAATCAGAACTCGTACGGAAAGATACAGGTGTTCATTCTTTCCGAGCGATATACGAGATTGGAACAATAGAGAGTGAGTTGTGAAGGTGGTTCGATGAACCCTCTGCCGGGCACTTAAATGTAATTTTCAGGGTATCGATGTAAGTGTAGATGCAAAGAGGGTCTCGCAGGTAGTGGAAAAGGAATAAGGTCCCACATGAGTCCCATTGCCGAGACATCTGCTGATCTTGCTGGCCACGGCCGTTGTTGTACGCAGTGAAGAGTGCGTTGCATGGCAGCTGCAGTGTGTAGACGTGCAATATCCCACCGAAAACGCACATTACGTTTCTGTCGAAAAAATGCCATTAATACGTGGATAACAAGCTGTGCAATGTCATGAGCTCTGGTTACCCTGCTTGAAATGTCCGAACATAGGATGGACAAACGATGGGAGAAGGGAATGGGCAAACTCTTGCCGAGCACATCATTTTCCTTAAGAAATTACAAATTTATTTCAAAATATGCCAAATATCAGAATGATAGTTAAAACCACAGTCTTCTCTGCGCCTGATATATTCACTACTGGCCATTAAAATTGCTACACCAAGAAGAAATGCAGATGATAAAAGGGTATTCATTGGACAAATATATTATACTAGAACTGAC
The DNA here is from genome assembly GCF_021461395.2 of Schistocerca americana. Lineage (NCBI taxonomy): Eukaryota > Metazoa > Arthropoda > Insecta > Orthoptera > Acrididae > Schistocerca > Schistocerca americana. The sequence goes on along the minus strand of NC_060127.1, from coordinate 93,798,113 downwards.
ATGTGATTGCATTTTCACGTAATTTGGATGCATAGATCCTGAGAAATCAGTACCCAGAGCAACCACCTCTGGTCGTAATAACGGCCTTGATACGCCTGGGCATTGAGTCAAACAGAGCTTGGATGGCGTGCACAGGTACAGCTGCCCGTGCAGCTTCAACACGATACCACAGTTCATCAAGAGTAGTGACTGGCGTATTGTGACGAGCCAGTTGCTCGGACACCATTCACCAGACGTTTTCAGTTGGTGAGAGATCTGGAGAATGTACTGGCCAGGGCAGCAGTCGAACATTTTCTGTATCCAGAAAGGCCCGTACAGAACATGCAACATGGGGTCGTGCATTATCCTGCTGAAATGTAGGGTTTGGGAGGGATCGAATGAAGGGTAGAGCCACGGATCGTAACACATCTGAAACGTAACGTCCACTGTTCAGAGTGCCGTCAATGCGAATAAGAGGTGACCGAGACGTATAACCAATGGCAACCCACACCATCACGCCGGGTGATACGCCAGTATGGCGATGACGAATACACGCTTCCAATGTGCGTTCACCCCGATGTCGCCAAACATGGATGCGACCATCATCATGTTGGAAACAGAAAATGGATTCATCCGAAAAAATGAAATTTTGCCATTCGTGCACCCAGGTTCGTCGCTGAGTACACCATCGCAGGTGCTCCTGTCTGTCATGCAGCGTCAAGGGTAACCGCAGCCACGGTCTCCGAGCTGATAGTCCATGCTGCTACAAACGTCGTCGAACTGTTCGTGCAGATGGTTGTTGTCTTGTAAACGTCCCCATCTGTTGACTCAGGGATCGAGACGTGGCAGCACGATCCTTTACAGTCATGCGGATAAGATGTCCTCTCGACTGCTAGTGATACGAAGCCGTTGGGATCCATCATGGCGTTCCGTATTACCCTCCTGAACCCATTCCATATTCTGCTAACAGTCATTGGATCTCTATGATAAAGCTCAATCACGATAAGTTACAATCCGACCTTTATCAAAGTCGGAAACGTGATGGTACGCATTCCTCCTCCTTACATGAGGCATCACAAGAAAGTTTCACCAGGCAACGCCGGTCAACTGCAGCTTGTGTATGAGAAATCGGTTGGAAAGGGTCCTCGTGTCAGGACGTTGTAGGTGTCGCCACCGGCGCCAACCTTGTGTGAAAGCTCTGAAAAGCTAATCATTTGCATATCACAGCATCTTCTTCCTGTCGGTTAAATTTCGCGTCTGCAGCACGTCATCTTCGTTGTATAGCATTTTTAATAGCCAGTAGTGTAATAATGAAGAGTAAGTCTCTCTTCATTCTTTAACACAACAGAAATACCAATTTCAATAACAAGATTCACCTACACAAGCAAACTAAAATCTGGAAAACAAAAACTACTGTTTATCACAATAAGCAGGCTGAAGCCATCATTACCCTCGCAGAGGCCAATCTTAAAACTCAGTAGACAACAACCCAAAGTAACACAAAATTTTAAACGGCCGTGAGGCCCTTAAATAAAGCGCACACCAGTACAGCGGTGGAATTAAGTAAAAGTTCCTAAATTAAATTACACAACAGCAGTTGAGAAGAATGAATCCTCGGAGACAGAGGACAAATTTACAACTTTAAGTCTGGTAATCTTCCAATGAATCAAAAAGAAGTGTGCAACCAAGTTAGTCCAAGCTGAGTATCAAGAGCCGTGAATTACAAATGGAATTTAAACGATTAGAAACTTAAGTACAGTAAATGTTCGTAAACTCAAATACAGAAAATAGATTCTTAGGATCGTTATGTTAGATTACAAGACAAGGCAAGCTTGAGAAGGCAGTTACTAGAAAATAGAATATCCAGAAAACTTCACTTGTTTATCAGCTGCAATTGGAATCAAAACCCCAGCGAAAGCTAACGTCCAACGGAGACGTCGTCCGGGTTCATGCTCAGGCCGAAGTATATTCGTGCAAACAAAGCTGACACCCGGCGCTGCGGCTCATGGCAGCGACTGTAAATGGAAAATACCTTTACGGTCGCTCCGATCAGCCACCGCCCCGAGTTTCAACTTCGTTTGAGTGTGTAATACGGGAGTACGCACACGCGGTCAAGCTCTGTGTCACTTAAAATGTCACGACTTAGAAGCCAAGGCTGTCAACAAATAGCGTACACATTACGACACTAAACTCAAGAGCTCCGGCAATAAGGTCTTCAGGTCTTCCAAGATTCAATAAAGCCCTTAAAGTAACGCAACGTTCGCTAAGCAATTACTTAACTCTAAGTTATGTGAATAAGGCTTACCTCAATTATTGTACTAGAATTGCTAATATAAAACGCTAAGAGAATTGCAATAACCAATAGCAGATTTACCGCCGACCGCTGTGACCGTGCGGTTCCAGGTGCTTCAGTCTGGAACCGCGCGACCGCTACGGTCGCAGGTTCGAATCACATCGGGCATGGATGTGTGTGATGTCCTTGGGTTAGTTAGGTTTAAGTAATTCTAAGTTCTAGGGGACTGATGACCTCAGATGTTAAGTCCCATAGTGCTCAGAGCCATTTCAACCCTTTGAGCAGATTTACCAACATATATCGAATGCTCTTTTGAAACTACAGGATAATAAATACTAACTTACTTGCCTGGAACAGACTTCATGCCTAATAATTAAAGTTAATATTGAGTTCGCAAACACTTGAGATTTAACCCATCTAAACCAAATTTAAATGAACATTAGTTACAACATCAAAAGCTGATTCAATATTGGTCAAACTTACAACAGACAAGGAATTACTTAAAGCTAAGGTACAAAAAATAGAAATACCAGTCCACATCAAGTACCGCCGGCAGAAGCGGAGCAGAAGAGTTCAGAAACAAATTTACCGCTTCAGTCAGTGACTTATCTAAGCAAACATTTACGTAAACCGAGAACAACTCGCAAATACTAACAGACCAGCTGCCCGTATAAAATTTCTAATACAAACATAAATAGAAATCACTAAGAAAATCAGAAAACTTACACTCGCGCCTTAAAATAGGTTATAGTAATTGCAGAAAACCTCATCTTTCAAACGCCACAGGCGATATTCACTGAGGTAATAAACACAATACGGACCATAACTTCTTTACTGTACCATCTGACGTCGTTCAAAACGCTATTTTGGCCTTCAAAATCCAAACTGCACATGGCGACCGCATTCCAGAAGACAAGTTGCTGGTGCACTTTCTCCACAAACCCCAGAAATCAGGCAGTCTGGATGCTTCATGCATACGGCTCCGAATACACCAAGAGGCTACCATGTCAACAGACTGAGCCCTCACACCGTACCATCAGCCGCCTTGTACCAACTCGGCAACTGGGCACGGGAACCGCTATTTCCTCACTCGCAAACAGCGGCAAACCGAGGGAGTCAGTGCGACACTCGCGCCTCCTACCGGGACACCAGTCAATCAGAGTATCCAAAGGTAACACAATGCTGAAACTCAAGTTGTGACCTTTACTTGTTACTTATAGCCCCCCAAACTGTGGAGCCTGGGTTGGGACTTTCGTGTCGCGGGCGAATACACTCCACAACAGGCTGCTCACTAGGTCTACGCCATACATGTGTGCGCCCATCACGCAGATCCTACAATCGTCACTACCTCCTACTGGGACGCCAGTCAGTCAGAGGATCCAAAGATAGCAGAACGCCACCACACATGGAGGCTGGGACGGGGCTTTTGATTTTGGGTAAATACAGTCCAGAACAGGCTGCTCACCAGTTCTTCGCTGTACACATGTAAGGCAATCACTCACTCACAGACAGATCCAACTCTCATCACTACCTCCTGTTGGGACGCCAGTCAGAGGATCCAAAGATAACAATAAGCCACCACAGTTGACTGCTGAAATCCAGTTGTGGCCATGACTTGTAACTAATGGCCCTGCAATCCAGGAAGCCTGGGATTGGGCTTTTGTACCATGGGCGAGTACACTCTATAACAGGCTGCAGGCGGCTCACCAGGTCTATGCCATACACATGTACGTCCACCACTCACTCACAGACAGATCCTACTATCGTCACAACCTCCTACTGTGACGCCTGTCAATCAGTTCCCAAAGATAACACCATGCTGCCACAGCACATGGCAGAAACTCCAGTTGTGACTGTGAGTTGTAACTGATGCTCCCCCTCCCCAAAACCAATGGAGCCTGGGATGGGTGAAGACACTACAGAACAGGCTGGTCACCAGGGTTACACTGCACACGTGTACCTCCATCACTCACTTACAGACAGATCCTATTCTCATCACTGAAGGTGACAGAGTGCGATTCCGCTCTCCAGTCGACTCCTTCACGACACCAGAACAGCAGTGCTTGGCAGCCTCAGGGTGCCAGCGATAGCCTGACCAGAGGTATACGCCATCTGATCTTGTTGCAATCACATGTCCCTTGTAATACAGTAGGTGCATGCAACAAGTGTCCTGATTTCGTCGACCTCTGGTGCTCTCACAGCGCGTCCATTCTGACGTGAGTTTGTACTACGCGAACGCTTAGAACGTCGTCAACAGGTGTGGAAATGTTCCACACGGACTGTGCTGCTGGTCCCGGCGGAGGTTCGAGTTCTCCCTCGGGCATGGGAGTGTGTGTTTGTCCTTAGGATAATTTCGGTACGCTTAGGGACTGATGACCTTAAGTCCCATAAGATAAAAAAAAAGTGGTGAAAGAGTGGCACGTCACCGATATATTGTGCCCAACATGGGCAGTAGCCCACCTATACATCTATCGAGCTTCCAGCAGGCCGATTGCGGTCCGCTGGAAATGGCCAAAGTTATTCAACGAGAGTTCGTAGTAGTTGTCGTGGCATGGACATACCCTGTCGCAGGGCACGATGAATGTTGGTCACACTGTTCAACTCTAACCTCAGCATGGTTGCTGCTGCAAAGTGCCATCTGATCGTCGATGACAGTGACAAAAGATGCACTAACACTGCAATCCCCTAACATCCGCACGGCCGTGGTATCACTGATTACAGTCCTTGAGGGAGCTGCATGTTTTCTGGTAGTCGGCACACCAAGACACTCTCTTCACCCTGCAGTCGTCATGATGACTTGCCGCTCTGATCAGCATTATAGACGCTTTGATAACTAAATGAGCACACTCGTCTGACTTCCTTTTGGTTTATGACGACATTGTGATGGCTTTGTACATTGACTCACCATTTAAGTGACTGTGCGTTTCGTGGATCTTCAGAGTGTGGAGCCTTAGATTTCATTCTTCAGTACTTTTTGCAGTCGTGTGTGATGCTGGAAACATTACGTTGTGTCTGCGCGTTCAACTTCTTCGGAAAACTTGGGGATTAAAGGTTTAAGGGGCTTGTCTGATTGCTCTCGGAATGTTTCAAGTATAGATACTACTATGTGATGACTTGTCTACTGTAACCGGTGGCAATGTAGAGACTCATGGTCCATTAATTTATATTTGCATATGAAATCTGTTATCTTGTACTCAGATACTGGTAATTATATTTCGTTCAGTGTAACTTTGATTTACCGGAGCTTATTGCCACTTTCTCTGGTCGTCATTCGAGATAATTTACGATACATTCCATTCTGCACATATGTACACTCACGAACAACCTTCTGGAAACGTCACATATTCATTTCAATTACAAACGGAAAGTCAATGTTTATTGAATAATATTTTCAACTATGCTGGTAATTGTGTGCTGCTGCTGAACTTCGAGACACCAGCGAGAGAAGCTGGAGAGCCGGCCACGGTGGCGGAGCGGGTCTAGGCGCTTCAGTGCGGAACCGCGTGACCGCTACGATCGCAGGTTCGAACCCTGCCTCGGGCATGGAGGTGTGTGATGTCCTTAGGTTAGTTAGGTTTAAGTAGTTCTAGGGGACTGATGACCTCTGATGTTATGTCCCATACTACTCAGAGTCATTTGGATCTTTTTTTTTTTTTTAACTGGAGAAATAGAGATCCTTCTGATACCACATTGGCTCACAGTTTTCGGATTATTATTACATGATGAAGTGCATAATTTTCAAAAGCATTTGCATTGCACAAATTGTATCTATATGATACAATTCCCTGACATAAATTGCTAGTAACTACATTGGGTCTACAGGGAGAATTCTAATTTCAGTTTAATTTTGGTACAGTTATTATTTTTCTTTGTACTTACCGAATCAATGAATGTGATAGCTAAATTATTGCTATGTATTTGATAGACCAACAGCTAGTAACTGATATATATATATATATATATATATATATATATATATATATATATATATATATAACTTTGTAAATAATGACCAGATAAACAAGACATCGTGCTCTGTACTAAAGGTTGTCAACTCTATCTTTACTCGAGTGAAAAATTGTAAGGCAAAAATTTACTGACTTGATAGGAAAGCGCATCAGACAGAACTGCAGTGCTAGAGCCTACTATAATTTACTTCATCCTTTTACTCTGAAATATTATTTAATGCTGGAGATATTCTAGTTATCGTCAATTACTGATACTTCCAAAGATCTATAACTCATATTAGGTTGTACACGAATGATTCATGAGAGATATTAGAATAACAAAACTGGTTTCATAGAAGCACCATATCATGACTGTAGCCAAAAATTGTGAGTTACATTAGACATCAAAGTTAGCTATCGAGCATGTTGGAAAAGAAAAAAAAAAGGACAACATAATTATTAACATTTTTTTATAAATTATAGAGTGCAGCAATCAGTGGTCATTTTGTAGATTTTAATACGCAAAACCAAATTTCGGCTAGTGGCTAGCCATTCTCACTCCACAATTTTCTATTCTTCAGATTTCGGCTAGCGGCTAGCCATTCTCAATGCACTATTTTCTATTCTCGATGCATGTAAGTCCCTATTGTTCGGGCGTCAGTCACATTTCTTTGAATACGTATTGCGTGCTTGCCCTAACGAACATTGCATCGAACTGTTAAATACAGACTATGCACTAGTGTATTTCATGCCAAAACCAAGGCAATCGCACGAGAAAACTAAGTAAGTCCCTTCCTATGATCTCCCTGTGTTCTCCCTTCATTATGGGTAGCAGACATTGGGACAAATTTAATTTTGAGTCTGTCCACGATACATACGATAGCCAAAGGAGTTAATGTGAATGCTCGCGTGAAGCGTGAAATCCTGATTTGAGTCCCAGTCCGACACGAATTTTCATTTGTTTCCAGTAGATTATATAGCAGTGGAGATACTATATTCGTAATCTGCAAATACATTTCGTAATTACATTTCATTTATTCATATACTTTCTATTACACTGGTAACTCCACCTGACCCTCTTTTTCTGTTATTGTATTGCTCTTTGCGATCGTCCTGCAGCACCTAAGCATAAATAATGTCAGTCTGATTACATAATTACGTTCCAGTTACTCATATATGTTCTATTACACCGAGTAACTCTGACTGACCACATTTTCTGTTACTCCATTGCGCTTTGCGATCGTCCTGCCACTTCTGAACTTAAATAATGCCTGTCTGAGTGCGTTTATGCACCTGTGGTTTGAAACGTAACAGGTCATTCGTCATATAATTCCAACAACTGATTTATGTCATATTTCACACGACACTAAAGCTAATGGAGGTTGTTTAATTAACTGTTATAACATTAGGCAGCATCTATGTAGGTAATTTCACCTTTGAACACCGAAATGTAATTTTCAATAACATCATGTCAAAGTACTTGTCACTGTTCCTTCCACCCGTTTCTAGAAACGTGTACAACCAATTCGTCTAATTACAACTTCAACTGTTCAGTTAGAAAAATCAAATAATCAAAGAGTCACCAAAAATCCTGCTTTTATAATGTTTGGAACCTGTAACATCTCTGATTATTATACTTAAGTAATTAAATAGTAATTACTGAAAATAAAAACGATATGTTATTGACGGTGTAAACAAAGCCATTATTTGGAGTGCTGTAATATTTACTTAAATTCTCTTTGCGCCAAGAAATTTGAAACCAGAAACATGTTATGACGATTTGGGATGGTCTAGCTTCAGAGTGATTAACAAGAATGAAATCAGTGATATATGTATTTCACCTTGTATCCTGTTTCATGCACTTCAATTGTAACCATACGATGACAAAAGTTTCTGAAATTCTGAACAACTTAAGTGATTCTAATCAATGACATTAGTGTGTGAAAAAAATGTTCCGATGGTCAGCAAATGTATATAAGACCCACGAGGAATTACAAGCTGTCACTCGCTTTAATCATAAATATCTATCTGAGGGAAGCTACTAGTGTACCACCACAGTAAAATGAAAACAGTGAATAGTAGAGAAGGTATGAATGAGAACATTGGAGAATTTAAGTTTAAAAAATTGAGTCGATTTTTATTAAATATTTAGTAACTACAATTAGCTGATAAATGTTACACAAAAATGTAAAGTACAGATCAGTTAGTATTTGATAGGTAAAGCATACATTGGGTGGAAGCTATACAAATTCTTCCCTGAATTAATTCCTTTTACAATGCAGTCTGACTTCTTTTACATGAATACATTGTGAGACCCAACTCTGTTCAAAAGGAATCAACTAGGATCAACTATACCACGAACTATAGTTCGGCTGAGAATAGGGAGTAATGAATATCATTTAAGAACACTAGCCCAGTCCAAAAGTACTTTACTCTTTCACCTTGATTCAGGCGGCAGAAGAAAACGGCACGCTATGGGTGAGAAGTGGTAACGTTCTGAACTGTCCACGAAAATATGAGAACTACGTGGGCTGGCGTCCTAATTATCAGAATGCGTGATACTTCCCAATCAGAGCTCTGAAGTCCTGGCAGATTTCACTGTGAGGTGCACCTGTTCACCGGTCTGGCCAAACTAGTTTGACTCATAGACATGACGGTGCATGCTAGAATTGCCAGAGGTCGGACGGAAGACTCAGGCTAAATGACCCACAGCACACACGACATGTCGGTACAGTTGGATACTGCCACAGGGTCTTAGCCCACCACACGATACAGACCACAAGTTTCACCCACTAGGGAAAGACATGAAGTTCTCCACCAGGGGTGAGCCAGAAGACGAAGACAACAAGGACCACAACCATTTTCCACCAAGATTCGGTACAGGAGCCCAGTTAGCAAAACGTAATTGCCCCCACATATCACAAACCAATTAAACCGTATTCTACTCATTCATTTTCCCATTGGCCTGTTGCGCTGGTAACCAGCCCAGACATATCACCCTGGGGCACCTTTTTCGGTTATGAAATCATATTTAGACTATGAAGCATTTTCCCAACAAAAACGAACTGAAAGTACGTTACATCATGAAAGAAATGTTCAACACACGGCTTCATAATGCAGAATTACAGTCGGGAAAACAGTGATTGGTAACAATAAACTTGTTGTTTCATTTAATGTTAATAACAGTCACTGTAAAGCTTAATCTGAAATCTTTACATTAAGAAATAAATCTACCTAGATGGCTCCACAGTCGCTCATCTGCAGAGTCATCTAATCTTTCTGAACCAACCGCTTCCAATTTCTGAGAGAAATCTATTAAGGTTCCAAACAGTGGTGCCCCGGGGGAAGAAGGGGTGTTACCTTTGCTAGACATGTACGGTAGCTTCTCTGCCCTTATCGTCCCAATTTCTAATATGATAATGCATGGAGTTTTACGACCTTCCCATAATTTGCACAAAAGCTCAGTTTACAGCAGTCTTTCTCTCTTGAATGGTTTATTCCATCCACTATCAGCCATCTGACTACCTTCTGCAATAGACTGGAGCCTAGTGTAGCTGAAATGTTTTGCGAACCAGCCCCTTCTGCCTGTCCCTAAGCAGAAGGAGGACAGAGCTTCGGCCACAAGCCTTCTGCAAGTAAGAGTGTCTGAAGACTGCTCACCAGAATCACTTGCACGGCCATGTCTCTGCGCTCAGCATTTGTGGCCCCCAGTTCATCTCACTCCATGTCCTTGGTTGCCTCTGCTACAGCTCCCTAGGTGCAAGTTCTCTACAGGTTACATATGCAGCTACAAGAACGTTCTGCCCACAATTTTGTCATGTAGAAAATGTCATTAACCACACATAGGAAACGTAGTGCTGGGGAAAACCAACATCATGCCCTGAAATATTATGTTAATCTGGCAAAGTTGTTAAATTGAAAGAGCGTGATGACACCTCTCACTATCTCCAAGTTGCCCAATAATTTTTGCATGAGGAGTGTCATACTTCAATAAGTAGGTTAGTGTGACATGAAGCAGAAGAAATTATGACACTTCAACTGTGTCTTCAGTAACACAATAACAACATGCCGGATCTTGACAGCTTTGCCAACCAAATATACCACACCCTGTTTTCTCCTCATTCAACTAGCTGTCATACAGAAACACACACACACACACACACACACACACACACACACACACACACACACACTAACGCGCGCGCGTGCGCGGATACACACATACTGCTGCATGCCTGCAAAAGATCTTTGATTTATAAATGTCAGAATTGTTCCTGTAGACTCTTAGGTCTTTCACATACATCCCCCGACTCTAAATACAATGATTCAATGGTTAAAACGTCATGTAGACATTTAACTAACCCATTCACACCGAAGCTGAGGTCAGAGGTGACCTTCCTTAACCACTATACAGTATCGTTGAACACAAAGCATTCTCTTCCATCAGAGATTTTTTTCGCCTGCCCAAGCATTCACAGTGATTCAATCTTCCATAGAGACAAATAATACGATAATTTATATCCAAGCATTCAGCAAATCTAGCAAAGTCAGGTGTGTGTTCTTGTTACATGGATCATCAGCTAACCTTATTTCATAGTAGCGTGTCTGTCTATTCTTTCAGTTCAATGGTGTAACATAAAATAAACTACATTTTAATGACATGTGAACCGGGATGAGACTTTACGCAAATGACAAAGATGAAATTAAGATACGAGTCTTTTTCAAAAATTAGTTTGAATGTTAGTGTATTTAGTGTGTGTTATCTTTGGTCAGTCTTGTATTTTAAATGAGAGTCACCTTGTACCACAGTACACATCTGAAAATGGTGTTGCCCCTCATGACACACATAGTAGGAATGAAAAGTGAAAAATTACATTCAAACTAATAAAATAAATACAGCAAGGTGTAATACGCCCGGGAGTACTAATGGGGGTGGAGGTCCTTTAAACCGGTTGTCGTTTCTGCTTTTCTTGACCGTGCGCCCTGTCCACACCACATACCTGATACTTCCGCGGCGGTCGTACTGTTCTGCTCCACACTGCTGCTGGCTTGCCTGAAATTATCTATAGAAACACGCAAGCGAGTCAGCGGAGTCACCCAACGTTAAAACATGACACTGTTCTACGCCTGGTATGAACAACTATATGCTGACACGATTAAAGGACATCGCAGGTTGCACTGTTTAAATTCTAATTTATAAACGTTTATCCCAAATAACAATCTTGATGATTATCTGTCCACAAAAGTCACTAGGACGAGTATACGCGTAACCGACACGACGCGGGTGATTGTCGATGATGGGAAAGCCGAATGATCGCACGAAAGTTATTACGCTCGTCACGCATACACAGATTTCTTTTGGTACCAGTCCTCCTTGACACTAGTAATTATATAACACTGATTATAGAGTTAATTATTCAGTTCTCAGTTCTCACTTGTACGAGCCCGCGCGTAACCGTCGCGGCGCGGCTGACTGTTGATAATGCGGAAACGCAATGATCGAACACACGTCTTCACGCTCGCTACAAGACATTGGCACTTTACTGCACTCTTTTGTGGTAACTATTTTTTTTCTGATTACATTAGTTCATTCTGGGAGGCCGATCACGGCGCGTATGATTGATAGTGTACGGTACGACACGCAATGAGACGATACACAAATACGTTATCAACAGCACTGCTCACTTTTAAATTACTTCTTGACGCACTTTCCTCTGAATCATTTACCTATTTTGTCACTTTACTGTAATAGCACTTGTAGCAACACTTCAACTTCCATGCTAACAATGCCTCTCACATGCAGAGCTATACACAACACAACATAACAGTTCCGTGTCCCGCGCTCGACTCGACAGACGCGACTGCCCGCAAAGATACTCCACAACTCTGCCAGCGATATGACAGTACGCTTACAAAGGTACACAAAAACGAGAACAAAAAAAACAAAACAAAAGATATTTTAAGTTTCCTACTGCTGTCACTTAAGGGCCTTTACGTAGTCCAAAAGTTAACTTTACATTAGTCTGATGAGGTGTGTAACATGGCAAGAGTAGGGGGTGAGTTCGTGCTAAGATAAGGGTAGCCCCTATATTTAACACATCTGTGGTGGCAAGGGTGTCGCAAGACCGCTACGGTCGCAGGTTCGAATCCTGCCTCGGGCATGGATGTTTGTGATGTCCTTAGGTTAGTTAGGTTTAACTAGTTCTAAGTTCTAGGGGACTAATGACCTCAGCAGTTGAGTCCCATAGTGCTCAGAGCCATTTGAACCATTTCTTTGGCAAGGGTGTCTGTACCAGGATCTGTCTGCAGTCGATATCAGCACCAGGAAGGCATCCAGGCTATTGACGTTAAACAGGTGGGGCAGCAGTTGACAGACTGTCATTCTTGTTGAAGACAGTCCTGCAGGAGCAGTTATCAGTCAGAAACCATATTATATTCCTGACAACCTCTGCTGTTGAAGGGCATGATGTTAGGAAGAACTCGCTTACAACTGGTAAAATTTTCTTCACTAAAACAAGAGCGGTTTCGTGACCTTAAGGAACATCAAAAGGTAAGGTGAGCCTAGGTGGTAAAAAGCAAAGTACAGTGTCACCAGGCCCGGCGTAGCTCTGTCTACGTTTGTCTTAATGTTTTGAATTTTGACAGACATAATCTTATGATTATGCTTCTTCATTATGTTTTAATTTTATTCTGTGACATGGCAAACGTTTAGTCGTCAAAATAATTTAAGTTTTGTTCTCGAGAAGATACCATTATTGGCACCGAAACCTAAGTAAACTAATAAAATTCTACCTTGCAACTGAAGACTAAATTTCTTAGTTTCTGAACAATTCATTGTTGCTGAAGCGCTGCATCATGTTAAAGATCTGTAAATGTTGTTGTTGTCGTGGTCTTCAGTCCTGAGACTGGTTTGATGCAGCTCTCCATGCTACTCTATCCTGTGCAAACTTCTTGATCTCACAGTACTTACTGCAACCTCCATCCTTCTGAATCTGCTTAGTGTATTGATCTCTTGGTCTCCCTCTACGATTTTTACCCTCCACGCTGCCCTCCAATGCTAACTTTGTGATCCCCTGATGCCTCAGAACATGCCCTACCAACCGGTCCCTTCTTCTTGTCAAATTGTGCCACAAACCCCTCTTCTCCCCATTTCTATTCAGTACCTCCTCATTAGTTATGTGATCTACCCATCTAATCTACCACATTCTTCTGTAGCATCACATTTCGAAAGCTTATATATTCTCTTCTTGTCCAAACTATTTATCGCCTATGTTTCACTTCCATAAATGACTACACTCCATACAAATACTTTCAGAAACGACTTCCTGACACTTAAATCTATACTCGATGTTAACAAGTTTTTCTTCTTCAGAAACGCTTTCCTTGCCATTGCCAGTCTACATTTTATATCCTCTCTACTTCGACCATCATCAGTTATTTTGCTCCCCAAACAGCAAAACTCCCTTACTACTTTAAGTGTCTCATTTCCTAATCTAATTCCCGCAGCATCACCCGACTTAATTCGACTACATTCCATTATCCTCGTTTTGCTTTTGTTGATGTTCATCTTATATCCTCCTTTCAAGACACTGTGCATTCCGTTCAAGTGCTCTTCCGAGTCCTTTGCTCTCTCTGACAGAATTACAATGTCATCGGCGAACCTCAAAGTTTTTATTTCTTCTCCATGGATTTTAATACCTACTCCGACCTTTTCTTTTGTTTCCTTTACTGCTTGCTCAATATACAGATTCAATGACATCGAGGAGAGGCTACAACCCTGTCTCACTCCCTTCGCAACCGCTGCTTCCCTTTCATGCCCCTCGACTCTTATAACTACCATCTGGTTTCTGTACAAATCGTAAATCTGTAAATAGTGAAAAGAATTTGTGATTATCTTCCCTTTTATCTGGTCCCATTCTCCATTCCCTTCCTATTCATCGAAAAACGTGCATTGACTCGCAATTCAAGATCTCACGCCACGTAATACAAAACTGCTTTGATGATGCGCTTGTGACGCTGGCGATCCACAATCGAAATACCTCAAGGCAAACATCATCGCACTATGACCGATAATCGATAACAGTAACCACACTCGAAAACCGCCAACGAGAACACATCGCTCCACTGGTGATAACCCTAATCGAATCACAGAGTCCACAGGCGTGGACAACCCCCCCGTCCATCTCGCAAGATAGCGCCACTGACATAGGTGGTACGGTCAAAATCACACAAACATCAACTATCGGATAGCCACTCTACTGAAGTGGCACCACCATCGCCTCTCCGCTACGAATGATGGGACAGACCGTTCATTTGCTCCATGGCAATGCACACAGCATCAACAAAAGAAACTGTTGGCAAATTCCAAGAAGAATTCTGAGAAGAAATGTGTCTCGAAGACTTGTGTAATTTCTGTCCCAGTACATTCCTTTGCTGTGGTTTGAGAAGCTACGTGTTTTAAGCTACACAGTATCAACAGAAGAAACCGTTGATAAAAATGGTTCAAATGGCTCTGAGCACTATTAACTGCTGAGGTCATCAGTCCCCTAGAACTTAGAACTGGCTCTGAGCACTATGGACTCAACTGCCGTGGTCATTAGTCCCCTAGAACTTAGAACTACTTAATCCTAACTAACCTAAGGACATCACACACACCCATGTCCGAGGCAGGATTCGAACCTGCGACCGTAGCAGCAGCGCGGCTCCGGACTGGAGCGCCTAGAACCGCACGGCCACCGCGGCCGGCAGAACTTAGAACTACTTAAACCTATCTAACCTAAGGACATGACACACATCCATGCCCGAGGCAGGAGTCGAACCTACGACCAGACTTTAGCGCCTAGAACCGCTCGGCCACTTAGGCCGGCAAAACGTTGATAATTCCAAGATGAACTCCGAGAAGAGATGTGTCTCGAAGACTTGTACAATTTCTGTCTCAACACATTACTTTGCTGTGGCTTGAGAAGCTACTAATATAGCAATGCTCAAGTATTAAACCAACTAGTTTTTTTTATAAACCCTAGATTTTTCCTGACATTTCTTTCCACGAAATAACTTTCAATCTGTGAAACATGAGAGGATACAAGTGCGTCTAAAATTTGCGGCAATTATCAAAGTGCTTGTGCTGCACAGAGAACTACGAAGTCCTGACTCATTGGTCAGATGCCACAGGACAGGATCTTATCTGCTAATTATAATAATAAATCATCCAAAAAGTATAAGGGCACACAAATGAAGAACGGTATACTAAATTACATAAATTAATTGGAAATACATGAATCTCAACGCTAACTTGATAAGTGTACAAGTTTGCCCGTTCCAGTATTATGTTTGGGACTGAGGCTGTCCCGGCCGATTGTCGATTCCTATGTGGACTTCTGCTGCCGTTTATTTCTAACGGGCTAGGTGATCTAATTTCGACCATATGGTTCTGGTGATCGTGTTGTGGACTTGGCCTACCAATCCCTTAATTAATCCTTGTTTGCCCTGAGTTCCAGACCGGCTGAATGAATTGGTTAGTAGCCAGCCGTGGTGGCCGAGCGGTTCTAAGCGGTACAGTCTGGATCCGCGTGACCGCTACGGTCGCAGGTTCGAATCCTGCCTCGGGTATTGTTGTGTGTGATATCCTTAGGTTAATTAGGTTTAAGTAGTTCTGTGTTCTAGGGGCCTGATGACCTCAGATGTTAAGTCCCATAGTGTTCAGAGACATCTGAACCATTTTTTGAACTGGTTAAAATTTTGCATTTCCCTCCTGTTGGCGTTTCTGTGTCCTTAAAAGTTACCACCATACGTCCGCAGCCACGTTCCATCATTCCACTGAGGCTCTCTATTAAATCCTTGGCCTTGATATTGGTTTCTTGTTGCCCTGTTTCTATTTTTGTGATTTTTTCCGTCATTTTTTCCACCAGATGAACCTTGCGTCATTACATGAACAGTTTCAGGTATCCTTATCAATATACTGTTGCTCCAGACAACTGTTCTTGCTAACAAGCGTCTCGAAAAGCTTCGCCGGACTGCGGCAACCGATACTTCGTAAGCCTCCCATAATATGAAAAGGAGCAGAAATAC
Source organism: Schistocerca americana (assembly GCF_021461395.2). NCBI lineage: Eukaryota > Metazoa > Arthropoda > Insecta > Orthoptera > Acrididae > Schistocerca > Schistocerca americana. Next base: position 93,781,826 of record NC_060127.1, on the reverse strand, counting down.
TCATCTTGGTTGCTCTCACTTCGACCTTTGCCTAGCACTGCCTGATCTCGCTCAGCTTGTGCATTTCTTCACACATCGCTTACTACTGGCGGTCATAATCCTCACGTTTGGACTCCACTGCTACTTACTTCGTCTCATCTGACGTTTCCCTAATGTCTTCAACCTCTCCTTTCACACCTTTAATTTCATTCGTTTCCTGATTCAAGTCTTCGACAAACTCATCAGCCATCCTTTGAATTGCCGTAATTTCTTTCATGACTTCATTCAGTCTCTTTTCCACCTTGTCTTGTCTCTTCTGCATTCCCTAATTTCATTAATGAGGATCATGTGTCTCTAGTTTTCTTCCTGCCGCCATCTCTTCTCTGCCTCTTGCATAAACTGAATGATCGATTCTAATTGTATACTGCCAGTAACGTACCCTGCACTAGACGCACGCGACTTAGCTGCTTTATAACGCCTTGTCTGCGAAATTGGACTGTTAGTTTCCCTGATTGAACCTCTTTAGGTGTTTGCATGACCACCCCAACATCAATTTTACTTTCATTTCCTGACTGGACTGAATCTTTATCATCGGAATATTCTGCATCTGACATTCGCGCCCTGTTTTCAGAATGATTTGAGTGAAATTCTGCTTTTCTAGCTTGTTCTGCATCGCTGGCTGGCTTATGTTCCATTTTGGACAACAAGTTTTGCCTCTCGTAAGCATTCAAATCCAGTTCGTGAAGTTACCGACTCTAACGCATCACTCCCCACAACTCTTATCTTTTAAATAGTGCACACATTTATGCCTAAGCCGACGGAACAAAACCTACTCTAAAATATCGTACTCACCCTCATAATCAAATTTCTTCCACAAGAGCTTCCACAAACGACGCAACATCAGACAAAAAGTTACTGACAAGACACAACAAAAAAAGCCACAAACAATATATACACTGAAGTAAAATCACTACAACAAATTAGAAATTGTTGAGGTACAATACGTAGCGACAAGCCCAAGTCTAAATGTTCGCAGTGCACCACAACATAACTTTGAAAAAAGAAAAAAAAAAGGAAAAACAATGTCCTTGTTCTGCAAGGGTAACGCAAAAAAAAATGGCTCTGAGCACTATGGGACTCAACTGCTGAGGTCATTAGTCCCCTAGAACTTAGAACTAGTTAAACCTAACTAACCTAAGGACATCACAAACATCCATGCCCGAGGCAGGATTCGAACCTGCGACCGTAGCGGTCTTGCGGTTCCAGACTGCAGTGCCTTTAACCGCACGGCCACTTCGGCCGGCAAGGGTAACGCACTAACTACCACACAAAAGTGCCATTATTCGAGATCCTGGTCAAGGAACGACGATTGCAAGCCTTCGCTTCCTATAATCATAAATGTATTTGTGAGTGAAGCTGCTCATATAACATCACAGTTAAAAAAAAAACAGTGATTAATAGAGGCAGTATGGATGTGAACAGTGGCGTATTTAAGTCTGTAAAGTAATGACAAGTTTTATTAAAACTTCAGCAACTACAACCAGCTAATAAATCACACACAAAAATGACAAACATAAATCAGATAAGGAATGATGTTTGACACGCAAAGCGTACACTGAGTGCAAGCTTTACAAATTCTCCCTTGATATTAATCCCTTTTACAACGGCATCTACCTTTATTTACAATAATTCAGTGGACGGCCAAACTCTATTCAAATGGAATCAAATACAATCAAATTACAATGAAATAACCACTCTTAGCTGCTTACAGGCGTTGATATAAGTCAACGGGGACAGATGAAAATGTGTGCCCCGACCAGGCCTCGAACCCGGGATCTCCTGCTTGACGTATGTCAACGCCTGTAAGCAGCTAAGGGTGTCCATTTCACTGTAATTTCATTCTAACGAGCTGCGTGGTCACCATCTTAATATATATATATATATATATATATATATATATATATATATATATATATATATATAGTATGCACAAACAGTGCCCGAACTCTTACGGGAATCGGTAACACGCCGCGAGTAATGAGTATAATGGGCAGGGGCACTATGAATATAGTGCGGGACAATACGTTGAGAATGTGGGTTTCGCGGGAGGCGTGCCAGAGATAAATACCTGCAGTCGCACTATCCTCTGTGTCCTAGGTGGCTCAGATGGCTAGAGCATCTGCCATGTATGCAGGAGATCCCGGGTTCGAGTGCCGGTCGTGGCACATATTTTCATCTGTCCCCGTTGACGTATGTCAACGCCTGTAAGCAGCTAAGGGTGTTCATTTCATTGTAATTTCATTCTAACGAGCTGCGTGGTCACCCATGGTGTCTCTTCTATCGGACGTGTCCAGGCCGACCATTTCCTATTTCTGAAAGAAGTATGTTAAGCTTCCATACAGCCGTGCCCGAGAAATACATATTTTCTTTCACTCATTCAAAGTTTCTAACGCGAAAATGCAGGGGGTTTTATGACCTTCCCACCGTCTGCACAAAAACACAGTTGACAGCTGTATGTCTTAAATGGCTTCCTCCACCCACCTGCAGCCACCAGGTTGTTCTCTGCGATTGACTGGCGACTGGCCCAGGTAAAAGGTTTTGTGAACTGGCTCCGTTCTGTCTGACACTAACTGGAAGGAGGAGAGAGATTTGGCCAGAAGCCCCTCAGCAAATAAGAAGTGCTCAACAATGTTTTCCAGAATCATTTGCATGACCAGGTCACTGCGGTCAGCATTTTTGGCCACCAATTCACCTCGTTCTTTGTTCTTGGTCACCTCCTCTACATTCCGCCCACAATTTTCTCATGTAGATAATGGTTCAAATGGCTCGGAGCACTATGGCACATAACATCTGAGGTCATCAGTCCCCTAGAACTTAGAACTTCTTAAACCTACCTAACCTAAGGACATCACATACATCCATGCCCGAGGCAGGATTCGAACCTGCGACCGTAACGGTCGCGCGGTTCCAGACTGTAGCGCCTAGAACCACTCGACCACTCCGGCCGGCTCCTCATGTAGAAAAAGTCATTAATCATGTATATCAAATGTAGAACTGAGGAAGTCGGAAATCATGCCCTAAAATATGAATGTTATTCTGATTGACAATGTGTCACCTCTAAAAATCGCACGAGATTCCCAGTATAATGTAAAATTTCGATAAGGAATCTGTACAAATTGTGCATGTGAAGTAACTTTGTCTTTACGTGATTATTGATTGCCATGCAATTCTCTGGCCCATTTTCAATTAACAAACTTCCAAAACAATGTTGTCAAAGTGAGAGGAAGGCGTGTCACCTCTCAAAATCACACGAGATTTCCAGTATAATGTAAAATTTCGATAAGGAATCTGTACAAATTGTGCATGTGAAGTAACTTTGTCTTTACGTGATTGTTGATTACCATGCAATTCTCTGGCCCATTTTCAATTAACAAACTTCCAAAACAATGTTGTCAAAGTGAGAGGAAGGCGTGTCACCTCTCAAAATCACACGAGATTCCCAGTATAATGTAAAATTTCGATAAGGAATCTGTACAAATTGTGCATGTGAAGTAACTTTGTCTTTACGTGATTATTGATTACCATGCAATTCTCTGGCCCAATTTCTCTTAACAAACTTCCAGGACGCAACATCTGCAGTGAAGTCTCAAGAGCGTCAAGAGCAAGATAAGTTGACTATATTCATTATTACGATTCAGAAGATACTGGATCACACCAACCAAATCACGAGAACTTTATTTACAGCTACCACGATCAACTCTCAGTTTATTTTCTGTTTGGGATGAAATGACTTCATCCCTAGTGCTGTGGTTACACCGCAGAATCATCGTTAACTTGAAGGACACAGCCTCTTTTTAATTCCAAAGCTAAAGACCTACATGGGCGAGTTTTCAACGATTGGGCCGGTAGCTAGATCAAGGGCTGCCCAGGATATAGTAAATTTATCGAAGCAAACCTCCCCCCATGAACCATGGACCTTGCCGTTGGTGGGTAGGCTTGCGTGCCTCAGCGATACAGATAGCCGTACCGTAGGTGCAACCACAACGGAGGGGTAACTGTTGAGAGGCCAGACAAAAGTGTGGTTCCCGAAGAGGGCCAGCAGCCTTTTCAGTAGTTGCAGGGGCAACAGTGGATGATTGACTGATTTGACCTTGTAACATTAACCAAAACGGCCTTGCTGTTCTGGTACTGCGAACGGCTGAAAACAGGGGGAAACTACAGCCGTAATTTTTCCCGAGGGCATGTAGCTTTACTGTATGGTTAAATGATGATGGCGTCCTCTTGGGTAAAATATTCCGGAGGTAAAATAGTCCCCCATTCGGATCTCCGGGCTGGGACTACTCAAGAGGATGTCATTATCAGGAGAAAGAAAACTGGCGTTCTACAGATCGGAGCGTGAAATGTCAGATCCCTTAATCGGGCAGGTAGGATAGAAAATTTAAAAAGCGAAATGGATAGGTTAAAGTTAGATATAGTGGGAATTAGTGAAGTTCGGTGGCAGGAGGAACAAGACTTTTGGTCAGGTGACTACAGGGTTATAAACACAAAATCAAATAGGGCTAATGCAGAAGTAGGTTTAATAATAAATAGGAAAATAGGAATGCGGGTAAGCTACTAGAAACAGCATAGTGAGCTCATTATTGTGGACAAGATAGATACGAAGCCCACGCCTACCACAGTAGTACAAGTTTATATGCCGACTAGCTCTGCCGATGACGAAGAAATTGAAGAAATGTATGATGAAATAAAAGAAATTATTCAGATAGTGAAGGGAGACGAAAGTTTAATAGTCACGGGTGACTGGAATTCGTCAGTAGGAAAAGGGAGAGAAGGAAACGTAGTAGGTGAATATGGATTGGGGCTAAGAAATGAAAGAGGAAGCCGTCTGGTAGAATTTTGCACAGAGCATAGCTTAATCATAGCTAACACTTCGTTCAAGAATCATGAAAGAAGGTTGTATAAATGGAAGAAGCCTGGAAATACTGACAGGTTTCAGATAGATTATAATGGTAAGACAGAGTTTTAGGAACCAGGTTTTAAATTGTAAGACATTTCCAGGGGCAGATGTGGACTCTGACCACAAGCTATTGGATATGAACTGTAGATTAAAACTGAAGAAACTACAAAAAGGAGGTAATTTAAGGAGATGGGACCTGGATAAACTGACTAAACCAGAGGTTGTACAGAGTTTCAGGGAGAGCATAAGGGAACAATTGACAAGAGTGGGGGGAAGAAATACAGTAGAAGAAGCATGGGTAGCTTTGAGGCATGAAGTAGTAAATGCAGCAGAGAATAAAGTAGCTAAAAGACGAGGACTGCTAGAAATCCTTGGGTAACAGAAGAAATAGTGAGCTTGATTGATGAAAGGAGAAAGTATAAAAATGCAGTAAATGAAGCAAGTAAAAAGGAATACAAACGTCTCAAAAATGAGATCAACAGGAAGTGCAAAATGGCTAAGCAGGGATGGCTAGAGGACAAATGTAAGGATTTGAGGCTTATCTCCTGCCTACAGGAAAATTAAGGAGACCTTTGGAGAAAAGAGAACCACTTGTATGAATATCAAGAGCTCAGATGGAAACCAATTTCTAAGCAAAGAAGGGAAAGCAGAAAGGTGGAAGGAGTATATAGAAGGTCTATACAAGGACGATGTACTTGAGGACAATATTATGCAAATGGAAGAGAGGGTGAGGAAGCTGAAATGGGAGATATGATAGTGCGTGAAGAGTTTGACAGAGCACTGAAAGACCTGAGTCGAAACAAGGCCCTGGGAGTAGACAACATTCCATTAGAACTACTGACGGCCTACGGAGAGCCAGTCCTGACAAAATCTACCATCTGGTGAGCAAGTTGTATGAGACAGGCGAAATACCCTCAGACTTCAAGAAGAATATAATAACTCTAATCGCAAAGAAAGCAGATGTTGACAGATGTGAAAATTACCGAACTGTCAGTTTAATAAGTCACGGCTGCAAAATACTAACACGAATTCTTTACAGACGAATGGAAAAAACTAGTAGAAGCCGACCTCGGGGAAGATCAGTTTGGATTACGTAGAAATATCGGAACACGTGAGGCAATACTGACCCTACGACTTATCTTAGAAGCTATATTAAGGAAAGGCAAACGTACGTTTCTAGCATTTGTAGACTTAGAGAAAGCTTTTGACAATGTTGACTGGAATACTCTCTTTCAAATTCTGAAGGTGGCAGGGGTAAAATACAGGGAGCGAAAAGCTATTTACAGTTTGCACAGAAACCAGATTGTAGTTATAAGAGTCGTGGGACATCAAAGGTAAGCAGTGGTTGGGAAGGGAGTGAGACAGGGCTGTAGCCTATCCCCGATGTTATTCAATCTCTATATTGAGCAAGCAGTGAAGGAATCAAAAGAAAAACTTGGAGTAGGTATTAAAATCCATGGAGAAGAAATAAAAACTTTGAGGTTCGCCGACGACATTGTAATTCTGGCAGAGAGAGCAAAGGACTTGGAAGAGCAGCTGAACGGAATGGACAGTGTCTTGAAAGGAGGGTATAAGATGAACATCTACAAAAGGAAAACGAAGATAATGGAATGTTGTCGAATTAAGTCGGGTGATGCTGAGGGAATTAGATTAGGAAATGAGACACTTAAAGTAGTAAAGGAGTTATGCTATTTGGGGAGGAAAATAACTGATGATGGTCGAAGTAGAGAGGATATAAAATGTAGACTAGCAATGGCAAGGAAAGCATTTCTGAAGAAGATAAATTTGTTAACATTGAGTATAGATTTAAGTGTCAGGAAGTCGTTTCTGAAAGTATTTGTATGGAGTGTAGCAATGTATGGAAGTGAAACATGGACGGTAAATAGTTTAGACAAGAAGAGAATAGAAGCTTTCGAAATGTGGTGCTACAGAAGAATGCTGAAGATTAGATGGGTAGATCACATAAGTAATGAGGAAGTATTGAATAGGATTGGGTAGAAGAGATGATTGTGGCACAACTTGACTAGAAGAAGGGATCGGTTGGTAGGACATGTTCTGAGGCATCAAGGGATCACCAATTTGGTATTGGAGGTCAGCGTGGTGGGTAAGAATCGTAGAGGGAGACCAAGAGATGAATACACTAAACAGATTCAGAAGGATGTAGGTTGCAGTAGGTACTGGCAGATGAAGAAGATTGCACAGGATAGTGTAGCATGGAGAGCTGCATCAAACCAGTCTCAGGACTGAAGACCACAACAACAACATCAAAACAAAAACACTCTGTGCAACCTGTCTTCCGACGTAAATCTTCTGTGGCGTCTGCACAGCCTGTAGGTAAAGTGACGGGCAGATTTATGGCAAACTGCGTAGTAGCTAGCGATATTAACTAGGGAGTGGTGGAGGTCCGCTGGGGGGGGGGGGGGGGGCAGAGGTTGTTCATCTACACGTGTGAAAGTACCACGCTTGTATCTTGTGAATGTTCACTTGTCCAGATAAACTTTCCCTTCGTTAACGCACCAAGTGCTTGTCTCCTCTCTCAACAGGTGGTGCGCTGTGTCCTGGCGGCAACAGAAAGGTGTGTCCACTCCAGTGGAGGAGGGTCAGCCCTGGCCGGTTGCTGACATTTGGCTGGCTGGCCGCTCTGAGTGAAGGGAGTCAGAGACCGCACCTTTAAGCGCGACGCCAGCTGCGTCCATCTGGACTGCCGATAGCGCATCAGTGAAAGGCAGGCCGCTTCCACGCAGCTCTGGACGACCACACCTGTGTGCATCGCCGCCTCACCGGCGCTGAATCACAGCTGTCGCCATGCTTCGACTACAACCACAAGCATCATGGACGCCCTGGTGAATAATGTCACGCCATAACATAAAACTGCCCCGTCCCCCACCACCCTTCGACTGGATGACAATGTATCTGGATACGACCTAATGTAATACGAAACGTGATTCATTCGACCACGTGACACATTCACGCTGATCCACTGTCCAATCTCGATGGGCCCCCAAACACTGTAATCGGAATTGACGAAGATTAGAATTGTGAGGGATAATCTGCCCATCATACCAATAAAAGATTCGTTCAGTGAAATGGAACCGTGGAGGGTAAATATGCCAAGAACATCTCTGTCGTTTGTTCTGTGTCACCATTTGGATGAAGTTCCACCGTCAGCGATGCTGAAAGAACTCCTGGCGATGTTGTACTACATGGACATCATGCCTTTTGCAGTCTTTGTACACCATAATTGCATTTCTTACACAAATGTGTCATCTTAATATACTGGGTGATCAAAAAGTCAGTATAAAGTTGAAAACTGAATAAATCACGGAATAATGTAGATAGAGAGGTTCAAATTGATACACATGCTTGGAATCACATGGGGTTTTATTAGAACCAAAAAAATACAAAACTTCAAAAAATGACTTACGGATGGCGCTTCATCAGATCAGAAGAGCAATAATTAGCATAACATAGTAAGACAAAGCAAAGATGATGTTCTTTACAGGAAATGCTCAATATGTCCACCATCATCCCTCAACAATAGCTGTAGTTGAGGAATAATGTTGTGAACAGCACTGTAATGCACGTCCGGAGTTATGGTGAGGCATTGGCGTCGGATGTTGTCTTTCAGCATCCCTAGAGATGCCGGTCGATCACTATACACTTGCGACTTCAGGTAACCCCAATAACACAGACTGAGGTCTGGCAACCTGGGAAGCCAAGCATGACGAAAGTGGCGGCTGAGCACACGATCATCAGAAAACGACGCGCGCAAGAGATCTGTCGGACATTTTGTGGACTTTGTCTTGTCAATTTTTACCTCTCTATCTACATTATTCCGTGGTTTATTAAGTTTTCAAATTTATACTGACTTTTTGAACACCTGGTATTTGTTTGGTTAATTTGCAGGGTCTGTTACCATTTTGTAAATAAAGCTTAATGTTTCGTACTGTTACTAAGCGTGTGACGCAAGTATGAGAAAACCACATATTATTTTATGCTCCCATAAAGTCTCTACTTCACCTACGAACTCAGAGACAACGTGAATTATATATAGGGTGTAAACGATTATTGTTTACAACGTAGCATAGCTATGTAGTGGAAGTCGAAATGAAGAATTTTATACAACACTTGTGGTCTATTAAGAAGCAGCCCCCAACAGGTTTACAGGACTACATGTCGCGTGAGATTTTCATGTTTTCTTCTCCAGCTCTCTACACATCGTCATCTATTGTTTCGCAATTGTTGCTTGCATTAGCTTGTTATTTCATCACTGCCTAATTATTACATGTTTGTTTGTTTGTTGTATCTGCTCGTAACGGGCAACACATCGTACGTAATTGGCAAGCAGTCTGTACTCGGGGCTGGTTTTCCGTGCGCTACCCTATATTATTTCCCTGTGATCAGCCACACAAGGCTACAGTTGGCTAAACGAGAGATTCTGCAGAATCACAGAAATTACTTCTAAAAGTGTGTAAGAATTTTGTAATGAATAAAAACTCTGTACTCCAGGGGGGAGGTAAGTGCCCTCTCTTGGCGCCCTCCATCCTTTAGTCACCTACACTACTAGTTTTCAGTTTTTCATAGGAGCCATATATCAAGCACAAATGAAAGGTGAACGAGTAAAAATGAACGGTTCCCAAAAAAAAAAAAAAACGATCAGCAGTGAACTAGGTCCCAAGGATGAACGAGTATGCCCACCTCTACACCAAGGCAATCGTGGTGCACCACTCACCATAGATGACAGGGATGAAATGATAGGGATGAATGACAAGCAACAGTTGAGCAACGGACCTCACAGATGAGCCAAGGGGCTGCCAACAGGGTCTCCTCAATGAGCGTTCAGCAAACGTATCTGCGTATGCGCCTCAGAAAGCAGGCATCGGGCTCTTGCACCAATGATGCCTGCTGTTCATCGGCAACAGGACGTGCACTGAATGGCGACAGGGGGACCTTTCAGGTAAACCATGTTTTTGCTCCCTCAGACAGATGACTGTTCGCGTGTACAGCCCTGCAACAATCGTCGGAAGAGTCCAGACCGGAGGAGGGAGCATTGTGACCCAGGAAATGTTTCCGTGCCCTTTAAAGGGTTATCACGCCCTTCTGGAAGCCACAATGGATCAACACAACTATTCATCTGTCCTAGATCTACTAGCAGGACGAACAACGTGTCATACAGGGTGTGTGTGTCGGACTGCATCAGAAGGTGTTTATTGTACCCCCATGGCCCCCAAACTTCCCGAACTGAAACCAAACTGAGAATCTTTGGGACCACCTCGATCGGTATACTCACGCAAATTGATCCTCAACCGAGGAACCTAGCGCAGCTGCCCAACGGACTGGAGCTGGCATGGCTCCATACTCCTGTCGCTGCCTTCCAGAACCCCACTGACTCTCTTACTGCACGTCCACGCTGCAAAGAGTACTTATTTAGGGTTGACAGGTGGTCACATTAATCTCACTGGATCGTTTAGAAGAATATACATATCACAATACTGACCCTACGACGTAGCTTAGAAAATAGATTAAGGAAAGGCGAACGTACATTTTTAGCATTTCTAGACTTAGCTTTTGACAATGTTGAGTGGAATACTCTCTTTCAAATTCTGAAGGTGGCAAGCGTAAAATACCGGGAGCGCAAAACTATTTACCATTTATACTGTCGAGTGGTACTTAAGATAGGTAAAGTAGAAATTAGAAATAAATGAAAAAAGTTTGGTTTAGAAGAGTTACACACTGGAAAACAGCGGACAGAGCAGCAGTGGCAACGTCCGGCGCTTGCAAGTCAGCACAACACGTTCAGGAGAAGGCATCGCCCTCCCCACAAAAGCGGAAGCTGTCGATTCAGCCGTCATGGCATCGCCCGTCCGGCTCACGTGTTTCTCAAATATCACATGCAATCAAAGGCCCTCGCCTACATCCCAAGAGCCAATGACCAACGTTAAGAAGATTCTTCAAGAAGCTTTTCAATCTGACAGAAGAGGCAATGACCGGCTCACGTTTTTCTCAATTGTCGCATCAGATCAAAGACCCTCGCCTACATTCCAAGAGCCAATGACTGACGTTAAGAAGATTCTTCGAGAAGCTTTTCAATGTGACAGAAGAGGGAATGACCGTGAAGTCGTTCACCTCCAGTGAACTGAAGTAAATAAATATGCGAGACGCAGTGGGCCCGACGGTAGTTTTCAGTTCATTTCAGTCGGTGCTGAAGACCGTCATGCAGGAAGAGACTACATCGTACACAGAAGCACCAACTCCGCCACTGTAATGGAATAGCAAGCAGCAGCCTCACCGCCAGAAGACAGAAGTTAGAAGGTATTTGAAGCCTGATTTTTATGTACCCGGATGACTCGTGATGATGGGAAGGAGACGGCCTCACTTCAGCAGTCACCTGTGAGCTGGGATGAATATCTGACAGCCGAAGACTGGCAAGCTAGAGTCCGTTGTTCGAGTCTGGGACACTGGCCTACCCCCGCCGCGCCGCTCCGCTGGCCGACGCACAACACACGCGGCCGCATAGAGAAGAGAAACACTGGGACGCCACATGCAAGGTAGCACCATCCGACTCACGTCATCGTTCTCAATAATTAAACGGGCCACCTCACGAGGCGCGTCTCCAGTTAACTGGGCGAAACGGCGACAGGAGATACACACCGCCAGACGTAATCAGACGCTGCCGCTGCAGAAGGCTTCGCAGACGACACAGCTGCTGCTCTCCCAGCCAGAACAATCCAGTAAGGAAACCATTGTACAAATCTTTCAATAAAAGTTATCTTATGTAAAAATGCTGTTTCATTCTACCTCATACCCGAGCCAAGGAAGACCCCACCCTGCCCACATTTGGTTAAGAGAGAAAAAGGTAATTTATTTAGTGTTTTTCACGCTGACATAATGCTTTAGAATCAAATGCCCTTTGCAGTAATGCTCATCCTGACAATTGACTAGCATCAAAAGAGAAAACCCGGTTACAATACAGAAACGAGATTGCAGTTATAAGAGTCGAGGGGCATGAAAGGGAAGCAGTGGTTGGGAAGGGAGACAGGGTTGTAGGCATCCCTGATGTTAATCAATCTGTATATTGAGCAAGCAGTAAAGGAAACAAAAGAAAAGTACGGAGTTGATATTAAAATCCATGGAGAAGAAATAAAAACATTGAGGTTAGCCGATGACATTGTAATTCTATAAGAGACAGCAAAAGACCTGGAAGAGCAGCTGAACGGAATGGACAGTGTCTTGAAAGGAGGCTATAAGATGAACATCAACAAAAGCAAAACGAGGATAATGGAATGTAGTCGAATTAAATCTGGTGATGCTGCGGGAATTACATTATGAAATGAGACAGAGTAGTAAAGAGGTTTTGCTATTTGGCGAGCAAAATAACTGATGATGGTCGAAGTAGAGAGGATATAAAATGTAGACTGGCAATGGCAAGGAAAGCGTTTGTGAACAAGAGAAATTTGTTAACATCGAGTATAGATTTAAGTGTCAGGAAGTCTTTTATGAAAGTATTCGTATGGAATGTACCCATGTATGGAAGTGAAACGCGGACAATAAATAGTTTGGACAAGAAGAGAAGAGAAGCTTTCGAAATGTGGTGTTACAGAAGAATGCTGAAGATTAGATGGGTAGATCACATCACTAATGAGGAGGTATTGAACAGAATTGGAGAGAGGAGAAATTTGTGGCACAACTTGACTAGAAGAAGGGATCGGTTGGTACGAGGCATCAATGGATCACCAATTTAGAATTGGAGGGCAGCGGGGAGGTAAAAATCGTGGAGGGAGACCTAGAGATGAATCCACTAAACACATTCAGAAGGATGTAGGTGTAAGTACTGGAAGATGAAGCTTTCACAGGATAGAGTAGCATGGAGAGCTGCATCAAACCAGTCTCTGGATTGAAGACCACAACAACAGATATCACAACTGTGTCACGGACCAAAGAGATCCACAGCAGAAATGCCGAAGGAACAGAAGTATGATTGACAATAAAAGGGGACAGCAGGCGTGAACAGATTTAAATATCAACATCGTTTTAGTTCAGCTTATAAAAAAAATTACAAATATCCTTGAAAGTAACCAGGCGTGAATAAGTTTCTATTACGATGGTCAAAATGAAAAATATGCGCCGCGCGGGATAGCCGTGCTGTCTTAGGCGCCTTGCCACAGTTCGCGCTGCTTCCCTCGGTGGCGGTTCGATTCCTCCCTCGGGCATGGGTATGTGTGTTGTCCTCAGCGTACGTTAGTTTCAGTTGATTCAGTACCGTGTAATCCTAGGAACCGATGACCTCAACAGTTTAACCCCTTAGGAACTTACCACAAATTTTCAGAAATAGGCGAAAACGGTGATCATTCTCGTTGCTTAAGCTCATAATTGATGTATCACTGTTACATTGAGACTTTTGATGAGAAAAAAAAAATAGTTTAACCGTGGCACAGCAGTCTGCCATATAACGAACACAATAGCAGATTTTTCTGGCACTCCTAGTACGTACCTATTACGTTTCATCAACCACGTTTTATTGACAGTATTTTCCTGAAACGTACTTTAATATAATTCTTGTCACTGCACAGTATCAAATGTGTGCCTAGAATACCATATTCGAGGCATTACTTCCCACCATGGACAACGCAGTGACCGACGGCCTTCACTTACTGATCGAGAGCAGCTGCGTAGACTTTTCAGTGTTAACAGACAAGCAATTCTGTGTGAAACAGCCTCAGAAATCAATGCTGAACGTACAAGGAAAGTATCTATTACGACTGTGAGGCGGAATTTCGAGTTAATGAGCTATCACCCGCAGCACTTTCCCCGGTCTCGTGACCATGGGGATGAACGACTGTAGCAAAGAAAAATTCTATCTACGGCACGTCACATGCAATACTGTCAAGAAAGCCATAATGCGGAGTAGATCAGCATCTACTGCACATGATGGCATCACTATCCAGATGTTAAAACTGATTATTGATCAACTACTGCCCTCTATAACAGACATTTTCAACGATTCATTAATCACAGCCGGCCGGGGTGGCCGAGCGGTTCTAGGCGCTACAATCTGGAACCGCGCGACCGCTACGGTCGCAGGTTCGAATCCTGCCTCGGGAATGGATGTGTGTAATGTTCTTAGGTTAGTTAGGTTTAAGTAGTTCTACGTTCTAGGGGACTGATGACCTCAGAAGTTAAGTCCTATAGTACTCAGAGCCATTAATCACAAGTGTTTTCCATGAGGCCTGGAAACTAGGACAAATTAAGCCACTGCCTAAAGAGGACATCGTCACAGCACCCTCTGATTACCGCCCCATCTGCCGTCTTCCTGCACTATCAAAAGCCTCAGAATATATAGTCGATGACCAGCTCACCAACTACCTAGCTACTAACAACCTACTAGACGAATACCAATCCGGTTTCCGTAAACATCGAAGCACAACATCCTCACTGATAAAGGTGACAGATGACCTGAAACTTGCCATGGACAGACAAGAAGCGACTATCATATGCTTCTTAGATTTCAGCAAAGCATTTGATACAGTCGACTTCGACATCTTACTAGCCAAACTTAGCGGTCTAAATTTCTCACCAAGTGTAGTGCAATAGTTTCGCTCATACATTACGTCTCGTCAGCAACGCGTCCTGTCCGGGAATATAAAATCACAATGGCGGCAGGTAGTGTCAGACGTTCCCCAAGGCTCAGTACTAGGTCCCATACTCTTCTCTCTGTATGTCAATGATGTGTCATCGGTTCTGACTTACTGCAAATATCATATGTATGTATGCTGATGACCTACAGTTGTATCTAAGTGGGAAACGAAGCAATCTTAAGAAAGCTATTGAAAATTTCAATACTGATCTCGATGCACTATCACAATGGGCACAGGACATAGGACTAAAACTAAACTCATTCAAAACCCAAGCGGTACTTGTTGGTCACTCTAAGCTCATTAGCCCAAAACATCGGGAATCCGTATCATCTCTCATCCTAAATGGAACAAATATTAACTTCTCTCCCTCAGCAAAGAGTTTGGGAGCAATAATAGATGAAAATCTAAATTGGACAGAGCACGTAACTGCAGTGTGCAAAAAAGCATCAGCATCCCTTCATGTCCTACAAAAATATAAAAAACTCTTCCCTTTCGATCTGAAAAAGAAATTAGTACAAACGCTTATACTCCCAATCATTGACTACAGCGATATTATCCTACAAGGCCTCTCTCAGGAAAACTCGCGATGTCTGGAACTGGTCATGAATGCCTGCGTCCGATATATCTGTGACGTTCGACTTTTTGATCACATTTCACCAGCATATGCAAAATTGTCCTGGCTGCGTGCAGACAAACGCAGGGATTTCCATACACTCTGTCTCAATTGCTGCCTTACTGTCCCTCATATCTCTCCTCGTCCTTAACGCTTATGGCGGAACAACATGACAGAAACACAAGTTCCCATTATAACAAAATCCTCTCTGTTTCACTGCATCGATCAGTCACCTTCTCCAAGTCCTTTACAGTAGCGGGAGACGAGACAATTCATCCTCGAGGCCACCAAACGATTTTTGAGAATGCGAACCCTATGAGCAGGGTCCCCGTCGTCTTGGAACACAACGTCACTACAGGGGAACAAACATTGTACAATGAGGTGGACATGATCATCCCGGATGGACGCAAAATTTTTGGCAGTAATGCAACCTTCCAGCGTAGAATACGACTATGTGGGTGTCCAGTACATCACCGTACCCGCGCCACAATTCACAATTATGACGTCAAGTGGACCAGATGTGCAACAAGAATGATCGGAGCAAATGATTTCTTCCATTGCTCCATAGTGCAGGTTTCTTGGCTTCGGCGCCTCTATTCCTGTTACGTACTTTTGTGTAATTTATTGTGTGGTTCTGAAATTTCAGTTCGCTCTGCAATTCCCTGATTATGAAGCTGCTTCGTGTCTTTTTGATACAGACACTGCTCGTGAGTAAGAAACGTAGTTCGGCAGTGACTTTTGCAGCCGTGGTACCCTTATTTTTTCGTCACAATTCCCTTCAATCAAATTGTCCCACAACAATCGTCTACCACCAGAACTGAAGAAACACTTCAGACTTCGCTGTCGCTTAGTTGAGGATTTTTTTCCGCTTTCCATCAATGAGATATCGTTCATCGATAAGATCTCCCTTGAAGCACCAAAGACTTTGGCTGCCATAAGCAACCACCTACCATACAAGAACCAACGCTTCTCCCACGTTCAGGTTCACTAATTCCGAGGTAATGCACTCACAACTACGCAGAACTTTGTTCTAACCACTACCGACACACCCAACGATTGAGGACATTGTAGAGGTGCAGTTCGTGACCACATACAACAATACAACCTGCAGGCTCTGCTGAATAAATGTCGTGAGACTAGAATCTCCCGTCGGGTAGGCCGTTCGCCGGGTGCAAATCTTTCGATTTGACGCCGCTTCGGCGACTTGCGCGTCGATGGGGATGAAATGATGATGAGTAGGACAACACGACACCCAGTCCCTGAGCGGAGGAAATCTCCGACTCAGCCGGGAATCGAACCAGGGCCCTTAGGATTGACATTCTGTCGCGCTGACGACTCAGCTACGAGGGGCGTACAGGTCCTGCCAGCATCAGCATTTACGTTTTCTCTCTGTGTTTTCATATGTTTGTCTGGCTCCCGTTCACTCCGGTATAAAGCAGGATTTACCACGCTGATTGTTGACACAGCGTCAATCGCTGTTTCGGTGACAGACGGTTATCCTCGTGCTACAAACTGCCGCGACCGCGTGACATAAGAGCTGTGAATACGGCAGGATGATCTGAAGAGCAGGATCAAAGCCACGACTGGTGTTGACTACGCTGCATGACAAACGTAGCATCAACGACGAACCAAACGTTCACATCCAGAGTTACGCCGCCGGGCACGAGCTTGGCAAATACTGCGCGTATTTTACAGCTCACGGAAGTGATCATTAAAATAAGGAAACAATAAAAGCACGACTAAGTTAACTGCCCGACAATTTATGTTAATGCCTCTGAGGTTGTGTCTGTGCTTTTCGTTCATTTGAAATATTTTCGGGACCGGTGTTTCGTTATCTTGCTTCCACTATCAGGTACCAATTCACAACCGCCTCTCTCGTGTCCTTGCCTCTCTGATCGTCATCTAAGTGATCCCCCATTGCCATCTTTTCCTTTCCATTGTTCCTTAGCTTGGTCCCTGCTAAATACCGAGTTCTCAACAGTTTCTACCAATGCACTGATATCTGATCAGAGTGTGGGAAGAGCTCTAGGCCGCGCAAGAACCTTACTCGTAGCAGGAAGGGGTCGCGGAACAGGGCAGAGGTCGTGTGAACGTGTCGCTCTCCCACGATACTGCCTACTTGCCAACGCCTGAATCACGCTCCATGTAACCGCCTAGTTTGTCATAGTGAGTTGATGTAGGTAGGGTATTGTGATCTAAAGCGAACATTAATGTGGGGTGTTTCCACCCTTCGCCTTTATGACGGCTCCAACTCTGCTGGGCACACATTCAATGAAATGTCTGGATCTCAGTGGAGGAATGGCAGCTCATTTTTCCTCAAGAGCAGAAATCAGAGTGGCGAAGTTGGACGCTGGGATCTGGAGCGTCGACGCTGTAATTATTCCCCAAGGTTTGGTTCAGGTGAGAAGTCTGAGAAGGCGTCCATTTCAGTAACGTTATTGTCCACAAACCACTGCCTTACAGATGCTGTTCCATGACAGCCACCATTGTATACTGTGCTGTAAAAGTCTATAAATTGGGCCACATGATCCAGAGGAGTAACAGCGATCTGGTGATGCAACCGCCATGAAACAACAGTCTAGATCGCAATAATATTTTATTAATGACCGGTTTCAGCTTCATATAGAAGTGATTTTCAGAATATGAGCACTGTCGAAAAGGAATCGCAGAGTTACGGAAGGTCTGATAGGTACGGTGTGAGAGGAAACTACAATGAAATAGCGATACAGCATTTACACGTCTGGCCCTTGTGCTGACAGATCTGACTCTCGTGCTGCCAGCAAGCGTAGCAAAAATAAAATTATTTTGTTCTTTTCATTACTGGTTGGAAACTATTGAGAAGACCTACCAATACCACTAGATGGCCTCTATCAATCTCTAAGCTTATTAATTTTGGCATAAAAGACACTATTTATTGGTTGGTTGATTTCATCTACATCTACATCTACATTATTACTCAGCAATTCACATTTAAGTGCTTGGCAGAGGGTTCATCGAACCACAATCATACTATCTCCATACCATTCCACTCCCGAACAGCGCGCGGGAAAAACGAACACCTAAACCTTTCTGTTCGAGCTATGATTTCTCTTATTTTATTTTGATGATCATTCCTACCTATGTAGGTTGGGCTCAACAAAATATTTTCGCATTCGGAAGAGAAAGTTGGTGACTGAAATTTCGTAAATAGACCTCGCCGCGACGAAAAACGTCTTTGCTTTAATGACTTCCATCCGAACTCGCGTATCATATCTGCCACACTCTCTCCCCTATTACGTGATAATACAAAACGAGCTGTCCTTTTTTGCACCCTTTCGATGTCCTCCGTCAATCCCACGTGGTAAGGATCCCACACCGCGCAGCAAAATTCTAACAGTGGACGAACGAGTGTAGTGTAAGCTGTCTCTTTAGTGGACTTGTTACATCTTCTAAGTGTCCGGCCAATGAAGCGAAACCTTTGGCTCGCCTTTCCCACGATATTATCTATTTGGTCTTTCCAACTGAAGTTGTTTGTAATTTTAACACCCAGGTACTTAGTTGAATTGACAATCTTGAGAATTGTACTGTTTATCGAGTAATCGAATTCCAACGGATTTCTTTTGGAACTCATGTGGATCACCTCACACTTTTCGTTATTTAGCGTCAACTGCGACCTGCCACACCATGCAGCAATCGTTTCCAAATAGCTGTGCAACTGATACTGGTCTTCGGATGACCTTACTAGGCGGTAAATTACAGCATCATCTGCGAACAGCCTAAGGGAACTGCTCAGATAGTCACCCAGGACATTTATATAGATCAGGAACAGCAGAGGTTCAAATGGCTCTGAGCACTATGCGAGTAAACTTCTGAGGTCATCAGTCGCCTAGAACCTAGAACTAATTAAACCTAACTGACCTAAGGACATCACACACATCCATGCCCGAGGCAGGATTCGAACTCGCGACCGTAGCGGTCGCTCGGCTCCAGACTGTAGCGCCTAGAACCGCATGGCCACTACGGCCGGTAACAGCAGAGGTCCCAGGACGCTTCCCTGGGGAACACTTGATATAACCTCAGTTTTACTCAATGATTTGCCGTATATTACTACTGCGACCTTCTTCACAGGAAATCACGAATCCAGTCACACAACTGAGACAATACCCCATAGACCCGCAGCTTTGGGGGGAAAGGGACCAAACAGTGAGGTTATCGGTGTCATTACAGTGGGGAAGGATGGGGAAGGAAGTCGGCCGTACCCTTTCGAAGGAACCATCCCGTTGTCTACCCCAAGTGAATTAGGGAAACCAAGAAAAACCTAAATCTGGATGGATGGACGCGGATTTGAACTGTCGTCCTCCTGAATGCCCGTCAAATGTGCTAACCACTGCGCCTCCTCGCTCGGTAACACTTTTTCTCTCATGCTCTGTAACTGTTTATATGTTCGTACCTAGTTACGATAACTTACTTTGTAAATTCCATATGAATATCTCACATTTTGTGAATTGTTTACTGTTGGCTGTGGCTGACGTAATCAGTTTTCAGTATGAAATTACTATACCATTGAAACCGTAGCGCCGGCCCCTGTGGCCGAGCGGTTCTAGGCGCTTCAGTCTGGAACCGCGCTGCTGCTACGGTCGCAGGTTCGAATCCTGCCTCGGGCATAGATGTGTCTGATGTCCTTAGGTTAGATAGGTTTAAGAAGTTCTAAGTTATAGGGGACTGATGACCTCAGATGTTAATTTCCATAGTGCTTAGTGCCATTTGAAGCATTTTTTTGAAACCGTAGCTCTAGACCCGTAAGTCGGCAGTTTACGGTCGTGATACAGCGTGAGCATCCGAAATGCCACTAGCAGCAGCCAGTTGGGTGAATACTACATCGCTTCATCATTGCACTTCTTTCTGATGCCATAAATTTTCTAACTCTTCTGATCTTGTTCCTACAACGCTCGTTTCCTGAAGATGACTTCTACAGTAGGTCGAACAAAGTCATTAGTAAAATACCATTTGCCATCTCGAGTGTTGTTTCAATCCACGTCTAAAATGTGTGCATATACGCTGAAGAGCCAAACAAACTGGTACACCTACGTAATATCGTGTAGGCCCCCTGCGAGCACGTGGAAGTGTCGCAACACGACGTGGTACTGACTCGGCTAGTGTCTGTAGTAGTGCTGGAGGCGATTGACATCATGAGTCCTGCTGTCCATAAATCCGTTAGAGTACGAGGCGGTGGAGGTCTCTTCTGAACAGCACACGTTGCAAGGCATCCCAGATATGCTCAATAATACGTAGATGGTATCTGTTCTTTCGGACATGTCCGAATGAACAGATACCATCTCCATATAGTTAAGGCTAACAGGCCATTGACCTTCTTCTTCTGTGCTGGATGCACACGCATTGCCCGAACTCTTACGGGACTCGGTAAGATTGTCTGCCGCTAGTAATGAGTGTAATGGGCAGGGGCACTATGATCGTAGCGTGTGGACATTAAGTTGGGAATGTGGGTCTCACGAGGAACGTGCTAGGGGTAAATCCCTGCAGTCGCACTATCCGCTGTGCCCTCGGTGGCTCAGATGGATAGAGCGTGTGCCATGTAGGCGGGAGATCGCGGGTTCGAGTTCCAGTTGCGGACACAAATTTTGAACTGTCCCTGTTGATGTATATCAACGCCTATCGACAGGTTAGGCTCTTGATTTAATTATCGTTTCATGCTCAATAACGTTTTTGTCTGGTGAGTTTGGTGGCCAGAGGAAGTGGTTAATAAATGAAAAGCACTAGTTTGCTTTCGTTCTACAGTATTACTTTTATTGTCTCAACCGTTTTTCGGCTTAGAAGGCCATCATCAGACATTTACTGAATATTGTCACCAAAGAAGTTACAATTTTTGTAAACGACATTGGAAGAGAAGTTACACGTCTATATTAAAGCAGAAACATACAGTAAGTAACATCATTGACAGTGTGGTGGTAAGGCAATGAAAAAATAAACAATTGAACAGTAAATAAATAAAAATGGAGTGGACAGGAAAAACATTAACACAAAAGAGGAACATTATGACTACAGAACAGTTTCTATTAACAAACGAAACTAATAAAATAAAATCAAATTAGTACTTCACAAGGCTACTTCAGAAGGTACAAAATGTAGAGAGTGATACACAAACCAATTAAAAGAAGAAAAGTTAACAATGTAGCTACAGAATACATAAGGAACTTAAGCAACATCAATAAGATACACAGAAATAGAGAAATGCAGGTAAATTGAGGAGTCTGAGAGAACATAAAGTAAATGCAATCTTTGACAGTGCGGTGGTACTGCATTTTAAAAGGAAAAAAGGCTGAACAATACACAAATACAAAAGGAGCAAACAGTAAAACCATTAACATTATATTCAAAGCTGTGGCTACGTAACAGTTTACATTAAATGAATGAACCAAGTAAAATGTAAACAATATTTGATCAGACACCTACAAGAGGTATTAAACATGGGCAGTAATACAAGGACCAGTTAAAAGAAAGCCCGAACAATTGAAACTACCATCTACGTGGAATACATAGACAACTTCAATAACACGAAGAAACTTAATGAATGCAGGAAAATGGGAATATGTAGGATCAGGCAGTGTGGGAAGTAATGACCAACAGAGATGATTATATGAATTTTAGGAGAGGGGAAGTATCTGATCATTTAGGATTAGATCTGGACTGTGGTCAATATGTTCGTTAATTTCCAGGGCTTCCAGATGATAGAGTTTATGGTCTTTGTTTGTTAAGTGAAGTACATTGGAAACTGACTGGTACTTGTTACTCTCACTCAGTACATGCTCAGCAAATGCTGAGTCAGAATTCTGCAGCCTCCAGCTGCGCTCATGTTCAGCCAGCCTAGTTGCTATGTCTCTGCGTGACTCACTAATGTAAGACTAGTCACAATCAGAAGAGCTAATTTTGTATACCCCACTGTTGGCTAACAACTGAATCTTATCTGGGTCTTGAAAATGCACAGGGCTGTCGTGTTCTTAACATAGTAGGAAAGCTTATACGTGCAAGATATCAGTGCTTGGGCTACAATGTGTGAAACCTCTCCTAGATACGGTAGTGTACACCATTTCTTGCAGACAGTGGATGGGGAGGCACATGGGGTGTAGAGGAGGGTAATAATATTCAGTTTTTGTTTCCTCTGCAAGATGTGGTCAATACGATATGGACCGTAGCCATTGAGTGCTTTAAAATCATCTCTGGACGTGGGGACAGATATTAGACAGTGTACTATTGAATGGAAAGCTGCATGTTTGTGAGCTATGGGGTGTTGTGAGCAAAAAGGTATTACTGCGTCTGTAGTTGTTGTTTCTTTATAAATTTTGTAATAATGTGTGTGTGTACTGATGTCGATGGTGAGATCTAAGAAGTTTACTTACATGTTATTTATCTCTATTGTGAACTGAATATTTTTATACTGACTGTTTAGGTTTTTCAAACATGTGTTGAGTTGTCTTGTAGTACCAGTTAACATACACAGGACATAATCCACATGTGTAAACCAGTATTTGATATTTGCACTCAGAAGTTGTTTTTTCACAAAATTTTGTTGAAAATGACCCACAAATATTTCAGCCAACAGTGGACTAAAGGGAGAACCCATAGCTAAGCCATCTGTTTATAAAGAGTCCCTTGAAACTGGAAATAGTTCTGTGCCAAGCACGTCTGAGAGGCCAGTCTCAAGTGTTTCAATTCCACAGGGTTGACATTAGACTTGTGCATCAGCTCTGTCAGATTACCAATGCATTCCACCACTGGTGTGTTCGAAAACACTCTGAAGACATCAAAGGATACTAATTTATCACTGTGTGTCACAGATATACCTTTTATCTTATTTACTAGGTCCACAGAATTTGAAATAATATGCTTTGGTTTGAATTTAGTCTTGTTCTTAATTAAAGCAACCAGTTTACTTGCTAGTTTGTAATATGGAGCAATGAATAATGATACAACTGGACGAATAGTAACATCTCGTTTATGCAGTTGAGGAAGCCCATACATTATAGGAGGCACTGGGTTCATACAGGGTGTTTCAAAAATGACCGGTATATTTGAAACGGCAATAAAAACTAAACGAGCAGCGATAGAAATACACCGATTGTTGCAATATGCTTGGGACAACAGTACATTTTCAGGTGGACAAACTTTCGAAATTACAGTAGTTACAATTTTCAACAAGAGATGACGCTGCAAGTGATGTGAAAGATATAGACTACAACGCAGTCTGTGGGTGCGCCATTCTGTACGTCGTCTTTCTGCTGTAAGCGTGTGCTGTTCACAACGTGCAAGTGTGCTGTAGACAACATGGTTTATTCCTTAGAACAGAGGATTTTTCTGGTGTTGGAATTCCACCGCCTAGAACGCAGTGTTGTTGCAAAAAGACGAAGTTTTCAACGGAGATTTAATGTAACCAAAGGACCGAAAAGCGATACAATAAAGGATCTGTTTGAAAAATTTCAACGGACTGGGAACGTGACGGATGAACGTGCTGGGAAGGTAGGGCGACCGCGTACGGCAACCACAGAGGGCAACGCGCAGCTAGTGCACCAGGTGATCCAACAGCGGCCTCGGGTTTCCGTTCGCCGTGTTGCAGCTGCGGTCCAAATGACGCCAACGTCCACGTATCGTCTCATGCGCCAGAGTTTACACCTCTATCCATACAAAATTCAAATGCAGCAACCCCTCAGCGCCGCTACCATTGCTGCACGAGAGACATTCGCTAACGATATAGTGCACAGGATTGATGACGGCGATATGCTTGTGGGCAGGATTTGGTTTACTGACGAAGCTTATTTTTACCTGGACGGCTTCGTCAATAAACAGAACTGGCGCATATGGGGAACCGAAAATCCCCATGTTGCAGTCCCATCGTCCCTGCATCCTCAAAAAGTACTGGTCTGGGCCGCCATTTCTTCCAAAGGAATCATTGGCCCATTTTTCAGATCCGAAACGATTACTGCATCACGCTATCTGGACATTCTTCGTGAATTTGTGGCGGTACATACTGCCTTAGACGACACTGCGAACGTCTCGTGGTTTATGCAAGATGATGCCCGGCCACATCGCACGGCCGACGTCTTTAATTTCCTGAATGAATATTTCGATGATCGTGTGATTGCTTTGGGCTATCCGAAACACACAGGAGGCGGCGTGGATTGGCCTCCCTATTCGCCAGACATGAACCCCTGTGACTTCTTTCTGTGGGGACACTTGAAAGACCAGGTGTACCGCCAGAATCCAGAAACAATTGAACAGCTGAAGCAGTACATCTCATCTGCATGTGAAGCCATTCCGCCAGACACGTTGTCAAAGGTTTCGGGTAATTTCATTCAGAGACTACGCCATATTATTGCTACGCATGGTGGACATGTGGAAAATATCGTACTATAGAGTTTCCCAGACCGCAGCGCCATCTGTTGTTGAAAATTGTAACTACTGTAATTTCGAAAGTTTGTCTGCCTGAAAATGTACTGTTGTCCCAAGCATATTGCAACAAACGGTGTATTTCTATCGCTGCTCGTTTAGTTTTTATTGCCGTTTCTTATATACCGGTCATTTTTGAAACACCCTGTATTAGTTTTGCTTAAAAAAAAAGAGAATATGTTTTTGCATGAATTCAGTGCATATTTAACGCCGTCCCTGAATAATGTAGTAGGGTCTTGAGAGCCTGTGGTATTCAGGAAATCATTAGCTTTATCTACATGATCACATTTGTTCAAAAGTACAATACTGTTGTCTTTATCAGATTTTGTGTCTATGATATCATGTTGTTGTAACTTCTGTTTTAAGGACTTGAGGGTTTGAAAGTCAGTAGTCCGTGGGATATTACCCTCGAATCTGGTTTCTATCTTTAGTGCGTTGGGAACTAAATATTTTGCAGTGGTGTCTTTCGTTATAGCATATACAGTACTAACTTCAGAAGAGTGTTCCTGGAGCCGCTCTGTAGCAATTCTGGTCGTGTTAGGCGTCACATTGTCCTGCTGGAATTGCCCAAGTCCATCGGATTGCACACTGAACATGAATGGATGCAGGTGATCAAATAAGATGCTTAAGTACGTGTCACCTCTCAGAGTCGTATCTAGACGTATCAGGGGTCCCATATCTCTCCAACTGCACACGCCCCACGCTATTACCGAGCCTTCACCAGCTCGCAAGATCAACTGCTCACATTCAGGGTCCTTTGATTCATGAGCGTCCGCAGCTCGTGGTCGAGCGGTAGCGTTCTCGCTTCCCGCGCCCGGTTTCCCAGGTTCGATTCCCGGCAGGGTCAGGGATTTTCTCTGCCTTGTGATGAGTGGGTGTTGTGTGATGTCCTTAGGTTAGTTAGGTTGAAGTAGTTCTAAGTTCTAGGAGACTTATGACCATAGATATTGAGTCCCATAGTGCTCAGAGCCATTTGATTCATGAGCTTCTCTCCATACCCGTGCACGTCCATCCGCTCGATTCAATCTGAAACGAGACTCATCCGACCAGAAAACATATTTCCAGTCATCAAGAGTCCAGTGTCGGTGCTGATGGACCCAGATGAAGCGTAAAGCCTTGTGACGTGCAGTCATCAAGGGCACACGAATGGGCCTTCGACTCCGAAAGCCCATATCGACTATGTTTCGTCGAATGATTCGCACGCTGACACTTGCTAATGGCCCAGCTTTGAAATCTGCGAAAAGTTTGCACTTCTGTCACGTTGAATACTTCTCTTCAATCGTCGTCGGTCCCGTTCTTGCAGGACCTTCTCCCATCCGCAGCTATGTCAGGGGATGTTTTACCGGATTCCTTATATTCACGGTACATTCGTGAAATGTGCATACGGGAAAATCTCCACTTCATCGCTGCCTCGGAGATGGTGTCACATCGCTCGGCTGACGACAATAACACGACATTCAAACTTACTTATGTCTTTATATACTGCCATTGTAACAGCAGTAACCGATCTAATAACTGCGCCAGACACTTGTTGTCTTATATAAGCATTGCCGACGCAGTGCCCTATTCTGCCTGTTTTCATATCTCAGTATTTGAATACGCGTGCCTATACCAGTTTCTCTGGCAGTTCAGTGTACAATATTGGACCACATTGTGATCAGAAACTGAACCACAGCAAGAAATGTGCGAGGTGGGTTCCCCGAGAGTTTACTGTTCATCACAAAGAGCAAATTTTTCATTTCAACAAAACACAAAAATCAATAAGGAAAGCATTGCTTAGAAAACATTGTCTGGCCTGAATAGAAAACGTTCAGAATGGCAAAGGAAAGGCACCCTTCGCATTTTAAGGTGTTTGATCAGATGAAAGTTTTTCCATGCAATAAAGTATTGTTCGGCGAGGGGATAGGACGACTCTGAAGAACATGAGACAAGAGCAAAAATTATGTTGAAAAATAAAAACCGTGTGGATTTAATAAATCGTTTCTGTAGTGAATCTGTTTGTTCACTTATTTAATTGAGAGGCTGAGAGTACAAGTGGTGCTAGTACTTCATGAACCAAACCAAATAAATGACTGGCAAAGTGAAATGGTAATTTATAAATTATGTGAGTTTCTATCGAAACATCGGATACTTTTTCCTCATGGTCAGTTGATCTGTGTATATTTGTGGTACAGATGAAAGTGCGTCTGCATTATTTTTTTACAATATATTAAAATGCTTACACTCCTTGCATCTTAAAAGTTTTTAAAGTAAAACAGGCACAAATGAAAAACATTTTATTTACAGTTCCATATTTGAACTACTTACAATTATATATATGGTACAATAAATGTTCATCATAAAACAAATGTGAATAATTAAGGAGAAATTAATATGACTGGCACAAAAGCAATAGATAAATATCAAATAAAATTAAAAACACCAGAACGAGAATGTGACGGTACGATACGTACGAGAGATTTTACGTAATTTCTACACTGAAGCGCCCAACACACTGGCATAGGCATGTGTATTCACAGACAGAGAGATGTAAACAGCCAGAATACGGCGCTGCGGACCGGACCTCCTGTATAATTCAGCAAGTGTCTGGCGCAGTTGTTAGATCGGCTACTGCGGCTACAGTGGCAGGTTATAAGATTTAAGTCAGTTTGAACGATGTGTTACAGTAGGCGCACGGGCGTTGGGACACAGCATCTCCGAGGTAACGAAAAAGTTGAGATTTGTCCGTACGACCATTTCACGAGTATACCGTGAATATCAGGAAACCGGTAAAACATTAGACCGCCTTCATCGCTGCGGCGGAAAAAGATCCTGCAAGAACGGGAGCAACGACGACAGCAGAGAATCGTTCAGCGTGACAGAGGCCCGAAATTTTCGCCAACTACTGAAAATTTCAATGCTGGGCCATCAACAAGTGTCAGTTTCCGAACCATTCAAAGAAACGTCATGGATATGGGCATTCTGAGCCGAAGTTCCAATCGTGTACCCTTGATGACTGCACGGCACAAAGCTTTACGCCTCTCCTGGGTCGTCATCACCTACACTGTTCTGTTGATGACTGGAAACATGTTACCTTGTCGGACGAGTCTTGTTTCAAACTGTATTGAGCGGATGGACATGTACGGGTGTGGAGATAACCTCATGAATCCATGGACCCTGCATATCAGGAAGGGACTGTTCAAGATGGTGGAAGCTCTGTAACGGCGTGGGGCGTGTGCAGTTTGAGTGATGGTCCCTGATATGTCTAAATACGACTCTGACAGGTGAAACGTACGTAAGCATCCTGTTTCATCACCTCCATCCATTCATGTCAATTGTGAAATCCCATGGACTTGGGAAATTCCAGCAGGACAATGCGACAGCCCAAACTTCCAGAATTGCTCCAGAGTCGTTCCAGGAACAGACTTCTGAGTTCAAACACTTCCGCTGGCCATCAAGCTCCCCAACCATGAAAATTACTGAGCATATGTGGGATGCCTTGCAACTTACTGTTCAGAAGAGATCTCCACCCCCTCGTACTCTTACAGATTTATGGACAGCCCTGCAGGATTCATGGTGTCAGGTCCCTCCAGCACTACTTCAGACATTAGTCGAGTCCAGGCTACGTCGTGTTGCGGCACCTCTGCGTGTTAGCAGGGGTCCTGCACGATATTAGGCAGGGGTTTCAATCCCTTTGCCTCCTCAGTGTATAATCCGACACTGTCAAAGTCTATACAATCATCATCATTTTCTTGTGACGCAAGTCTTAAAGAACATTCTTCCTGTACAACACGTGTGATGTCACACCAGTGTGTTGTATCTTTTGCAGTCTCTCTCGTCCCTTTCTTTGACTACAACCTCTCGTTTCTCCAATCCCTCTTCTTCAATCCATGGTAACTGCTGTCTGGGAGTGGGATATATAGCGTTATTCAACTAATGATAAAGTTGTGGGAAATAGTTGTTCATCTCTTAATGTGCTAAAGATTTTTTTCAATTTTCAAACTCCACTTGGCGCAAAGAGTGTAGAAGAGATGCCGACGGGGGCTACGTTGTGAATCCTGAAATCGGCGTCTATAAGCTCAAGATTACAGTTTATTGAATGCCTGGACTTCATTGTTAGAGGATTTTCTTTGCTGATTCAGATAGACCTCCACTGTACTTTGTTTCCTCCCGTGCTCCCTTCTGCGTTTTTATCAACTTCAAGATTTGCTATGGCATCCATGGTTCTAACTGAAAAGAAAACTTTTCTGTTTTCATTTCCACAACGAAAAACTTTGTAATATCAGCTATTGAATTAACAGGGCTATATACCACCAATAAATCAATCATTTTGTGTGTGTGTATAGATCTGCCAGTGATAATGTGGACACTTTTTTCAATATATTAACAGAAGTTATAGATAAAGTCTCAAGTATAAAGGTCAACATAATTCTTTCTGGGGACATAACACCAACACTAATATCAGAAATGAATCCAGCAGCATCCTCATAAATATCCTTCAAAGTTCTGGCATGTCCTTATTGGTCAACAGTGCAACATGGGCCTCTACAATAACTGCATCAGTAATTGACCATGCGGCCACATGTATAGACAGGGAAAAATGTGACGCATCTTTAATACATCTCGGACTATCAGACCATCTCTGTCAAGTAACAATAGTGAAATCAGGCATAGAATCATTCCATACACTACAAGCCTACAAACGACCTCTATCAGAAATCACAATAAAAAATTTTTCAAAAGAACTAGCAAACCAAAGCTTGGATGAAGTGTGTAAGGAAATCAATGAGAATATGAACTTCTTTAAATTCTCCACATTATTTAAATTGAACATTGAAAGGGCATTTCCAAAAGTGTGCATGTATGTATCAACATTTCACAAAAACAGATGGATAAGAGCAGGTATAAGAAATCCTCCCAAGCACTTAAATATCTCAGTACCATGAAAAAGAGTCGCAATGATCCATAATTCTTCAGTTTCTATCGTAGACACAAAAAGATCGATAGGAAGGTGTAGATTGCTGCAAAAAATAATTTAGTGACATAATAATATATAATGCAGAGAAACGGGGGGAAGCAAACAAACGGAGATTAACGTACTGCTAAGGGAGGCGGATAAGGTACTAAATGGTCCACAACACTTCGCAAACTATATAAACTAGCATTTTTCAAGTACTGCAGAGAAGTTACAGCAAAAATTCCTCAAAACAAATGTAACAACTGCAAAATAATATTGCACTAAATACAACGATGTTATTTCAAGTCAATAAAAGTGTTCAGAAAATGAAAAATTAAACATCAGTAGGTTTAGATGAAGTACGAGTGTGTGTATTGCAAAAAGCATCGCGATTATACAACGCCCCTTAACAAATTTAATATACTGATCCTTCACATCAGGGACATTTCCAAAGCAGTTAAAACAGGCAAGAGTTATTGTTTCAAATCAAGTTTTCACTTTTACTTTTAAAACACTTTATTTAAAATATACACATGTTGACTTTATTAAAATAGGCGCACGAAGACTGACTAATGCGCCTCAACACACACACATATATACACAAACATCTGTCACCACAATCGATATTTCTCGAACATACTCGATATCCGATATAAATGTATTACAATTCCAACACGCCTCCTTACATTTATATCGCGATGTTTAACATATTCCTAATTTTAATGAATTTTTCTTTACATAACGACTTTGTGAATATATCTGCAACATTTTCATTCGAATCTACTTTAACAATATCAATGAGTCCCTGTAAATAATACTCATGCACAAAATGGTAATGTACTTCTATATATTTTGAATTCTTTGTGAAATTACCAAACTTCGCTATATTTAATGCTCCTGAATTATCTTCATATATGACAATAGGTTTTTCAAATTTAACATTAAAAATGTCTAAAATATCATGTACAAGTTTCACCTCGCTAACAGCTTCAGACAATGCTACATATTCTGCAAAAGTTGAAGCCTTTGTGACACTCGCTTGTTTTCTTGACTTCCAAAATACAACATTACTAAATAATCTAATTACATAACCAGAAGTTGACTTTCTATCCACACTATCACCTGCCCAATCTGAATCCACAAAACAATCTAATATCTCAGCACCTTCATTCCTACAATAGTTTAATTTCAAATCTTTAGTTAAATATAAATATTTCAAAATTCTCAAAGCATATTTAAAATGAGTACTACTGTAACAACTTTGGAATCTGCTCAAGTAATTCACACTATAGCTAATATCTGGTCTAGTACCCGAACTTATGTACAAGAGTGCACCTATCAAGTTTCTATATCTAACGTCATTACAATCTTCATACGCTGGTTCTAACTTTAAATTTACTTCCATTGGAGTTTTGTACAAGATCGAATCTTCAATTTTATATTTCGCAGCTAACGAATCAATGTATTTTTCTTGACTCAAACTCATAACTCTTGTTTCATAATCATAATTAATATCGATGCCAAGATATCTTTTTACCTCACCTAAATCTTTCATATTAAATCGCTTTGACAATAAGTTCTTAATCTTAACAATTTTTTCTTTTCTCACACAGCAAATGAGCAAATCGTCGACAAAAATAATCAAATAAATCAAGACATCTCCATCTCTCAATACATAAAGACAATAATCATATTTACTCCTTTTAAAACCTAAACTTCTTAAAAACTCGTCAAGACAATTGTACCAAGCTCGTGAGCTTTCTCGCAAACCATACAATGCTTTATACAATTTACAGACTCTACCCGTACCAT
The DNA here is from genome assembly GCF_021461395.2 of Schistocerca americana. Lineage (NCBI taxonomy): Eukaryota > Metazoa > Arthropoda > Insecta > Orthoptera > Acrididae > Schistocerca > Schistocerca americana. Next base: position 93,750,456 of record NC_060127.1, on the reverse strand, counting down.
CATCATATCCTCTTGGCTGCTTTACATAAACTTCAGATAAAACTTTACAATTTAGAAACGCAGTCTCTACGTCCATTTGTTCTATAACCAAACCTTCTTGACAACAGTATGACAACAAAATCTTTAATGTTTGCATATTGGTTACTGGAGAATAAATATCCTCAACGATTTCTTTTTGTTGAAACCCCCTGACAACTAATCTTGCTTTGTAAACACCCTCTGATTTCTTTGTGAAAACCCACTTTACATCAATGGCTTCTTTATCAACTGGTTTATCTACTAATTCCCATGTTTTGTTTTTGTTCAAACAATCAATTTCCTTATTCATCGCTTTTTCCCAATAATTTGATTCGGCACTGTTAATCGCCTCCTCAAAGCTTTCCGGACTATTTGCACTGCAAAAGTTTACATAAATAAAATTGCTGTAAACATAATCATTTAATATTTTTGGTTTTCTTTCTCTAGATGATCTCCTCAACTCAAGTACTTTCTCTGATTCATGATTATCAGAAAGCTTTTCATTTTTCTCAATTTCCTTCTGTTTTTCTATTAGTTCAGTTTCATTTTCTATACTTTCGTGTTCAGAATCACTAGAATATTCACTTACTGAATCATAATCTTTAAACCCAATACATTTAACACCACTTTCAACAATGTCCACATGTCTAGCAACAACTATCTTATTATTTATTAGCACTCTGTAGCCTACTTCACAATAACCCATTAAAACCCCCAAATCGGCTTTCCTATCCCATTTCGACTTTCTCAGTTGCTCAGGTACTCTTACAAAAACTCTACTCCCATACAACTTCAAATGATTAACATTAGGTTTTTTTCCCAGTAATATCTCATAAGGAGTTTTCTTTTCAATGGTGTTAGCTAAAGTTCTGTTTTTGAGGTATGCTGCTGCACAAACCACTTCAGGCCAAAATCTCTTGTCTACTCGCGCTTCGGCTAGCAGACACCGTGACATGTCCATGATGGATCTGTTATACCTTTCAGCAGTACCATTAAGCTCATGCACATAAGGTGGACAAGCATTCAATACAATTCCTTTTTGTCTCACAAATTCATAGACATTTTCATTTAAATATTCCTTCCCATTGTCACATCTTATCTTTTTAACAGTTTTCCCAGTGAGATTCTCAACTTCATTAATATACTCTACAAAACATTTGTATACTTGATCTTTAGATTTTATGGTGTAAACACGAGCTGCCTTACTGTAATCATCAATGAAAGAAAGAAAATATCTTTCCCCATGCATTCCAGTAGTTGAGTGAGGCCCATTTAGATCTGTGTGAACAATTTCTAAGATTTCTTTTGCTTTGGTTCTATTATTTTTAAAAGGAACATTATGCATTTTGTTTTCGATACAGATTTTACATTTCATAAATTCTGATTCTAGTTCTGAAGGAACCCCATCTAACAATTGATGTTTACATAAAGTATTTAGATAATTGAAATTAACATGTCCCAAAATGCGGTGCCATTTTTCCTTTGCTGTCATATTATTGTCTTTACTCATAACATTAACATTAACTTCTCCTTTATTAATAGTACTACTCATTTTATACAACCGACCCTCTTTCCATGCAATCGCAATCAATCCATTAGCTTTATCAAAAATTTTTGCATTATTCCCTACCGATACAATTTTGTGATTATCTGTAATTTTAGCATAACTGATCAAGTTTTTGTCTATGTCTTTTACAAAGAAAACATTTCGCATATTAATTGGAACCATTTGATCATAGACAGGAAAATTACTAATTACATTACCAACTTTAGTAGCTTGCAAAATTTTTCCATCAGCAATTTTTACATTTATAGGTTGTTTTAAAGTTATACTCTTAGAAAAATATTCCTCATTATTAATAACATGATCAGTACAGCCACTGTCTAATAACCAATTGATTTGAATTTGATTGTTATTACTTGACTCTACTGTTCTATTTTGACCTATCATAGAATTAACCTCTGTTATAAAACTACTCATACCATGATCACTCTGATGGTAACCTTGCTTGCTGTGATGCCGACCGCTGCTAAAACCATGCTGCTCTCCTCGACCACGTTGCCTGCTGCCATAACCTCCACGCTGCATGTTGCCGTAATATCCACGCTGTACATTGCTATAGCCTCCACGCTGCATATTTCCATTACCTCTGTCGCTGCTTTGAAAATGTACTCCACGATGCCATGTGCCTCTGTTACTTGTTCTTCCCTGGGTACAATCACGTTTGAAGTGACCTGCTTTGCTGCATCGATAACATACTTGCTCCTGATTTCTTGAATTCAATTTTCTTTCTGTGTGAAATGCATTTGATTTTACCTCTTCATTTCCAGTTTTTGCATTCAATAATTGAATCTTACTTTTAACGTATTCAACTGTCTGGTCCTCTTCCTTCAAGACGTCCACTAAGTCCCCAATATAGCTCATTGACTCTGGTAACGTTCGCAGCATATAATTTAACTTCTCCTTTTCCGTTACTTTGGCGCCTGCAGATTTCAGCTCATTTACAGTTTTTTCAAATGCACTGAAAAATGTCCCCGTATCACTGTAATCACTTAACCTCAATTTGTCCAACTTGTTTCTGCATAATATTTGAAGGGCTGTAGACTCTTTCGAATATAATTCATCAAATTTCTTCATGATCTCGAAAGCACTTTCTCTGTCACTCACGAATTCTAGTTGCTTATTTGTGATTGCACCATAAATATAGTTGATAGCCTTCAAGTCCTCTTCATCCCACGCTTCGTTGTCTGAACTCACTTTTGCCCTCGTAGTCACTGTATAGCATTTCTTCATTTTTAGGTACATGATTATCCGCTGCTTCCAGTTCCCATAGTCTTCGCCATCAAATACAGGAATAGTTATATCAGCCATGTCGAACTTTCTGAATAACACGCGACGGCCACAATATAATATTTAACTTCTACTTTTCTTTTCAAGAACCACGCTCTGCTACCATGTTTCAAATCAAGTTTTCACTTTTACTTTTAAAACACTTTATTTAAAATATACACATGTTGACTTTATTAAAATAGGCGCACGAAGACTGACTAATGCGCCTCAACACACACACATATATACACAAACATCTGTCACCACAATCGATATTTCTCGAACATACTCGATATCCGATATAAATGTATTACAATTCCAACAGTTATATCTTTGCTTATGAAAGGTAATGCAGAAGACATAGAAAATTACTGCCAATTTCCCTGCTGTCACCAATCTAAAAAATAATAGGAGCAATTCTGAAACACGGATTAATGAATTACCTGAATGAATACAATATTTTAAGCGAGTCACAGTTTGGTTTCTGAACTGCCAAAAATGCGGAGTCAGTCATAGTAGAGTTCACAAAAGTTGTACTTGATGCTCTTGACAAAGACGAGTGGGTCACGGGCATATTTTTGAATCTTCAAGGCCTTTGATACAGTCAACCACAAGATTCTATTAAATAAATTAGAAGAATTAGGAACAAGAGGGGTAGCTTATGACTGGTTCCGATCATACCTGGCAGACATGGTACAAAGAGTAGAGATAACACATACTTCAAGTAGATCCAAACATCTCGTAAAACACATATCAGAACGAAAACACATTAATATAGGGGTTCCACAACGTAGGATATTAGTACCAATATGAGTCCCGATATACATCCGAGGACTTTCCCAATAGTGTTACTCATAGTGAAAAAATTCTCTTCGCTGATAACAGAAAAATATAATCACTGAGAAAACAAGACAACTCTTAGTAGAGAAAGCAAATGAAACTCTCAAGGAAGTTTATGATTGGTTAGTAAGCAATAAAGTGACATTCAGCGTAAACAAAACTAGTGCCATGAATTTCAGTTTGAAGGAGGAAAAAAGACAATGTTAAATTAAATGTAAATTGCACCTCTATAGACTGTGTAAGAAATGCAAAATTTCTAGAATTGATTATTGATTCTCAGTTGAAGTGGTGAGAACACACAAAGGTACTTGCAAACAGAATGTTATCAGCATGCTATGCCCCTAGAATCCAATCATCAGTGTGTAACATACAGTGTCTTTTAGTTACATACTATTCATATGTACACTCATTTCTTATCTACGGCATTCTTTTTTGGGGAGCAAATGCACAAAATATGAACACAATCTTCAAGCTCCAGAAAAGAGCCATAAGAATAATAACCAAAAATAGTAGTCGAGCTCATTGTAAAGATCCGTTCAAAACACTGGGGATTTTAACTGTACACATGAAAAATAACATTGATAATTATTGTACAAACAGCGACCATGGAACAAGAGCTAAACTCAACTTACAAGAAAAAATAAACATAAAACTCACAAATCATTTTCTTCCAAGTAGTAAAACTGTACAATAAATTACTAAAAGAGATTAAAGAAACTGCAAAAATACACGTATTTAAAAAAAAGCAGCTAAATGGTACCTATTGTGCAATATATTTTGTACATTGAAGGATTACTTAGAGTAGGGGTTTGGTAAAAAAAGTTATAGAAATAAATAATAATAATGATTATAAAACACCCAACATTCCATATAACACCTTCACACTATGTTCTTTTCCTTCTTTTTTTCCTTTTGTAGAAAAACTTACCCCAAGCTATGCATTGCATGATACTAACACCACTTTCTCTTTCAGAGCACAACACCTCACTTATTATAGAGGGATGCTGACTCAGTTTTTCAGAATAGAAAACGGGAAGTTGCGGTGCAGAAAATGGCCCAGAGATCACCAGTGTGTGTGTGTTTATATGTGTAGTGAGTGAAGTATTGTGAAATAATGTGTGCATAGTGTGTACAGTGACTGATAGCGAGATATGAGTGGACAGTGCGGCATTACATTACTTAATAAGTAATTTGTAAAAGAATTATTGTATACCAGGAGTAAAACTAATGATCGTTTCTAACTAGAAGTCTGTGGATGTATGTGTATACGAATTAGCTTATTCTAAATTGGTCTAAAGTTGTAAATACATGACATGTTCTAGATCCTTGTAAAAAAAGATATACGGATGAATAAAGCTACTGCTACTACTACTACTACTACTACTACTACTACTATTGCTGCTACCACTGTACTTTCAAAAAATACGTACCTGAACCTTCATTAAAGATAGGAGCAATTCTATTCCTGTTCGTTATTTCACTTATGCTAGTTGTATTCCAAATGCAGTCCAGGTACTGGCTAATAGCTTAAATTTTATCATCACAGAGTGCGGCACTCTGCATGAAATCGCTTGCACGTTTTTTGCTCAGAAGAGATCCAAGCTTGAGCTTTCCAGCTGTTCGTAGTAAGGGGATTTAAACTCTCTCCTCAACTTCAATAGAGGATGGAGTTTAAGATAACAAAAACCGGGATTTTGTAACAAACGTCTTGCGAACACTCTGTTTTATAATGAATTTCAGTAATGGCCCTCCATCTAGAGCAGCATACGGGAATGTTAAGTGACCGCTTTAGTCAAATATCTGATCGGGTTTCAAGCAAGCGCTTGGCCTTTTCGTAAGTGATAGTGCGGCTCTGTTTCACAAGATTTCCGAAAGTGTAGAGGGAAACCGCATTCACTTGAGGTCTGATGTCTACAGCGTTCTGTATCTTGTCAACAAATAGCACTTCGTGAGCTGCGTTCGAAACGACTTTTAGTCCGGAACACGTTCTTGATTGTGACCGAGTGATTTAGTAAGTTGTTTTCATACCGTTTTCTTCACTGGGACTCTTGAAATTTGTCACAGGGCACTCATGCATTGTGTTGTTATTAGCATTAAATACTCATCCTTCATAAGACATACACTTCTACAATGAAATCTAAGCACACACTCTCGTGAGAAACTGTCAGTGCATGGCGGAAGGTACTTCATAACCAGTATTAGCTATTTTCTATGCTATTTCATTCATGGCTATTTTCTATGCTATTTCATTCATGAATTAACTGAAGGAAAAATGGTTGTCTATATGCCTCTGTATGGATTTATTCTGACTATGCCTATCCGAGGTAAACGATGGATGGATCGGAAGTCTCTGACAACCTTCCTTGAATTTGAGTTATGGAAATTTATCCAACTGGGCTGCAGGAGGATATGTTGCTTTCCTTTCCAGAATTCCGGTAAAAGTTATCGGAACGTTTCCATGAAACTGTCAGATGGGCTATACTGATCTGTCACAAACTTGGCAGCGAATGTCTGGATTCATTTGGCGTCTCTCAAAGTAGTCTACAGGATCTCAGAGAAATGTAGCTATAAAATTCGAGTGGATGTAAGAGTTGTCTAGAGGAACAAATCCGGAACATTAACACATGTTCAGAAACGTCATCCAACGACGTTGCAGAGTGTTGTAGATATAGGTGCTGGCTCCTGCCACTAGGCTACCCCTATGGCAGCAAATGTGACTTTGCACACGGATGGACCGTAGGCAGAATGTCACGCATTGTTGTTCAGTGATTGCGACTGCTCGCCTCGATCACCAGAGGAGAAGATGGAGCTACCTGGTGGACAGACAGGTCTTTCTCCTATGAATGCAATGCTCTGTTACCTTGGTGGGTGACAGTTTCCACCTGCAGTTATTTTTTGCCCCGTACACTGAAAGCATTGGAGGTTTTAGAGGGTTCAAGGAGAAAAATAAATGTTATATGGAAACCTGTGTCCCAAACTTTCGTACACAGAAGCAACATAGGAGACAAAGCCCGTATATGCAGCAGGTAGTTCCATCATCTCCACTGTCGATCGTAGCGATCAGTCGCGATCACTGAATAACGAACAGCGCTTCGAGATGCTCCACCTACAGTCCGTCAGTGCAGGAAGTCACGTTTGCTGCCGAATGGGTAGCCTACTGGCAGGCGCTGTTGGCTGTAATTTCGGCACTCTACAGCGTCGTTCGATGGGGTTTCCGGAAACGGGTTGCCACCCTCGATTTATTCCTCAAGACGCCCTCCACAATCCAATGAAATGTTTGCAACATTTCTGGATCAGCCTGTACGTTAGTAAATAGATAGAATGGTCACACAGATAAATTGCATGTTAACTATTTAACGGCTTTCAGTGGCAACAAATATATGACTTTCAGTACTTAACATGATTACTGACCAAATTTGAAAACTTTGAATTCTGCCATAATGTACTCATTAGCAGGTTTTATCATACGTTAAAGCATCAAGGTGATAAATCAAGTATTATGTTTAGAAACTATGTATATGTCCTGAGGAGGCATAACTCCTCACTTGCAAATTACAGACTATACTCATCCAGTATTTTATAGTGATAGAAAGAAGTGACTACCACCAAACTTATAATTTCAAATCTTTTCGAAACTTTTTCTCACTAGCTCCCTCCCCTTACTAAATGTGGTATTGTACAGAGATCAAGTGACAGAACAAATGTGGCAACACGAATTGATACCACAGACATTAGCGAGTGCTCACTGCAACCTGCATTGACATATGGGAGGCACTTCAGGAGGTCACGCCTCCCTCTGAGCAATAGCAACACACTCACCCTGAGGTCAATATAGTGTCGAGTTATCAAGTGTTCTGCCCCAGTTCGTGACCTCATCCAAAGAAACCAACTTCATGTCATAGGACCAGTGTGAAGGTTAAAGCTTCTGACGGTCTTTTTCATATAAATGTGCAACATTGCACTGCAAGAGAACAGTTTGTTATTCTTTAAAACAAGTGATACTCTAACAGTCAATAAGAGCTGTAACTTAACAAGCAATCCTGTGCCTAAGATGTGTGTCGAAGTAAATCTGTTATTGATTTATGTAATAAAGAGATCTAATATTTCATGTAGTATGAAGCGTCTCCTCCCAGAACAAGCAAAGAGCCGGCAGTTGTGGCCAGACGAAAGTAGGTTCGCCGGACCACAACACGAAATATTCCTTATTCGTGAGGTAAAACGTCATCATCAAGCATGACGTTTCATCATTTCGTACACAACATCCACCCTTACCCTGATAATACTCAAAACATTGTATCATTGCACGGCACATACCAGGGAAAAGACTATCTATTCAGGGTCTATACCGCAATAGGTGAAAACGGAATCCTTATAGGATCACATAGTTTATGTCTGTCTGTGTGTCCGACCGTTTGGACAACTTTTTCTCGTGAACGGCTAGACGTATCAAGCTGAATTATATTTCGCATATCGAGGTCTACGATCTCTTGGCGGTTAAGATTGTAAGTGAATGTAGTCAAAAGATACGGCCATTTAAGTGACATATTTTGACACTCGAAAACTCGCTTATGAGAACCTATAGAGTATATCTCGCTGACGGAGGATCCTGAGGTTTGGGAAGAATCAAGGATTTACAGTACAAGTAAATGAAAAAAATCCTGAATTGTTAATTTGTAGTTAGATCGCACGAAAAATACTGTTCCCTATTCATCAGGAACGGTATGAAGTCTTAATTTTGTCACATACGATTCATGGCACTGCAAAAAATGTGATTTTCTAAGTAGTTGCAATCAGAAGACACGATCAGTTATGTCACATTCTTTGATACTCACAAATTCCCTCATCAAAAGCCATAGTGTACTGGTCGTTGACCTCAAATCATGAAATGTGACAGGAAGCAAGATTTCACAGTACAATTAAGGGAAAAAAATCCAAAAAAATTGTTATAACTGAGCTCGAAAGACCTTGAATTCTCGGGTCCGCTTTTTTGTCAGCACCGATACCGACAACGTGGAAAAATGTCAAGCCTCATGATGGATGAACTGCCTATATGTATAATGTTGTACGGAACCCTCGCTTCACGGTTGCTACTCCCACTTACTTGAACTTTTTTATAAAAATGTTAATACTTTTAATGTTGTTGCTGTGGCCTTCAGTACTGAGACTGGTTTGATGCAGCTCCCCATGCTACTCTATCCTGTGCAAACCTCTCCATCTCCGAGTACCTACTGCAGCCTACATCCTTCTGAATCTGCTCAGCGTATTCATCTTTTGGTCTCCCTCTACGATTTTTACCCTCCACTCTGCCCTCCAGTACTAAATTGGTGACCCCTTGATGCCTCAGAACATGTCCTACCAATCGATCCCTTCTTCTAGTCAAGTTGTGCCACAAACTCCTCTTCTACCTAATTTTATTAGATACCTCCTCATTAGCTATGTGATCTACCCATCTAATCTTCAGCGTTCTTCTGTAGCACCACATTTCGAAAGCTTCTATTCTCTTCTTGTGAAAACCATTTATAGTCCATGTTTCACTTCCATACATGACTACACTCCATACCAATACTTTCAGAAAAGACTTCCTGACACTTAAATCAATACTCGATGTTAACAAATCTCTCTTCTTCAGAAATGCGTTCCTTGCCGTTGACAGTCTACATTTTATATCCTCTCTACTTCGACCATCGTCAGTTATTTTGCTCCCCAAATAGCAAAACTCCTTTACTACTTTAAGTGTCTCATTTCCTAATCTAATACTTTTAATATAGTTTGTATAATTTTTTTAGTATTAAAAATATTGGGAGCTATTTCCTTTTTGTTATCTTTTAGTCATCAGTATTCTGACTTGTTAGATGAGTCCCGCAACGAATTCTATACCAACCTCTTCATCTCAGAGTAGCACTTGCAACCTGTGTTCTCAATTATTTGCTGGATGTATTCGAATTTTTGCCTTGCTTCAGAGGAATCACTAGCTTTCTACGGTTTTAACCCAGTGCAGCGGTACCGTGGAAGTTATTCCGCGATGTCTTAACACATGCCGTACCACCCTGTCTCTTCTCCTTGTCAGTGTTTTCCACATATTCGTTTCCTCGGCGAGAACCTCCTCATTCCTTACCACATCAGTCCACCTAATTTTCGACATTCTTCTGTAGCACCACGTCTCAAATCCCTCGATTCTCTTCTTTTCCGGTTTCCTCTGATACCATGTTTCACTGCTATACAATAAAGCTCTCTAAATACTCTGAAACTTCTTCTTCAAATTAAGGCCAATGTCTGATACGATTAAACTTTTCTTGGTCAGGAATGCCCTTTCTCCCAACGCTAGTTTGTTTTTTATGTCCTCCTTGCTCCGTCCGTCATAGGTTATTTTACTGCCTACATAGCAGAATTCCATAACTGTCTATTTCGTAATCTCCTATTCTGATGTTAAGTTTCTCGCTATTCTCATTTCTTCTCAATTTCTACTCTTTCTTCGATTCACTATCAATCCAAGTTCTGTACTCATTAGACTGTTTATTCCTTTCAACATATCCTGTCATTCTTTTTCACTTTGCCTGAGGACAGCATCATCAGCGAATCTTATCATCGATATTCTTTCACCTTGAATTTTAATTCCGCCCTCGAACCTTTCTTCTATGTCCATCATTGCTTCTTCGATATATAGAGGAGCACAGGTGAAAGACTAAAACCCTGTCTTACACTGTTTTTAATCCGAGTACCTCGTTTTTAGTCTTCAACTCTTATTGTTCCCCTTTCGCTCCTGAACGTATCGTATATTACCTGTGTCTCCTTATATCTAATACATATTTTCCTCCCATAGCGCTTAGAGCCATTTGAGCCATATTTCCCTCAGAAGTGCGGATGTCTTGCAACACTTGACATTACCCAATGCTTTTCTCAGATCGACAAATCCTATAAATGTGTCTTGATTCTTCTGTAGTCTTGCTTCCATTATCAACCTCAAAGTCAGAATTGCCCGTCTGGCGCCTTTACCTTTACTAAGGCCAACGGATCATCGTCTAATAGATACTCAGTCAGTATTACTTTACCGTACATGACCTATTGTTACCGAATTTGGAAAAGGTTAAATGTGGCTGCTGTGATGGAACCACAACCCTCCCTCTCCCAATGTCGCGACATACAGGCAAGCCAGTAGCACGCCATGGGCCTTACCCCTAGGTTTTGACTTCGTACTGAAATATTTGACCCTATTGATGCATTTACCAAAGAGCTAACATAAGTTATCACTTGTGAGGGGCCGCGCGGGATTAGCCGAGCGGTCTAGGGCACTGCAGTCATGGACTGTGCGGCTGGTCCCGGCGGAGGTTCGAGTCCTCCCTCGGGCATGGGTGTGTGTGTTTGTCCTTAGGATAACTTAGGTTAAGTAGTGTGTAAGCTTAGGGACTGATGACCTTAGCAGTTAAGTCCCATAATATTTCACACACATTTGAACTTGTGAGGGAATTTTTGCTATTTCCGAACAATTTAACGTTTAGTGTATCTCAACATTTGTAACGGAGTTGTTACTATTTACGATCGTTTCATCCTAAAATTACAAGCGAGTAATCGTAACAAGTAACATACGCGTCGGGTTCTCCCAGTTACCAAAATCACCCGTAACGGCTTCGAAAGCAGGTTTTTCATGCTCACCGTCAAATAATATTACTTTTACGCAAAGACTTTTACAAGCGAAATTCGAAAGTATATCATAATGGGAAATAGAAGCGACGTATCTGTCACAGTAGACAAAATTTCAGATCCATTACGACAGGAACTGAACCTGTATCGAACATTGTCTGGGCTATATTGAGAGTCAAGAGTCACCATAAATTTATAATCAGGTTTCCTTCAACTTAAAAACGATTTATTGGTAGAGTCGAAAATTGAAATTTCTTTCTTATGGTCGGTTTCAAGAGGAGCACTGCGAAAATTGAGATCAGCATATGTCGAAACTAAAAAATCTTTGAGAGGTATTTATACTGGGGGTGTTACGGGCATGTGACACGGTTGCAAATGTACAGTAGTGAGGAAAGCTTAAGTAAGGGAATAACTTCCATATGATGCGTCACTTTCTACTAAAATAGCTCTATGAAACTGGGACCATAATTAGAAAGACGTGCTACATTATGGTGCGGAAGGTAACTGAAATAAATAGGCAATACGATGAACAGAAATGACACTTAATGATTTTACTTTGGTGTGGAGCCACAGTCATATAAAACTTTTTCAAAGACATATCCGGCATTTGACTGTACAAAAGTTTCCTTCCACAATTAACATTTTCAAGTGTTACTGGTATCAAGGATGAAGTACCAAGTACAAAACTACTAATGAGTTTTCATACTTGCAACATTTGAAAATCTAGTTTGTAGAATAAAACCTGTTCTGCACTCAAATGGCGGTTATATCTTTCAAAAGGAAATGACACTTTTACCCGAAGACTATGAATGAGTATTCGTAATACAATTATCGAACATGATCGTTTCGATTGCCCTGATGTTGCGGTATAGGGAGGCATAAAGTTGAGTGGGACCCCTTGCTGCAGTCAACCTGTGTATTAAGGCGTAATTATGATTTACTGCTGGGTCTCTTGGCATTTTTATCTGGAAGGGCTAGTGTTTTGATCATCGTGCTCATATCTTTAACTTGAAGTGCATGCGCCAGGTTGTAAATATTTGATTAACGATTTCACTTCTACAATTCAGATGGAGGCGGCTATTTCCCTGTACCAGGAAGCGAACGTCATTGGCCTAATCAACAGTCCCGCATCCCTGATGCATCATTTTGCAGAGGCTGTAGGACTGGCCACATATTCGTATCACTGTAGGCAAATACCCTGTTAGGATATCTGTGACAATCTGCATTACTAAATTATGAGGGACACATATCGAAATACACTCCTGGAAATTGAAATAAGAACACCGTGAATTCATTGTCCCAGGAAGGGGAAACTTTATTGACACATTCCTGGGGTCAGATACATCACATGGTCACACTGACAGAACCACAGGCACATAGACACAGGCAACAGAGCATGCACAATGTCGGCACTAGTACAGTGTATATCCACCTTTCGCAGCAATGCAGGCTGCTATTCTCCCATGGAGACGATCGTAGAGATGCTGGATGTAGTCCTGTGGAACGGCTTGCCATGCCATTTCCACCTGGCGCCTCAGTTGGACCAGCGTTCGTACTGGACGTGCAGACCGCGTGAGACGACGCTTCATCCAGTCCCAAACATGCTCAATGGGGGACAGATCCGGAGATCTTGCTGGCCAGGGTAGTTGACTTACACCTTCTAGAGCACGTTGGGTGGCACGGGATACATGCGGACGTGCATTGTCCCGTTGGAACAGCAAGTTCCCTTGCCGGTCTAGGAATGGTAGAACGATGGGTTCGATGACGGTTTGGATGTACCGTGCACTATTCAGTGTCCCCTCGACGATCACCAGTGGTGTACGGCCAGTGTAGGAGATCGCTCCCCACACCATGATGCCGGGTGTTGGCCCTGTGTGCCTCGGTCGTATGCAGTCCTGATTGTGGCGCTCACCTGCACGGCGCCAAACACGCATACGACCATCATTGGCACCAAGGCAGAAGCGACTCTCATCGCTGAAGACGACACGTCTCCATTCGTCCCTCCATTCACGCCTGTCGCGACACCACTGGAGGCGGGCTGCACGATGTTGGGGCGTGAGCGTAAGACGGCCTAACGGTGTTCGGGACCGTAGCCCAGCTTCATGGAGACGGTTGCGAATGGTCCTCGCCGATACCCCAGGAGCAACAGTGTCCCTAATTTGCTGGGAAGTGGCGGTGCGGTCCCCTACGGCACTGCGTAGGATCCTACGGTCTTGGCGTGCATCCGTGCGTCGCTGCGGTCCGGTCCCAGGTCGACGGGCACGTGCACCTTCCGCCGACCACTGGCGACAACATCGATGTTTTCTGTGGAGACCTCACGCCCCACGTGTTGAGCAATTCGGCGGTACGTCCACCCGGCCTCCCGCATGCCCACTATACGCCCTCGCTCAAAGTCCGTCAACTGCACATACGGTTCACGTCCACGCTGTCGCGGCATGCTACCAGTGTTAAAGACTGCGATGGAGCTCCGTATGCCACGGCAAACTGGCTGACACTGACGGCGGCGGTGCACAAATGCTGCGCAGCTAGCGCCATTCGACGGCCAACACCGCGGTTCCTGGTGTGTCCGCTGTGCCGTGCGTGTGATCATTGCTTGTACAGCCCTCTCGCAGTGTCCGGAGCAAGTATGGTGGGTCTGACACACCGGTGTCAATGTGTTCTTTTTTCCATTTCCAGGAGTGTATCTCAGTACTTATATTTCAATCAAAATTTCAAAAACAATATTACATGCCAAGAATGGAATTACATATATCTCGAATAAGGATATAAGGTGAACATCAACAAAAGCAAAACGAGGATAATGGAATGTAGTCGAATTAAGTCGGGAGATGCTGAGGGTATTAGATTAGAAAATGAGACACTTAAAGTAGTAAAGGAGTTTTGCTATTTGGGGAGCAAAATAACTGATGATGGTCGAAGTAGAGGGGATATAAAATGTATATTGCCAATGGCAAGGAAAGCGTTTCTGAAGAAGAGAAATTTGTTAACATATAGATTTGTGTCAGGAAGTCGTTTCTGAAAGTATTTGTATGGAGTGTAGCCATGTATGGAAATGAAACATGGACGATAAATAGTTTGGACAAGAAGAGAATACCATCCGAAATGTGGAGCTACAGAAGAATGCTGAAGGTTAGATGGGTAGATCACATAACTAATAAGGAGGTATTGAATAGGATTGGGGAGAAGAGAAGTTTGTGGCGCAACTTGACTAGAAGAAGGGATCGATTTGTAGGACATGTTCTCAGGCAACAAGGTATCATCAATTTAGCATTGGAGGGCAGCGTGGAGGGTAAAAATCGTAGAGGGAGACCAAGAGATGAATACACCAAGCAGATTCAGAAGGATGTAGGCTGCAGTAGGTACTGGGAGATGAAGAAGCTTGCACAGGATAGAGTAGCATGGAGAGCTGCATCAAACCAGTCTCAGACTGAAGACCACAACAACAACAACAACAACAACAACATATCTCGAACAATGTAAAATTTAAGAATATGGAAGGAAGATGATTGGAATACTTCTTACGTTTAGAAGGAGCCACTTCCATGTTATGGCATATGAGCAGGCAATATTTGTAACATCTTGATCGCCGATTACATCTGCTCTACAACATCTGTCAGTAACAGCAGTTAGAAATTTCTATCAAAATGGCAAAGCTTCTGATTGGTGCGATTGGAAATAGGAATACAGCACGAACAGAATTTTTCAACACGCAAATCACAAACAACTTATTTAAATAACGAAAAATGACAGTAAAAATTGCTTAAAAACAACGGTGTATCACAGTCACACTTACAACCAATCTACCGAGAAACTATAGTTCATGACAGTCAAAAAACTAAACATAGCTCCTCCCGACTGGCCGCCGTGTCATCATCAACACACAGGCGTCACTTGATGCAGATATGGAGGGCCATGTGGTCAGCATATTGCTCTCTGGGCAGTATGTCTCTTTACAAGACCGGAGCCTCTACTTCTGAATCAAGTAACGCCACAGTTTGCCTCACAGGGGCTGAGTGCACCCCGCTTGCCAACAGCGTTCGACAGACCGGAAGGTCACCCATCCATGTGCTAGCCAAGCCCGACAGCGCTTAACTTCGATGATCTGTTGGCACCCGGTGTTACTGCTGCAGGAAGGCCGTTGGAAAGACAGGCAAAAGGTTAAGAATAATACTTCATTCTTACCACAAAACATACTGTCCCCTGGGAGCACCCTCCAAATATCATGTTTTGGCGAAACCAAGGTAGGGCGGTTTCGCGTGATGCATTGTTAGAATTTGCTGCTGCGGGCGGAAGATATGTAAGACATGCAGTACAATCTGACATCACAGTTAGATTGCAGCGCCCTTTTTTGTACGACGGAACCAACCGTTGACCTACTTCGGTGGGGAAATTTTGGCCTTGTGTGCCGATTGCGGTTAGAGTTTTTCAGAGTCATTGCCGTATGTTTCATGCAATTTTTCCCAGTTTTTGCCAGTTACCGCAACTGCAGCTATGAAAGAGTCCGTCGTCACGGACGAGGCGGTAGCGACCGAGCCTTGCCGAGACACTAGCTTGGAACGCTGGAGCCGGCCTACGTCATCTGGAGAACCCGTTACCGGGCAACCGGTTCCAGCTCGTCGTCCAGCTGGCGAGCTTTTGTCTGACGTGTCCTGTTCCGTCACACAGTTGCGGGAGGGGGGGAGGGGGCTCTGGACAAAGGCCGGGTTGCGTCACTCCGACAA
Organism: Schistocerca americana; assembly: GCF_021461395.2. Lineage (NCBI taxonomy): Eukaryota > Metazoa > Arthropoda > Insecta > Orthoptera > Acrididae > Schistocerca > Schistocerca americana. The sequence goes on along the minus strand of NC_060127.1, from coordinate 93,734,409 downwards.
CTGGAACGCCGTGCGTAAGAATTACGCTGGAGAAACGGCACCCGCAGCCAGCCATTCAAGAACGCTTCTAAAGTCCCAAACTGCACGCTACTGTAGAGGCACAATCCGGCGTCAATGTCTGGGTGTTTGTTCCGTAAGAAATAAGCTCTACACCGATAATTCAACGGCCTTCATTTGGAATGAATCTTTTGATACATAAATATAAACCTCGTTTACATGCCGCAGAACTAATGAAAACTGCCCCCATAATCAAATATCGTACCCCAATAAATTCCAAGCGACTTTTATCGCGTAATGGATGCTGTTGAACTCTATGACTGTTCCTTTAAAGGGTGTACAATAATAACCACTACCAGCCAATACAGAAATTGACTTTATTTAATACACGGCCGGTTTCGGGCTTGCACCCATCATCAACTACATGTTTCAGTGCTCGATGTTCGAGATGTTTAAATAAAAAAAATCATTTGATGACCACTAAATACATCCAACTGGAACAACTGGCAATTGGTAAGTGACATGTGCTGCAAAGTATTACAGTTCTTACATACAGCTGGAGTATCTGCGCCGTTTCCACATTGCATTCTCCACTTTCTTACAAAAACATCTCGATACTTTACACATTAACTATATATAATACATATTGATACATAATGATATACGTTTGTACTTACATGTTGTGCCTTTGATACTGCTGATGTCAATAAATTCAGGAGCACATACACTCACATCTAACGTGTGTACATAGAAAAACAGAAGTTGTGGACCATGACCTTAGATCTAAGAAGTTCAAAGACGTAACGCATACAGAAGCGTAACAAGAAAATGGCTCTAAGCACTATGGGACTTAACATCTGAGGTCATCAGTCCCCTAGGCTTAGAACTACTGAAACCTAACTAATCTAAGGACATCACGCACATCCATGCCCAAGGAAGGATTCGAACCCGCGACCGTAGCAGCAGCACGGTTCCGGACTGAAGCGTCTAGAACCACTCGGCCACGGAGAAGCGTAACAGATTATGAAACTGGAATTATGATAATGGAATAAATACATCATTATGGAATTACACTGTCATATATATATATGTCTGTTATGTTTCATTCATGCACGTAATGACGTAATGAAATATAACAGATATTAGATATTACAAAAATGAAATCGTTACATGATTATGGAACCACACTGTCATTTATAATGGTTACTGGCAAATTATATAGTTTTAATTTTTTTACTAGTTGTGAGAGCGTATGAGCCACAGTTTTAGTTTTTAAAAATTCTGTTGTGGAAACGATGTGGATACTCCAATTGTACGTAAGTACCGTATTTCTTTACAAAAAATTTCTGTTAGCGATTTGGAACTGTTTCAGCTGCATCTCTTTACTCATCATTACATTATTTGTTTTTTATTTAAACAGTGATCTCAAACATTGAGCACTGAAACCTTTAATTGAATTTAAAACCGTCTGAAGATGGATACAAGCTCGAAATAAACAAAAATACCTTGTATTGTGACGCGTAGAGCTTATTATTCTACACTCTCTAGATATTGGTTTTCCAGGCTCTAGTTGTTTTACTCGAAAGGTATTTCTTCTTAGTCACCGTGGTAGTTATCAGTAACACTGCAGTTTCATCCTCAGTAGCGACAGTGATTTCTTAACCAGGGGGAAGCAGGAGGGTGTTCGAGGTGTTAAAAAAATCTTATCCACTGCAGAATTATTTTATTACATTTATGAAATATTTTTTACTGCTGCAGTCAGTTATTCACAGTATTTATTAGCACGACGCGTGTCGGTAGCGTGCTGCCTTCCTAAAGTGAATTACAGTTCCATGTACGTTTATTGGAAGTGTGACGAGGATTATTTTCTGGGTTTGCTAGCGAGGTTATGTATCGAAATTTAACCCTGAATATTAATCACTAGGACACCCAGCTAATAATCCTATTCACATCTGAGATTAAGATCAGTTTGTATTCCGTGAAAATGTTGGAACACGTGAGGCAATACTGACTTTACGACTAATTTTACAAAGGGACCCTTCATACTGCAAATCACGGATATTGATGCCCTTCAAATATGTTGTAGAGGCACCTACCCTGAGTATCTGGCTATCCGGTTTTTTAGCGCCTGGCCTTGGTTTTTGAGAAAATCGATTTTGAAGATCATTGCGCGATTTGCATAGTATACCGAGTAAGTCAGCGTAGCGCAGCGGTAAAGCTTGGCGGTGGAGGTACTGTGTTCAAATCCTGCAGATGTAATTTTTTTTTCCAAAATTGACCGAATTTTTCAATTTTATTTCAAAGAATATCAACAAACCATGTAAGGTGCGCGAAATTATAAAGATATACTCAGTTATTAATTTTATCTGTCACAAATTTTTACAAATTCTTATTTTTCATCTTCCACATTGCTTGATGTGCCAGAACAATATTGTGGGTGATGTTTATCATAGAAACAATCGAAGCACAAATTTTCGCAGCACCACGCGCATTTCATGTAAGGAACCGTCTTGCAGGCGCACGGATTCTTCATGAGCGATACCGGGAAACACAATTCTTTTGCATTCAAAATGATTTCCCTTTCATCCGCTAACTTCGATGCGAACCGTGCCTATCTAATCATGCTTTCAAAATTAGGTGCGCTGAATTGATGTAGGATTAGCGAATGTAATTTTATCAAATCTTGCCTAAAAGCGATCTCTCTATTGTATTTCATCAAGTCGGGAGCATTCTGATTTATTTTCGTGAAGATTTTCACCTGTCGGTAAAAATAAACATCGCAGAGCTGGCAATAAGGAGCGAACTTTGGTGGGACCACTTTTAGGGTACAGGTGCTCGCCTTGCTTTCATCAGTGAATAGGTGATCGTATAAACTTGAATCGGTTCGCCCTCCCCACGAATCGATAATGTACAAAAGATTTTTCTGTCCCACGTACGGAAGAATTACAGAACGCAAAAATTCTTCGTGCACCAGTTTCGTGAACTTACCGGATTTAGTACAGGACAGGACTTCTTTTCTGTATTTCCCAGTTAATTCATCTGTTCGTTTTTGAACGTTAAGACCAAATTTTCCGGACGGTTCTTGAATACATAAAAAAACACATGTGAGCAGGATTCGAACACAGTACCTGCAGCGCGGTGGAGGTGAGCCTTTACCGCTGCACTACGGTGACTTGCGCGAAATGTATGTAATGTTACGGGTATACAAAGTCCGCAATGAACTACAAAATTGATTTTCTCAAAAACCAAGACCCGTCGCTAAAAAAACAGATAGTCAAGTACTCAGGGTAGGCGCTTCTACAACATATTTGAAGAACATCAAACTCCGTGATTTACAGTATGGAGGATCCCCTTGTTAGAAGATACGTTAAGGAGAGACAAACAAACGTTTCTAGCATTCGTAGACTTAGAGAAAGCTTTTCACAATGTTGACTGGAATATTCTCTTTTAAACTCTGAAGCTGGCAGGGGTAAAATACAGGGAACGAAAGGCTATTTACAATTTGTACAGAAACCAGATGGCGGTTATAAGAGTCGAGAGGCATAAAAGAGAAGCAGTAGTTGGGAAGGGAGTGAGACAGGCTTGTAGCCTATCCCCAATGTTATTCAATCTCGTATATTGAGCAAGCAGCAAAGGAAACAAAAGAAATATTCGGAATAGGAATTAAAATCCATGGAGAAGAAATAAAAACTTTGAGGTTCGCCGATGACATTGTAATTCTGTCAGAGACAGCAAGGGACCTGGAAGAGCAGTTGAACAGAATGGACAGTGTCTTGAAAGGAGGGTATAAGATGAACATCAACAAAAGAAAAACGAGGATAATGGAATGTAGTCGAATTAAATCAAGTGATTTAGAAATAAGTTTTGCTATTTGGGGAGCAAAATAACTGATGACAGGCGAAGTAGAGAGGATGTAAAATGTTGACTGGAGATGGCAAGGAAAGCGTTTCTGGAGAAGAGAAATTCGTTAACGTCGAGTATAGATGTAAGTGTGAGGAAATCGTTTCTGAAAGTATATGTATTGAGTGTAACTATTTATGGAAGTGAAACATGGACGATAAATAGTTTAGGTAAGAAGAGAATTGAGGTTTTCGAAGTGTGGTGCTACAGAAGACTGCTGAAGATTAGACGGACAGATCACGTAACTAATGAAGTAGCACTGAATAGAATTGGGTAGAAGAGGAATTAGTGGCACAGCTTGACTAGAAGAGGGGATCAGTTGGTAGGACATGTTCAGAGGCATCAAGGGGTCACCAGTTTAGTATTGGAGGGCAGCGTGGAGGGTAAAAATCGTAGAAGAAGACCAAGAGATGAATATACTAAGCAGATTCAGAAGGACGTATGTTGCAATAGTTACTTGGACATGAAGAAGCTTGCACAGGATAGGGTAGCATGGAAAGCTGCATCAAATCAGTTCCTGGACTGAAGAACACAACAACAACAACAACATTAATCACTAGAACACCCGGCAAATTATCCTCGTCACATCCGAGATTAATATACTTGTAAATATAATGGAAATGCCGAAGACGTAAATTAAGTAAACACCACTCGCGGATTAGGCCCTACACCTGTTTCGACTGGCCGACTGATGCCCACAGAGTGGTATGAGGAGCGATCAGTGATCGAGTAACGTCTGAACGGTATGTTGTCGGTTGGCGGACAGGTTGGTTTGGGGGGGGGGTAAAGGGACTTTTGTCGTCAGTCCCAACAACCGTTGTCACCAGTAGATGAATCCTTAGGGTGTCGCTGCTCCTTTATTCAAGCAGCTGTCCATATAGACTTACAAGTTCTAATCTGACCCTGTGCCACAGCTCGCTAACTCAGAAAAATATCTGAGGAGCTACCAGAATCGAACCCAGGTCCTGCCACACCAAATACAGCAAATCGTGACTGAAGCAGTAAAAATTATGCCATGAACTTATAACCTCTTCATTCCCGATATTTAAAAAATTCACAGATATATTTTCTTTTCATATTTTCCAACAAATCAACTCACAAGCATGACACAAATGCAAAAGAAATACCTTTTATATGATTCACTAGGGTGTAAATGGAGGACCACGTATGTTGATCTTAAATCTCATTAGTCGTGGAACTGTACTAGCCTTTGATTTCTATTTCCTCTTCCTGGTCTTCAGAAAAACATTATTTACTGTAAAACATTTATTATATTTAGAACAGTTAAAGGCACAGACTAATACATATAGAAAATAGTCTTAATGTTAACTTTTGCGAAGTATACGATTTTTAATTCAGTTTTTTGTTGATGGTCTGGAACAGCTTCGTGATTGCAAGGAAATAAGAATCATACAATAATTGGTGCAATAAAAATTTTTTATATTTGATGTAAGCTTCAAAACGGTTATTTTCCACGATATATAAATAAATTTCCCATTATACGCACAAGACTCTTGCCTTAGAACTGCAGCTACGTTACCTGAATTTTGAAACATTCTTTGTGTCCAGAAGTTTTGATACTTACTCAAAGTTTCGAAAGCTAACTTCTGAAACTGGTTCCAAAAGAGTTCGCCTTGGATTTTTATTCAGATTTACTTCATCATCTACATCTAAACTGCTACATACGAGGGTTGTTCGAAAGATAAGGAACGATCGGTCGCGTAATGGAGACCACAGTGAAAATCAAAACTGTTTTCTTTGCACATTTAGCTACACCTTCTAGGTACTTCTCTACATAGTCACCGCTCCGACTTAGACATTTGTCGGAGCGTTATACCAAATTTCCAAAACCATTGTCAAAGAAGGCAGCCGCCTGTGCTTTCATACAATCCTCTACGCTGGTCTATAGCGCGTTGCCTGCGCCCAAGTGTTGTCTTCGTATCCAGCGTTTCATGTGAATATAAATTATACTCAGGACGAGCCAATTAGGACTGTGCTGTGAGTGATCGAACACTTTCCATCAAAAAGGCTGCAGGAGCGTCTTCACCGCCCCTGCAGACTGCAGCTGGGAATTGCCATGAAGAAGGAAGTGCGTGGCAGTTGTGTTAGGTGGGCTGCATTCATTAAGTCGAAGCCTCTCACTGGGCCCTCCTACTTGGAGGGAGACACTGTTGTTCTAGGCACCTTTACTAGCTCACAGTGCGGTCACAATTGAAAAGAGCGTCTTGATGCGATCGACGGGCATTCTAGAGACACTGCCCAAAACGTCTGTGAAAAGCCTCGACGGATTTTCACTATGGTTTCCATTTCGTGACCGATCGGACCTCACTTTCCTAGTAGCCCTCGTAAATTCAATGCACAAGAATGTCCTCTCTTCGTAGCATCTAACTTGACATAATTGTAATTAATTATAGCTTTTTGAACATATATTTGAGAGCCAATGAGCGGCTGCCTTTTTTGTTCAGCTGTGTGACTGTGCTACATCACTCGATAATTGGCACTAATGTGGTCTATAAAATGACTAAAAATCCTTACCCGGTATTTTCCTGTGCGACTGTAACATGTGTAACATGTTAAAAATGAGTCACTAACATGAACACCTCCCAAGTTCTCATTATAGAGTTTCTGTGTCATTGGTAGTGGAACATAAAACTTCCTTTCATCTATCAGCATTATGACCTGAGGACGTTCAGAGAGCGTGTTATTTCATAGTTGTGAACTAAATTTAAGCAAATGTAAACTATTCCTCACCATCTGGAATATTTACCGAACTTTAGTTAAAAACACAAATTCTCAACTATTTTGGCATAGTAATAATTTATAAATCTTTCCGATTTGTATAAGTATCATACGACCAGCCCTAAGTAACTCACGAACAATTCTTTGCAAAATGCTGCGCTCTATTGTTAAAACTAAGAAGTGTTAACTTGTGGATCATCTTTCTATAACTGAAAAATAACTAGTATTTGTCGAGAAAAAAAAATAATGAGCGAAGGTCCACATTTGTAGACAGAGATATCGAAGAGGTTAATACGGTTTCTGAGTTGAACCATTGTCATACAACATGGATAAATTTAGGTTTATTTTATTGCATCTGCCTAAGTCAGGCATGTCATGTGAGTAAAAGTTCTGAATGATCATTGCTGGCATCTCTAAACGATTAAGGACACACTCCGAATCCCTACGTACAGAATTGGGCAACGTTATGTCAGGGGCTACAAAAGAGTAAGTGGTTACAAGAGTTTATAAAAGAAATTAGCGCAACTACGCAGGATATAAGATCATTATGTTGCTGTTCACCGTAATTCATCTAAGATATCGTCGTATACAGAGCTTACCGTTCTTAATAGCGAAGCAAAGACGTGTGTGAGTACACTACAACAGACGTAAAAAGATTTCGGGTCCGCTAATAAGCCGTTGGCGAGACTGCGAATGTGTGGGTTACGAGCTGCCACTGGAATTCGTGTCAAGTAACGTCACATGTTATTGCAGTTGCATCTGAAACGTAAACATCACCATTAAGTTTCAGTCTAACTAGGATCAAATTTATCCCACGGCCTGTCTCAGCAAGACATATTGTACTACTTCAGCATGTTATATACTACAATTTCTGTACTGCTGTACCTGTTAAAATTCAGTTCTGCTGTATCTGTTGATCCACAAATCGTTCTCAATATTGGTTGCAGTCCTGCAGTCGTCTCTACAGTGTGTTACGAATTCTTTCGAAGGTCCCCGGATCATCTCGTAAGCAGACTGTAGGGTTATCCCGTCAAACCTTCAACAATATCGGAAGGAATGCTCTGAGACTCACTCTTGGGAAGACTCCCGACATGTTGAGATCCAGTCAAGGTCACTGCAACAATATGTGCTGGTGCCCTATGAAGCATGTACCACATTCCCCAAATGATGACCATAGCTGAAATTCGAAGTAAGTCAAATACATTTGCACTAAACACAACAATACTTCACATTCAAGTGGGTGACATTTTTGTGGTAAGTCTTCCGTTTGATTGAAGCGTACCCCCACGAATCCCTCTCCTTACCGTCTTCATCTCAATCATTCGAAATTGACGTTCTCAACTATGTTTTGGATGTATTCGAATCCACCCCTACAATTTTTATTCTCTACAGCTCGCTCTAATACCATGGAGACTATTCTCTTATGTCTAAGCCGATGTTTATCATCCCGTCCCCTCTTCTTGTCAGTGACTTCCGTATATTCCTTCCTAAGCCGATTCTGAGGAATACCTCCACATTCCTTATATTCTCAGTCCACCTGATTTTCATCTTCCACTTATGGCACTACATTCTCAGAAATACCTTCCTCACATTAAGGCCTATGTTTGACACTAGTAGACTTTTCTTGGCCAAGAACGCCCTCTTAGTGCTATTAGGCTTTTCATGTCCTGCTTGCGTCGTGCCTCGTGAGGAATTTGTTTTCTTTTCGAAGTTAGCAGAACTCCTTAATTTCGTCTACTTTCTGATCCGCAGTTTTGATGTTCAGTTCGAAAGACAGCGATTCATTGGCAGAACACTTAGAATGTGCAACAGGTCTACTAAAGAGACTGCTTACACCATGCTTGTCCACCCTATTCTGGAGTACTGCCGTGCGGTGTGGGATCCCCATCAGGTGGGACTGACGGATGACATCGGAAAAGTACAAAGAAGGGCAGCTCGTTTTGTATTATCGCGAAATAGGGGAGATAGTGTCACAGGCATGATACGTCAATTGGAGTGTCAATCATTAAAACAATGACGTTTTTTGTTGCGACGGGATCTTCTCATGAAATTTCAATCATCGGTTTTCGCCTCCGATTGCGAAAACATTCTGTTGGCACCCACATACACAGGGAGAAATGATCATCACGATAAAATAAGAGAACTCAGGGCTCGCACAGAAAAATTTAGGTGCTTGTTCGAGAGTGGAACGGCAGAGAGACAGCTTCAAGGTAGTTCATTGAACCCTCCGGCAGGCACTTTATTGTGAATAGCGGAACAATCACATAGATGTAGACGTAGATTCTCAACCTACAGTCTGTGCTCCGACTCTTCATTCCATTCAACAGTTCCTCTTCAGATTCAGTGAGTGTAGCAATGTCATCAGCGAATCTTATCGTTGGTGTTATTCCACTACGAATATTAATCCCATCCTTGAACCTTTCATTTTCGTCATTGAATAGTGTGGGTGAAAGACTGCATCCCTGTGTTAACTGTTTTTAATCCGATCACTTCGACTTGGTCGTCCCCTCTTATTACTCCCTTTGGCTCTTGTACATATTGTAAGTTACCCGTCGCTCCCTGTAGCTTACACTCTATTTTTCCCAGAATTTCGAGCATCTTCCACTACTTTACATTGTCGGACGCTTTCTCCGGGTCGATGATTGCTACGAGCGTGCCTTGAATTTTCTTTCGCCTTGCTTCCATTATTAACTGGAGCGTAATACCTAACTCTCTTCTACCGTTACCTTTTCCAAAGCCAAACCGATCGTCAATTAACTGATCATCAATTTCCATTTTTCTGTACATTTTTGTTGTCATCAGCGTCGATGCTGTGAATGGTAGCTCACAACAAAATATACAGAATTATCTCAGAAACGTTTCGTTTGCTTATATATACACCTCCATCAATTTTTCTATTACTTATGATAATCTCTGCATAAAACGACATTACTTAATTGTGTGGCTACAACCAAACTTCCCTTAGCGGTGAATCAAAGCTTCGACATGATGAACTAAGAAAATGTGTGTCCTGCTTCTTAATTCCCTCCACTTTGAGCTTTTTATTTTCTATTGAAAGCGCTATTCAGTTATAGTCATCCAGTTTTGAAAACCCATTGCTCTGTAAATGACGCAATCGTCTATAAAACTGTGTCACTAGATGAATAATTCTCCTACTCGATTCAGTTATCTCTCGTAAGGTATAGTAATCGGCCAACATTGCGAGCTTTCGGTAGGAATGACAAACCGGGTTTTCCACTAAAGGAAAAGATGTACAAATAACATGCAGCGATCTGGTGGGATTTAATGGCTGGCGATTATAGCGTGACGCGTAGGGCCATGTAGGTACTGCACAGAAGCGGGACCTTGGAACGATCGTGAATTACGGCGCTTGTACGAATCGACACGGCAGACTGCAATCCTGAGAACTCTGGTGAAAGGACCATGTCCGGGTCTGATTCCCAGGAAAACACCCACTTCAGGTTGATCCTGCAGATTGTGTATACTATCATCAGTAAATCATTTGAACTGCTACTAGAGATACATCTGAGCGACTTGATCGGATGTCTTAATGGTTGGTTGCTTACTAAGGTACCACGCTGAGAAGTATCTTGTGTTGGGTGGGACGGTGGGAGTTGTGGGGATGGAGGCATAGGTAAATTTCCATTATTGCGGTAGTCGATAATGCTTATAAAAGCTCTCGATGCCGTATAAATAATGCTATGCACACATAGACACAAGTAACTGTACCATTCAGCGTGTTCTGTTGACTAATAGAAGAATTACTTTTGAGCTGTAGTCAAATACAACACGCATGTTTGAGATGTGTTAATAAACGGTTCTGGTCACATAATTTATCTCAAAGTAAAGAAAGTAGTCATAAACAACAGGGGGAGTTAATGATCCAAATAGTATTCAATATTTCTTTTATATTATGTATTTAATTCGTAATGTGCAATCAATATGTTCCAAAAACTGTCGAAATTTTATTAAAGATGTCTTACATTGCACTTTATTATTCATTATTTAGTTACTAGTCTCCTGCCTGTAGCAGTGTAATTAGTTTTGTCAAAAACATTTTATATAAAGAAATGTGTTAAAATTATGATATATACAAAGTAAGTATTGCCTAAATTGCTGTATGGGTGAAAGTTACTTGTATTAGGTTTGACATACCTCAGTTCAGTTCTCCATTTCCATACTTCTGAAAGAATTACTTTGTTTTCTCGGAAATGGTTGAAAAGCTACTGTGGATGAAAAGTTTTTCGTTTTAGAATATTTTTTTGTAAACTTGATGGAAATTTCGATACTTTCAACCGGAACATTTTAGGTTAGGCTTTATCGTAACTGTTATTAATATCGAAGGAAACAACGAGTTCATTGTTGCCAGTATCTGTTTACTTATATCCACCAAGCGTTTCGGAGGTTTAAGGCTACATCATCAGCTGCCTTTACACGTGTTAGTATGAAATATGTGTGTGTTAAGATTAATCACGTCTCGCTAACACATATAAATCCACATGATAAAGGAGGTTTAAGCCTTCTAAACGCGTCGTGAGTACAAATAAACGACTAGTAACAGCAAACTTGTTGTGTCACTTGGAGATTTCAATAATTAATACTACGAGGGCTATTCGGAAATTAAGTTCCGATCGCTCGCGAAATGGAAACTACTGTGAAAATTGGACGAAACTTTGCATGGACGTGTTGGGCAGTGTCTCTAGTGCCCCCATCGATCGCTTCACGTCGCTCTTTTAAGGTTTGAGTGCACTGCGAGCGCGTTAATATGCCTATAAAATTGTATCTCCCGCCAAGTACGAGGCCCCGGTGAGTAATTTACCCTGAAGCTATGCAACCCACATAACATAACTGTCATGCGTTTCCGCTTTCAAAACAATTCTCAGTCGCATTCTTCAGGGGCAATGAAGATGCTCCTGCAGCGTTTACGATGGCAAATGTTTAATCACCCGCAATACAGCCCATAATTGGCTCCCTCTGAGTTTCATCTCTCCTAACATGAATCAGGGGCTGTGAAGACTACATTTTGGCACGGACAGCAGGCTGTTGACCAGTGTAGAGAATTGGTGGCAAGTACTGGCGGCTGCCTTCTATAACGAGGGAATTGAAAAGCTGGTACAACGCTATTACGAATGCCTAATTTGGAGCGGCAACTATGCACATTAGTTTGTAGAAGATGTAACTAACTGTTGCAAATATAACATTTTTGATTTTCACTGTGGTTTCCATTTCGCAGCCAATTCGAACTTACTTTCCGAACATCTCTTGTATATACCCGTAACGTTACTTCTCTGGTTTCTGAACCTGTACACTTTTGTGAAACTGATGTGCTACTTTTGGTAAACATTTTTAGAAACAGTGATCAATTTATATTTTAACTAAAGTTCAGTCTTGATCACAACACTTATGTCTCAATAACATAAGTGTTGTGATCAAGACTGAACTTTAGTTAAAATATGATATGCTAATGATAAACTTATTGAAATTAAATGTCTCGGTTTCAAGAAAATTTGCGCATGAAACTGGATATGGTAATTGCGGGTGTTGCACGTCAATTCTTTGTTAGTCTGTGTTCAGATTTCGACCTTGAACACACTATACCAGTTAGTTTGTAATTAACTTATTACTTCAAAGATACTATAGCACCCTTTAGTAGATGATTGTCATTCCTCTCGCTTCTCTAAGGAAGTTGTGTCATGAACAGATGATGTAAGAAAATAGCGAAAACGATGGAGAAATGTGTTTCAGTCAACACAAACAAAGCCGATCTTAAACAATGGACAAGAAGTAATGCAGAAATATAAGAAAAACTAAATTTTGTTTGTAATTAATTCTTCCCACTGATAACTAAATAATGCAAGAACGGTGAATATTGATACCTAAAATGCACTTGCTTTCCAACATTTTTCAATAAAAACATCTTTGCATATTGCACGTTATTTTCAGGTTTCTGGTAAACTCCTGCAATTTATGCACAGCTGCTACGAAACTGACTACCACTCAAATTTGTTGCACTTCCTTTGTTTGATGTTCAGATTTCTTACTTTCCGAGCAGGACAGAATATTACAATGGTGGACTCAGTTTCCAGACCCGTCTTCAACTGTGTAACGGATACTCCGTAATAAACTGAGTACCTACTGTAACATGTTCGGCAGTATAGACAAAATGTTTGAACTTTCGCACCTATTTGTATTGTTTCGAGACATAAGTAATATTTAATCGCACGAACATATAAGACAGCATCAGCCTTATCTCATTAAGACACAGTGGTTAACCATATGAAGTCAAAAGACTGAAATTTACACGTGATGTATTTCCTAATTCTTCTGGGCACGCAACATCTTGGAGACCGACAGTGAACTTCTCCATGGCATACTATTACACTCTTGTAGCGGCTGAAGTTTGGATAAGATGTCCGTAACATTCTCGTCACTAATAAACGAATACACTAAAAACATGCCTTTCTTCTTTGGGTCTTCAGCAGTTCTACGTGGTGAGGGTAGCAGACTGGCAAGCAATACTCAGGGATCAGTCTAACGATGGTTCCATAGGCTCGTGCCTTGCGTCTTTCCCCTGCACAACATCATCACCCACATAGATACTCCATCAGGTTACATTTATCCATAAAGAAGAGCGATAATCACATCACTTCCCTTACAGTTGCTTCTGGAATTACTACTTGAGAGAGAGGAAAGGAAATGGGTCAAGAAGTGAGAGGAAAATTGTTTCGATGATGGAGCCATGTGGCATCACTATAACCTGCACCAAGATTTAATGAGTTGTAGACATTTCTCCACTCTGGTGTAACTTTCGCTAATTTTGAGGTCCTGTACCAACATCATCACCTGCAAATATTCTCATAGAAATTACAGCTCTGTCCATGTTTGTGCTAAAATTACTTTAATGTCGGACTGTTCTAACCTGTTAAAATCCATGTATGATATCTGTTTGCTAGAAAGCTATTAATGAGGCCAACTGCCGGTTTGGTGTTTCGCAATCTCAAATACACTCCTGGAAATTGAAATAAGAACACCGTGAATTCATTGTCCCAGGAAGGGGAAACTTTATTGACACATTCCTGGGGTCAGATACATCACATGATCACACTGACAGAACCACAGGCACATAGACACAGGCAACAGAGCATGCACAATGTCGGCACTAGTACAGTGTATATCCACCTTTCGCAGCAATGCAGGCTGCTATTCTCCCATGGAGACGATCGTAGAGATGCTGGATGTAGTCCTGTGGAACGGCTTGCCATGCCATTTGCACCTGGCGCCTGAGTTGGACCAGCGTTCGTGCTGGACGTGCAGACCACGAGAGACGACGCTTCATCCAGTCCCAAACATGCTCAATGGGGGACAGATCCGGAGATCTTGCTGGCCAGGGTAGTTGACTTACACCTTCTAGAGCACGTTGGGTGGCACGGGATACATGCGGACGTGCGTTGTCCTGTTGGAACAGCAAGTTCCCTTGCCGGTCTAGGAATGGTAGAACGATGGGTTCGATGACGGTTTGGATGTACCGTGCACTATTCAGTGTCCCCTCGACAATCACCAGTGGTGTACGGCCAGTGTAGGAGATCGCTCCCCACACCATGATGCCGGGTGTTGGCCCTGTGTGCCTCGGTCGTATGCAGTCCTGATTGTGGCGCTCACCTGCACGGCGCCAAACACGCATACGACCATCATTGGCACCAAGGCAGAAGCGACTCTCATCGCTGAAGACGACACGTCTCCATTCGTCCCTCCATTCACGCCTGTCGCGACACCACTGGAGGCGGGCTGCACGATGTTGGGGCGTGTCCCTAATTTGCTGGGAAGTGGCGGTGCGGTCCACTACGGCACTGCGTAGGATCCTACGGTCTTGGCGTGCATCCGTGCGTCGCTGCGGTCCGGTCCCAGGTCGACGGGCACGTGCACCTTCCGCCGACCACTGGCGACAACATCGATGTACTGTGGAGACCTCACGCCCCACGTGTTGAGCAATTCGGTGGTACATCCACCCGGCCTCCCGCATGCCCACTATACGCCCTCGCTCAAAGTCCGTCAACTGCACATACGGTTCACGTCCACGCTGTCGCGGCATGCTACCAGTGTTAAAGACTGCGATGGAGCTCCGTATGCCACGGCAAACTGGCTGACACTGACGGCGGCGGTGCACAAATGCTGCGCAGCTAGCGCCATTCGACGGCCAACACCGCGGTTCCTGGTGTGTCCGCTGTGCCGTGCGTGTGATCATTGCTTGTACAGCCCTCTCGCAGTGTCCGGAGCAAGTATGGTGGGTCTGACACACCGGTGTCAATGTGTTCTTTTTTCCATTTCCAGGAGTGTAATTCTCACTAAGTGATCGAGCGGATCTTTTTGAGATGCTCTCGAGATGTAAAGGAAAACAGAATCAACACAGGGGCCAGAATCTACAACACCGTGCATCTCGTACATCCGAAGTTGTATTAGCAACATTCTAAAAATCAAAAGAACTGGGAATTTCGAGGAATACTGATATGAACCAGGGACCTTGCCGTTGGTGGAGAGGCCTGCGTGCCTCAGCGATACAGATAGCCGTACCGTAGGTATAACCCAAAGGGAGGGGTATCTGTTGAGAGGCCAGACAAACGTGTGGGTCCTGAAGAGGAGCAGCAGCCTTTTCAGTAGTTGCAGGGGCCACAGTCTGGATGACTGACTGATCTGGCCTTGTAACACTGTGCTGGTACTGCGAACGGCTGAAAGCAAGGGGAAACTACAGCCGTAATTTTTCCCGAGGGCATGCAGCTTTACTGTATGGTTAAATGATGATGGCGGCCTTTTACGTAAAATATTCTGGAGGTAAAATAGTTCCCCATTCGCATCTCCGGGCGGGGACTACTCAAGAGGACATCGTTATCAGGAGAAAGAAAACTGGCGTTCTACGCATCGGAGCGTGGAATGTCAGATCCCTTAATTGGGCAGGTACGTTAGAAAATTTAAAAAGAGAAATGGATAGGTTGAATTTAGATATGGTGGGAATTAGTGAAGTTAGGTGGCAGGAGGAACAAGACTTCTGATCAGGTGAATACAGGGTTATAAACGCAAAATCAAATAGGGTAATGCAGCAGTAGGTATAGTAATGAATAAAAAATAGGAGCGCGGGTAAGCTGCTACAAACAGCATAGTGAACACATTATTGTGGCCAAGATAGACAGTAAGCCCACGCCTACCACTGTAGTACAAGTTTAAATGGCAACTAGCTCCGCAGATTAGGAAGAGATTGATGAAATGTATGATGAGATAAAAGAAATTATTCAGATAGTGAAGGGAGACGAAAATTTAATAGTCATGGGTGACAGGAATTGGGTTGTAGGAAAAGGAAGAGAAGGAAACATAGAAGGTGAATACTGATTGGGGGTAAGGAATGAAAGAGGGGCCCACCTGGTAGAATTTTGACCACAATCTATTGGTTATGAACTGTAGATTAAAACTGAAGAAATCGCAAAAAGGTGGGAATTTGAGGAGATGGGATCTGGATGAATTGACAGAACCAGAGGTTTTAGAGAGTTTCAGGGAGAGCATTAGGGAACGATTGAGAGGGATGGGGGAAAGAAATACACGAGAAGAAGAACGAGTAGCTTTGAGGAATGAAATAGTGAAGGCAGCAGAGGATCAAGTAGGTAAAAAGACGAGGGCTAGAAGAAATCCTTGGGTGACAGAAGAAATATTGAATTTAGTTGATGAAAGGAGAAAATAGAAAAATGCAGTAAGTGAAGCAGGCAAAAAGGAGTACAAACGTTTCAAAAATGAGATCGACAGGAAGTGCAAAATGGTTAAGCAGGGGTGGCTAGAGGACAAATGTGAGGATGTAGAGGCATATATCACTACGGGTAAGATAGATACTGCCTATAGGAAAATAAAGAGACTTTTGGAGAAAAGAGAACTACTTGTATGAATACCAAGAGCTCAGATGGAAACCCAGTTCTAAGCAAAGAAAGCAGGAAGGTGGAAGGAGTATATAGAGGGACTATACAAGGGCGATGTATTTGAGCACAATATTATGTAAATGGAAGAAGATGTAGATGAAGATGAAATGGGAGATATGAAACGGCGTGAAGAGACTGACAGAACACTGAAAGACCTAAGCCGAAAAAAGGCTTTGGGAATAGACAACATTCCTTTAGAGCTACTGATTGCCGTGGGAGAGCCAGCCCTGACAAAACTCTACCATCTGGTATGTAAAATGTATGACACAGGAAAAATACCCTCAGACATCAAGAAGAATGTAATAATTCCAATCCCAAAGAAAGCAGCTGTTGACAGATGTGAAAATTACCGAACTATCAGTTTAATAAGCCACGGCTACAAATACTTACACGAATAAGTATACACGAATGGAAAAAAGGAAGTAGAAGCCGACCTCGGGGAAGATCAGTCTGGCTTCCGTAGAAATGTTGGAACACGTGAGGCAATACTGGCCCTACGACTTACCTTATAAAATAGATTAAGGAAAGGCAAACCTACGTTTCTAGCATTTGTAGACTTAGAGAAAGCTTTTGACAATGTTGACTGGAATACTCTCTTTTAAATTCTGAAGATGACAGGGGTAAAATACAGGGAGCGAAAGGCCATTTACAGTTAGTACAGAAACCAGATGGCAGTTATGAGAGTCGAGGGACATGAAGGGGAAGCAGTGGTTGGGAAGGGAGTGAGACAGGGTTGTAGTCTCTCCCGATGTTATTCAATCTGTATAATGAGGAAGCAGTAAAGGAAACAAAACAAAAATTAGGAGTAGGAATTAAGATCCATGGAGGAGAAATAAAAACTTTGAGGTTTGCCGATGACATTGTAATTCTGTCAGAGACATCAAAGGACCTGGAAGAGCAGCTGAACGGAATGGACAGTGTTTTGAAAGCCGGATGAACATCAACAAAAGCAAAACGAGGATAATGGAATGTAGTGGAATTAAATCGGGTGAAGCTGAGGGTATTAGATTAGGAAATGAGATGCTTAAAGTAGCAAATGAGTTTTGCTATTTGGGGAACAAAATAATTGATGATGGTCGAAGTAGAGAGGATTAAAATGTAGACTAGCAATGGCAAGGAAAGCGTTTCTGAAGAAGAGAAATTTGTTAACACCGAGTATAGATTTTAGTGTCAGCAAGTTGTTTCTGAAAGTATTTGTATGAAGTGTGGCCATGTATGTAAGCGAGACGTGGACGATAAATAGTTTAGACAAGAAGAGAATAGAAGCTTTCGAAATGTGGTGCTACAGAAGAATGCTGAAGATTAGATGGGTAGATCACGTAACTAATGAGGAGGTATTGAACAGAATTAGGGAGAAAAGAAATTTGTGGCACACCTTGACTAGAAGAAGGGATCAATTGGTAGGGCATGTTGTGAGACATCAAGGGATCACCAATTTTGTATTGGAAGGTAGCGTGGAGGGCAAAAGTCGTAGAGGGAGACCAAGAGATGAATACACTAAGCAGATTCAGAAGGATTTGGGGTGCAGTAGGTTCAGGGAGATGAAAATCTTGCACAGGATAGAGTGGCATGGAGAGTTGCATCAAACCAGTCTCTGGACTGAAGACCACAACAACAGCAACTGATATAAGACCGGTGCCCTGTGCTAGCAGTGGGGGATACACCAAAATGTGATCTTTCACAGATGTGACTGCTGTTTTTTCTTATGTGGATGTCCTACATACAACAGCATTATCCTCAAATATGCTGAGAGACATCCCAGTGCTATCGATCAGTGCAGAAGCTCTCTTTGTACCCTTTTATGATTATTTCAGTATTTCTCTGCTTTACCAACATCTACCTGTAGATTCCGGCAACCATCTTATGGTGTGTCAAATCATCCTTTCCCTGCTCTAGCAGACAAAGTTCCGCGGGAATAACGATAGCTGGTAAACCTCCATGTCAGTCCGAATCTCTCTAAATATACCTTGACTGTCTTCTCTCTAAATATACCTCGATTGTCTTTCTGCGAGATATACATATACATAGTTCTTTATTTTAACAGTAAATCAAACAGTGACGCTGACAGAATCTATTGCAGCGTCTGCGAATGTTGTTAACTGAGCAACTCCTTCACGTTTTCGGTCATAGTGAATGAATTCGCAAGGAGAAGTGCTTTCCTTTACTTAATCTTCTCTATTTCCCCAGTGATTACCGCCTGGTACAAGTCCCAGACTGGGCAGCAATATTCAGGTATTGGTTGAGTGAGAGTTTTATAAGCTACCTGCTTTGTGGATGTGTTACCTTTGTGGAGGATTCTTCCAATGAATTTCATTGGGTCATTTGCTTTGCTGTGATTAGTCTTACATGATCGTTACACTTTAAACCACTCCGTAAGCATACTCCTAGACATTTTATGGGTGTGACTACTTTCAGTGTTTGTTCTGGAATCACGCAATAACAAGTCTCTCTCTCTGCCTATTTTGTTGTCGTTTTTGTGGCCTTTAGTCCTGAGACTGGTTTGATGCAGCTCTCCATGCTACTCTGTCCTGTGCAAGCTTCTTCATCTCCCAGTACCTACCGCAGCCCAAATCCTTCTGAATCTGCTTAGTGTATTCATCTCTTGGTCTCCCTCTACGATTTTTACCCTCCACGCTGCCCTCCAGTACAAAGTTGGTGGTCCCTTGATGCCTCAGAACATGTCCTACCAACCGATCCCTTCTTCTAGTCAAGTTGTGCCACAAACTCCTCCCCAATTCTATTCAATACCTCGTCATTAGTTATGTGATCTACCCATCTAATCTTCAGCATTCTTCTGTAGCACCACATTTCGAAAGTTTCTATTCTCTTCTTCTGTAAACTATTTATCCATATTTCACTTCCATACATGGCTACACTCCATGCAAATACCTTCATAAACGACTTCCTGACACTTAAATTTATACTCGATGTTAACAAATGTCTCTTCTTCAGAAACGCTTCCCTTGCCGTTGCCAGTCTACATTTTACATCCTCTCTACTTCGACTATCATCAGTTATTTTGCTCGCCAAATAGCAAAACTCCTTTACTACTTTAAGCGTCTCATTCCCTAATATAATTCCCTCAGCATCACCCGACTTAATTCGACTACATTCCATTATCCTCGTTTTGAATTTGTTGATGTTCATCTTATACCCTTCTTTCAAGACACTGTCCATTCCGTTCAACTGCTCTTGCATGTCCTTAGCTATCCCTGACACAATAACAATGTCATCGGCGAACCTCAAAGTTTTTATTTCTTCCCCATGGATTTTAATGCCTACACCGAACTATTCTTTTGTTTCCTTTATTGCTTGCTCAATATACAGATTGAGTTTTACCCTTTTGAAAACGACGCTTTGATGTCTTTTCGCAAGGAAGTTCTCAACGAGTTCACACTGCACACACTTTTCACAAGACGACTGACTGTATCTGCTTTAAATTCCTGCTGTCGAGTAGGGCGGAATCACCCGTGGAGCCTTTATATACTTCACCCTGGGTGCAATGAAAAAGAAAATTGTAAGCTTGAGAGGGAAATTGTAAGGGAGAGGGAACTGTGAGAAAAACTGGTCCGAGCACGGAGCCCTGTGGTAGGTGCGGAGCACGTGCAGCGCGCGGAGACTGCAGGCGGTGTCAGAGTAGCGCCTGAGGCAGATCACTCCAGACGTCGCTCCCAAACTGGCGAGCGGACAGAGCCGCAGACTTTCGCCTTTTGGTGCCGCCGCCGCCACCGCCTCGTCGGCCTGGAGAAAGCAATCAGCGCGGCTCGCCCACACACAGAACAGCACAACGCAGCGGCACACAACATGCGGCCGGCCACGCCTGTGCGCCGCGCGACAATCGAATTAAGACGGCCCGCTCGCACACCAACACTCGTGACGCAACGCAATCGCTCGCGTCTGGCCCGGCGTTGCATCACTGTAGGCGTCGCACGGAGTCGGCGTGGCTGGATGTTTACACGGGCGAGCGACAGGTCTGTAGCGCTTCTGTAGGTGCCCCAGAACAAATACAGCGAATAGGTGTGGGCGCCATGCTCGAGGCACTGTACGGTGCCGCGCTCTCCGTGGGTGCAAAACTACACTGCCTGAGGAACAAGCGAAGCACCTTGAAGGGGAGGGGTGAACGAAATGAAACTGGGAGGGAACGTGAGGCCAATTTACAAAAAACTTTGGCAGTATGTGCGCACCTGCGAGTGTGGGATCTCGATCGTTATGGTTGGTTCAAATGGCTCTGAGCACTATGGGACTTAACTTCTAAGGTCATCAGTCCCCTAGAACGTAGAACTACTTAAACCTAACTAACCTAAGGACATCACACACATCCATACCCGAGGCAGGATTAGAACCTGCGAACGTAGCGGTCGCGCGGTTCCAGACTGTAGCACCTTTAACCGCTTGGCCACCCCGGCCGGCTTGATCGTTATGGAACCTCGATTTCACACAGACAGTTCCCAGAGGCACGTGCCGTTTGTGGACGAGTATTGTCCTACTGAAAAATGGTACCATCGCACTGCCTTATGAGAGGTAACAGATGAGGGCCCCTGTGCCATGCTCTCTCCCAACTATGCGTTTTCGTGAACTAGGCTGTCTATCTGTGTTTGTTTTCCCACCCTTGTCGCGTTTACGTCGTGGCTCTTCTACGTGTGGCAGTAGAGGTGTGTAGCGATATTTGCGCCGTGTACCATATTTGGTTTGGTGCATATAGCTTCCGGCAACGGGGTCTGAGCAGTCGGTCGGTTGTTGCGGACGAATGAAGTTACTTCCGCGCGGTGTAGTCGGCTGGGACCTCTGGCAGTCCCTGCACAGTGTCGGAGCGTGTGTGGAGCTGTCCGATCGCTATGAGCTTCGTGGTTCACCAACCCAGGACGTCAGTGGTTTCAACTACCCAAGCCACGTCTATTCATGTAGCGGTGGTTCGCTTCGGTGGTTTGTTGTTGTGGAGGTATTCCGGTGAGCAACACCGACAGCACCGAGTGGTTCTACTGCTGAGTTTTAGCCGCCATACGGTGCAATTAACTATCTTGGTCGACTACGAATTCTTCACAGACGAATGGAAAAACTGGTAGAAGCCGACCTCGGGGAAGATCAGTTTCGATTCCGTAGTATTATTGGAACACGTGAGGCAATACTGACCCTACGACTTATCTTAGAAGCTAGATTAAGGAAAGGCAAACCTACGTTTCTAGCATTTGTAGACTTAGAGAAAGCTTTTGACAATGTTGATTGGAATACTCTCTTTCAAATTCTGAAGGTGGCAGGGGTAAAATACAGGGAGCGAAAAGCTATTTACAATTTGTACAGAAAGCAGATGGCAGTTATAAGAGTCGAGGGACATGAAGGGGAAGCAGTGGTTGGGAAGGGAGTGAGACAGGGTTGTAGCCTCTCCCCGATGTTATTCAATCTGGATATTGAGCAAGCAGTGAAGGAAACAAAAGAAAAATTCGGAGTAGATATTAAAATACATGGAGAAGAAATAAAAACTTCGAGGTTCGCCGATGATATTGTAATTCTGTCGGGTCAGCAAAGGACCTGGAAGAGCAGTTGAACGGAATGGACAGTGTCTTGAAAGGAGGATATAAGATGAACATCAACAAAAGGAAAACGAGGATAATGGAATGTAGTCGAATTAAGTCGGGTGATGCTGTGGGAATTAGATTAGGTAATGAGACGCTTAGAGTAGTAAATGAGTTTTGCTATTAGGGGAGCAAAATAACTGATGATGGTCGAAGTAGAGGGGATATAAAACGTAGATTGGCAATGGCAAGGAAAGCGTTTCTGAAGAAGAGCAATTTGTTAACATCGAGTACAGTATTAATTGTCAGGAAGTCGTTTCTGAAAGTATTTGTATGGAGTGTAGCCATGTATGGAAGTGAAACGCGGACGATAAATAGTTTGGACAAGAAGAGAATAGAACCTTTCGAAATGTGGTGCTACAGAAGAATGCTGAAGATTAGGTGGGTAGATCACATAACTAATGAGGAGGTATTGAATAGGATTGGGGAGAAGAGAAGTTTGTGGCACATCTTGACTAGAAGAAGGGATCGGTTGGTATTACATGTTCTAAGGCATCAAGGGATCACCAATTTAGTACTGGAGGGCAGCATGGAGGGTAAAAATCGTAGAGGGAGGCCAAGAGATGAATACACTAAACAGATTCAGAAGGTTGCAGTAAGTACTGGGAGATGAAGAAGCTTGCACAGAATAGAGTAGCATGGACAGCTGCATCAAACCAGTCTCAGGACTGAAGACCACGCCAACAACAACAGGATTTGAGTGCACCAGTGGAATTTTCTGTCTTGTTTCCGTTGGTGTTCTGGGTGCCTGACCTGGGCACTCACGTAAATTCTCTCAGTGTTCTTTTAAGCGAAGTTAACTATTACTGTGTCTCAAATTCAAGCGTACCAGCGGAATTTTCTTCCTAGTCGCCGTTAGTGTTCCGGATACCCGCCCTGGCCACTAACGTAATTTCAGGCAGCATCCATCATGGTAATATATTTTAAAATTTTGAAGTTTAACTGTGGCTCTCAGCTATTGGCGTTGCACCTTGCATATGTTGCATCTTTAAATTATTTTATTGCTATTTTATCTGGATTTTTATCTTGTTAAGATTTCTTGTTGGAGGCCTTTCGCAGGCCGCGGTGGCCATGCGGTTCTACGAGCTTCAGCCCGGAACCGCGGGACTGCTACGGTCGCAGGTTCGAATCCTGCCTCGGGCATGGATGTGTGTGATGTCCTTATGTTAGTTAGGTTTAAGAAGTTCTAAGTTCTAGGGGACTTATGGCCTAAGATGTTAAGTCCCATAGTGATCAGAGCCATTTGAACCATTTTGGAGGCCATTACCCATGAAAGAGTTGCATTCGGTGAAGATTCGGCTACGTGCCGTTTTGGTTGTAAAGGTTATTAAATTACAATAAATGACAATTAGCAGCAGAAACTGACCTCAAACCTCGGCCCATTCCACAATCATATTACCTGTTCTGCCCAGCGTGTTTACCGGGCGTAGCACCCCTAAACGTCCACGATGTACTGTTGGGCCGTCAGAGTTCTGTCAAACACTACCAGCCATGACTTGCCCGTGGCCATGACGGCAGCAGTAACACCACTGTTCGCCTCTAAAACATCAGATGAACGGGACTTTCTCGAGCGCACCGCAATACTAGCTGGTGCTCGCCATTAGCGCGGAATCGCGATTCATTACTGAACCCAGTGCGAGTCTTATCATCACCAGTCCGTGATTCCTGGTCCCGGTGGCACTTCCAAATAAAATAAGAAATGTTCAATTGTGTGTGAAATCTTATGGGACTTAACTGATAAGGTCATCAGTCTCTAAGCTTACACACTACTTAACCTAAATTATCCTAAGGACAAACACTCACACCCATGCCTGAGCGAGGACTCGAACCTCCGCCGGGACCAGCCGCACAGTCCATAACTGTAGCGCCATAGACGCCAGTCCCAAAGCATCCCCCTGTGTTGCGATTTTACTGGCAGTTTATGCATGGGGTGCTAATGCCCATCTGCACCTGCAGTTAGCCCCCATGGAGTAGCGCCGGATGACAGAATATAACGAGGAATCCATTACTTGCTCCGGGTGGCCAGGAGCAGATGTACAGCCTTACGACATGCTTACGACAGTATGGTCGAACAGAACCTTTGATGACGAGTACCCCTCCCATGTAGTCCAGTGTCAGCCCATCAGTTGTTGTTGTTGTGGTCTTCAGTCCTGAGACTGGTTTGATGCAGCTCTCCGTGCTACTCTATTCTGTACAAGCTTCTTCATCTCCCAGTACCTACTGCAACCTACATCTTTCTTAATCTGCTTAGTGTATTCATCTCTTGTTCTCCCTCTACGATTTTTACCCTCCACGCTGCCCTCCAATACTAAATTGGTGATCCCTTGATCCCATGTCTTACCAACCGGTCCCTTCTTTTTGTCAAGTTGTGCCACAAACTCCTCTTCTCCCCATTTCTATTCGATACCTCCTCCTAAGTTACGTGATCTACCCATCTAATCTTCAGCATTCAGCATTCTTCTGTAGCATTACATTTCGAAGGCTTCTATTCTCTTCTTGTCTAAACTATTTATCCTCCACGTTTCACTTCCATACATGGCTACACTTCATACAAATACTTTCAGAAACGACTAGCTGACACTTAAATCTATACTCTATATTAACAAATTTCTCTTCTTCAGAAACGCTTTCCTTTCCATTGCCAGTCTGCATTTCATATCCTCTCTACTTCGACCATCATCAGTTATTTTGCTCCCTTAATAGCAAATCTCGTTTACTACTTTAAGTGTCCCATTTACTAGTCTAATTCCAGCAGCATCACCCGATTTAATTCGACTACAGTCCATTACCCTCGTTTTGCTTTTGTTGATGTTCATCTTATATCCTCCTTTCAAGACACTGTCCATTCCGTTCAACTGCTCTTCCAAGTCCTTTGCTGTCTCTGACAGAATTACAATGTCATCGGCGAACCTCAAAGTTTTTATTTCCTCTCCATGGATTTTAATACCTACTCCGAATTTTTTTTTTTTTGTTCCCTTACTGCTTGCTCAATATACAGATTGAATAACATCGGGGAAAGCCTGCAACCCTGTCTCACTCGCTTCCCAACCACTGCTTCCCTTTCATGCCCGTCGATTCTTATAACTGCCATCTCGTTTCTGTACAAATTGTAAATAGCCTTTCGCTCCCTGTATTTTACCCCTGCCACCTTTAGAATTTCAGAGACAGTATTCCAATCAACATTGTCAAAAGCTTTCCCCAAGTCTACAAATGCCAGAAACGTAGGTTTGCCTTTCCTTCATCTTTCCTCTAATATAAGTCGTAAGGTCAGTATTGCCTCAGGTGTTCCAACATTTCTACGGAATCCAAACTGATCTTCCCCGAGGCCGGCTTCTACCAGTTTTTCCATTCGTCTGTAAAGAATTCGCGTTGGCATTTTGCACCTGTGACTTATTAAACTGGTAGTTCGGTAATTTTCACATCTGTCAACACCCGCTTTCTTTGGGATTGGAATTATTATATTATATATCAGCCCATCGGAACACCCCACAAATCTGG
This sequence comes from Schistocerca americana, assembly GCF_021461395.2. Lineage (NCBI taxonomy): Eukaryota > Metazoa > Arthropoda > Insecta > Orthoptera > Acrididae > Schistocerca > Schistocerca americana. The sequence continues at coordinate 93,708,752 of NC_060127.1, read as the reverse complement.
ATGTTGCACGATTCGACCAAATGTCTAAACGGAGTCCCACAATGAGGACCATTCCTACCTCCGCGATTTGCCCATTACGCTGCATCACACTATTACGTGGCATCTCTGAGTCCTTCACAGTATTCGCTCGACATCTCAGGCTGTTCACATCCCTTACATCCACTACCAGACCCGACATCAGTATTAAGCACAAACGACACTAGTGGACCCCGGTGGCCGTTTGGTCTATAACAGAAGTTTCCAACTCGAATCACTGGCATACTCGCTCATGGTCTGCGTGTCTGTGAAGCTAAATTGACATCCGACCATTCTGCTGAGAGCTTCACTTTATTTGAGACGTCTATGTATTGCCGCCAAGTCTGGATTAACGTGGTTACACTTTAACAAACTTTTGGCGCTATTTATTTTTACTGTAATTAATATTGAAAGGAGTCTACTGGGGCATATTTGTATGTGGCACCCGAATATGATACTATAAAAGATATATATCTCTGATGGGCTGGATAATATAGATCGCTGACTGTGCACGACCGCAGAGCCAAAGACACTGTTTTTGGTCTGAGATTATTATAGTGTTGCTGGAAGAGAGCGCTCGGCACACAGTTGTATGTAGCTCTCTGTGAGGGAAAAACGACGGAGTAGGCAGTTTTTGTGGTGTGCTGTGTGAAGCCACCAAGTATTAGATTAATTTAGGTATGTCAATGTTGTTGAACATGATGTCTTTCAAAGAAGTCTTCATGCAAGATGTTAAATAATTAAACCCTCGCAAGTTCAACTCGATTTGTAAACTAAAGGAAACATTTCACGGCATTCGCTTCAGAACTGCTACAAATTCGTCGGGCAATAGACCGCGCCACTCGAAATGTCAACACAACTGACACTCAATATTTTAAACATTGCTGCACAACAGCAACGGTTCCACGTAATAAAATTATAACCAGCCGACTAGATGCAATGGATAAAGAAATTCTTTACCCAGGTTTCCAAAAATATGAATTTGTCATCTTCAGAAGGTAGCACTTTTACATTAGTAAGGACTGATGTACCATCGCCGTTTTTACAATTGTCGGCATAGATCCATTTGTCACAAATGAAAGATAACCCTAGAATTAGGGTTTGTCACGTAAATACAGAATAGTTCATGGATCTTGCAGAGCTCACAACCGACTGAGTGTAATCGGCGAGCGCAGTTACTCTGAAACCAGGGCAGGTGGCGCTCGTGGCGAGAAACATGTGCCAAATGGCCATATATGTCATAGTGAAAACTTGCGTCTGGAACCTGTATGCGCCTATTACGATGGGCTAATTCGAGACTGCGATAATTGTGATGTGACATTTGATTGTGTGACTTAGAGCGTGATTCTGTTCTACGGTCCTGCTTCGGGCATGGATGTGTGTGATGTCCTTAGGTTAGTTAGGTTTAAGTAGTTCTAAGTTCTAGGGGACTGATGTCCTTAGAAGTTAAGTCCCATAGTATTGAGAGCCATTTGAGCCATATTTTTGTTCTACGGTAACCACGAAACAATTTTTAGGCGAGGAAGCTCCTTCTACCTCCAAGGATGCACTTAAAAAACCTAAACGATCACCTAACCTAGTTACTTATGTGTGTCTCATTTCTGCCGTTCATGGTAGCTGATCAGCACGGCGCAAAAACCGCACCTGTGTTGTGATCACTGAGCAAGATGACTAAACTTATTACCGCTGTACCGTTCCTGTACCCTGTGGTAGTCGTCGCTCTTTTCTCTGAATATACTCGATCGATATAACGATCAGATATATGACTGCAACATATTGGCTGAAGATGGATAAACCTGAGAGAGAGTTGCAAATCACTGGGCAAAACATAGAAGATAGGCGTCAACTAAAAGATTTGACGTGTGAACACTTGGCAAAAAGAGTGGAACGAGAGTGACAAGAGCCGTGGACTCAATTCATTTTTTCCAAAGTATCAGGGAACTGTTATGGTTGCGCCATGTCAAACCCGGCAGAGGGATGGTTCATATTGTGACTGGACGTGGTCCGTATTCCACGCACTTGCAGCTCATGTCGTTTTCAGAAAGGAATCGTTGCACATGCGGGGAAATTAGTTCCACAGAACATTTTCTCTTGAAATGCACTAGATATAGGCACTTACGTGATAACATAGAACACATAACGGAAACAAAATTATACGATGAACTGAGAAATCCAGGTACATGGGCACAGTTGAACACAATCGCGAACAACATCTCAAAAGCAGAACGTGACATGTACTAACTGACTCATCAATACAGAAGGCGAGTAAGACGGAGACAGGTCAATATACGAGGGTTGTCCCTAAATTAAGTTTCTAAATGGAAACCACAGCGAAAATCAGAAACATCTGATTTGCAAGAGTTAGCTACACTTTCGAGATACTTCTTTACGTAGTCGCCGCTCCGACTTAGACATTTGTCGGAGCGTTGAACCAGATTTCCAACACCATCGTCATAGAAAGCAGTCGCCTGTGCTTTCCGATGATACTCTATGCTGGTCCATAGCGCGTAGCCTGCGCCCAAGTGTTGTCTTCGTATCCAGCGTTTCATGTGAACAGAGATGATGCAGAGGGTTGTGCTATGGACGATCGAACACTTCCCATTGAAAAGGCTGCAGGAGCGTCTTCACTGCCCCTGAAGAGTGCGGCTGAGAACTGCCATGAAGAGAAAAGTGCGTGGCAGTTGTGTTAGGTGGACTGCATTCATTAAGGCGAAGCCTGTCAGTGGACCCTACTACTTGGGGGGGTGACGTTGTTGCTCTGGGCACCTTTACTCACTCGAAGTGCGCTCACAACTGAAAAGAGCGTCTTGATACGATCGACGGTAATACTAGAGGCGCTACCCAACATGTCTGTACAAAGCTTCATCGGGTTTTCACTGTGGTGTCCATTTCGCAACCGATGGGAACTTACTTTTTAGATAACCCTCGTAGATAGCTCGAGTAGCTCCAATACTGACATAACAAAGACACACAAAATATACATAGTATAAAACAAATAAAACACGCACAACTGCTCCAGTCATATTAATCAAAGATTGCAATTTATATTTTATTATGAATAAATCAAACTAAAAGTAGAAGTAATTAGGATAGTGCATGGCTAGATATCGTTCTACAATCCACCTTAAACGTGTACCAAACATTGTTAAGTAGTTACATAGATGCAATAATATGAATGTAATATAATTTGTTATATAAAATAAGAAAGCAAAATCAAACAGTGTAAGTATACAACAGAAACAGACCATGCATATTATGCAATTGCAGAAAGTTAACTGGTCCACTATTTTAGAACTAACATTATTCTACAAATTTTGTTAACAAAATTAATGATAGGTTAGTCATGGCTTGTTATTTCTCCTACAGCCATGTAGGCACACTACATAACTTAATTAGATTACACTGAAGCAGGCTATTGCTCCAAAGCCATGCAGAATTTCCTTACTATCTAACCTGGTAATAGTAGTTTTTGTGCAACCTAAGCAACACCAACCACACAGCACTCTAAGAAACAACACAAACATAGATTAGATCCTTATGGACTGAACAAATAGAGTTTTCCTGAAGAGGGATGTTCATGTGGAGAGTTACTAAAATGGGCAGCACCACATGTAGACCCTGGACTTGAAGTTCAGTACCAAGTCTCCTTCCCCAGGCGGTGTTGGTGAAGGGATATATACATACTTACTCCTACCTGTCTCCTTTCTTACTCTTCTTAAACTACACCTTAAGTTTATAACTTCCTGTTTCTGAATTCCTGTACTTTTCTTTAAAAAGAACTGTAATTGCTGTAAGTAAATAAAAGATAACACCAACGTTCAGACAAAAGAACATGTAGCCCCACCGCCACGTGATGTGGAGCGCTACAAACCTGCATAAAATGATAAGATGGCAGGCCCTAGGAGTCTTAATGCAACTTAAAATCAAAAAAAAAAAAAATGCCGCTAAACCTTCCGCACCAGCCCACAGCCCTGTACCTGCCTCAGGGTTCATTGAAAAGTAAACAAACTATAGCGGCACGCCCAAATTTCTAAAAAGTCAAGTGGTACACAGTGACAAAAAGGCTGGAAAACGCCGGCCAAGATATTCTACGGGTAACAAACTGAACACACGTGGAACTTAATCCTTAAAAACTTGTTGGAGTTGACCTACCATTCACGACAAACCGCTTAGTTGTGTACAGTATAGTTACTAAAGAATAAAATTTTGATCAGGGCAATAAATTATGATCAGCGGTTACACCATTGGCATTCTGTAAATAGTGAGTTAAGGGGATTGTGTAATATAAACTGCATCCATGAAGTACATACATTATGTCTGCAACCGGATTGATTGTGAAAGTATTTGACATATTACAGTGTGTTGAATAAAACAATATTCCGATCGAGACATAGGCAGCTGTAGGTTGTCGATGAAATAGATCAAGAAAAGATTGGTAAAAGATATAAATTTCTCTCCAATGAAGATTTGCTTAAAAGATGCACAGAGGTGCCAGTACGCAAAATGACAACGAGATCTTCAGCGCAGCAGGATGTACAGTGTGGTCGCAAATACTCTGGGAAGCTTTTAGGGTGTTGCAGATAGGTTCTTTTGAGAAGTAACTATTAAGAAAAAATTAGATACATTGGACCGTTTCCGAGTTAACGAATCGGGCCACTGCTCGCGCAAATTCAAGCGGCCCGCCAGGCACGGTGTCGCCAAACGTGTCTTTTGTTTGTTTCCTTAAAACCGAACAACGCAGCGACACAAAAATTGGACACAGGACGATTGTAATGATCCTGACCGAGCCAAAGAAGGAGCAGTCTTGTGTGCTGCCATCTATGAGAAAAACTGACACTAAAGGCCGGCCGAAGTGGCCGTGCGGTTAAAGGCGCTGCAGTCTGAAACCGCAAGACCGCTACGGTCGCAGGTTCGAATCCTGCCTCGGGCATGGATGTTTGTGATGTCCTTAGGTTAGTTAGGTTTAACTAGTTCTAAGTTCTAGGGGACTAATGACCTCAGCAGTTGAGTCCCAGAGTGCTCAGAGCCATTTGAACCATTTGACACTAAAGGTGTCTCGTGGTCCACTCGAATTTTCGCGCGCTACGTCCGGATTTTCTAACTTCAGTGCTAATGAGATCGGAAACGGCGCAACGTATCGAATTTTTTTCTCAGTGCAATCCACTCTGCAGCATTCCTCTCCCTGTACAGCTACCGGTATGTTCAATGGCGGTTATTCATCTAATCTGAAGAACATGAACGTATTAGCCGGCCGGAGTGGCTGAGCGGTTCTAGGCGCTTCAGTCTGGAACCGCGCGACCGCTCCGGTCGCAGGTTCGAATCCTGCTTCGGGCATGGATGTGTGTGATGTCCTTAGGTTAGTTAGGTTTAAGTAGTTCTAAGTTCTATGGGACTGATGACCTCAGAAGTTAAGTCCCATAGTGCTCAGAGCCATTTGAACCATTTTTTAAATGAACGTATTAGGAATTGTCGTAGGGACCGACAGCAAAAGTTTGACGGAGCTTTGTGACAGGTCGCCACGGAGCAGGGAATGTTTCAGTTCGTTGAAAGAGCTCTGGCTGAAGAAATACAGCAGAAAACACAGAACCTGAGCGTGATTGAGGAAGATGAAGGTTGCCTGTGTGGTCTGCTATAGCAGTTTAACCATACGATTGGAAACATTTTTTTTTTTTGCTCCAAACTTTAAATGTGTTCTTCTCGAAATTACTTTTTTCAGCACATGATGCGATGTAGGGCCTCGACGGATTAATCTACTCATTTTATATTTTAAAATGAGAGATAATTAAATTTTGGCCGCGTTAGCGAGAGCTTTCTTTAATTCAAATTTTAATTTCATTAATGCAAAAATGCACTGCGATTGGAAAATTACTTATTTCTAGAAAGGACAGCTCAACACGGTTTTAGGACCTGTGTCCCATCTTCAGGTGCATATTAAAATGTGAGCCCATGAAGGTTGCATAACTGATGTTAAAAATGCACTACATTAATATATGTTCAAAAAATCGTTCAAATGGCTCTTAGCACTATAGGACTTAACAGCTGAAGTCATCAGTACCCTAGAACTTAGAACTACCTAAACCTAACTAACCTAAGGACATCACACAAATCCAATGCGAGGAACCTGTTTTCACCTCAGTTGTGCATCCTTTATCGACTCACATTTTAATATGCACCTGAAGATGAGACACAGATCCTGGGGTGTATTTTCCTGCTCAAAAATATTTAATTTTTACAACTCTATCGGATTTTATCGTTGGTGATGAATAAGTGGAGGATGTCGCGTCAAGAGAAACGTGTGTATAATTTTCAACATTATATTCAAACATTCTAACTTATAAAAACATTTCAATAAATTGATAAAATTTCAAACAGCTGCCATTTTTTTCATTTGAGGACATTTCCTGAACCCCGTCGTGATGACGCCGCAACTTTATTCTGACTTCAATATTAGCTTTTTTTTATGGGTTTCAGATACAGCCAGGAGCCTACACAACGTTTCGCAAAACTCTAGGATGTGCCGCGAGGCGCTTAATTTGACATGGACTACAACTGCTCTTTTCCATTTGTTAAGAGGAAAAAAAACGTTTCGTGCAAGAATATACGTATAATAACGTGGTAAAACGCCATTTTAACAAAAACAATCCTTGTGTGAAAAAATTCCGAACTTTTACCTATTTTTCGTGCTTCTCGAAGAGAGCACGTAGCGAATCGACATGTGTAGGGGTGAATGACAACGGGGTCTGGTGCCCACTAGAGACTTTCCCTCAGGCTGCATCTGACACCGTCCCCTTTTGCACAACGTCGCCAAACTGTGTGTCCACTGACCACTTTTTCGCAGAGAACACCATCTGGTCCCAGTTACGAAATGAGAGCTCAGATTGCCGACGTCGGATGCGGTAAGAGGGGGGGGGAGGCAGGTTCCTAGGGGGGGGGGGGTGGTAAGTGGACCTCAGACGAACGCAGTGCTGCCTGCTGTGCCGAAGTGTGGGAGGGGGGTGGGGGGGGGGGGGGGAAGACAGCGCAGAAGGCGAGCGACCTTGGCCGGTGAGAGGTGAGACCTCCACAGACCTTGCCGTCAGCCGAGAGTCGCGTGACCAATACCGTAGTAGCGTGCCCAGCAGCCTCACAAATGAACACTTGCACACGCAAGGGCTAACCGGGTTTGCTCACCTTTCGCGACGACTCACGTTATGGGATCAAAAGTATCCGGACAGGCCCAAAAACATACGTTCTTCATACTACGCGCATTGTGCCACCACCTACTGACAGCTACTCCATATCAGACATAGTGAGGCGCTCAGATTGCCGACGTCGGATGCGGTAAGAGGGGGGGGGAGGCAGGTTCCTAGGGGGGGGGGGGGGTGGTAAGTGGACCTCAGACGAACGCAGTGCTGCCTGCTGTGCCGAAGTGTGGGAGGGGGGTGGGGGGGGGGGAAGACAGCGCGGAAGGCTCAACGGAACTCAGGGACTTCGAACGTGGTCAAGTGATTGGGTGTCACTTGTGTCATACAACTGTAAGCGAGATTTCCACACTCCTAAACATCATTAGGTCCACTGTTTCCGATGTGATAGTGTAGTGGAAACGTGAAGGGACACGTACAGCACAAAAGCGTACAGGCCGACCTCGTCTGTTGACTGGCAGAGGCCACCGACAGTTGAAGAGGGTCGTCTACATCTACATCTACATCTACATCTGCATGATTAATTTTCAATTCACATTGAAGTGCTTGGCAGAGGCATCATCGAACCACAATCATACTATCTCTCTACCATTCCACTCCCGAACAGCGCGCGTGAAAAACGAACACCTAAACCTTCCTGTTCGAGCTCTGATTTCTCTTATTTTTATGATCATTCCTACCTATGTAGGCTGGGCTCAACAAAATATTTTCGCATTCGGAAGAGAAAGTCGGTGACTGAAATTTCGTAAATAGATCTCGCCGTGACGAAAAACGTCTTTGCTTTAATGACTTCCATCCCAACTCGCGTATCATATCTGCCACACTCTCTCCCCTACTACGTGATAACACAAAACAAGCTGCCTTTTTTACACCCTTTCGACGTCCTCCGTCAATCCCACTTGGTAAGTATCCCACACCGCGCAGCAATATTCTAACAGAGGACGAACGAGTGTAGTGCAAGCTGCCTCTTTAGTGGACTTCTAAGTGTCCTGCCAATGAAACGCAACCTTTGGCTCGCCTTCCCCACAATATTATCTATGTGGTCTTTCCAACTGAAGTTGTTCATAATTTTTACTCCCAGGTACTTAGTTGAATTGACAGCCTTGAGAATTGTACTATTTATTGAGTAATCGAATTCCAACGGATTTATTTTGGAACTCATGCGGATAACCTCACACTTTTCGTTATTTTGCGTCAACTGCCACCTGCCACACCATACAGCAATCTTTTCTAAATCGCTTTGCAACTGACACTGGTCTTCGGATGACCGTACTAGACGGTAAATTACAGCATCATCTGCGAACAGCCTAAGAGAACTGCTCAGATTGTCACCCAGGTCATTTATATAGATCAGGAACAGCAGAGGTCCCAGTACGCTTCCCTGGGGAACACCTGATATCGCTTCAGTTTTACTCGATGATTTGCCGTCTATTACTACGAACTGCGACCTTCCTGACAGGAAATCACGAATCCAGTCGCACAACTGAGACGATAACCCATAGGCCCGCAGCTTGATTAGAAGTCGCTTGTGAGGAACGGTGTCAAAAGCTTTCCGGAAATGTAGAAATACGGAATCAACTTGAGATCCCCTGTCGATAGCGGCCATTACTTCGTGCGAATAAAGAGCTAGCTGCGTTACACAAGAACGATGTTTTCTGAAACCATGCTGATTACGTATCAGTAGATCGTTCCCTTCGAGGTGATTCATAATGTGTAATGGACAGACATTTACACAGATCATCACACAGGAATTCAAAACTGCATTAGGATCCACTGCAAGTACTATGACAGTTAGGCGGAAGGTGGGAAAACATGGGTTTCATGGTCGAGCGGCTGCTCATAAGCAGGACATCACGTCAGTAAATGCCAAACGACGCCTCGCTCGGCGTAAGGAGCTAAAATTTTGGACGATTGAACGGTGGAAAAACGTTCTGTGGAGTGACGAATCACGGTACACAATGTGGCGATCCGATGGCAGGGTGTGGATCTGGCGAATTCCCGGTGAGAAAATTCGGAGGCGGTGGTGTTATGGCGTGGTCGTGTTTCTCATGGAGGAGGCTTGCACCCCTTGTTGATTTGCGTGGCAATATCACAGCACAAGCCTACATGGATGTTTTAAGCACCTTCTTGGCTCCCTCTGTTGAAGAGCTATCCGGGGATGGCAATTGCATCTTTCAGGTGAGCACCAGTTCATAATGCACGGCCTGTGGCTGAGTGGTTGCACGACAATAACATTCCTGTAATGGACTGGCCTGCACAGAGGCCAGTCCTGAATTCTACAGATCGTCTTTGGGATATTTTGGAACGCCGACTTCGTGCCAGGGCTCACCGACCGACATCGATACCTCTCCTCAGTGCCTCAGTGCCGTTCCCCAAGAAACCTTCCAGCACTTGATTGAACGTATGCCTACGACAGTGGAAGCTGTATTCAAGGCTAAGGGTGGGCCAACACCATATTAAATTCCAGCAGCCAGCCGAGCGGTTCCAGGCCCTTCAGTCTGCAACCGCGCGACCGCTACGGTCGCAGGTTCGAATCCTGCCTCGGGTATGGATGTGTGTGATGTCCTTAGGTTAGTTAGGTTTAAGTAGTTCTAAGTTCTAGAGGACTGATGACCGCAGCTATTAAGTCCCATAGTGCTCAGAGCCATTTGAACCATTTCTCAATTCCAGCATTACGGATGGAGGGCGCCACGAACTTGTAAGTCATTTTCAGCCAGGTGTCCGGATACTTTTGATCGCATAGTGTACTTGTCACTCATGTTCGAGTATAGTCACCCTGCACGTATAAAGATGACATCACCCGGAGTACCCCCATGGGAGTGTAATAGGATCGCTCTTATTACCTATATACATTTTTACATGCCGCAGCAAGTCTAGACGAGAGGTATACACTTTTTAGACAACGGAAACGGTGGAGAGGGTTCCACAACGTGACACACTCTAAGAAAGAAGAAAGCGACGTACCACGATGGAGGTGTCCGAATGAGAGGCAGATCGGTAAATGTGATGTACAGGTACAGACAAACAAATGATTAGAGTTCGGGAAAATATGGACGGTTTATTCAAGAGAAAGAGCTTCACAAACTGAGCAAGCCACTAGCGCGTTGGACCACCTCCGGAACTTGTGGAAGCAGTTATTCGTCGTGACACATATTATTGGTGGTCCTTCTGAGATATATGGTGCCTAATGCTTGTCAGTTGGCGAGTAAATCTCCAAGTGGTTTCCAGAGACCTGCCAATAATGCTCCAAATGTTCTCGGTCGGGGAGATATGCCGGCCAAGGTAGAGCTTGGCAAGAGCGAAGACGTAAATTAGAAATTCTTGCCGAATCTGGGCGGCCATTATCTTGCTGAAATGTTAGCGCAGGATGGTCCGTCATGAAGGGCAACAAAACGGGACGTAGAATATCGTCGACGTGCCGCTGTGCCTTCAGGGTGCGGCCGAGGACAACTTAAAGGAGTTATGAAACGGCTTCCAGACCATCACTCCTCGTTGTCGAGCCGCGTGTCGTGTTGCAGGCAGGTTGGTTTCCCACTGCTGTCGGTGGCGTGTCTAGACACGCATTCTCTGGTCATGAGGGCCGTGTCACTGAACACAATTCTACTACAGTCAACGAGATTCCAGGCCGAAGACGTGTCTGAAGGTGCCCCAGAGAGCTGTGGCGTACCAACCTGTCGCCCGCCATATATCTGGACAATCAGGGATGATGGTCTAGTTGTTGTCGTTGTTGTGGTGGTGGTGTTCAGTCCTGAGACTGGTTTGATGCAGCTCTCCATGCTACTCTATCCTGCGCCAGCTTCTTCATCTCCCAGTACCTACTGCAGCCAACATCCTTCTGAATATGCTTAGTGTATTCATCTCTTGGTCTCCCTCTACGATTTTTACCCTCCGCGCTGCCCTCCAATACTAAATTGGTGAGCCCTTGATGTCTCAGAACAAGTACTACCAACCGATCCCTTCTTCTAGTCAAGTTGTGCCACAACCACCTCTTCTCCCCAATTCTATTCAACACCTCCTCATTAGTTATGTGATCTATCCATCTAATCTTCAGCGTTCTTCTGTAGCACCACATTTCGAAAGCTTCTATTCTCTTCTTGTCTAAACTATTTATCGTCCACGTTTCACTTCCATACATGGCTATACTCCATACAAATACTTTCAGAAACGACTTCCTGACATTTGAATCTATACTCGATGTTAAGAAATTTCTCTTCTTCAGAAACGCTTTCCTCGCCATTGGCAGTCTACATTTTATATCCTCTCTACTTCGACCATGATCAGTTATTTTTCTCCCCAAATAGCAAAACTCATTTACTACTTGATGAGTCTCATTTCCTAATCTAATTCCCTCAGCATCACCCGATTTAATTCGACTACATTCCATTATCCTGGTTTTGAATTTGTTGATGTTCATCTTATACCCTCCTTTCAAGACACTGTCCATACCGTTCAGCTGCTCTTCCAAGTCCGTTGCAGTCTCTGACAGAATTACAATGTCATCGGCGAACCTCAAAGTTTTTATTTCTTCTCCATGGATTTCAATACCTACTCTGGACTTTTCTTTTGTTTCCTTTATTGCTTGCTCAATATACAAATTGAATAACATCGGGGATAGGCTACAACTCTGTAGCCTGGGGTCTAGTATGCCAATTCATTTCGTGGCAGGACCGCTTTGGTTGATACCAACGGCACCCTTAGAGGGTTTGTTGTTCTTCATGGCAAGCCATCTTTTGCTTCCATTTCACCAAGACAATGCCAACCCGCACTCGGCGAGAGCTTCTACTGCTTGTCTTTGTGCCTTTTTTTTTTTTTTTTTTGAGTGAGTGAGGAGTTTTTAATGTGCAGTGCTGAAGGTATCATCAGACATACGAACGTGAAAGCATCCACTTCCTCTTAACGCTTACGTACACACATGATTTTTTCTTTGTACACATTTTTGGCAAAGTACCTTTCGAATTATGTAAGTTTCATTCGGCTCCTTGAAGAGTTGTTAAAAATCGGTATTCCAATTTTCGTGTTCACGTATTAACGGTATGATGCTGTGAGCAAATGATGTAAATGATGTACAGCGTCACTACTTTTAGTGTGCAGTAAGTTGAGAATTTCGGTCGGCTGGTAAGGATGCTCGGATTGTCGGAAGCAATTAAGGTGACTGCTCGCGTAAAACAGGAAATCCGGTATCGAGTCCCGGCCTAGCACATATTTTCAACTTTCGCCACTGAATCATTTCAATCCCTGATTCCATCTAACGTCGGTACCTCCCTTTAAATATTCATATTTACGACTGCTGTATCAAAAAACAGTTGTATCTGTTCCGCAGGACATGTCCGTCAGAACAGGCACCAGACACATACAGGGCGCGGAAGAACAATTTGGCCAAAAGTCTAGGGCATAAACACAGCAAAACTCGAATTAATTTGAGTATAGGAACTAGAAGTTGCAATGGAAAACTTACGGTGCCATGCCAGCGTGAAATCGGTGGTCAGTTTCAACATTGGTTACGACATGCTTACGTTGGTTAAGTGTTGGCAAACAGTGTACAAAAGCATCTCATTTTTCCTATATTTCACCTCCCTATGACATATTGGTTCAAATGGTTCAAATGGCTCTGAGCACTATGCGACTTAACTTCTGAGGTCATCAGTCGCCTAGAACATAGAACTAATTAAACCTAAGGACATCACACACAGCCATGCCCGAGGCAGGATTCGAACCTGCGGCCGTAGCGGTCGCTCGGCTCCAGACTGTAGCGTCTAGAACCGCACGGCCACTCCGGCCGGCCCCTATGACATATTGACAGAGGAAACATGGACATGCGAATCCCTTTATTTCTAAAAAAATTGCTGTGTGGTACACCAGGAAAGCACGATACTCGTGTATGTGATGCTTTAATTTTCCTTGCTCTCATTGTGATGATTGTTAATCCACATTTCTTGTTTACGTATACATTTTCTGCTAATTATATTTCTTTCTGAGTAAACCTTTCCATATGCCATGTTTCAGTTCCGTTCCTGTAGAGCCCAAAATATGCAACTGCGACCTATAGTTCCTATACTCAAATTCCTTTGTGTTATGCTGTATTTCTGGCCTACACTTTTAGTCAAATTTTTCTTCTGTATCCTGTATAGAGGATTAAATTATTTTCTTCTATGATTTTGTGGGCGTTGTCAACGAGGAAAAGTTTCGTGAAAGTTTGAAATTACTTGTAAAATTTGTTTAAACCACTAAGTACTCTGTTTTCCAAATATTGGATGAATACGGTACGTATATCCGCGCCTCATGGACGACATTGTTTTTCTACCCGCAGATCCACCCATCTCATAGGTGTTTCTTAGTCGCACAGCGATTCTTTCCAAAGTGAGAAGTGCGTACCAGGTTCGGTTAAAATCGGTTCAGTAGTTTAGGATATGTGGAACATACATAAACATATAAGTACATCTATTTTTATAATATCATATGTACGGAGTATGCATATACAGGATTTAAATTTTAAGTTGACAAACAAGAATAATTCGATAAATAAGCTTCACACGAAAAAATTATTTTCGAGGGGGACATCTGCTGGTGCTAAAATTACCCCTCCACTCCCCAGCCCCCTGGGGGTGGGACGGGAGATGGGAACCCCAATTTTTATTGCATAATCAGATTCTACATAAAAAACTACGTACATTTCGTCTAAGACAGTTGTTTTGATTCTTGGTTGTTGGCGCTGTAATTCAAGAAAATTCATATTCTCTTTTTTGCGTGGAAATGGGTTACGGATAAATAATGACTGCTAGTGTTAAGTTGGAAATCCTGTTTCGAGTCACGGCCTCTAAAAGTTTTCAGTGTCGTCATTCCAACATACAGTTGAAGGTGGATCATATTCGCATCTACTAATACATTCCATATATTTCTTGATGGGTCTAATCTCTGCAGCACCTGTTGCTTCTAACATCCACATGTGCCCGAAGTAAAACTGCATCGTGCTTCTTAATAACACAGGCGCTGCTCCTTCATATACAGGATGTAAATTTTAAGTTGACAAACCAGAATAACTCGAAAAATAAGCTTCACACGAAAAAATGTGTAGAATCCAAACTTGATTATTTTCGAGGAGGACATCCGCTGGTGCTAAAATTAGCTCGCCACCCCAGCCCCATAGGGGTGGGGCGATAGGCAACTTTAAAATATCAAATGAGGACCTCCATGTTTTATTGCAGAATCAGATTCTACACAAAAAACTACGTACATTTTGTCTTAAAGATTTGTTTTGATTCATTGTAGTCGACGCTGTAATACAAGAAAATCCATGGTCTCATTTTTGCGTCGAAAAAGGTTACGAATAAATAAAAAATACTTATTTACTTCGTAAATTTTGATTCGCTAGAACTAAAACTCTGTCTCCTCATAGGGTGGGGTCTGAGACAGAGGAATTAGACTTTTACAAATGTTGACAAACAAAATTTATCCGACTCTGCGTAAAACATAAATATGTGGGTCAACATTTGTAAAACTCTAATTCCTCTCTCTCAAACCGCACCCTATGGGGGGAGAGGGAGACTTTTAGTTTTAGCGGATCAAAATTTACGAAGTAAATAAGTATTTTTTATTTATTCGTAACCTTTTTCGACGCAAAAATGAGAACATGGATTTTCTTGTATTACAGCGTCGACTACAATGAATCAAAAGAAATCTTTAAGACAAAATGTACGTAGTTTTTTGTGTAGAATCTGATTCTGCAATAAAAAAAGGAGGTCCTCATTTGATATTTTAAAGTTGCCTATCGCCCCACCCCTATGGGGCTGGGGTGACGAGCTAATTTTAGCACCAGCGGATGTCCTCCTCGAAAATAATCAAGTTTGGATTCTACACATTTTTTCGTGTGAAGCTTATTTTTCGAGTTATTCTGGTTTGTCAACTTAAAATTTACATCCTGTATATGAAGGAGCAGCGCCTGTGTTATTAAGAAGCACGATGCAGTTTTACTTCGGGCACATGTGGATGTTAGAAGCAACAGGTGCTGCAGAGATTAGACCCATCAAGAAATATATGGAATGTATTAGTAGATGCGAATATGATCCACCTTCAACTGTATGTTGGAATGACGACACTGAAAAACTTTTAGACGCCGTGACTCGAAACAGGATTTCCAACTTAACACTAGCAGTCATCTCAATAGTTTCGGCCATCCGTGCACAAATAACGGCCAGACACGAAATTCCATATTTTGTCGTCATTATGTCGCAACTTTCACTCGTACGTAACATATATTCTCGTCCACCAGGGACAAATTTGTTGAGAGTTGAGAGCCTGGTGTTGTTGTTGTGGTCTTCAGTCCTGAGACTGGTTTGATGCAGCTCTCCATGCTACTCTATCTTGTGCAAGCTCCTTCATCTCCCAGTACCTACTGCAACCTACATCCTTCTGAATCTGCTTAGTGTATCCATCTCTTGGTCTCCTTCTACGAGTTTTACCCTCCACGCTGCCCTCCAATGCTAAATTTGTGATCCCTTCATGCCTCAGGACATGTCCTACCAATCGATCCCTTCTTCTAGTCAAGTTGCGCCACAAACTTCACTTCTCCCCAATCCTATTCAATACCTCCTCATTAGTTACGTGATCTACCCACATAATCTTCAACATTCTTCTGTAGCACCACATTTCGAAAGCTTCTATTCTCTTTTTGTCCACACTATTTATCGTCCATGTTTCACTTCCATGCATGGCTACACTCCATACAAATACTTTCAGAAACGACTTCCTGACACTTAAATCTATATTCGATGTTAACAAATTTCTCTTCTTCAGAAACGCTTTCCTTGCCATTGCCAGTCTACATTTTATATCCTCTCTACTTCGACCATCATCAGTTATTTTGCTCCCCAAATAGCAAAACTCCTTTACTACTTTAAGTGCCTCATTTCCTAATCTAATTCCCTCAGCATCACCCGACTTAATTCGACTACATTCCAGTAATCGTGTTTTGCTTTTGTTGATGTTCATCTTATATCCTCCTTTCAAGACACACAGCCTGGTATCAGTGAATAAATACGAAATAGGAGTGCCTGAGTTATTAAGGAGTACGATGCAATGTTCCATCGATCATGCACGCATTCCGCATTTATTCACCAATACCAGGTTCTCAATTCCCAATAAATATGTCCTTGCTGGACGGGAATATTGGTAAAGTGCGAAATCAGGCTGCGACGCATAGATGGCGACGTACAAAAGTTTCGGTCTGGTCGTGATTCGCCCGCGGATAGCTGAAGCAGTTAAGGCGATCCATTATGTAAAACGGGAAGTATGGGTTTGTGTTCGGATCCAGCACAGATTTTCATTATCATCATTGCAATATACAGCCGATCCCGGTTCATATTCAGAACTATGAATACATTTCTAGTGTGGATATGGCTCTGAGCACTATGGGACTTAACATCTATAGTCATCAGTCCCCTGGAACTACTTAAACCTCACTAACCTAAGAACATCACACAACACCCAGTCATCACGAGGCAGAGAAAATCTCTGACCTCGCTGGGAATCGAACCCGGGAACCAGGGCGCGGGAAACGAGAACGCTACCGCACGACCACGAGCTGCGGACTAGTGTGGATATTTAATAAACATAATGTTAAAAGAAATTTTACACTGCAGTTCTCCACTAGTAGCGTGGCGAACGTGAGCAAATAATCGAGGATTTTTATTCCCTCGAAACATCTGCGGTAGGGCCAACAATGGCAGTAAACAATTGTGATACCAAAAGAAACCTCCGCTACACAACGCAAGCGTTTACCAGGTGTATGTGGACGTGACGGATCTGGTCGAGGCCGTCTGAACGTGTCCTGAGAGAAGAAGGTGTGCGTGCGGCCTCGGACACCGTCCCTGCCAGAGGGCAGACATCGTCCCGTGCCTCACGCTATGCTGCGTTGTTCGCCAGGTATTGGGGAGAACGGAGGGACACGTCAGAACGCTAAGTGCCGCTGTGACTAGCTGGGTCGGCCGTTACGGAGACACAAGGACGCCCGGCCCAATCACAGTCCAGAAAGCGTGCTGCACTTCCACTTCTCGGCAGGTCTAATCGCCGCAATTACCTCGCAGTGGGCGGGTGACCTGCATGACGGATCCGCTGCTGATCGTCTGTTTTTTTATGTGGCCTGCTGGATTACGACAATGCGTCGTAATTGTGGCGGTCAGGGTGGTCTGGTCGACAGATCCGGTTAAGTGATGAGCAAATCGAAGTTTCTGCCTACTAAAATTAGTCTACAGGGGAGACCAGGGCATATTTATTTTGTGTTAGCAGAAGAGCCAACACCATATTACGAGTGGAAACCGAAATGCGCGCGTTTTAGCTCACGCAGGCTGGCGTGAGGAGGGAAGAACTATACTGACGTGTGGTCTGGAACATGACAAGGAATGAGAATTCAGAAAGCGGCCGTAATTAGTTTGATACTTAACTTTAATCCATTAATAATGAACGGCGCTCTTGACGGTACATGATTCACAATATTATCAGTTCAGAATACATTCTTGAAGTAATTGTAGTAACTGAATATGGTGCCTTGCTAGGTCGTAGCAAATGACGTAGCTGAAGGTTCTGCTTAACTGTCGTCTCTGAAAATGAGAGCCTATGTAGACAGTGAACCATCGCTAGCAAAGTCGGCTGTACAACTGGGGCGGGCTCTAGGGAGTCTCTCTAGACTAGACCTGCCGTGTGGCGGCGCTCGGTCTGCAACCACTGATAGTGGCGACACGCGGGTCCGACGTATGCTAACGGACCGCGGCCGATTTAAAGGCTACCACCTAGCAAGTGTGGTGTCTGGCGGTGACACCACAGTTTATACAGAGAGAGAGTTGTAAAATTACCATAGGATACCGTAGGCTACCGTAGGCAAGTTAAAAAATGGTTCAAATAGCTCTGAGCACTATGGGACTTAACATCTGAGGTCATGAGTTCTCTAGAACGAAACTAACTAAGGACATCACACACATCCATGCCCGAGGCAGGATTCGAACCTGCGACCATAGCAGCCACGTGGTTCCAGACTGAAGCGCCTAGAACCACTCGACCACAGCGGCCGGCCGTAAGCCAAGTGTAAGCTACAGTAGCTCTCCTAGTAGCTTTGGCCAGTTAAGGCTGCACCCGCAGTAGCTCAACATTATGCATGTTGCATAGCTATCAGGCATTATGTCATAAAGATCGGTTTCCTTACATATGGGATCAGCGTCTTACTAGATTCCCCTAAAACCCGGAGGTGGTGAACCGTCTAGAAACTAACTGAAGATACGTATAATGGGCCAGGTAACCTATGGAACATTTTTGTTCTACATAGTTGTCCTGTCTGTCACTTAAAAAATAAACAGTATTTATAGCAAAAGGGAAACTCTCATTGTTCAGTTAAGGTATTATTTGAAAACTATTAATTTGTAGCTTGAAACAGAGGTATGTTGTAGTAAAAATAAATAAAATAATACAGATATATCACATAGCGTCTCAGGAAACGCTATTTCCTCAAAAAAACGTAAAATAAAAGAAAAACACAAAATTTAACAAACACCAGTTCAATACTCAATCGTAGCTAAATAAAACGTATTTATGTTATTTATGAACAACTTTCACACTTATCAATAGTAATATGAAACGCTTGCCTTTGGTCATGATAAAGAACATTCTGCACAGTATAAAATAGCAACAATAATTATAGACATTTTTTCGTTTGTGCTTGTAAACTGTACTGAAATGATTGCTTTAGTTACTCAGAAGCACAGAAGTTAAACGATCAAATAATTTTTATTGTTTATAAAAATGCAATCTATATTATGTAAGGATAGAAAATACGCAATCGACTAAAGCAAGATGATATGCGGTTCTAATTATGTGCAAAAACAAACCAAAAAAAGCCTGCAATAAACTATCGAGGGCTCTCACCAGTTGTGTGAATATCTTTGCGTGAAGAACATATTTGTGCAGGGCGAGTAAATTTTGCTATTAAATATCGACGCACCTAGGTAGCATACTGTTTAGAATTGAAAGTAGATAAATATATGATAGTTGAGAGGAAATTGTTCTACTTCACAAACTAAATTTGTACAATTGAAATGTGAAACTTACAACTGTAGTTTCGAAAGTAATTCAAAGATGGCGATGGGTCAGATTTATGCAGTTCTGTTAGGGCACGTTCATGCACTGTTTTCCATTAACATCCTGATAATCCAGTCAAGGAAACATTAACATAGCAACGGTTGAAAACCCAGTCTACAAAAATTAAAACCACATGAAAAAAACAGGTACAAATTGCTAAAAATGCCATTTGAACCTACTGAATCTCAAGCAGAATGAATATATTCTATGAGGACAGGACGCATATGAGCAAAGAATTCTAACAGTAAGAACAAAGAAAATGTATGTGTGTCTTACGTTATGCTATGTTAACCGGGGTCCTAGAAATGACGGAGAGGCTCCGTCCCCGCCGCAGCCGCAGTAGTCCACAACCCCACGACGACTACCGCAGTCCACTTCACCCCTCCGCCGCCCCACACCGAACCCAGGGTCACTGTGCGATTCGGCACCCGGTGGACCCCCCAGGGAACGTCTAACCTCAATGTTTTCGTGGTAGAGTAATGGTAGTGTACGCGTACGCGGAGAACTTGTTTGCGCAGCAATCGCCGACATAGTGTAGCTGAGGCGGAATAAAGGGAACCAGCCTGCATTCACCAAGGCAGATGGAAAACCGCCTTAAAAACCATCCACAGGCTGGCCGGCTCACCGGACCTCGACACAAATCCGCCGGGTGGATTCGTGCCGGGGACCAGGCGCTCCTTCCCGCCCGGAAAGTAGTGCGTTAGACCGCCCGGTCAACCGGGCGCACTATGTGTGTCTACTTCTGATGTCAGTAGTGTTCTGCCCAAATGCAGGTTTTCGCTTGATAACTCGCTGCGCTCTTCCGCCTTCTCACATATTCTTCATTACCGCGTAATTTCCACTTCCCTTTGCATCGTCCATCATCTTTTATGTCTTCCTGCTCCTCTATCTCCTCCGACTATATAGTGCCTTTGAATTTCCTGCTTAAAACGGTACAACCAATCGAGAAGAAATCAAGAATAGGTCCAGCGCCTTAATTGTAAAAAATGGTCAGATGTTTGTGCCACAGGAAGAAAATTTTTTTCGTATGTACAATTGCGGCTTTAACAATGATCAAGATTAGGCTTTTAATTAGCACTGAACTTTTATGTAGGCCATATTGTGCTAACAGGTGACAGTTCGTCAAAAACTTGTTTACGACAGTATAATTTTTGTATCTCACCATGTTAGTTGGTGGCAGTAATTGTGTAGTTTTGTTCACTTCGAATACAATGTATTTTGAAAACATAAGTAGCGTGGTTTCTTTACTCATTATTACGTTCTATTATAAGTGTGAACGTGCACTCACACATGCGTAAACTCGCCCCATGCCCGGGAAACGTTTATGCTCTTGACTAGGGCCAATATAAAGATTTTTTTGCATTCTTTAATATAACACTGTAATAACATTATAATAACAATGGAACAAGATAACAATTTCAAAACGATAAATCTAACCAAAGAAATTAAAAAAATGCGGGAATTACGAGTAATCCGCACGAATGTGCTCTTGTCTCCACTACGCCCCATCTTAAACATCTGGGAGTCAATAATATGACGTACAAGCAGCATTGCGAGAATATGAGAATGAAGGTGGACGCCAGAAATAACATCCTAAGCAACATCACTGAGAACATGATGCAGTGCTGCCGAGTACACTTTCAGCGACCATAGCTGATGAGTTGCTATACGGCACGCCTCTGCCTCTCACGCGTTGTGTGAAACCATTGTCATTTGTGTATCTCTACCACGGATCCTCAATTTACAATTATTCCGGCACAACTTAGGCACCTCCAGCTGGCGGTCATGAGGCATATACAAGGCGTCCTACCTAACTCTGACACCTCATACACCTCTGAAATGAAATCAATGTGAAAAATACAGTTGGCCACGGTTGCACGAATGTCAGGGGCTCACACAATGGGCAGGATGCCCAATCCGTAAATGTAAAAAAAATCACTTTCACATAAAGCTACGATTTTTTTTAAAAAAAAGCACATTTATCTAAACAAGCTTGGGTTTAGAGCACCTTAGGATGAACACCAAATAATGAGACGTGAATTGTTTAGTTACAACAGGTGATTACTTAATTCAGAGATTGATCGGCAGCATTAAAATTCATCCAGTGCTACCTCAGTGGGTCTACAGTGCTGTAAGCGTGCAATCACATTTTACTTCACACTTAAATCCTGCATACACATCTTGGCGATGCATTATTCGAATCAATAAATTTGTATGACGAGACCTGAAAAATAAATCTTCTACCACCGGTCCCACAAATACGCACAACACAAATGGTGTTTAGCAGGCAGACTCAAACAACCCTTACAACATTAGTAAACCTTCACGAGCTGTTGAATAGTAGATCCACTCAGCTTCGCATGGAAAGAACAAGTAGGAGTCAATAAATTTAACCAGGATGCAGCGGCAGGGCTGTATAGACCTTTCAGCCTAGCTTTGACCGACAGTCTCTTCCAGACAACTGATACAGGATGCGAAAGCGTAGACGCCGTTCATTGTCAACACGTCTACGAACGGCCTTATAATGCGAGCAGCGAAGAGATGGTTCGTTTCAGACAAACGGCCCTCAACCCCAACAAGGTGACGGTATCCCGCCAGATCCAGGTGTTTTCCGACACAAAAGTGGGTCTGTTCCCAACACCGGCGCGCCTCGCCACTTACGTCGTGCTGCTGCTAACCCAAAATCCTCTTGGTTGACCCGAACGGGTCGCCTAGTGGACCACCTTGTAATGGTACTTGAATTACGTAACCATTGCGGCACCTCACCTGAATCTCTCGATACCAGTAATATTCTACTGTGTTTCTGTAAAGTAGTTGACATATTTCTGAGACAACATTCAGATTTGATTTCATTAATGTAGAAGGACTTTGATTCATCGATATGTTTCTATTGCAATGACATTATTCTTGCGTGTATTCTTTCTTTGGTAACTATGATCTTTGACGTACTTGTAACTCTGATTTTTGGGCGCGTAGAAAGTCGGACCTTGAGAAGGTCAAGTCTTGGACGTGATGTTGGAAAGACGCATATTGTAGCTAGTTTATAAAATGTGAACTTTAACAGTGAGGAAGATGTTTTCAAGTATGTTTTGTATTGTAAAGTGATGTTTTGTGTGTTACGTGCCATTGCAACAAAAGCATTAAAAAGGAAGTGTAACTTGAATTCGGAGTGCTGATTATTTTTTTTTTTACATCACCATTGTGCTAACTTTCAAAGGTTTAATCTTCAAGAATGGTTTGTAAAACACGTCTATAAAACTTTTGAATATAGCAGAATAAAACCTAGACCTCTTTGCATCCGAGCTTGGAGTCATCACCACCTAGATTTTCGACGATTGAGCCATGGTTTTACAACGAGACCAGCGTGGGAAACACGAAAAGATGAGTGCCTAGTTTATTCATTATTACATGAAATGGCTTTATTAACTGTGCTCTAATGACACCTGCCACATAATAACTTTGTTGTTGCCCGAAAATGCAGTATTTAGCAGCGTGAGCAACACCACAATCGTTATTAAATTTTGACCTTTATTGTGGTATTGTTGTTAGAACCTCCAGACAAAAGTTACTCTCTGGCAAATGGTTCAAATTCAAATGGCTCTGAGCACTATGGGATTAAAGATCTATGGTTATCAGTCCCTTAGAACTTAGAAGTACTTAAACCTAACTAACCTAAGGACATCACACAACACCCAGTCATCACGAAGCAGAGAAAATCCCTGACCCCGCCGACTCTCTGGCAAAGAGAGTCTGTATTATCACCGACTTCACCAGAGAGGCACAACGTCGGGCGATGCAAAATAAGTCCCAGGAGAGTTCCGTGCGTGGCACAATCCCCCTCCCCCCCTTTGAACTAATTCACGACCGTTCTCCTCGTTGCTTACCACCTTGGAATGAGTAATGTGTTCCCTTATCGATTTACTGCAGTATTTGTCACAAAACAGGCAGGTAACTGGGGAAAGAAAAACTTGGCATCTCTTCAGGTGCGATTTTATCAGCACCATTACTCTGTGCCCAAAAATTTTCAAAGAGAATGTCACTGCCAACGCTCGAAGTGAAGGAATGCCTACTCTTGTTGTAGCGCGCTGCCTGCCTTCTATTCGCAAGCAGATTGCTGAAACTTCCTGACAGATTAAAACTATGTGCAGGACCGAGACTCGAACTCTCCAGAACTGGGGAGTTCGAGTCTCGGCCCGGCACACAGTTTCAATCAGCCAGGAAGTTTAATATCAGCGCACACTCCGCTGCAGAGTGAGAATCTCATTCGGCAAACGGCCCGCAGGCTGTGGCTAAGCCATGTCTCCACAATGTCCAGGAGCACTGGTTCTGCTAAGTTCGTAGCAGAGCTTCTGTGAAGTTTGGAAGCTAGGAGACGAGGTATTTGCAGAACTGAAGCTATGAGGACGGGTCGTAAGTCGTGCTTGGGTAGCTCAGATGGTAAAACACTTACCCGCGCAAGGCAAAGGTCCCCAGTTGTGGTCTCTGCCCGGCACACAGTTTTAATCTGCCAGGAAGTTTCATAAAAGCGCATACTCCGCTGCAGAGTGAAAATGTCGTTCTGGAAGTAGGATGTTGTTCGTAGCGACCTGCCAGTTCTTCCTTATAGTTTCGGAACTACCATCGGTGGGCAATATGTCGCCGATACACCAGATATTAGACGCTGGTGAATTAACAGATACGGAAAAAAGGAGTTAGCAAGAGTAGATCCATGAGCCTGATGGTGCTCAGTATTCAACAAAAAGATCAGGTACCTTATCGACTGGTCCTATCGAGTCTGAGCCTTCGGATCTAGTAAGATAAGGGTAGACTTCAAATAGCTAATAACGCGCTCTGCTTACGGCGGCTGCTGTTGGTATGGCGTAGTATGTACATGGCGGATGGCGTTGCCAAAACAAATCATCTTAAACTCCCTCAGTAGAAGGGCTTTAGCATTACCACTTTCGCACCCTAGTTGCTCAAAAAGTGGAGAAACCGTTAGACAAATAGTGGTCCCATCTGTACTAGCTCAATTCGAAAACGACCAAACGAAAAGAGAGAACGCATCCACCACAACCAGTAAATAATTGTTCCCTTGCCGAGTGTGTGGGAGGGGACCTACGTAGTCAACAAAAAGCTTTACATTTCTTGGAAATAGGTTTAGGCTTAGCATAACGCACTCTTGGCATTGACTTAGCAACCACCTTAGTTAAGTTCGGCCTTTTTAAGTTTTCCCTAATTTTTATAAGAGCCTTAAATATACGTAAGTACCCACCACAGAGGAGTTGGGGATTCATGGAAATAGTTAAATATGGTCGGAAACCGATTGTATGGTAGGTAATGGGTAATACAATATAAAATCCACTTATTGACAAGATCCCCGGGAACATATTCCCACTTTTAAACAGCCCATATTAGCACCTAATCGTGGGTTCTTGATTTGCATTGTACGCTGATTATCAAAAACTGTATGTGATCAAAAGTATACGGACACTCCCAAAACATACGTTTTTCATATTAGGTGGATTGTGCTGCCACCTACTGCCAGGTACTCCATATCAGCGACCTCAGTAGTCATTAGACATCGTGAGAGAGCAGAATGGGGCGCTCTGCAGAGGTCACGGACTTGGAAAGGGGTCAGGTGATTGGGTGTCACTTGTGTCATAAGTCTGTATGCGAGATTTCCAAATTCCTAAACATCCCTATGTCCATTGTTTCCGATGTGATAATGAGGTGGAAACGTGTGCAGTGCAAACAGTAAATTTCGGAGGCGGTGGTGTTATGGTTTGGTCGTGTTTCTCATGGGGAGGGGGGAGGCTTGCACCCCTCGTTGTTTTGCGTGGCACTATCACAGCACAGGCCTACACTGATGTTTTAAAAACCTTCTTGCTTCCCACTGTTGAAGAGCAATTCAGGGATGACGGTTGCCTCTTTCAACATGATCGAGCACCTGTTCATAATGCACGGCCTGTTGCGGAGTGGTTACACGACAATAACATACCTGTATTGGACTGGCCTGCTCTAAGTTCTGACCTGAATCCTATAGACCACCTTTGAGATGTTTTGAACGCCGACAGTGTCAAGTCTCACCGACCAACATCGCTACCTCTCCTCAGTGCAGCACTCGGTGAAGAATGGGCTGCCATTCCCGAGGAAATCTTCCAGCACCTGACTAAACGTATGCCTGCGAGAGTGGAAGCTGTCATCAAGGCTAAGTGTGGACCAACACCATATTGAATTCCAGCATTACCGATGGATTGTGCCACGAACTAGTAAATCGTTTTCACCCAGGTTTCCAGATACTTTTGATGACATAGTGTATATACTGCAAAATCTGATGCACTTGCAGATTGAAAAAAATTATTGGCTAGTTTACTATAGATCTGCCAACCGCCTGTACCATTGTCCACTCTACTACAATCTCTGACCATTCCACTTGCCTGACCAGAACCGCTCGTACCTTCTCTCTCATCATTACGTTGCCGGGTTAGCAAAGCACTTTGCATCTGTACTTTATTAATTTATTACAAGTTCTGGATAACCGACTTCTGTTTGAAGTCAGCAGTTTAATTTTAAAGATCTTGAGTGCCATTGAGCAAAGGATGCGTGAGTGATTGTATCCGAGACACTTGCGCGCAGTAATAACTCTACACTGATGAACCAAAACATGATGACCACTGCCATCGCGACGCAGGACGCCGCCAGGTGGCGTTGCGGGCAAGTGACGCGGTAACAAAAGTATGTAAGCGGAGCAGACACGGACGGGGGAATCACTCTAGCGAAGACATGCGCTGCAAATGGGGAAACCCATCGAGATAAGCGACTTTGACAATGGGCAAGTTATTACTATACAGTGCCTGTGAACGAGTATCCCGCGAACGGTGGATCTGGTCGAATGTGCACGTGCTATTGTCGTGAGCACCAACGGATATCCGCGGAGGGACAGTGAAGCTCCCACTGCGCGTTAGGTGGTTGAATGTCGACGACTCTTCACAGGCCGTGGAGTTCGGAGGTTTGTCTGCTCTGTAAAGTAGAATAGACGGTAATGTGTGGTATTTCTACTAAAAGAGCAAAACGCTGGAGCACGCACAAGTGTTTTCTAGCACACCGTTCATCGTGCATTGTTGAACATGGAGTTCCACAGCAGACCACTCCTATGTCTTCATACACTACTGGCCATTAAAAAAGCTACACGAAGAAGAACTGCGGATTGGAAACTTTCCTCATGTCAGCACGTTGTAGGTGTCGCCACAGACGCCAACCTTGTGTGAATGCTCTGAAAAGCTAATTATTTGCATATCACAGCATCTTCTTCCTGTCGGTTAAATTACGCGTCTCTAGCACGTTATATTCGTGGTGTAGCAATTTTAATGGCAAGTAGTGTATGTTCACCCAAGGACGCCATAACAAATTCGTAGAACCAATTCCCCTTTTCTAAATCCAATGGAACCCATCTGGGTCGTTGTCCGGTGCCATCACCGAGTAGGCAAATCAGCGGCCGCTTAATTGCGACTGAGCGATGTGGCGCAGACGTTAGCACACTGGAATCGTATTCGGGAGGACGACGGTTCAATCCCGCGTCCGGCCTTCCTGATTTAGGTTTCCCGTGATTTCCCTAAATCGCTCCAGGCAAATGCCGGGATGGTTCCTTTGAAAGAGCACGGCATACTTCCTCCCCCATCCTTCCCTAATCCGATGAAACCGATGACCTCGCTATCTGGACTTCTCACCCAAACAACCCAACCCCAACCGCATTATTTGCGTGAATTACGTGACTTGTGCGTAAATATACGGGGTGTTACAAAAATGTACGGCCGGACTTTCAGGAAACATTCCTCACACACAAATAAAGAAAAGATGTTACGTGGACATGTGTCCGGAAACACTTAATTTCCATGTTAGAGCTCATTTTAGTTTCGTCAGTATGTACTGTACTTCCTCGATTCACCGCCAGTTGGCCCAATTGAAGGAAGGTAATGTCGACTTTGGTGCTTGTGTTGACATGCGACTCATTGCTCTACAGTACTAGCATCGAGCACATCAGTACGTAGCATCAACAGGTTAGTGTTCATCACGAACATGGTTTTGCAGGCAGTGCAATGTTTACAAATGCGGAGTTGGAAGATGCGTATAAGATGTATGGATTAGCACGGGGCAATAGCCGTGGCGCGGTACGTTCGTATCGAGAAAGATTTCAAGAACGAAGGTGTCCCGACAGGAAGACGTTCGAAGCAACTGATCGGCGTCTTAGGGAGCACGGAACATTCCAGCCTATGACTCGCGACTGGGGAAGACCTAGAACGACGAGGACACCTGCAATGGACGAGGCAATTCTTCGTCCAGTTGACGATAACCCTAATGTCAGCATCAGAGAAGTTGCTGCTGTACAAGGTAACGTTGACCTCGTATGGAGCGTGCTACGGGAGAACCAGTAGTTTGCGTACCATGCACAGCGTGTGCAGGCACTATCAGCAGCTGATTTGCCTCCACGGGTACACTTCTGCGAATGGTTCATCCAACAATGTGTCAATCCTCATTTCAGTGCAAATCTTCTCTTTACGGATGAGGCTTCATTCCAACGTGATCAAATTGTAAATTTTCACAATCAACACATGTGGGCTGACGAGAATCCGCACGCGATTGTGCAATCACGTCATCAACACAGATTTTCTGTGAACGTTTGGGCAGCCACTGTTGGTGTTGTCTTGATTGGGCCCCATGTTCTTCCAATGCTCAATGGAGCACGTTATCATGATTTCATACGGGATACTCTACCTATGCTGCTAGAACATGTGCCTTTACAAGTACGACACAACATGTGGTTCATGGACGATGGAGCTCCTGCATATTTCAGTCGAAGTGTTCGTACGCTTCTCAACAACAGATCGATGGATTGGTAGAGGCGGACCAATTCCATGGCCTCCACGCTCTCCTGACCTCAACCCTCTTGACTTTCATTTATGGGGGCATTTGAAAGCTCTTGTCTACGCAACCCCGGTACCAAATGTAGAGACTCTTCGTGCTTGTATTGTGGACGGCTGTGATTACGCCATTTTCCAGGGCTGCATCAGTGCATCAGGGCTTCCATGCGACGGAGGGTGGATGCATGTATCCTCGCTAACGGAGGACATTTTGAACATTTCCTGTAACAAAGTGTTTGAAGTCACGCTGGTACGTTCTGTTCCTGTTTGTTTCCATTCCATGATTAATGTCATTTGAAGAGAAGTAATAAAATGAGCTCTAACATGGAAAGTAAGCGTTTCCGGAGGCATGTCCACATAACATATTTTCTTTCTTGTGTGTGAGGAATGTTTCCTGAAAGTTTGGCCGTAACTTTTTGTAACACCCTGTATAATGCCACGTATCTCCACAAACCTACCAACATACTGTAGGATCCCCGATACGCAGGATCAGTGATGTATTTCGTTCCACAGACGGACAAAGAAGCTACTTGTTAAGCAAGTGGTCATTATGTTCTGGGTCACCAGTGTATACTAATTCGTACATGTTCCAGGACGCTACCGCAACACGCACAGTCCGGGCCCACATGACCCACTGTTTCCATGTTGACAATAATGCAGTGCCACAGCACGCCATGGCAGCCGCTGCGATAATTGCGCCACCCTACCATCACCTTCATCTTTACGAATTTCGAGTTCATATAAGATGAACATCAACAAAAGCAAAACGAGAATAATGGAATGTAGTCGAATTAAATCGGGTGATGCTGCGGGAATTAGATTAGGAAATGAGACGCTTAAAGTAGTAAAGGAGTTTTGCTATTTGGGGAGCAAAATAACTGATGATGGTCGAAGTAGAGAGGATATAAGATGTAGACTGGAAATGGCAAGGAAAGCGTTTCTGAAGAAGAGAAATTTGTTAACATCGAGTACAGATTTAAGTGTCAGGAAGTCGTTTCTGAAAGTATTTGTGTGGATTGTAGCCTTGTATGGAAGTGAAACGTGGACGATAAGTAGTTTGGACAAGAAGAGAATAGAAGCTTTCGAAATGTGGTGTTACAGAAGAATGCTGAACATTAGATGCGTAGATCACATAACTAATGAGGAGGTATTGAATAAAACTGGAGAGAAGAGCAATTTGTGGCACAACTTGACTAGAAGAAGGGATCGGTTGGTAGGGCAGTATCTGTGACATCAAGGTATCACCAGTTTAGTACTGGAGGGAAGCGTGGAGGGTAAAAATCGTAGAGGGAGACCAAGAGATGAATACACAAACAGGTTCAGAAGGATGTAGGTTGCAGTAGGTACTGGGAGACGAAGAAGCTTGCTCAGGATAGAGTAGCATGGAGAGCTGCTTCAGACCAGTCTCTGGACTGAAGACGTCAACAACAACATTCCAACGTTTGGTTAGATGATCATCCCAAGCACATTTCTGGCTTCCACATTACATCCACAGTACCTCATGGGTAACCTGCAACGACAGAAGGAACATATTAAGGGCGTTCGCAGTGAGATCACAAGCACTTAAATCGGAAACAAAGTCCTACCACAAGACAGGCTTTAAACCACACCATCTGCTACCAATGGTGCGGTATGAGCTGAAGTAAGTCGTAAAGTATCGGTTTAACATTCATTCAGGCATTATTTTTTCAAAATAACTTCATTAACTAGAAATTCACACTTAGGATTTCCAAAAAAAAAAAAAAAAAAAAAAAAAAAAAAAAAAAAAAAAAAAATCATTGCAGTACACACATTGCTAAATATTAACACTTATCCAACATTGATGGTACATAGGTGTGATACCATGATATCAAATTTAAGCTCAAGACGAGTACAACGACATCAACTAAAAGTTTTTAAATCGCTAAACCGTTAAACAATATTTATTACTATATATTGACAACGCAATCACTGTAAAGGCTCTGGATTATTCACCTATACACTAATGAAAAATTAAACATGGTTTCAAAATACGTTTTAAGTATTTTTGGGTTACTAAGTGCTCACATTACCAACCACTGGATGAATGTAGGCCGCCTAATTGACTCTTTAAATGTCAGTACGTGTACCTTACCTTCACTCTGTCGCCTCGATCACAAAACTGCCAATAAGTACACGGTGGAAAAATGAGAGGAAGAAGAAATAGAATTTGTCAGCTGTACGCCCGAAATTTAATGCGGAAACAACAAGTTGCACATAGTGATGATAATTTGTGCACCATGCATTACGCTGCCTCAGAGCACACTGAAGCGCCAAAGACTCTGGTATAGGCATGTGTATTCAGTTACAGGGGGGTATATGAAATCAGGCAATGCCTCTGTAAGACAAAAAGTGTCTGACGCAGTTGTTAGATCGTTACTGATCGGTTTAAGTGAGTTTGAATTTGGTGTTAAAGCCGGCGCACGAGCGATGGGACACAGCATCTCCGAGGTAGCGATGCAGTGGGGATTTTGCCGTACGATCATTTTATGAGTGTACCGTGAATGTCAGGAATCCGGCGAAACATCAAATCTCCGACATCGCTGTGGCCGGAAAAAGATCCGGCGAGAATGGGACCAACGACGACTGAAGACAATCGTTGAACGTAACGGAAGTGCAACCCTTCCGCAATTTGCTGCATATTTCAATGCTGGGCCACCAATAAGTGTCAGCAATGGAACCACTTAACGAAACATCATCAATATGGGCTTTCGGAGCCGAAGGCCTACTCATGTACCTTTGATGACTGCACGACACAAAGTTTTACACCTCGCCTGGGCCCGTAAACTCCGACTATAAACTTTTGATGATTGCAAACATGTTGCCTGATCGGACGAGTCTCGTTTCAATTTGTATCGAGCGGATGGAGGTGTACGGGTATGGAGACAACCTCATGAATCCATGGATCCTACATGTCAGCAGGGGACTGTTCAATATGGTAGAGGCTCTTAATGGCGTGGAGTGTGTGCAGTTGGAGTGATATAGGACCCCTGATACCTCCAGATACGAATCTGAGAGGTAAAACGTACTTACGCATCCTGTCCGATCACCTGCACCCATTCATGTCCATTTTCCATTCCGACGGACTTGGGCAATTCTAACAGGACAATGCGACACCCCACTCGCCCAGAATTGCTCCAGCAACTCTCTTCTCAGTTTAAACACTTCCGCTGGCCACCAAACTCCGCAGACATGGACGTTACTGAGCGTATCTGGGATGCCTTGCAACGTGCTTTTGAGAAGAGATCTCCACCCCCTCGTACTCTTACGGATTTATCGACAGCCCTGAAGGATTCATGATGTCAGTTGCATCCAGCACTACATCAGACATTAGTCGAGTCGATGCCACGTCGTGTTGCGGCAGTTCTGAGTGCTCGCGGGAGCCCTAAACAATATTTCGCAGTGATACCACTCTCGTGACTAATTGTGCTAAAACATGACATGATACCTCCTGGTAGTAGTTTATGACATTATTTTAAATCTCAGTCTACGTCTACAACTACGCTCTTGAAACCACTGTGAAATGCATGGCAGAGGGTATGGCTCACTGCACCAGTTATGAGGGCTCTTCACGTTCCATTTACGTGTAGAGCGCAGGAAGAATGATTATTTAATTTCACAGAGCATACTGTGGTTAATCGTATCTTATCTTCTCGATTGTTATGGGGGCGATAAGTAGGGCATTGTAGCCTATTTTTAGAATCATCATTTAAAGCCGGTTCTTGAAACTTTGTTAGTAGACTTCCTATGCACAGTTTCAGTCTATGTTCAAGTATCTGGCGTTTCAGTTCTTTCAAAATCTCTGTGACAGTCCCCTGCAGGTCAAAAAAAACTGAGAACATTCGTTCTGCCATTCTCTGTGCATGTTTTTGTAATCCCTGCTGATTCTGTCTGGTATGGTTCCCGCACACGTGAGCTTTGTTGCATCGTGATTCTAGGATGGATCACACATGTGATATATAGGCAGTCTCCTTTGTAGACTGCTTACACTCCCCTAGTATAGTGTTTCATCCATCTTCGGCAACTGTAGACGTATATAATGAAATAATAAGCAACCACCTGCATAAAAGAAATTTAATATCCGTACCGGCTTCGGGCACTTAGTATTCTTGTTCAGAAGGCTAAACCTGTCTCATAATAGCAGCGATGATGTAACCTCCTGAAACCATCTGAAGATGAACCAGAAAAGGTTCGAAAACCGGTTCATGGAATAAATCATAATTATTCAAAAAAGTGACTGGTTGCAGTTTTGTATAACTTATTTACATCTATATCTCATAATTTGAGAGTGTCAACAGTAAGGTGCACGCAGTAAAATGCCATGGTGCTAAAAAATATACAAGAGCAATAAGTAATACAATAGGTTCAGTATTGTATTACTTATTGCTCCTGTATATGTTTTAGGACCATGGATTTTGCTGCGTGCACCTTATTATTGACAATCGCAAATAATACTGTAGGTATAACATTCTGTATAAGCTCACTAATTGCCAGAAACAGGTGAAGAAATCAGATCCCTTTTATGTGACTGATTGCTTGTAATTTCATTTTACTTCCCTAGAATTCTTCTAATAAACCGAAGTCTGCTATCTGCTTTATCCAGAAATGATCCTATGAGATCGTTCCATGTCATGCCCTACTGATACATCCAGGTAATTGAGTTAGTGTAACAGATTCCAACTGTGACCCACTGATATTATATTAATAGGACTCTACGTTCTTCCATTTTGTGAAGTAAACAATTTCATATTTCTGAACATTTAAAACAAGTTGCCAATCTTGCCATTTCGAAATTTTATGAAGTTCTTACTCAACATTTGTGCAACTTCGTTCAGACGGCACTTCATTGTACATAACTGCATCATCTAGGGATAGTCTGAGGTTGCTATCAACACTGCCTGCAAGGTCATTAGTATACAACATTAACATACAACAGTGTTTAAGTTCAGTCAGTAATAATGTGAAAGACTGAAAATAAAAATCTTGTGCCCAGAAATCCTTTAAATTGGCAGAATCTAATTGGGCCATGCACTAGAGTGAGCAGTTTAGCTGCCTAATAATCCATCTCAGCAAAAGACACCCTATACCGCGCTACATATTATGTGCTGTAATTACAGACTGACAGTTTTTGGACTGTTTTCTTTTACCCGTAATGTGAAATCTTATTTCCTGCCAAATTTTATGATTGCAGGTTAAAGGGAACTATCCTATAGGTTCTGATGAGTGAGTTTTCCAGTAGCAAAAAACTGCCGTATCTCTTGATTGCATTGACAGAAGCTTCAATTTTCTACTCTGCCGAGGGAGCGAAAACTTTAGTATGTGACATTCCTTTCATCTCCACTCGTTCCTGAGAAAAAGGGATCTAAACGGTCGAACGCATAGACAGACAGATGAATGACGAGGATTCCGTTCTTCCCGACTGAGATACCGAAGCTTATAAAGACTATCGAAGAACATAAGAGGCGTCGACAGTTGAACTCATCTATAAGTAGTAATGAATCTCGGACATACACACACACTATACATTTTCAGTAGTTAGTTAGTTAGTTGGTTGCGTGTTCCATTGATCAATCACACGGTACGGTAGCCGTTATGATGTGGAGCGTGTCGAGTGCGCAAGCAATGCACATATGAAACAAAATAATGCATGTACTGTATTTACAGATTTATTTATTCCTATTCAAGAATTCATCTATGGTATAGAAGGAGTTGTCAAGGAGATATGATTTCCATTTATTTTTGAAGCTATTACTGCTGTCTGTCAGACACCTTATTTCATCTGGTAATTTGTCGATAATTTTTATAGCAGCATATTTAACCCCTTTCTGTGCGAAAGATAGGTTGAGCAAAGGACAGTGTAAGTCTTTCTTTTTTCTGGTATTATATTCTTGAATATCGCTGTTGTTTTCAAACTGTTCCATGTTGTTTAGAACAAATTTCATTAGTGAGTAGATGTATTGTGGGGCTGTTGTAAGGATTCCCATATATATCAAAAAGTAATTCAAACATTTACTTCAAACTATTACACCTACTTAAAAATTTTTAACAAATATCTCCAAAAGCTCTTGACTGATTTGCTTCTAATTTTAAACGATGCCCTACTAAATGGTCGCATACAGTCAATACACCAACCGAAAATTATGACCAACTACCTAGTAAGTTTCCTTTAATTTACGTCTATGGTCACAAACTTTCTACTAACAGAAATTTTGTGACTGTAGACGTAGATTAAAGGAAACTTATTACATATACGGGTCACTGTTTATTCGCGACGATGTCGCAACTAGTGAAACCTACCTAATAGCCGGTATGTTCGCCTTTGGCACGGATAACAGCTGCGACGCGTCGTGGCATAGAAGCAATGACCCCTTGGTAGGTCGCTGGAGTGAGTTAGCAACCCCATCTCACACACAAATGACCTAATTCCCTTAAATTTCGGAAACGGATGCGATGACCTCTGAGGCCACGTTCAATCTAATTCCAGATGTGTTCGATCAGGTTCAGAACTGCCAAGTTGAGGGGGAGGGGGGGGGGGGGGGAAGGTCAGCACATCAACTGGAACGCCCCATTGTCCTCTTCGAGCCAGTCCATCACACATCTGGTCTTGTGAGATGGCGCATTTTTTTTTTTTTTTGGTCATCAGTCTACTGACTGGTTTGATGCGGCCCGCCACGAATTCCTTTCCTGTGCTAACCTCTTCATCTCAGAGTAGCACTTGCAACCTACGTCTTCAATTATTTGCTTGACGTATTCCAATCTCTGTCTTCCTCTACAGTTTTTGTCCTCTACAGCTCCCTCTAGTACCATGGAAGTCATTCCCTCATGTCTTAGTAGATGTCCTATCATCCTGTCCCTTCTCCTTATCAGTGTTTTCCACATATTCTTTTCCTCTCCGATTCTGCGTAGAACCTCCTCATTCCTTACCTTATCAGTCCACCTAGCTTTCAACATTCCTCTATAGCACCACATCTCAAATGCTTCGATTCTCTTCTGTTCCGGTTTTCCCACAGTCCATGTTTCACTACCATACAATGCTGTACTCCAGACGTACATCCTCAGAAATTTCTTCCTCAAATTGATATTAGTAGACTTCTCTTGGCCAGAAATGCCTTTTTTGCCACAGCGAGTCTTATTTTGATGTCCTCCTTGCTCCGTCCGTCATTGGTTATTTTACTGCCTAGGTAGTAAAATTCCTTAACTTCATTGACTTCGTGACCATCAATCCTGATGTTAAGTTTCTCGCTGTTCTCGTTTCTACTACTTCTCATTACCTTCGTCTTTCTCCGATTTACTCTCAAACCATACTGTGTACTCATTAGACTGTTCATTCCGTTCAGCAGATCATTTAATTCTTCTTCACTTTCACTCAGGATAGCAATGTCATCGTGCATTATCCTGCTGAAATGTAGGGTTTCACGGTGATCGAATGAAGGGTAGAGTAACATTTGAAATGTTACGTCCTCTATTCAAAGTGCCGTCAATGCGAACAAGAGGTGACCGAGACACGCTTCCAATGTGCATTCACCACGATGTTGCCAAACATGGATAAAACCATCATAATGCTGTTAACATAACCTTGATTCATCCGAAAAAATGACGTTTTGCCATTCGTGCACCCAGGTTCGTCGCTGAGTACACCATCGCAGGCACTCCTGTCTGTGATGCAGCGTCAAGGGCAACTGCAGCCACGATCTCCGAGCTGACAGTCCGTGCTGCTGCGAACGTCGTCGAACTGTACGTCCGGATGGTTGTTGTCTTGCAAACGTTGACTCAGGGATCGACACGTGGCTGCACGATCCCTTACAGCCATGCGGATTAGATGCCTTTCATCTCGACTGCTAGTGATACGAGGCCTTAGGGATCCAGCATGGCGTTCTGTATTACCCTCCTGAACCCACTGATTCCATATTCTGCTAACAGTCATTGGACCTCTACCGACGCGAGCAGCAATGTCGCGATACGATAAACCGCAATCGCGATAGGCTACAATCCGACCTTTATCAAAGTCGGAAACGTGATGGTACGCATTTCTCCTCCTTACACGAGGCATCACGACAACGTTTCACCAGGCAACGTCGGTCAACAGCTGTTTGTGTATTAGAAATCGGTTGGAAACGTTCTTCATGTCAGCTCGTTGTAGGTGTCGGCACCGGCGCCAACCTTGTCTGAATGCTGTGAAAAGCTAATCGTTTGCATATCACAGCATCTCCTTCCTGTCGGTTAAATTTCGCGTCTGTAGCACGTCATCTTCGTGGTGTAGCAATTTTAATGGCCAGTAGTGTATTATTTCTCCTTATATGTATATTTTTGAACGTAAGTTGCATGCACAACAATGTGCTGTCTTCTTTTCTTCCTCACAGACAATTATCACAGAACACGGGAGAGATGCATATGTGTCTCATCGGCTAATGATTGGACTGCTACTATAGAATCTGGATTTGCAATAACAATAAACATGGCTGAAGGGGCAGGGGAAGAGAAGATGGGCAGAGGAGTGGGAGGAAGTGGGCATACAGAGCACAAGGGGGAAGACAGACAGACAGAGTGGGATTATGTAATAGACAAAGAGGAGGGAATGACGTCCACAGGGATAGGAGAAAAGAAGATTACGATGTATATCCAACTCCCATTTCTTCTTTTTTTTTGTCATCAGTCTTGAGACTGGTTTGATGCAGCCCGCAACGAATACCTCTCCAGTGCTATCCTCATCATCTCAGAGTAGCACTTGCAACCTACGTCCTCAGTTATTTGCTGGATGTATTCCAATCTCTGTCTTCCTCTACAGTTTTTGACCTCTACAGCTCCCTGTAGTACCATAAAAGTCACTTCTTCATGTCTTAACAGATGTCCTGTTATCCTGTCCCTTCTCCTTATCAGTGTTTTCTTCATATTCCTTTCCCCTCCATTTCTGTGCAGAACCTCCTCATTGCTTACCTTGTCAGTCCACCTAATTTTCAACATTCGTTTGTAGCACCACATCTTAAATGCTTCGATTCTCTTCTCTTACGGTTTTCCCACATTCCATGTTTCACTACCGTACAATGCTGTACTCCAGACGTACATTCTCAGAAATTTCTACCTCAAATTAAAGCCAATATTTGATATTAGTAGACTTCACTTGGCCAGAAATGCCCTGCTTCCCATTGTTAGTCTGCTTTTGATGTCGTCCTTGCTCCGTCCGTTATTGATTATCTTACCGCTTAGGTAGCAGAATTTCTTAACTTTATCTGCTTCGTGACCATCAATCCTGATGTTAAGTTTCTCGCTGTTCTCATTTCTATTAGTTGTCATTACCTTCGTCTTCCTTTGATTTAATCTCAATCCATATTCTCCACTCATTACACTATTCATTCCATTAAGCAGATCATTTAATTCTTCTTCACTTTCGTTCAGGATAGTAATGTCATCAGCAAGTCGTATCATCGACATCCTTTAACCTTGATTCTTAATTCCGCTCCTGAACCTTTTTTTTTATTTCCATCATTGCTTCCTCGAAGCACAGATTGAACAGTAGGAGTGAAAGACTACATCCTTGTCTTACACTCTTTCTGATACGTGCACTTCGTTCTTGGTCGTCCACTCCTATTATTCCCTCTTGGCTATTGTACATATTGTATATGACCCGTCTCTCCCTGTAGCTTACCCCTACATTTTTACGGAATTTCGAACATCTTGCACCATTTTACATTGTCGAGCACTTTCTCCAGGTCGACAAATCCTATAAACTTGTCTTGATTGCCCGCATCTCGTGGTCGTGCGGTAGCGTTCTCGCTTCCCACGCCCGGGTTCGATTCCCGGCGGGGTCAGGGATTTTCTCTGCCTCGTGATGGCTGGGTGTTGTGTGATGTCCTTAGGTTAGTTAGGTTTTAGTAGTTCTATGTACTAGGGGACTGATGACCATAGATGTTAAGTCCCATAGTGCTCAGAGCCATTTGAACCATTTCTTTCTTGATTTTTCTTTAGTCTTGCTTTCGTTATTAACCGCAACATCAGAGTCGCCACTCTCGTGCCTTTGCTTTTCCTAAAGCCAAGCTGATCGTCATCTTACGCATTCTCAGTTTTCTTTTCCATTCTTCTGTGTATTATGCTTGTTGTAAGTAGGCTGTCTGTATGTTGGTAGCGCTATGCAGCGCTGTGCATTAATATGTCTGGTGGCGCAGTGAGCACCCTGTAAGAGACTCTGTGGCTGGTCGCGCTAGCAGTTGGAAGTTAACAGTCAGCCGTGATAGTAGTTGGGGGTGAACCACCAGCAGCGATGGAAGTTGGTCAATAGCCTGCTGTGGTGGACGTTGCGAATAAGTAGTCAGTAGTGATGGAGGTTAGAGGTTAATAATTAGCAGTGTTGGGGGTTTGCAGTATTAGCGCTAGCAGACAGTCTGAATGTATATCAGTCACTGAGATTTATTACTGATGATTATATAATTTTTGAACTGGTTGTCACATTCTTAAGGTAAATACATTGTTTGCTCTGAGAAAAAATTTTTTCCTTCGCGAACCACACGCCTATTAGTAGTTAGAACCTTCAGTAGTTTGAATCTTTTATTTAGCTGGCAGCATTGATGCTTGCTGCACTGGTGTAGTTCGTATAATCAAGATTTTTGTGAGGTAAGTGACTAATGAAATGTATAGGTTATTTCCAAGATTTCTACTGATTCAGGGTCATTCTTTTGTATTAATTATTTGAAGTCAGGTTATCACTTTTGAGTAATCCGATTGCGTTGGGCTAGGATATTGTGGGTCAGTGTTGATATGATAAAGAGTAGCAAAGAGACACTAGGTTCAATTGCACCCAGCAGTTTAAGTAAAAATTTAATAAAGAAGTTTCATTGTAAGCAACTTGGATGCATGAGCTGTGAAGCTGATTGTGCGATAGTTCTCGCACTTGTCAGCTCTTGCCGTCTTCGGAAATGCGTGAATGATGATTTTCGAAATTCAGATGGTATGTCGCCAGACTCATACATTCTACACATCAACGTGAGTAATGGTTTTGCTACCACTTCTCCCAATGATTTTAGAAATTCTGATGGAATGTTATCTATCCCTTCAATCTTATTTGATCTTAAGACCTCCAAATCTCTTTTAAATTCTGATTCTTATACAGGATCCCCCATCTCTTCTAAACCGACTGCTGTTTCTTCTTCAGTCACATCAGACAAATCTTCCCTCTCATGGAGGCTTTTAATGTATTTTTCCACCTGTCCATTCTCTCCTGTGCATATAACAGTGAAATTCCTGATGCACTCTTAATTTTTTCACGTTTTTAATGGTACCGAAGGTTGTATGACAATCCTGTACGCTGAGTCTGTCCTTCCGACAATCATTTCTTTTTAGATATTTTCACATTTTTCCTGCAGCCATTTCGTCTTAGCTTCGCTGCACTTCATATTTACCACATTCATCAGCGACTTGTATTTCGAGTTTTCCGGAACATTTTTGTATTTCCTCTTCCGTTCGATCAACTGAAGTATTTCTTCCGTTATCCATGGTATCTTTGCAGTTACCTTCTTTGTACCTATGTTTTCCTTCCCAACGTCTGTGATGGCCCTTTTTAGAGATGCCCATCCCTCTTCAACTGTACTGTCTCCTGAGCTATTTCTTATTGCTGTATCTATAACCTTAGAGAGACTTCAACCGCATCTCGTCATTCCTTAGTACTTTCGTATCCCACTTCCTTGCGTATTGATTCTTTCTGACCACTGTCTTAAACTTTAGCCTACTGTTCATCACTACTGTATTGTGATACGAGTCTACAATCGAGTATCTGATTTCAGGATCTCAGTCTGACCATGACGTAATGTAAATGAAATATTCCCTTATCACACGGTCTTTTCCAAGTATACCTCCTCCTCTTGTGATTCTTGAACTGGGTATTCACTATTACTAGCTGAAACTTGTTACAGAGCACAATCTGTCTTTGCCCTCTTTCATTCCTTGTCACAATCCCATATTCTCCTGTAACCTTTTCTTCTACACCCCCTACTCCTGCATTCCAGTCCCCCATGACTACTAGCTTTTCTTCCCCCTTTACCTACTGTATTACCCTTTCAATATCCTCATATACTTTCTCTATAAGATAAGAACAACCCTGTCACAGAACTGTTCACAGAAACACACTCTTTGCCCTACGCTACCATT
Organism: Schistocerca americana; assembly: GCF_021461395.2. Classification (NCBI taxonomy): domain Eukaryota; kingdom Metazoa; phylum Arthropoda; class Insecta; order Orthoptera; family Acrididae; genus Schistocerca; species Schistocerca americana. Next base: position 93,668,386 of record NC_060127.1, on the reverse strand, counting down.
CATAACGGACCCTACTGCCGTCACAACATTATCTGCTGCTGTTGACATTACCCTATACTCATCTGGCCAGAAATCCTTGTCTTCTTTCCACTTCACTGACGCCTACTAGATTGAGCTTTTTCAGATTTTCTTTTTTCCCTACCACGTTCAAGCTTCTGATATTCCACGCCCCGACTCGTAGAACGTTATCCTTTCGTTGATTATTCAATCTTTTTCTCATGGTAACCTCCCCCTTGGCAGTCCCCTCCTGAAGATCCGAATGGGGGACTATTCCGGAATCTTTTGCCAATGGAGAGATCATCATGACACTTCTTCAATTACAGGCCACATGTCCTGTGGATACACGTTACGTGTCTTTAATGCAGTGGTTTCCATTGCCTTCTGCATCCTCATGTCGTTGATCATTGCTGATTCTTCCGCCTGTAGGGGCAATTTCCCACCCCTAGGACAAGAGAGTGCCTTGAACCTTTGTCCACTCGTCCGCCCTCTGAAAAGGCCGTTGGCAGAATGAGGCTAACTTCTTGTACCAGAAGTCTTCGGCCGTAAATGCTGATTATTAATCAAAATTTAGGCAGTGGCGGGATTCGAAACCGGTATTGAAAATTTTTTGATTATGATTCAACGACGACACCCCCACAACACGGGTGCTTACACCAACTGCCCTCTATATCATAAACATTCGTTTTCTCTCTTTTTTTTTTTGTCTTTTAATCAGACTCAGTGACAGGAACGCGTGGATGGGTACAGCTAGTCTTGAATAAAGTATGTGACAGCCTACGGTATGTATTTAAAATGGTTTTAATATCCATAAATTACGTCGTTCCTCTTGGTCCACACTTGAAGAAACTAATGGACCTAAGTGCGAATTGCAGAAAAACATGTAGGCGTAAAGGTTGATTTACATTCGAAGTAGTTAGGGTACGCGATTGAGTAGGTGGACGCCTGTATATAAGAAGGGTAGAAGGACGGATCCTCAAAATTACAGACCAATATCCTCAACATCGGTTTGTTGCAGGATTCTCGAACATATTCTAAGTTGGAATAGAATGAATTTCCTTGAGACAGAGAAGTTGCTGTCCATGCATAAGTACGGCTTTAGAAAACATCGCTCCTGCGAAACGCAACTCGGCCTTTTTCACATGATATCTTGCGAACCAGGGATGAAGGGTATCAGACGGATGCCATATTCCTTGACTTCCAGAAAGCGTTTGACTCGGTGCCCCACTGCAGACTCCTAACTAAGGTACGAGCATATGGGATTGGTTCCCAAGTATGTGAGTGGCTCGAAGACTTCTTAAATAATAGAACGCAGTACGTTGTCCTAGATGGTGAGTGTTCATCGGAGGTGAGGATATCATCTGGAATGCCTCAGGGAAGTGTGGTAGGTCCGCTGTTGTTTTCTATCTACGTAAATGATTTTTTGGATAGGGTGGATAGCAACGTGCGGCTGTTTGCTGATGATGCTGTGGTGTACGGGAAGATGTCGTCGTTGAGTGAATGTAGGAGTATACAAGATGACTTGGAAAGGATTTGTGACTGGTGTAAAGAATGGCAGCTAACTCGGAATACAGATAAATGTAAATTAATGCAGATGAATAGGAAAAAGAACCCCGTAATGTTTGAATACTCCATTAGTAGTGTAGCGCTTGACACAGTCACGTCGATTAAATATTTGGGCGTAACATTGCAGAGCGATATGAAGTGGGACAAGCATGTAATGGCAGTTGTGGGGGCGAGTAGGCGTCTTCGGCTCATTGGTAGAATTTTGGGAAGATCTGGTTCATCTGTAAAGGAGACCGCTTATAAAATACTAATACGACTTATTCTTGGGAACTGATCGAGCGTTTGGGATCCCTATCAGGTCGGGTTGAGGGAGGACATAGAAGCGATTCAGAGGCGGGCTGCTAGATTTGTTACTGGTAGGTTTGATCATCACGCCAGTGTTACGGAAATGCTTCAGGAACTCGGGTGGGAGTCTCTAGAGGAAAAGAGGCATTCTTTTCGTGAATCGCTACTGAGGAAATTTAGAGAACCAGCATTTGAGGCTGACTGCAGTACCATTTTACTGCCGCCAACTTACATTTCGCGGAAATCCCACAAAGATAAGATAAGAGAGATTAGGGCTCGTACATCTACATCTACATCCATACTCCGCAAGCAACCTGACGGTGTGTGGCGGAGGGTACCTTGAGTACCTCTATCGGTCCTCCCTTCTATTCCAGTCTCGTATCGTTTGTGGAAAGAAGCATTGTCGGTATGCCTCTGTGTGAGCTCTAATCTCTCTGATTTTATCCTCATGGTCTCTTCGCGAGATATACGTAGTAGGGAGCAATATACTGGTTGACTCCTCGGTACCGAGCTAGTGAGCGTCTCTCCTGCAGAGTCTTCCACTGTAGTTTATCATTTCCGTAACGCTTTCGCGATTACTAAATGATCCTGTAACGAAGCGCGCTGCTCTCCATTGGATCTTCTCTATCTCTTCTATCAACCCTATCTGCTACGGATCCCACACTGCTGAGCAGTATTGAAGCAGTGGGCGAACAAGCGTACTGTAACCTACTTCCTTTGTTTTCGGATTACATTTCCTTAGGATTCTTCCAATGAATCTCAATCTGCTTTACCGACGATCAACTTGATATGATCATTCCATTTTAAATCACTCCTAATGCGTACTCCCAGATAATTTATGGAATTAACTGCTTCCAGTTGCTGACCTGCTATATTGTAGCTAAATGATAAGGGATCTTTCTTTCTATGTATTCGCAGCACGTTACACTTGTCTACATTGAGATTCAATTGCCATTCCCTGCACCATGCGTCAATTCGCTGCAGATCCTCCTGCATTTCAGTACAATTTTTCCATTGTTACAACCTCTCGATATACCACAGCATCATCCGCAAAAAGCGTCAGTGAACTTCCGGTGTCATCCACAAGGTCATTTTGTGTAACGTGAATAGCAACGGTCCTACGACACTCCCCTGCGGCACACCTGAAATCACTCTTACTTCGGAAGACTTTTCTCCATTCAGAATGACATGCTGCGTTCTGTTATCTAGGAACTCTTCAATCCAATCACACAATTGGTCTGATAGTCCATACGCTCTTACTTTATTCATTAAACGAGTGTGGGGAATTGTATCGAACGCCTTGCGGAAGTCAAGAAATACGGCATCTACCTGGGAACCCGTGTCTATGGCCCTCTGAGTCTCGTGGACGAATAGCGCGAGCTGGGTTTCGCACGATCGTCCTTTTCGAACCCCATGCTGATTCCTACAGAGCAGATTTCTAGTTTCCAGAAAAGTCATTATACTCGAACATTATACGTGTTTCAAAATTCTACAACTTATCGACGTTAGAGATATAGTTCCATAGTTCTGTACATCTGTTCGACGTCCTTTTTGAAAACGGGGATGACCTGTGCCCTTTTCCAATCCTTTGGAACGCTACGCTCTTCTAGAGACCTACGGTACACCGCTGCATGAAGGGGGGCAAGTTCTTTCGCGTACGCTGTGTAAAATCGAACTGGTATCTCATCAGGTCCAGCGGACTTTCCTCTTTTGGGCGATTTTAATTGTTTCTCTAGCCGTCTGTCGTCTATTTCGATATCTACCATTTTGTCATCTGTGCGACAATCTAGAAAAGGAGCTACAGTGCAGTCTTCCTCTGTGAAACAGCTTTGGAAAAAGACATTTAGTATTTCGGCCTTTAGTCTGTCATGCTCTGTTTCAGTACCATTTTGGTCACAGAGTGTCTGGACATTTTGTTTTGATCCACCTACCGCTTTGACATAAGACCAAAATTTCTTAGGATTTTCTGCCAAGTTAGTATACAGAACTTTACTTTCGAATTCATTGAACGCCTCTCGCATAGCCCTCCTCACACTACATTTCGCTTCATGTAATTTTTGTTTGTCTGCAAGGCTTTGGCTATGTTTATGTTTGCTGTGAAGTTCCCTTTAATTCCGCAGCAGTTATCTAACTCGGTTGTTGTACCACGGTGGTACAGAGGCATATAGGCAGTCATTTCTCCCTCGTTCTTTTTGGGAGTGGAACAGGGAGAGAAGATGTTAGTTGTGGTACGAGGTACCCTCCGCCACGCACCGTGTGGTGGATTGCGGAGTATGTGTGTAGATGTAGATGAAGGTGATGTTACGAGCTTAAGGGCCTGACAGTCTGCTGACTAAAGGTTCCGAGAAACGGCGAGAACCGGCGGTGTTCGCCGCGGCGGCCAGGGCGACTTTCTCTCTGGCGCGCGTGCTCTCTCCATCCATCACACACGTGAGATAATGCGCGGATCGAGAGCGCGGCTTCTAGCCCGGCTGCCGGAGCCCGCGGGAACACAATGAAAGGCGGCTTTCCGTGAATTAGGAGCCTCTAGGCTAGGCGAGCGCGTGGCGCAACCGGGGTGAAAGGTTCGTCATAGCGTTCACGCAGAAAACTGGAGCAGACGATAGAATAGAGCGATAGGGAAGCGCTTGTGCAATTTGCTCTCTACTGCAGGGAATCGAAATCGGTACTTATGAAACAACACTAGTACTCCACTTAAGTTAATCGGCGAAGCCGGCCGCGGTGGCCGAGCGGTTCTAGGAGCTTCAGTCCGGAACCGCACGACTGCTACGGTCGCAGGTTCGAATCCAGCCTCGGGCACGGATGTGTGTGATGTCCTTAGATTAGTTAGGGTTAAGTAGTTCTAAGCTCTAGGGGACTGATGACCTCAGATGTTAAGTCTCATAGTGCTCAGAGAAATTTGAACCATTTTGAATCGGCGAAGCTACAACCAATGAATATAGTTACTGTTGCTGTGCTTCTCAGCCCGAACACAGGAGTTATCAAGGTCTTCATGACAAGTTATCCTGTGCAAGCCACTTTGTCGCTTGATAGCTGCTGTAACACACACCTTTTCAAATTTTATACTGTACTCACATGAAATGTCGCCCTAAAGAAAGCGTCCGACAGTGTAAAATGGAGAATGATAATAGAAACCTTCACGAAAAAAGTGCAAGTCGAACTCGAGCATTGAGGTAAAAAAATATATATACCGGGTGATCAAAAAGTCAGTATAAATTTGAAAACTGAATAAATCACGGAATAATGTAGATAGAGAGGTACAAATTAATACACATGCTTGGAATAACATGGGGTTTTATTAGAACCAAAAAAATAGAATAGTTCAATAAATGTCCGACATATGGCGCTTCATCTGATCAGAATAGCAATAATTAGCATAACAAAGTAAGACAAAGCAAAGATGATGTTATTTACAGGAAATATTCACTATGTCCACCATCATCCCTCAACAATAGCTGTAGTCGAGGAATAATGTTGTGAACAGCACTGTAAAGCATGTCCGGAGTTATGGTGAGGCATTGGCGTCGGATGTTATCTTTCAGCATCCCTAGAGACGTCGGTCGATCACGATACACTTGCGACTTCAGGTAACCCCAAAGCCAATAATCCCACGGACTGAGGTCTGGGGACCTGGGAGGCCAAGCATGACGAAAGTGGTGGCTGAGCATACGATCATCACCAAAAGACGCGCGGAAGAGATCTTTCACGCGTCTAGCAATATGGGGTGGAGCGCCATCCTGCATAAACATCGTACGTTCCAGCAGGTGTTTATCAGCCAGGCTGGGGATGATGTGATTCTGTAACATATCGGCGTACCTCTCACCCCTCACGGTAGCAGTTACAAAACCAGAATCACGCATTTCCTCGAAGAATAAAGGTACCTTTTTTGTTCTAATAAAACCCCACGTCATTCCAAGCATGTGTGTCAATTTTTACCTCTCTATCTACATTATTACGTGGTATATTAAGTTTTCAAATTTATACTGACTTTTTGATCACCCGGCATATCGACAGGGACTGTGTGTGTGTGTGTGTGTGTGTGTGTGTGTGTGTGTGTGTGTGTGTTCATCCATCCTGGGAACCGAGAATTTCAACGCTTATTGCTTCTTACCTACACTCCTGGAAATTGAAATAAGAACACCGTTAATTCATTGTCCCAGGAAGGGGAAACTTTATTGACACATTCCTGGGGTCAGATACATCACATGATCACACTGACAGAACCACAGGCACATAGACACAGGCAACAGAGAATGCACAATGTCGGCACTAGTACAGTGTATATCCACCTTTCGCAGCAATGCAGGCTGCTATTCTCCCATGGAGACGATCGTAGAAATGCTGGATGTAGTCCTGTGGAACGGCTTGCCATGCCATTTCCACCTGGCGCCTCAGTTGGACCAGCGTTCGTGCTGGACGTGCAGACCGCGTGAGACGACGCTTCATCCAGTCCCAAACATGCTCAATGGGGGACAGATCCGGAGATCTTGCTGGCCAGGGTAGTTGACTTACACCTTCTAGAGCACGTTGGGTGGCACGGGATACATGCGGACGTGCATTGTCCTGTTGGAACAGCAAGTTCCCTTGCCGGTCTAGGAATGGTAGAACGATGGGTTCGATGACGGTTTGGATGTACCGTGCACTATTCAGTGTCCCCTCGACGATCACCAGTGGTGTACGGCCAGTGTAGGAGATCGCTCCCCACACCATGATGCCGGGTGTTGGCCCTGTGTGCCTCGGTCGTATGCAGTCCTGATTGTGGCGCTCACCTGCACGGCGCCAAACACGCATACGACCATCATTGGCACCAAGGCAGAAGCGACTCTCATCGCTGAAGACGACACGTCTCCATTCGTCCCTCCATTCACGCCTGTCGCGACACCACTGGAGGCGGGCTGCACGATGTTAGGGCGTAAGCGGAAGACGGCCTAACGGTGTGCGGGACCGTAGCCCAGCTTCATGGAGACGGTTGCGAATGGTCCTCGCCGATACCCCAGGAGCAACAGTGTCCCTAATTTGCTGGGAAGTGGCGGTGCGGTCCCCTACGGCACTGCGTAGGATCCTACGGTCTTGGCGTGCATCCTTGCGTCGCTGCGGTCCGGTCCCAGGTCGACGGGCACGTGCACCTTCCGCCGACCACTGGCGACAACATCGATGTACTGTGGAGACCTCACGCCCCACGTGTTGAGCAATTCGGCGGTACGTCCACCCGGCCTCCCGCATGCCCATTATACGCCCTCGCTCAAAGTCCGTCAGTTGCACATACGGTTCACGTCCACGCTGTCGCGGCATGCTACCAGTGTTAAAGACTGCTATGGAGCTCCGTATGCCACGGCAAACTGGCTGACACTGACGGCGGCGGTGCACAAATGCTGCGCAGCTAGCGCCATTCGACGGCCAACACCGCGGTTCCTGGTGTGTCCGCTGTGCCGTGCGTGTGATCATTGCTTGTACAGCCCTCTCGCAGTGTCCGGAGCAAGTATGGTGGGTCTGACACACCGGTGTCAATGTGTTCTTTTTTCCATTTCCAGGAGTGTATTTTCGATACAGATACTGAGAGGATATCGGTCCCGCTAATTCCAATCCTGCATGCCCCGTATGAAAATCTCTACAGTAGTTCCTCAGACTAACTCGGCCACACAAACAGAAACTCAAAAGGGACTCCTCAGTTAATATACATTGAAGAATAAGAAAAACTGGTACACCTGCCAAAAGTCATGTAGGGCCTCCCAGAGCACACAGAAGTGCTGCACCACGAAGTGGCATGGACTCGACTAATGTCTGAAGTAGTGCTGGAGGGAACGTGTTATTCACGGACGAATCGGTGTTTGAAGTACCTGAAAGCCATGGCTGAATGTTTGCTCGTCAATGTAGGATTAATCAGTGTATGACGGTAACGGTGAAGTATCGTGGAGGGTCAGACAATGTGTGCGGATGTTTTTCAAGTGATAAAGTCGGTGATCTAGTGAGAGTTAATGGGGCATTAGTGGAGGAAGGATGTCACAGGTTCAACAATGTATTTCCGTCTGGCAAAAGACGTATTGGTCGGATTTGTTGTGCAACCGGATAGTGAGCCCAGAATTATTGGTCGGATTTGTTGTGCAGCCGGAAAATGATCCCAAACATTCTTCTAAACAGTGCAGATCGTAAGTCAATACAAAAGAGAAATGTGGGGAATTAAAGAATATGATATTTCCACGTCAGTCACATGACTTACATGCCATTTAACTCTTACGGGATGAACCTGATAGCAATGTCAGAAGGTCGGGGTGCTCTAATGTCAAAAATTCGTGGAATAAATTACAGACGTTGTGAGTTAACGAGCATTTCGCTCTCATTTAAGTATATGGCCGAAAGAGTCTGCCCTCAGGAACTGTGAAACGAGCCCTGTGTCGTCCAGGACCGTGGGCTACAAAGAGCACAGATTCGCCACGAGATGGGGAAAGTCCACGGGCGTCTATTGTGCCGAACGAGGCCAGGCTGATCGGGTCTAACAGCTGTAGTGTGCGAGTGAGACAGACGAGAACCTACGTCATAGGGAAACCCAGGGAAGCGTAGCAATGTTAAACAAGGCGAACCTAAGATCGGCCATAAAGGGAAACATTTATTAAAACTATTTAGTCGATCTTAACTATCGACATTTCATATAGAAGCGCATCATCAACTCTATAACTTTATTTGTTTAAAAGATGTAGTACATTTAAATTACCAGTATTTTCAGTTAAGCATTAGATCATCATTTTCTCCACACAAAACACATTGAATTGTGATGTCATGACACCCATTTGAATCATTAGGTAACAGAATATTTGTTGTAAAGTTTAGGGCATAATAGTTACTTTCGTTCTTTATTTATTTATCAGAAAGGACATTGGTGCAAGGCTCCTGGCAGTGACATTCAAAGTTAAGAAGTAAATTGTACTGGTTTTGTGTAAAAGTATTTAACAAAGGTGATTATTGTTACTTTATTTAGAACTTGAAAATGGTCAAGGTTTGATTATTTAAATATGTTAAAATGTAAAATAGCGTAGAATAAGCTGTAGCCAATCAGATGGGCGGCTGCAAGAAAGGGATCTGCCCAGTCAGTTGAGCGACGATGTCCGGCGCGCGGGAAACGTGGCCGGGGACGGGCAGAGGGACAATGACGGAGCAGACTCGAAGGCGGGCAGTTCTGGTCTAGACAGCAAAGGGTACAGTTCGGATTGAGACGCGAAAGCCGGCAGTCGGTCTTTAGGCAGTTAGGAGTGAAAAAGACTTACAAAATTTCGCAGTGTGGTGTCTCTGAGCGTCGAACGCCCGCTCGCCTGCTGTGAACTCTCTTTCGTGTAAATATCAAGGTGGAGTATTGGACTTACGTTTCGCGATGAGATTGTGAATGATCGGACTGTATGAAATGGAAATGCGCTCGAGTGTAATAGTAATTCTAAATACGACCACTTTCGCTATTAGTTTGCTTTCTGAATAAACGTTATTCTAACCAAATCTAACTGGTAGGAGCCAACCTCGGGGAAGATCAGTTTGGATTCCGTACTAATGTTGGAACACGTCAGGCAGTGCTGACCCTACGACTTATCTTAGAAAATAGATTAAGGAAAGGCAAACCTACGTTTCTGGCATTTGTAGACTTAGAGAAAGCGTTTCACTACGGTGACTGGAATATTCTCTCTTAAATTCTGAATGTGGCAGGGGTAAAATACAGGGAGCGAAAGGCTATTTACAATTTGTACAGGAACCAGATGGCAGTTATAAGAGTCGAGGGGCATGAAAGGGAAGCAGTGGTTGGGAAGGGAGTGAGACAGGGTTGTAGCCTATCCCCGATGTTATTCAATCTGTATATTGAGCAAGCAGTAAAAGAAACAAAAGAAAAATTCGGAGTAGGAATTAAAATCCATGGAGAACAGATTAAAACATTCAGGTTCGCCGATGACATTTTAATTTTCTCAGAGACTGCAAAGGACCGGGAAGAGCAGCTGAACGGAATGGACAGTGTCTTGAAAGGATGATATAAGATGAACATCAACAAAAGCAAAACGAGGATAATGGAATGTAGTCGAATTAAATCGGGTGATGCTGCGGGAATTACATTAGGAAATGAGACGCTTAAAGTAGTAAATCAGTTTTGCTATTTGGGGAGCAAAATAACTGATGGTGGTCGAAGTAGAAAGGATATAAAATGTAGACTGGCAATGGCAAGCAAAGCGTTTCTGAAGAAGAGAAATTTGTTAACAACGAGTATAAATGTAAGTGTCAGCAAGTCTTTTCTGGAAGTATTTGTATGGAGTGTAGCCATGTATGGAAGTGGAACGTAGACAATAAATAGTTTAGACAAAAAGAGAATAGAAGCTTTCGAAATGTGGTGCTACAGAAGAATGCTGAAGATTAGATAGGTAGATCACATAACTAATGAGGAGGTATTGAATTGAATTGGGGAGAAGAGAAATTTGTGGCACAACTTCACTGGAAGAAGAGACCGATTGGTAGGACATATTCTGAGGCATCAAGGGATCACCAGTTTAGTATTGGAGGGCAAAGCGGAGGGTAAAAATCGTAGAGGGAGACCAAGAGATGAATATACTAAACAGATTCAGAAAGATGCTACTACATGGAGAGCTACATCAAACCAGTCTGCGGACTGAAGACCACAACAACAACAACCAAATCGCTACTCTGTGGCCTACATCATTTATGGGTCGTCAATTTAGTTCCCGAGGTTATTATTACTGTTATTATATGTTACATTAAGTTTGTATTTACGCAAACTTGCCATGAGCGAGACAATTTAACCAAAGAGTCACAAGTGTCTAGTTTAGGGCATATAATGCGACATGTGCGGGTCAACTTCAGTCATTTACCTGTAAAGTTTCCTCTGCCTTCTGATGCAATAGTTCGGGGTGTTCGAAATGATTGGGTGCGAAACTCATCGAAACGTTGCGACAAGACGACACCACCACCCACTTGCGGAGATTTTATATTATGTTCTTTTATGATACTAACATGTCAAAATAGAGCGAGTAAAACTGATTCATGCATAAAGCACGTAGTTTTATAAAGATGCGTAACCTGGGCGGAAGTCCCTCCACAACGAAAAACTGTAGGCGCATGTACAGAAGATGGTTTGGGGCAAAGGCCCGCAAGAAGTGTTTTCAGCACAAATAGACGGAGGTCAGCATCCCACCGGTTAACATTCTGTGTGATGAATCAGGTTAGATTTGCAGCAATACCGGATTAAGTAGGCCTCTGATGTGGATGTTTATTGGCTACTTCGTTTTTGCATTTAATTGTTTAATCTGAACCATAAAAGTCCAGCGCCAAGGCGGCAATTCACTAATCAATTTTACATCAAGGCCAATGGTTGACGATTTTTGCTTTAGCCACAGCAGATCGTCACAGTTACCACTCCCAGTACAAGTTAAGTTTAGTACTGTGTTTGTTTGCATAGTCCAGTAATTTGCTTAACAACACTGATTTATTCTTCGGTCATTTACTGTATAGGTTGCACTTCCTGCTGATGAAAGATCTTCGAGCGTCCTAAATCACTGAACTGCAGAATCACTGCTGTTTTACAAGTGTTTAGTAGCTTTCGTAGAGGAATAATTTCCTCAAGCGTTTAGTTAATCTTTTGGATGAAATACTCCACGTGATCGGTGAAGTGAATAGTTACAGTATTTCAAAAGAACGTGTGCAAAGAATATGGCTTAATTACAGCATTTGATTTTCTTGCTTTGTGCAAATTTTGATTACCATTGAAAGTAAGTGAATAGTGTTGTGATTATAAGAAGCAATAATAGGTCATTACAGTTTGATTCATACACAGTTATTATCTACTTTGCACGTTTGTGACAGTGCCATTATTCATATACTTGTGTTTAAATGTGCATCTTTATTGGGTTTGATCAGAAGGGTTGTACTAATCCCAATCAGTATACAAAACAGTTTTGACGTCCTCCTCTCGCCGCTCCCCCATCCTCATAGCAAATGTTGAACCAGTAATTTAGTAATTCTTAAAGTGGAAGTACTTTTTAAACACAATAATCTTTGGAGAGAAATTTGTGTTCTCATGAGTATAACTGTCAACAATTTATTGACACCTTAACAAATTCAGTGTTCCAACATTGCACTTACGCTTCACACAGTGCAAAGACTTACATGTTCCACTTGGAAACGAATAATAATAATGTTAGCTAGCACAACTCTTTGATAATCATTTTTATATTAACGTCTTTCATTTGTAAAGCTTTAAATCCACATGGTGTCCAATTTAGCTTCACTCCTCACTTATTAAAAGGGACTGTGTAACGAGCACTATCTTTTTCCCTCTGAAACAGACGGTGTTCGTTAGTATCAACTTTTGTCTGTGCTCCTCATCAACAGTAACTGCCAGGTTGTTCAACTGTTTCGCGTCCAGTTTGCAATAGAAATTTCTGTTCCAAGTAAAATCAGTTTTTTGATTAACGATGTATCCATTTGGAATCACATTGCCTAATTAGGCTGGCGACAGTTTTACATTTGCACGGCTACAGATTTACTTTAGAACTTGAATAACATTGGTATGACACCCTCTAGTGTAACGACTGCTCTCTTTCAAAATGTAATCTTTCAGGTGCGAAGCTGTGTACGATTGATGTCCATTAGATCACGACGTCAGCTTTTAATTCCGGAAGTAGTAGTAACATTATCGGGAATTTACACACGCGTTAGTAACCGGTAGCGTTACACATTTTACATGATTCGGCAATTTCGGTCGTAGATCCATTCTATAAATCAAAAGTACAAATTACAAATATAGTATATCTTCATTAAAAGATTTTGGTTTCCTGGCATACAAAAATTTTCTAACTGAGGATAAAATTCAGACAGCCAGTACGCGAGAGAACTTCTCAGATTGAGAAGGTACGCCATAATATTTACGTCAGTACAAAATCGGACCAGTACTTGAATAATGATAACAAAATCAGCAGCTGTATTTGACTCTAGCGTTTTTTGTTCTTTTTAACACATACTATCGGTTTCGACACCATATGGCCTCACCTTCAGGCCACCAACGCAAACTGCCATCCACCACCGTTTTCATGTGCACCGAACAGAATCGTAGGCAGCGGGCCAAAATTAACTGGATTCCGTAGCCCAGCATGGTCAGACGACCAAAGAACCCTCTCTTAAAGTTGTTCTATACACGTAAATGATTTAGCGGAAATGCTGTGCAGCAATCTGTGGTGTTTTGCTGATGATGCTTTGGTGTACGGTAAGGTGTCGAAGTTGAGTGACTGCAAGAAGATACGTGATTACTTAGAGAAAATTTCTAGTTCTAAATGTGAAAGAATGTGAGTTGATGAGGATGAGTAGGAAGAAAAAACCTGTAATGTTCGGTTACAGTATTACTGGGGTCCCACTTGACACAGTCAAGCCGTTTAAATATCTGGGCGTAACGCTGCAAAGAGATATGAAATGGAAAAAGCATGTAAGAATGGTCGACTTCCGTTTATTGGGAGAATTTTAGGAAAGAGTGGTTCACTTGTAAAGGAGACCGCCTATAGGACGCTGGTGCAAACAGTTTTTGAGTGTTGCTCCAGAATTTTGGATCGGTACAAGTCGGATTGAAGGAAGAAGTCGAAGCAATTCAAAGGCGGGCTGCTAGATTTGTTACTGGTGCCTTAGAACAACACGTAAGTGTTACGGAGATGCTTCAGGAACCTAAATGGGAATCTCTGGAGGGAAGGTGATGTTCTATTCGAGAAACACTAGCGAGAAAATTTATAAAACCGTCATTTGAAGCTGACTGCCGAACGATTCTCCTGCCGCCAATATACATTGCGCGTAAGGACCACGAAAGTAAGATTCGAGAAATTTTGGTTCATACGGAGGCATGTAGAAAGCTGCTTTTCCTCGCTCTATCTGCGATTGGAAGCAGAAAGATAATGACTGGTAGTGGTACATGTTACCCTCCGCCAAGCACCATATGTGGCTTGCGGAAAGTCTATGTAGATCTAGATGTAGATGACTCCAGGCACTGCCATTGGATCAATACACACTGAGGTGACAAATGTCCCAATATCGCGTCGGACCTCCTTTTACCCGGAATAGTACAGCAACGCAACTTAGTATGGGCTCAACAAGTCACTGAAAGTCCCCTAAAAAAATATTAAGCCACGCTGCCTCTACAGTCGTCCATAATGCGAAAGCGTTGCGAGTGCAGGAATTTGGGCAGAAAGGACCTATCGATTACGCCCCATAAATATTCGACGGGATTTATGTCGGCCGAACTGGGTGACCAAATCATTCGCTGGAACTGTGCAGGATGTTGATCAAACCAATCGCGAACAGATCCTCCCCGGTTTCATGTCACACTGTCAGCCATAAAAATTCCATCGTGGTTTGGGAACAAGAAATCCATGAATAGCTGCAGTTGGTCTCCAGGTAGCCGAAGATGACCATTTCCAGTCAGTGATCGGTTGAGTTAGACCAGAGGACCCAGTCCATCGCACGCAAACAATATCCAACTTGCACAGTGCCTTCTTGACAACTTGGGCCCTTGGTCTTGTGGGGTCTGTGCCACAATCGAACCCTACCATCTGCTCTTATTAACGCAAATCGGGACTCATCTGGTAAGGCCACGTTTTTCCAGTTGTCTAAGGTCTAACTGATCTGGGAACCTGCCCAGAAGAGGTGCTGCAAGCGATGTCATGCTGTTAACAAAGACACTCATGTCTCTCGTCCGCTGCAATAGCCCAGTAACGCCAAGCCTCGTTTCACCGTCATAACGGATACGTTTGTAATGCGTCTCACATTGAATGCTGCAGTTTTTTCCGCTATGTTGCTTGTCTGTTACCACTGACAACCCTACACAAACGCCATCTGCTCTCGGTCGTTAAGTGAAGGCCATCCACCACTGCATTGTCTGTCGTGAGAGGCAATGCCTGGAATTCGGTATTCTCGGTACGCTCTTGACACTGTGGATATCAGGATTTTGAATTACCTAACGATTTCCGAAATGGAATGACCTATGCGTCTAGCTCCTACTACTTTTCCGAGTTCCAGGTCTGTAAATTCCCGTCCGACATCTTTCCGCATGAACGACCTGAGTACAAGTGACAGCTCCACCAATGTACTACACTTTTATACATTGTGCAGACGATACTATCGCCTTCTGTGTATCTCTATCCCATGACTCTTTTTCACACCAATGTAAGTACAACGCTGCAACCCCGCCAGAGACGGCGGAGACGCCTATCGAGAGCGCAAGTGTTTTATTCGACACTGAGACAATTTTAATGAAGCTTGCTACAATGGAAGACTCTGAGGACGCAGTATCCACGTGGGCCACAGAACGTATCCCTAAAATTATATTATTGTAAAACACATAGATCACGAGATGTGACATCATACACACTGAGACTGGTGAAAAACTTCCTCATGGTTACAGCAGAGTGCAGGTTGATCGGACTGTCTTCATTGTAATGAGAGCACTTAGCGACTTACAAGAAATTTTCAACATAGTACACACACCAAAAAAAGTTTTGCATCACCCTGGTTCCCAGAACTCCCGATGACAGACGTTGACTGTGGCTATTGCATCATAGACACAGTCCTTTTGACTGTTCAGAGATGTCGCTAAACCCGTCCAAAGATGTAAACAACCATGCATGAGCAGCGCCTTTCAGACAGATGGGGTCCGACAGCCAATCAGTTCGAGTCATTCTAGCAGGAAGCAGGTACAAGGCCCATGTTGCCTGTAGTACAACCATGCCTAGACGGTCAACACAGCCGTTCAATCGCGTCCTCATTGTTAATTTGTGCCAGGAAGGGCTCTCAACAAGGGAAGTGTCCAGGCGTCTCGGAGTGAACCAAAGCGATGTTGTTCGGACATGGAGGAGATACAGAGAGACCATAACTGTCGATGACATGCCTCGCTCAGCCCGCCCAAGGGCCACTACTGCAGTGGATGACCGCTACCTACGAATTACGAAAAAGCAGGAACCCTGACAGCAACGACTACATTGAATAATTCTTTTGGTGCAGCCACAGGACGCCGTGTTACGAGGCCTGTTCAGAAAGTAAGCTCCGATTGATTGCCAAATTGAAACCACAGTGAACATCAGAAATGTTTTACTTGTAACAATTAGCTACACCTTTCAGCTACTTCTCTACGTAGTCGCCGTTCTGACTTAGACTTTTGTCATAGCGTTGTACCAACTTTTCAATAGCCTCATCATAGAAGGCAGCCGCCAGTGCTTTCCGCCAATTCTCCACGCTGGCCTACACCTCGTTGTCTGTGTCAAAATGTTGTCTTCAAAGGCAGCGGTTCATGTGACCAGAGATGAAACTCAGGGGGAGACAATTGCGGACTGTATTGTGGGTAATCTCACATTTCCATTTGAAAACGATGCAGGAGCATCTTCATTGCCCCTGCAGAATGCGGCTGAGAATTGTCTTGAAGAAGAAACAGCACGACAGTTATGTAATGTTAGCTGCATAGCTTCAGGCGAAATTTCTCACCAGGCCCTCGTACTTGGCGGCAGACACTATTTTCTAGACATCTTTACGCACTCACTGCGAGCTCAGAAATGAGAAGAGCGACGTGATGCTAACTGGGGTTATAGTAGAGACACTACCCAACACATCTGTGCAAAGCTTTATCGGATTTTCATAGTCGTTTCCATTTCGCGACCGATCGGAGCTTACTTTCTGAACGCCCCTCGTATAACTCGAACTGTCTGCAGTAGGCTGCATGATGCGCAACTTCACTCCCGACGACCATGGCGAGGTCCATCTTTACAGCCACACCACCATGCTGCGCGGTACAAATGGGCCCAACAACATGCCAAGTGGACCGCTCAGGATTTGCATCACGTTCTCTTCACCAATTAGTGTTGCATATGCCTTCGACCAGACAATCCACGGACACGTGTTTGGAGGTAACCCAGTCAGGCTGAACGCCTTAGACACACTGTCCAGCGAGTGCAACAAGGTGGAGGTTCACTGCTGTTTTGGGGTGGCATTATGTGGGTCCGACGTACGCCGCTGGCAGTCATGGAATGCACCTTAAGGGCTGTACGATACGTGAATGCCATCCTGCGACCGATAGTGCAACCACATCGGTAGCATACTAGCGAGGCATTCGTCTTCATAGACGACAATTGGCGTCCCCATCGTGCACATCTTGTGAATGACTCCCTTCAGGATGACGACATCGCTCGACTAGAGTGGTCCAGACATGAACACCATCGAACATGCCTGGGATAGATTGAAAAGGACTGTATGGACGACGTGACCCACCAACCACTCTGAGGGATCTCCACCTAATCGCCGTTGAGAAGTGGGACAATCTGGACCAACAGTGCCTCGATGAACTTGTGGATAGCATGCCACAACGAATACAGGCACGCATCAGTGCAAGATGACGTGCTACTGGGTATTATGTGTACAGCAGTATGGACCGCCACGTCTCGCTGTATGGTGGTAGAACGTGCAATGTGTGGTTTTCATGAGAAATAAAAAGGGCGGAAATAATGCTTATGTTGATCTCTATCCCAATGTTCTGCACAGGTTCCGCAACTCTCGGAACCGAGGTGAAGCAAAACTTTTTTTTATGCGTGTATAAAAGGGGGGGGGGAAATAAAAAATAATAGGAAAGTACATAGATTTGTAGTAGAGACTCCACCACCTAGCTGTCATGGGTGTCAGGGCTCAGCGGTTCTCGGCCGGCACATTCGAGGTAGGGTACTAAACATATCTTCAATAGTCATTTAATAAATGTGTTTTTACTACTCCTGTATTTCGTGTGTAACAGGTCATATGTACTTTTCACAAGGCATAACCGGGACAGTATTTGTATATCTTTGACTTGCTTATTTGTAAGTGTTGTGTGCTTGGTGTTAGTGTTGTCTAAAAGTAAACGTTATCTAAGGTTAGTAATCAATTGCATCATCTTCATTAAAGGTATTACTTTACCTTGGCTTAATAAAAAATTGTACCATTTAATTAGACGAATTTTTCAAGACGTTTCTACCTTTATTAAAGTATTTTATGACGGTTCATCCATTTTCGTGTTCCTAAGATTATCTTATTTCTAGGTCTGTACATTAATCCTCAATAACACGCTAGTATGAATCGGGCAGCATATTGGACTCACTTTCTTCGGCCTTCTTTTTATCAGTTTTCTGACTGGTTTGTTGCGGCCCTGCACGGATTCCTCTCCTGCGTCAGCCTCTTCAGAGAAGCACTTGTAACCTATGAGTGCATCCTCAATTATTTGCTGGGTGTATTCTAATCTCTGTCTTTCTCAACAGTTTCTACCCTTACCATAGCTAGCCCTAGTACCGTGGAAGTTATTCCCTGATGACTTTAATCCTGTTCTTTGACCCTGTCAGTGTTTTTTATATTCTCTTTTGATCTCGGAGTCTGTGCAGAACCTCATCATTTCTTATCCTATCAGTACACTTAATTTTCAACATTCACCTGCAACGCCAGATCTCAGATGCTTCATTCTCACATATGTCTCATGAAATGACCCCAACCAGAAAATTCGGGACACTCGAGCTAATACAGAGGTTTCCCAGCAAACATTCTTCCATTTTACAATGGTACAGGGAAGGTGTGATCAGCCACTGAAAGTACATCTTGCTAGACATAGTAGGGCACCATATAGAGACAGCTGTACGCACCCAACAGTAAGGTGGCTAACACAGTATATATGGATCCATATAAAATCATGGTGGCTTACAGAGTGTTGAATACCCTTTTTATAGTCACGTGTGCAGCACTCACATTGATGTAGCTCAAGAATTGGAGCAGCGAATTGTACATTTGTGAGAAGCTTTACGAGATAATAACGGGTTTTTGGAACGAATTCGTCAAGTCACTGCAGAAACGAGTACAATTTTGCGCCCAAATATGGGAACGACAGGTGGACACACCTCCTTCAACGGGTAGTACCATGTACTATAAACTGTAGGTGGTAACGTGCTGTACTCCTTGTTAACCTAGGAAGTCAGTGCATTTGACACCAGTTGGACGGGACCTTAATCGGAAAATTCCTATTATATTTGAGCTGACGAGGAATATATTTCACACTGAAGTTAACAGCGGCTTAAAACCACAGAGTAATCTCGCAAATAGCTTGTGTGCACAGCCATGATTAACAGAAAGTTTTTGCTTTTATTACAGGGGGTAACGAATTTGACCAAGTTCCTATTGATCTTAGTTATTCTATTGTATATATTTGTCTTAGACACGTTAATTCCAATATTTAGGCGTAATTTTAACACATTCAATTTGACTTTGACTTTCGTTGTATCTGACTGTGCCAAGAGGGCCGAACTGTGGATTGATCTTTGCTGATGAAAGGCGATTAGAGAGGTGGAACAGGCTTACCTCGGTTTTAGAAACATCTGGTCTCAGTCGCCATATCTCAAAATACTCATAAAGTTTAGCAAGGCTGTTCGTTAGGAATTCTTCACATTCAGAAAGGTCTCACTCTGATATGAAATTGCCAGGTCGTCTGCGTATTGGAATTTTCGGCAGGTCAAATTCGGCAGGTCAGCTGTGTAGACGTTGAATAACACTGGAGCAAGAACAGAGCCCTGAGGTAATCTGTCACTGAGTACATACCATCTGATTTTCTCTTCACCTTGATGTACTTTAAACCACCTATTGATTAACATGTTACTTAAGAGATTGCCTAATGTTTTGCAAGGTATTGCTCTCAAAAATTTCAAGAATAGGCCCCCGTGCTACATCGTGTCATAAGCTGCTGACAGGCCAATGAACACTACTTCTTTTGGTATCCAGATTCTATGTGAGTAGTCAAGGAGAGCACTTGCTCACAGCAGCTTCTATAAGGTCTGAATCCAGCTTGTTCAGGTGGTATCATAGCATTAATTTGATCTTGGATTCGGTTTAGAATCATTCTTTCCAATAACTTATAAGCACAAGTAGAGATATTGGGAGGAATTGTTCTGCAGCTGTTCCCTCTTTCCCTGGCTTTTTGATAGCGATAACTTTTGCTCTTTTAAATTTTTTGGGTAATGTCGTTGTACGAAGAATTTCGTTAAAAAGACAAACTAGCCAATTTCGCGTTACCAGTCCACTGTGCACCAAAAGTTCAGGGTAGAGCCCATCTGCACCTCCAGCTTTTCTACCTTTCGTATGCTTATGGGCTGTCTCCAGTTCAGTGATTGTAAATGGAGAAGAGAATTCCGGGCTATGTTACAGAGATTTCTTGATTTCCGTAAGCTCTCTCTTTACTTGCCGAAGATTTGCTTTATTTGTTGGGACCTTGGAAACTCTCACTAAGTGACTGGCGATTGAGTCGCATGAGACCGTTGAGTTTTCTTTGTTGTGGGGAGGGTCTTCTCCAAGTTTGTGAATCAGTATCCATGCTTTTTTACTGGAGTGTGTGAAATCGAGGTCCCTTGTATTTTTATGCCATTTTTCTCTCCTTTGTTCATTCAAGGAATTCATAAAGTTCGTATTCCAACAGCGATTACGAAATTAACAACAAAATGAAACACTATACAAACGGCACTGTTCAGAGCCAACCTGGAAACGTGCTCAGAATATGTCAACTTAATGTTGAGAGACTGTCCAGAAATAAGGGCGAAATACTATCTAAAATTTTGAGAGAGTATAGTGTGGACGTCTTAGCTCTGCGAGAGACTCATACTGAAGATGACAACGCTCTGTGGAAGCGAGGGCGCATCCCAGGCTATAAATTAGTGTCCCGAATTAACCACCCTCAATATGGAGTTGCCAGCTTTGTCCGCAACAACTTCAAGGATGTCTCAGTTATCCTCGAGGAGAAATCAGACAAAGAAAACGTGATGGTAGCGGTGATTCAGATCGGAAATATAAAAATAGCAAATGATGTACGCGATTTTAAAAGCCATAGTTATGAGTGGGGCTATGACGAAAATGATGAAAATGGTAGAAGTCTGGCAGAATGAACGGAAGCAAATATCTTACAGCTCCATTATGATGCAAAGAGAAAAGGCACATCAGGTCAGGAAGATGGGGTAGAGAGAGCACACCTGGCCTCTGCCTGTCAACTATGGACCCTTAGGAGAGTAGTAGCGGAACTATCATCAGGAAGGTCCTGCATCACTTTCCCAGAAGCCTACATCGCACCATTCTCATCTCCTACGGGCTACACATTCCCCCACTGCGAACTTCTCCTGTATCCCGCTGGAACTTACAAAAAGCAGATTGGGATAAATTTTCTAAATTGTTAGACGAGTCAATAACACAGGTCCCTGCACTTACAAAATCATACTTAAAGCTTTTAAAGATCGTAATATCTACTGCTAAAAAGAACATACCCAGAGGATGCCAGGAAGAATACATTCCTGGCTGGAATGAAGAGATCAACCAGCTGTTTAACCAATTCAAGGAAAGTGGAGACCAAGAGACGACTACAATGATGTAATTGTTTCTCTTACGATGTTAAATTTCACAAAATAGTTAGGTAAAATTTACACAAACGCCGGTTTTACAATTTGTAGGCGCTCAGTTAAGCCGGTGGCGTAATAAGGCCAGTCAATGAAAATAAAGAAAAGTCAAATGTGGGATATAATTACTACACTTGCAAATTTTCGTACAGTGGTAGGTGAGAGCTCGAAGAACAACAACATAGTAGATACCCTGACCGGTGGAGGCTGAGTGTAATAGTGGGGATGAGTTCTAAGGTCACTATCGTAATTTTTCGTTGAATAACTTGAAAATTACGGCCTCTAGTGAAAATGTATCCCAGTACAAAGTTTAACTACATTAAATTTCCTACAATAATGTCCACTTCAATTCTCAGCAGTTTTCGTCTAGCGAGCCAGAAAATATGAAAACGTCGCGCATCATTTATGAAGGCCGGATATAACATCGCGTGTTGCATAAAACCACATCGGTAGGCTAACCTGGATCGCCCTGAATGCAGTGACGTCAGGTGTCTGGGTATACAAATCATTCACACAAAGACCAACTATTTGATATAATGAACTATGAAAAAAAATCTGTTGTTTCATGGAAGGTGCTGTCATCTACAGCGCCGAAACAATACTGTAATAATACACTACTGGCCATTATAATTGCTACACCTCGAGGATGACATGTTAGAGACGCGAAATTTAACCGACAGGAAGAAGATACTGTGATATGCAAATGATTAGCTTTTCAGAGCACACACACAACGTTGGCGCCGGTGGCGACACCTACAACGTACTGACATGAAGAAAGTTTCCAACCGATTTCTCATACACAAACAGCAGTTGAACGGCGTTGCCTAGTGAAACATTGTCGTGATGCCTCGTGTAAGCAGGAGAAATGCGTACCATCACGATTCCGACTTTGATAAAGCTCGGATTGTAGCCTATCGCGATTGATGTTCATCGTATCGCGACATTGCTGCTCCTATTGGACGAGATCCAATGACTGTTAGCAGAATATGGAATCCGTGGGTTCAGGAGGGTAATACGAAACGCCGTGCTGGATCCCAACGGCCTCATATCACTAGCAGTCGAGATGACAGGCATCTTATCCGCATGGGTGTAAGGGATCGTGCAGCCACGTCTCGATCCCTGAGTCAACAGATGGGGACGTTTGCAAGACAACAACCATCTGCACGACCAGTTCGACGACGTGTGCAGCAGCATGGCCTATCAGCTCGGAGACGTGGCTGCGGTTACCCTTGACGCTGCATCACAGACGGGAGCGCCCGCGATGGTGTTCTCAACGACGAACCTGGATGCACGAATGGCAAAATGTTATTTTTTCGAATGAATCCGGGTTCTGTTTACAGCGTCATGATGGTCGCATCCATGTTTGGCGACATCGCGGTGAACGCACGTTGGAAGCGTGTATTCGTCATCGCCATACTGGCGTATCATCCGGCTTGATGGTATGGAGTGCCACTGGTTACACGTCTCGGTCACCTCTTGTTCGCATTGACGGCACTTTGAACAGTGGACGTTCTATTTCAGATGTGTTACGACCCATGGCTCTACCCTTCATTCGATCCCTGTGAAACCCTACATTTCAGCAGGATAATGCACGACCGCGTGTTGCAGGTCCTGTACGGGCCTTTCTGGATACAGAAAATGTTCAGCTGCTGCCCTGGCCAGCACATTCTCAAGATTTCTCACCAATTTAAAAGGTCTGGTCAATGGTGACCGAGCAACTGGCTCGTCACAATACGCCAGTCACTTCTCTTGATGAACTGTGGTATCGTGTTGAAGCAGCATGGGCAGCTGTACCTGTACACGCCATCGAAGCTCTGTTTGACTCAATGCCCAGGCGTATGAAGGCCGTTATTACGGCCAGAGGTGGTTGTTCTGGGTACTGATTTCTCAGGATCTATGCACTCAACTTGCGTGAAAATGTAATCACATGTCAGTTCTAGTGTAATAAATTTGTCCAAAGATTACTCGTTTATCATCTGCATTTCTTCTTTATGTAGCAATGTTAATGGCCTGTAGTATACTTCTTAGGTAGTAGTAGTACATGACTGAATTTTGCAAGGAATGGTGAATGGAGACTCTTTTCCAGCGCTAGCAAACACTGCGAACCAGGAATTTGTCGTAAAAAAGTGCCAGGTACAGTTTTGAACGGGAGTTTAAGGAGGTGCTGGATGACACGCGAAAGTAGTGTCTGCCACAAGGCCATATAGCGAGTTGTGTAGAACCGGGATCTTGGAACGGGCGCGATATGCGACAAGAGTTGTGGAAATGGCGAAGCCAGTCGGCGTGATGAGGGATGTGGTGAAAGGGCGACATCCTGGTTTATACTGCACACACTTCTCCTTTAGCACATAACGTATATTATAGTCAGTTGGTGTTTGGAAAGTTCTATCGGGGTAACATCTGAGCTACTTTAGCAGTTCTCTCAAGGTAAGGCTACGTCTTGAGGTAGATTATTACGGGCTATAGAAATTTATGTTGCCGACAGTATAGCCCAGCAATAGTCACTGTTTCCCAGCAGTGGTTGTGGCAGTATATTTGAGGACCGTAAGTTTTTTCCACGTGCCTCACTATGGCTAAGAGAGTATTAGTGCTAGGGAAAGGAGGTACGCAGTTGTTAGTATCCCTCTCATAGGTCCATGTACGTATTTTTAATTTAATGACGACATTTACAGCAGAGCTATGGAGTAGCTGTGAGTAGTCATTTATCGTCCATACTCGCCCATTTGTTCATGGAGGGCGTAGAGGACAGGGTACTGATCTCTTTAGCTTTGCAACCAACGTGCCTCTGGAGAAATGTTGACGATACTATTTTTTTTTTACTGCCTCATGAACGTGATGACTGCGGCATGCCGCAGTGGTAACACCGGTTCCCGTCAGATCAACGAAGTTAAGCGCTTTCGGGCTGGGCTAGCACTTGGATGGGTGGCCATCCGGTCTGCCGAGCGCTGCTGGCAAGCGGGGTGCACTCAGCCCTTGTGAGGCAAACTGAGGAGCTAGTTGATTGAGAAGTAGCGGCTCCGGTCTCGTAAACTGACATCCGGCGGGGAGAGCGGTGTGCTGACCACATGCCCCTCCATATGCTCATCCAGTGACGCCTGTGGGCTGAGGATGATGGGTTGAGGATGACACGGCGGCCGGTCGGTGCTGTTGGGTCTTCATTTCCGGTCCAGGAGGAGTCATGGACGTGATGCTTTTAGCTGAGTTCTGGATCACTTCAACTGTCAGCATCCTCTCACACCAGTCCGTCCACAGGCCACAAGTGGCCCATCGGGACCATCTGACAGCCGCGTCATCCTCAGGGGAGGATGCGGATAGGAGGGGCGTGGGGTCAGCACACCGCTCTCCCTGTCGACATGATGGTATTCTTGACCGAATCCGCTACTATGCGGTCGAGTAGCTCCTCAATTGGCATCACGAGGCTGAGTGCACCCCGAAAAATGGCAACAGCTCATGGCGGCCCGGATTGTCATTCATCCAAGTATCGACCCCGCCCGGCAGCGCTTAACTTCGGTGATCTCACGGGAACCGCTGTAGCCACTCCGGCAAGGTCGTTGCCAACTGTCTGCATCCTAGCATTAAATTTACCCTGTAGGTCCAAAGGGATGGACAGCTTTAATTTTTAGATGTCACGATTTACGAAAAACATGATGGTGCTCTAAGACGTAGTGTTTGCCCGAAACCGCCACATACCGATCGGTATCTGCATGCTAAGGGTTTCCATCTACCGTACGAATGTAATGTCGTCCTTAAGACTCTGGTACACGGAGCTTATGCTACTTCCGACACGGACAGTTTAACCCAGGAACTTGTAATCCCCACACCATACGACATAGCCTTTATATAGGGTGATTTTTTCTACCGAATGCACACTCTGGGAACTGATCGATGGGAGGATACGGAACGAAAAAGTCTTGAAATGCATTTTTTCCATACTAGAGACCATTTATTCCGTCTTACAGAAACTGCTGTCTAATACGCGCCGTGCCCTCCTGGAGAGTGGTACTGTTCCTCATACGTCATGCCCTAGCGCTCTCTCCTGCCATAGTACTTGGTAATGTTGTGTCCGATTCACTTCTCTTGCTGACTCACCTTGTAGTGGTTGTGATAGAGCGTTGTACACAATGTATCCGCATTCGAATCGAGAGCTTGCCGGCGTGGTGTTTACTTAAGGAAAAGCAAATGGAAACGGGCGGCGGTCAGCGAGGTTGTATTAGGAGACCCGTCCCCACAGACAACCACCACAGCATTCAATATTTGCAGCAGTGATTCACCGTTTGTGTGAGACAGGGTCGTTTCAGGAAGCAGGAAATCATGAAGGATGTACCCGAAATGTTTGGACACCAGACTTGACGGAAAATGTGATTAACACTTTGTGGGAGGCGACCGCCGTATCAGAACCAAGCACTTGGCCCGCAAGTACAGGATAAGTCAGACGACCGTGTGGAACATTCTCCATGACAACTGTTACTGCCCTTATCACTCACAGCGTGTGCTGTGCTCACACTTTCCACATCGGGAGCAGTATTGTCACGGGTTTAATTCACATATGGGGCCAGCTTCACGTGGAGTGGTATCTTCAACTTCCATAACACCTCATCTGTGGGATAGTATGCAGAACAACAATGGTATGGTGACAGCGAATCATTAGAATCGGTGCAGGCGAAATGTGTGGGCCGGGATTAATGGAGACCGTATTTCTGGTTAAGGGGCCATGACAAAAGTATCGTGTATATTGAGCCCAATCCAGATGTGGAGGTACTCGATCAGCGTATTCACGCTGCCCTTGACACTATTTGGATGCAGCCTGGCCGATGTGAACGTGTGGGACAGAACATGCTACGGCACGTACACGCATACGTTGAGGCACATGGACACCATTTTCAACACATACTGTAACTGGGGCTGCATGGTGCAGCTGGTGTCAGACCACCGTCTCTGTAACAGAGAATGATTGAATAAAAGATATCTAGCATGCAAACCATGCATTTCCGGACATAAGTTCATTACATCTTTTTTGTTACGTAACCTCTCATCGATCAATTCCTAGAGTATGTACACGAGGGAAAAAATTATCCTGTGTACACCAAAAGATGAACTTGAAAGTTGTGAAACCGGTTGTGTGTATCTATAATCGACTTCGATAAATAGTTTTAAACCCTGTATTTAAATAAATGTTTACTGTTCGAATTTTCAACCAATCATTTACCACATCTGACGACTGTGTTTAAGGGAAAAGGCTTACTAAACATGATTTGGATGCATATGGTGTCGACTGCCTGTTAGGGTAAACCATAAAGTAAACCAACATTCAGCTGTCGTTAAGAGCATATATAACTTCAGATCATGTAGCCATCATCTAACCATTGTGACGAATAATGAGCTTACCAGGTGAACTCACGTTACGACCCACTGCTTAAAAGAAACCAGCTTGCCGGCGTGTGGACAGCGAGTGAAGCTTACAAAAAGGTGTGTTCCACGGTTGTCATATCCACAGCCGTTCTTACCACATTTCTTAATGATAGCTATACTTATTGCAACGATGATTTGAGTCATACTTAATTAACTGAATAAAGAAAATTGTGCTGAATAACTGAAACAGTGTTTGAAGGAGAGAAATTTTTATAACTGGTGAGAAAACACAAAGGTAGTCTTATTGCGCTTACTCTTCTTTTCTATTCTTGTTTATATTATTCGCGTCAACACCTTGGATGAATCAGCTGTTAAGCCGATTATGCGATAGTACCTGCAATTATCTGCTCTTGCGCTCTTTGGTTTTGTGCTTATGATACTTTTCCGACAGTCTTGTGGTATCTCTCGGACACGATAAATTCTACTCATCAATTTGAACTATCGTTTGATGGCTGCTTTCCCCAACGACTTTTGGAAATTACGAAGAAATATAGTCTATGCCTCCTGTCTTATTTGACACTTTAAACCATCAGTTTTATATGTTACTACATCAATACTGTAAAGATGGTTGCTCTCTATTATCATTGGATTTTGCAGTCCACTTTCAAATTTCGGAATCGTTCACCTACTACAAATCATGCTCTACAAAAAATACGCATTCTACATGATACAGCGATTTCTCGTCCAACAAGAAAGCAAGAAGAAAATTATGCATATGCTGTAAACCCTGTAACTGACACTCATTGCTTCGTAGAAGTTTGAAATTCGTTCAAAGGTACCCACAACCTTCCTCCCTACAATAACATGGCACCAAGTGACGTCACACCCGAGCTGGGCCACGATTCAGATACCAAAGTGTCGACACATTTGAAAAAAGAAAAATGCCCCAGCTCAGAGGTTAATGTGAGGCGTGAGATGGTTTAGTGATCTAACAGTAGGAGCACAATTCAGTCAAATTCTGCCTAACGCCACAGTGGACGTATCGTATGATCGGAAGGTTGTCACTCCCTCTCACCCACATTTCGCCCCCTTCTTTTGACGCCCCCACGATTGAGTTCAGAGGTACGAGGTCCAAGTCTGAAATCCCGAGATTATAGGTGTCCAAGGAAAATACTTGAAACTGCCGTTCAGAATCGACACGAAAAAGCCTCAGGTGGTGCTATAAATTGAATGAAATCACCCATTTCCGTGGGGCATTGATTCCCACACACTTCACGGTGGAGACGTACAGTTCCCAAAGTGATGAGGAATAGGACGTGGTTCTTGAGACACTTTGACACTACTGGCACCTCTCGGACGATTGAACCTTACACTAAGGACACAGCGGATCAGCAACCCTACTGATTGCGATCGCACACCACTGGAGTGTACAGTGAATACAGTTTATGCTCTGGGATTTGGGACCGGACAAAACCATTCGACGAATTTTGAACATGATGCGAAGCATCAAAGGTTCCATGCTTTTTCTAATCTACAGTTTCGCGCCCTCCTGTGGAGTGATCGCAGAGGGGTGCACATTGCTACATGCGTGAATAAAACAGCAAAGGACCCACCTAAGACGCCCCAGTTTATCAACACCCTCGGTGCCAACACCCCACGTTTTTGAGCATTTTAAAAATCTAACTCTAAAGAGACAACGTCTGTCTGTGTCCTAGGCGCTTGCGGTTAGGCAACTCTCAACACACCTCTCGCATTCAGCAGGCGCTAGAGCAGCAACGTAGCATGCCTGCAGGTGCCTAGGACTCCTCTGTACAAGAAACATTTTTAAAGTGCTCAGCAAAGGCGGGCTGTTGTCACAGAAGGTGTTGCTACACTTGGGGTCTTAGCTGGATACATTCCCGTTTTATTCACGCATTGGTCAGTATAACACTCTTTCGTGATCACGGCACAGGAGGGTGAGAAACTGGAGGATCGAGTGGATTTTCCACTCCGCATACCAGAGCAAACATTGCGGTCGTACTGTACTCCAAAGTAGTGCGATCACATTCAGTGGGGTTGCTGGCCCCCTTCAGGGGGAGGGGGGTCTCAGTAGTGTTCCTCGTTCTTAAGAACGTCGTCCTCTTCCTCAACATACTTCAAACTGTCGTTGTTGTTGTTGTTGTTGTGGTCTTCAGTCCAGAGACTGGTTTGATGCAGCTCTCCATGCTACTCCATCCTGTGCAAGCTTCTTCATCTCCCAGTACCTACTGCACCCTACATCCTTCTGAATCTGCTTAGTGTATTCATCTCTTGTTCTCCCTCTACGATTTTTGTCCTCCACGCTGCCTGTCAATACTAAATTGGTGATCCCTTGATGCCTCAAAACATGTCCTACCAACCGATCCCTCCTTCTAGTCAAGTTTTACCACAAATTTCTCTTTTCCTCAGTTCTTTTCAATTACTCCTCATTAGTTATGTGATCTACCCATCTAATCTTCAGCATGCTTCTGTAGCACCACATTTCGAAAGCTTCTATTCTCTTCTTGTCTAAACTATTTATCGTCCATGTTTCACTTCCACGCATGGCTACACTCCATACAAATACTCTCAGAAATGACTTCCTAACACTTAAATCTATACTCTGTCGCTATCGATCACGAAATGTGTGCGAATCAGTGCATTTTATGCTACCCCCTTAGGCATTGTCGTGCTGAGCGTGATGTGTTTGGAATGTTTTCCTCAGCCATCCATAACACGTGGTTTCGACGCTGGACGTCGCAGTTCTGACTTCAATCGCGAAGGCGGCATATCAAGAAATAAAGTGTGGCTAAGAGATGATGTGACGACATTTCCATCGCGTGACAGTCCACAGTGGCGTTGAGGTGAATTTTGATGAAATTTGGTGCCAATCTCAGGTCATTAACGCACGTTACACCTCGTATGAATTTCGGAGTCCCGGCCTGTTTTCCCGAAGGTGTCGACACCTCGCTCTTTGAATCGTTTCTGAACCTAACGCTAATGTCGCGCGGCGCCACACTTCTGCAGTATTACAGAGGAGGGCTGTAGGCACCTTTGAGCCAAATTTCAAACTTCTGTATAGCAATGGGAGGCATCTGTCGGGTTTCGAAAAGGTGACCCGTAAATTAGTTTGTGGAGTGCATATATCAGTAGAGAAAGAGAGAAATTCCGTCTGTCCACATAGTTAGTAGTTATATTACTTGTCAGCATTTTTGAGCTCTTCTTACCATGTTTCGTTATGTGGCGCTTGTCAGAATTTGCTCTGAAAACGACTTGCAAATACTGGCTGGATGTGTGCAAAATGTGAAGGCCACACAACGATGACGAGCTCATTGCAATTTCCGCCCGGAGTTTCGGTGTTTAGCTGACGAAGTAGGTCCACCTGTGCCGACAGCTGCATTAGAAATATCGTAGTATATCTCGGTAGATGCAGAACTTGCTAGTAGTAACTGCTACCAAAGATTGTACGTTGGAAAGTTTGTGAAGTGAAACAGTATAAACTATCTGCATCTACATCTATATTCACTGAAGCACCAGTTAGTGTTGGCCAGAGGATATTTCTTGTATCCTTCGTATTCGTCCTCTTTTTATTTTTTTATTTAATTTTAAACTGCCTCGGGCAGTGACCATACAACCAAGTACAAAATTCAAAAACCACGAGACAAAATAAAATATTGTTCCGTTACTAATAAGATATCAGCAAATTTTTAAAATAGATATTTCTATACTTTGCTATCATGTATATCAAGACGCTGAACATCGTCTCATACAATATAAGCTTTTCCTTAAATAATCACAAAGGATAAAAAATCAAATTATTAGTACAAACTTGAGGACCGGTATCGTTAAAGATCCCGTATAAATCTGTTTACATATTTAATAGTTCAGAGAACTGAGATCTCTCAGTAGCGAGAAGTAATCAACAGTTTTCAGTTCTTTGTATTTTGTTTCGCCCTTTGGTTTTTTTAAGACTCCAACGAAAATAGAGTATATCATCTTCAACAGTGTCCGCCCCTGGTAGCTGAGTGGTCAGCGCGACGGAATGTCGTACCTAATGGTCCGGGTTCGATTCCCGGCTGGGTCGGAGAGTTTCTCCGCTCAGGGACTGGGTGTTGTGTTGTCCTTATCATCATTATTTCATCCCCACCGACACGCCAGTCGCCGAAGTGGTGTCAACTCGAAAGACCGGCACCAGTCGAACGGTCTACTCGACGGGAAGCCCTAGCCACACGGCATTTATTTATCTTCAACAGCACACTAATAATATTTCGAAGAGGATGTTAACTTTATAGGTGTTTTGTATTTCGTATAGCCGTAAGACCTGCTTCTAATCTATCAACAGTAACAGTCTCCTTCGGCTTAAAAACAACATTAAGATACAATTGTGTATGAAGTGTATGATTAAGATACAAATAAGGAAACTCCAAAAATACAACACATTACAGTGCCTAATACAGTATTCAGATCAGCCTCCAGTTGTCTCAGAAAATTGTTTTGAAGGGATTCGTTTAACATTCTTCCTGAAAAAGAGTGGCTGGGTTAGATAACGACGGTGGAGGTGGACAGCCAACACTTACACTTCTCTAGAAAAGTAGACCATAAAAAACATTAATATCGTGGTTTCGGGACTGTTGTGATCATGGAAGATGCTGCAATTCCTTCTTGTGCTTAAAAAAAAAAGTCTTGGACGATGCGAGCAGTGTGAACAGGGTCTATCGTGGAACAAATGATAAGGAAAAAAAAAAACACTTTTCTATTGGATAAACCTCGTCGCCGAAAATTGTCACATGATTCTTGGCACTAAGGCACTGCAGTGTAACAATGGGAACCAACGAATACCACGATCTGGCTGCCCAAATCAGCGGGACCGATGACCATCGCAGTCTGGTCCCTTCAATCTCACAAACCAACCAACCAACCCAAGTCAGCACTGAACCCCAGCCATGTTCCAGCCGCTGTGGTCGAGCGGTTCTAGGCGCTTCAGTCCGGAACCACGTGGCTGCTATGGTCGCAGGTCCGAATCCTGCCTCGGGCGTGGATGTGCGTGATGTCCTCAGGCTAGTTAGGTTTAAGTAGTTTCGAAGTCTAGGGGACTGATGACCTCAGATGTTAAGTCCCGTAGTGCTTAGAGCCATTTGAACCCAGGCGTGTTTCATTCTTCGGACGTACACTTGGCTAGAGGTTGGAAACAGTGCGAAGTAAGACTCATCTTACGAAATGCCTTTATTTCTCCAGAGCCCTGATTTTATGGCTTCGACACCACCTTTCCCTGTTATAGGCTTTTGTGACACTGATGAATGAGCTTCAAATTCCAGCTCAACCTGCAATACCTCTTATGTTGTTTCGCTTCTGATAGGCTTCGTGAGTGCGACATTAACTTCTTGAGTGACATTTGCAGTTGTCATCCTCTTATTTTTTGCCAAAATTCCCTACAGTTCCCTTTTCTCACAATCACTCAACACACATACCGCTCCACGTTGTGAATTAGCTGACGATGTTTTTCCACATTCCCTGTATGCGGCATAAATCTTCTGTGCGGTGCTTCTGGAGACACGAAACACTTTTCTACCCTGGTTGTGGAAGCACACATCGTACTAGCAGCAACAACACGTTGGAACTCTCTTAGCCCCTACACAATGCAGTTACAACTACACAGAATACTGTTATAACCATGACCGAAGCTTCTACATCTACATACTCTGGAAATCACATTTAAGCGCCTGGCAGACAGTTTATCGAAAACGTTCATAATAATTCTCTATTACTCCAATCTCGAACAGCGTCCGGGAAAAACGAGCTCCTTTATTTTTTCGTGCGACTTCTGATATCCCTTATTTTATTATTATGATTGTTTCTATCTATGTACGTCAACGTCAACAAAATATTTTTCCATTCGGAGGAGAAAGTTTGTGACTGAAATTTCGTAAGAAGGTACCACCGCAACTGGAAACGCCTTGGTTTAATGTTGTCCACACCAAATCCTACATCATACAAGAGGGAGTCTCTCTCCTGTTTGGCGATAATACAAAACGTGCAGCTCTTCTTTGAATTTTCTCAATGTGCTCCGTTAACCCTATCGGGGAAGGATCCCAAACCGCGCAGCAGTACCCCAAAAGAGAACGGACAAGCGTAGTGTAGGCAGTTTCTGTAGTAGATCTATTATATTTCCTGCGATTTCTGACAATAAAGTGCAGTCTTTGGTTTGCCTTCTCCATAACATTTTCCATGTGTTCTTTCGAATTTAAGTTGTTCGTAACTGTAATTCCTAGGTATTTAGTTGGATTTACGACCTTTGGATTTGACCGATGTATCGTGTAACCGAAGTTTAACGTTTAACGTTTCCTTTCAGCACTCACGTGAATGACCGCACACTTTTCATTATTTACCGTCAACTGCCAATTTTCACATACTCTGAAAGGAACCTAATTGGTATATAATTTGGACCGGAAGACTCGCTTTTATTAAGCGATTTAAGTTGCCTCGCTACTCCGAGGTTCTCTGCTTCTAAGTTACTCATGGTGACAGCTGTTCTTGATTCGAATTCTGGAATATTTACTTCGTCTTCGTTGGTGAAGGAACGTATTGAGGGCATTGCACAGGTGCCGACATTGGTCAAACACAACAGCTCAATCTACATTTATGTTCAACCGTGCGTTTGTCGCGCTATTTGCATATACAGGGTGTAAATTTTTAGTTGACAAGCCAGAATAGCTCGAAAAATAAGCTTCATACAGAAAAATGTGTAGAGTCCAGAGTTGATTATTTTCGAGGGGGACACTTGCTCGTGCTAAAATTAGCACTCCACCCCAGCCCCCTGGGAAAATGGGAACCCCCCTTTTTTTTTTGTAGACTCAGATTTTACATAAAAAAACTGCGTACACTTTGTCTTAAACATATGTTTTGGTTCTTGGTAGTTGGAGCTGTAATTCAAGAAAATCCATGTCCTCATTTTTGCATGGAAAATGGTTACGGACAGATACAAAAATGTTTATTTACTTCGTAGATTTTGATTCCCTAAAACTAAAACTATCCCTCTCTCCCCATAGGGTGCGGTTTGAGAGCGAGGAATTGGAGTTTTACAAATGTTGACCCAAATATTAATTTTTTCCGCAGATTCGGATAAGTTTTGTTTGATTCGTGATCATGAGGCCACAAAATTCTTAAGTAGCAAACAAATCAGATTTGAGTTGGGTGTGGACTGCATTATTCGACAAATTGTGGCCATGTTCGTGGCTAAAGGTGTTATTAGCGTGGCGTTCCCTGAGAGCGACTAAGTTGCTGTCCCGACGTCGTACTTTTTATGGTTGCATTGTATTAGTGTTTTGTCTGCAGAAAGAGACCAACGTTTGTCCATATCCTTACAGAATTTCGCTATGAATTGTTTCACTATTTTTTTAAAAGTCATGACACTACACGAAAACGAAACAGACTGTAGTCAAATTCCAATAAAACTATCGGTGACGTCCAATTTACAGCTTAAGAGTTTTTTCTCTGAACTCTAAGGCGACGAAAAGAATATCACACAAGTAATTTCCATATAAATAATCGTGGGTAATGAAATGGTAAAACTGAAATTAACAGTGACAGTAAATGGATATTATCTGTAATGGGGCAACCCAATTATCAGTCTCAAAACGATGGACCAATTAACTACGGAGCATGATACAAAATTGCGAGTAAAAACGTAAAGATAGCTAGATCATTGTCAAGAAGCGATGCAAGACTATAGTAAGTGAAAGAACGAATTCGTTGCAGGAATTAAATACAACAACAAGAACCAAAATTTTGTTCAAGTTGTATATTAATGACCTTGCAGTCAGTACTAATAGTAACTTCAAACTTTTTCCAGATGCTGCAGTTATCTAGAGTCATGTACAGTCTGAACGAAACTGCATAAATATTCAGTCAGCTCTGGATAAAATCTTAAAGTAGTGCAATGATTGGCTGCTTGTTAAAAGTTGAGGAATGTAAAGCTCTACACTTCACAAAACGAGAAAGAGTAGTGTCCTACAAGTTTAATATCAGTGAGGTGATGTCAGCCAACATACACAAATATGTGGGTGTAACATTTTGCCGGCCGCATTGGCCGAGCGGTTCTAGGCGCGTCAGTCTGGAACCGCGCTGCTGCTACGGTCGCAGGTTCGAATCCTGCCTCGGGCATGGATGTGTGTGATGACCTTAGGTTAATTAGGTTTAAGTAGTTTTACGTTCTAGGGGACTGGTAGCCTCAGATGTTAAGTCCCATAGTGCTCAGAGCCATTTGAACCATTTGTAACACTTTGCAAGGATATGAAATGGAATGATCACATACGCTCAGTCGTGCGTAAAACAGGTGGTAGACTTCGGTTTATTGGTAGGATACAGGGGAAGTGTGATCAGTCCACAAAGTAGATCGCTTACAAAGCACTCGTGTGACTCATTCTATCGTTAAAGTGTGTGGGACCCGTACGAGATAGGTTGTACAGGGGATGTTGAACGCATACTGAGAAGGGAAGCACGAATGTTAACAGATTTCTATGATCTTGGGGGAGAGTGTCATAAAGAGCCGGAAGAAACTGAACTGAAATACTCTTGAGGATAGACGTAAACTACACCGAGCAGTCTCTAAATGATGACTCTAGGAACCTACTACAACCACCCTACATATGGCTCACATGGAGATCGTGAGGAGAAGATTAGATTAATTACATCAAGCACAGAGGTATTCAGACAATCATTATTCCAGTACTCCATGCGGAATGGAACGGGAAGAAACCCCAATAACTGGTACGCTGGGGCGTAACCATCGACACCCACTTTACAGTGGTTTATGTTCTCATCCCATCGTCTTATTGGCAGTTAATGGCATCCAGAAGTATTGGTGTGTGACGTACTACAAACATTCATCGTTAATCATCGTACTAAATAGCATCACCCCTTTGCCAAATGACGTTACGGCCACACCGTTGGAATCATCTTCACGATTACACTCCTTAGCTATCTGAACATCTGGAAGATTCATACAACATACTATACATCGCATATTGCCGACACACCGTCGGTAGGAACAGCGAGCAACAAACAATCAGAAAAAAAGTTAAAATTTTTAGTCTATATTCACTATTTTTTATATTTGCCTACTTGCTACCTGTGTCGGAACACAGTACCATCTTATGATCAAAAAATTCCAATGCATACTTAGATTAAAAACTGCAGAGAAAATTTAAGAAAAATAATGTGTCATAGCAAACGTGTGGTGTAGAGTACAACCTTAAAATGGACAAGTATTCTCTTATCCCTGAAAGCTGGTCAGCGTCCCAAGCAGGTGTGTCAGACACTGAAAATACAGGTCTGTGTTGAGCTTTAAATGGATAAAAATTTCGGACGACATTGATAAGAATATCGCGATGATCAGCACCACATTTTTTACTTCTTAAAAAAGACTCGCAATGAAAGAGGTATCTAAAATATAAAAAAAAAAACTCAAAACATTAAATTAAGGAAGTAAATAACAAAACAAGGAAGAAAACACTCCCGAATGTAATAATGAAGCATTAAAAGAAAAATAGAAGATCTATGTATTAATGTCTACATTTGCCATTTGTATACCTTTTATGTCACTATAAAACATCGATCTGACAGTGAGTCGATCAGTCAGGCAAGGATCGTCATAAAAAATAGCATCACAAAATACAAAATACAAAATTATTTTTACTGAAAAGAAATCGAGCATCCAGTGGCAGTAGTCGCGCTGTACTGCTATGTGTTACTCGGTTACGTACTATAATCCTCCATTCACCTTCCCAGCGACAGACTTTAAATTTTCACATTTCAAATCGCTTATTACTGGTAGGTATATTTAAGAAATAAGGCGTCCTGCAGGTCTCCACCTCTAATCCTGCAATTGAATTCTAACACGTCATTCTTCAGCACATAGACTTTTCACTCTAGCACTTTGGACAATCATCAGAAACACTATCTGCCTGTGCGCTCATAGGAATTGTAAAACATACAGTACAGCAGTTCTGACACCATCAGAGTCCAACAGAACAGATACCAGTCAGATACACACAGGTCTGAAATAAGGAGGGGGACGAATCCCCGATGTTTGTTTCGGTGCGAATGCACAAATATCGCTCAAACTTCTACGGCAATCGGGATATGAGAGTAGTGAGTATAATGCACGAGGGACGCTACTTCGCAGCGTGCGATAAGTTATAAAATGGAGTCGGTCAGTGCCTGTGACCAGATGTCCGAAGCAGTTAAGGAAACCGCTCACGAGAAGCGGTGAGTCCGGGTTCGAGTCTCTGTTCTGCACAAATTGTCAGCTGTTGCCACTGCATTACCTCAATGCCATGTGCGACTAGCCGTGACTATTATCTACCCATCCTTTCCTTTCCCCTTTCTTACAATTTATGTTTACATATTCGCTTTCTGTGCTACAGAATTTTAAGTGCTCGTCCTGTCTTTATATAATGTGTTAATATTACCCAGAATATTCAAAGGATACGACGTGCTGAAAATGTGCGGCACTAATCCTGTAATCAGACACCACAGCGTCCTCATTCTAACTCTCGACGTTTCGGTTTCACTGCTATAATCATCTTCATGAACACGATACAAAACATTATACAGTGGCTGTAAATGTGGAGTAATCTAAGCTGTACTTTCGCTATACCTGCTACAGGTATTACGCCATTTATCCCTTGTCTTACTGCTCATTACTCTTAAATACTCAAGCCGTGTGACTAGCTCCTTATGTTCATTATTAATTTTGTACTTGGATATTACCTCGTCCTTCTGCTGCGCGTCGTTTCAGATCGAATTCATTTTCAGGAGCACTCATCTGCACTGAACACTATAAAATGGTATACGGTTATTAGATAATGCACTCAACCGTCTTACTAGTGATGTTTAACTGGCCAATTTGGTTCATAAATTATACTAGTTTGTTTTGTGATGTGCATGTGCCTGTCCCGCTGAGCAGAAAATTCGATGTACGTAAAGTGACCTGAGATGCAGCCACACCGAAAAGTAATAGCAGCGTACCAGTTTGCGACTCCTTAGGTGCACCCAATGAGAAGGCCAAATATACAGTAGGGCAGGCATGGAACGTTGGTTACAGTATAGTGTTCTGTCAGTGAATATTGGCGCTCCTGAAGATTAATCCCAACACACGGTGTGAAACGTCGACGTGCAAGAGGAAGACGCGAGGTTAGTAAAGTAAGTCCGCAGCTGAATGGCCCTAAGGTTTCCATCCTTGAAGTTAATACATCTCCATCTACATGATTACTCTGCAATTTACATTTAAGTGCTTGGCAGAGGGTTCATCGAACCACAATCATATTATCTTTCTACCATTCCCCTCCCGAACAACGTGCGGGAAAAACGAACACCTAAACCTTTCTGTTCGAACTCTGATTTCTCTTATTTCATTTTGATGATCATTCCTACATATGTAGGTTGGGCTCAACAAAATATTTTCGCATTCGTAAGAGAAAGTTGGTGACTGAAATTTCGTAAATAGATCTCGCCGCGACGAAAAACGTCTTTGCTTTAATGACTTCCATCCCAACTCGCGTATCATATCTGCCACACTCTCTCCCCTATTACGTGATAGTACAAACCGAGCAGCCCTTTTTTGCACCCTTTCGATGTCCTCCGTCAGTCCCAACTGGTAAGGATCCCACACCGCGCAGCAATATTTTAACAGAGGACGAACGAGTGTAGTGTAAGCTGTCTCTAGTAGACTTGTTGCATCTTGTAAGTGTCCTGCCAATGAAACGCAACCTTTGGCTCGCCTTCCCCACAATATTATCTATGTGGTCTTTCCAACTGAAGTTGTTCGTAATTGTAACACCCAGGTACTTAGTTGAATTGACAGCCTTGAGAATGGTACTATTTATCTAGTAATCGAATTCCAACGGATTTCTTTTGGAACTCACGTGGATCACCTCACACTTTTCGTTAAGTAGCGTCAACTGCCACCTCCACACCATACAGTAATCTTTTCTAATTCGCTTTGCGACTGATACTGGTCTTCGGATGACCTTACTAGACGGTAAATTACAGCATCATCTGCGAACAACCTAAGAGAACTGCTGAGATTGTCACCTAGGTCATTTATATAGATCAGGAACAGCAGAGGTCCCAGGACGCTTCCCTGGGGAACACCTGATAACACTTCTGTTTTACTTCTTACTTGCAGCCAATGAGAAAGCTAAATATACTGTAGGGCAGGCATGAAACGTTGGCTACAGACTAGTGTTCTGACAGTGAATATTGGCGCTCCTGAAGATTAATCCCAACACACGGCCTGAAACGTCCACGTGCAGAAGGAAGACGCGAGATTAGTAACGAACGTCTGCAGCTGAATCACCCTAAGGTTTCCATCCTTGCAGTTAATTCACTCCTTACTTGCAGCCAATGAGAAGGCTAAATATACTGTAGGGCTGTACGGCAGGCATGAAACGTTGGCTACAGTGTAGTGTTCTGACAGTGAATATTGGCGCTCCTGAAGATGAATCCCAACACACGGTCTGAAACGTCGACGTGCAGAAGGAAGACGCGAGATTAGTAACGAACGTCTGCAGCTGAACTACGCTAAGGTTTCCATCCACACCAGAAGCTATACAGCCGAACACAAAGCCCGCTAGCGGCTGCTCGCCGGTCGTACGTGTGTGGTCTCAGAGTAGACATTTCGCCTGTGCGTCCGCGCGGTGCCCTCGCAAAGGCAGCTGTTGCACTGACCGTGGCGAGGCCAGTCGGGCGGACGCAGAGTGACCGAGAGTGAGAGTGGAACGCCGCGCAGCTGTGGGCGTCGTCTCCGCCCCCCGCCCCCCTGCCCCCCAGCGGCGGCCCCCTTGCCACACCCGCCACAGTGTCCCGTAAGAGGCGATGGCCCGAGGGCAGCGCGCCCCACTCTGCCCGCGTTCCGCGAGTATAAGAGCCCGCAGCGACCACCCTCAGCTACACACAAGTCTTCACAGCTTCATCCGTCCGCAGCTCTGCAGCAACAAAACCTACCCGCCAACATGAAGGTTCTGGTAAGTCACCATTCACAAGCTCTTCGATACTTCTCCCGGCAGCAAATCACTAGTCCGGTGTTTCGAACATTTCACCCATCGACGTCATCAGGCGAATAATGTTCTGAACATATACTCCGTGTAATGTTGCGTTTACTTTAACCAGACTGATGATTCGAACCCTTTTCTATTCAAATTGTCAGGTGAAACTATTTCATACGTTGCTACGATCTTTATGCCAATTGGTATCTTAGATTAGCTCTCTGAACAGCTCTCTTACGCGAGTCAAGAGCGTTTCAAACATATGACCAATCTCCATCTTCAGGCAAACAAAGCATTGAAAAACCACTTTAACTGACATGTACATTTATCCAGACTTCTACTGTCATGCTTCAATGTCACCCACATGAAAGATCTGAACACTGGAACTTGAGTTAGCAACAAACAGTACTTTTCTATGCACGGTTATAGTCTCTGCTCTACTTGTCTCTTAGAATATCCTTCTGAACACCTGACAGCTATTAACTAAGACCGGAGCGTTTGAGGGATCTGCCTCACCAATAGTTTGAACACTTGCTCTGTGTCATCATCAGATAATATTTTTCTTGCTTGTATAACAGCTCTCCGGCCAGCAGGCAACTATTACGTTAGACAGGAGCATTTCAAACATTTGACCAACTAATATCTTCAGGCAAACAAATTCCTGTTCACACACGTTTTCTAACTCGTACTTTTCATCCAGGCGAGTCTCATTGTGCAATAACGTTACATCTACTTTAGCTAGACAAACGTTTCGCAATTTAGAATCAGTCTATTATCAGGTGATACTTCTCTATATGTGGCTCCAACCTCTGATGCTTCACGTTCACTGTGTAAGCATTGAGGTGAAAGTATTCACCAATAGGAAAGTACACTTCGGTAAAGTCTATACTTGATTTAGAGCAAGAAGTAAGCCACAATATGAGAACTAAATATGAGTCTCATTGTAATGGGATAGCAAGTCAACTGGCTAGTGTGGGAAGTGTGAACATGATAAGAAGCACTTTGAACGATACGTATTCACTTTGTGAAATTCACAAAAAATTAACAAAAATCGTGACTTTCATGCCCGGCATCATAATCCAACAATACTCCGATAGCATTACAAAGTACCGTTTCTTTTCATACTGCCTTTCTATAGTAGAAATGACTTTACGTAACATAGCTGATGTATCTGATACGTTTTTGACATTTTTTTTGACATATGTTGCATGGTGCACTCTAAATCTCGTCAGTCTTGTATCCCTCCATTCACCATCGTATTTTAGTTCGAGGCTCCATCCTTATGAGGAAGTTTCGTGTTTCCTTCTTGAAACATGACATGGCCATTTCTTTCAATGTTAACCAGCCATCAACATGTCCATGTTTCTGAAGCGTCGTGATTCGAAAGCTACAACCACATCTTCTCCCATATTTGTAGCTGAGATACGAGATAGTTTGTCGGAGAGGTGTGCAAATCACTCCGGGTTCGATTCCCGGCGTGGTCAGGGATTTTCTCTGCCTCGTGATGGCTGGGTGTTGTGTGCTGTCCTTAGGTTAGTTAGGTTTAATTAGTTCTAAGTTCTAAGGGACTGATGACCATCGATGTTAAGTCCCATAGTGCTCAGAGCCATTTGAACCATTTTTTTCGCAAATCACTCTGCACGTTGTCATTCAAACCTGCTGAGTCGTCAGGCCGCACGATATTCATATCCAAACTTGTTGAGCACCCGACGTTTCGAACCCTCTTCTTGACTCTTCTACAGGATTCCACTGGAGTCCCTGGCTGGCTGTTGTGTAGGGAAAACTGTTCAGCCAACCAGGGGTACTATTGGAATACTGAAGAAGTTTCTAGCAGAGGATTCGAATCTTCGAGTGTTGAAGTAGTTTGAGGACAAATCTGACCTGGCCCAGCGATTCAGTAGATCATGAGATACGTAAATCGTCTGCATGTTTGAACCGTGGAATTTAAGAATTTTTCATTACGTTAGGTTTGATGCGTCGTACTGGAAGAGGGTTATTTTCATGCTGCACATCATTTTTCTGCTCATTGCCCATCCCCACATAGTCATATTTTGTAGTCACAATTGTCTCACTGGAAAAGGACAGGTACACAACTCGTGTAGCCCTGTAGTATATTCAGCACCATGCATGAAGTTTCAGTTTATTACTAGTCTATCCAATCAAACATATTTTGCAGAAAATGTCCAGATATATCACTGAATGTGCCTGCAATATCATGTAACTGTACGACACATAATTCGGGAGATATGACATCATAAACAATGAGTTTTCGTTTTGAAATTTTTTAAGCCTGTGGATGAATAACCCTAAACTAATAAAACCAACATAAAGGGACTTCTGGTCTTCAAGTATAAAGGTTTTACACGCATGACGTAAAATGTTTATCACTAACTCAGACTTCTGAAGTTCTTATATACATGCGTGTTCGATTGTTTAATGAAACAGCTTGCAGGCTTAATGGTTTATGGAGATTCACCTACTCTCCTGACAGAAATACGACCGATGTGTGACTATGAAATTAAACCGAAAAGCAGAGGCGGAAATGAAACTTGACTGATTACTGTGCACGACGAAAATGTACAGAGATCACATTATGATATCAGTCACACTTGGAAATCTTGGGACAGAGGCTAGAAGAGTTTAGACGAATGTTTCAGCGACGGGTAGGGAGCTACGGACCGAGCATGCGTTGCCGTGTGGGACACCGCCAGCGATACGTGTGATACATCATAAGCCCAGCACGTAGGCACGCTTCAGTAGAACCCTGGATCACAGCGGATTGGCGCGTCACGATAGACTGTAACGCCTCATCACTATTCCGATGGCGAGTTAGCGCAAAGCGCGGCGGACTCGACCCATATACCTGTCGATGATGAGGTGAAGCTCTGCGCTTATG
The DNA here is from genome assembly GCF_021461395.2 of Schistocerca americana. NCBI lineage: Eukaryota > Metazoa > Arthropoda > Insecta > Orthoptera > Acrididae > Schistocerca > Schistocerca americana. The sequence continues at coordinate 93,625,808 of NC_060127.1, read as the reverse complement.
TGGAGGAAACAGACGGGGGTGACGGGATCCGTTGGACTAGTGACACCCATACAGTCCAGTGATGCGAAAAAGGCACAACTAAGGTGCAGGATACTTAAGAATCCTCGCAGATAAATAAAAGAATGGTAGATCCCAAACTGGTCTAGCCATCGCAACTCCTTTACAGATACTATACTACAGGAGATGGGATTTATCTACATCCGCATTCCAAAGACGGAGAATGGTGGAGTGTACTTTACTTGCATCGTATTTAACCTTTCCTACTCTACTCGCGGATCGTATGTGGGAAGAAAAGTCAATCTTATGCGTCTCTGTGAGCCAGAATTTTGTTGTAGGTTATGGTCATTACACAACAAGTATATTGGAGGAAGAGATGATTGATGAATGATCACTGAAATGCAATCCTGTTTCTCGTAACCTCTTCCGTTTTTGAAGGTAAAATCTTCTAGGATGTTAGGCCACATCAAGTCCCTCTTCAGTTTCTACCTTACACAGTCGACGTTTCGCCACCTCTGTTGAATTGTTCTTCAGGATCTTCTGGTGTCCCCGGTCTAAAGACTGGGACGCAGGGGCAGAAAAATCGACTATCTAAGGAAGAAATTAAAGACGGCCATGAGGTTGCCTAACAGTCTATGAAATTTTACCTTCAACATCAACGACCATGAAAGATTCCTGTATTACACTTTGAGCCAACTAACCAGCGATGAAGAGTGCACCTCTGCTCTTGAATACTGTCTGCCTCTTCAGTCTATTCCCCACGGTAAGCCGGCCGGGGTGGCCGAGCGGTTCTAGGAGTTTCAGTCTGGAACCGCACGACCTCTACGGTTGCAGATTCGAATCCTGCCTCGGGCATGGATGTGTGTGATGTCCTTAGGTTAGTTAGGTTTAAGTAGTTCTAAGTTCTAGGGGACTGATGACCTCAGAAGTTAAGTCCTATAGTGCTCAGAGCCATTTAAACCTCACAGTAAGAATCCCAGATCGACAAACAGTCTCAATAATTGTTCGAACGAGGGTTTAGTGAGCTACGAAGGGTGATCAGAAACTGAAGTTACAAGGCTCATATTCCTCGAATACATTGCAACAATGTCGCTGCAAACGCAAAGGCAGGATTTTTAGCAGGGCATATTTAAATTCGTCCTACAAAGCGATAAGTGCTTAAACCGTTATGGAGACAATGACGAAAAGAAACCTAAAGTTCTATCGGTTTGCTGCATTCTTTGTACAAAATAAAGTGTACACATTTGGCTTTAGGTTTCTTAGCATTAGTTTCCGATTACCAGCCGTATTTTTCTCGAGCGTAACAATATCCTCTAAGGATTCTTCCAACAAATCTGTGATCTTGCATTTTTTCCTACACTGCCAACTAAAGGTAAACTATGGGAAAATGTGAACTGTGGTCAAAATGATCAACTGCGACCTACACGAAACATTATGAGAAATGACAGTCACTCCTACAAGCGATCCGACATCTACAGTAAATCGAATTCTTTTGCCTTCCAGGCTGAAATTACAGCAGAACCGCCATACCATATGTAATAAAGAGATTCCAGTATGGAGATATCAAAACGAAGAAAAATGCAGGTGTCCCTAAGATAGGACAATAGGACATAAAGTCCTACATTTAAATACTGCGAACCCCCTATCGCTGTGTGGCGAAGGGTTTTTGTTTTGCCATTATGGTATATCCCATATTTCCGTTACAGTCGCAAATTATGAGCGATAAGAAAGTATTTACCCGTCTGAGTCCCAGTTTCCTGGTTTTCCCCAGTAACTGTCACTTCGCGAGACGTAAACCTCCTCAGCCTGTTCTATTAATACTATTTAATAGGAGGTACAGAATGGTGAGCGTTTTAAAATGTATTCTCAATGCACTTTTGCCTGAAGATGACAACCGATCGTATGTTTGAAATGTTCCAGTCTCACGTAAGAGAGTTCATCACAGCAAGTTGAAAAGCAAGAACGTAAATTTACTAAAAAATCTTGTATCTCTTTAACACTTATCTTTTGCGACATTGCTATGTGATGCGAAATGGAATGGACTATTTGAATCACGTGTTAAGAGAAGCACAACGGGAAGCCGCACTTCATGCCAGACTTAAGAAGCACTGTTTGGAATGCAGGCTCTTTCGGTGCATTTCACTGATGACCAACCGAGTCATATGCGTCGTGTTGACGCAACATTTCTTCGGAACTCGCCTGAAGGTGACTAGTAGGAATCGGTCGAAACGTTGAGATAACATGATACCACGACTCGATTGACAACCCGAGAATATTTCATCGGTTAACATATGCTGTCTACCTGATAACACTTTCCGCTGAAGATTTCTGAGCACCGTCCATCGTGTAGAATCGCCAGTGCGAGTGGTGCACTGCTAAGGCCCCAGGCTCGCATTCATGGGGACGACTGTTCAAATCCGGGCATGTGGACTCAGGTTTTTCCAGATTTGTTTTTTAAATCGCTCAAGAAAAATGCTCTAATGGTTCTGTTGAAAGGGCACGGTCGATTTCCTTTCCTCCCTCGTACCCAAAGGGAGCTTTTGCTTCGACTCTTGTTGCCCCGTTATCGATGGGACACTAAATTCTAAACGAGTGCTCACACAAAGTTCACATCGCAGGAATTGAAGTCGCTTCTCCTATAACTTGTGCCACATCTGGCTAGCACACTTTACTTCTTGTGCAGTGCCTCGCTAAAGTTTTGGTACTATGTCTATGGTACGGAACACACTTTCTCTCTGATCAATATCATTTATGGAATCAACAATGGACAGTAAATCGTGGTGCTAATTCGAGTTTGTACTGTGTTTGCTTGTGTGGCTGTCTCAGAGAGAGGATCACCTGCATAGGTTGGGGTTGTTGTTTTGGGGAAGGAGACCAGACAGCGAGGTCATCAGTCTCATCGGATTAGGGAAGGACGGGGAAGGATGTCGGCCGTGCCCTTTGAAAGGAACCATCCCGGCATTTGCCTGGAGCGATTTAGGGAAATCACGGAAAATCTAAATCAGGATGGCCGGATGCGGGATTGAACCGTCGTCCTCCCGAATGCGAGTCCAGTGTCTAACCAACCTGCATAGGTGCAGCAGAATACTTGTAACTAGGAGACGCCTTCTTGCTTGCAGGCTATTGTCTTCCTCGCCCTCGCCGTAGTTGCCTACGCCGAAGAGGCCGCTGAGAAGAAGGAGGCCGCCCCCGAGGCAGTCGCCGAAGAGAAGAAGCAGGAGAAGCGCGGTCTCCTGGGTCTGGGCTACGGCGCCGCCCCCGCCATCGGCTACGCCGCCCACGGTATCGGCTACGCCGCCCCCGCTGTGAGCTACGCCGCCCCCGCTGTGAGCTACGCTGCCCCCGCCTACGCCGCATACGCCGCCCCCGCCGTCGCTAAGGTCGCCGCCCCCGCCGTGGCCTACGCCGCCCCCGCTGTCGCCAGGGTTGCCGCCCCCGTCGCCAGGGTGTCCTACGCCGCCCCCGCCGTCAGCTACGCCGCCCCCGCCGTGAGCTACGCAGCTCCCGCTTACGCCGCCTACGCCGCCCCTGCCGTCGCCAAGGTCGCCGCCCCCGCCGTGGCCTACGCAGCTCCCGCTTACGCCGCCTACGCCGCCCCTGCCGTGGCTAAGGTCGCCGCCCCCGCTGTGGCCTACGCCGCCGCCCCCGCCGTGAGCTACGCCGCCCCCGCTTACGCCGCGTACGCCGCCCCCGCCATCGCTAAGGTGGCCGCCGCCCCGGCCCTCTCCTACGCCGCCTACGGCTACGGACACGGTCTGGCTTACCACTAAATGCACCACCAAGAACAGGATGTGCCACTTCACAGTTCAGGTGAGTTCAAAAAACGGACAATACGTTGAGAAATCATTCAGTCTGAGACCCACGAATTACATTACCATTTGCAAGTTATGCTACAACCAGATACTGTATGTCCTCACTTTCCACTAACGAGGTAACAGTTTCATCAAATATGTACGTCACCATCACCTGCAGTTGCATTTTCCCAGGTGCTGAGTACAAACTCCCCGCAATCTTCCTGTGAATTAATCTCCTGTAGTTGGTACCGTCGTCCAGTTTTCAACATGTCCTTCTATATGACGTCAATACAGCGTGTTATCAGCCGATCCCCTTCATTTCACTTCCCTCCTTTACTAGATCCCTTATTGGTTGTTCCAATTTGACATGTGTCGTGTCCACCGAGTCTGGATATTTCGGGCGCTTCTCCGCTAGTCTACTTTCTTCTTGTGCCATGGACGTGAACAACTCCATATGCGATACCTGTAGTCCTATTTCTAGTATCATCGTCCAGTGTTCCTTCTATCAGCACAATGCCTTATTTATAGCGTCCAACCAAGGTATTCTTGATCTTCCTGCCCACTGAATGTATCCAACTTCTCTCTCCACATTTAATCAAGCTGTCCTCACTTGTACAATCCTTACCATGAACCCAAACCTGTAGTGTCTAAATGTTTTTCCTCGTTCTAGTAGTGCTGTCTTGACAACAGCTATGTCACCCTCATCTCTTCACTTCTCAATTGATCCAATTTGTTTTGACTGTGGACCTGAAGAACTTGGTCTACGACACCTTTAGTCGCGATGATTCACTTTTTCGAAGCATGGGCTACCTTTGAAAATCACTGGGTTTGCTTCTCCTGGCACCCTGGGACCTCATAAAAGCGATTTAACATTCTCGTAGATGCAAGAGCTCTTCTGTACCCTACTGGACAACTTCTTTCAAGGCTACATTGCCGTGAGAATTTACACTTCCAAGCTACGCAGAGTTTTCCACATTCTCAAGGGCGCGGTCACTAGTTACCTAATCAGTGTCATTGCTGCGAATATGGCCTCACTTATTTTGAGAAATTATTTTATTTTGAGATTTTATCTTATTTTGTTTGTCCAGCCTCAGTACTAGCTCAATTTCTGTCGAGACCAAATACGTTGTATTCCCACGTGGTCCTTACTAGCATTTTTCAAACAGACGAGTTATTATAGCCAGAAAGTATTCTCAGAATAACTGAAAAAGTGGGTGGGACACATTACATTAGTTCAAACATCGGAAGAAACCAAGGCGTACTACCTACAATAGGAACACGCTTAGTAAAGAACTTCCGGTGTTTAGCATTCGAGTAAATGACACCTTTAACTTTTTTATGTGTTGAAAATTGACTGAGACACAAATAGAATGTTTTGATAAATTTGATGTGCATTTGTAAACACTTTCGCATTGAATATGCAGACTATTTCGTAGTCGTGGTTATGAAAGGATACTCCCAAGCTCGTATTTTGGCAGTTTAGTAGCTCGAATTGTGTAGTTTTATGTTTTACTCTGTAAGTAAAACATATGCAGTTAAGGATGGCCATGTTTCTTTCTCATCTACTCAACTGGAAGGGAAAACAAATGTTGTTAACCAACATTCTTCACCTGTTGACACTCGAGGCCTTCTCCCTTGACCCGACACACTCTGCTGTTCAGTATCATACTTGTTTCACATAACGCTACTAATACTGCCAAACACACACTGTGCGTACTACGTAATTCTGAACTCCATGTTGCCTTCTTGATGCTCTTTACCAGATATGTTTCACTACATGTGCGTATCACTGATATTGGCAAGCTTCTAAGGATAACTATATACACTAGAAATCTCAAACTATCTTCAATAATTCACAGTAGAGGGAACAGGTCCAATTCAGTTAGCATACAAATGTAATCCATCGCAAAATATAAGGCTAAGTGATAACGAGCTGGTAGTCTTTAGTGAACTCAAAGAGCGTCGTAAGACATTTCGAAATTAAACCTGACGATTCCTTTTTGCTTTGTCCGCAGAATCCGCAGTGCTGTTGGCAAACCGGATGGAGCCACGACGCTGCCGCCACGGAGTGAACTCTCCACCAAACTCTTCCTTCACTTCTCACCAGTCGTCGTCAACAACTCCCTTCCATCAACTAATTTATTGATTCCATCGCTGCGCCCAATGAATAACAGTTACTCACTGTTGTGCACGCTTCTTCAAACCCCGTCGGTGGTCTTGCGACCTTCGACGCGATCTTTTTCTAGGAATAAACAATATAAAAATATATACACTCCGTTTTGTATTCTTTTCCCCTTAATCCTCCACCAACAGTACACAGCAAATAAACTGCACACATAATCTGACATTAAATACTCATATATACCGATGTTTGTACCAAAAATTTTAACCAGTTATAAATTAAGATAGAAGTATCGAACAGAGTTCTCCTTAGTCCGGAAAGGGACTTAACTGTTGCGACAAAATTTCTTATAATAAAACGATTGATCTATTTCAAACATCCAGTCAAGAGAAACTGAATCGCATTGGTGAGATTAGAATTTCGTGGTTTAAACTGACAGAAAGAAGAAATAGAGTGACAATTTGGTGCGACACAGCCTGGGAATAGACAGTCTAGTAATGTAAATGTGGCTGATGAAAATGGTAGAGGGAGACCAAGGCTTGAATATAGTTGCTGTTTACAGTGAATATACGGAGATAAGCCCATATATTACAACCACTGCCTACTGTGACATTTGTTAATATTACAAGTACTGTGAGATAAGCGACAAAGGGCAGATTACACAGGCCTGCAAAAAATATTTTTTGAAAGTTGTTTGAAATTTGATAACCGACTTTTATGTACTTTTCAGCGATAATTTCAAAAATGCAATCCATTTTTTTTCTATCACGTCAGGTTTTATCACAAAAAGGGAATATTTTTGAGTATAATAACAAAATTTAAGCAATTTATCACATTTATTCCAACGTTATAAAATTTTATTTTATTTATAAATCAAGTTTTAAACTACATTTCAAGTACACTTAACATTTCTCTTTAAGCTCATAAGTCCTTATAATAAAGCTTTCGCTTTCTGTCGAAGCTTCTTTTATTGCATTTCCGACTGTGGACCCGTTGAGGATCATCACTTTTTATCATACAGCAGTAGTCCACTATCATGTTGACGTTGCATGTTCACTGATATCTTCTTTCCATTTCTTTGATCTGTTGGTGGAATCTTCACCAAGGTTTGCAGGGAAGTAGTCAAGTTGTGAGTGGAAAAAATGAACTTTAATGCTCATGTTACAGCCCAGCTTCTTAAAGTTCTCGAGCATGTCTGCGGCGATTGCCTTGTAGTTTGGATCTCTTTTGTTTCATTGGAAACCGGTAACAACTAGTTTAAAAGATATCCATGCTGCCGTTTCGTTTGTTTCCATTTTGTTCACAAACTTGGAAACTGGCATTAGTTTCCTAATGTCTGGTCCGACAAAGATTCCTTCCTCGGATAAACCAGGGAACTGTCCACAAAGATATCAGAAACACTCCCTTTCTTCTGGCAATGCCTTAAAAAATTGCTTCATCATCCCCAACTTAATGTGAAGTGGTGGAAGTAGCACATTTTTGGGATCCACAAGGCTTTATCTCTCAACATTTTTAACTCCCTCCTGTAAGGTTTTTCTCAAGGACGAAGCTTTTATATGTGGTGTTGCTTTCTGTCTCTACTGCCCCTTTCACAGAGGGAGCAAGGGAACTTTGTATAGCCACTTTGTTGACCAAGCTGCATTGAAATCACTTTTAAATCACCACATAGTGTCTATTTGTGGTCAGAATAGCAGAGTTTGCTTAAAGCCATTGCAAGGTTTTCGTAACATTTTTTTAAGTGGTATAGAAGCATACTTATTGCCATTGTGTAGAAGTACTGCTTTAAGGCTTCTTTTTGAAGAATCAAATAAAAAGTCTCCACTCACCAGGAGCATATTCTATTTCGAAACGTGCCATAAGTCCAGGAACATCACTGAAAAACACCAGGTCACCTTCTTGAGTGAAGAGAGATTCAAACTCCTTTTCCTTCGATCGATACCAAGAAAAGGATGTATCCGGAGCCAACATATGTTTATCATTCAATCTACACCTAAAACCTCTGCCGATTCTTTAGAAAGGCCTAGGTCTCTAACTAAATCGTTCAGTTCAATTCACAATGGGATCGGTTGTGCCAGGATCGTAGCAATCTCTGTCTTCTTCACTATCACCTTGCTAGGCCAATGGCTCGTGAGCATCTATACGATCCAAAGAATCTGGAGGCGAGGGTATTGGTACTTCAGGTCTATGAGGAACAGGGCGAATGGCTGATTGAATGTTAGGGTAACAAATATCTTTTTTCTTTTTCAGGGGCCCAAGGCTTATCTTGATCGCCTAACTCCATACCAAAATAGGCGAAATATACTTTTGCAACAAAATCGGAAATGTTTCTTTGTTGCTTTTTGACGGTTTAGTTACCACAAATGTAGCAGAAGCAATCTGGCGAATTTATACATCTTCTGGTAGCCATTGTCCTTTGTCCGTAAAACATCTTCACAACACAAGAAAACAGTCAGTACTTTAAAGCACCAGTAACAACAACACGTGAACAGCACAGATTGAAGAGGTACTGTGAACTGAAGGACAATAACAGAAGCTGACTGCTTCGTAATGACGGGGCAAGGGGCGGCTCGACAGACAGGCACAACATGAAAGTACTGCTGGTTTCTCCTAATTACTATTTATTTTACGTATATCTAGTGTAACAACGGCTAAATAACAGTTTATGGAGATCCTAAAACCAAAATTCAAACTCAATAGAGAGCTGAAATATCTAAAAAAGCTAAAACTAGACAAGCAGTTTGTGAAATAACTGTACGTCATTGAATTTTTTACTATTTTTCTCGAAATCAGCGTTGAAAACACTATAAAAACCACTTAATTAAGTTTGAAACAATTTTTATGTCACAGACCTGAGTTATTATTACTCGGAGCATATGGACGACTTTCTCGACAACGGCGAAACTGGTCGCATTTTCACGTTCTACTATCGTCCGCGCCTACGGAAAAAGATAGAAGGGCAGCGAAACTTACCACTAAGTGCTAGATGGTTGGACGTCCACGACTCTTCAAAGAACGTGGCGTTCGGAGGCTTGTCTGATCTGTAAAGTAAGATACAGGGTGATCTGTGGTATCTCTGCCGAAAGAGTACAGTGCTGCAGCACGTGGAAGTGTTTCTGAGCACACCGTTCGTAGTACATTGTTGAACAAGGTGCTCCGCAGCAGACCACCCCTACGGCTTCACATATTGACCCAGCGGCGTCGTCAATTACGGCTGCAATTGTTACGACACCAACGAGATTCGACCGTCAATTAGTGGAAACATGTCGGCTCTTCTGGTGAATCACATTTTTGCTACGCTAGGTCGATCGTCGTCTGCACAAACGCTGACATAGAGGTGAACGGCGGCAAGAAACGTGCAGTGCGCCACGAACACAGACTGGTGGGGGCAGTATTGTGGTATGGGAGAACATTCTCTCCCCCTCGCATGGGACATGTCGTAGTAATAGAAGACAGACTCACAGCTGCGAACCACCTGCATCCCTTCATGCTTGATGTCTTCGCCGACGGCGTTGTCAACTTTCAGCTCTGTAACTGTACATGTCACCGAGCCAGAACCGTGCTACAGTCATTTGAGGAGCATTATAGTGAACTCACGTTGACGTCTCGGCGAACAAATTCGCCTTTTGTAAATCCTATGGAACCCATCTGTGTTGCTATCGGGCGCCATCACTGCGTGCGCAATTTAGCGGCCTGTTATTTACGCGAATTACGTGACCTGTGCGTAGGCATCAAATGCCACATACTCCCACAAACCTACCAACAAACCATCGGATCCCTGATACTCAGAATTAGTGGTGTATTTCGTTCCAAAGACAGTTAAACAAGTAGTCATAACATTTAGGCCGTATAGGTTGCTGTACTAACGGAGACATCGGCTCGAAGACTAAAACAACAGAAAAGTGAAAAGAATTAATTTTAGTCATAACATTTAGGCCGTATAGGTTGCTCGATCGATCGCATAGGTTGTCGATGAGATCGACAGGAAGTGCAAAATGGCTAAGCAGGGATGGCTACAGGACAAATGTAAGGATGTAGAGGCTTGTCTCACTACGGGTAAGACAGATACTGCCTACAGGAAAATTAAAGAGACCTTTGGAGAAAAGAGAACCACTTGTATGAATATCAAGAGCTCAGATGGCAACCCAGTTCTAAGCAATGAAGGGAAGGCAGAAAGGTGGAAGGAGTATATAGAGGGTTTATACAAGGGCGATGTACTTGAGGACAGTATTATGGAAATGGAAGAGGATGTAGATGAAGATGAAATGGGAGATAAGATACTGCGTGAAGAGTTTGACAGAGCACTGTAAGACCTGAGTCGAAACAAGGCCCCGGGAGTAGACAACATTCCATTAGAACTACTGATGGCCTTGGGAGAGCCAGTCATGACAAACCTCTACCATCTGGTGAGCAAGATGTATGAGACAGGCGAAATACTCACAGACTTAAAGAAGAATATAATAATTCCAATCCCAAAGAAAGCAGGTGTAGACAGATGTGAAAATTACCGAACTATCAGTTTAATAAGTCACAGCTGCAAAATACTAACGCGAATTCTTTACAGACGAATGGAAAAACTGGTAGAAGCGGACCTCGGGGAAGATCAGTTTGGATTCCGTAGAAATGTTGGAACACGTGAGGCAATACTAACCTTACGACTTATCTTAGAAGAAAGATTAAGAAAAGGCAAACCTACGTTTCTAGCATTTGTAGACTTAGAGAAAGCTTTTGACAACGTTAACTGGAATACTCTCTTTCAAATTCTGAAGGTGGCAGGGGTAAAATACAGGGAGCGAAAGGCTATTTACAATTTGTACAGAAACCAGATGGCAGTTATAAGAGTCGAGGGGCATGAAAGGGAAGCAGTGGTTGGGAAAGGAGTGAGACAGGGTTGTAGCCTCTCCCCGATGTTATTCACTCTGTATATTAAGCAAGCAGTAAAGGAAACAAAAGAAAAATTCGGAGTAGGTATTAAAATTCATGGAGAAGAAGTAAAAATTTTGAGGTTCGCCGATGACATTGTAATTCTGTCAGAGACAGCAAAGGACTTGGAAGAGCAGTTGAACGGAATGGACAGTGTCTTGAAAGGAGGATATAAGATGAACATCAACAAAAGCAAAACGAGGATAATGGAATGTAGTCAAATTAAATCGGGTGCTGAGGGGATTAGATTAGGAAATGAGACACTTAAAGTAGTAAAGGAATTTTGCTATTTAGGGAGTAAAATAACTGATGATGGTCGAAGTAGAGAGGATATAAAATGTAGACTGGCAATGGCAAGGAAATTTGTTAACATCGAGTATAGATTTAAGTGTCAGGAAGTCGTTTCTGAAAGTATTTGTATGGAGTGTAGCCATGTATGGAAGTAAAACATGGACGATAACCACTTTGGACAAGAAGAGAATAGAAGCTTTCGAAATGTGCTGCTACAGAAGAATGCTGAAGATAAGGTGGGTAGATCACGTAACTAATGAGGAGGTATTGAATAGGATTGGGGAGAAGAGAAGTTTGTGGCACAACTTGACTAGAAGAAGGGATCGGTTGGTAGGACATGTTTTGAGGTATCAAGGGATCACAAATTTAGTATTGGAGGGCAGCGTGGAGGGTAAAAATCGTAGAGGGAGACCAAGAGATCAATACACTAAGCAGATTCAGAAGGATGTAGGTTGCAGTAGGTACTGGGAGATGAAGAAGCTTGCACAGGATAGAGTAGCATGGAGAGCTGCATCAAACCAGTCTCAGGACTGAAGACCACAACAACAACAAGGTTGCTCTACTTCCGGAGACATCGGCTCGAGGACTAAAACAACAGAAAAGCGAAAAGAATAAATTTTAGAACCCACATTGGGTTCATAAATATTGAGGACACTTTCTAACCCAGTTGATCAAAGTAACGTATGCTGTATAATGAGAGACGATTTGTACACTATATAAGTGACAGGAGCAGTCAAAAGCCTATGTTGTGTATCAAAGGCTGTAAATCCACGGGAGAAGGGTGGATGGCACAAAAATCAGCCAAGTAGTGAAACCAAGCTGTTGTCTTTAATTCTCTCCTTTTAATATTTACGCTGACGGTGCTCTCAGAAACTGGATATAAGAAAATAACGCAGGGAAAAAATTGGATACTTACAGCTAAATTGAATAGTATTTTCTGCTGAAACACTAATAATACTGCAGGGTGGAGATGAGTCTTATGTAGCAGTGAATAGGCTAATGAAAATACATACATTCATTTCTTCACAAATGCACTGATCGCATCCGGTAGATGCATTACAGTTAACCGGTTTCGATAATAATGAGTAATCATCAGTACAAAAAATTTAACGACTCGTTAGGAAAGACACATGAAATTCTACGAAATACCAGTTGACTGTTGTATACCTTACCAAACACGCAACATTTGTGGTTAAAAGTATGTATTTCAAATAGACCGCATGCTCCAGTTTGCCAATATCAGATCACAATCACAAAACGTAAAGAAATCAACCTAAATATAGTTACAAGGACTTTCAAAGGAAAAACACGGTACAGTCAAAGATCGTAGATGACAAATAGTTCAAGATCTGTCAGATTTAAGATATCTGAGATACATGTGAGCTCCGATTAGGATCCATTACCTGACTTATTAAAAACTGAAATACGCCCTACTGATGTTCCATAGTAATATTTATTGTTTTATAATTCGTTGTGAACTGGCTATCTGCTTTCTAGGACGACCTCAGACAACGTAAGCCTGAAATGACAGTTCACACAATATCATTGAGAGAGTGCAGCTGTTTTCCTAAGACTATGTGTCTAAGATATGCGACTATACATTGATACGAGAAAAACAAGCAACTGAAATGCATAAAGAAGCTATGAAGAAGTAAACCTGGCAATACATTACAGTAAGAGAATCAAACTGTATGTAAATATGTAAAGCCCTTTCTACCACACAAGTGAATGTTGGAATAGACTAACATGTGGACAAAATTACTGGAGAATGTAATGAATCGACAAAAAAATATTGGTGTGGCCTTTGCATTCTTATATTTGTAATCGTTGACTATAGTATAATATAAGGTGTATTTGTTCATAACTACTTCGTGTATTTCAATATGCTGGTGCTTCTCGTGAAGACAGGCAGTTGACAAAGTCACCTATGTTTGGAAAAGCAATCTTTGTGCAGCTACACGCTCTCACTGATGTTGTGTAGACTTTCTTTTTAGTCTTAAATGGTATCAGAATCACCTAGAAAGCCGAAAACCAGTTCACAACCAACTATAAAATGAACGTTATTGTGTAGGGCCAGTAAGGCGTATTTCAATTTTTAATAGGCCAATATTCCCGAAGCACCTTGATAAGTACCACATGAGATAGCACTCGGTGATGTTGGTACATCGTTTTATAACATGGTGTGGGCTGTGGCGTAGAAGAACTTTATTGAAATTTCCTCAGTGTTAAGTAAATTGAGTTACTTCCACAGCCGCGCGGAGTGGCCGCGCGGTTTGAGGCGTCATGTCACGGACTGCGCAGCCCCTCCCGTCGGAGGTTCGAGTCCTCCGTCGGGCATGGGTGTATCTCCTGTTGTTAGCATAAGTTAGTTTAATTAGTGTGTAAGTCTAGGGACCGATGACCTTAACAGTTTGGTCCCTTAGGAATTCATACACACACACACACACACACACACACACACACACAAATACAGATATTTCTAGCGCTTGTTGATAAGTTGACAGCAACCACCGTGCGCTATGATGGTTTATCAGGAGGGAAAATATTTTAAATATGCGTCACGACACCTTCACACTGCCAACATCGAGGGGTGGTCTAATTCTAAGCTCGCTGATGGAAGACAAAAATGCAAATCTTTCCTGCTAAACCAGGAAAATGGAGCCATTGTATTACGAAGACCTTAACAAAGATACGGGAGACAGTAAGCATGAAGAGGTCAGTCGATACAACAGCTATTCAGAGACTTTAACACACCTTACCTAATACGCTTTCCGAATTCAGCTACATTAACAAGGAGGGCAGTCTGCAGCACACGTTAATTCACAAAAATATGATTTGTTAATGTAGAACAACAACAAAAATCAGATAGAGGAAGTACATCCACAGATAAAGTAGAATATTATCTGAAAGGATTTTCACAGAAAAACTCTATAATCCAGCCTTATAAAGTCATGTGGAATGCGATTATAAAAGAAATACTTCTGCGGGAGTTGTAGATGTTAAAAACTGTATTGGACGGCAAAGGAAAACACCCAGAAAAAATGGAGGATGTTGATTGTAGTCGCTACTCAGAAATGATAGAGAAGACCAATGCGATTCGTGGCTGATCGCATTAAACCAGCCAGAAGGCTGATGACTAAAAAAACAAAATGATTGGCAGGCCTAATCCGTAACAGATATAATTGTTAAAGACATGTCACTTTTCATGCCGGTACAGGAAAATCAGCAGTCACAGATTCGACGATTTCGTTTTGGAGTGTCAGATTTATGGCAGTTGTAGTTATTTTCTCTAGGCGAAACCGCATCGATTTACGTAACGGATTTACGCAGTTATCTTCCTTCCGTTGATGTAGTTAGGTACACCTTCAGTACGCAGCTCATTCTCCCTCTTTATCAGCGCAAGAGACTGGTGTACTGAAAAATCTACAGGACAGTTAATCCTGGACGCAGATCCTCATTGTCAGACGGAAGGAGTCATCTGACATATCAGTTACAGAATTACTCGAGGAATTCTGCGGGGTCTTCTATTTCTGCACAGCTTTAGTCATTACTGAGTTCCGTCCTATTTTGTACATAACTAGAAAAATGCTGGTGATAGCGCACAAAGGCTACATGACGTGCTGGACATACTACGCACCACGCAGTGATGTAGTTATTCGCCGCATACAAAATTGCGTGTATATGGCAACTCCAACTGTCCTGTACGACACATTCGTGTCACTGGAAACAGGATGTCCAGATATTCCCGGGCAGCTATCCCGTAATTAGGCAGGGTAATGTTTACGAAGGATGTCCATCCTTTGCGTCTTATGCTGCACTGACAATTCATTCGGCACCCACCATGCACACACTTTTCGCAAATTTCGCCTACGGTGTAAGATGGAAGACGCTGAACCATGATTGATATGTGAAGGGCTTATTTCAATAGTGGTACAAGTCCATTCCCTCCACTTTTCTGTCTATAATGCTTCTGAAATTAATGAGCCAAAGAAACAGAAAGAAAGAATCATCTCTAGCCAGAAGCCATATGCTTGAATATTTCTGGTATCTCAACTGCAGATTTTTCAGCGCTCATTTAACTTTAGGACTCTGTATCTCAATAGGAACAAAAATGGACTTGTACCACTATTGAAATAAACCCTTCATGTAAAGCACTGGCGATTGGGTCCACTGTGATTCATCTGTTTTCCACCACCATACCCTCAACGACTTCCAAATGTCCTCAGTTGCTGACTTAGATAGCCTGACCGATCTTTCCCCGTCACACTGAGATTTTCTTCCTTCTCTGAAGTTCTCTGTCCATTCGTAGTTCCCGTTTCGCGATAAACAGCTGTCACCATACTGAGCTTGCATTGGCCCAATAATTTCAGCAGTTTTAACACCATCCGCAGACATAAAGCTGATCACTGGCTTAATTTCTTCCTTGGTGTCGATCGACAATGGAGCTGCCATGTTTATCGTGTGCTGCGATACAACGACTAATGCGGGAATAAGAATGGCAATACTTCAGCCATGGACAGTGTTACCAAGCCCTGCGGCGACAAACTGCAAAAGTCCCTTCACTTTTCGACTTTCCCTCGTACTGTAGAGACATTAGAGGGTATTTATTTCTTGTTCTGGTTCATACTACCACCTCTTAACATATTAAAAGCAAAGATCTTGCAGCAGAAGAGATTTTGTTTCTCAGCAGCGAAGAAAGCGATGTGCTCATAGCTCTTAAGGAATGCATTTCAGAGCCCATGTTACTAGCCTAATTATTATTATTTTTTCGCTTCAATTGGCATATCCCTGAGTAATGACCATTCCTCATGGGAAGTACGTAACCGTAGCATACATGGGACATTGATATACCTAAGATGGCGGGAGCGCTATATTCCTACTTACGGCGATGATATATCTCTGTCCCGGATGCATGGACTCATTTGGTGTGTAAGAGTTTCATCAAGATATTGTATTCTCTCTTAAGTAGAGCTGACACACAACTGTTGTAACTTGTCCCTGATATACCGAACAACGGCACTGGGACGCTGTTGGGTCCGAGCTAGTCCCACACATATTTTATCGGGGACAGATCTGGGAATCTTGGTGGCCACTGGATCACTTCAACATCATGCAGACAGAATGAGATTTTCACTCTGCAGCGGAGTGTGCGCTGATATGAAACTTCCTGGCAGATTAAAACTGTGTGCCCGACCGAGACTCGAACTCGGGACCTTTGCCTTTCGCGGGCATGTTTCGCAGGAGAGCTTCTGTAAAGTTTGGAAGGTAGGAGACGAGGTACTGGCAGAAGTAAAGCTGTGAGTACCGGACGTGAGTCGTGCTTCGGTAGCTCAGTTGGTAGAGCACTTGCCCGCGAAAGGCAAAGGTCCCGAGTTCGAGTCTCGGTCGGGCACACAGTTTTAATCTGCCAGGAAGTTTCATCATGCAGACAGTTCACAAAAACACGTGTCACGTGTGTACAAGCTTTATCCTGTTGAAATATGGCACCACAGTACTCTTATATGAATGGTAACACATGAGGATGCAAGATCTCCGCTATGAACCGTTGAGTTCCCTCAATAACCACCAGTCATAATCTGAAGTCTTACCGAAAGTGTTCCTCAGCATGACGCTAGTGGTAAACAATCGCAGAATGGGGCTCCTGCCCAGATTGCCGTCACACTCACTGACAATGACCATCGGGCGTAGTCGTGCAAAACCACTCTTCATCTCTGGACACAATGTAACATCTTTCATCAGCAGTCCATGCTTTCCGGTCACGGCACCGCTCCTTACTGTTGCACACAGATCGTCTTTTTATCTGTCACAAGGCATTGCACCTTAAATCACTTACATACGAGTATAAAGTTACGTTGATATCCGACCATGTCTTCTATCTGCATAAAATGCTGTATAACAGTCGGCTTCATCCGTAAAGAGCACTACATAGGGAAAACGACGACATTTGTGCAGATTCCGTGTCATCCACTATGCAGAATGATCCCGACAAATATGGATCGCTCTCGATGAGATGTTGCAGCACTAGCGGCGTAAATTTTTATTTTATGTAATTACTTATTGTTTGAGTCAGCAGTATTCCCCTGTGCCAACCCTTTCATTTCAGAGTAGCAATGGCCACCGAGCTCCCCATTTCTGCTGAATGTATTCTAATCACTGACATTCTCTACAGATTTTACACTCTAATGCTTTTACGCTCTGCAGCTCCTTTTAGTATCCTGGTATTTATTCCATGTCTTAACAGGTGTCCCATCATACTGCCCTTTTTCTTGTTAGCGTTTTCCACATATACCTTTCCTCACTTTTCTGCGGACAACTTGCTCATTCCTAGCACTTATCAGTCCACCTAATTTTCAACATTCTTCTGTAGCACCACACGTCAAGTGCTTCGATTCTCTTCTGTTCTGCTTTTCCCACAGTCGTGCAAATTTCACTACCATACAAAGCTGTGCTCCGAACGTATATTCTCAGATATTTCTTCCTCAGATAAAGGCATCTGATTGATACTTTGGCTTCTCTTGGCAAGGGATGCTTTTTATTGCCAGTGCTAGTCTGTTTTCTATGTCATCATTGGTTATTTTGCTGCCTAGTTAGCGGAATTCCTTAATTTCACCTGCTGTGCGATCCCCAGTTTTGAAGTTTCGCGCTGTTCTCATTTCTGCTGCCTCTCATTACTTCTTCCTTGAATTTACACTGGACCCTAATTCTGTAGTTAATAGATTTCATTCAACACATACTGTAATTCTTTTTCACTTTCACTAAGGATGTCAGCGTCATCAGCGAATATTATCATTGATGACCTTTTACCTTGAATTTTAATACTACTTCCTGTTATTCCGTCATTGTTTCTTCGATGTATAGAACAAACAATACGGGCGAAAGGCTACACCCCTGTTTTATACCGTTTTTAATCAGAACACTTCGTGCTTTGTCTTTTAATCTTACTGTTCTCTATTGGTTCTTGTAAATATTGTACGTTACGTGTCTTTCCCTAAATGGTTCAAATGGCTCTGAGCATTATGGGACTTAACATCTGAGATCATCAGTCCAGAAAAATGGACTTGCACAGGGCAGTGTTTTGGCTCCAATATTATTTAACATCTATACCAATGATCTTCCCATCAGCCACCAGACACGAATGTTCATATATGCTGATGATGCAGCAGTGGCCACACAGGATAAAACCTTTGAACAAGTGGAGGAGAATCTCACAGGAGCCTTAACAGAACTTGCTACCTATTACGACGGCAATAATCTCAAACCAAACCCCAGTAAATCACAAGTATCCGCCTTCCATCTTAGGAGCAAACAAGCCAAACGGAAACTCCGAGTCATGTGGCAAGGGGAAGAGCTGAAACATACAAACAGCCCAAAATACCTGGGAGTAACATTGGACAGAGCACTTACTTTTAAGCAGCACTGTCACAACACTAAAAAAAAGGTCTGTGCCAGGAACAACATACTGCGGAAGCTGACAGGTTCATCGTGGGAGCTCAACCACATGCTTTGCGCACCACAGGTCTGGTGCTGAGTATCTCAGCTGTGGAATATGCGGCGCCAGTTTGGAGGAACTCTGCCCACGCTAAGCAAGTTGACGTCGCCGTAAACGAAACTGTACGTATTGCCACAGGATGCCTCAAACCAACTCCCACAGACATCATTTAACCCATCATAGGCATAGCACCACCCACTATCCGCAGACAAGTAGCCGCCGAGATCGAAAGATCAAAACAAAAGAATGATCCTCGACACCCGATGTATATGCACCGAAAACAACGTGTCCGGCTGAAATCCCGCAGGAGTTTCATGGAAACTACTGAAGAGCTCGCCACCAAGCCCGTCGCAAGGCGACTATCTCTCTGGGAAGAAATGGTGCCACACTCCACAATGGAACTACTTGAGGAGGGATCTGCAGTATTTCAACTACCTTTTACAACTTGGAGGTCATTAAACCGGGTGCGCACTGGAGTAACTGGGTGCAAATCAAACCTATTTAAATGGGGTTACAGTGATAGCGATAGGTGTGAATCCGGAGCAATACAGGACTTGGACCACCTACTGATCTGCCCAGACATGTCTATGACATGCACTAAAGATGATATTTTGAAAGTCAATGACAAAGCAATCTACGTTGCTAATTACTGGGAAGGGAAGATATAATTGGTGCATCCGGACACGGAAGAAGAAAAATCAGTCCCCTAGAACTTAGAACTGCTTAAACCTAACTAACCTAAGGACATCACACATATCCATACCCGAGGCACGATTCGAACCTGCGACCAAAGCAGTCACTAGGATCCAGACTGTAGCGCCTAGAACCGCTCGGTCACCGAGGCCGGCTCTTTCCCTATAGCTTACGCCTATTTTTGTCAGAATTTCGAACATCTTTCACCATTTGACGGTGGCGAACACTTTTTCCAGTCGACATATACTACGATCGTGTATTGATTTCTCTTTCCTCTTACTTCCATTTTCAACCAGAATGTGGGAACTGCCTCTCCCGTTTCTTTACCTTTCATAAAGCCAAACAGTTCGTCATGCAGTAGATCCCCAGTTTTTTCCCATTCTTGTGTGCTTCATTCTTCTCAGCAACTTGGATGCATAAGCTATTAATCTGAAAGTGCGATAATTCTCGCAGTTGTGGTTTCTTGATCTCTTTGGAATTTTGTACCATTTGTGTGTGTTCAAAATTGTCATTTTCGATGTACGATCGGCCTCATTTTCCTATTACCTGCGCCGAGTATTGAAATGTGAACAAAGCGGTTGATGTAAGGAACGAGCAGCAGTCACAACTCGAGAATAAACGAAGGTGTGCTCAAATGGTGGGCACTATAATTTTTCTCATGTTGTTATGTATCTGGTACATACGTCAAATGTGCAATGCTCCATTCTGAAGCGTTACATCAAGATGGCGTCATGTTGATAACGAAGTCTGAAAGGTTGTTTTAAAGAGGTAATGTCAGACACATACTCACAGCCACGGAAAGCCGTCCGTCTTAAATCGCTGCATACAGCGCGAGGAAGTGCGTCGGCCCTGGATGAAATTCGCCCAGCGACTAAACGATGGATATCAGTGTGCCATTCAGCCTGGATGTTGCTTTCAGGCGTTCTCCCAAAGGCCACGAGACGAATAGTGGGCTGGTACCCAAGTCCCACTTCAGTTACTCGGTTATAAAGATTTAGAAAACTTTCGTTCGCTGCCACATGAATAACACTACGTACGGAGAGTTGTGGTTCTCCGGCCATCTCTTGAATTAACCACGCCAAATCCGTTAATAACTTTGCCCACCTTGCACCAACGCGGGGCAAAGTCTACGGAGCGAAGGCAGGAAAACAAGATGCCTCACCTATGGACCAAACTATACAGTGTCCCTCAGTTTACTTGTTGGAACATTATTCGATGGACAGAAATTAAGTCTGAATTACCAGCACGAAAGAAACGAAGGTGCGTATTTAATTATTTCCTTGTTTGCAAGTACACATCTATAGTCCTGGCACTCGCTGAAATCCCTGCCCCATAATCACGTAACGCGCTGCTAGATGAATGAAAACAAAATGGCGCAAACCGCATTAATAAAGTTGAGTAACGTGTGGTAATTCGTTTTTTGTAACATCGGAAAGGTCGTAACTGGGTCAAGCCAGCCCACATTCCTTCTTTACCCATACTTAATTACGTAACTTAACTTTTTCGAGGTGATATTGAAAGTAATTTTGATAACACTAGTGTATTGGTTTTGGTAACATTTCATTTCATCTATAAATAATAATCATGAAGCAGCCATCTGGATTGGTATGTTCCACGTCCCGAATATTGAGAAGTCATTTGTCTTGAACTGTTTGCTGAGTTACGCAGACACGCCGTTAGCTGATATTTTGTTAGGTGACAAGTTTTAGTGCTTGTAACATATGAAAAATGGAAATAGATTGCATCATCCTACAAAGGGCATGGAATTCCATTTCTGTAAATCATAAACAAAACAGGTCACAAAATAGAACGCTGTGATACACCATGCCTTACGACCTCACACTCTGTATGTACACTGGGAAGCCATGGACATAATCATACACCGTGTGATCAAAAGTATCCGAAAACCACCAAAAACATTCGTTTTTTATATTAGGTGCATTGTGCTGCCACCTACTGTCAGGTACTCCATATCAGCGACCTCAATAGTCATTAGACATCGTGAGAGCAGAATGGGTGCTCCAAGGAACTCATGAACTTCGAACGTGATCAGGTGAATGCGTGTCACTTGTATCAGACGTCTGTATGCCAGATTTCCATACCCATAAAAGTCCCTAGGTCAAATTTTTCCGATGTGATAGTGAAGTGGAAACATGAAGGGATACGTACTGCACAAAATCGTACAGGCCAACCTCGTTTGTTGACAGACAGAGACCGTCGACAGATGAAGAGGCTCATAATGTGTAATAGTCAGACATCTGTCGAGACCATCACATAGGAATTCCAAACTGCATCACGATCCACTGCAAGTACTATGACAGTTAGGCCGAAAGTGAGAAAATTTGGATTTAATGGCCGAGCCGCTTTTCATAAGCCACACGTCACGCCGGCAATTGCCAAACGACGCCTCAGTTGGTGTAAGGAGCGTAAACATTGGACGATTGAACAATGGATAAACGTTGTGTAGAGTAACTAATCACGGTACCCAATGTCGCGATCCGATGGCAGGGTGTAGGTATGGTGAATGCCCAATGAACGTCATCTGTCAGCGTGTGTAGTGCCAACAGCAAAATTCGGAGGCGGTCGTGTTTTCCATGAAGGGGGCTTGCAACCCCTGTTGTTCTTCGTGGCGCTATCACAGCAAAGGCCTACGCTGATGTTTTAAGCACCTTCTTGCTTCCCACTGTTGAATAGCAATTCGGGGATGGCGACTGCATCTTTCAATACGATCGAGCAACTGTTCATAATACACGGTCTGTGGAGGAGTGGTTACACGACGATAACATCCCTGTAATTGACTGGCTTCCATAGAGTCCTAGCCAGAATCCTACAGGTCACCATTGGGATGTTTTGGAACGCCGACTTCGTGCCAGGCTTCACCGACTGACATCGATACCTCTCCTCAGTGGAGCACTCCGTGAAGAATGGGCTGCCATTCCCCAAGATACCCTCCAGCAACTGACTGAACGTATGCCTGAGAGTGTGGAAGATGTCATCAAGTCTAAGGGTATGCAAACACCATACTGAATTCCCGCATTACCGATGGATGGCGCCACGAACTTGTACGTCATTTTTAGCTAGGTGTCTGGATACTTTTGATCACGTAGTGTATAAACCATGAACGTACCAACAGAACTAGTGACACTTTCGCTACCAGTATGTTACTATACAGTGATAATATCCATACATATTATGAAAATGGGTGTATTTATAGATGTTGCACATCTAAATCACTGGGCTGATTTCAACCAAACGCGGTACACATATCCCTTACCCTGAGATGATAATCACTGTGTGAGTAAGAACTAGTTCGCTATTATAGTTCAGGAGATATGATGTCATAAACAATAAGATGCTGGAAAAATTGGCGCATCGTGCATAACGTTTAAATGTATCACTTACGTGCTGCTAACTATGTTCACAATAAATATTGTTAGCTGTATCTACATATGACGCTAAACAGTCTTCCGAAAGTACATCATGGTGTCACACATGGTGTAGGAGATATATCAACAAAAAGAACTGAGATGCTTGAATAACTGCAGTATTGTTCACGACTATTAAATTCACAAATTATTTACTAATTCTATTTGCAACACGTTTTGCAAACAGCACTCCCATATGCTGCTGAATGTACCTACAAAATTACATCGTTGTATGACACATAGTTGAGGTGGTGTGACTGAGATCCGAAAAAAAGCTGCTATATCGTGCATGACGTTTAAATTTATTACTTCTTGGCTCCTAAATCTATAGACTGGTTATCTATAGACTGTGTTCCTCTAACCAGTTTGTTAAATAAGATCTTGAATGGTCCTTAAACGTCATCTCTTCCGTTAGCGCTACTGTAATTGCGAAATTTGTATTCTGGAAAGAATCAGTTATTTTGTTTGGGGACCGCGGTATCAGCTTCCCAAGACGCAAAGATTAGTGTTACAGGGCAGTGAGTTACTATTGTGTTTCTGTAAAAGCAGAGCAATTCCCTAGAGCGATGCAGAACTAGTCAGCAGCACACACCCTTCTGTTGTGCGGGAGTTTATTATTATTCTACACAATGTAATAGTCTTCTGTTCTGACACGTTATGGTTTCCACTTCCTTTTACATTGTGTAGCGTGGCGAGCTTTGTTTTGTTGCTGTTCGTGAGATATTGCGAACTCTGTCATAAAATCAATATCTTTGGTCTTGTTTACTGAAGAACTGCATCGTAGTTCATTCTTCAGTTAGCTAAGCAAATCTCGAACGCTGTTGTTTCTATGGTATTTGAAAAATTAGCAGTCAGAGAGGGAATATTCGATAGAGTTTAGTAGTATTGAATAGAATCCAAAGTTTAAAAAACCCGGTTTTTGACGATAATCGTTTTATTATAAGCCTGACGTTTGAACTGCGACAAGAGCCCATATTACACGAAGCAGACATTTGGTTGCTTAGATACATAGCTGACAATTTCATCAGATCTTCTAATTATTAAAAACTTTTATAAATTTTTAAATTTAATGAAATAATCCGTTCAGTGTGAGTTATCTGATATGATACTTCCAAGTTCTATTTTTTACTTACGGAGCTGAACTTTTTCTGGTGTGTGGAACCTCGTACAGTAGACGTCGCCCTTGCGTCAGCTCACTTGTTGGTCATTCTGTGGAGCAGCACTGATTGGAAACATCGGACGCTGCAATTGCACAGCATGTATTGGCGAAAAAAAGTTAAGGACATGAGTGTTTCTAATTACACGTGTCACCCTATGCTATAACATCGTATAAAAACTGTACGGACACCCTCAGTAGCAAACTATGAATTAACGTTACAAAGAATTTATAAGCTATAACCTTTTGGGTATCACATGTGGTACCTCGGGACTCACTACCGACTTTGTTTACGCCAGTCGAAGTGTGACTATGATTTTTCCACTTGACTCGCAGAGTTGACTGATGAAGAGATCATTTCGTTGCACAACAGAGTTAATCCAGACTGAGAGATTAATGAATTTGATAATGAAGATAACAGTGCATTTGATGCAGTGCATCAGGAGAAGAAACGGTGGCTCTTGCTCAAAGTCGAGGAAGAAACGAGTTCTGAAAACATAATAATGAGTAGGAATAAATACGTTGTTAAACTAGTCATTTTTTTCCTCCTAACAGTTTGCTTAGATAATTTTTGATTCAGTATGGAGAATTTTTTACTTACAGTTTCTAACAACACCACCACTTACAAAGTAGGTTAGAAATCAGATTAATAATGTTGCTCACACAGCGGCGTACCAAAACATGTTCTATGGGATTCAGTTCAGGACTCTGTGCAGGCCAGTCTATTACAGGGATGTTATTGTCGTGTTACCACTCCGCCACAGGCCGTAAATACTCGATCGTGTTGAAAGATGCAATCGCCATACCCGAATTTCTCTTCAACAGTAGGAAGCAAGAAGTTGCTTGAAACATCAATGTAGGCCTATGCTGTGATGGTGCCACGCAGAACAACAAGAGGTGCAAGTCCCTCCATGAGAACCAAGGGCACACCATAACACCACCGTCTCCGAATTTTACTGTTGGCACTACACACACTGGCGGATGACGATCACCGGGCATTCGACATACCCACACCCTACCATCGGATCGCCACATCGTGTACCGAGGTTCGTCACTCCACACAACGTTTTTCCTCTGTTCAATCGTCCAATGTTTACGTTCCTTACATAAAGCGTGCCACCGAATGACATTTTCCGGCGTCGTGTATGGCTTATGAGCAGCCGCTCGGCCATGAAATCCAAGTTTTCTCACCTCCAGCCTAACTGCAATAGCACTTGCAGTGGATCCTGATGCAGTATGGAATTCCTGTGTGATGGCCTGGATAGATGTCTGCCTATTACACATTATGACCTTCTTCAGTTGTCGACGGTCTCTGTCAGTCAACAGACGAGGTCGTCCTGTACGCTTTTGTGCTGTAAGTGTCCCTTCTGTATCCATTCACTATCACATCCGTAGCAGTGGACCTAGGGATGTTTAGGAGTGTGGAAATCTCGCATACAGACGTATGACACAAGTGACACCCAATCACCTGACCACGTTCGATGTCCGTGAGCTCCTTGGAGCACCCATTCTGCTCTCTCACGATGTCTAATGACTACTGAATTCGCTGATTTGGAGCACCTGGCACTAGGTGGCAGCACAATGCACCTACTACGAAAAACTTCAGCTTTTGGGGGGTGTCCGGATACATTTGATCACATAGTGTATACTGACAGATCATTGCCTGTAATGTTTCTCGTGCAGTAAGCAGAGAGTACGTTCATGCGTGTTATTGGGATAGTGAAGTATAGATTCGCTTTGGACCTCAGCCTTCCTACTCAGATATGTCTATATGGAGCTCTGACTAGATGTGATAATTTTGCGGAATTATGAGTTAAGATTGATAGTGGAGTGTCACCGATTGAACGTGAATGAGTGAGAAGGACGAATGCACGGAATTTGGGACTCTATGTGTTAACTGTGACTTTTGAATTAACTAAAATCAGAGGGCATATTGTGCATGTGGAGACCGAGAACTGAACCTCGAAACGGATAGATCTGTGCAATATTTGGACGAGGATTCTGTCACAGACAATCCTGTTTCCAATCTTTCCTAGGACGAGTTAAATACCATAAGCTGGCTCTTATGAGAGACTGAGATTGCATCTGAGTATCAAAATCATAACTTCACACTAGTGCTTACTTGTCGCTGTTTTGTATCAAACAAGTAACAAATTACTGAAAGTTTCATCAAAATTTGTTATTCCATTAATAGTGCAGCTAACTTGAAACTAAAATATTTAATGTTAGTAATGCTACTGATACTGTACAGGTTTTCCAGTGGGGAAGAAATACTCCTTTCCTGTCAGGGCAGTCATGAGCAACGGACCGCGGAAGCAAGGTGAATGGATAGTTTTCTGTAAAAAAAATTTCATCCACGGCGTCTGTAAAATAAACGCAGAGAACTAAATATATCAAATACTGAATGGAAAACGTAACTTGCCAAAACAGACTCTTTTCACGTGAATCTGTCACATTAGTGTCCACTCGCAATATATAGTTCTGGACACATCAACATCTACGGATACATCAGCAACTCCATTGCAACAGTGTTTTAACCGACTTGTAACACAGTAATAATTTGAAAAGCCATATGTTTCCAGTAAAAAAATTGCAGTACACTCATCACGAATTTGAAATGAGAATAATTTGAGGTGTGCATGGTTTAATGATGACGCAGATTCATCGCTTTTATCTTATCTGACCGATAGAACCCATAGTGCGTCAGTTGCATGATTGTCGCATAGCAGTAGATACTCTGTATATGAGGAACGTTCCTGATATACAGAAACGAAATTTCCTTTCGGTTGTTATCAGAATGTTGACCCTTCAGTAGATCATAATAGAGTAATAAGGAATAGAAGTGAATTTACGTAAAAAGCTGCTGACGACATATTGGAATAGCTTAGCAGATATTCAAGACGAACAGATTATCGTTAATTTTGACCGAGACTAACACCACTCTGGAGACGACGCCAAACAACCGTATCGTGACGTCATAGTCAAGCGGCGATCGTAATAATAAGCTGGTGCCTCAGATCGTAGCTCTTTTCTTTTGTTGTTGGTATTCCAGTTTCCATGGGTTTCTTTGTCGGCTGTCATTTTTCGTTTATAGTTCACTGCTGCTGTTTTAGTCTAAATCTGTCATTTTTCGTTTGGAGATAGCGATCGGAGCTATGGACGCCAGAAAATAGAGTGATAATTTCCGACATACTCTTCTGCCTGAGTTCAATAGAGAGGTGACATCAGCGGAGGCAACTAGAAACATTTTTGCCGGGTATGTGGATACTGTCACTGGATACAGGATGGCAAAAAAAGTGCTTTTTTCGTTTTATGGAGGATCGTTTTCACATTAGCGACTCTTCACCTTCAGGAAGTCCTTCAGGTCTTGATGAATATCGTTTAAGTGTACTAGAGAACTGACAAATATGGTGAACTGTGATCATTCCACAATCGCGCAGAATTTGCGTGCATTGTGGAAGTTTCCAAAATCGGATGTATGTGTACCGCATGCACCAATCCAAAATCAGAAGCGGGTGGCCTTATTTGCATCTCAGTTTGCTCGTCATCAACTGACTCGTGAGCAACACCGATTCCGCATCGTGACTGGTGACGAGAAATGATGTTTTTATGGTAGCACCAGGAAAGGATAGGAATGGTTGACCCCAAGCAAAGCAGCAAGTCCCCGTAGAAAGACCTGCGCGCATCCACAAAAGATAATATAATGCATCTGGCAGAACAGAGACAGTGTCATTTACTACGAATTGCTTCCCCGAGATGCGACCATCACTGCTGACATTCACTGTCAGCAAATGAGACGTCTGTCAGAAGCAGTCCCAGAACAACGACAAGGAAGACTGCGTCAAGTAATGCTACTCCACGATAACGAAATTCCGCGATGTGACAGAGTGACAAAAAACGCTACACAACTAACGTTGCGCCCTCAGACTTTCATCTTTCTCGCTACCTGTCCAACAACCTTCAAGGAACTTCCTTCCGGATGAAAATGCTCTCCGAGTATTGCTCGACGAGTTCTTCGCCGCAGAACACGTAATTTCTGTTGTCGCGGAATCGAAAAGAATCCCTAGTGTTGGGGATACTGTTGTAAACCGTGAAGAACAATTAAAATCCATGAAGAAGAAATAAAAACTTTGAGGTTCGCCGCTGACATTGTAATTCTGTCAGAGACAGCAAAGAACTTGCAAGAGCAGTTGAACGGAATGGACAGTGTCTTGAAAGGAGGGTATAAGATGAACACCAACAAAAGCAAAACGAGGATCATGGAATGTAGTCGAATTAATTCGGGTGATGCTGAGGGAATTAGATTAGGAAATGAGACGTTTAAAGTAGTAAATGAGATTTGCTATTTGGGGAGCAAAATAACTGATGATGGTCGAAGTAGAGAGGATATAAAATGTAGACTGGCAATGGCAAGAAAAGCGTTTCTGACTAAGAGAAATTTGTTAACAGCGAGTATAGATTTAAGTGTCAGGAAGTCGTTTCTGAAAGTATTTGTATGGTGTGTAGCGATGATTGGATGTGAAACATGGACGATAAATAGTTTGGACAGGAAGAGAATATAAGCTTTCGAAATGTGGTGCTACAGAAGAATACTGAAGATTAGATGGGTAGATTACGTAACTAATGAGGAGGTATTGAATAGAATTGGGGTGGGTAGTTTGTGGCACAACTTGACAAGAATAAGGGACCGGTTGGTAGGGCATGTTCTGAGGTATCAAGGGATCACAAATTTAGCATTGGTGGGCAGCGTGGAGGGTAAAAATCGTATAGGGAGACCAAGAGATGAATACATTAAGCAGATTATGAAGGATGTAGGTTGCAGTAAGTACTGGGAGATGAAGAAGCTTGCACAGGATAGAGTAGCATGGACAGCTGCATCAAGCCAATCCCAGGACTGAAGACCACAACGACAACAACAGTATATTACTGATGACTAAAGTGTCTTTGACATCTGTTGTGTTCATTAAACTTACGAAAAGACGCTACGAACTTTTGCACCAACCTAACAGAAAACAGCCAACACCAAAGGAATTGTGTGGCTCGTAAAGTTAGCGACTTTTGAGTTGATACATGAATGAGGTTAAGTAACAGAGTAAACACACGCAGTTGTTTATGTGGAAATAGGGCAAAAAATTTAAGAACGCATAACTGAGATTGAGTTTGTCCTTAGCATATACAGCATGATTAGCACATCTGTAAACACAGCTGATGACGTTTTAAAAATGCGTTATTATCGTGCATATGAACTGTTAGGAACATGACGAGCATTTTTAAACTTACAACAGTTCTTTAGTAAAACATTCACACATTTCTAAATAGCATACTTATACAAAAACTCTCAGGTATGAACATCACTGTCGATTAGATTTACACAATTTTCTGTTACCAGTGCAACTTGAAGAACCAATGAAGTGACTAGACTTTTGTTCAATTAAACTACTCTTGGACAGACTGCCACTTCTCAATGATAATCAGTCATAAAATACACTAAGTAATGAGACTACATAGGTAGATCGATACACATAAAAATAATGCACTCTTCGTTAGCGATTTTCACTGAGTTCTTCTGTAAGGATAATACATTAACTTCATCCATCACTTCCTGAAGTCTGTTTTATGAAATTCTTTTTAAATACTCATTATTGCTGTGTGCATGAATCTTGATGCTTTCCTGCAATGCTGGTCCCTTCAAAGTACTCTTGCTTCTTCTGGTCCCTCTATGCATGGTCCTTCGGTTGCAGATATGTAGGCTGAACAGATCGTAAAAATGTCTGGTAAGGCGTTTGAATCAAGCCGTAGTTCTGAAAATTGAGTTGTTATGTATTTTCCGTCTGCAGTAACTTCCTAGATAATGTCGGTAGCTTTGAAATGCCTGTGGCCCACCTGAAAAATGAACTTTTAAGTACATCAATCATAATACATTCAGGCCAAGTGACTGGGAAAATAATAATGCACCCCAATCTAAAACATGCATTAGTAAATTACATTCGAAACCAAACTTACCACTGAATAATTAGTAATTCCGAGATCCTGTTTTGGAATTGAATGGAACCATTTCTCTCTCCTTACATGGTCTTTAGAAAATTTTATCATACGAATCTTGTTTACTGCTGTCCACTCCCCATAAGCATCTGTTACGCAACACTTAATAACCGTAACAAAGCTGGAACTGCATAAACATGTATTATATTGTGTCATATGCAACCAAACGCAACTCATAAACGCCGGCCGCTGTGACCGAGCGGTTCTAGGCGCTTCAGCTCGGAACCGTGCTGCTGCTGCAGTCGCAGGTTCGAATCCTGCCTCGGGCATGGATGTGTGTGATGTCCTTAGGTTAGTTAGGTTTAAGTAGTGCTTAAGTCTAGGGGACTGGTGACCTCAGATGTTAAGTTCCATAGTGCTTAGAGCCACTTGAACCATTTGAACCAACTCATTAAGACACAACATGACTTCTGTGCACTAACAATCTCGTAGCGATTACAAAGCTAAACGAATTTTTTATATCCAACACGTTGTTGATACAATGAAAGGCAACTGTTGACTTTGACCGCTTGACGTTACAATTTCGAGTTCTCGCGCTAGTTCGACCTTCCTATTTAAGGAGTGTTGACAAGATTCTGTGCAAAGAATGAAGTGTTACTCATAAGGTATAACAGTGTCTACTCAAACAGTCAACTATAAGTAACAGTGCTAGGTTCCTTTTATTAGATAAAAAACCTAAAAGAAGAACCTACGACGTCGAATTAATGAGGGTAACAGCTTAGGCCATTAACATTTTCAGTACACGTGAATAGTGCTATTACTGAGGAAACTAGTTTAATCTGGGACATTCTATTCGGCAATGGGTCACGTATTACTTTTTTTGGAAAAATTAGTTGTGGCAGTATATTAAGGATAAACAGGAAAGGACTGGAAATATCTCTTCAAAGAACCTCGTATATTGATAAAGTATAACTGTATAACGTATAATCATTAAAGTTTTTTATAGTTACCAATGCTACACTTCGGTTAAAACAATACTCTAGAGCATGAACATGACTCTAGCGTCAAAAACAATCTCTACAAAGACTTTAGGGACTAAGGATTAGAACAGAAGAAACGTCTTATACGTAATGCAGTAGAGTTTGAGAGTGAATTTATGACTTTCAATTCGGCATCTCCTTCAATTCCGCTGAAGAGCATCTTCTCAGAACGCTTTAAAATCAGTGTTTAAAGTTACACTGTTATCAATATGATTAAGAATCTTATAGTATCACAAGTGTAATTAATAATTATATTGCATTTTTTACTAGTAATATCTGTAAAAAAAGGGAAACATTAAAGACAACAAGATCCAGTTATGTACTAGATAATGAACAACAGAACGAGTGAACAGGCTCGAATACGTGGGTGAATGGGTTACATCCAACGGCCTAGATGAAGGAAACTTGAAAGGTAGAACCCAATAAATAAAAATTGCTTCGCAAAGCCACAAGAACCACTTACACAAAAAATTCTTCATGAATACAAATTCGTAATAAAAGCTGAGTGTCTGCATCTTTCCAGTGTTATCTCTGAGAGATCTGTAGTGGCGGAAATCTCCTGGGCCCGGATTATACATACGGGATCTACAAGAAAATACATTCTAGAATATGAAAAATTAGGGAAGCAATGCGCTAATTTAGAGCATACATTTCTGGCCACTGAAGAAGTATGCATGTTTCGGAAGGAAAAAAACGCATTTTCAACGTTCCTGATTCAAAATCTAAAAGAAGGAAATCGTGCTACACGAACGTCATAAAATATCTGGAAGAAACCTGTATAGACTCGGGGGATACGTAAAAGCTAGACACCACCATAACGGCTGTATTGAGGTTGGGGATTTTCCCATGCGAGATACGAACAGCTGGCGCCAAATGGTGAGAAGAACACCGTTTAAGACACGTTGCACTGGCAGAACAGACAACAACCACCATAATACTTGTAAGCTTATCATAGTTGTTAAATGATCGAATATCGAAGTAAACAAATGAATTCAAGTAATTAAATTATTAATATTAGTAGCGTAATAAAACTATTTTTCGCAACGTTTAATCAAATCCAGATGAAATATATGTCATTCACATCTTTCCATTTCCTACGTAGGTTACAGGGAAGAGGACTTGCAATGTAAAGCACAGCTATCGAACTGAATAAAGTCTATTGGTAACGGCTTTACAATACCTATAGAAGAAACTCGTCTCTCATCACACCTGTATAACAATCAACTGCCGCACGAAAGAGGTGTGTTTGCTTTGTTTAGACCACCATTTCTAGGTCCAAATAGCGCTACTGGGAACGGGACGTTACTTACGGTATTACACAGGTTGACGTTGACAAGTGTTTCAAGGTAAGTGGAGTGTAATTAGCATAGTGGACTGGGAAAACACGTTACTGTGCCGAGGATGCGAGGTTTACAGGGTATATTACACGTCAAGCGTAACTCATTAGTATGAAGTGCAACACGACACAAATTTATCCTTTCACTTTAAAGGTCGTTCAGGCAGCTGTGCATCTAAACCCTACCCATTTAGGTAAGTAGTCAGACTGTAAGATAGGTGGATAAGTATAATACTACCCGTATTCTTAGATTTGGAGTTATCATCTCATAGATGCTAACATAACTGAAACCTTACTATTGAATTTAATCAAATTTGTTACATTTATTGTAGACCTCTTCAATGGCGTGCGAAGATTAATTTTTTCGAATTTATATACATCGAGTTGCACATCCATGCTACTTTAATGTTGTCACTAGTTACAAATATGTAGATGGACTTAAGTGTCTCTTCTGTTTTTTGTTTGTTCAACAGGTGTAATGTAAGTACGATATTTTGGTTCCTTTTTCTATTTTCTTTCTGACAATGCCCATAAAGTAGCAAAAACAACGCACTTTCCATAATATTCAGACCAAAATCCGAAAGCGATATGAAAAATTCGGGCATTTTTACAATACAGTGTTGCTAAAGATTTTCAGGAAGTCATATCACAGTACAAACGCCAAACAGGAAACACGGTGGGAAAAAAGAAGTTTGCTTACAAAATGAACAGTTCGAAACATAAATTCTGTTGCAACCTGCCTACTCGTCGAATATGGGGTGTCTAGGAAATCTGCTCTCTCGGGTCGCTAGATAACAATTCAAGCAAATGGTATTAATGAGTTCCTATTACAGAAAATAAAGGATAATACTTCACTTTGAGAAATACAGATGTGTCGCAGGGAAAGGGCAACAAACAAAATAAGAAATCTCTTCAGCATGTACAAATCCTAATAGAAATTAAGTAATACAGTGGATGCTTCTATCCATGTCGCTGGTCTTGAGGCTTGTGTAGAACTCAGAGTTAGGTAATGTAATTTATTTTCCGTGATAAAATCTCATTAATACGATTTGCTTGAATTGTTGTCTAGCAACACGAGAAAGCAGGTTTCCTAGGCACCCCATATTCGACGAGTTGGCAGGATAACAACATTTGCGCCGAGGATGGGATTAGAACCCTAGCGTGCATATCACATTGGATATCATAAAGAACTCTGTAGTGCGCCAATACTTTGCACGTCGGCATAGCCTCGCTATACAGCAAGCTGTAATTCCTGTTCAAAATGACAGTGGACAGTCACATTTGCTGATCCCCAAAGCTTTGCAAAAAGGAGTGTTGAAGTTACTTCACCGACCATACTGGGGGATTGCTCGTACGAAACAGCTGGCATTTGTGATACTGGTTAATCATGTACCCTAGCTATAGTGCCCTCTGCTGGAATCAGTTTCCTTCCATAAATAGCAGACAAATTCTGATCATCGCCTGCGCTTACTGTGTACCTACATGTTTTGCTTGAAGTTGATGCTACATCAGAATATTTTAGGGTATATATGGCTGGTATGCATTTTTCTCAATTATCTAAGTACATTTTTTCTTTCTTGTGTCGCTTCAGGACTTATATAGATTTAGCGTTAGCTAATTGAGCTTAGTTGGTTACACACTATTTTTGTATGTAAGAGATCTGAAGACTACAGTAGTCGAAATCGGTAATAGTGAAGTGTAAAAATTTGTGTCATCAGGACGGACTGGTAAAAAGATGATAAAGCAAACCTGGTCTGAACACTCGCAGCGGCTCTACTAACGTCACTCTTACGGGACCGGAGCGAAATTTGAATAGGCATCATCTTTCACATGCAGAAACACGACTACCAACTTTCGTGTATTTTGCGCAACTCCTTTTTTGTGTTATGATCTATTTCCGTCAGTGTTCAAAGCATGCAAATATGACTATCATTGTAAACTGCGATAATAGACTACTGACAATCAGTAGTATTGTTACAAATTACATTTGATGATGTTGATTAATTGTTAGGATGTACTTGGCCTTTAGACTCTGATACGTTGTGGGACAGACAGGGAGAAAACGGTCAGCTAACAAATGAAATTGGTCCTTGTGACATAGATGGGTAGAGTGAATAGAACTTGCCTGCTCTTCAGTTTAGAGACATCCATCTGAAGCTACAAATTGACGATAGGATTGCGCACAGTTACGAAACAGCGTCCCAGATATTGGAATTCTGTGATTTAGCAGGCCGGTTGAGGTATCATAGGCCCACTCTCCCTGACTGTACGCATGCAGACCTCTGAATATGGCTATTGCCATCTTGGAAGACGAGACTGTCCATAGCAAGCTTATCATGAAAATCCAGAAGAAGGACAACTTGATCATGGCGAATACTGGAACAAACATCCAAATTCATGCTCACAGTGAGCTGCGTGACTGGTCCCAAGTTACGATAAGAAAAGCACTCCCAAAACATCACCGCACCACGTCCGGCCTTCCACACATTTCGGGTTAAACTCCTCACTGGATTGTCTCTACACTGCATACTTTTCTCCATTTAAGGGGATACAAATTGCGTCTGATCTGTCGATACTACTCGCATCCAATCAACTGCTTTCCAATACTTGTGTTATGTGACCCATTATCTTATTCACTATTTTGACTTTAGAAGGATGCGGGACGTGAAACTCCATGACGTGAAATCCAATTTTAGGACACACTTCGCGAGAGGCAGCAAACGTCTCCCAAGGGGCCTAGCTCATTGCTTACGCAACTGGCAGCCCACCAAAGAAGAACTGATATATAATTAATTTATTTCCGGACCCGGATAAATCCTCAGCACTGTTACACCTTAAAACAGTCTCAATAAAGTTACCAACCGACAGTAATTATGCTTTCGATTCTGATTATTCTTTATTTCCAGTATGATCTAATTTTAGCTGTTATTGCCGGTGTCAAGCGTTATTTGACGTATATGAGGGCAGGCCACCTGCTGTGCAAATACCAGCATATGCCGAGTAAACATAAATCTTCCAGGTAATTCGTACACTCAGCTACTTGTCATGCTACAGGATGTTCCCCTGTCTTATATATCATGTGGAGCACATCTGTCATGGCTGTTTCTCCCAGCGATCTCAGTAACTCTCAGGGCCCTGGTTGGACTTAGGTCCCTCAGAGCGCTCTTAAATACTTTTTCACATAATCATATCTTCCATCTAATTTTCATTTACTTCCTCTTTTATTACAATATTTAAAAAAGTACAATAATCTTGTAAGGCCTAGACCACACTCGACATAAAACAGTTTAAATATGGTAAGTAGCTAGTTTCGGTTGTAAGTAATAACCAAATTCAGATCTGTAAACAAGAAAAAAAGAGAAAGCATACCAAAAATCGCCTAAGTGAAAACCTGTTAAAGAAGTAAACATACAACATAAAAATACGTGAACTGGTACAAAATACAAAGGTATACCCCGATTCTCTGGTACAGTACGACGTGACTTCGTAGAAGGAAACTATTTTATGTAAAAATGAACTTGCATCATAGTCGACTTTA
Organism: Schistocerca americana; assembly: GCF_021461395.2. Classification (NCBI taxonomy): domain Eukaryota; kingdom Metazoa; phylum Arthropoda; class Insecta; order Orthoptera; family Acrididae; genus Schistocerca; species Schistocerca americana. Next base: position 93,590,025 of record NC_060127.1, on the reverse strand, counting down.
CAGCGTTTCTCGACAAAACATTTTATGCTTTTAACGTAACCTACCATGCATATGTAAAATAAGGTTGAACACAAACTGGAAATACCAGTAGTAACCTTCATACTGTAACATGCGTTTGTATAGAAAGTAATAGAGTTAGAAAATTTTTTGAACAGCAACAACGAGGCTTAACCAGGCTGTACACCTGCAGAAATACACAAAAGGGATATCTTAGCAATAAATATTTGTGCTTTGACATAATCTAAATCTGAAGTAATTGTAGGAGACAACAGCGCAAAGTTGAGAACCTATTACTCATAGTAAAGCGTCAACATTGCAGTTACGGAACAAATATCCTGGATATCAGTCATTTGGAAACGAACGCAATCTTCCGGTGTTACACAGAAAATTTTAATAACATACCGTTTCTTCCCAGACGGAGGTTGACAGTGCAGGCTGCACCAGTTAAAATCACATCAGTCACTACGTTGCGATTGTGTCAAAAGAAAATTCGGCGAAAAAAAAAGGTTTTATACAACAGCACCAAAATTGAGAATGGCTTAAAACCTGTAACAAATGAACCAACCAATTTATAGTAAACAGTGCAAAATCAGACCTAACAGAATAAATAGTAACAAATTTAATAAAGCAGTAGTCACCATAAAATATAAAATAGTCATCTGTAGGTCTCGTAACTCGTTGGTAACGAAATAAACTGTTAATATGTCGAGCTATACAGCTAGACTGATTTCGTCAACACCATTCGAAGTGAAGAGATAACGCCTATGCATTATTTCGCACAGGCCCGACAGGAGTAAATGGAACGAAAGGTGGCTCTTGAGTACATGCATTTGGATAGAATGATAACAGCAAATAATAAATCGAAACGTAGGTACAAATGCGTGTTAACTGGGCATTGTGAAGGAAAAAAAATTTACTTTTTTAATTAATATCCCGCAGAGACATAATTATTAAGACAACAATCAGAAATGAATCGAATATTAGAAATAAGAAATATTTCACACAAGAAGTGGAGCAACACTACTGTTATGAGAATACAAAATTTACGATAGATTTCCGACTCATTAAATAACAGCAATAAGTTATGAGCGTCGGTGACAGAATTGCTGGTAAAGGGGCGCCTCCTACCGCGTCGTGGAAGCGATCCCGCCTGCAGAAGTACGAACAGGTGCTACTAGATGGCGGATGGCGACTGCAGACACACTTAGCAGTCCAGCGGCCAGCAAATCTGCGTTCTTCGCCAATAAACGAGACGACAACTCTGTGGAAACTCTTCAGACATACAGAATAATAATAAATTTCATACAGCATAACATTTCCATCTATATACTAAAATTATTCCTAATTACGCTCATTGTGTTACTTTTTTTTCTTCTTTGACATTTGAATTATACAGGGTGGTCCTTTGATCGTGACCGGGCCAAATATCTCACGAAATAAGCGTCAAACGAAAAAACTACAAAGAACGAAACTTGTCTAGCTTGAAGGAGGAAACCAGGTGGCGCTATGGTTGGTCCGCTAGATGGCGCTGCCATAGGACGAACGGATATCAATTTCGCTTTTTTAAATAGTAACCCCAACTTTTTATTACATATTTGTGTAGTACGTAAAGACATATAAATATTTTATTTGGACCACTTTTTTCGCTTTGTGATAGATGGCGCTGTAATAGTCACAAACATATGGCTCACGATTTTAGGCGAACAGTTGGTAACAGTAGGTTTTTTTAAATTAAAATGCAGAACTTAGGTACGTTTTAAAATTATATTTTGGTTGTTCCAATGTGATACATGTACCTTTGTGAACTTATCGTTTCTGAGAACGCAAGCTGTTACAGCGTGATTACCTGTAAATACCACATTAATGCAATAAATGCTCAAAATGATGTCTGTCAACCTCAATGCATTTGGCAATACGTGTAGAGACAACAGGGAGTAGTTCGCCTTCCGTAATGTTCGCACATGTATTGACAGTGCGCTGACGCATGTTCTCAGGCGTCGTCGGTGGATCACGATAGCAAATACACAGAAATAAATACGGGGATGTCAGATCCGGTGAACGTGCGGGCCATGGTATGGTGCATCGACGATCAATCCCCCTGTCGTGAAATATGCTATTCAATACCGCTTCAACCGCACGTGAGCTATGTGCCGGACATCCATCATGTTAGAAGTACATCGCCATTCTGTCATGTACGGAAACATCTTGTAGTAACATTGCACCATTTAGATTGCCATCGATAAAATGGGGGCCAATTATCCTTCCTCCCATAATACCGCACCATACATTAACCCGCCAAGGTAGATGATGTTCCACTTGTCGCAGCCATCGAGGAATTTCCGTTGCCCAATAGTGCATATTATGCCGGTTTATGTTACCGCAGTTGGTGAATGACGCTTCGTCACTAAATAGAACGCGTGCAAAAAGTCTGTCATCGTCCCGTAATTTTTCTTGTGCCGAGTGGTAGATCTGTCCTCAACGTTCAAAGTCGTCGCCATGCAATTCCTGGTGCATAGAAATATGGTTCGGATGCAATCGATGTTGATGTAGCATTCTCAACACCGACGTTTTTGAGATTCCCGATTCTCGCGCAATTTGTCTGCTACTGAATGTGCAGATTAACCACGACAACAGCTAAAACACCTACTTGGGCATCATTTGTTGCAGGTCGTGGTTGACGTTTCACATGTGGCTGAACACTTCCTGTTTCCTTAAATAACGTAACTATCCGGCGAACGGTCCAGACACTTGGGTGATGTCGTCCAGGATACCGAGCAGCATACATAGCACACACCCGTTTGGCACTTTGATCACAATAACCGTACATCAACACGATATCGACCTTTTCCGCAGTTGGTAAACGGTCCATTTTAACACGGATAATGTATCACGAAGCAAATACCGTCCGCACTGACGGAATGTTACGTGATACCACGTACTTATAGGTTTGTGACTATTACAGCGCCATCTGTCACAAACCGAAAAAAGTGCTCCAACTTAAACATTCGTATTTCTTTACGTGCTACACGAATACGTAATAAGAAATGAGGGTTCATATTAAAAAAAAAAAAAAAAAACGCAATTCATATCCGTTTGACATATGGCAGCGCCATCTAGCGGCCCAACCATAGCACCATCTGGTTTCCCCCTTCAAGCTAGACGAGTTTCGTTCTTTGTAGTTTTTTCGTTTGATGCTTATTTCGTGAGATATTTGGCCCGGTCACTATCAATGGATCACCCTGTATAAATTATATTCTCATCAACTAGGTAGTAACAAATTACATGGAATCATTTTAACAATTGTTAAGCATTTAGTTCGCTGAAACCTCAAAGAAATCTTTATATATTATGTTCTTTATATTATTTTAAAAAAACCATTTACAACTGTATACCAATAACACTGTAACAATGAGAAGTGTTTGCTCTTAGATTCAGAAGCATCCAACACACCTTACGTTTCAAGGCGGTGGGTTACTCTGCACTGTTAATGAAAGAAATAAGTAATCCTGATTCTCTGCTCACCGGAAACTTTACCAGGCCTTTCTTAATGAATTTCCTCAAAGATGTATAAATCGCTTTCTTCTTTATGGTACATAGAGCAAAACTCCTAGGCCCCTTCCATACCTGGCCCTGTGTTTCATTTAGTGATGAGGTGCGTGCCAAAGATTGTTCCTTTTTAGGAGTAAGTATATTCTCTGAAGAGTATATCAAAGAGAGTCCCGCTTAGGCGTCTGTCGCAGTAATTGCTTTCGCTCTCGAGTAGACCGAACGAGGTAGCTCAGTGATTAACACAATGGATGCTCATTCTGGAGGAAGCCGGTTCAAACCCGCGTCTGGCCTCCGTGATTTCTCTTGATCGCTTCGTGCAAACGCTGGGATGCTTGCTTTGAAAGAGCAGGGACGAATTCCATTCCCATTCTTTCCTAATCCTAGCTCCTGTTCTGCCTCTAATGACCTTGTTGTCGATGGGACGTTAAACACTACTTTCCTCGTCCTTCTCCTTGATACTGTACACTCCAGATGTATTTCATTTATTAGGCTTTGAGTCTATTCGGTGTGGTAAGCGTGTCTTCAGCGAGCTAGTTTTCTGATGACCAATCGTAGCGCCTGTCATGCAGAAGCACTGTTCGATTTTTTGCGATACTTGACCATTGTGAGTCATAGTTACAAATTTAGTTTAAGTTGTACGATCACAACTAAATTAAGAGGCGTTCTGTAAGTAATATGTTTCATTTTGTTTTTATCTTGTTATAGGAAATCGTAACATTCGATGTTTCATGTCATTGGCCAACGAGAAACGTTTAAGGGACACAATTTCTTTAACAATTTCACACCGCTGTAACGGAAGCCGCGCAGTAAACAATCAATCACAGAATGTAAGAAACATACTTTACAAAGTTGCAGGTACGATGAATGTGCATCAGTAACTACATCAGTGAATGTTTGTCTCCGGTGTAAGCCAAATATCTGCTTGCCATTTTTTCTAGTAACAGTCAAGTCCACACAGTCTATAGAGCAAACGTGTTCTCTTTACAAAGTGAAAACGAATTTAGGATGTACAGTAATCACTAGCAATGCAAAATTATGTATGTAATCCTCATTACCTATAAATATATGAAGGGGATGACAGACGTGCTGTCTATAATAACTTGTTTTCTCTTTTCATGCATTGTTTTTGTGGAAGAATATCTGTTCTAAACCTTCGCTGAAAATTTCCACCATCGTGCCAGCCAGGATATTTCCCAGTACCAGCCCGTCCTCCTGACGATGAAATTTACCGTGAAATTCAAAATTCAGGTAATCCAACGATTTTGATAACTTCTCCGGTACTAAGTTTTTTATGCACCAATAAATTATTTTTCTGTAATGCCAGTACATTGTCTAATGGGAACATTAATTTATAATTTAGCTATGCCCAAAGACGCTAGTGTAGCATTATCCGCTGTAGGGATCAGAATGGGTTTCGAAAAAGACGATCGTGTGAAACCCAGCTCGCGCTATTCGTCCACGAGACTCAGAGGGCCGTAGACACGGGTTCCCAGGTAGATGCGGTGTTTCTTGACTTCCACAAGGCGTTCGATAGAGTTCCCCACAGTCGTTTAATAAAGAAAGTAAGAGCGTATGGACTATCAGACCAATTGTGTGATTGGATTGAAGAGTTCCTAGATAACAGAACGCAGCATGTCCGAAGTAAGAGTGATTTCAGGTGTGCCGCAGGGGAGTGTCGTAGGACCGTTGCTATTCACAATATACATAAATGACCTTGTGGATGACATCGGAAGTTCACTGAGGCTTTTTGCGGATGATGCTGTGGTATATCGAGAGGTTGTAACAATGGAAAATTGTACTGAAATGCAGGAGGATCTGCAGCGAATTGACGCATGGTGCAGGGAATGGCAATTGAATCTCAATGTAGACAAGTGTAATGTGCTGCGAATACGTAGAAAGAGAGATTCCTTATCATTTAGGTACAATATAGCAGGTCAGCAACTGGAAGCAGTTAATTCCATAAATTATCTGGGAGTACGCATTAGGAGCGATTTAAAATGGAATGATCATATCAAGTTGATCGTCGGTAAAGCAGATGCCAGACTGAGATTCATTGGAAGAATCCTAAGGAAATTCAATCCGAAAACAAAGGAAGTAGGTTACAGTACGCTTGTTCGCCCACTGCTTGAATACTGCTCGGCAGTATGGGATCTGTACCAGATAGGGTTGATAAAAGAGATACAGAAGATCCAACAGAGAGCAGCGCGCTTCGTTACAGGATCATTTAATAATCGTGAAAGCGTCACGGAGATGATAGATGAACTCCAGTGAAAGACTCTGCAGGAGAGACGCTCAGTAGCTCGGTACGGGCTTCTGTTGAAGTTTCGAGAACATACCTTCACCGAGAAGTCAAGCAGTATATTGCTCCCTCCTACGTATATCTCGCGAAGAGACCATGAGGATAAAATCAGAGAGATTAGAGCCCACACAAAGGCATACCGACAATCCTTCTTTCCACAAACAATATGAGACTGGAATAGAAGGGAGAACCGATAGAGGTACTCAAGGTACCCTACGCCACACACCGTCATGTGGCTTGCGGAGTATGGATGTAGATGTAGAATAGTAGCCAACATGTTACCAAGTTCGTAACATTTTTTTACACTACATGAATTCTGAAAGAACAGAAAAAACAGTATTGTTTGTGCAAGACTGGATTATTTAATCTTCACATCTGATGCGTTTCGCTCGTTGTAGGCCTCAACAGACAGCATGACTGTTACCTTCCAGTTCTATAGATACGTTACGACGCCTCGGTAGCGATTAGCAAGAATTTTTGTCAATAAGCTCAGTTATGGCGCAGTATTTTATGAGTTGAAATTTATACCCCTCACCACCACCAGAAACGCAGATGTGGCCCTGCAGTGTACGTGTTCCTCTTGTTATTTTTAATTTATTCATTATTACCTTTATTAGCAATTTATACTAATACCAGTTTGTAAATTCCCCAGATTGTCTGATGGTGCCTAGTACAGGTGAAAAGTGTCACATGTGAAGATTAAAATAAACCTGTCTCTACATCCACGTGATTACTCTGCTGCTCACAATAAAGTGCCTGGCAGAGGGTTCAATGAACCACCTTCAAGCTGTCTCTCTACCGTTCCACTCTCGGGCAAGAGAGACGTTTTTTTTCTGTTCTTAAAAGCCACTACGGTTGCTGCCTCTGGGGCAGTCATGGAATGGACTGATTTGAATTCTGAAAGAAGTAGAACTCTATCAGCCTCTTATTCAGTACTTTATTAAGGTTGTAGTTAGCGGATGTATTATTATTAATCACAGGCCTAATATATTTTTCTCTCTTGTGAGTCTTAACTTGTGACTGTAATTGAGGAATATTGGGAGTCATCATTTTAACTGACCTCTTTCCAGCTTCTGTAGACAGAAAAACGGTATTATCTATTTTTCTTTTAAGATTACTATGGAACCTTTTGGTAGGGTCGTCATGAACAGCGACTGCGACGATATCTTTATCTACCTTAGTAACCATACCTTTTTCCTATTTATTTTGCACATTTCCTTCTCTTTCCTTTCCATGATGGTATTACGTAGGACGAGAACGGCACTGCACAAACGCTAAAGAGATCACATGCTAGAACGTCATCAGCTGGTGAATGAATGACTCCAATATTACATATTTCAGGATAAGCCAGCATCAGTTATCTGTGAAACTAAGGATACACAGTCACGCAATAAAAACAAAAAAAAATGACATGGCATATCACAAAAATATCTTGAAGTTACAAGTGCAGGGCACATACCAGATACATGAAGCTGTACAGATAAACTGACGTCATATGTTAGAAACATAACTGTCAGAAATGGACCGACGGATTAACAGTAGTAACAGCGCCACGAAACAGAATTCAGTAGGTGGCGATAGAGATCCGTTAGCGGCCCTACAAAGCGTCAGGTGGCAAACGAATACTTGTGTGCTACAGTCTTTAGAAATGCAACAAGTCATATAACCAGAAAGGTCCAAACGACAATACAAAATATGCACATATTTCGGTGTTAACTAAAGATGCAGATAAATACGGAGGTACTATTGCCTTATGAGCGCGAATGTAGCGGAACTAGAAATCAGAGGGAATTGTATTTTACACAAGTAAAATATTTTTTTCTTTTTTTTTAACTGTACATATATATACAAAATAATCATTTACGCTCGACGTTATAAAAGGCTCAAATGGTTCAAATGGCTCCGAGCACTATCGGACTTAACTTCTGAGGTAATCAGTCCACTAGAACTCAGAACTACATAAACCTAACTAACCTAAGGACATAATACACATCCATGCCCGAGGCAGGATTCGAACCTGCGACCGTAGCGGTCGCGCGGTTATAAAAGGAAGGATATACAGATCTAAAAGTACAGTTTAGTGATTGCATCACATTTTGTGTTCTAATGTAAGTACTGTACAGAGACTAACAAACGTAATGCACAAAAATTGCTAAAATGAAGTTGTACTGCAGATAGCTGGAACAACATGATAATCTGTAATGTACAGAATTAGTCAAATTTCAGATACATTAGTGAAAGAAGAAGGAAAAGCTAGCTAGGCAGGGGCTGTGGTGCATCGAACAGTACGTAGCGAGTATGTGGCTGAATATATCAAAAACCATTGGCAATTGCGGTGCAACAGTTCCTAGAGTACTGTAAGCGTGTTGTCTGGTTAACGCAAACAGATCTCTACCTCTTCCAGACTATCAAATTCACGCACTTTACGTTTAGCATGCAGGATATTCATTTCTTTGTCAATCGGAAGCATGGAATACCCTTCTTTTACCAAATGGCAGCAAGGGACGGTATCAGTTTTGTGTCTATGCTCCCCGAAACCCTTCCGGTCTGTGCCACATAAATGCTTTCACAACACCTACATCTCTTCCCACATATCCCAGACTTTTGGTAATTGCCTGTCACCCATCCACGAAATCACGCAAAATCGAGTTTTTCTCCATTAGCATCATTTTTAAGTTGTACGCAATATTTTCGCAATGCTGATCTGCAGAGGTACTTCGTCTTTCCATCTGTTAATATAAGCCGAACTCCTGCTTGCTAAAAACTTTCGAGCCTATACCAAGTATAAATCTTTCAGAGTAATTGTTATCCATTGAAAGTTGCACGATTGTATGTATTTCTCTGTTCGTATTGCTAATACTGAGATATAACCTAAGTAGTCTGGCACGTTTATGTGCAGATGCCTTTTTTTTTTCCTTTTCATTTCTTCCACAAAGGGCAAAAGTTTACATTTGTCTTAAGAAGCTTTTATTAAAATTTCCCGCCAAAGAATAAAGCAGCCGGAATAACACTAAACTATTATAAATGCCCATGGTAACTCATATAAACGTAAAAACTGAATGAAATTGATCATGGGGATATATGCAAAAAAATTACAAGACACAAGGTATTTATTTACTATTCTGTAATTCATTTTTGCAGCTCTGTCTTTTCGTTCTTTCCACAAAGGGCACTTGTGTTGCTGTATATTGAACAATCCTCATACAACCACCGTTTACACGCTACACATTGTAATCATTCGGCTTTAGACAAGGTTTAAGAGTAAACCTCCAAACATTCTACCATTCATCTTCCTTCAATTTCTCTGAGTCATTACAGCGTTGGCCGCTTTTATCAGATTTTCACTCCAAGAAGTTCGATTCTTTACCCGATTATAGGTATTCCGAATGATGAACTTAACCCGCAAGCACAACACTTGTGATTTAGACTAACCATACTATACTACAAGCGTGAAATTACCACACAGTAAATGGGTACCTACTACATCTTCATCTACATTTGTACTCCGCAAGCCACCCAACGGTGTGTGGCGGAGGGCACTTTGCGTGACACTGTCATTACCTCCCTTCTTGTTCCAGTCGCGTATGGTTTGCGGGAAGAACGACTGCCGGAAAGCCTCCGTGAACTCTCGAATCTCTCTAATTTTACATTCGATATCTCCTCGGGAGGTATAAGTAGGGGGAAGCTTCTCGAAACCTGGAGAGCAAGATACACCGCGATGCACAGCGCCTCTCTTGCAGAGTCTGCCACTTGAGTTTGCTAAACATCTCCTTAACGCTATCACGCTTACCAAATAACCCTGTGACGAAACTCACCGCTCTTCTTTGGATCTTCTCTATCTCCTCTGTCAACCCGACCTGGTACGGATCCCACACTAATAAGCAATACTCAAGTATAGGTGGAACGAGTGTTTTGTAAGCCACATCCTTTGATGATGGACTACATTTTCTAACGACTCGCCCAATGTATCTTAACCTAGCACCCGCCTTACCAACAATTAATTTTATATGATCATTCCACTTCAAATCATTCCGTACGCATACTCCCAGATATTTTACAGAAGTAACTGCTACCAGTGTTTGTTCGGCTATTATATAATCATACAATAAAGGTTCCTTCTTGCTATGTATTCGCAATACATTACATTTGTCTATGTTAAGGGTCAGTTGCCACTGCCTGCACCAAGTGCCTATCCGCTGCAGATCTTCCTGCATTTCGCTGCAATTTTCTAATGCTGCAACAGCATCATCCGCGAAAATCCGCATGGAACTTCCGACACTATCTACTAGGTCATTTGTATATATTGTAAAAAGCAATGGTCCCATAACACTGCCCCGTGGCACGCCAGAGGTTCGTTTAACGTCTGTAGACGTCTCTCCATTGAGAACAACATGCTGTGTTCTGTTTGCTAAAAACTCTTCAATCCAGCCACACAGGTGGTCTGATATTCCGTAGGCTCTTACTTTGTTTATCAGGCGACAGTGCGGAACTGTATCGAACGCTTTCCGGAAGTCGAGGAAAATGTCATCTACCTGGGAGCCTGTATCTAATATTTTCTGGGTGTCATGAACAAATAAAGTGAGTTGGGTCTCACACGATCGCTGTTTCCGGAATCCATGTTGATTCCTACAGAGTAGATTCTGGGTTTCCAGAAATGACATGATACGCGAGCAAGAAAACGTGTTCTAAAATTCTACAACAGATGGAGTTCAGAGATATAGTCCTATAGTTTTCCGCACGTGCTCGACGACCCTTCTTGAAAACTAGAACTACCTGTGCTCTTTTCCAATCATTTGGAACCTTCTGTTTCTCTAGAGACTTGCGGTAGACGGTAGCTGGAAGGGAGGCAAGTTCTTTTGCGTACTCTGTGTAGAACCGAGTTGGTATCCCGTCAGGTCCAGTGGATTTTCCTCTGTTGAATGATTTCAGTTGCTTCTCTATTCCTTGGACACTTATTTCGATGTCAGCCGTTTTTTCGTTCGTGCGAGGAGTTAGAGAAGGAAATGCAGTGCGGTCTTCCTCTGTGAAACAGCTTTGGAAAAAGGTGTTTAGTATTTCTACTTTATGCGTGTCATCCTCTGTTTCAATGCCTGCTTTGCGTCTTCGCTCCTGTGCTTTCTTGCGTCAACTGTCATAAACCGATGATGAAGAAGACGCACCTCCCCTTTCCAGTGTGAAAAATTTCTGACTGACCTTGAACACTCCAGAATCGATTATCGTTAACTAATCTATAGCTTCCATCATTCGGTTTTTCGTTAATTCACTTACATCCCGATAATAAAACAAATTTGCACCAAGTTCGTGAAATTTCAGACACCTACGTCGGCCAGTCGTTTAGTAAATTCCTCCTAAAATACGCGAAGAGTCTCACAGTTTCTACATAATTCGCAGCACGCTCGCCCGCTGCAACTGCTAGCTCGCTATCAACAGACAGGTGCTGCCACATACTGGCAAGTAGGGAAACGGAATGTGCGTCGTCTTTTCCACCGCGTCAACTCTACTACAGGATGGCGCAAAATTTGTGTTAGAAAGTGTTTATTGTAGTTCAGTTGTATGCCACAAATGACTCCCCTTTTGATACTGTTTTTTTGTAGCACTGAAAATTGTTTAGTTCAATGGACAAGGTGTCAGTTCACTTTTCAGAATATCTTTTGTTTATACTAAAGACGTTTTACATAAATTCTGGGTGTATTGTTATCGTGAGCTGTGCATTCAATGGCGCATTTGATCCAAGAACAGCAACATCCGGAATTAATACTTAGCCGGCCGGGGTGGCCTGATCGGTTCTAGGCGCTACAGTCTGGACCCGCGCGAGCACTACGGTCGCAGGTTCGAATCCTGCCTCGGGCATGGATGTGTGTGATGTCCTTAGGTTGGTTACGTTTAAGTAGTTCTAAGTTCAACGGGACTGACGACCTCAGATGTTAAGTCCCATAGTGTTAAAAAAAAAATTAATACTTGTCAGTATAATTATGGTACTGAAAGGACGTCTAATTCCGATGACAAAATTGAAGTACCCTCTGATAAGTATTTGGTTTAACATTTTCTCTGTTTTTCATTTTTTATTTATTTTTTTCTTACAGGTGGATTCGACGTTTTTAAAACAATGGTTCTCTACATGCCTCAGTGAAGGGCCACTTAAGACTAACAGGCCACAGCTAAACTCTGGAGGAGCTGGAACGAATATAAACCCTAATCAGTTGGTTGGTTAGTTGATTTGGGGGATTGGACCAAGCTGTGAGTTCGTCGGAAACAGAAGTTGCAGGTTACAAAAGTCCTATATAAGATTTGAGCACACTCCACCTCTTGTTTCTTCTCCTCTCGAACCCTGTATTTTTCTAAAAGGTGAGCTTTATAATTAGTTGTAAGCGTGTCTTTACTGACCATAGCGGTACTCTACGCCATGTGCAGACGCCACTAAACTTTTTTTGGGATTATGAAATGAGTGACTATAATCCTCTGAAACTGTCTTTCTGTAAATATGGTCTGTATGCACAGATTAAGATTATACTGACGGCGGATTAAGGACGAAGGCCGGTATGCCGGCCAGCCTGGATGTGGTTTTTAGGCTGTTTTCCACATCCCAGTAGGTGAATACCGGGCTGGTCCCCACGTTCCGCCTCAGTTACAGGACTCGCAGACATTTGAATACGTTGGAAGTAAATTGGCCATGCCCTTTCAAAGGGCCCATCCTGGCATTTGCCTGAAGCGATTTAGGGAAATCACGGAAACCTTAAATGAGGACGGCCAGACGCGTGTTTGAACCGTTGTCCTCCCGAATGCGAGTCCAGTGTGCTAACCACTGCGCCACCATGCTCGGTACCCTGCTCAGTGAGGAGCCCACAGTATCAACACGACATGAGTGTAGGAACGCAAGATGTCATGACGGACTCTCCTGAGGAGAATCAAACAGAAACTTAATCCTTTCCATTAAAAATTGATCTGTGTCCACCTATGAAGGACAGTGATGTGGAGCAGCGGTATTCTTTTGCAAATGAGATTGTTAACGGCTGTGAAAATGGAACAGGAATGGCGGAGCGGGTTTTGTGGTAAGGCACATTTCGACGTCCATGAGGACCTCAACAAATAGAACTGGCTCCACTAGGGTACTGTGAATCCAGAGGGTAAAGATGCTGGACTTGGTATAGAACGTCACTCTTACAGTCACGAACTTGTGTGACTACGTAAAGGGCAGAGTATTCGAATATGTTCTTGCTACACTCCAGGACCTTGCTGCAATTTCCTGAAAGATCGGTGCAGTCGAAAATGGTGATCTTGAGCAATTCAGCTGAAGACTCTGGACTCTCGTCGCTGCATGAGTAAATCACTTATAAAAGATTAAATATCAGATTGTCTGCTATAGCACACATGCAATAAGAAGAACCTATCATCTCGTACTATGACAGCAGATAAAATTTCTGTAACACCTGCTTTGCACCAACCTGTAGCATGAGCCACGTTTCATCATGCTATGTTACTTTGCATTGTCACATCACACGAAAGATCCTTCAGCGGCCAAGTATTTTTACACATACTTTATGTACACTACTAGCATTTAAATTGCTATACCACGAAGATGACGTGCTACAGACGCGAAATTTAACCGACAGGAAGAAGAGGCTGTGATATGTAAATGATTAGCTTTTCAATTCACACAAGGTTGGCGCCGGTGGCGACACCTACAACGTGCTGACATGAGGAAAGTTTCCAACAGAATTCTCATACACAAACAGCAGTTGACCGGCGTTGCCTGGTGAAACGTTGTTGTGATGCCTCGTGTAAGGAGGAGAAATGCGTACCATCACGTTTCCGACTTTGATAAAGGTTGGATTGTAGCCTATCGCGATTGCGGTTTATCGTATAGCGACATTGCTACTCGCGTTGGTCGAGATCCAATGACTGTTAGCAGAATATGGAATCAGTGGGTTCAGGAGGGTAATACGGAACGCCGTGTTGGATCCCAACGGCCTCGTATCACTAGCAAACATCTTATCCGCATGACTGTAACGGATCGCCCGCATCTCGTGGTCGTGCGGTAGCGTTCCCGCTTCCCACGCCCGGGTTTCCGGGTTCGATTCCCGGCGGGGTCAGGGATTTTCTCTGCCTTGTGATGGCTGGGTGTTGTGTGCTGTCCTTAGGTTAGTTAGGTTTAATTAGTTCAAAGTTCTAGGCGACTGATGATCTCAGCAGTTGAGTCGCATACTGCTCAGAGTCATTTGAACCATTTTGTAACGGATCGTGCAGCCATGTCTCTATCCCTGAGTCAACAGATGGGTACGTCTGCAAGACAACAACCATCTGCACGAACAGTTCGACGACGTTTGCAGCAGCATGGATTATCAGCTCGGAGACCATGGCTGCGGTTACCCTTGACGCTGCATCACAGACAGGAGCGCCTGCGATGGTGTACTCAACGACGAACGTGGGTGCACCAATGGCAAAACGTCATTTTTTTAGGATGAATCCAGGTTCTGTTTACAACATCATGATAGCCGATTCCGTGTTTGGCGACATCGCGGTGAACGCACATTGGGAGCGTCTGTTCGTCATCGCCATATTGACGTATCACCCGGCGTGATGGATGGGGTGCCATTGGTTACACGTCTTGGTCACCTCTTGTTCGCATTGACGGCACTTTGAACAGTGGACGTTACATTTCAGATGTGTTACGACCCGTGGCTGCACCCTTCATTCGATCCATGCGAGACCCTACATTTCAGCAGGTTAATGCACGGCCGCATGTTACAGGTCCTGTACGGGCCTTTCTGGATACAGAAAATGTTCGACTGCTGCCCTGGCCAGCATATTCTCCAGATCTCTCACCAATTGAAAACGTCTGGTCAATGGTGGCCGAGCAACTGGCTCGTCACAATACGCCAGTCACTTCTCTTGATGAAGTGTGGTATCGTGTTGAGGCTGCATGTGAGCTGTATCTGTACACGCCATCCAAGCTCTGACTCAATGCCCAGGCGTATCAAGGCCGTTATTACGGCCAGAGGTGATTGTTCTGGGTATTGATTTCTCAGGATCTATGCACCCAAATTGCGTGAAAATGTGATCACATGTCAGTTCTAGTATAATATATTTGTCCGATGAATACCCGTATATCATCAGCATTTCTTCTTGGTGTAGGAGTTTTAATGGCCAGTAGTGTAGATGAGGATATTGCTTCTGGAGTGGGCTACACAGTGTCAAGTGGAGTATTTCGCGGACGTCCCTGGAGGCGGCTGGAGATTCCAGAGGGCGTTAGGCCTAGCAGCTGGCACGCCCACGGACTCACGCCGTGACTCAGCCTTTATGTGGAGCAGGCGCGGCGTCTGCGTTGCGCCACGCGGACACTCTACTCCAGAGTACAGCGCTGGAGCACAGCTGGATCCGCACCGCACACGGTCACACCGGGCGTGGCTGCCTCCTACCTTACCTGTCCAGACCGGCCTGAGTCACCGACCCACGGCGGGACCCGGCCGGCAGCTGTTAGCTTGCTGGTGCCTCTACTTTCACTGCTCACCACCAGACCGCCAGATGCTGCGGCCAGTGCCGGCTGGCCGAAGTTAAGCTCTGCGTCACTAGCCTGATCGCCGTAACGCAATACTGCGTCCGCAGTGTCGAGTCTCATCGTGGGGTTCACCCCATGTCGAGGCACCTCTGGTCTTGTCATTCGTTTGTCCCATCAACATAAAAGTACGGTATTCTTTTGCAGCTAATCACGTCTCAGGCGGCGTATCGGATACTACAATATCAAATTAGGTCGTGCATCAGATAGTAAAATACTTTTTGCCATGTGTTGGGTACTGCAAATTATGTTTGCACTCTCCAATGTCACCAGGTAGTAGCTACAGACGAATAAATACCCGTCAGATTATTATCTTTTACCTCTATATTTATACAGGATATCGCAGGACGAATTGTCAAGAGCAGGCTGGCCGGAGTTTACGTCACTGGCCTGATCACCGTAGCGGAATACCTCGTCCGTCGTGTCGAATCTCATTGTGGGGTACACCACCTGTCGAAGCACTTCTGGTCTTGTCAGGGGTTTGTCTCATCAACATAAAAGTACGGTATTCTTTTGCACATTATCATATCTCAGTCGGTGTATCGGACACTACAATATCAAATGAGTTCGTGTATCAGATAGTAAAATACTTTTTGCCATGTATTTGGTACTGCAAATTATGTTTGCACTCTCAAATGGCACCAGGCAGTAACTGTATACGATTAAACACACGTCAGACTACTATCTTGTACCTTTATGTTTATACAGGATATCGCAAAACGAACTGTCAAGAGCAGGCTGGCCGGGTATATACGATGGGGCCCTTCCACGACATCACCCACGTGGTGACAAACCAAAAGTTCTACTGTAACCTCCATATAACATGTTAGTTTTCGAATCAGGGGTCACAGCATGTTGGTTGTGAGGTTGTCCACTGTCTGCGTAGGATTACGCATTGGCATGGTCCATCAGGAGACAGAAAGTGGACGAAAGCGATCGAAGAATAGCGGCTTGTAAGGGCAGAGGGAAAAAAGTGCCAAGGCAACTGCAAAGGGAGGATAACCTCTGCGACAGTAGGACGGGTAGGAAGGGCAGTAGCGGCTTGTTAGCTGCGGCAGTGCATGCAAGGTGTGGTTATGTTAGTGTGAGGTATCGTGCATCGTTAGCTTTGTCGTTGCGGGTGCTCGTTGTAAGGCCAGCTGCAGCGTCTGCGTCCCTGTAACAGCCCGAGGTCGTCATACGTTAGTGGGCGATCTGCCACAGCTCAGCCCACAGTGCAGGGGTGCGCGTGTGGCTGGGTTGCGGGTTGAGTACAGTACGGCATCCTTGCGGTTGCCCGTTTTTCAGCGGGTCGAGCATCTGGGGTTGCCAGTAGTAGCTGTGTTGCAAGGTCTTTGTTGTGTTAGCGTACTATGGGACCATAGATGTTTAGTTCCTTGCTAATAGTGTCTTTGGTCTATTATGTTTCCATCTATGGTTGTGGTCGTAGTTCCCCAGAGAAAGAATAAACGGGTTACGCGAGTGTCTTGTGTTTCTGTACAGTCGTGTGGAGAGTTTTTGGAATACCTACAAGAGGTTATCTAGCCGATATTCCTAGTGAAGATCCGCGGTGCGTGTGTAACGCGTATCATAACTTATGATTCTGAGTATTTTGTTCTGTATGACCTGCAGACGATGCAGGCGTGTGGTCGCAGCGTATTCCCAGACGGCTGCAGTATACGTCATCAAGCTGGCCTGAGTTGAACTCTGCTTCAGTGGCCTGATTACCGTAACGCAATACCGCGTCCGTAGTGTCGAATCTCATTGTGGGGTACACCGCCTGTCGAAGCGCTTCTGGTCTTCCTACACACTTGCCTCATCGATACAAAAGTGCAGTATCCACCTCCTTCACACATTATAACATGTTTTACAGTGTATCGGATACTACAATATCAAATCAGGTCGTGTATCATATAGTAAAATACTGGTTGCCATGTATTGGGCACTACAAAATATATTTGCACTCTCGGATGTCACCAGATAGTAATCGCAGACGATGAAATACACTTCAGATTTCTATGTTTCACATTTACACTTTTACAGTCGAGGGGCACGAAAGGGAAGCAGCGGTTGGGAAGGGAGTGAGACAGGGTTGTAGCTTATCCCCGATGTTATTCAATCTGTATATTGAGCAAGCAGTAAAGGATACAAAAGAAAAATTCGGAGTAGGTATTAAAATCCATGGAGAAGAAATAAAAACTTTGAGGTTTCGCTGATGTCATTGTAATTCTGTCAGAGACAGCAAAGGACTTGGAGGAGCAGTTGAACGGAATGGACAGTGTCATGAAAGGAGGGTATAAGATGAACATCAACAAAAGCAAAACGAAGATAATGGAATGTAGTCGAATTAAGACGGATGATGCTGAGGGAAATAGATTAGGAAATGAGACACTTAAAGTAGCAAAGGAGTTTTGCTATTTGGGGAGCAAAATGACTGATGATGGTCGAAGTAGAGAGGATATAATATGTAGACTGGCAATGGCAAGGAAATCGTTTCTGAAGAAGAGAAATTTGTTAACATCGAGTATAGATTTAAGTGTCCGAAAGTCGTTTCTTAAAGTATATGTATGGAGCGTAGCCATGTATGGAAGTGAAACAAGGACGATAACTAGTTTGGACAAGAAGAGAATAGAAGCTTTCGAAATGTGGTGCTACAGAAGAATGCTAAAGATTAGATGGGTACATCACATAACTAATGAGGAGGTGTTGAATAGGATTGGGGAGAAGAGAAGTTTGTGGCACAACTTAACTAGAAGAAGGGATCTGTTGGTAGGGCATGTTCTGAGGCATCAAGGGATCACAAATTTAGGATTGGAGGGCAGCGTGGAGGGTAAAAATTGTAGAGGGAGACCAAGAGATGAATACACTAAACAGATTCAGAAGGATGTAGGCTGCAGTAGGTTCTGGGAGATGAAGAAGCTTGCACAGGATAGAGTAGCATGGAGAGCTGCATCAAACCAGTCTCACGACTGAAGACCACAACAACAACAACAACTTTTACAGGATATCCCAGGACGAATTGTTAAGGGGAGGCGGGCCGATGTCTCATCACAGTACCGCAATACTGCGTCCGAAGTATCGAGTCTCATCGTCGGGCACACCACACGTCGAGGCACTTCTGGTCTTCCCAGGCACTGTCTCGTCAACATAAAAGTTCGATATCAGCCTCCTTTTGCACATTATAACGTCCCAGACGGCGTATCGGATAGTACAGTACCGAATTACGTTGTGTATCAGTTAGTAAAATACTGTTTGCCATGTACTGCGTACTACAATATAAGTCAGCACTCTCAAACGTAACCATATAGTAAATGTAGACATATTAAGTACACATCATATTACTATCTTTAACGTTTATACTTATACAGGAAATGACAGGACGAACTGTCAAGAGCAGGCTGGCCGAAGTTGCGCTCTGCGTTACTGGAGTGATCACTGTAAGGCGATACTGCGTCCACACTGTCGAGTCTCATCTTGGAGTACACCGCATGTCGAGGTACTTCTGGTCTTCCCAAACACTTGTCTCGTCGATATGAAAGTAACTGAAACAAAGTCGGTCTTTTTTGGGGCGAGATCTATTTACGAAATTTCAACCACCAACTTTCTCTTCTGAATGGGAAACATTTTGTTGACACCCACCTACGTAGGGAAAAATAATAATTATAATAAGATAAGAGAAATTAGAGCTCGAACTGAAGGATTTAGGTGTTCCTTTTTCACACGCGCCACTCGAGATTTGAATGGTAGAGAAGTAGTATGAAAATGGTTCGATGGACCCTCTCCCAGGCACTTAAGTGTGAATTGCAGAGTACCCATGTAGATGAAGATGTAGATGTAGATCCACCTGCATCGCATATTAGAACATTTTTTTTGTTGTATCAGATACTACAATATCTAATCAGTACGTGTATCAGATAGTAAAATACTATTTGCGGTGTACAGAAGCTTGCGCTGTCAACTTTCGGCGGATAGTTACTGCAGACGTTAAACACACACGACATTACTATCTTTCACATTTCATGGATATCACAGGAATGATCATTCGAAATGTCTAGAACAACATGGGCTCCAAGCTGCGTGCCTTAAGATCTATGAGCACATCTTCATAGGTACTGTGAAACAAAATGTCGGCCACTGCAAGCTGCCTGTTTTCCACATTTTGAGATGTGGTGTTACGCTATGAACCGTAACAAAAAGAAAATGAGGTCTGGTAGGCACGGGCTCTAAAGTGCGTACATCAAGGAGGGATGCACGCGAAAGCGACCAGTATTGTGAAAATTTTTAATTGGATCTTCATTAACTACGTGGCACTGAAATTTCAATTCCTGTTTATTACTGTGCAGTTCCATTCCTAAGTGTGATAAGTATAAGTATTATAATTAACAAAAGCTTGCATATGGACAAGCCCCTTTGATGTTCTGTATTTTCTCATTTTATTTGTTCCTGCAGGGTTTTCTTCCAGTTATACGCAAACACAACGTGGGGAATATTTCGGTGTTTGGCAAATCCAGTACTGTGCATTGGAAAACTCAAAATCCTAGTGAATGTTACAATTCGATGATAATAGAAACATGCCCCAAGACAGTATTTGTATCCAGAAATGATGAAATTACAGCTTTTAACTGTGCTGATCATGGCATACTATTGACTCGACAGATGGTTCAAATGGCTCAAAGCACTATGGAACTTAACATTTGATCTCATCAGTCCCCTAGAACTTAGAACTACTTAAACCTGACTAACCTAAGGACATCACACACATCCATGCCCGAGGCAGGATTCGAACGTGCGACCGCAGCAGCCGCGTGGTTCCGGCCTGAAGCGCCTAGAACCTCTCGGCCACCGCAGCGGAAATCCATGAAACTGATGCAGCTGATATTATTGTTACTCAGTTTGAAAATCACAAGCAAAGAAAAGATGGCTCCAGGATGAAGAGGAAAATGCCTATGATTTGCACTAGTTCACCCACATGAATTAAGATGTAATACAGACACTGTCAAATATTTGATTCAGTTTTTCAGTAACTTACATTTCCGGAAATCGAAAAATGCGGAATGAATTTGTAATCCCTTGTCGATAGCACTCAACTGTTTGTGCGAGTGAAGAGCTTGTTGTGTTTGTTTATCATTAATGTCCTGAACAATTCAAATATTCATTTTGTTATTTATTAGTTTCTTGTTCAGCATAAGATCTGTTTGTGTTTGGTAATTTTCCTGTGAAGGCAGGATATTTTTATTGTAATCGTCTTCAGGAGCTTCGTAGGTTGTTTGATGTAAGTTGGATGAAGCTCAAACAGCATGAGGACATTGTTTGTACACCTATGGAAATCAAGAGGTGCTTTTACAATAAAACATTCAGAAAAATGTTGATAGACTCCGAAATCCAGAGATGACTTGATAAAATGTATAAGTAGTTTAAAATTATTCTGAGATAGCTGTCCAGCTGTATTTTGATTAAGAAAAAATGCTGGAGCGGCGCCATCTGCCACGTTTTTTCATCTCCTGGACCTCCTCCTGACTGTTGTTTCATTCCTTGTTGTATATTTTATTCTGACTACAAATTTGATGAGATGCAAATAGCACTTATTTAATGTTTTAAACATTTCCTTGCCCTAACTCGGTTTTCTAAATATTTTTCCATCAGTTAACGTTGACGTCTTAACATAGTGATGCCACTGATCAGTCGTCACCGCAGTTTTAACTGTGCATCGCGAGATCGGTGTTAGAACCTTCCATCACTTACATTTCTTGTATGAAGTAAGATATTATTTCGAAGAGCAATTTTTCTACTGAGTCAATACTGACAGTGAAATTCTTACTTGTCTCTTCACAGTCACGCATCGCCTTATTAACGACAAAACGACTACCACGAATTACACCGATTGTTTCTCTCTCTTCAGTCGTCTGCCATGTCTCATTTTATTTTCTTTACTCAGTATCAACAACATTCACAACTGTACAGTAGGAAGTAGGAAGGGTAAATTACAATATATGTCATCATTTCTGTTTCCCATCTTTCCATAGTTGCTTTAAAATTCGTGGAGGATTACTCCATCAGCGTAACTAATTGAAGGCAGTTTATTTATTGCCATACGCGTTTCGCTTCTTATATTTGTGAAGTAACTTCAGTGGCCTGTAACACTTGTGTTTTAATACATATAATAAGCGCATTATGTGGCAGTTACAGTATGTTGCTATGTTGCATTCTGTCGTGTTCCGATTTTGCTTTTTAGGTTAGAACCAACTTTTGTAGCACAAATTACGTGTTGTGAAAAAATCGTTCTGTGTTACTTACGATTTCAAGCATCATGGAAGCTAACGAATACATCTCCAGGACCACACTGCATGAGTTAACAGCGCTGGCATTGCGAAGCGAACTGTACGTCACGGCCATTTTTTATCGGGTACTCCGCCAAAGGCCATTGTTCACAATGGGACACATACGTGCCCATCTTCCATGTGGGAAACACCACAGAAGCTGGCCAGAAATTGACTGGACCCATGTAGTGTGGTCTGACCAGTAGCTATTTTGTCTTGTTTCTTTCTTTTTTTTTTGTTAATTATGTGAGGCATCGACCGCAACGTCGACTCGACATACCGTGTAATCCGCCTGGAGGTGGTTGTGTAATGTTTCTGGGATGTTAACCTTTCCACGACATTCATTCAAGATTATTGTGAACATTACCCAAGATGTTTGTCTCAACATTACCGTTGATCAATGTTCATTAAAGTCTTCATGCCGTAGACATTCGTGCCTTCAAAGACGTTAACAGTCATGTTTTCAGCACTGCAGCATAAAATCGATTTGACACACAGAAAGAATATGGTGGCACAACTAGTGGCGTACTGCAGTTACAATGCAGTTGCATTTGTCAACTCCCAGTTTTTAGTGGCGCAACTTCAGAGAAGCAACTTCTGTCCAGTCACACAAAGTTCATCTTGGTAGTATGTTGTTCATCCTCTTTCCTTCCACCACTGCTCCCTGGTGGCACTATTTCGAAACACGAGCATTCTGTTGCAGTTATCGTGGAGTAATTGCTGCTGTACTCCCTTTATTACCGAAAAAAGTGAAAATATTGGTCAGCAGGTACGCTGCGGAACCTTCTGAAACTAGAAGAGCAGCAATCTACGTTTCATTTTTGGCAGCAGTATGTGTGTGTGTGTGTGTGTGTGTGTGTGTGCGCGCGTGTGGGTGGGTGGTTAATATTTGCAAACCAATGACATTGCCCACAATCTTAAAAAGATTTTCTGATGAATAAATAGATAAACTTAGTTTATGTAACCAAAAAAGCTATTCGGATACAATTCGTGATTTGTGAGACCGAGCATTATATAAACTGTGGATTATACTCTGCAAATGGTACCCGAGTGTGATGCGGTAGCTGTTAAACCAAATATTACTTGTTCAGAACGCCTATATCAATGAACAGAATAAGATTCTAAAATCTTGGGAGAGTGGCGTGTCTGCAGAAGTTATTTATGCCAACTGTTGGGCAGTTTGGCAGTGCAGACAGCATTTTGGTCTCCAAGTGTTATTTATTTTATAAATGTATTTTTTGTTCCGCGTTTATCTCTGTGCGAAATCTGTTTTCGGATCCGACGTTTGCGTTTCGTATTTCGCGTATTCAACTCTTGTCACAGCATAACATTCATATTCGCTCATATGAATTCAATTGAGGCCATACTGAAAATTTCGCAACTACTTAGAATATGTAGCGTCCTATGTGGACGGTAGCTCACAATTCCACTACAGAAAGACACAAGTTGTGGCATGATATTTGTTGTTCAAATGGTTCAAATGACTCTGAGCACTATGGGACTTAACATCTGAGGTCATCAGTCAGCCAGAACGTAGAACTACTTTTTTGTTTTTGGTCATCAGTCTACTGACTGGTTTGATGCGACCCGCCACGAATTCCTTTCCTGTGCTAACCTCTTCATATCAGAGTAGCTCTTGCAACCTACGTCCTCAATTATTTGCTTGACGTATTCCAATCTCTGTCTTCCTCTACAGTTTTTGCCCTCTACAGCTCCCTCTAGTACCATGGAAGTCATTCCCTCATGTCTTAGCAGATGTCCTATCATCCTGTCCCTTCTCCTTATCAGTGTTTTCTACATATTCCTTTCCTCTCCGATTCTGCGTAGAACCTCCTCATTCCTTACCTTATCAGTCCACCTAATTTTCAACATTCGTCTATAGCACCACATCACAAATGCCTCGATTCTCTTCTGTTCCGGTTTTCCCACAGTCCATGTTTCACTACAATACAATGCTGTACTCCAGACGTACATCCTCAGAAATTTCTTCCTCAAATTAAGGCCGGTATTTGATATTAGTAGACTTCTCTTGGCCAGAAATGCCTTTTTTGCCATAGCGAGTCTGCTTTTGATGTCCTCCTTGCTCCGTCCGTCACTGGTTATTTTACTGCCTAGGTAGCAGAATTCCTTAACTTCATTGACTTCGTGACCATCAATCCTGATGTTATGCTGAGTCTGTCCTTCCGACAATCATATCTTTTTCGATGTCTTCACATTTTCCTGCAGCCATTTCGTCTTAGCTTCCCTGCACTTCCTATTTATTTCATTCCTCAGCGACTTGTATTTCTGTATTCCTGATTTTCCCGGTACATGTTTGTACTTCCACCTTTCATCAGTCAACTGAAGCATTTCTTCTGTCACCCACGGTTTCTTCGCAGCTACCTTCTTTGTACCTATGTTTTCCTTCCCAACTTCTGTGATGGCCCTTTTTAGAGATGTCCATTCCTCTTCAACTGTACTGCCTACTGCGCTATTCCTTATAGCTGTATCTATAGCGTTAGAGAACTTCAAACGTATCTCGTCATTACTTAGTGCTTCCGTATCCCACTTCTTTGCGTATTGATTCTTTCTGACTAATGTCTTGAACTTCAGCCTACTCTTCATCACTACTATATTGTGATCTGAGTCTATATCTGCTCCTGGGTACGCCTTACAATCCGGTATCTGATTTCGGAATCTCTGTCTGACCATGATGTAATCTAATTGAAATCTTCCCGTATCTCCCGGCCTTTTCCAAGTATACCTCCTCCTCTTGTGATTCTTGAACAGGGTATTCGCTATTACTAGCTGAAACTTGTTACAGAACTCAATTAGTCTTTCTCCTCTTTGATTCCTTGTCCCAAGCCCATATTCTCCTGTAACCTTTTCTTCTACTCCTTCCCCTACAACTGCATTCCAGTCGCCCATGACTATTAGATTTTCGTCCCCCTTTACATACTGCATTACCCTTTCAATATCATCATACACTTTCTCTATCTGTTCATCTTCAGCTTGCGACGTCGGCATGTATACCTGAACTATCGTTGTCGGTGTTGGCCTGCTGTCGATTCTGATTAGAACAACCCGGTCGTTGAAGTGTTCAGAGTAACACACCCTCTGCCCTACTTTCCTATTCATAACGAATCCTACACCTGTTATACCATTTTCTGCTGCTGTTGATATTACCGGATACTCATCTGACCAGAAATCCTTGTCTTCCGTCCACTTCACTTCACTGATCCCTACTATATCTAGATTGAGCCTTTGCATTTCCCTTTTCAGATTTTCTAGTTTCCCTACCACGTTCAAGCTTCTGACCTACTTAAACCTAAGTAACCTAATGACATCACACACATTCACGCCCGACCCGAGGCAGGATTCGAACCTGCAACCGTACCGGTCGCGCGGTTCCGGACTGAAGCGCCTAGAACCGCCCGGCCCATATTTGCTGCGTGTGTGAAGCCGGCTTAAGTTCTGGCATGACGGCAGGCGCCCTGTAGCACCTCGACTGCAACACTAAACCATGTGAAGATGTCTGGGAATATTTTGAAGGGTGGGTGAAACGTAGCAATCAACAAATGAGTCGGCTGTACGGGATTTGATCGTCAATCAAACATCAAACACTTTCTACACTCACCCTCGCGGAATTATCAAGCTGCATCTACAGCTGCATGGCCATACTGTAATTCTCAGTTACGTGCCTGGCAGTGGGTTCAGCGAACCACCTTCAAGATATATCTTCGCCGTTCCACTCTTAAGCAACGCGCTGGAAAAAACGAAAACTTAAATGTTTTAGTGATAGCTCTGATTCCGCTTATTTTATCATGGTAACTGTTTCCCTGAGTGCAGCTGTGTGCCAGAAAAGTATTTTCGTATTCGGCAGGGAAAGGTAGTCACTGAAATTTCATGAGAATGTCCCACAGCAACAAAAAACGCCATTGTTTTTAAGTGATTGCCGCCCCAAATCGCGAATCACGTTCGTACCACTCTCTCTCACAGTAACACAAAACAAGATGACCTTCCATGATATTTTTCAATGTTCTCCGTCGACTCTATCTGATGGGGATCCAGCACCGCACAGCAGCACTCCTGAAGAAAGTCTGACAAGCGTCGTAAACGCAGTCTCTTTATTAGACCTGTTGCATGTTGTAAGTGTTCTGTCAATAAATCGTAGTCTTCAATTCGCCTTCCCCACAACATTTTTATGTGATCGTTCCGATTTCAGTTATTCTTAACTGAAGACCTTAGGAATGAAGCTGAATTCACCGTCTTCAGATATGAATGATATATAGCGTAATCTAAATTTGGGGATTCCTTGTAGTACTTATTTTTCAGTATTCAGAGCTATTTTTCCCTTTTCGCACCATAGAGATATCTTGTCTAAATCATTTCACAATTGGTTTTCAACATATGATGACTTTAAAAGGCGGTAAGTGACAGTTGTCTCCTAAATAGTTTATATACACCAGGAACAGTAGGAGTCCTACAACACTTCCTTCGAGAATGACAGATATTACGCTTGTTTTACTGGGAAGTGTGGCTTCTCTGAAAGGAAATGACGTATCCAGTCGCACAACCAACACGATACTCGATAGACCCGCTTGTGATGATCGATGTTGAAAGCCTTCTGGAAATCTAAAAATATGCAATCAATTTGACAACCCCTGTAAATAGCACTCATTACTTCGTGAGAATAAAAAGCTAGTTGCGACTCACAAAAGAGGTATTTTCTGATTCCGTCTTGGATATTTATCAATAAGCCGTTTTTCTTCGACGTAATTCATAATCTTACTCATGGATTCTTCCGTCGCATCTTGATAGAACATTTCCATATTGAGGGTTGAATTACAGTTAGGCGGTTTTTTGTTCTACCGATTTTTATTTGTATGAACTAGTTCTTATTAGGCCATCTTCAGATAACTACTGGCTATTGTTTACAAGGAGCTAGTGTTCTTACGGACCAAATATTCTGGACTAAGATACAACGCACTTACATACGATCTTCAGTTGCGGTATTGTCTTTGGAATTGTCAAACGGGTCATTTGACTTTTTGTTCTGTAACACTGTTCTTTAACATAACAAATCACATTTTATGGTTTGTCAGTACCATGTAAGACAATAATTAGAATTATTTAGAATACACATTATTACAAAACTACAGTTTTTTGGTATTTGTTGCTAACAGTTGCACTGGACATTTACTGCTTGTTGTACAACAGCGATTTTTTTTCTTTGGGGGTTACATTTTGTTATTAGAAAAAAATGTGCATTAATAAATACCAAATATTACAATGTTACAGTTGAGTTACAGTTAGGGATGTAAACACATAAGGGATATTACATTATATTGGGGTGTGAATTTGTTTACTATTGGGATACTTTCTGGTTAGTAGCAGGTTTACTTTATTGTTTAAAGTTTAAGAGTGATGAGGTGCTCAGTTGCAATTGGTCATTTAGGACCAGCTGGGGGTTTAGAGCTAAGCGTTTTTTAATTTCAAATACATCTAGTAGCCTGAGTTTTCTGCCTTTGTTGGCTATACGTAGCACTTCTGTGTGTGTTAGATATTTGTGTCCTTGTTTGAGTACATGTTCAGCAAAGGTAGAGTCTGATTTATTTAATTTCCAGCTGCGTTCATGTTCAGTCAACTTTGTTGATATGGCTAGGCCAGTTTGACCAATGTGCAGTTAATTGGAGTCAGTGCAGGTTTGAAGAAAATACGTGTTCCAAAATCTTGCTGCAAATTGACGTGCGTGACATGGGTCCACAATTCAGCGGACTGCTCGCTAGAACTCGCTAGCACTGGCGTTACATTGTGCTAGCGTTGTATTTACTGCGACTATTTTTTAGGTTTACCTCAGTCGGTAAAAACGGAACCCTTGTAGGATCACATTGTTGTTCGTCTGTTAAGACTCCTTTTTCTCAAGAACAACTAGATGCGTCGAGTTGAAATATACGTCAAGTACTAAGGTTTTATGCCTCCTTGGCCGTGTAAAAGTCACACGATATGGCACTTTATGGCACTCGCAAAATCAGTCATCAGAACCTATGGATGTGCTATCTGCGTCCATAATTACATTTGCATAGAACACTCAGAGCATCACCTCTAGTCGCTCTTGTCCGTTTTTGGTTATATATTGTGCTTATTTGAGCACGTTATATAGTGATATAAGTATTAGGAGTGAAGTGATAGCTTTACAGAATGGTCGGCGAAGGGCTTTACAGTGGACAGCATTCACATATGCAATGACAGAAAGCAAGGAAAAGATGCTTGCAGTTCAACATCCCGTCGACTGCATAGTGATTAGTGTCGAAATTCAGTCTAGTATTATGGAAGGTAATCAGCAATGTCTTCTCCAGACGAGCCATCCTGGCTTTCGCCTCAAGAGATTTTCGACGACCATGGTAAACGTAATTCTAGATAGCCTGACGGGTATTAGAAACACACAACTTCTCATTACACTCTATGTTACCTCCTACAACTGCACATCTTAGCTCGGTGTAGCGACGGAGAAGCTAACAATAGGCAGGGTCACCTTGCGGAGTGAGTGAATGTTCTGGAGGCCTTGACCACCGTCCGGACTGGGAAGGTAATGGAGTGAGTGGGCTTCGAACCCACGCTCTGCCGTATGGTCTCTAGCACTTCGGGTCGCCGCAATGCTCTACTGTGGGCGAACAAGGGCGTCTAGACGAGCGTGGAACGGCATACTGGTGGGAGAGGGGAGGTTCGTTTCCTGGTCCAGTCCAAGTAGTAACGGGTAATTGATCTTGAAGCTCATCAGAATTTTACGTAAGGTTAAGTTTAATACAAATTATGGTAGGGCCAATAAATGGTTTGGATTACATTTGACAAAATAAATTCAGTAAAATAGCTCTGAGTAACTCTAGAAGAGGGGATAATTTTTATCACCATGGAGAAATAAAAATGTCAATTTATGCAAGTTTAACTTTGGATCCAATCTTTTTTCTTATATGTATGACTGACATCCAGCATTTTGCAACTAGAACAATACACCATCAAGCATCTCTGTTATAGAGGCAGATTACCTTTTTATGGGTGATGGAGTTGCAAAGAAACGAATTGAATCATAACAAAAGGAATGCAGTAAAACTGTCCTGAATGGTCATAAAATGGGAGAATATTTGGGGGGCTAGAGAAAAATTAGAAATTGCCTACCACAGCGTTCAATTTTGGATCCATTTCCATTCCTCTTGTATGCTGATGAGTTCCAGCATGCTGGAACTAAGTGTGCCCGGGGAACAGTACTGTCCAGAGCAGTTTTGTTATGTGTAATGTACGGATAAGTAATGTGTGCTGCATTTTTGTATACTGCCAAAAGCGCAGGTCCTGCAATATTGTTATTCGGTAGCTAGTGTAAATTGTTGGAAAATATTGTCAGTCCTTTGGCCTATTTGCGAACATTGAAACACCTAGATTGAAAGGAAGCAAAGTATGAAAGAACTAGCTCAGTAAAATGTGAAATAGATGAAAAGAACGTTAATGACATTGAAAGGTGTCCGTGTTGGAATGATTTCTTGTGTATGTTCTATTCAGTACTTCGGTCACCAGTTATCGACTGGCTACAAAGTCGTGACACTGTGGTGTGGAGGAG
The DNA here is from genome assembly GCF_021461395.2 of Schistocerca americana. Taxonomy (NCBI): domain Eukaryota; kingdom Metazoa; phylum Arthropoda; class Insecta; order Orthoptera; family Acrididae; genus Schistocerca; species Schistocerca americana. The sequence goes on along the minus strand of NC_060127.1, from coordinate 93,560,737 downwards.
AGTGTTGGGTATCATGGTTGGCGCCAAAGAGCCGGATACATATCAGTGCGCTGTGACGCCTGTATTCTCTGAGCAGTGCTATATTCCAGAAGCGCCATTCCAGGGGCGCTTATGTGGAGACACATATTATTTGATGTGCTGTGAATCTGTTTCGAACTAGCCATGTGTCATCTATAGTTAACGACCGTGTAAGCAGGCTGCTTAGTTTTTTATGTTGGCAACGCCGCGTAGTGCTCTGTATGAAAATCACTGACTGTGCTGTGTGCAGTCTGTGGATGGTTGGACTCATTGTTGGAGTGTTCGATAGTGTAGTGTTGGGCAGTTGGATGTGAACAGCGCGTACCGTTGGGGAGTTGGAGGTGAGCCGCCAGCAGTGGTGGATGTGGGGAGAGAGATGCCACAGTTTTGAGAGGTTACTATAAGCGGACGATTTGGACGTGTGTCCGCCAGAAAAAGGAAATTTGTAAAGATGGATGTCATTAATTGATAGATATATACATTATGACTTTTGAACATTATTAAGGTAGCCGGCCGGAGTGGCCGAGCGGTTCGAGGCGCTACAGTCTGGAACCGCTACGGTCGCAGGTTCGAATCCTGCCTCGGGCATGATTGTGTGCGATGTCCTTAGGTTAGATAAGTTTAAGTAGCTCTAAGTTCTAGGGGACTGATGACCTCAGAAGTTAAGTCCAATAGTGCTCAGAGCCATTTGAACCGTTATTAAGGTAAATATATTGTTCGTTCTCTATCAAAATCTTTCATTTGATAACTATGCCTGTCAGTAGTTTAGTGCCTTCAGTAGTTAGAATCTTCTATTTAGCTGGCAGTATTGGCACTCGCTGTATTGCAGTAGTTCGAGTAACGAAGATTTTTGTGAGGTAAGTGATTCATGAAAGGTATAGGTTATTGTTAGTCAGGGCCATTCTTTTGTAGGGATTGTTGAAAGTCAGATTGCGTTGCGCTATAAAAAAAAATACTGTGTGTCAGTTTAGTGATCATCAGAGTAAGTAAAGAGTACGTTGAGTTTTGCTCAGCTGTTTGAAAATCAAATAACGTACAAGTTTTCCAGCACAGTCATTCATAATTTTTCCAAGGGGACGTTTCAACCGTTGTAAGGTTTTCATTCATTTTCCCAGTGTCATTCTTGCTACTTGCGGGCGTTACTAGTGATAGGATATGAATGATAGGCTCTGTTTATCTCAGTAAATCGTTTTATTTCTAGCGAATGCCATATTGGGAAGCGCCGGCTGCAGTGGAGGAAGGTAGGCGTACCATGCCCAGGGCGGCAGGTTTAGGGGGCAGCAGAATATTATATTTTAAAATGGTTGCAAAAGGACAAATTAAAAATGAAAGTTTTGTGTAAATGAAGAAGTGTGAGACTAACTTGTAAATACACATCGTTCATACAATGTAGTGTCTTTCTGGAAATTGTCAATGGTATTATGAAACAGGTGACAAAGGAATTGCTGGAGTTCGTTGTCTTGATTGCGGCTTTCAAAATAGCAAAGACAGCAGCTGACAGTGTTGGCATTTCTGTTTTTGCCATGCACTTACACATTACTTGGAATGTGCCAACGTCAGCTTGAAAGCGCCTACACAAGGGAAAAACTTCCTAAAAGGGAAGCAAATATGAATGTCAGCATATGATGGCTTGACAGTTCCTTAAATACGAGTGGTGTTATCACTGGGGAAAACACTTGGTCATATATGTAGAGGAAGAGTAAATGCAATTTCCTTCTGAATGCAGGTGCTCTGACTAACGGGCGTTTACACGTGGAAGGATTTACGGCATCTCCCTCCCGGCGTCTCATTTCACCGTCTCCGTTGGATGTGCCATTAATACCATTTACATTCATCTTCTTCTTCTCACGGTCCTCTAAATTATTTTTTTCTGCTTTGTTTCCGTCTGCGTCTACGTCCACGTCATTACTCTGCTATTCACAATAAAGTACCTGGCAGAGGGTTCAATGAACCACCTTCATGCTGTCTCTCTACCGTTCCACTCTCGAGCAGCACGCGGGAAAAACGAGCACATAAGTCTTTCCGTGCGAGCCCTAATTTCTCTTTTTTTTATCGTGATGATCATTTCTCCCTATGTAGGTGGGTGCCAACAGAATGTTTCCGCAATCGGAGGAGAAAACTGGTGACTGAAATTTCATGAGAAGATCCCGTCGCAACGAAAAACGCCTTTGTTTTAATGATTGCCACTCCAATTCACGTATCATGTCTGTGACACTACCTCCTCTATTTCGGGACAATACAAAACGAGCGTCCCTGCTTTGTAATTTTTCGATGTCATCCGTCAGTCCCACCTGATGCCGATCCCACACCGCACAGCAGTACTCCAGAGTAGGGCGGACAAGCGTAGTGTAAGCAGTCTCTTTGCTAGACCTGTTGCACCTTCTACGTGTTCTGCCAATGAATTGCAGTCTTTGGTTTGCTCTACCCACAATATTATCTATGTGATCGTTCCAATTTGGGTTATTTGTAATTGTAATCTCTAAGTATTTAGTTGAATTTACAGCCCTCAGATTTGTGTGATTTATCGTGTAATCGAAATTTATCTGATTTCTTTTAGTACTCATGTGAATAACTTCGCACTTTTCCTTATTCAGGGTCAATTGCCACTTTTCGCGCCATACAGATATCTTATCTAAATCATTTTGCACGTCAGGGACCGATGACCATGGCAGTCTGGTCCCTTTAATCCCCCAAACCAACCAACCATTTTGCACGTCGTTTTGATCATCTGATGACTTTAAAAGACGGTAAGTGACAGCATCATCTGCAAACAATCTACAACGGCTACTCAGATTGTCTCCTATGTCGTTACTATAGATCAGGAACAACAGAGAACCTATAATACTTCCTTGGGGAACGCCTGATATTACTTCTGCTTTACTCGATGACTTTCCGTTTATTACTACCATCTGTGACCTTTCTGACAGGAAATCACGAACCCAGTCGCACAACTGAGGCGATACTCCGTAGGCACGCAGTTTGGTTAGAAGATGCTTGTGAGGAACGATGTCGAAAGCCTTCCGGAAATCTAAAAATATGGAGTCAATTTGACATCCCCTGTCGATAGCACTTATTACTTCGTGAATATAAAGAGATAGTTGTGTTTCACAAGAAAGATATTTTCTGAATCCGTGCTGACTATATGTCAATAAATCGTTTTCTTCTTTCTTTTATGTTTTCCCTCATTCCCTTTATTTTCTCGGTGCTGAAGCCACCCTTAGAAGATGTTAATATTTAATATAATACGAAATAATCTGTCAAAACTTATTTTGGAATTGAAGGAGCTAAAATGCTCGAACTGTTTAGTATTCTTTATCGTTTTTCATACTGTTTGCCTTCCAAAACCTTATTTAACATATAGCTGTTAGTTTTCGACAGAATTAATCGAAGTTCTTTAAAAGCTACTTGTTTTGAACCATATATCATGGTCGTGGTATGTGGAAAAGTACGCCTTCTTGATATTCGACCATAGTCGTTTCTCCTTTATGTGCTCTGCAGACGCTATATAGGCACTGGCGATTTATAGTATTTTCAACAAATAAAGCAGTTATTTGGAAGTCACTCATTGTCCTGTGGAATTTCATTTTGTACAGCAGAAGCGACAAAGAAACCGTCGACAAAACAGTACTCAGTTGTGCTCGTATTACTGTCAAAAGGACATATGAAGAACTGTCGTATGTGAAAATGAGTGACATTGTGAAAAGATTGACTATGTTTAAAAATTTAAGGAGTGGATGGTCCCAGGGTTGGTGGTTGGGGAAGCGGGGTGGGGAAGCGGATGATGGCATCTGAAAATTCCACACGGGTAGGCAAAATCCGTGGAGTCACCCTCGTAAATAAGCACTCGTATATGTCACACCATGTCTTTTTAAATCACATTGGACAGGAGCTTGAATAAATTTATCTTACACATTAATGCCTGGGTTTCTAAGACACTTTGTTGAGACTGCGCACTGCTACACATCCCGCTAGTCGTTTAGTTTATTTTTGTAGGTGAATAGGAATTCAAGGCAGCTTTCAGTGTTCTATTCCCATACACTTTATCCAACATATAAATGAGGCTAGATTACAACACCCCGACCGATAATAGCGCTATTATGAAGTGGATTGCTTGCATGCAACGACTGTACAGTTCTGTTGGTGAGTCAAATAGGGTGAGGCAACAGTTTTGGCAGAAATACGTGTGTAAGTCAATTATTATCCGCAAAGTAGTTATAAAATTTTATTGTAATCAAATAGAAGACTTGTAAGAACATCATTTTTCGAGATAGTCCTCTTGCGTTTCAACGCACTTGATACATAGTTGTACAAGCTTCCTGATGCCCTCATAAAAGAAGGTTCTCGGTTGAGCTGCCAGCCAGGAATGCACCTCTTGTTTCATTGTTTCGTGCGAGGCAAATCAACGGCCCGTTAATGCCTGTTGGAGTGGACCAAACAAGTGATAGAAGGAGCAAGATCGGGACTATATGGAGGATGATCCAATACTCCAAATTTGAGTTTATGGAGCGTTTCAGCAGTGTGGGCAGCAGTATGCGGACGGGCACTGTCATGCAACAACACAACACCTTTTGTCAGCAATCCTCGGCGTTTGCTTCGAATTGCAGGCTTTAGCCTGGCAGTAAGCATCTCACTGTAACGTACACTGTTTATTGTTGTCTCCTTTTCCCCACAATGTTCCAGTACCGGACATTTCGCGTCCCAAAAATCCGTAAGCATCAGTTTTCCTGCGGGCGGTGGGGTCTTGAACTTTTTCTTGCACGGCGAATTTGGATGTTTCCATTCCATTCTCTGCCGTTTACTCACCTGCTCGTAATGATGGATCCACGTTTCGTTCCAGTAATGTTCCTGTCTAAGAAGTTGTCCGTTTCGTTACCATAGCGATCCAAATGTTTTTTGCAGACATCCAAGCGCGTTTGTTTATGCAACAGTGTGAGTTGTTTTGGCACACACCTTGCACAAACTTTATAAAATCCAAATCTGTTGTGAATAATTTCGTAGGCAGAACCGTGACTAATTTGGAGACGATGTAACATTTCGTCAATAGTTTATCGACTGTCTAAGAGAATCATTTCACGTAAACGCTGAATGGTTCCTTCATTTGTGGCGTTAAACGGTCGTGCAACTCCTACATCGTGCGTAACACCTGTGCGACCATTGCGGAATTTTTCAATCCATTCGTAGACACTCCTTTGTGGCAAAATACTGTTCCCGTACTGTACCGAAAATCTTCGATGAATTCAGACCACAGAACACGGAGCACTGAACGTTGTTCTTCTTTGGTGCAAATACACTACTGACCATTAAAATTCCTAAAGCAAGAAGAAATGCAGATGATAAACGGTTATTCATTGGACAAATATATTATACTACAACTGACATGTGACTACATTTTCACGCAATTTGGGTGCAAAGATCCTGAGAAATCAGTACCCAGAACAAGCACCTCTGGCCTTGATACGCCTGAGCATTGAGACAAACAGAGCTTGGATGGCGTGTACAGGTACAGCTGCCCATGCAGCTTCAACACGATACCACAGTTCATCAAGAGTAGTGTCTGGCGCATTGTGACGAGCCAGTTGCTCGGCCACCATTGACCAGACGTTTTCACTTGGTGAGAGATCTGGAGAATGCGTTGGGTGTTGGCCAGGACAGCAGACGCACATTTTCTGTATCCAGAAAGGTCCGCACAGGACCTACAACATGCGGTCGTGCATTATGCTGTTGAAATGTAGGGTTTCGTATGGATCGAATGAAGGGAAGAGCCACGGATGGTAATATATCTGAAATGTAACGTCCACTGTTCAAAGGGCCGTCAATGCGAACAAGAGGTGACCATCACGCCGGCTGAAACGCCAGTATGGCGATGACGAATACACGCTTCCAATGTAAATTCACCGCGATGTCGCCAAAAACGGATGTGACCATCATGATGCTGTAAACAGAACCTGGATTCGTCCGAAAAAATGACGATTTGCCATTCGTGCACCCAGGTTCGTCGTTGAGTACACCATCGCAGGCGCTCCTGTCTGTGATGCAGCGTGAAGGGTAACCGCAGCCACGGTCTCGGAGCTGATAGTCCATGCTGCTGCAAAGGTCGTCGAACTGTTCGTGCTGTTGGTTGTTGTGTTGCAAACGTCCCCATCTGTTGACTCAGGGATCGAGACGTGGCTGCACGATCCGTTACAGCGATGTGGATAAGATGCCTGTCATCTCGACTGCTAGGGATACGAGACCGTTGGGATCCAGCATTGGCGTTCCGTATTACCCTCCTGAACCCACTGATTCCATATTCTGCCAACAGTCGTTGGATCTTGACCAACGAGAGCAGCAATGTCGCGATACGATAAACCGCAATCGCGATAGGCTACAATCCGACCTTTATCAAAGTCGGAAACGTCATGGTACGCATTTCTCCTCCTGACACGAGGCATCACTACAACGTTTCACCAGGCAGTGCCGGGCAACTGCTGTTTGTGTATGAGAAATCGGTTGGAAACTTTCCTCATGTCAGCACGTTGTAGGTGCCGTGACCGGCGCCGACCTTGTGTGAGTGCCCTGAAAAGCTAATCATTTTCTTACTTCAGCATCTTCTCCCTGTCGGTTAAATTTCGCGTCTGTAGCACGTCATCTTCATGGTGTAGCAATTTTAATGGCCGGTAGTGTAGACAGTGGTGCAGCCATGATTAACAGCACAGCAGCGATGACGAAACTAACCCAGCAGCTTGAAAACTGCAAAGATATAACAACAAATAAACAAAGCGCGTGTTATCAACGAAAAACGACAGTACTACCGAATTAAACGAAAATATAACTAAATTTCGGATAGTAATTTACTTACCCTCGTACATTCGTCGGTCATAACATTGCGACGACCATAGTACTGTCGTTACTGATCCGTCCAGTCAACAGCGGCGTCTCTTGTCGAGGATCCACTGCTGGCCAGACACACGCACGGCTCATGTAGTATCAGTGAGCGTGCTGCAATGCGTAGAATGGTGAACGCGTGCGATCTGTCTGAGTTGGATGTGATAGCCTGGAGGCTCGATACAAGCATTTCCGAGACTACATGATTTGTCGGGAGTGCTGCGATGAGTGTCTTCAACACTTGGTGAAAGTAAGGTGACCCACGTCCAGACGTCGTGGGGTTGGGCGACCATCACTCATAACAAAAGTCAGACGTTGTAGGCTGGGCAGAGTGGTGAGACTGCTGGAAAGAGAAAAAAATCTGTCTTAACACACAGTGCACCGAACAATCCTAACGCTGGTCCTCTGCAGGCGACCATCAATGGATGAGCCAATGTTAATACCAAGACCTCGGCAACTACGACTGCAATGGGCTCGTTAGCATAGGTACTGGACGCTGGCGCAGTGGCAGAGCTTTGGGTGGTCTGACGAATCCCGATATCTTCCATACGATCGCGATGGAAAGGGGCGAATCCGTCGTCCTCGAGGGGAGCAGCTACTTGGCACTTGTACAGCCGGACGGCGACGAACTGGCGATGGCTCCATTACAGTCTGGGGAACATACACGAGGGCATCCACGGGTCCAGTGGAGCTCGTACGAGGCAGCACGACGGCTAACGAGCATCGCCTACTATCTGCAGACCACGTACATCACTTCTACACCTACATCTACACTTATACTCCGCAAGCCACCCAACGGTGTGTGGCGGAGGGCACTTACCGTGCCACTGTCATTACCTCCCTTTCCTGTTCCAGTCGCGTATGGTTCCCGGGAAGTACGACTGCCGGAAAGCCTCCGTGCGCGCTCGAATCTCTCTAATTTTACATTCGTGATCTCCTCGAGAGGTATAAGTAGGGGGAAGCTATATATTCGATACCTTATCCAGAAACGCACCCTCTCGAAACCTGGACAGCAAGCTACACCGCGATGCAGAGCGCCTCTCTTGCAGAGTCTGCCACTTGAGTTTGTTAAACATCTCCGTAACGCTATCACGCTTACCAAGCAACCCTGTGACGAAACGCGCCGCTCTTCTTTGGGTCTTCTCTATCTCCTCCGTCAACCCGATCTGGTACGGATCCCACACTGATGAGCAATGCTCAAGTATAGGTTTTGTAAGCCACCTCCTTTGTTGATGGACTACTTTTTCTAAGGACTCTCTCAATGAATCTCAACCTGGCACCCGCCTTACCAACAATTAATTTTATATGATTATTCCACTTCAAATCGTTCCGTACGCATACTACCAGATGTTTTACAGAAGTAACTGCTACCAGTGTTTGTTCATGACAACAAAGGATCCTTCTTTCTATGTACTCGCAATACATTACATTTGTCAGCCTTGAGGGTCAGTTGCCACTCCCTGCACCAAGTGCCTATCCGCTGCAGATCTTCCTGCATTTCGCTGCAATTTTCTAATGCTGCAACTTCACTGTATACTACAGCATCATCCGCGAAAAGCGGCATAGGACTTCCGACAGTATCTACTACGTCATTTATATACCGGTATATTGTGATAAGCAGTGGTCTCATAACACTCCTCTGTGGCAAACCAGAGATTACTTTAACGTCTGTAGACTTCTCTCCATTTATAACAACATGCTGTGTTCTTTTAGCTAAAACCTCTTCAAACCAGCCACACAGCTGGTCTGATATTCCATAGCCTCTTACTTTATCAGACAACAGTGCGGAACTGTATCTAACGCCTTCCCGAAGTCAAGGAAAATGGCATCTACCTGGGAGCCGGTGTCCAACATTTTCTGGGTCTCATGAACAAATAAAGCGAGTTGGGTCTCACACGATCGCTGTTTACGGAATCCATGTTGATTCCTACAGAGTAGATTCTGGGTTTCCAGAAATGACATGATACATGAGCAAAAACTATGTTCTAAAATTCTACAACAGATCTATGTCAGAGATATAGGCCTATAGTTTTGCGCATCTGCTCGACGACCCTTCTTCGAAACTGGAACTACCTGTGCTCTTTTCCAATCATTTAGAACCTTCCGTCCCTCTAGAGACTTGCGGTACACGGCTGTTAGAAGGGGGGCTTGTTCTTTCGCGTACTCTGTGTAGAATCGAATTGGTATCCCGTCAGGTCCAGTGGACTTTCCGCTGTTGAGTGGTTTAAGTTGCTTTTCTATTCCTTGGACATTTATTTCGATGTCAGCCATTTTTTCGTTCGTGTGAGGATCATGTTTCCCGACGAAAGTGGCACTTTTCAACAAAACAATGCACCATGCCATAAGGCTAAGAGTGTGATGGAGTGGTTCGACGAACACATTGGCGACTTCCAGTTGATGTGCTGGCCCACAAAATCGCCAGATCTTAGCTCCGTCGAACACATATGGGATGTGATTGAATCTAGCGTCAGTGCCGGGCGCGGTGGTCTCGCGGTTCTAGGCGCTCAGTCCGGAACCGCGCGACTGCTACGGTTGCAGGTTCGAATCCTGCCTCGGGCATGGATGTGTGTGATGTCCTTAGGTTAGTTAGGTTTAAGTAGTTCTAAGTTCTAGGGGACTGATGACCAGAGATGTTAAGTCCCATAGTGCTCAGAGCCATTCTAGCGTCAGAGGAATTTACGGGAATGTGTGTGCAGATGCCACTTCGCATCGCTGCTCTTATCCGCGTCAAAGGTTGACAACCCGGCTATTAGGTATGTGGTCATAATGTTCTCGCTGATCAAAATAGCGACATAGACTGCCATCAACGGATAATTATTTATTCGCAGGAGAATTTGCAGTACTTAATTGGAGTATGAGGCTTGCGCATGTTAATACTGTTCAAAGAACGTCTCTGCCATCGACATCAGAGATGCTTGCTGTGACTGCTGTGGGGCCAAAGACGCGGAGGAGCAGGTTAGGTTAGGTTAGGTTAGGTTAGTGTGGAACCTGAGACACAGGCTGCCTGTGGACGAGGAAGACAACAAACACAGTCGGACGACCCGCGTTGGAGAGCAGGCAATAGGTGTACGGATCCGCTGAGATGCGACCAGTGACCCACATCGGACTGATGAGCTGCAGGCAACGTTGGCCGCTGGTGTCTTTTTGTCACTAGCTCGCCGCCGTGGATGGAGCACGGGGTCCGTTTGGATGGTGCGCAGATACCGGCAAGTAATGCAGGCTGTATGCGTGTCATTTTTCTGTGTGTATAGAATACTGTCAGCGCACTCGTTGTCTAGGGACGTCGGCACGGTAGCTCAGCGTGTTCGGTCAGAGTGCAGACTGTCCTCTCTAATAAAAAAAAACTGAGTATAGTAATCGATGATCAGTTTGAAAGGATGTCTAGTGACGTGCAGCCAGACCAAACGAAATGGACAATACCGAATAAAATTAAAAAAAAAGGGGGTAGCGGCTCTGATTAGTAATCAACTTGTCCACCGCCCTGGGTTACATTTTTCATTAATAATCAGCATTGGTGGCCAAAGATTTCCGCCATAAGAAATCATCTTCGTTCTGCCAACGGCCTTGTCAAAGAGGGTGGACGAGCTCACTGTGATTCAGGGCACACTCTTGTGCTTAGGGTGGGAACTTTCAAATGTTTCAAGTGGTTCTAAACGCTATGGGACTTAATATCTGAGCTCATCAGTCCCCTAGACATAGAACTACTTAAACCCAACTAACCTAAGGACATCATACGCATCCATGCCCGACGCAGGGTTCGAACCTGCGACCGTAGCCGTCGCGCGGTTCCGGATTGAAGCGCCTAGAACCGCTCGGCAACCGCGGCCGGCCCGGGAAACTTTCACTAAAGGCGGAAGGATCAGCAATGTTCAACGGCATGAGGATGCATAAGACAATGGAAACCACTGCATTAAAGACACGTAACATGAACCCACAGGATATGTGGCCTGTAATTGAAAAATTGTCATAGTGGTCTCTCCATTGGTAAAAGATTCCGAAATAGTCCCCCACTCGGATCTCCAGGAGGGGATGTCAAGGGGGAGATGACCACGAGGAAAAGACTGAATAATCAACCAAAGGATAATGAATCGGGGCGTGGAATGTCAGAAGCTGGAAAGTAGTAGGGAAATTAAAAATGTGAAAAAGGAAATGCAAAGGCTCGATCTAGATGTAATAGGGGTCAGTGAAGTGAAATGGAAAGAAGACAAGGATTTCTGGTCAGATGAGTGTAGGGAAAAATCAGCAGCAGCAGGAAATGGTATAGGATTAGTTATGAATAGGAAGGTAGAGCAGAGAATGTGCTACTTTTAAAACTTCACTGACAGGGTTGTTCTTACCAGAATCGACAGCAAACCAACACCGACAACGATGGTTCAGGTATACATGCCGACGTCGCAAGCTGAAGATGAAGAGATAGAGAAAGTATATTAGGATATTGGAGCGATAGTACAGTATATAAAGCGAGGTGAAAATCTAATTGTCTTTGAGGACTGGAATGCAGGGCTATTTGAAGCATTTCTGTGAAGTATTTAGCTTTAACTTTTTGTAATTTATGTTTTAAAGTGTATGCCGAAGTGTTTTCTGTTAAAAGCATGAAGGACTGAGTTGTAAATGCTGTTGGAGATAGCCAAAAACAAAAATGTGTTTAAATTATTTACTAATGAGGCCAAATGCAGATGTCGACTGAGTGTTTCATCACTCACGGTTGTAAAATCGCTCTCGGTAATAAATGTAATATGGTTATCAAGTTTATTAATAAATGAAAGCTTTAAACTTGTACAGCGAAAACCGTCAGCACCTCCCACTCACCATCTTCACCTCTTCTAGCAGTACACTTGATACAGCAATAGTGCAATTGAAAATGACTAACACCATTTGTGTAACGCCGAATGTTGCTCTTGCTGACAGTGGCTGTAGATTAGTCCTTAAGTACTGTCTATCGTGAGATACTCGTTAAGTGCTGAGTGAGAGCCACGTGTGTATTTATATTCACGTTTGACGGACGGATGCCCACTTGGGAACTATTCATGTGACGTAAGGCAGATACGTAACTTAGTTGTGTGTGCCGTTTTAAGAATATAACATAAACTACGATGGCTATTTGGAAAGTAAGATCCGATCGGCAGTAGAATAGAAACAACTATTCAAATCAAAAATGCTTTATTTGAAACTGTTAGCTACACCTTTCCGCTACTTCTCTACACAGTCGCCGCTCCGACCTAGACATACGTCGTGTCGTAGTACCAGCTTTCCTGTACCCTCGTAACAGAACGCAGCCGCCTGTGCTACCCGCCAATTCTCTACGCTAGTCTACACCTCGTCGTCTGTGCCAAAATTTTATTTTATAGCTAGTGGTTCGTGTGGGCAGAAATGACTGGCAAGGGCAGCCAATTACGGGCTGTATTGTGGGTGATCAAATTCCTCCCTTCAAAAACGCTGCAGGAACATCTTCATTGGTCCTGCAGAGTGCAGTCGTGAATTGGGAATTGTCATGCAGAAGGAGACGCATGGCAGTTATGCTATGCAGGCTGCATGACATCAGGCGAAATTTCTCATCAGGCCTCAAACTTGTCGGGAAACTTCATTGTTCTAGAAGTCTTTACGTGCTCACTGTGCGCTTAGAACTGAGAAGAGCAACTTGACGCGATCGTCAGGCATACTAGAGACACTGCTTAACACATCTGTGAAAAGCTTCATCGGATTTCCATTGGGTTTTCCATTTCGCGCCCGATCGGACCTTAGTTTCCCAATATCCTCGTATGTTAGGCTTGAGTAGTCGGCAGCTCAGCGCTCTTCAACGTAGGTTGTGCTCCGTGTCTTCCGTAGACCGCAGAAAAAGCATTGAGGCATCAGCGATGCTCTGCCAGTCAAGATGCAAGCTGAGTGTATTTCAGAAAAAAATATCTACAGTCAGATGGCCTCTGCATTCGACTTGTTTTCAGAATATATTTAGTCAGACAGCGTTCCTGCACACGAGTATATCAGAATGTACAATAGTCTGTTCAAAGTTCCTTTAGGACTGACAGTTCTGCAGGAGCACGTGCACATGTGGATCAGAGTAGCCACATCCCGCAATAAGGACAAGCGTAATTCTACGCTTCATTTAGGTCGTTCAGACTCGCAAAGTACTCACTATAAATATACAACATGTATTATTGTGATCTTAAAGAGCTGCGGGCAGAAATTATGAAGACGACATATGGACAGTTTACGAACATGCGTTTTCTGACAACGTTACCGAATTTTCGAACTGTAGGAAACTTTCTTGCTATTGAAGCTAGCGAATGAAATCTTAAGAATACATCAAATTTTCATTTACCCCAAACCGGAGCCCTCTTTGAAATTTTTTTAAAGGAAATAACTTCAGTTGAATATGACGCATAGTGGACCGCCTGTAAAGTTTTGTTACAAAAATCGGATCGCTAGGGGTATAATTAACCCGTTGTAAGTTTTCTCATCCACATACTTGTTTGTAACATACAATTACATAAGACTTGTGTGCGTTTATTGAGCTGTCGGTATCCTAGCAGAAACAAGGCATTTTCTATAACGTACATTATGCCTGCACGAAAATAAAAATAAAAAAGCAAAATTCGGTAGTTGTTGTTACATTATATTAAAAACATACTTTTTTAAGAGATACTTATGTGTAAGTAGGGTAAAGAACCTGTAAATATCTTTCAGCAGACTTTTGGCAGTATCGATCCACTTTCGACATCGTATTTTACCGACTTCACGACCACCACAAAAAAATTAAGAAAATACTAACAATTGTTTTTGACTTTAAGTCTCAACAAAATTTTCGAAGAGGTATGACTGTATACGTTAAGCCCTGAATCACGAAATATTGAATAAGGCATTCAATATTTCGTGGTTCAGAATAAGACATTCAATGGGGGAGCTGAAGTCTCCCACAGAGAGTTAAGTTTAAATGAAAAATTTAAAATATGTATAGAATCTGGACGAAGAATTGGTTAAAAACAATAAAGATTATTTTGGAAATATTATAATATAAAGGCTGGCATCTGGCATAAAGTACCCCCCCCCCCCCCCCCCCCCGCCTCATGAACTATGAACTATGGACCTTGCCGTTGGTGGGGAGGCTTGCGTGCCTCATCGATACTGATGGCCGTACTGTAGGTGCAACCACAACGGAGGGGTATCTGTTGAGAGGCCAGACAAACGTGTGGTTTCTCAAGAGGGGCAGCAACCTTTTCACTAGTTGCAGGGGCAACAGGCTAGATGACTAAATGATCTGGCCTTGCTGTGCTGATACTGCGAACGGCTGAAAGCAAGGGGAAACTATAGCCGTAATTTTTCCCGAGGGCATGCAGCTTTACTGTATGGTTAAATGATGATGGCGTCCTTTTAGGTAAAATATTCTGGAGGTAAAATAGTTCCCCATTCGCATCTCCGGGCGGGGACTACTCAAGAGGACATCGTTATCAGGAGAAAGAAAACTGGCGTTCTACGCATCGGGGCGTGGAATGTCAGATCCCTTAATTGGGCAGGTACGTTAGAAAATTTTAAAAGGGAAATGTATAGGTTAAAGTTAGATATAGTGGGAATTTTTGAAGTTCGGTGGCAGGAAGAAAAAGACTTCTGGTCAGGTGAATACAGGGTTATAAATATAAAATCAAATAGGGGTAATGCAGGAGGAGATTTAATAATGAATAAAAAATAGGAGTGCCGGTAAGCTACTACAAACAGCATGGTGAACGCATTATTGTGGCCAAGACAGTTACTAAGACCACGCGTACTACAGTAGTGCATGTTTATATGACAATTAGCTCTGCAGATGACGAAGAAATTGATGAAATGTATGATGAGATAAAAGAAATTAATCAGGTAGTGAAGGGAGACGAAAATTTAATAGTCATGGGCGGCTGGAATTCGACTGTAGGAATGAAACGTAGTAGGTGAATATGGATTGGGGGGGGGGGGGGGAAGAAATGAAAGAGGAAGCCGCACGGTAGAATTTTGCACAGAGAATAACTTAATCATAGCTAACACTTGGTTCAACAATCATGGAAGAAAGTTGTATACATGGAAGAACCTGGAGAAACTAGAAGCTATCAGATAGATTATGTAATGGAAAGACAGATATTCAGGAACCAGGTTTTAAATTGTAAGACATTTCCAGGGGCGGATGTGGACTCTAACCACAATCTATTGGTTATGAACTGTAGATTAAAACTGAAGAAACTGCAAATAGGTGGGAATTTAAGAAGATGGGACCTAGATGAACTGAATAACCCGAGGTTGCACAGAGTTTCAGGGAGAGCATAAGGGAGCATTTGGCAGGAATGGGGGGAAGAAATACAGTAGAAGAAGAATGGGTAGCTTTCAGGGATGAAGTAGTGAATTAGCAGAGTATCAAGCAGGTAAAAATACGAGGTCTAGAAGAAATCCTACGATGACAGAAGAAATACTGAATTTAATTGCTGAAAGGAGAAAATATAAAAATGCAGTAAATGAAGCAGGCAAAAAGGAATACAAACGTCTCAAAAAATGAGATCGACAGGAAGTGAAAAATGGCTAAGCAAGGATGGCTAGAGGACAAATGTAAAGATGTAGAGGCTTTTCTCACTAGGGGTAAGAAAAGAGAACCACTTTTATGAATACCAAGAGCGCACATGGAAACCCATTTCTAAGCAAAGAAGGGAAAGCAGAAGGGTGGAAGGAGTACATAGAGGGTCAATACAAGGGCGATGTACTTGAGGACAATATTATGGAAGTGGAAGAGGATGCAGATGAAGATGAAATGGGACACATGATACTGCGTGAAGAGTTTGACAGGGCACTAAAGTCCATTATAATTATTTGGGCTGTTATGCCGTGGTCGGATGATGAATTCTGTGTCAATTCCCAACACCTCCTGGCTCGCATCGATGGAAGGTCCAATACACCCACTGGCTCGCAGTGGGTGTGTTGGACCTTCCATCGAGCGACAGACCCCCTTGAAGATGTCCTCCGCAGACGGGGACGAAACGTTGGGAATTGACACAGAATTCATCAACTGATCACGGCATAACAGCCCGGATAATTATAATGGACATGACATTTCCGGCCGTAAAGTCTACATTTTAGTATCAGAGCACTGAAAGACCTTAGTCGAAACAAGGGCCAGGGGGTGGACAACTTTCCATTAGAGCTACTGACAGCCTTGGGAGAGCCAGTACTGACAAAATTCTACCATCTGGTAAGCAAAATATATGAGACAGGCGAAATACCCTCAGACTCCAAGAAAAATATAATAATAATTCCAATCCCAAAGAAAGTAGGTGTCGACAGATGCGAAAATTACCGAACTATCAGTTTAATAAGTCACGGCTGCAAAATAATAACGCGAACTCTGTACAGACGAATGGAAAAACTGGCGGAAGACGACCTCGGGGACGATCGGTTTCGGTTTCGTATAAATGTTGGAACACGTGAGGCAATACTGACCCTACGACTTATCTTAGAAGGTAGATTAAGGAAAGGCAAACCTACGTTTCAAACATTTGTAGACTTAGAGAAAGCTTTTGGCAATGTTGACTGGAATACGAACTTTCAAATTCTGAAGGTGGCAGGAGCAAAATACAGGGAGCGAAAGGCTATTTACAATTTGTACAGAACCAGATGGCAGTTATAAGAGTCGAGGAACATGAAAGGGAAGCAGTGGTTGGTAAAGGAATGAGACAGGGTTGTAGCCTCTCCCCGATGTTATTCACTCTGTATATTAAGCAAGCAGTAAAGCAAACAAAAGAAAAATTTGTAGTAAGTATTAAAATCCATGGAGAAGAAATAAAAACTTTGAGGTTCGTCGATGACATTGTAATTATGTCAGAGACAGTAAAGGATTTGGAAGGGCAGTTGAACGGAATGCACAGTGTCTTGAAAGAATGATATGAGATGAACATCAACAAAAGTAAAACTAGGATAATGGAATGTAATCGAATTAAGTCGGGTGATGCTGAGGGAATTAGATTAGAAAATGAGACACTTAGAGTAGTAAAGGAGTTTTGCTATTTGGGGAGCAAAATAACTGGTGATGGTCGAAGTAGAGGGGATATAAAATGTAGACTGGCAATGGAAAGGAAAGCATTTCTGAAGAGGAGAAATTTGTTAACACCGAGTATAGATTTAAGTGTCAGGAAGTCGTTTATGAAAGTATTTTTATGGAGCGAAGCCATGTGTGGAAGTGAAACGTGGACGATAAATAGCTTGGGCAAGAAGAGAATAGAAGCTTTTGAAATGTGGTGCTATAGAATAATGCTGAAGATTAGATGGGTAGATCACATAACTAATGAGGAGGTAATGATTAGAATTGGAGAGAAGAGAAATTTGTGGCACAATTAGACTAGAAAAAGGGATCGCTTGATAGGCCATATTCTGAGGCATCAAAGGATCACCAATTTAGTATCTGAGGGCAGCTTGGAAGGTAAAAATCGCAGAGGGAGACCAAGAGATGAATACACTAAGCAGATTCAGAAGGATTTAGGTTGCAGTAGGTACTGGGAAATGAAGGACCTTGCACAGGATAGAGTAGAATGGAGAGCTGCATCAAACCAGTTTTAGGATGAAGACCACAACAGCAAAACAAGTTTAACTGAAAAATTCAAAATATGTATTGAATCTTGGAGAAGAATTCATTAAAAACAATAAAGATTTTTTCGAAATATTGTAATATAAAGACTGGCATTAAGTATGCCTTTCGCTCTTGGCATGGTGAATGTTAAACAGTGAAGCCAGTATTAGGAGAAATAACAATAGCAGTACAAGAACATTACGTCATTATGGCAACAATTATATTGTATAGAGAATTATCTATTTTGTGTGATATGGATAGAATTCCTGAGATGAACGTCATTTGGAGTTAATTGATAAGGCCTTCTTTTTAAAATGAGAAAAATAAGGAAAATATAATTCTTTTATATAGCTAGTTACCACTGTATATTGCGTGCTTCGCAAACATGAAGATGAAACTTCAATTTTTCGTTTCTATGGCGATAACATGAAAATTCCACTGACGTCACTCTCGTCGCTAAGACGGATGCTTCAACTGTCGCTCTTAACTGCGACTGTTGTTATTTAATGAAATGAAAAAAACTGTTTACGATTAACTTGAAAAAGACGTGATTTCTTAATGGTGAGCAATAACATACTGAGTGTCGGATCTTCCATTCTGTGATGATAATCATAACCGTGGCATATAATTGCATCCTCAGGAAATAAATGTATGTTGGTAATCCGATTATTATGCGTTTAACCCCGAGGTTTTCAGGCATCGCTGTTATTCCAACTTTATTCTACACTCCTGGAAATGGAAAAAAGAACACATTGACACCGGTGTGTCAGACCCACCATACTTGCTCCGGACACTGCGAGAGGGCTGTACAAGCAATGATCACACGCACGGCACAGTGGACACACCAGGAACCGCGGTGTTGGCCGTCGAATGGCGCTAGCTGCGCAGCATTTGTGCACCGCCGCCGTCAGTGTCAGCCAGTTTGCCGTGGCATACGGAGCTCCATCGCAGTCTTTAACACTGGTAGCATGCCGCGACAGCGTGTACGTGAACCGTATGTGCAGTTGACGGACTTTGAGCGAGGGCGTATAGTGGGCATGCGGGAGGCCGGGTGGACGTACCGCCGAATTGCTCAACACGTGGGGCGTGAGGTCTCCACAGTACATCGATGTTGTCGCCAGTGGTCGGAGGAAGGTGCACGTGCCCGTCGACCTGGGACCGGACCGCAGCGACGCACGGATGCACGCCAAGACCGTAGGATCCTACGCAGTGCCGTAGGGGACCGCACCGCCACTTCCCAGCAAATTAGGGACACTGTTGCTCCTGGGGTATCGGCGAGGACCATTCGCAACCGTCTCCATGAAGCTGGGCTACGGTCCCGCACACCGTTAGGCCGTCTTCCGCTCACTCCCCAACATCGTGCAGCCCGCCTCCAGTGGTGTCGCGACAGGCGTGAATGGAGGGACGAATGGAGACGTGTCGTCTTCAGCGATGACAGTCGCTTCTGCCTTGGTGCCAATGATGGTCGTGTGCGTGTTTGGCGCCGTGCAGGTGAGCGCCACAATCAGGACTGCATACGACCGAGGCACACAGGGCCAACACCCGGCATCATGGTGTGGGGAGCGATCTCCTACACTGGCCGTACACCACTGGTGATCGTCGAGGGGACACTGAATAGTGCACGGTACATCCAAACCGTCATCGAACCCATCGTTCTACCATTCCTAGACCGGCAAGCGAACTTCCTGTTCCAACAGGACAATGCACGTCCGCATGTATCCCGTGCCACCCAACGTGCTCTAGAAGGTGTAAGTCAACTACCCTGGCCAGCAAGATCTCCGGATCTGTCCCCCATTGAGCATGTTTGGGACTGGATGAAGCGTCGTCTCACGCGGTCTGCACGTCCAGCACGAACGCTGGTCCAACTGAGGCGCCAGGTGGAAATGGCATGGCAAGCCGTTCCACAGGACTACATCCAGCATCTCTACGATCGTCTCCATGGGAGAATAGCAGCCTGCATTGCTGCGAAAGGTGGATATACACTGTACTAGTGCCGACATTGTGCATGCTCTGTTGCCTGTGTCTATGTGCCTGTGGTTCTGTCAGTGTGATCATGTGATGTATCTGACCCCAGGAATGTGTCAATAAAGTTTCCCCTTCATGGGACAATGAATTCACGGTGTTCTTATTTCAATTTCCAGGAGTGTATTTATCGAGCATTTCCATACCGATCTCCACAATTGCGTTTCTTTATGTTCAGAACTGCAGCAGTTCTATCGATTACATTTTTAACGGAGATTAGGAAATGCCTTCATTAAGTTGTCCAGTCTCAAAATAGCACCATTTCTCTCGACTGAACTCATACGGCTATCCCCTGGCCAAGAGAACTCATAACTTTCGATAAACTGCTTCTGACACTATTCGGTATCGAACAACAAGTAACAATAGCAACAAATAAAGTAACTCTTGCAACTGTAAAGCCGTAAACAAACAAAAGCAATGGCGCAGACACACGAGCTGCCTGAAACTCAAAAAGAGTGCAAGCTGAAAGTGTTGTGGTGGTGGGGTGAATGTTTGGCAACACCTTGTGCTTGCTGCACCTACAGCTATTGTAAAATTTGTTTTTATTTATTCATTTTGGCTTTGGACAACAGAGACCATACGGGTAACAACAGTTATAGAGGTCTTTAATTGGCATTGCTGCAATTTCTGCAGTAGAATAATAAATAAAAGAGTTCAATGCGCAGGAGTATGTTCTTAACGTAAAATAAAAACACAAATAGAAGAAGAGCACACGGCCAGAAGTAGTTACAACAATAGCAAGTTAACATTGATGCAGTTTTCACAACAATGCAATGACATGAGTAAAGATAAGTTGGTTATATTAATTAAAAAACACAAAACAGCGACCCACGGTTCGAAATACGACGGTTCCAGAGGAGAATGACATGCATACGAAGCTTGTAATAGAAATCTGGATAGCAGTGTAGTCTTCAGAGATAAGTACTGAACGCGCCAACAGACATCCCAGTTTTCCAAACGGGGTGGTTCCATGGGAAGACAAGATACACACCAGCCTCTTTTAAATACAGGGTGCATCAAAAATAATTATGCTATTTTAAAACAAAAACGTAACTATTATGTTTTTAGTGAGAGTGTCCGCCTGCTTAGCTGAGTGGTTGCCGCGCGGGATTAGCCGAGCGGTCTTTGGCGCTTCGGTCATGGACTGTGCGGCTGGTGCCGGCGGAGGTTCGAGTCCTCCCTCGGGCATGTATGTATGTGTTTGTCCTTAGGATAATTTAGGTTTAAGTAGTGTGTAAGGTTTGGGACTGATGACCTTAGCAGTTAAGTCCCATAAGATTTCACACACATTTGAACGTTACAAAATAAGTCGTAATGTCATTGAACTCAAACACCCCAGGTTGCAGAGGCCGAAGATTTGGAGACATGTGCACCAAAAATTCCTTCCTACCTTCGTTCGGGCACTGTGGTTCTCTGTCGCCTGTGGCAATTTCAACACCAACCAATGGCTCCATGCAATTGGACTAGTGGACACTCCACTATGCCCGAAATGTCGCCGAGTGGATGACGACCATCACCGCTTAACTTGTATCGCGGTGGAGGACGTCTGGCTCCTAGGAAGACAGATGGTGGCTTGCTACCTCCGTGTGACCCCGCAACATATTACACCTGCTTCCTTCTTACACCCGGAGAGTGACTACTTTCCTTCGACTAAATCACAGTCGATCATCTGGGTCGAAGGCTGGACGATCGCGTACCTCTATGGGGATGCTGCCAAGTCGCGACTTGACTTTTGGTATTTCTTGCAGTAAGCCCACAATGAGGTTCATAAATGGTCACACTATCGGAAAACCTTTGCCAACTATCTACAGGCAGTCTTCCTCGACCCCCCACGCAGTTGGGATGTGCCGGGTGCAGTCGGTGTGCACATTTGACACCAGATAATGAACCACACGCTTCTCTCGCCACTCAATGTGTAATGCACATACTTTACCATGAACTGATCTACATGTTTCTTTTAACAGAGTGAGCTTCATTGAAAATAAATAAATGAATAAATAAAAAATACAGCATCCCCCTTCTTTTAACTTTGTGATTTGTTTTAGAATGCTTTTTTTTCAGTGGATGCATTTAATTTTGTGTTTGTGAACTTCCTAATTTTGTATCCAAATAGAATACCAACAAATAAATGTTCAAAAAAAAGTGGTTACGTGCTTGCCTCCCATGCAGCGAGCCCGGGTTTGATTCCCGGACGTGTTGGAGATATTTCTCCGCTCATAATCATAAACTGAGTGTTACGTGGTCTTCATCCTCATCACCGGCACGCGAGTCACCCAATGTGGCGTCAACTGTAATAAAACCCACACTCGGCGGCCGAACTTCGCCGGATGGCTCCTCCCGGACGGCAATGCTATATGATCATTTCATTTCATTTGAGAGAGTGCGTGAACAACTGTCTGCTGGAATGAACTGACTCTCGAGTTTTACATGGTTCCCGCTACGTAGCGGCAGTGGCGCTCACTCCAGTTACAGTAAAAATGATGTCGGAGCAACAGAAAGTATTTTGTGTTATGCGTGTTGCGCAGTAATAACCGTTCAGCGTGGCTTTCGTACGAGATATGGTGTGGATCCTCCTGCAGTAGAGAGCCTTAGACAATGGCACGAACAATTTTTAAATCAAAGTATTACTGAACGATGGATCGGTCGCACTGGACCAAATGATTCAGCGCTACATTACTGGCCCCCCCAAGGTTACCAGACCTGACTGTATTTGATTATTTCTTGCGGGAGTTTATGAAAGATTGACTCTGTACATGTGCCTCCGTCAGCAACAGTAATGAACGAACTGAGACAACGCACAACAGAAACTGTGGTAGCTGTAACTCAAGACATGCTCGCTGCAGCATGGGAACGATTTGAATACCGCACTGACATATGCCGTGCATCTCAACTGGATGGGGGGGGGGGGGGCATATTAATCATATATGGAGAGGTTAGAAATAAATGTTTTTGAGTTTCCCATTTATCAAAAAAACAAAATTCATTGTATATGTTTATTAGTTTTATGAATACAGATGAACTAAATCAGATGTTTCTTATTGATACACCTTGCAGTTCTCGAGAAAATAATGCTTGGATCTATCGAACCGGTGAAGCAATGCTGTAACACTTCTAGTGTGGGGGCAGCCGCTCGCAACCAAGTTTTTTTACAATACCGCCTGTTCAAAATGGTTCAAATGACTCTGAGCACTTTGGGACTTAACATCTGAGGTCATCAGTCCCCTAGAACTTAGAACTACTTAAACCTAACTAATCTAAGGACATCAAACACGTCCATGCCCGAGGCAGGATTCGAACCTGCGACCGTAGCGGTCGCGCAGGTCCAGACTGATGCGCCTAGAACCGCTCAGCCACATCGGCCGGCAATATACCGTCTGTACGGCTGAGTACTTCTTACGCTAACATGATGGGGTTCACACCCGCGACCACTGTTGTATCCTACTCACAGTGTCGAGAAGCGATGATTTTCAAACGGTGTAGTTCGGCGGGGTAAAACCCGTGTCTCACCCACATGCAGATGCGAGACGTCACATAGTGTCTGCTGAGCCATGGCCGAGAGGAGACGTTCGACTCTATGGACGTCAGGTGGTCGATGTTGTAGTATTGGGATATGTGCCATTCACAATTCCAGTCGCGATAAGCGACTTTCTTGACCATCGGGTTGAAATCCATATAAGGGTTTAGTGTTAGGCAGAACTGTACTCTTAGAGAGGTGCTCAACATTTTTATCATGCAGAATGCCTTGATGCCTTTTGTCCAGGGTAGGAGCACGTCACTGCCCAAAGTTCGTGCACCTCTTCTAGCCTCCAAGATGTTAAAGACATATTTGTTGGTCTATTTTTCAGATGCCAAATGCTGTACTCTCTGCAACGCACTTTGAGAGTCCGTGGTGTCACGGACTTGGATGATGATGACGATGATGATGATGTATGGTTTGTGGGGCGCTCAACTGAGGGGTCATCAACGCCTGTACCAAATTCCAACTTTTTTACAGTCCAATCTAGCCCCTGTCACGAAAGATCAGCGTGATAATGACATGATGACGACAATACAAACACACAGTCTCCGGGATGAGATTGCTATCTGTGCTCCGTGTGGGCTCCTCTCATGCAACTTCTGTTGTGACTGTCAATCCTAGAGTAATTTTATACATACACTCCTGGAAATGGAAAAAAAACACATTGACACCGGTGTGTCAGACCCACCATACTTGCTCCGGACACTACGAGAGGGCTGTACAAGCAATGATCACACGCACGGCACAGTGGACACACCAGGAACCGCGGTGTTGGCCGTCGAATGGCGCTAGCTGCGCAGCATTTGTGCACCGCCGCCGTCAGTGTCAGCCAGTTTGCCGTGGCATACGGAGCTCCATCGCAGTCTTTAACACTGGTAGCATGCCGCGACAGCGTGTACGTGAACCGTATGTGCAGTTGACGGACTTTGAGCGAGGGCGTATAGTGGGCATGCGGGAGGCCGGGTGGACGTACCGCCGAATTGCTCAACACGTGGGGCGTGAGGTCTCCACAGTACATCGATGTTGTCGCCAGTGGTCGGAGGAAGGTGCACGTGCCCGTCGACCTGGGACCGGACCGCAGCGACGCACGGATGCACGCCAAGACCGTAGGATCCTACGCAGTGCCGTAGGGGACCGCACCGCCACTTCCCAGCAAATTAGGGACACTGTTGCTCCTGGGGTATCGGCGAGGACCATTCGCAACCGTCTCCATGAAGCTGGGCTACGGTCCCGCACACCGTTAGGCCGTCTTCCGCTCACGCCCCAACATCGTGCAGCCCGCCTCCAGTGGTGTCGCGACAGGCGTGAATGGAGGGACGAATGGAGACGTGTCGTCTTCAGCGATGACAGTCGCTTCTGCCTTGGTGCCAATGATGGTCGTGTGCGTGTTTGGCGCCGTGCAGGTGAGCGCCACAATCAGGACTGCATACGACCGAGGCACACAGGGCCAACACCCGGCATCATGGTGTGGGGAGCGATCTCCTACACTGGCCGTACACCACTGGTGATCGTCGAGGGGACACTGAATAGTGCACGGTACATCCAAACCGTCATCGAACCCATCGTTCTACCATTCCTAGACCGGCAAGGGAACTTGCTGTTCCAACAGGACAATGCACGTCCGTATGTATCCCGTGCCACCCAACGTGCTCTAGAAGGTGTAAGTCAACTACCCTGGCCAGCAAGATCTCCGGATCTGTCCCCCATTGAGCATGTTTGGGACTGGATGAAGCGGCGTCTCACGCGGTCTGCACGTCCAGCACGAACGCTGGCCCAACTGAGGCGCCAGGTGGAAATGGCATGGCAAGCCGTTCCACAGGACTACATCCAGCATCTCTACGATCGTCTCCATGGGAGAATAGCAGCCTGCATTGCTGCGAAAGTTGGATATACACTGTACTAGTGCCGACATTGTGCATGCTCTGTTGCCTGTGTCTATGTGCCTGTGGTTCTGTCAGTGTGATCATGTGATGTATCTGACCCCAGGAATGTGTCAATAAAGTTTCCCCTTCCTGGGACAATGAATTCACGGTGTTCTTATTTCAATTTCGAGGAGTGTAGTACCATTCAGCAGTCCCTGCCAGGACAGATTTCCACTGAAGCCCAGACGTATTTGAACGTGAAGCCAGTCTGCTGAAAAGCACCCATGTGCGAAATTGAAATGATGGGTACAATGCTTGGATCCTTCTTGGCGTGGTGTCTACAATGAGGCTGACATATTGCTGCTCAAGACTTGTTTTCTCTACGAAGGTGATGGAACGGCCCTCTGAGACCATCCAGAGTGTAGAGACAATTCCTGCGGGTACACACACGTGAGGTCAGTTGCGAATTTCCGAATAACAGAACCACCGCTTAACTTAGCTAAGTGAGTTGTGCAGTCTGTTCATATTTTCGGTTAAAGAACCTGCTGTCTCTTTTGGATGTTGCAGCTCTTCTTAATTACCGTGCTCTCTAACAGAAACTGCAGAGGACTCCCAACTTACGTAAGGGACCGCTTTATAGTTCTGTTATAATCCACACATGTTTCAGCACTTCATGTGGCATCTTCACAAGAATTTCTGTATATTTTTTTTCTGAACAGTTATTGTTACACTTTAACCTCTTGTGCAAGATAGATGAAAATTATAGTTGCCAAGGAGCGAAATTACGTGCTAAAACATTTACATTCACTCTGGTATTAAATAACGCTTTATTCAGAGTGAGGCCTGACAGGACACCGGAATGACTGAAACACGTTCTGCAATTCAAGAAAATCTTTCCACACAAGAACTTCTTAGCTTGAGGAGGGACATAGTAATGTGTTTATCATGTTTTGTAGATGGAAGGGTGGAGGAGACATTAAACTTAACATTGTTATTTTAATTGTATTGGAATGTTATACATCACTGAAGAGCCAAGGAAGCTGGTACACCTGCCCAATATGGTGTATGGCCCCGTGAGCACGCAGAATTGCCGCAATACGATGTGGCATGGCCTCGGCTATTGTCAGAAGTGGTGCTGGAGGGAACTGACACCATAACCCTGCAGGCTGTCCATAAATCCATAAGAGTACGAGGTGGTGCAGCTATCTTCTCAACAGCACGTTGAAAGGCATCCAAGATATGCTCAATAATGTTCATGTCTGGAGAGTTTGGTGACCAGTTAAGTGTTTAAACTTACGAGACTGTTCCTGGAGCCAGTCTGTAGCCATTCTGGAGGTGTGGGGTGTCACAAGTCCTTCGGAATGCACAGTGGACATGAATGAATGCAGGTGACCATACAGGATGCTTACGTACTTGTCACCTGTCAGAATCGGATCTAGACGTATCAGGGTTTCCATATGACTCCAATTTCACACGCCCCAAACCATTACAGAGCCTCCACCAGCTTGAACAGTCCCCTGCTGACATCCAGGTTCCGTGGGCTCATGAGGTTTTCTCCATACCCGTACACGTCCGTCACCTCGATAGAATTTAAAAATAGAGTCGTACGACCAGACAACATAATTCCAATCAGTAAACGAGTGGGCCTTCGGCTCTGAAAGCCCATGTCGATGATGTTTCCTTGAATGGTTCGCACGCTGACACTTGTTGATGGCCCAGCACTGGAATGTACAGCAGCTTACGGAAGGGTTGCACTTCTGCCATGTTGAACCATTCTCTTCAGTCATCGTTGGTCCCGTTCTTGTAGGATCTTTTTCCGGCCACAGCGATTTTGGAGATTTGATGTTCTACCGGATTCATGATATTCACGGTACACTCGTGAAATTGCTCCAAGCACTATGGGACTCAACACTTCATCGCTACCTCGGAGATCCTGTTTCCCATTGCTCGTGCGTCGACTATAACACCACGTTAAAACTCACTTAAAACTTGGTAACGTGACATGGTAGCAGCAGTAAGCGGTCTAACAAGTGTGCCAGACACTTGTCTTATGTAGGCGTTGCCGACCGCAGCGCCGTATTCTGCCTGTTTACACATATCTGTATTTGAATACTCATGTCTATACCACTTTCTTATGCGCTTCTGTGTATTTAGCTTTTAACAGTACTTTTGGAGACACGTCCAATGCATTTGGTTCTTCAGTAATTATCTTACGTCAGATCATGGAGTTGACTTCTTACAGCCGGCCGGTGTGGCCGAGAGGTTCTAGGCGCTTCAGTCCGGAACGGTCGACAGGAACGGTCGCAGGTTCGAAACCTGCCTCGGGCATGGGTGTGTGTGATGTCCTTAGGTTAGTTAGGCTTAAGTAGTTCTAAGTATAGGGAACTGATTACCTCAGATGTTTAGTCCCATAGCGCTTAGAGCCATTTGAACCATTTGACTTTTTACAAGTGCATTTGCAAATAGCATGTAATGAGACTAGGATGAAATGTAGAGTAATTATTTTGGTGAGCGCAGGTTCTCTAGCTACAACACGTGTTCAAAATCGTGACCATTTGCAGTCGTACATGCTATAAAGCGATTGGATGTGGCCAACACCGCACGTTGAATTTTATCCGAGATGATAGCGGAACAAGCTCGTGTAATACGGTATTTATTGTCTTCGCGAGTGGTTGGAATTTCATTGCAATTTGTTGTTTCAGTTTATCTGAGATATGCGGAAGATGGGTAAGACACTGACAGGGAGTAGTGGCAGGACGATAGAGCGTGTGCTAAGGCATCAGGAAATAACCTCCACAGTGTCAGAGGGAGCTGTAGAGAGTAAAAGCTATAGGCTACGAGTGAGATAGGAATAAATTCAACATATAAGGTGTACCAGAAAGGTGTTCCCGCTGTTTGAACTTTGATTAATTTTTAAGCCACATAGGTCGTAACAGTTTCCTCATCATGTTTTGAAGAAGTTCAATATGCCCTCCATCGGCAGCAATATAGAGTCTGTCACGCTGCGAAACAGGTCGACACACATGTGTTTACGTTGCCACTGGAATTGATTCACAAGCAGTTACAATCACGTCTCTTATGTCATACACCATATATTCCTTTGTGACACGGACAATGTACTTCAGAGTTGCACGTAGAACGAAGTCTAACGGCGTCTCATCTGGAGATCCGGTTGGATACTGAGCACTTTCTCGTCGCCCTGTCCACCTCTTAGCAAGTGTTTCATCAGCAATTGTCGCACGTCATGATGGTAGTGTGACGGTACTCTGTCTAGTTGAAAAAAAAAATGTTCTATGGGATTCCGAACTCCTCTTCTAGCACCGAGCGAGGTGGCGCAGTGGCTAGCACACTGGACTCGCATTTGGGAGCACGACGGTTCAATCCCGCGTCCGGACATCCTGATTTAGGTTTCCCGTGATTTCCCTGAATCGCTCCAGGCAAATGCCGGGATGGTTCCTTTGAAAGGGCACGGCCCACTCCCTTTCCTAATCCGATGACACCGATGACCTCGCTGTCTGGTCTCCTCTCCCAAACAACCGAACCCAATCCTCCTCTAGCGCTTTTTTTTGACCAGAAACGGCCTAGAAGCGCTATATCTTTAACCACGCAATGTGTGGGTATAGTTGGAAGCGTTTCAGACCAATACGATCTTAGTTTGGCGTCAGCAAGCGTCAGTTCATCCACGAAAAAGATAATTCTCTTATTTAGAATCTTGATTTCTGCGTGCACTGTTGATTTTTGACAGTTTATATGTGATATTTTATTTTACAGTTTTGATTCTCAAATCAGAATGAGTGGTAAGAAAGTGTACTCGAGCAGAAAAAAGTACGGAAACATAGTATTCATCGTGGTGTTGAAGAAGTTTGTCATCAAACCGCCCAAAGAATAGATATGAGGGTGAGAGCAGATCGGAAGGAGTCAGTTCCTCTGCTAAGAAACTGAAAGACAATGACTAGGATTTTGATGTGAGTTTCGGTTTGAGCTGTAGGATTATAAATTTTCTTTCGGTTTTTCCTGTTATTTGTCAACATCTGCAATGTAAAAAGTGCAATACAGACATCACACTGCAAGAACGATGTCCTCGAGGCTTCGGCTTCACAATAACTACCGCTTATCCAAACTACTTTTAAATTGTTATACAAAGCAGTAAGTTTGTATACGAAATCAACATTCGAATTGTCGCAGCAATGTGTCTGCTTGGAGTGGGGCTAAACGGAATTGTAAATTTTCTGAAAGGGGGATATTTTCATTTTTTCATGTCTGTATCACATTTCAAAACTTCAATGCTTTTTTCTCGGAGTATGATTCTTCAAAACGACACGCAGGGTAACTCCCACAATTTTCAATCTTTTCATTTGGGAAGTTAACCGCACATTTGAAAAAATGTGGGGATTAACGATTAGTTAATTAAACGATATTTATTAACAAACAAGTATCCTATTATTTATGAAAACTTTAACTACTTCATTCAAACACTCCTCACTTACACAAAACTCAATGTTCCAAAATCCCTTGCGTGGTTCACTAGCTACGCTCATGTACATTAGATAGATTTTTTTCCTTTCTTTCTGAATCAAATTGGCGCCAGTTTTAGTACTTGCCGTAGATCGCCTCAAATTCAACATGCCTTGGGAAAATCGCTGCAATGTCGTCATTTTCTAATATTTTCCGACAAACATTTTTTGTAGTATACTGAAACATATGTTTAATAACTGCTCCAAGCGTTGTATATCTATCACCTATCTTTCCACCAAAAAACAAGTTTTAAGAGAACCCATTTTTAGGCCGTTACAATGTTGTTACCCCTTAAAAGCCCCCTCATCAGTCCTAATTATGACATCATTCAACTGTTCATTAATGCCAATCTATTCACAAAGCTGGAGGTGCCTATGCAGATCGTCCTCATTCATCGCGTGAGAGCCTCCACTTTGCGAGCCTTAAAATGCGGTGAATACTTGATCTGATTGCACCTGATTCACACGCGGCTTGCCGTGTAGACCTTTTTTGGGGTCTTGCCTCAGTTAGTACCATTGCGTCCACCCCTCTTTCAACGGCTACCGATCACTTCCTTTCACAACGTCCCTTCTTCAGATCAGGCACACTTCTTTACCTCTCAAATTTGTCGCGTAATTTTGCTATTCTTACACTTGACAGTGAGACACTACAAGACTCTGTTCGCCTCGTCGATGCATTTCTTGCATGATTCCACATTTCCAGTAACACTTAAAAATACACTTTGTTCACTACAAGGACAAGTTTCCAGCCATCTTGTTATGTCCGTGATGTTACTGGCTCTTTGAAACAAACAAAAGGGAAACAAGTGAATGCCCAGTCATGGTAGTTTTGAGAGCACCTAATAATCGCAATTCAATCAGGTTGTTGTTAGTACTTGCACAGTTATCAACGTTCAAACAATGTGAACCCCATCGAGGGGCTCCCTGTGTAAATGAGGACGCTGGATACACGTGCTACTGTGGGATAATGAGAGTAGAACAGGGGAGGAAGTGGTGGCGGACCATATAAAGCTACTCATTCCAAACCTCCAGATGTCAGACATTCAAATCGATACCAAAGGTTGCATGTCGGTAGAGTACCGACCAAACTCCGATTTCTCCGATAATGATCGAAACAGACGAAATGAATCAAAATGTGTGCTTGCCTGCTCGAATTTAGTTCGAACTATGAATTGTCGTCCAGCAGAACGAGCGTAGACGTTAGTTAAAGTGACAACAGAACTACCAGACCACTTGAAAACCGTATCTGTGAGGGCTGAGTTAGTGGATCATAAGATCATCGCGTCCGCAGCTCGTGGTCTAGTGGCTAGCGTAGCTACGTCTGGATCCTGGGGTTCCCAGTTCGATTCCCGTCCGGCTTGGGGATTTTCTCTGCCTAAAATGTAAATGTCGTGTGACTACGGCCTCCCGTAGAGTAGACCGTTCGCTGGGTGCAAGTCTTTCGATTTGACGCCACTGCGGCGACTTGCGCTTCGATGGGGATGAAATGATGATGACGAGGACAATACAACACGCAGTCCCTAAGCGGAGAAAATCAACGACCCAGCCGGGAATCGAACCCGGGCCCTTAGGATTGGCATTCTCTCGGGCTGACCACTCAGCTACCAGGGGTGGACTTCTCTGCCTGTGGACTGGGTGTTTGTGTTGTCACCATTTCATCATCTTTCTCATCGTTCGTGACCGTGGTTATACCGGACTGTGAAGAAAATTGGATTACGAAAAAATTGGGACATTGTCCGGGCGCTGATGACCGCGCATACACCATCATGCCCGTAAGATCAGGGTACGGTGGAGCCCGGTTCAGACCTAAATAATAATTTTTTTTGACTCTTCACGCATGAAACTATTATATGTCACAACATAATAATCACAGTTACGCTTTTCCTGTGCTCTGGTAGTTCTGGTGTTACTTTTCATTAACGTTTACACCTGTTCTACTGGGCGACAGTACACAGTACGAACTAAATCGGAGTTTTGGTTAATAATCTATGGGATACAACGTCTGGTACCGATCTGAGTGTCCGACAGCTGGAGATTTGGGTGTCGGTACGCTGATGATTCGAAAGAAAAGCGCGGTGTCGGGAATAGTCTGTTGCGAAGGTCGCAGCGTGGATCGCTCGAGCGAAACTGGTAGCGGCGTCCCTTGAGCCGGTGAAGAGGCGACCGCGACCTGGCTGGAACGCTGCTGCCGGCTGAAGGTGAAAGTCAAGGGAGCGCAGGCGCCTCATCGCGAGGACCGGGGAACAGGTTCAGCTGACCTGGCCTCCAGGATGAGCTGGCAGTCTCGCCCGATCGCCGCCTTACATAACACTCGTGTCGGTCCAGTGACCTTAACATCGCTACTCTTCTGCACCAACACTGAGCAGACTTGCAGAACCTCCGCTGAATGCATTAACAGAAAAGGGATATTGGTGTTAACTCACCAATCCTACAGCGTGGAAGAAACTTGTGTCACGAAATTTTAACCCTAGATAGCTGATGCTAGTTGGGACCAAAATTACTGATGTTCTGTAAGGCGACAACGCACCATTTTTAAACTACGGAAGCTCGGCACCACGCGCTTAATGTGTAAGAGGTAGACATCCATCCAGACCATCACACAGGAATTCCCAAATCCATCAGGATCCACTGCATGTACTACGACAGTTAGGCGGGAGGTGACAAAACTTGGATTTCATGGTCGAGCAGCACTCGCAAGCCACACTTCACGCCGGTAAAAGCCAACGAAGCGTAAACATTGGACGACTGAACAGTGGAAAAACCTTGTGTGGAGTGACGAATCACGGTACACAATATGGCGATCCGGAGGCAGGGTGAGGGTCAGGCGAATACCCGGTGAACGTCACCTGCCAGCGTGTGTAGTGCCAACAGTAACATTCGGAGGCGGTGGTGTTATGGTGTGGTCGTGTTTCACATGGAAGTGGCTTGCATGCCTTGTTATTTTGCGTGGCACTATCACAACACAGGCCTTTATTGACGTTTTAAGCACCTTCCTCCTTCCAAGTGTTGAGGAGCAATTCGGGTGTGGCGATTGTATCTTTCAACGTGATGGAACACCTGTTCATAATGCACGGCCTGTGGCGGAGCGGTTACACGACAGTAAAAATCCTGAAATGGACTGGCCAACACAGTCCTGATCTGGATCCTGTAGAACACCTGTGGGATATTTTGGAACGCCGACTTCGTGCCAGGCCTCGCCAACTGACATCGATACCTCTCCTCACTGCAGCACTCCGTGAAGAATGGGCTGCCATTCCAAAAGAAACCTTCCAGCACCTGACTGAAGGTATGTCTGCGAGAGGGGAAGTTGGCATCAAAGCTAAGGGTGGGCCAACACCATACAGAATTCCACCATTACCTATGGAGGGCGCCACGAACGAAGACATTTTCAGCCAGGTGTCCGAATACTTTTGATCACATACTGTATGATACAAAGGACGGGACCCAAAACCGAGGTTTGAGGGATTCTTGCTGCAATTGCCGTATCAGTGTGGACTTGGCTCCGTTAATGTTTCTGTAAGCAGCATGGATCTTTCCTTTGGTCATTGTTTTTTTACGATTATACATTTCTCATCCAGCCAGTCCAACTTTGCCGTTTCGCTGTATAAATTCTGAAAAACTACGATGCACGAGTTGGCGTACCCTGTTATGTAAGGAGGCATGGGTTTTTAATATTAGGAGCATTTTGCTGCCACCTGCTGCCAGATACTCCACATCAGAGACCTCCGCAGAACTCACGGAATTCCAATGTTGTCAGGCGATTGGGTGTCACTTGTGACATACGTCAGTACGCGAGATTTCCACAGTCCTAAACATCTATAGGTCCACTGTTTCCGATGTGATGGTGAAGTGCAGACGTGAAGGGACACGTACATCACAAAAGTGTACAGGCCGACCTCGTCAGTTGACTGACAGTGACCGCCGGCAGTTGGAGAGGGTCATAATGTATACATACCAACACACCGGAATTCCAAACTGCTTCCACTGCAAGTACTATGACAGTGAGGCGGGAGACGAGAAAACTTGGATTTCATGGCCGAGTGGCTGCTCATAAGCCACACATTACACCGGTAAATGCCAAACGACGCGTCGCTATGTGTAAGGAGTGTAAGCATTGGACGACTGAGCAGTGGAAAAAGGTCGTGTAGAATGACGAATCACGGTACACAATGTGGCGATCCGATGGCAGGGTGTGGGTATGACCAATGCCCGATGAACGACATCTGCCAGCGTGTGTAGTGCCAACAGCAAAATTCGGAGGCGGTGGTTCACGGAGGGGGATTGCACCCCTCGTTTTGCATGGTACTATCACAGCGCAGGCATACACTGAGGTTATAAGCTTCTTCTTGCTTCCCACTGTTGAAGAGAAATTCGGGGATTGCGATTACATCTTTCAACACTATCGAGTACCTGCTCATAATGCACGGCCTGTGGCGGAGTGGTTACACGACTATAACATCCATGTAATGGACTGGCCTGCACAGAGTCCTGACCTGAATCCTACAGAAACCTTTGTGATCTTTTGGAATGTCGACTTTATGTTAGGCATCACCGACCGACATCGATACCTCTCCTCAGTGGAGCACTCCCTGAAAAATGGGCTGTCATTTACGAAGAAACTATCCGGCACCTGTTTGAACGTATGCCTGCGACAGTGGAAGATGTCTTCAAGGCTAAGGGTGGGCCAACACCGTACTGAATTTCAGCATTAGCGATGGAGGGCACCACGAAATTCGAAATCATTTTCAGCCAGGTGTCCGGATACGTTTCATCACATAGTGTACTTGTTTCACAGCGTTCTGAAGCTCTTAACCATGCTGCAATGTTGTAGGGAACTGGTGTTGTGTTGAAGGTATTCGGCCACAAATTTATTGACATATTTATTAAAAACACAATTAAATTTAGGTATTAAAACGCAGGAAATTATGCAAGACTATCTGAGCAGGTTCCATGGGAATTAATTAAATTAATTTCCAACATCACAAGTGTTGGTAGATATTACATAACTTCCAGAAATCACTGAGTGAAATGTCATGTTTTGAGAACAACATTAAACTAAATGCGGTTGACAGATGCTTAACACAGAGTTCCATCAGATCACAAGTCTATAAAATTGCCCTGCTTATTCCACATTACACGTTTCAAAAACATATTGAAAATAGCTAGCAGATCATCAACATCAGCCATCCACAATCACGCGACTATTTGCACGTAATTAGAAGGAAGATCGATGGTTCCAATCAGGCGGAATAACCTGACAACATTACATTTAAAGTAAGATTGCCGCGCGGGATTATAAAAAAAAAAAAAAAAAAAAGGCGGTCTAAGGCGCTGCAGTCATGGACTGTGCGGCTGATCCCGGCGGAGGTTCGAGTCCTCCCTCGGGCTTGTGTGTGTGTGGTTGTCCCTAGCATAATTTAGGTTAAGTAGTGTGTAAGCTTAGGGACTGATGACCTTAGCAGTTAAGTCCCATAAGATTTCACACACATCTGAAAATTTTTTCAAACAAACTAAGATACAAGCGGCAGTTGCAGAGCCACGCAGTTTCTATTTCTTCACTTAAAGGGGGCCGTTAATGAAATTGACCAAAAATGTCAACTTTCGATTTATTTTTTATTTGGTAGTTCAACTCATGGACAATAAGGTACGGAAGTTTCAATGTTGAAATCGCATTCGAAGTGCCTGAAAATTAATTAAAAGTGTGACGCGGCCTCTCTGCCACGCCCACGTTTTGAAGCAGCACTTTAATACCAGGTCAGTGAACAACGATTTTGTGTATTACTTTCAACCAAACGTATGCCGGATACATCTAGATGACCGTGATACATACTCTTTGGTTTTATAGATCATTTTTGAGTGTGTTCCGTATTTTACAAACTCATATGGAAACGATGCTCTAAAAACACATTTGCATCTACTACAATTGTCATAATTGCAACTTATAATGCAGTTATTGTATTTAATGATGGGAACGTTGGGAGGATGAAGGTATTAGGAAGGATGGGCTTGAAGATAGGAAATTTTACTCATGACATCCTAAGAAAAACAGATTTACAGCGCTTCTCTGCAGGCGTAAAGTGAGTTGAAGACCTGGTAAAGGAAAGGAGACAGACAACAAGAAACCAGAAGAGAAGCCTTGAAGGGAAACATGACCCAGAGTACAAATGTGGTGCCTTCTGAAGAAGTGACATAAGGAAAATTGTTAGGTTGAACTTTAAATTGGGTTTCCTGAAAAGTTTTTTGTTTGAAGTTTATGTACCATTTCCTCAGATTCTATTAATTCTAATTTTGTACACATACTCGTATTTCTGTAAACCTAATAAACGTTGTGTCAAGAGCAAAGTTTGAAATTCTGACTGCAAGCTGAGATATGGGGCAATGTGCTTGGAATATTGCATGAATTTTAAATTGTGCTTGTGGAATTATAATTAAAACATTATGAAAATTCTCGTATTTGAAAATTTGAACATAGCTGCTAAGGTTCCGTGACCGTGTCAGAATTATATTGTAACAAATAAGCCCTCGGTCACAAATATTAAGTCAAAATTGACCTGGTTTCGACGCTACTATGAGCGTCGTCTTCAGAATTAGACTAACTGTACTAAAACAATAGGTATATAGTACATTAATAAAATTAAAGTTTGTACTGACTGGAAAAGATGCAGTACTTCCAAGTCGCATATTAAAAAAGATCTCAGCCGGAAGGGCGACGTCATGAACACTTGTGCGATGGCGAGCCGCTAAGGACTGCTCGTACTGTGGACAAGGGTTGCAACCCTTGTTACAGGCAGATGTAAATTTGCAAACGACTGCAATTGACATCTCAAATGCTGGGATGGTAACTTAGGGTTAATCAGAGAGTGAAGAACTGTATGCTCGTGAATAATTTAGAACAACCCCAACATACAATGAGTTGAAAAAAATCATGAGATACCTCTTGATATTGTGTAGGATCTCGTTTTGCCCGGCATAGTCCAACAATTCGATGTTGCATGGTATCCACAAGTCGTTGGTAGTTCGCTGCAGAAATATTGAGCTACGCTGCCTCCCAAGAGACCAGAACTGCGAAAGGGTTACAGGTGCAGGATTTTGTTCATGAACTGACCTCTCTAATGAGTCCCATAGCTGTTCGATGGGATTTATGTCGAGCGATCTGAAAGACCAAATCATTCGCTCGAATTGTCCTTAGTCATCTTCAAACCAAATGCGAACACGAAACTTCCTGGCAGATTAAAACATTGAGGTGGACCGAGACTCGAACTCGGGACCTTTGCCTTTCGCGGGCAAGTGCTCTACCATTTGAGCTACCCAAGCGCGACTCACAACCCATCCCCACAGCTTTACTTCCGCCAGTACATCGTCTTCTACTTTCCAAACTTTACAGAAGCTCTCCTGCAAACCTTGCAGAACTAGCGCTCCTGGAGGAAAGGATATTGCGGAGATACGGCTTAGCCACAGCCTGGGGATGTTTCCAGAATGAGATTTTCACTCTACAGCGGAGTGTACGCTGATGGGAAACTTCCTGGCAGATTTAAACTGTGTGCCGGACCGAGACTCGAACTCGGGACCTTTGCCTTTTGCGGGAAAATGCTGTAGTACCTGAGCCACCAAAGCACGACTCACGCCCCGTCCTCACAGCTCGAGTCTCGGTCCGGCACACAGTTTTAATCTGCCAGGAAGTTTCACATCAGCGCACACTCCGCTGCAGCGTGAAAATCTCATTCTGCAAACGCGAGCAGTTGTGGCCTGGTGACATGGTGCATTTTTATCCGTAAAAATTCCGCCTTTGTTTGGGAATATGAAGTCCAAGAATAGTTGAAAATGGTCTCCAAGTAGCGCAAAATGACCACTTCTTGTCAATTATCTGTTCAGTAGGACCAGAGGACCCAGTCCAATCCATGCAAACATAGCCCACAGCATAATGGGGCAATGACCAGGTTGCTTGCTGCCTTGTTGACAACATGGGTCCATGGCTTCGTGCGGTCTGTGTCTCAATTGAACCATACCGTCAGCTCTTACTAAATGAAATCCGGACCCATCTGACCAGGCCACTGTTTTCCAGTCGTCTATGGTCCAACCGATATGGTCACGAATCCATGAGAAACACTTCAGGCGGTGTCTTGCTGTTAACAAGGGCACTGGCGTCTGACGTCTGCTGCCACAGCCCATTAACGCCAAATTTCGCCGCACTGTCCTAGTGAATATGTTCGTCGTACGTCCCACATTGATTTCTGTGGTTATTTCACACAGTTTTGCATGTCTGTTATCACTGTCAACTGTACGCAGCCACAGGTGCTCTCAGTCATTATGCGTTGTCCACGGTGAGAGGTAATGCCCGAAATTTGGTATTATGGGTACTCTCTTGACAGTGTATATCTCTGAACAATGAAATCCCTGGCGATTTTTGAAGTGGTTTGCCCTATGCGCGTATCTCCAACTGTCCCTCCGCATTCAAATTCAGTTAAATCCCATTCTGAGTCTGAAATCACGTCGGTAACTTCGTATTAATCACCCGAGTACAATCATGACCATCATCTAAGAAATCCTCAACTTTTTTCCATTCTTCCGTATTTTATTTTTATCAGCAGCTTGGTTGCCTGAGCTGTTAAAATGATTGTGCTATAATTCTCGCACTAGCTGGATGCTGGAATCTTCAGAATTGTCAGTTCTGATTTTAATACTGGATCTCCTATCGGCTGCCTAACGACTGCTGTTCCTTCTGACACAACATCAGGCAGTGCTCACTGTCATAGAAGCCTTTAATACACTCTTTTCCACCTATACATTGTGTCCTCTGAATTTGACAGTTGGTCTCTAATTGCACTCATATTGTTACCGTCCTTGCGTTTAACTTCTTTTGAATCAGTCCTTCTGACAGTAACTTCTTTTTCTATTTCTTCACGTCTTCCGTGCACCCATTTCGCTTTAACTTCCCAGCACCTCCTATAAACTTCATTCCTACGTGACTTGTATTGCTGCATTCCTGCATTTCCCTGAACATTCTTGTACTTCTTTCTTTCGTCTGTCGTCTGAAGTACGGTATTTCTCCTGTTACCCGTGGTTTATTAGCAGCTATCTTCCTTGTAACTATGTTTTTCTTTCCTATTTCCGTGATTGCTCTTTCTTTCCTTCTCACCTTAACTGCATACTAGGTTATTCCTTATCGCACTCTCTACAGCTTCAGAGGCCTTTAAGTGTATTTCTTTATTCCTCGGTAATTCTCACTTCTGTGGCTATTGATTCTTCCTGTCTAATCTCTTCAGCCTACTCTTTATCATTGCTACATTATGGTCTGAGTATATATCTGTTCACAAGTACGCCTCACAATCCAGTATCTGATTTCAGAATCTCTGCCTACCAACAACGTAATCTAACTGAAATTTTCCCTTACATCCCGGCCTTTTCCATGTATAACACTCCCTCATTCTTGGACATAAGAGCGTTGTTCAGAAAGTACAGAACGATCGTTCGCGAAACGGAAACCACAGTGAAAATCAAAACTGTTGTCTTTGCACATTTAGCTGCAGCTTCCAGGTGCTTCTCTTCATAGTCGCCGCTCCGACTTATATGAAATTTCCAACACCATCGTCATAGAAGGCAGCCGCCTGTGCTCTCCGATAATTCTCTACGCTGGACTATTGCGCTTAGCCTGCGCCCAAATGTTGTCTTTGTATCCAGCGTTTCATGTGAACAGAGGTGATACTCAGGACGAGCCAATTAGGGCTGTGTTGTGGGTGATCAAACACTTCCCACCTAAAAGGCTGCAGGAGCGCCTTCATTGCCCCTGCAGAGTACAGCTGAGAATTGCATGAAGAAGGAAATGCGTGGCAGTTGTGTTAGGTGAGCTGCATTCATTAAGGCGAAGCCTCTCAGCGGGCCCTCCTACTTGGCGTAGACATTGTTGTTCTAGGCACCTTTACTCACTCACAGTGCGCTCACAACTGAAAAGAGCGTCTTGATGCGATATACGGGAGTACTAGAGACACTGCCCATTACATCTGTGAAAAGCCTCGTCAGATTTTCACAGTGGTTTCCATTTTGCGACCGATCGTTCCTCACTTTCCGAATAGCCCTCGTAGTATTCACCATTACTAGCTGCAATAATGTAGAGCTTAATTAGACTTTCCCTTTCTTGGTTATGACTAGCAGTCAAAACGTCCTCAGTCCCAGGTTTGAAACCAGCCACTGCTTGAACTCTGAATAAAAAATATCAGCAATGGAGGCCAAAGACTTCCGGCACAAGGAATCACCATCATTCTGACTAGCCCCCGCTCGGATTTCTGGGAATGGACGGCCAAGGGGCAGGTGACCGTGAGAAAAGG
The DNA here is from genome assembly GCF_021461395.2 of Schistocerca americana. Lineage (NCBI taxonomy): Eukaryota > Metazoa > Arthropoda > Insecta > Orthoptera > Acrididae > Schistocerca > Schistocerca americana. The sequence goes on along the minus strand of NC_060127.1, from coordinate 93,521,045 downwards.
AATAACCGTAGAAAGGATAACGTTGTATAAGTAGGGGAATGGAATGTGAGAATTTTGAACGGGACACGGAAGCTAGAAAATCTGAAAAGAAAAACCTCAGTCTAGTTGTAGTGGAGGTAAGAGGAGTGAAATAAAAAGAAGACAAGGATCTCTGGGTAGACGAACATACGATACTATCAACAGCAGTAGAAAACGGTGTAACGGGAATAGTATTTGTCATGAATAGGAAGGTAGCGCAAAGAGTGTGTTACCGTGAACAGTTCAGTTCTGGGGTCGCTCTCATCAGAAGCAACAGCAAACCAACACTGACAATGATAGTTCAGGTATACGTATCGATGTTGAAAGCAGATGATGAAGACATAGAGAAAGTATATGATAATACTGAACAGGCAGTTCAGTATGTTAAGGAAGATGGAAATCTATTAGTCATGGGTGATTAGAAGGCAGTTATAGGGTAAGGAATGGAAGAAAATGTTATGTTGGAACATGGTCTTCATAGTAGGGAAAGTTCCATACAAATTTTAAAAAGAGTAAGTGATAATATAGATCCTTCTCTTCGCCCCTTATTAGTAACTATATTTCTCCCACTGCAGTTATATAAAGCGATCTGCAGCAGGCGCCATTACATAAACTTTTTATATGTAGTACCATGTGTTGTAGGTAGCCCCGTTGAGACATTGTATTCCATTATTCCTGCCTTAGCCTTACCTTACCGAAGGCCTTTTCTGGATCTACAGACGCAATATAGTTGGACAAATTGTAGTCCTTCTTTTCTCTAGAAACTGATTCATAGTAAATCTTTTCTCTTCTGTTTGCAAGAGCGACACTGCTATGACTGTAATCGGTTATTTAATACACCAGGGTATGGATTATAGGGCGAATTTAATATACTTATATCTCTGTAGTTTGTGGATTCTTTCTTTCTCGTTTCTTACATACAGAGGAAACGGCTGCTTTCAATCATGTATAGGGGATCGTCATCCTAAGCCAGTAGGTTTTTAATAGATGAAGAAGGCCAAGTCTGAGTAAGCGTCCTCCATTCTTTATAATTTATACTCTTCCGACCCTGGTGCTGGTGATGTTTTTGTTCTCTAACTCGCCTTAAGTAAGGGTGTCATCATTTATCACTAACTTTTTGGTCCTACCTTCGGGATTAGTAAAAATGTTTGCCTGAGCGTTGAACAAAATAGTTTTATAACAGTCAATCCATTCAACGTGTGTCATCACATCTGTTCGTCCTTTGTCGTTTTGTGGTTTACTTAAAGTCTTTAATAATTGATAGGATAAGTCTTGCCTCCCGTATACATCGTGTTCTATATCACTCACGATTTTTTCCCAACTGCCTCTATGCGTTCATCTCGTCATAGATTTTGCAGTATTTGTAACGTCTATATAATATCGTCCAGCTCATCTGGATTTACCTATAGATAAAGTTGATACAATGTTATATTATACCTGAGGTTCTTTTCTATTTCATCTTTCTGTATTCTGAAAACTTTCTTTCGTTTCCATGTTTGTCCAATACTTCATTTGCTGTTCTGTCCATACCGCTCCTTATCCTCTGCCATTCCTAGTTAATATCTTTCTTTGTTTCGTTTTCTGTCAAATATCTGTTTAACCTTTGCTGATTGAGCTCTCCTCGTGATTTTTCTTTCAACAGTGCTAATCTGCCAATTCCTCCAATTTTTTCTAGTACCAATTTGTTTCATAGAGTTCGACCATGTAGTTCTTAGAGTTAGAAGTATTATGGTCACCTGTAGGCAATGGTCGCTGTATATATCACTGTATATTGCTACATCACTGACTAGATATATTCCTGTTGTATTACCACCACACAGCCTATAGCTCACCTAGAACCTCTATCGCTTTGGGTGTACCTATAAATATCTCTTTCGTAGCAGAATGTATTAGTTACCTTCAAGGCAAGTGCAAAATATTTGCATCTTCGCCGTTAGCGCTAATTTTGGATTGCTCGAACTTTCCTACAGTGTTCTTGATAGGAACGTTCCCGAGTTGGGCATTCCAGTCCCCACAGAGGTTAGTATATCTGTTTTATTAATTTATTTGATGACTGACTGCAAGTGCTCGTAGAATTTCTCCATCTCTTCGTCTCTTCCTTCCTCTGGACTATAAACTCCTGCTACCGTGAAATGTTCTCTAGATATTTTAAAACGACTCGGGTCCCTTATTATAAAAGGTCTCTGCTGTTATTTTTTTCCCCGTTTTTGTCTGCCATTATGGCAATTTCTGCTTGAGCTCTCATATTTTGTACCACTGCAGTGCATAGTAGTGTATATTTTTGCAGATTACTGTTTCTAGTAATACCTTTTTTTTCACTTAATAATGCTACATTTACCTTCTTCTATTGTTATTCGTTCTATAATTCAGCCTATTTTGTGCAGATACACCTGACGTCTTTGTTGCTAATTGATGGATGGATGGATATGGTGTTATGGGCGTTCAAATAGATTTTTGCCGTGTGGGGTAGCCGTGCGGGGTAGCCACGCGCTCTTGGGCTCCTTGTCACGGTCCGTGCGGCTCCCACCGTCGGAGGTTCGAATCCTCCCTCGGGCATAGGTGTGTGTGTTGTCCATAGCGTAAGTTAGTTTAAGTTAGATTAAGTAGTGTGTAGGCTTAGAGACCGATGACCTCAGCAGTTTGGTCCCATAAAACCTTACCACAAATTTCGAAATCCGTTACATCTGGTTTCCTATTACTTGAGGTTCGTGAGTGAAGTTCTTTTCATGTGGAAGAGACACCAAGCCAGATGCGCAGCCCAAATCTGAAGGAGCTGGGACATTTGTGTTGTAGCCTCTTACCCTTCTTCCTTAAGCTTGGCTGGCCGCGGTGGCCAAGCGGTTCTAGGCACTTCGTCCGGAACCAGGCGACTGCTACGGTCGTAGGTTCGAACCCTGCCCCAGGCGTGGATGTGTGTTATGTCCTTTGGTTAGATATGTTTAAGTAGTTCTAAGTTCTAGGGGACTGATGACCTCAGATGTCAAGTCCCATAGTGCTCAGAGCCATTTGAACCATTTTTAACCTTAGGCTTGGGGGAGTCCTCTTCCCTTGTTATTTTTGGAGATTCCTACTCCTCCCACTTAAGAAAATCCCATGGGAAAAGCTGCTAATGCCACTTCTTAAGCCGCAGTGGTTATCACATGGTTCCACCTTGATGTCCAGACGGTTCAGTCTTCACAGTAAACCTGGGAAAGGGATTCTTTCCAAATAGAGCCCAGGGAAGTAGAAGATAAAAAGGACTATGAAAAACACCCTCGGGTCTTGGCACCAAGTTGAAAAATAGCAAGAACTGGTCAATCCAGGCTGGTAGAAAACAGAAGAAGCCTGACCCAATTTAGCAGAAGCAATGTGAGTCTTGGCTAAGGGCTTATGAGGCTACCTCCCACATACTCCCAAGAAGAGAGTATCACATATTATTTCATTTAATAAAATTTAAAAATTTGCCACAAAAATATTTTAAAGCCTAGACCACATTTACGTTAAACATTTACAATAATATGACTACCTAGTTTCGATTATAAGTAACAACCATCTTCAGGTCATGCACGCACAAAATAGAGGTTATACACGAACTGGATACTCCAGTAGCAATCATCATGCGTTATTTTATACCGACGAGTTACGTGATGTAACGATGGCTATTCTATATTTTATGATCGACTACTACTTCATCAACCCCGGTACTGAATTTTTCTGAGTTCTTGCGCCGTTTCACAAAAGCACTTTCTTTGCTGAACTTGTCTCCCATATATTTTCAAGTTAATGATTAGTGTGATTTGTATTGATTCTGCCCGTTTATTCAACATGTGGACCTAAGACTATGGTGTACAGCCTAGCTCGGTCTTGTTGTATCTTTTTACACGAACGCTTGATGATTGTTGTTGATATATGCAGTTCGTGTACACCTTAATTTTGTGTATGCATATTCTGAAGACGGTTGTTACGTGCTACCGAAACGATCTAGGAATCCTATTTTAATTATTTTATGTAAATTCGGTCTAGAGATCAAAAGATGTTTGTAAAAGAAATAGATTTTATTAAATTACATAAAGACCGCTTGCTCCATTGATGACAATGTCAGGTATTGCTAAATAGTATCACTGTCCAACAAAACAAAGATAGAGAAATTAATCTTTCTTCACTTCGTGAGTCAAATCTTCCTAATTTTGTCTTAAGAAAAATGAATGTTGTTGTTGTTGTCGTCTTCAGTCCTGAGACAGGTTTGATGCAGCTCTCCATGCTACTCTATCCTGTGCAAGCTTTTTCATCTCCCAGTACCTACTGCAGCCTATATCCTTCTGAATCTGCTTAGTGTATTCATCTCTTGGTCTCCCTCTTCGGTTTTTACCCTCCACGCTGCCCTCCGATACTAAACTCGTGATCCCTCGATGTCTCTGAACGTGTCTCCCTTCTTCTAGTCAAGTTGTGCCACAAGCTCCTCTTCTCCCCAATTCTATTCAATACCTCCTCATTAGTTATGTAATCTACCCATCTAATCTTCAGCATTCTTCTGTAGCACCAAATTTCGAAAGCTTCTATTCTCTTCTTGTCTAAACTATTTATCGTCCATGTTTCACTTCCATACATGGCTACACTCCACACAAATACTTTCAGAAACGACTTCCTGACACTTAAATCTATACTCGATGTTAACAAATTTATCTTCTTCAGAAACGCTTTCCTTGCCATTGCCAGTCTACATTTTATATCCTCTCCACTTCGACCATCATCAGTTACTTTGCTCCCCAAATAGCAAAACTCCTTTACTACTTTAAGTGTCTCATTTCCTAACCTAATTCCCTCTGCATCACCCGACTTAATTCGGCTACATTCCATTATCCTCATTTTGCTTTTGTTGATGTTCATCTTATACCCTCCCTTCAAGACACTGTCCATTCCGTTCAACTGCTCTTCCAAGTCCTTTGCCGTCTCTGACAGAATTACAATGTCATCGGCAAACCTCAAAGTTTTTAATTTGTTATCCATGGATTTTAAAATGAATATGACAAAGAAAAGATTTTACTAGCTCTACTTTCTGTGATACACAATAGGTGGAAGTATATTTAATTTCAACAGATTGAGAAAAAGCGGTACATTTAATTACATATACAAACAACTGTGACGGTACGTCACATAAATATTGACATTTTTATCGGTTGTAAACCGTAGTTAACGTATTTTATGAATATAATTAGTATAAAAGATAGAGTTAATGTCCTTGAAACAACTGATATGCAGCGATAATTAAAGAGTAGCATCTTTATTTAACGTCTATGAAAATAAAAAGAGGATGGAAAGAGACGCGATGTACGGCCGAGGAGGAAGGACGTACTTTATGGTACACACACTGTTTTGCTTCGCCATTCGGAAGGCAGCCATTGAGCGGATACACATATTTTATGTAAGTGATTCTGTATTCTGGTAAAAAAACAAATTATTGTTGTCACAAAATGAATTTCTTTGTGATATTTGTCACCTCAAATGCTCGCAGTGGTTATATATTTTTAAAAAGCATTTTTTTTTTTCAGTAATTTATGCTGCGGACTCATCTTCCGATGCAGCCTCTGGTCGGCCATTACGCGCTGAAGTATTATTTTTCAGTGTTAACAGTAACTGTAAATGCGAGAGATTTCGTTGTAAGAACTTTTTCAAATTGCAACAGATAATTAATTTACGTTAAAGTTCATTTTTTAAATTGTACAGATTCCATGAGTTCAGTAAGTTTCCTCTTGGACGGTCCACGGCAACAATCGAAATTATCTCGAGCCTTGCTTTGCAATCAATAAATAGAAATTAACAAAATTACATTCAATTCAGTTAACGGCAACTATATTTTAGCCATCACGTTCAAAGTCTAAAGTTGGTACATGAATAACAGCGGCCCTTCAAGAACCCGTTTCATATTTACTTATGCACGTAAGTAAAAGTGATAAGAAAAGATAATATAAAATAAAAAAATATAAAATGTTAATAATTTTTTATTTATGTAAATATACCGTAACAAATGGCACCGACGTAACACGACACTGAAAGTGTATTTCAATTTTTTTCATGGCAGCTACATTCCAAGTGTCATAATTTGATGATAGAGCACCCAATAGTTTTCTTTATGCTTGTAAGCTAATTCCGAAATATGTCTACAAAAGGACTAGCTGTTGTGAAGTAATACAGCTTTCTAATAAGCTTGGAGAAGTCTATAAATAACCTTAATCACTTGGATCATGATTCAGGCTCAAATGTATCATCAACCCATAGGCGGCGCAGGGAAAATCAAGATCGTTTTTCTTCTAAAAAGAAATAAAAGAAAAACGAATCTGATTCGAATATGTTTGTATTCTTCGAGGCCCTGACATCACGTCGGAGAAGATTCCTTTGCTGTCATCTTGATCCTGGAAGTTCTGCCTTCTCCTTCGACAGTCAAGATCTCGAAGAAAATAATTCAATACCACTTGACTCAGTCTGTGAAGTTTGTTACCTTTTGCGTCAAAATTAGTCTCATCGGAAGTGGATGACTAGTTGGATTCTTCTTCATCCACGCACTCTTCGTCTTCTACCTGAAGCTCGTAATTTTGGGGCGGATTTGGAACTGGTGAACTATCTTAACATGGAGTAGGTTGAATAGCAGATTTTATTTAAGAAACTCTGTCGTGATCATTTAAGTTGTTAATTTTAATTTTTTAGGCAACAGGTTTCAGTTTTCTATGAGATCATCATCAGACCTACATTCCTTGATAACAGTAGGAATCGTTGCCGTGGAGCAGGTCCGTTCGTGCTGCCGTGGAGAACACTCCTTGAGTTTTGAATCAAAATCATCAGCAATGACGGCCAAAGGAGTAACCCTCATTCTGACTGGTCCCCCATTCGGATCTCAGGGAGAGAGAGAGGTTAAGCCAATGAAGAGGTGATCACGAGAAAAAGATTGAATAACGAACGAAAGGAGCATTGTTCTCCACGGCAGCACGGACGGACCTTTTCCACGTGAGCGATTTCTCCTGTGGATCTGACAATGCTCTCATAAAAGATCGAAATTAACAGCTTAAATGTGATCGCGACTTTGTTTATTAATTAAGGTATAATATTAAACGGTCACCGTTTCTCTTGGAACAGCATTCCACAAAGTTTCGAATAGCAGATGGCACATTAGGGTACTGAACCATTCTTCTCTTCTTCATTGACGATCCTGCCTTTATAAACGAACACAAACACTTGTCTGTATTGTTTGCGGCTTCCTGCCAAACCAAAGGCAAAACATGGATCCATCCTTCTTTTCCTTTTTTTTGCCATCGTCGCGGAATAACTGGACAACAGTTGCAACGTATGTGCGAGCCCATTACTTATCATGTTCCCCTACTATCATACCAAAACATGCTGATAGGCAGTCTCCATAAGAGGGGTCGTTTTGCTCTTCTGTAAATAAAATGGTACGTCACTACATCTGGAACAAAAATTTTCACTGAATTTACATATTTTCTTGGCGGTCTGATTCAACAAATGTTCCAATTCAAAAGCACTCGAAAACCGCAAATTCTACACTAATTACAACACAAACAATAACTTTTGTGAGATATTCCACCTGGGCATCACCCCTGGGGAAATCTCGTTCTGCGAAGGTCGCCAGGGAAGAGTAAAGCTGACAGTCAAACTCTCACTCACAGCAACAGTAATAATTTTTGTAAGTCACAAACAGCTTGAGAATGATTTGTCGTGTCATTTAACAGGTGTGGCAAATCCACAAACATAACTACTCCCAAAACTGAAAATGTAGATCGGGAAAAATGACGTCACTGCATCTCCTAACCTAGAGCTAATCGGACGTTTCACCGTGTTTTTTGAATTCAGCAGGTGGAAATACAGAGTAATAAGCTATTTTTGAGCCCAAAACATTTTTATTGATGCACAGTTTTGTTTGTCCATCCATGAGACAGTCAGCAAAAGCACTCAATATCAAATAATAGAAGAACAGGTAAACCCTAAAATAATAATACTCTTTTCCTTACCGCCTTTCAGCGCTTATTGTGCAAGAGAACTGCAGTCAGGGCATAGAAAAGCTCTTTTTCCATTTCACATTCTCCTGGAGCCCTAGGAGACCATTTGAGCAATCGATGCAGCTTGCCAAGTTCTCCGTGTCAGTCTGCAGACAAACGACCGCTGCAGAATATGCACTTAGTGTCTCCTTTTTCAGATTGTACATCTGAAGCACCGTCGTCATTTAAATTTAAATTTACATCAGACTCCGAATGACTGGAAAATCATATTTCTTGTGTTTCCCCCTTTTTCTTGTTCAAGAACAAAAATTTCGCTTCTGACTCCTTTGATTCGACAACAGCTTTCTTCTCTTTGAAGTGTTCCAAACCTTCCTTATACAGAGCCGATGTTAGCTACTTGGCATTTTACTGAAAATGGCTGCTATTGATGTGATTTTCCAGAAGTGGGAGCTGATCGGACGCCATTTATATCAACAGTTACTTCATTCCTCGCATCTTTTTTATCGTTATGCAAAATCTCTAAGTATACACCTGTTACATGGAAAGAGTCCCGTTTTCCAAAGGGCTTTATAGAATTTCCCATTGTTACTGTTCTTAAGTAGGCCTCTCCAAGTAACCTGTCTTCAAATGGCTCTGAGCACTATGGGACTTAACATCTGAGGTCATCAGTCCCCGAGAACTTAGAACTACTTAAACCTAACTAACCTAAGGACATTACACACATCCATGCCCGAGGCAGGATACGAACCTGCGACAGTAGCGGTCGCGCGTTTCCAGACTATAGCGCCTAGAACCGCTCGGCCACACCGGCTGGCTGTCTTCAAAAATGAGGCTAATATCTGACTAATTGGAGTAAGGCAAAGGTTGGTGCATTCCGTCGTCTCGCGCTTATGGCTTAACACCCAAAGACCACGTAACTTAGACATAAACGTACCATAATTTCCGTTGGAACACTATACTCCACGCTTCTCTTGTCAGTGGGAAGGTGGTGAAATTTTGTACCTGTTTATCTTTCTTGTTAACCGTCTAACGGAATTATAGTATATGGTGTTCGATAGAATTTAAGCGTCTTAATCACACCAATTACCCTGAATATTTCAAATTATTTTTCCGAGCATGTTATTAGTTTTTCTTCGCGACCAATATTTACGATTCCCTCTGACTCAGTTTCATCTTAATTATTATTTTTCTGCTGCACTTGCTTTCCCGTTCTGTCTGGCACTTTAAATAGATTTTCGGCAAGTTGATTTGGACCTGACTGTTACCGACATTGAGAGTCACAGTGAATTCTACTGTTCCCGAATGAAGGAGCAAAAGGAATTCTCTTGAGAGTGGAGCATTCATTTGACTGCCTAATTTGAAAGAAACTAGATCATTAGCAGATTCATTCGCCGCGGAATAAATTCGAATGGTTACTCTCTTACATTTGAAATACCAGCTTCGTAAAAAAAATTTCTGGATGTCTCATCTAAATTCACTTACCCTCAAAACAGTAACACTCTCTCACTCCTATAAAGTGAATGCCCTTGAAGTAACTTTGATGAACATTGTTTAAAATTTCCTGAGTTTCGTGACAGCTTTTGTTAGCTCGTGCTGGAATTGTTTTCTTAATTACTATCATTAATACACGACAGTGTGGTCTTCATTAAGGAGCTCCTACAGAAATGTCATTCACTCCCATCACGATGGGGACATAACAGATGTTGAGCAGGTGGGTATAAGGTCTCTGGTTCAGCGAGGGACGAGGAGGCGCTTTGACCACGAGCTACCTGCACAAAACTTATCACTGCATTTTGGTGTCCACATCCTGCACCTCCCTCTGTAATGTTTAATTATTACGAGTCCAACGTTGTCTACACTCTGTCTCGCTAATATGAGAATATGTTGCCGCTGTATGCCAACGCAGATATTAGCGGCGCTAAAATGTCGCCACAATTTGTGACGTGACCTTACACGTCGAGAAGACCCGAAATGGTACAGCAATTTTCTGCTCGCACAGTTTCTTTTCGTCGACTGTGTGTTTGCAATGTTTACACAAAATAAAACAGAAAAATAATAGTTCGGGCAAAAATTGCTTCATAAAACTAAAATCATGTTATTCCATGGAAAACACGCAGTACGAAACACACTGTAGTTTAGGATCAGATTTCGGATTCCGGAGAACTGTTCAAATGTTTTATTTTGTTGACAGAGCCCAGTCTCAGATCTGCTTTCACAGCTCCAGCACTGTCAAAGTGAAGAGGGAGAAAGTGTTATTTAACTGGAAATGAAGTTTTCACTACGATTCAAAGGATAAATCAAATTGGACAGGTTTCCTCACGAAATCATCAAACAAGGACTGAATACTTTTTGCTATAATGATGTAACAGAAGGACATAAATGAAACTGGAAGGAACATCTCGAACTAATGGGAAAAAAAAGGTTTCCAAAGACTACCATGCACTACTAATCAAACTGAAAGAAAGGCATAGGACGGCAAGTGTCGCAGCCGGTTGACGGGCGTCATCTGTGAAAAGCAGAAGAACAAGAGGAAGAAATACGTGTAAAAATTTGCTGTGTGGTTCTATAACTGATTGTATTGGTTGTGATTAAGGGTAAATACACTACGGGCCATTACAATTTCTACACCCAGAAGATGACGTGCTACAGACGCGAAATTTAACCGACAGGAAGAAGATGCTGTGATATGCAAATGATTAGCTTTTCAGAGCATTCATACAAGGTTGGCACCGGTGGCGACACCTACAACGAGCTGACATGAGGAAAGTTTCCAACCGATTTCACATACACAAACGGCAGTTGACCGGCGTTGCCTGGTGAAACGTTGTTGTGATGTGTAAGGAGGAGAAATGCGTACCATCACGTTTACGAATTTGATAAAGGTTGGATTGTACACTCCTGGAAATGGAAAAAAGAACACATTGACACCGGTGTGTCAGACCCACCATACTTGCTCCGGACACTGCGAGAGGGCTGTACAAGCAATGATCACACGCACGGCACAGCGGACACACCAGGAACCGCGGTGTTGGCCGTCGAATGGCGCTAGCTGCGCAGCATTTGTGCACCGCCGCCGTCAGTGTCAGCCAGTTTGCCGTGGCATACGGAGCTCCATCGCAGTCTTTAACACTGGTAGCATGCCGCGACAGCGTGGACGTGAACCATATGTGCAGTTGACGGACTTTGAGCGAGGGCGTATAGTGGGCATGCGGGAGGCCGGGTGGACGTACCGCCGAATTGCTCAACACGTGGGGCGTGAGGTCTCCACAGTACATCGGTGTTGTCGCTAGTGGTCGGCGGAAGGTGCACGTGCCCGTCGACCTGGGACCGGACCGCAGCGACGCACGGATGCACGCCAAGACCGTAGGATCCTACGCAGTGCCGTAGGGGACCGCACCGCCACTTCCCAGCAAATTAGGGACACTGTTGCTCCTGGGGTATCGGCGAGGACCATTCGCAACCGTCTCCATGAAGCTGGGCTACGGTCCCGCACACCTTTAGGCCGTCTTCCGCTCACGCCCCAACATCGTGCAGCCCGCCTCCAGTGGTGTCGCGACAGGCGTGAATGGAGGGACGAATGGAGACGTGTCGTCTTCAGCGATGAGAGTCGCTTCTGCCTTGGTGCCAATGATGGTCGTATGCGTGTTTGGCGCCGTGCAGGTGAGCGCCACAATCAGGACTGCATACGACCGAGGCACACAGGGCCAACACCCGGCATCATGGTGTGGGGAGCGATCTCCTACACTGGCCGTACACCACTGGTGATCGTCGAGGGGACACTGAATAGTGCACGGTACATCCAAACCGTCATCGAACCCATCGTTCTACCATTCCTAGACCGGCAAGGGAACTTGCTGTTCCAACAGGACAATGCACGTCCGCATGTATCCCGTGCCACCCAACGTGCTCTAGAAGGTGTAAGTCAACTACCCTGGCCAGCAAGATCTCCAAATCTGTCCCCCATTGAGCATGTTTGTGACTGGATGAAGCGTCGTCTGACGCGGCCTGCACGTCCAGCACGAACGCTGGTCCAACTGAGGCGCCAGGTGGAAATGGCATGGCAAGCCGTTCCACAGGACTACATCCAGCGTCTCTACGATCGTCTCCATGGGAGAATAGCAGCCTTCATTGCTGCGAAAGGTGGATATACACTGTACTAGTGCCGACATTGTGCATGCTCTGTTGGCTGTGTCTATGTGCCTGTGGTTCTGTCAGTGTGACCATGTGATGTATCTGACCCCAGGAATGTGTCAATAAAGTTTCCCCTTCCTGGGACAATGAATTCACGGTGTTCTTATTTCAATTTCCAGGAGTGTAGCTTATCGCGATTGCGGTTTATAGTATCGAGCGATTGCTACTCGCGTTGGTCGAGATCCAATGACTGTTAGCAGAATATGGAATCGGTGGGTTCAGGAGGGTAATACGGAACGCCGTGCTGGATCCCAACGGCGTCGTATCACTAGCAGTAGAGATGACAGGCATCTTATTCGCACGGCTGTAACGGATCGTGCAGCCACGTCTCCATCCATGAGTCAACAGATGAGGACGTTTGCAAGACAACAACCATCTGCACGAACAGTTCGACGACGTTTGCAGCAGCATGGACTATAAGCTCTGAGATCATGGCTGCGGTTACTCTTGACGCTGCATCACAGACAGGAGTGCCTGCAATGGTGTACTCAACGACATACCTGGGTGCACGAATGGCAAAACGTAATTTTTTCGGATGAATCCAGGTTCTGTTTACAGCATCATGATGGTCGCAGCCGTGTTTGGCGTCATCGCGGTGAATGCACATTGAAAGCGTGTATTCGTCATCGCCATACTGGCGTATCACAGGGCGTGATGGTATGGGGTGCCATTGGTTACACGTCTCGGTCACCTGTTGTTCGCATTGACGGCACTTTGAACAGTGGACGTTACATTTCAAATGTGTTACTACCCGTGGCTCCACCCTTCATTCGATCCCTGCGAAACCCTACATTTCAGCAGGATAATGCACGACCGCATGTTGCAGGTCCTGTACGGGCCTTTCTGGATACAGAAAATGTTCGGCTGGTGCCCTGGACAGCACATTCTCCACATCTCTCTCCAATTCAATACGACTTGTCAATGATGGCCGAGCAACTGGATCGTCACAATACACCAGTAACTACTCTTGATGAACTGTGGTATCGTGTTGATGCTGTACCTGTACACGCCAGCCAAGCTCTGCTTGACTCAATTCCCAGGCGTATCTAGGCCGTTATTACAGCCAGAGGTGGTTGTTCTAGGTACTGTTTTCTCAGGATCTATGCACCCATATTGCTAGTATAATATATTTGTCTAATGAATACCCGTTTATCATTTGCTTTTTTTCTTGGTGTAGCAATTTTAATGGCCAGTAGTGTATCTTCAGCTTGGCCCAGTCCCTGCTCCATGCAAACATACGAATAATTAAATACATAAGTTTTTTTTTTGTTTCGAAGTGATAATCAAAAGAGTGCCATTGATCAGTGATAGCGGTGTTAGAGTCAGCAACTCCAGTAGGTAGTGGCGTCTCGCTACATATTGCAAAGGCGACTGGTAGGGGCTGGCGAAGTCACAGCCCATCCCTCAGGGTCACAGCGCCTCGGCATGGAGGCCGAGGTACAGCCGAGCAGGGGGCCGCACAAACTTCCCCTCATGGATTTGACTCATATTGACAGTGAACTTCACTTCTAAATCTACATACATACACCGCAATCTACCATACGGTGTGTGGTGGAGGGTACCTCGTACCACAACCAGCATCTTCTCTCCCTGTTCCACTCCCAAACAGAACGAGGGAAAAGTGACTGCCCATATGCCTTTGTACGAGCCCTAATCTCTCTTATCTTATCTTTGTGATCTTTCCGCGAAATGTAAGTTGGCGGCGGTAAAATTGTACTGCAGTCAGCCTCAAATGCTGGTTCTCTAAATTTCCTCAGTAGCGATCCACGAAAAGAACGCCTCCTTTCCTCTAGGGACTCCCATCAGAGTTCTTGAAGCATTTCCGTAACACTCGCGTGATGATCAAATCTACCAGTAACAAATCTAGCAGCCCGCCTCTGAATTGCTTCTATGCCCTCCCTCAATTCGACCTGTTAGGGATCCCAAACGCTCGAGCAGTACTTAAGAATAGGTCGTATTAGTGTTTTATAAGCGATCTCCTTCACAGATGGACCACATCTTCCCAAAATTCTACCAATGATCCGAAGACGACTATCCGCCTTCCCCACAACTTCCAATACATGCTTGTCCCACTTCATATCGCTCTGCGATGTTACGCCCATGTATTTGATCGACGTGACTGTATCAAGCGCTACATTACTAATGGAGTATTCAAACATTACAGGATTCTTTTTCCCATTCATGTACATTAATTTACATTTATTTATATTTAGAGCTAGCTGCGATTCTTTACACCAACCACCAAGATGACTTGGACAGGTCCAAGTCATCTTATATCCTCCTACAATCACTCAACGACGACACCTTAACGTACACCACAGCATCATCATCAAACAGCCGCACATTGCTATCCACCCTATCCAAAAGATCATTTATGTAGATAGAAAACAACAGCGGACATACCACACTTCCCTGGGGCACTCCAGATGATACCCTCACCTCTGATGAACACTCATCATCGAGGACAACGTACTGGGTTCTATTACTTAAGAAGTCTTCGAGTCACTCACGTACTTGGGAACCAATCCCATATGCTCGTACCTTAGTTAGGAGCCTGCAGTGGATCACCGAGTGAAACGCTTTCCGGAAGTCAGGGAATATGGCATCCATCTGACACCCTTCATCCATGGTTCGCAAGATATCATGTGAAAAAAGGGCGAGTTGCGTTTCGCAGGAGCGATGTTTTCTAAAGCCGTGCTGATGCATGGACAGCCACTTCTCTGTCTCAAGGAAATTCATTTCATTCGAACTGAGAAATTGTTCGAGAATTCTGAAACAAACCGATGTTCACCTTTTTTATTCACATTAACAGTGCGTGCAGAGCACGACTAAGAACACGCAACTCTCAATCATTTTCGAGAAAACTGAGTTTGAAAACTTGAGGCGTCCATATAAACTTCGTATTAAAGCTAGTCTTCAAGGGGTCTCCCGCAGAGCGAAGTAGCCCTTAGTTTCAAAGGAGCGAGGTCTCGGATTGAATCTCACTGCTAGTACTTATCTGTCATTCCCACGTAATTCTAACAATAGATTTATCACGACTGTGAAAATTATCGACAACTAATTAATTATTTCTTATTTTGTCTATTTTATCATTTTACCGTTTCTGTAATAAAATGGAGATCAATCAGAGAACTCACCAGTTATATCGGACGACTCTAGTTTCGTCGGATCATAAAAGTAGCTTTCGCCTGGTCATTCTGCGTGCGACAATACCAAGCCCACAAACGATCCTGAAATCTTCTTTTCTCTGCCCATATTGCCCATACTTACTTTATAGTTTATGAGTGCATTTTTGTTCCCTCGCTACAATTACAAGAACATGCGTGTTTTTCTCACCAGATGCGACCTCTAAGTGTCTGTTATATTTTGTAATGTTTATCTTTGTCCGGCACTTCTTTTTCCTTCTCCTATGTAGCTAATTATATGTTTGTTACTCTAACTTCGTTGCTGCTTATTTATATACTGTGTAAAAGCAATTAAGGAACAGTGTCGGAGTTTTTTGTGATAAAATAGGTGGGGAGGGCGAAGATAAGATTAGTGATAATAGGTGCATAGCAGAGTGATGGAGACTGAATTGGAGGAATAGCTAAAGAGCAATATTTATTTAGACAGTGAGCACCTGTTTACTTGACGTGTTATTTATATCTTGTGTCAAATGTCCTGCCAGTCATCCCAGTGTACATACATTGGGACGATTGGTAGGACATTTGGCACAAGATACATGGAACACATCAGAGCATTGAAATACGGTACAAACCTTTCAGGATTTGCGGGTCATCTAATACAGGAATATCACAGTCTGATAAAGGTATGACACTATAATAATTAGTAAAAAAAGACACCTTCTTCCTTTCCAACAAAATTTATACATACACAAAGCATTAGCAACAACTACAAAAAGAAACAGTTGCTCAGTGTTCAAATGAATATTGGAAACCATACGTTATATAAGATAATTGAAGAAATCACATGTAAAAGAGGCTTTTATATTCATCATCCTCTCCCACTCAACCCGCACACCCACTTCCACCACTCCCTGTCCCCAGTTTCATATTACTTCTTGCTCCTCACCTTTTCCTCCAACTCACTCTTCATCGCACTACTATGCACTTATGTCTACTCACATTTGCTTCTCCCTCCCCCACCTATTCACCACAAAAAAACTCCATCACAACTCTCTCATTACTCTTAAACAGAATATAAACACACAGCGATATAATTAAATGTAATAATACACATATAATTAACAACAGAGGAAAATGAGAAAAAAGGGTTGCTCAAAGACAAACTACTGCCAATGTTGGCAACACTACAAAACACAATACACACTTACGTAAAAGTATACGAATAAACACTACAAGTGTCAATATCTAATAAAGAAAGGGAACAGAGATGTCATGGGTGAGGGAATTTCCTGATGTAGGCGAAAAACCAAGCAGAAATTACCGTAAGTAAAACGCAACAAATTTTTGAAGAACTGTTTTTCGATCGTAAATACGAATCAAGTTCTGAATATCTTTCAACACAGACCACTGGCGATGCTTTACTTCAGTTAAGTGATAGGCGTCCGATAAGAAAAACGCACATTTTCTTGTAGTAGTAAAGAAGTAACAAAAATATCTACATACACTCGTTTCACTGTTAGTAAAAGCGGGACAACCCAAATGCGCTCAGGCGTTCTTGAAAGAGTGGATATCTTCGGTACACGTGGGTGGTGACCGTTCCAACGCTGACGCGGATAAGACGTGGTTTTCGCCGCCGAAGGCTTGAGGGTTAACTCTGCGGCGAGATTTGGAGTCGGGCCACGAATCGATATTCAGCAAGTGTGCTCGCACGAGCGGTCCGCTGCCAACTCGTGTCCGCTCAATGCGTCGGCGGAATTTCACTTTCGAGGAGGTCGTCCTTTCTCAGGAGGCCATTAAATCGCTGTCCACACTCCACACCTCAGCACGCCAGGAAGCCGCGTCTCGGGAACACGCTGGAAGAAATCGCCGACACGTTCACCCGGAACTGTATTCTCGCTGCGCGTTTCGTTGGCGTACAGGAAGTGATGCCTCCTTGGGTACACCAACTCGAGCACCGTAGTTTTTCAGAATTTATACAGCGAAACGGCAGAGTGGGACTGGCTGGATGAGAAATGAATAACTGTAAAAGAACAATCACCAAAGGAAGGATCCATTCTGCTTACAGTAACATTACCGTTTGGAGGACAGAGATGAACCTGCATGAATGATTAACAAAAAAAAAAAAAAAAAGTCATTGTAACCCAACCACCACACGAGCGAATCGTTTCTGTATACGTTTCGGATCGAACTTTTACCGCTATGTAAGTGGTATATACTGTTTCTATGTTTGCCACATGATATCCTGTCAAAGAGGTCACACTTCGTAGTAACTGACGGAAAGTCATAGAGTAAAAAAGAAATGATTTCTGACGTTCCCCAAGGTAGTGCTATAGAGCCTTTGCTGTCCCTCATCTATATAAACGACTTGGGAGACAATCTGAGCAGCCGTGTTAGGTTGTTTGCAGATGACGCTGTCGTTTATCGACTAATGGAGTCATCAGAAGATCAAAACAAATTGCATAACGATTTAGAAAAGATATATGTATGGTGCGAAAATTGGCAGTTGACCCTCAATAACGAAAAGTGTGAGGTCATCCACATTAGTGCTAAAAGGAATCCTTTGAACTTCGGTTACACGATAGATCAGTCTAATCCAAAAGCCGTAAATTCAACTAAATACCTAAGTGTTAGAATTACGAACAACTGACATTGGAAGGAACACATGGAAAATGTTGTGGGGAAGGCTAACCAAGGATTGCGTTTAATTGGAAGAACACTTAGAAAATGTAACAGATCTACTAAGGAGACTGCATACACTACGCTTGTCCGTCCTCTTTCAGAATACTGCGCGCTGTGGGGTCCTTACCAGATAGGACTGATGGAGTACATCGAAGAAGGGTTTTTTTTTTTTTTTTTTTTTTTTTTTTTTTTTTTTTTTTTTTTTTTTTTTTCATCAGGCTTTTGACTGGTCTGGTGTGGCCCGCCTCTTGAATTTCAGTATTCTTTTCTAAAAAACGGTAAATGAAATTCAAATGGTTTCCAGAATGACATTTTCACTCTGCAGCGGAGTGTGCGCTGATATGAAACTTCCTGGCAGATTAAAACTGTGTGCCGGACGGAGACTCGAACTCGGGACCTTTGCCTTTCGCGGGCAAGTGCTCTACCAACTGAGCTACCCAAGCACTACTCACGCCCCGTCCTCACAGCTTTACTTCTGCCAGTACCTCGTCTACTACCTTCCAAACTTTACAGAAGCTCTCCTGCGAACCTTGCAGAACTAGCACTCCTGAAAGAAAGGATATTGCGGAGATATGGCTTAGCCACAGCCTGGGGGATGTTTCCAGAATGAGATTTTCACTCTGCAGCGGATTGTGCGCTGATATGAAGTGCCCGAGAAAGGCAAAGGTCCCGAGTTCGAGTCTCGGTCCGGCACACAGTTTTAATCTGCCAGGAAGTTTCGAAATTCAAATAATTTTAACTCCCTCAAAAAAGTTCAATTCGAGTCATGTGATGCCTGTGACGTCACTGGCTTATTCATCGCTCCTACTGTCATAATGCTAACCCACGGTGATGTCCTGTTTTGGAATTATGTTTTGGAAAATGGGTAACAAATGGTGTGTAGTACAATATTGTACAAATACATCTACCAAAACTCATGAAAAATTATTTTTCAGTGCTCCAGAGGATAAGAAGATGCGAAAAGTGTGGTCGCACTGTACCAGCAAATTGTCACCAGGTCGACATACAAGTTCACTAACTTAATTGAAAATGTCTTGCACTGTGAAATTCACATTAACTTCATTTCCGAGATTAAACGAAGGATAGCGTCATTTAACGAAATTAAACTCCTAGTGACAAGTGTTTTACTTAACTAAACCTGAATTGTTCGGCAATCAGTTGTTAAAGCGATAAACCATCGAATTTTATAAGACGATGTCCACAGATCGCTAGTTCGAATCTAACACGAAGGAGCATTTGAACTTACTTGTAAAACGATTCGACAATCGTCTCATATGAAAACCAAATCACGATTACAAATCTTCACCACACCGATCAGAAAGAGAATGTCATTGTGGTTTCCTTGCTGTCTGCATGCGCTTACATTTTGCAATCATCGTTCACACACGTCACGTTCGAAAAGATGTTTTCCAGTTCATGTGGGCACACACTTTTTACTTAATTATAAACTGTGTTTTTATCTTCGTACCGTCTAGCTAGGATACTTATTGTTTAAACTTTTGCGGTTTCATCATCTTACATAAAGGTTAAGTAAGTCTGCTTCAGACGTTAACGAACGTTTACACTCACTAGGATTACTGGCCTTACGTTTGTGTTACTTGAATGTTGTATACGCTTTATATCTCCTTGTATAACCTCGTCATCCTACCCCTCGTTATACTGTGGACATATGGCTATCACCTACACTATTAGCGGTGCTTTCTAAAAAAGTGAATTGTTTAGGCGCAAAGTAAATGCATTTATCCTCTGTTGTCCGACTAATAGTAAGACTAATTTGAAGCTATATATATAATACATCCCACAATCGAAGCAACTGCTGCAATCAGTTATTGCTAAAGTCATTTTTTTATCCCGTGTAAAATTTTAAAAAGTATATAACCGTCCCAGGATTCAAACATGTGACGTCTTGCACTACAGTCGTATGCGCTATCCGTCTTCTAGACAGGAAATCAGCACTACGTTTTGCCAAGAATAGTTTTTGGGTGCTTTTGGTCGTAACTCATGACTGATAGGCGACAATCTAGTTAATTAAGAGGCGTTCAAAGAGAAACGAGCCACAGGCATAATTACAGAAACCAGTACCTGTATGTTAGAAGTAGTGACCATGGCTGTTAAGACACTTGTCCCACTGTGACAGAAGGCGGTGAATGGCTGTCTCATAAAATTCCCAGGGCTGCGATGTTAACCAGTTCCGCACGTGCAGCTGGACGTCGTCGTCCGAAGTGAATCGTTTGCCCCTCAGAATCGTCGTCCGAAGTGAATCGTTTGCCCCTCAGAACCATTTTTAGGGACAACAGTGAATGCCCAGCGTTACTCTCAAACCTTGACCATCCTTCGCGAAGCGATGAAATCAAAACGACCAGGAACTCTCACTCGTGGGCTCATTCTGTTGCACGACAATGCAAAGCCTCATACGGCCAACACAGTGGCGACACTCCTGCAGAAATTCAAATGAAAGGTTCTCGGCCACACTCCATATAGTCCGGGGTTCTCTCCTTGTGGTTACGCCATTTTTGGCCCACTTAAAAAGGCTCTGAGGGGCAAAAGATTTTCCTCGGATGACGACTTTTATGAGACAGCCATTCACCACTTTGTGTCACAGTGGGACAAGTGTCTCAACAACCAGGTCAATACTTGTAACATACAGGTGCTGGTTTCTGTAATTATACCTCCGGCTCGTTTTATTTTGAACGCCCCTTGCAATATACAGACCCATTTGCAAAAGTTTACTAGTCCTTAGTTTTGAGCGAGTTTGATGATGTTTCAGGGGGCAGGGAAATTAATGTCCGTCGTTGCACGTATCGTCGCTCTAAACGGGTAGAGGATAAACGATCAACTTTTGCAAGGCTTCCACTATCAGCATTCACAAAATTCCTGTCTATTGTTACTAAACAGTTGTAATTGCGTTTTCCATCCTTACACGGATAAACTATTCGCAGTAAAACTACGTAAAAGCCTTTTAACTTCGCCTAACGCTCCTGTACCAAAAGAAGAGCTTCATCTTACTCCTAGCTTGTGAAGCCACCAGAGCGTGAGCCAATAACATAGCGTTTTCGATCACTTGGCCAGATTTTGATATTTAATTCTTTTTAATCTCTCATTACATAAAAATGTAACATTTTGGGCAAGGTCATAAGGGAATGGGAGAATGAGCTTAGAAAACGTGGCCTAGGGAAACCGGAGAAGAAGGAAGGAAAACTGAACTCACCTGCGTAGCCTTTGCCGATTACCTTGCAATTTTTACAGACAACGAACAAAATGCAATACATCAAATAGAAATACTCAAGGAATGCGCCGAGAAGGTTGGCTTGCCAATTTCTTTTGAGAAAACAGAATTTATGTTTACTTTCTTAAACATACAGAATCTGACAAAAAATATGGACAGATAAACAGAGTTCCACATTTTCTATGCCTGGGGGAAATTTTGGAACCCACTGGACTAGAAAAAAATCTCAAGAAACTCGAGCACCGAAGCTAAAGAGAGCCTATGGTCGAACACACCAACTTTACAACACCAAGTGCATGTCCTTGCATGCAAAAATCAGGCACTACAGTGCTCTCATTAAACCCGAGGTGCTATATGCAGCAGAGAATTTTTCACTCCGTAACAAGACGCTACTACAAAATGAAGACTGAAAGATCCATAGGAAAATCCTTGGACTACGAAAAACTGAAGCTGTATATAGACTGCAAACCAACGAAAACAGAGCCGAAATTTCAAATATTGCTGCTGACATTAAAAAAAGACGCCTTAAATTCTATGGGCACATACACAGATTAGCTGAGTATAGACTCACACGCCATATACGCACAGCCACTGAAAACCTTAAAGGTATAACATGGGCCGAACGAGTACGATGAGACCTTATTGATGCTCAACTCACCGTTCAGGACACTACGGACCGTAGCATATACAGAAGCAATATAGACAAGCGGAAGTCCAGCCAGAGACAAGAGCGAAAAAGACCGGTACAAAGTTAACGGATGAAAGGAAAAAAGCCATGAGAGAGAAAATGAAGGGCGGCCGCTGTGGCCGAGCGATTCTAGGCGCTTTAGTCTGGAACCGTACTGCCGCTATGGTCGCAGGTTCGAATCCTGCCTCGGCCATGGATGTGTGTGATGTCCTTAGGTTGGTTAGGTTTAAGTAGTTCCAAGTCTACGGGACTGATGACCTTAGATGTTAAGTCCCATAGTGCTTAGAGCCATTTGAGAAAATGAAAGTCTAATGGGAAAGCCGCAGGAATAACTGTAGAAGCTTCACGTGATCCACAAATGGTCTACTACATGTATAATAATAAGTAAGTAGTTCCGTGTTTATTGCACTACTTGCTTACAATTCCATCTACCGGTACCAATCTAGCATTTCTCTTGACGGACTTTATTGAATGCCAACTTGCACAAAAGTAATTGTTTCTATAACCTAGTCAACAGCAACACAAAATTCTGAAGATTATCACATAAAATCATCGGCATATAATGTTATTGCTCTTTTAATAAGAGAAACAGAACTCGGCTGCGAGAGTTTGACGGTCTTACAAATCTAACGCTTCTCCGTGGAGAGTGTATTTCTTTGCCGTGTTAATATAATAAAGAGACTCACTTTTGTCTTGAGATTTGTTGAGAGAGTACGTGTATAGATGTTAGTCTCAGTTTGGATAGTAAGGGCACTGTCGACGGCAGACGATAAAGGTTGTCGCAAGTTAATTTAGTTTTAACGACGCAGATAGTGTCAGTAAACACTATGTCTCCAAAACCACGTGAAGGACTCTAGAAAGTATTTTCTTAGAGAAAAACGTATAAAACAGCTTATTTCTTTCATCAGTGAGTGCTTTATTATTATGACTTGAGAATACACACATAGATTTTTCGGAACGATGTTTTCTGGAAGCTTCAACTGCCGAATCTGCACGCAGGGTCATTTTCCCTTTGAGTATTGTCCCGTTTTCTGATATCTGAAATGCTGCGTTGCCGTACTCTCATCGCAGAACTCTAATTGCACCTATACAGTCTGGACTCCGTTCGTTCCACTAGGGCATGTAGAAAGCGCACTGAAGCGCCTAAAGAAACTGGTATAGACATGCCTTTACAGAGTTATGTAAACAGGCAGAATACGGCGTTGAGGTTTGCAACGCCTATGTAAGACAACAAATGACTGTCCCAGTTTTTAGATTGGTTACTGCTGCTACGAGGGTCACTCCAAAACAAATGCACACTATTTTTTTAAATCCATCTTTTAGTCTACATGTTTCAAAGTTTAACAGTGTGTAGATATATCCATTTGGAACAATATTTTCATTTCTCCACATAATTTCCGTCCCTCTCAATTGCCTTACGCCATGTTGAAACCAGAGGCTGTGTACCCGCACAGTAAAATTCTGGAGCCACTGTATGGCAGCGTACACAAGGGAGCCGTCAGCTTCAAACCTTGTTCCACGAACAGAGTCTTCCAGTTTCCCAAAGAGATGATAGTCACACGGAGCCAGGTCAGGACTGTAAGGCGGGTGTTTCGGTGTTGTCCATCCGAATTTTTTGATCGTTTCCATGGTTTTTTGACTGACATGTGGCCGTGCATTGTCGTGCAACAGCAGAACAGCCTGCTTTTGCCGATGTGGTCGAACACGACTCAGCCCAGCTTGAAGTTTCTTCAGTGTCGTCACATATGCATCAGAATTTATGGTGGCTCCACTTGGCATGATGTCCACAAGCGAGAGTCCTTCGGAATCGAAAAACACCGTAGCCATAACTTTTCCAGCAGAAGGTGTGGTTTTGAATTTTTTTTTCTTCGTCTCTGGTGAAAAATGATGGAGCCATATTTCATCACCTGTCACAGTTCTTCCAAGAAATTCATTTCCACCATTCTCGTACTGTTCCGAAAGTTCGCTGCATACCGTTTATCTTGTTTCTTTGTGAGCCACTGTCAACATCCTGGGAACCCACCTGGCACAAACGTTTTTTAACACCAACACTTTCAGTATTCTGCAAACACTTCCTTCCCTTGTCTCAACGTAGCATGACAATTCGTTCACTGTGATGCGTCTGTCAGCAGTCACCAATTCCTTAACTCTCTGCACATTGTCTGGAGTGTGTGCAGTACGAGGCCTGCCGCTGCGAGGACGATCCTCAATAATGCCGTGCCAGCTTTCATCACGTAACCTGCTTGCCCACCGACTAACTGTACTTCGATCGACAGCTGCATCTCCATACACCTTTTTCAACCTCTTGTAGATGTTTCCCACTGTCTCGTTTTCCCAACACAGGAATTCAGTGACAGCACGTTGCTTCTGACGAACGTGAAGTGTAGCAGCCATCTTGAAGGCATGCTGTGACTGCACCACTCACGGGGAGAGGTTGACCTAAGTCTGAAAACAAGCGGGAAGTATGTATCTATACACTACACAACTTTCACACATGCAGATCGAAAACTGTATTTTTACAAAAATACTGTGCATTTCTTTTGGTGTGACCCTCGTACAATGGCAGGTTGTCAACGTATAAGTGAGTTTGAACGTGGTGTTATAGTCAGCGCACGAGCGATGGGACACAGCATCTCCGTGATAGCAGTGAAGTGGAGATTTTCCCGTTCGACCTCTTCAAGAGTGTATCGTGAATATCAGGAATCCGGTAAAACATCAAATCTCCAACATCGCCGCGGCCGGAAAAAGAACCTGCAAGACTGACGAATGACGATAATAGATCAATGTGACGTAAGGGCAGCCCCTCCGCAAAGTGCTGCAGATTTCATTGCTTGCCCGTCAACAAATGTCAGCATGCGAAACCATTCAACGAAACATCATCGATATGGGCTTTCGGAGCCGAAGACCAATCGTGTACCCTTAATGACTGCACTTGACAAAGGTTTACGTCTCTGCTGAACCCGCCAACACCGGCACTGGACTGTTGATGACTGAA
This sequence comes from Schistocerca americana, assembly GCF_021461395.2. Taxonomy (NCBI): domain Eukaryota; kingdom Metazoa; phylum Arthropoda; class Insecta; order Orthoptera; family Acrididae; genus Schistocerca; species Schistocerca americana. The sequence continues at coordinate 93,496,138 of NC_060127.1, read as the reverse complement.
AACATGTCGCCTGGTCGGACGACTGTCGTTTCAAATTACAGGCCCATATCATTACTGGCCCATATCATTAACGTAGATATGCAGCAGGAGTCTGTAACATACACTCCTGGAAATGGAAAAAAGAACACATTGACACCGGTGTGTCAGAGCCACCATACTTGCTCCGGACACTGCGAGAGGGCTGCACGAGCAATGATCACACGCACGGCACAGCGGACACACCAGGAACCGCGGTGTTGGCCGCCGAATGGCGCTAGCTGCGCAGCATTTGTGCACCGCCGCCGTCAGTGTCAGCCAGTTTGCCGTGGCATACGGAGCTCCATCGCAGTCTTTAACACTGGTAGCATGCCGCGACAGCGTGGACGTGAACTGTATGTGCAGATGACGGACTTTGAGCGAGGGCGTATAGTGGGCATGCGGCAGGCCGGGTGGACGTACCGCCAAATTGCTCAACACGTGGGGCGTGAGGTCTCCACAGTACATCGATGTTGTCGCCAGTGGTCGGCGGAAGGTGCACGTGCCCGTCGACCTGGGACCGGACCGCAGCGACGCACGGATGCACGCCAAGACCGTAGGATCCTACGCAGTGCCGTAGGGGACCGCACCGCCACTTCCCAGCAAATTAGGGACACTGTTGCTCCTGGGGTATCGGCGAGGACCATTCGCAACCGTCTCCATGAAGCTGGGCTACGGTCCCGCACGCCGTTAGGCCGTCTTCCGCTCACGCCCCAACATCGTGCAGCCCGCCTCAAGTGGTGTCGTGACAGACGTGAATGGAGGGACGAATGGAGACGTGTCGTCTTCAGCGATGAGAGTCGCTTCTGCCTTGTTGCCAATGATGGTCGTATGCGTGTTTGGCGCCGTGCAGGTGAGCGCCACAATCAGGACTGCATACGACCGAGGCACACAGGGACAACACCCGGCATCATGGTGTGGGGAGCGATCTCCTACACTGGCCGTACACCACTGGTGATCGTCGAGGGGACACTTAATAGTGCACGGTACATCCAAACCGTCATCGAACCCATCGTTCTACCATTCCTAGACCGGCAAGGGAACTTGCTGTTCCAACAGGACAATGCACGTCCGCATGTATCCCGTGCCACCCAACGTGCTCTAGAAGGTGTAAGTCAACTACCCTGGCCAGCAAGATCTCCGGATCTGTCCCCCATTGAGCATGTTTGGGACTGGATGAAGCGTCGTCTCACGCGGTCTGCACGTCCAGCACGAACGCTGGTCCAACTGAGGCGCCAGGTGGAAATGGCATGGCAAGCCGTTCCACAGGACTACATCCAGCATCTCTACGATCGTCTCCATGGGAGAATAGCAGCCTGCATTGCTGCGAAAGGTGGATATACACTATACTAGTGCCGACATTGTGCATGCTCTGTTGCCTGTGTCTATGTGCCTGTGGTTCTGTCAGTGTGATCATGTGATGTATCTGACCCCAGGAATGTGTCAATAAAGTTTCCCCTTCCTGGGACAATGAATTCACGGTGTTCTAATTTCAATTTCCAGGAGTGTATATTGTTTTCGAACATTATGAATTACCTCGAAGAAAACAATCTATTGACACACAGTCAGCATGGCTTTAGAAAAAATCGATCTTGTGAAACACAACTAGCTCTTCATTCGCATGAAGTGTTGAATGCTACTGACAATGGGTTTCAGATCAATCGCGTATTGCTGGATTACCTGAAGGCTGTTGACACTGCACCAGACAAGCGAATTGTAGTGAAACTGCGTGCTTATGGAATATCGTCTGAGTTATGTGACTGGGTTTGTCATTTCCTGTCAGAGTGGTCACAGTTCGTAGTAATTAAAGGAATGTCATCGAGTAAAACAGAAGATATATCTGGCGTTCCCTAAGTTAGTGATATATGCCCTTTGCTGTTCCTGCCTATACAAACGATTTGGTAGACAATCTGAGCAGCCCTCTTTGGTTGTTTGCAGATGACGCTGTCGTTTATCGACTAATAAAGTCATCAGAAGATCAAAACAAACTGCAAAACGATTTAGAAGAAATATCGCAATGGTGCGAAAAGTGCCAGTTGACCCTAAATAACGAAAAGTGTGGGGTCATCCACATGAGTGCCAACAGGAATTTGTTGAACTTCGGTTACACGACAAATCAGTCTATTCTTAAAGTCGTAAATTCAACTAAATACCATTACAATTGCGAACAACTTCAACTGGGAGGAACACACAGAAAAAGTTGTGGGGTAGCCTAACAAAGACTGCGTTAAGTTGGCAGGACACTTACAAAATGTAACAGATCTACTAAGGAGGCTGCCTACACTACGCCTGTCCGTCCTCTTTTAGAATATTACTGCGCGGTGTGGGGTCCTTGCCAGATAGGACTGACGGGGTACATGGAAAAATTTAAATGAAGGGCAGCACGTTTTGTATTATCGCGAAATGTGGGAGGGAGTGTCACTGAAATGATACGGGATTTGGGCTGGACATAATTAAAACAAAGACTTTTTCGTTGCGACGGAATCTTCTAAATGGCTCAAATGGGTCTGAGCACTATCGGACTTCACATCTGAGGTCATCAGTCCCCTAGAACTTAGAACTACTTAAACCTAACTAACCTAAGGACATCACACACATCCATGCCCGAGGCAGGATTCGATCCTGCGACCGTAGCGGTCACGCGGTTCCAGACTGTAGCGCCTACAACCGCTCGGCCACTCCGGCCGGCCGAAATTGTTTCAGTTCATGGACTTAATGGCAAGGCAGCGTATGACGAAATGGGTACGGAATTTCAAATTTGGAAGAACGGAAATTCACGATGAAGACAGAAGCAGAAGTGTCTCTGTTGTGACTGGTGCAGAAAATGGAAGAATATATTTTCTCCAATCGCCGTTCGACAATTGACGACCTGCATGCAGTTTGTGCAAATATTTCACGAACTGATGTTCATGAAATCGTAACTGATCGACTAAATTATCGCAAGCTGTGTGAGCGATGGGTACCGCGGATGCTTACCGAAGCACACAAAATTAATAGCATCAGTGCCGCTCGCGAGTTTCTCGACCGTTTTGAGACTGAAGGTGAGGCTCTTCTTAACTCTACCGTGACAAGAGATGGAACTTGGGCTTGTCACCATACTCTAGAGAGCAAACGACAGTCAATATAGTGGCGCCATACTTATTCTCGTTCAGCCAAAAAATTCAAAACACAGCAAACAGCGAGGAAAATGATGGCGTCAGTATTTTGGTTCAGAAAAGGGGTTCTGGTCGTTGATTTATTGGTAAAGAGGCGAAACAATAAATGCTGCAAGACATTGTGAAACTATGACGGAACATGGCAGAGCCCTACAAACCAAACGTCGCTTGATTCTGTCAATGGGAGTCTGCCCTTCACGCCAACGCGCGTCTGCACACAAATCACGAAACAAAAGAGTTGTTGACTTACCTAGTGACTATCACCTGTTCACTAAATTGAAGGAACGCCTTCGTGGAAAACACTTTTCCGACGACGACGAGGTGAAAATTGTAGTGAAGAGCCGGCTGAAAAAGGCGGCGGAAGACGTCTATGAAACATGAATCAAGAAACACGTCCACCGATGATAAAATGTATTGAGTTAAATGGTGATTATGTGGAAAAACAATGCAAGACCATTACTACAATGCATGTATATTTCATTGAATTAAATTCATTTTTTTACTACAAAAAATTCTTGTGATCTTACTTTCCGGATTAGCCTCGTAGTTGGGGAAAGGAAATCAATAAAACAGAAATGTTTTGCCTCGAGAAGGACCCAGAATCTTATACTGATATTTCTGAGACGTAGGTGGAAGTAGAGGTCATGAAAGCTCTACGATAAAAGTGATCTGCTGGAATGATTGTTTTGGACATCTTAGTCACTAACATCCTTTACAAACGTGCTTTGCTCGATTACGTCATCTTATGTCTCTACACATCGGTACGTGGCACGTAGAGTGGTGTCAGAGAAATATGAATTCCCGCTTATGAAGTAAGAGCATTAAGATGCGTTCCGGTCCGTTTTCTCCTCTTAAGCTAATGCACATGCCTTGTTTTGGGGTCTGCCATCTGTATTCGTGCGAATGTGGTCCCCGCAACACAGACGAAAACTCTTCCTCTCCTGTTGACACGAGAAGTCTCGCCCAGATAATGAGGATTTGACAGGTTTTTAAAAGGACACGGAAGAGCACTACCAACACGAAAAGTTGTCCGTGTTTCGTAAAGTACACTTTCCCCCGCGGGCCACGGCACCGGAACAGAATTTATTTTTCTTAAGTAAGAGGCGATCTGTTAGATGATGACCAGTTTGGATACGGGAAAGGTAAAAGCCCAGGAGGGGTAAGTCTGACGTAACCATTTCGCGTATTGATGTACGGAAAGCGTTTTATGACGTAAAGAACAGTAAGGAGTTCGAAACACCCAGAAAAATACGCACTAGCAGGAAACAGATAAGACACATTGTGTCGAAATCCAAGAGGTATCACAAAGAAGGGAATACCGAGACAGAACTCGTTGGATTAAAGATGGCACAAGAGTGCATCTTCTTCGTCTACTGTTCAGCATGTATATCGAAGAAGTAGTGAAAGCGGAAAAAAATTGTTCTGTGGCGGGATTGTAATGCATTGTGAAAGAGGCTTTTGTAGATTTAGAGAAAGCACTTGACAATATTGACTGTATTACACTCATTTATGTTTCAAAGGTATAACGGATAAAAGACAAAGAACAGAAGGTTATCTATAATTTGCAATGCCGTTATAACAGCCGAAGGACATGAAAGGGTAGCATTGGCTATTTAAAACTGCAGGTAAAATTTCTCAGGATGACTTCCTGAGAGACAGCCTCCATTTCTTACAAACTATGTTAAGTGTAGACCAGATATGGCTAATACTTCAAATAGTATTGACTGCAATTGAGAGTTGTGTCAAGCAAATTAATAAGGGACGGAACAGTTCCCGCATGATACACAAAACAGGTGAGGACAAAATTGTACTAACGCTGTTGTTTGAAATGCAGAGTAGTAACATAGATGCAGATGAGTTGAGAAGAGAGTGTGACAGGCTTGGAGCCTACGTCTAGTGTTGTTAAATCTGCACTCTAAGAACACAGTAAAGGCAACGAGGAAGAAATTTGGAAAGGAAATTAAAATTTAGGGAGAAAAAATAAAACCGTTGAGATTTGCAGATGGCATTGTAATCTCATCATGATGGCGAAGGACGTGAAAGAGCCATTAAATAGAATGGATAATGTCTTGAAATGAGATTATAAGATGAACATGAACAAAACTAGAACAAGGTTGACGAATTGTAATATAAGTAAATCATGTGATGTAGATGGAATTAGATTCGGAATAAGACGCTAAAAGCTATTGATGAATTTATCTATTAGGGCGGAAAAATAACTACAGATGGTAGAAGTCGAGAGGACACAAAACGTAGACTGACAATAGTTCGAAAAGTATTTCTGAAAAAGAAGACTTTCTTAAAATCTAATATTAATTTAAGAGTGAGGAGGTCTTTTCTGAAGGAATTTCTTTGATTGGAACTTTCTAGAGAAGTGAAACGTGGAGGATAAGCAGTTTGGACAAGAAGGGAATAGAAGCTTTTGAAATGAAGTGTCATAGAAGAATGCTGAAGATTAGAAGGATTGACCGAATAACTAATGAAGAGGTACTAAATCGAAATGGGGAAAAAAGTGACTTATGACTGAACTGGACTAAAAGAAGTGATCAGTTGATAAGAAACACGGTGAGGCATCAAGGAATCGTGAGGTTGGTAATTGAGGAATGTGTGATACTTGAAAGTCTTTGAGGGAGACCTGTACGTGACTACAGTGAGCAGGTTCAAATGGAGCTGTAGCAGTTACAGATGGTGAGGCTTTACAGGGCAGAAGAGCGTGGCGAGCTGCTATGATACAGCCTGACCGAAGATGGCCAAGACCACCATCACAACAACATTAACTGATAATGTTGCAATCGTTTGTGAACATTGTATCGCATACATTGACTAACGAGCACAGAATATTGATTTAGACTGGACGAAAGAAAGAGGAAGGTGTTGAACAGTAACAGAAGTTGAGATTACAACAAAGGTAACATCAAGACAACGAAGTAGATGATTTGTAAGAATTCTCCTACCTTGGAAGCCCAACAATGCACGATGGACAAAGCACTGAGGTTATAAGACGCAGATTATAACAGATCAAGAGAGCATTACTCGTAGCGCTTTACTCATACATCGAAGAAACCGTAATAGTTTCAAACATAGCCCTGAAGTTGTGAGAGTAACATCTGACAACGTACGACTGAAACACAGCACTGCATGGAAATTAATTATGGATCATCGGAAAAGCGCCTAAGAGAATCCAGATGTGGTGTGAACATAGGGGTGTTGAAAATTAGGGGGGGGGGGGGGGGGAGATAAGACTCAAGGAAAGAAAACACTGGCTAGGAGAGGACATCAGCACACGTGGAAAGACATCAGGGAATAACTTACGTGCAACTAGAGAGTACTTTAGAGCGTGCAATTTGTTGTGGAAGACAGGCATTGGGAAGCACTTAGTGAGGTGTCAGGACAAAAGCTGCTTCCTTCTAACGAATATGGTAACATTTGGTGACGATAATGAACAGTGTGAAGCACCGGTAAAAAGTTTCGTCTACATCTACATCTACATGGATACTCTGGAAATCACATTTAAGTGCCTGGCAGAGGATTCTTCGAACCACCTTCACAATTCTCTACTATTCCAATATCGTTTAGCGCGCGGAAAGAATGAACACCTTATCTTTCCGTACGAACTCTGTTTTATTTTATCGTGGTGATCGTTCCTCACTATGTAGGCCGGTGTCAACAAAATATTTTCGCATTCGGAGGAGAAAGTTCGTGATTAGAATTTCGTGAGAAGATTCCGTCGGAACGATAAACGCCTTTCTTCAAATGATTTCCAGCCCAAATCCTGTATAATTTCTGTGACACTCACTCCCACATTTCGCGATAATACAAAACGTGCTGCCTTTCTTCGAACTTTTTCGATGTACTCCGTCAGTCCTATCTGGTAAGGATCCCACACCGCGCAGCGGTATTCTAAAAGAGGACGGACAAGCGTAGGTCTGTTACATTTTCTAAGTGTCCTGCCGATAAAACGCAGTCTCTGGTTAGCCTTACTCACAACACTTTCTACGTGTTCTTTCCAGTTTAATTTGTTCGTAATTGTAATACCTAGGTATTTAGTTGAATTTACGGCTTTTAGATTAGACTGATTTATCATGTAACCGAAGTTTAACGAGTTCCTTTTAGTACTCATGTGGATGAACTCACACTTTTCGTTATTTAGGGTCAACTGCCACTTTTCGCATCATTCAGATATTTTTTTCTAAATCGTTTTGCAGTTTGTTTAGATCTTCTGATGACTTTATTAGTCGATAAACGATAGCGTCATTGGCAAACAACGGAAGACGGCTGCTCAGATTGTCTCCCAAATCGTTTATATAGTTAAGGAACAGCAAAGGGCCTACAACACTACCTTGGGGAACGCCAGAAAGCACTTCTGTTTTACTCGATGACTTTCCGTCAGTTACTACGAACTCTGCCGTCTCTGACAGGAAATCGCAAGTCCAGTCACATAACTGAGACGATATTCCATAATCAGGCAATTCCACTATGAGCCGCTTGTGTGGTACAGTGTCAAAAGCCTTCCGGAAATCCAGGAATACGGAACTGATCTGAAATCCCCTGTCAATAGTACTCACCACTTCATGTGAATAAAGAGCTAGTAGTGTTTCACAGGAACGATATTTTCTAAACCCATGTTGACTGTGTGTCAATAGACTGTTTCCTTCGAGGTAATTCATAATGTTCGAACGCAATATGTGTTCTAAAATCCTGCTGCATATCGATCTTAACGATCTGGGTCAGTAATGTAGTAGATTACTCCTACTACCTTTCTTGAATATTGGTGTGACCTGTGCAACTTTCCAGTCTTTGGGTACGGATCTTTCGTCGAGTGAACGGTTGTATATGATTGTTAAGTATGGAGCTAACGCATCAGCATACTCCGAAAGGAACCTAATTGGTACACAGTCTGGACCAGTGATTTGAGTTGCTTGACTACTCCGAGGATATTTAGGTCTACGTTACTCATATTGGCAGCTGTTCTCGATTCGAATTCTGGAATATTTACTTCGTCTTCTTTTGTGAAGGCATTTCAGAAGACCGTGTTTAGTAACTCTGCTTTGACATCAGTGTCTTCGATAGTATCTACATTGCTATCGCGCAGAAAAGGCATTGATTGTTTCTTGCCGCTAACATACTTCACATACGATCAGAATCTCTTTGGATTTTCAGCCAGGTTTCGAGACAAAGTTTCGTTGAGGAAACTGTTATAGGCGTCTCGCATTGAAGTGCGAGCTAAATGACGAGCTTCTGTAAAAGATCGCCAATCTTGGGGATTTTGCGTCTGTTTAAATTTGGCATTTTGTTTCGTTGTTTCTGCAACAGTGTTGTAACCTGTTTTGTGTGCCAAGGAGGATCAGCTCCGTCGTTTCTTAGTTTATTTGGTATAAATCTCTAAATTGCTGCCGATATTATTTCTTTGAATTTAGGTCACATCTGGCCTACACTTATATTATTAATTTCGAATGAGTGGAGATTGTCTCTCAGGAAGGCGTCAAGTGAAATTTTATCTGCTTTTTTGAATAGGTATATTTTTCGCTTATTTTTCGAGTATTTGGGGATTACAATATTCAGTCTCGCTACGATAACCCTGTGTTCACTAATCCCTGATCGGTTTTGATGCTCGTTATTAACACAGGATTATTTGTTGCTAGGAGGTCAAGCGTGTTTTCACAACCGTTTACTATTCGCATGGGCGCATGAACTAACTAGTGGAAATAATTTTCAGAGAATGGGTTTAGCACAATTTATAGTATGAGTCGAGTACGTGTTTGAAATCAAACTCAAGTTTTCTTTGAACCTTTCAGGAACTGTATCATCTGAGTTCGGAGGTCGGTAAAAGGATCCAATTATTATTATATTCTGGTTGCCAACAATGACATCTGCCCATACAAACCCACAGGAAGTATCTACTTCAATTTCACGACAAGTTAAACTACTTCCTACAGCAACAAACACGCCACTGCCAACCGTGTTTAGCCCATCCTTTCGGAAAACCGTTAGGTTCTTCGAAAAGTTTCGACTGAGCTTATATCCGTCTTTAGCCAGCTTTCAGTGCCTATAACAATTTGAGCATCAGTGCTTTCTACTAGCGCTTGGAGCTCTGGTACTTTCCCAACACAGCTACGACAATTTAGAACTGTTATACCAATGGTTTCCGTATCTACGTTATACCTGTGTTCAGCATGCACCCTTTGTGACTGAAGCCTTTCTTTTGTTTTCCCGAGGCCCTCTAACCTGAAAAACGGACCACTCCACGCCACAAAGCCCCTGCTACCCATATAGCCGCCTCGTGCGTATAGTGGACACCTGACCTATTCAGCGAAACCCGAAACCCAACCACCCTTTGGCGCAAGTCGAGGAATCTGCAGCGTACACGGTCGCAGAACCGTGTGAGCCTCTGATTTAGAACGTCTACTCGGCTCTGTACCAAAGGTCCGCTATCGGTGCTGTCGACTATGTTGCAAATGGTCAGCTCTGCTTTCATCTTGCAAGCAAGACTGGCAGTCTTTACCACTTCTGTTTTCCGCTTGAAACCAGAGAGAATCTCTTCTGATCCAAAGTGACACATGTCATTGGTACCGACGTGAGCAACCACCTGTAGTTGGCTGCACCCTGTGCTCTTCATGGCATCCGGGAGGACCCTTTCCACATTTGGAATGACTCCACCCAGTATGCACATGGAGTGCACATTAGTTTTCTTACCCTTCTTGTCAGCCAATTCCCTAAGGAGCCCCATAACGCGACTTACGTTGGAGCTCCCAACTCCCAATAATCCCTCCCTCTGCGATTTCCGAGATCTTTCAGGCTGAGTGGTTTCCTGTGAAACAGGACAGGTGACAGCATATGGCTCAGCGACCGTGTCAGCCACAGACAGCACCTGGAACATGTTTCTCAGGCAAACTGGGGAGGCCTTACCTGCGGTCGCCTGGGAAGTCTTTCGCCGCCTGCTTCGCCCCAGGGCGACCTCCCACTCGAATACGGGTGAGGGGTCAGCCCCAGGACGAGCAGTAACTGGGTTGGCCACCGGTCGGGGGACTCTGATGTGCTGGGCGCCCTTTGGGTCCCCACGGCCGGCCCACAACAGTGGTGCCCATCCACTGCAGCCTCAAGCTGTGTAACCGAAGCCATCACAGCCTGAAGCTGAGAGCGAAGTGTCACCAACTCGGCTCGCATCCACACACAACAATCGCAGTTCCTGTCCATACTAAAGACTGTGGAAAACTAAAATATGCAGATAAACGGACTATCAGCAAGTGCTGCGCAACTCTACTGTAGACCCTGACGCAAACGCAAGTACTGTGTCTAGTAATACGCAGATATTAAAAACCTAACTACCGAAGCACTCAGGTGAAACTAAATTTACCCCTGATTACGAACTTTTAATATGTCACAAAATCGGTTTACTTTCTGTCGAAAAAGCGAGAACTGTGGCTATTAGATATTAAATTTACACACAGAAACTCAATAAACTAAACTATTAAAGCACACAGATGATATATTAAATTCACTCCTGGTTAGGAACTCGTAAATGTCACAAAAGCGGTTACTTCCCTGTTGCTGCGTCTGTCTCGGTCGGCTACTGCTGCCTGACTCATGGCTCACAATACGCTTTTTTTTTAAATTGGTATTATTTATCAGGTGCGATTGGACACTACTCGACTACACCAAGAGTTAGTATTCATATTTTCTGAGTTTCAGCGTAACTTTCAATTTTTTCTCCGTGAATTCTTTTTCTATCTGCACTCACCAGCGTTCACAGTTTCATACTTCCTATCTGTCAACCTTTTACCAATGGAAGTTCCTGTCTAAACCTGCTTGAGAAGGTATCTCTTCTTTTTCTAGAATCTTTTCAGCAGAAGCCTCCGTATAGTTTCCAGTCGTTTCGTGTTGGTTCCTACTAATATTTTGTAAGTAATTCTTGTTGCTAAGAGTCTATGGATACGATCATAAAATTTTAATCCACTTTATAGGATGTATGCCATGAGATACTATAATTTTTTATTTTTATTATTTATTTATCAATTAATTTTTTAGTTTCAGTCTTTTAATCGTTGAGCATCTCTTGGGATGTTTGGGCCGCGAATCCATCTCAAATCTGCGTGTCTGCAGGTCGTGGTCCTGTGGTTAGCGTTGCTGCCTCTGGATCACAGCGTCCTGAGTTTAATTCCCGACTAGGTCGGGAATTTTCTCTGCCCCGGGACTGGATGTTTGTGTTGTCCTCATCATTTCATCATCATTCGGGAAATGGCGAGACTGTAAAGTGAAAAAGATTGGGAATTTGTACAGGCACTGATACCCACACTGTTGAGCGCTCCACAAACAAAAATCATCATCTGTATCGTCATCACCAATACCATTGCAAATCTGAGTTGCTCTTTCAGGAAATTTCCCGTGTCAAATTTTAAGTGAAATGTGAGAGATTCTCTGGCTTCGGGACTTGCGATTTGTACATAACCTTATTTGAATCCAAAAAATCGAGAAGGTATTCTGACACCACAGAATTATGCTGCCCACCTCACCAGTGCAAACAATCGACAAATTAGCGAGTATATAATATAAAATAATTCGTATTTTTCCTATAGTCTGAGTTGCACTTTTTTTAAATGAAATGAGATGTTTCGATCACTCTGAATCACCTTCAGATCAACGTAGCTAAGACAACAGCCTGTCTGATACAAGTACTTAGACCTGAAGATGATCCAGAGTGTTCAAAACACATCATATGATTTCTACTAACAATCTGTATGAGGCTGAAAAATAAATGAGAATTACCTTAAATATCAATATGGATGCTTATTCTTTCGAGACGAATCGAACCCGGCAACGCTTTGCAGTTGCTAAATATGTCTGTCCTAGTCTCCTTCTTTCCCCGCTCTCTGTCCACCTCTTCATGCCCCACTCTTCACCCATCTCCTCTGCCCCCTTTCAGTATTTCCCCTTTATACCAGGGTTGGTACTTTAATAGTGGCAACTACTTATTTACAGCTCGTACAAAGTAGATACGCGTTTCAGAGTTTTACTGACCTTCAAAGTAGTCACCAGCATTATGTACAACCCGTTGCCACGTAGAAATCGTAGGATACTCTTAGCATGCCAGTTGTGTTGACAGTTCGAGCGGCGCTGTTTGTTGCTCGGCGAATTTGTAGCAGTTCTGAAGCTAGTGCCGTGAAGTGTTTCCTTCAGTTTAGAAACTGAGTTGAACTCGCGAGGGCTTAAGTCATGGGGGTGCAGTGGGTGATATAGCGCTTAGCAGCTCACTCAGACAAACGAATCAGTAACAGCTTGCACTGTACGTGCTTGAGCATTGTCCTGCAAAATGATGGTCAGGTCATGTAGAAAGTGTCATCACTTCTGTCTCTATGCTGTTCATTTTTGGAACACAACCTACGACCAGCTATGTGAAGCTGGGGTTCTTTTGCAGCAATTACGGTACATGTGACACTTACGTGTAGTTAAAAAATAACTATTGCTCTTCTTTTAAAGTAACTAGGTTATCCGATCAGTGTCGCACTGTACGTGGCTAAACAAGGAAATAAGTAAATAAACGAACAATCTTTCCAAGAACAGTAGACCGATACGCTACCCTGACACATAAACAGTCCCAGAAAAATTACCTTACATTCGTTTTTGAAGAGGATTTTCCGGAACAGGGCATAGTGCTGCGAGATAAGCAGCAATTTAGCAAACCTAGAGCTGTGCTCCTTATCTCCTCGGTGCCACACGGCGCGTGCTTACGTCATATCTGTGTTGGTTGGACATAATTTTCTCTGTAATCGAGTAATATTTCATGAGGCTCCCATGCATTTTAAAACCCTCATCATCATATTATTCTCTGCACTGGTTTACTCAGTGTTTTGTGTAGTTTCCTGCACGTTGATAATAGATATTCGGAGTAACAGTTCATAACGTCGAATCTGCATTGTTCAGAAGGACTAAATACTCAGTTTCCATAAATTTTCTATTCGCTTTATCATCAGTCTGTTTATATGTTGTTTATGCACATGACTCATATCGAAATTACACAGACCGGGGTCAGTTTATCCTACAAAACATTCTTTTAGGTGTGAGTCTGCATGCTTTCCATTTACAAGTTATAAATGCAGGTGAACCAAGAACAAAAATATTTTTTATAACTAAAGGTACTTATGTTAATGACTTTAAACTAAAATGGGTGAAATGCAAAAAAAAGGTAGTAAGATATCAGAATTATTTTACTTTGTGCACAATATGCCTTGATATTGCAAGAAAAATGATAAAATTTACAATGTGCACTGGACTACCTCTATTGCTTTTGTACACGATACAATGTTAAGGTCTCTAAACCCAAAACTGAAGTGATAACTTTTTGCAGCAAACGTACGCTCTAATCCAAAATTATTTGGAATAACATGACTTAAGAACAAGTATCAGACAGTAATGAAGGTGTATAAGTGAAGTTGGCTAGGTTCGAAAATATACGTGGCACCACTACTAATGTGTTTTCAAATAAGACCAAACAAGAAAAGTGGGTAAAATGTTATCAAACTATTGTCTTCGATAACTTCTCCAGGGGAATAAATGCTGGATACCCAAAAAAAGCTTTAGGTAAAACACAGAGTGCAGAAATGAAGTTTCTAGTAACTAAAGACTACTCAACAAGCGAACAGACAAAAGTCGAAAGAGTGCGAGTAGAGCTAAAATTAGAGCCAACTCAATGCATGATTAGCAAATACACAACATATGGTACGAACACGTACACTTGCAAGCCTTGCTTTTTTTACAAAACGGCAGGAAGAAGAGATTTGGCAAGATCTACAGATGGACAGCCGATTTGTGCACGGGAAACAGCGCCTAATTTATGAAGTCTAGAAGAAGACTCTTTGATGCTACTTATCACACTTCAAAATATAATGACAAAAATGAGATTATTACAGTTCCTGCATATGAAATAATCTAAGTAGAGGTGAGCCTTAAACGTGGGTCGAACAAGGAAAATTTATAATTTTGCATAGCTTCAGCTTCAGGGGCGGCGGCCGCTGTGGCCGAGCGGTTCTAGGCGCTTCAGTCCGGGACCGCGCTGCTGCTACGGTGGCAGGTTCGAATCCTGCCTCGGGCATGGATGTTTGTGATGTCCTTAGGTTAGTTAGGTTTAAGTAGTTTTAAGTTCTAGGGGACTGATGACCTCAGATGTTAAGTGCCATAGTGCTCAGAGCCATTTGAACTATTTTTGGTTCAGGGGCCGTGGCGGCCGAGTGGGTCACAGAAAACGTGAAGAATATCACGTGTAAGCAGCTGTGACGTTGGAAAACTTGCATTTTGCCAGCTATGGAATGGTATGGTGTATGTGACCGAATTTTTGATCACACTGTCTTTGCCGCCTGAGCGACGTAAAGTAAATGTTCGTTTTAAAAGGTCATTAAGGAGTTTTTATGCAGTTCCACCCTGTAAAGTAACTATTAAATGTTTGTTTCTTACGTTTCATTTTGAACAAGGGGGTATCGGAGCAACACGGCTTCCTATACAGCGAGGTGACACAGGTACTAAGATACGTGATCGAAGAGAGATCGCCATTGCAACTGCTCGTCGTAAGCTTCATTCCATGATATTTCAACTGGACGCCTTCCAGTCGTGTTCAGGTGAGCTGTCGAAGATTTAAATTTCACAGTGGGATTCCTCTCAATACCGCGTCGGATCCCCTTTTTTCCGGTGTAGCCAAGCAATCATACAATGAAGCCTTTCACGACCGGATGTTTCAGCTGCCGAGAATTCTTCCGGGTTGTATGGCCGTGGTCCTTGGAACTTTTCTATCCCTGACGTTTCGTCCAAAGCTGCATTGGACATCTTCGGAGGTGCTCCTGGTTGTGCCGAGTCTTACCAACTGACGAGTCGGACGTCGAAGAACGGCCTAAATACCGTGGAAAGTGGGCGTGGGGCGTGACTGGGTTTCACGTGATAGCAGAGGTAAACCTTGTCAAGGATAAAATATGACTATCGATCATAGTACGTCAAAGATAGAAACTTCTCATCGATTCTATAGCGTCACGGTCCATATATCGCTGAGTTTCATAGCTTCTTCTTTTCTGTTAAAATTATCCCCATGTTTATATATTCCGATGGCTTCTCTATATAGCCGTGGATAATAGTTTGTCATAGCACTGAAAACTTCAGTTTCTGAAAATTTCACAACGTGATCACCCGACTGAAGAGCATGTTCGGCCACGGATAACTTGTCTGTTTTCCCTAGTCGGCAGAGACTTTTATGTTCCTTCAACCGTGTATTAACACTTCTCTTTGTAACTCCCATGTAGACCTTACCACGTGTACACGGAATCTTTTGTATACACCACTTACAGACAGAGAGGGGCGTTTATCTTTAAGGAAACGAAGTGCTTGGGCTTATTTGGTACGAAAATCTTGCCGATTTTATTCGTCACTTTTTTGATGAAGGGTAGAGAAACCGCGTTCTTCCATCGCCGTGTCCTATCGTTGTCCTTAGGCCTCGTGTTATTCGGTCTCAAAACTTTACTTGTAGGGCTTATTTCAATAGTGACACAAGTCCATTACCTCCACTTTTCTGCCTATAATGCTTCTTAAATTAATGATCCAAACAACCAGAAAGAAAGGTTTATCCCTAGCAAGAAGCCATATGCTTGAATATTTCTGTTATCTCAACTGTAGATTTTTCAGCGCTCATTTAACTTTAGGACTCTGTATCTCTAAATGAACAAAACTGTACTCGTACCACTATTGAAATAAGCCCTTCATTTATTTCCTTACTGTAGTACCCATTCTTCTCAAAAGTCTGCTCCAGATGTTTCAACTCGGCGTCCAGGTATTCCGGTGCACAAATCCTTTTAGCTCTGTCCACTAGACTTTTAATTACACCTGTGTCCATGGACCACTGCCATACAACCAGGAAAAATGCTCGACAGTAGTGTAGCAACTCAACGCTGCAAAGATTCAACAAATCGTTGATAGTCCCCTCAGAAATATTGAGTCATTCTGCTTCTTTTGCCGTCCATAACTGCGAACGCTTTGCCAGAGCAGGATGCTGTGCACGAACTGACCTCTCCATAGTGCCCCAGAAAAGTTCAGAGCGATTATCTCGGCTGACCTGGGTGGCCAGTTCATTCGCTGGGATTTTCCAGAATGTTCTTCAACATTTGTGGTCCAATGACATGTTTGCGATCATGAATGGCTGCAAACGGTCTCCAAGTAGCCGCATATAATTTCCAGACAACAATCGGTTCAGTTCTTGAATGGGTGCCAACGGCGTCCAGGTAACTGAACGTAACTATTTCCAGTAAATAATCGCTTCAGTTGGTCCAGAGGGTCTAGTTCAATCCATGTAAACACAGGCCACAGCATTACGAACGCATCAACCGCTTGCATGGTGCCTTGTTGATAACTCGGGTGCATTGCCTCGTGGGGCCTACGTCACACTCCAACCCTACCACCAGCTCTTACCAAGTGAAATTGGGACTCGTCTGGCCAGGTTTTCCAGTTGTCCAGGTGCCAACAGATAAGATCAGGAAAGATGTACAGGTGATGAGCGGTTAGGAAAGGAACTCACTTCTGAATACTATTGCTGGCCTCTGTGGCCAAGCGATTCTAGGCGCTTCAGTCCGGAACCGCGCTGCTGCTACGGTCGCAGGTTCGAATCCTGCCTCGGGCATGGATGTGTGTGATATCCTTAAGTTAGTAAAGTTTAAGTAGTTCTAAATCTAGGGGACTGATGACCTCAAATGTTAAGTCCCATAGTGCTCAGAGCCATTTGAACCATATGAATATTATTCTTGTCAGGAACACGGATGCTTGAGCTGTTAAGCTGGTTTTGCGGTAATTCTCCCGCCTGTCGGCCCTTGCAGTCTTCTGAACTGTGTGGATGATATTTTTCCCGAAAGTCAGGTGGTATGTCGCTAGACTCGCACAAAGTGAATAGTTTTGTTGCCACTTAACCCAATGATTTTAGAAATTCTGATGGAATCTTATCTATCCCTTCTGCCTTGTTTGATCTGAAGCCCTCCAAAGTTCTCTTAAATTTTGGTTCTGATACTGAGTACCCTATCTCTTCTACGAGGATCATTCAGTGATTAAAGAGGCAAATAAGTCTGGGGTAAAAACTTTTAGTTAGGCAAGTTTAATACTTTAGCTTTAAGTTAGCATCACTGATATGAGCCCTGATGCGCTGATGTATCAACATTGTTTTGTTTGTAACCTCAAAAACACTTTTCAAGATGGCGAGTCTGCTTGAAACGTCCACATTAGTTGAACAACGTTCTGTTATTCGTTTTTTACTTGCTGAAGGTGAAAAAAATAGTTCTAATGCCTCTGAGCACAATGGGCCTTAACTTCTGAGGTCATCAGTCCCCTAGAACTTAGAACTACTTAAACCTAACTAACCCAAGGACATCATGCCCAAGGCAGGATTTGAACCTGTGACCGTAGCGGTCGCGCGGTTCCAGACTGTAGCGCCTAGAACCGCTCACTGAAGGTGAGAAACCAGGAAATATGTACTATAGAATGTCTAAAGTTTATGGTGAAGGTTGTATGAATTGTGTCAATTTTTACAAGTGGGTAGAACAGTCAATAAATGGTCGCGACTCAGTGATTGCTGACCACCGTTCTGGCCGACCAGTTGCAGTTTCAACGTCCTCACTTGAAAGTCGTATTGATGACATTATTCGTGCCGACCGCCTTGTGACTATGGAAATGACAGTTGATAAGTTTTAAGTTACTGGTACAGTTCATAACATTATCTATAACAAGCTGAACTACCGCAAAACATGTGCATCAAGGGTTCTAAAGTAATTGACTCGGCCACAGAAGGAAACAAGGTTGAGAGTGTGCTCAGAGCTAAAGGAACGTTATGACAGAGAAGGTGAGCACTTCCTCGACAAAATTTTAGCTTGTGATGAAACTTGGGTTCACTATTATCAGTCAGAATCAAAAAGACAGAGCACGGAGTGGAAGCACGCCAACTCATCTGTCAAGAAAAAAATTCAAAACACAAGCATCAGCACGAAAAGTCATGCTGACGATGTTTTGTGATACTGAAGGTCCACTTTTTGTGATTATTTCAAACGGAAGCGTACAATGAACTGCCAAGAATACTCGGATTTTCTTTTAAACGAGGTGAACCCATCCATGAGAGAGAGACGTCGTAGATCTCAGAGGAGAGGTGTGATTCTCCAGCAAGACAACGCACGTACTCATATTGCTCAACTAACACGTGAAACCATCGACAAAACGGGCTGGGATGAACTGCCTCTTCCCCCTTGCAGTCCTGATTTACCACTTAGTGATATCCATTTGTTTGGCACACTGAAGTAGGCATTATGTAAGAAGAGGTTTCAGACAACGAGGACGTGAAAAAGGTGTGGGAAATAGGTTCAAACATCAAGGTAAATAGATCTTTGCTGCCGGAATAAAAAAGCTTGTAGACCGTTGGAACAAGTACATAAATGTTCAAGGGGATTATGTTGAAAAGTAAAAAAAAAAATTAGTGTTTTGTAAAACTAAAGGCTCTTTTCTCCAGACCAATTTGTCTTTTTAATTATTGAAAGACCGTCGTAAATCGACTCCTGTTTCTTGTTTGACTGGAAATCTTCTCCCTCATAGAGTACTCTTTCCACCCATCCGGTCTCTCCTTTGCATTTAATAGAGTATTATGAGTGCATGTAACACTGCTGCACTGACTGTCTTTGTATCAGTTCCACCTAGGATATACAAATGCCTTATTATGCGACTTGTGCAACGAAAGAAACTATGTAATTGCGTCATGATGTTCACAACTTTGTTCTTTGCGGCCCGCAGTGCAAAATATGTCTTTTAATGACATGAGTATTACGACATAGCAGTGTAGCTGGCTACAATTCATAATAATCGATTCGTCATAATAGCTGATGACTTATTTATACCTAGTACTTTCATAATAAATTCGATAGAATGTGTTACACACATTGTACTATTACTGCCGTAGCAACCCTGCCCTTGTAATGATTTCCACTGCTGTTTTAAAAGGCTGCCTCTGCAACTCTTTCCTTCCACTATTCATTCAGCCACAGTTTTCAGTGACGACTCATACCTTAATACGAGGGATTTTCGGAATGTGAGCTCCAATCTGTCACGAAATGGAAACCACTGTGAAAATCCTATGAAGCTTTGCACAGGTGTGTTGGGCAGTGTATCTAGTATGCCCGACGATAGCGTCATGTCACTCTCTTCAATTCTGACTGTACAGTGGGAACAGAAAGATCTCTAGGAATCAGCGTCTCCCTCCAAGTCTGAGGACCTGGTGATTCATGATGCTCCTGCAGCGTTTTCGATGGCAGGTGTGTGATCACCCACAATAAAGCCCGTAACTAGCTGTTCTTGAGTTTCATCTCTGCTCATATGAAACGCTTTCTTTGAAGACATTTTTGTCACAGTCAACGAGCTGTAGACCGGCGTAGGTTATTGGCGCATGGCACAGGCGGCTGCCAATACCGGAGTTTTGGAAAGTTCCCACATCGCTACGACAAATGTCTAATTCGAAGCGGCGACTATGTAGAAAAGTAGCTGGAAGGTGCACCTAACTGTTGCAGATAAAAGATGTTCGATTTTCACAGCGGTTTCCACTTCGAGACAGATCGTAGGTCACTTTCCGAGTAGCCCTTGTATGTGTCCACCTATTCAAAGGTAAAGTGTTCAGACGAGAAAGTAGCAGAAGCCTTAGAAATGTGATGCTATAGGAGAATGCCGACGATTATATGGTTAGATTTCTTCGCTAATGAGAAGGTACTGAATCGAAATGGGAAGAAATTTAGACAATTCTACAAGTCTGTGACTCCCAAAGATAGGAAAGTTATGGAATGCCTTAATTAAAATTTTCAGCCGATAACAGCTTCAGAGCAAAGGAATTGGGGGAGGGAGGAGAAAGTATTCTTTTTTGGGTTATCAGTCTTCTGACTGATCTGATGCGGCTCTTGTATCCAACATCGTGAATTATTTGTTTCGTAACAATCTTTGTCTTTCCCTGTAGCTTTTCCCCTAAACGGTAAGTGAAAAGTATTCCTTGTTATCTTAAAACATGTAATTCCACCCTGTCTTTTCTACTAGTCAAAGGTCTTCTCATGCACTTCGACGATTCTGCGGAGAATCTCATTTCGCATTCATCAGTCCACCAAATTTTCAACCTCTGTACGACCACATCTCAATCGGTTCAATATTCTTCTGTTCTGGTTTTCCCACAGTCCATGTTTCACTACGATACAGTGCTGTGCTGCAAACGCACATCCTCAGAAATTTCTTCCTGAAATTAAGTCCGATGTTTGATACTAGCAAACTTCTGTTGGCCGGGAAAGACACCTTTTGCCTGTACTAATCTGCTTTTCATACCCTCATAGCTTCTTTCATAGCCTGTTATTTTGATTCCATGGTAGCAGAATTACTTACTCTAGGATGCTTTTTGGTCACTAATGTTAAGTTTATAGCTAGTCGGATTTCTGCTACTCATTATCACTTTCGTCCCAACGGCATTGCCGCAGTTGTAACACCGGTTGCCGTCAGATCACTGAAGTTAAGCGCTGTCGGGCTTGGACAATACTTGGATGGGTGACCGTCCGGTCTGCCGAGCCCTGTTGGCAAATTCTCAGCTCTCGTGAGGCCAGTGGAGGAGCTACTTGATTGGGAAGTAGCGACTCCGGTCATGAAAACTGTCACCGGCCAGGAGAAAGTGTGCTGACCACCCCTCCATATCCACACCCAGTGGTGCCTGTGGTCTGAGGATGACACGGCGGTCGGTCGCTAAAGGCCTTTACAGTAATACTTTAGTTCATTACTTTCGTGTTTCTTCGGTTTCCTCTCAATACGTTCTGTACGCTCATAGGCTAACATAGGGACGGTATTAGAACGAAGGAGAATTTTTTTATTAGAAAGAAAAGCAGACGACCGACGTTAAAAAACAGACTGTTACGAGAATCTTTTTACTGTTATAATTTCTCTGTTTCTAATCGCCTTCCGCAGGATGATACTGACGAGAATAATCACGAACAGTTTGCATGAAAGGTCAGATATGCCGAATGCGGCTATTGTCACATTTCCACGGTGGACCCCGGACGCCTTGCCATGATCTGGCCTTCGCCCTACTTTCACAGACGTGCCTTCGCAGGAACAATAGCACCCGCTCCGCAGATGTTCCGCACATCTGTTGACCAGACGTCGGGATGCCTCGCATTTCGCGGACCGCTGGACCTTGACATTATCTCACCGTCCAACAGGTGGCTGAACTATTTTTTTCAGACTGTGTTACCAGCGAGGAGACGTCCTTGGTTGTGCAGACGACTTTCTCGTGAGGTCGTTTCACCCACACGTTCAGACGGGCAGAATAGCCCAACTGTCTCCCCAAATCCTGTTTTGAAATTTTATATATTTCTTAAAGCTTCAGGTTCCAAGGCACCGTCTGACCTGAAGTTGCTTCGGTATTCAACGAGTCACACCATGAATCACAGAAAGCTAATTTTACCAACAAAAAATTATTAAAATACTTTATACAATTTTAAAATCAGATCGGTCCTCAGGCATGGACATGGACTCTACTTTCGAATTGCGTGCTCGAGAAAGTAATCGGTTATTGGCGAAAAGCAAAGATCCACTACCATACAATGCTGTGCTCCAAACATATTTTCTCACAAATTTTTTCCTCAAATGAAGGCTTATGTTTGATAGTAGCAGATTTCCATTGGCAAGATGTATCCACTGTCAGTGTGCTTTTTATGTTATTTTGTCTCCGTCCATCATAAATTATTTCGCTGCCTACGTAGCAGAATTACCTAACTTCATCTACTTCGTGATCACCAATGATGATGTAAAGTTTTTTGCTACTGTCATTCCTGCGACTTCTCCTTGCCATGGTCTCTCTCCGATATAATCTCAGTCTATATTCTGTACTCTTTAGACTGTTCATTCCATTCAAAAGAGGCTGTAATTCTTCTTCATTTTCACTGAGAGTAGCAATGTCGTTAGTGAGTCATATAACTGATACCCTTTCACCTTGAATTTTAATTCCGTTCTTGAACCTCTCTTTTATTTTAGTCATTGTTCAATGTGTAGATGAAACAGTAGGGGCGAAAGACTACTTCCCTTTCTTACACCCTTAATAATCCGCACTCTTAGGTATTGGTGTTCCAGTCTTATTGTTCCCTCTTGGGTATTCTACATATTCTAAATCACCCGTATTTCGCTAAAATTTACTCCTTTTTTCTCCGAACTACGAATGTCTTGCACCATTTGACATTGTCGAGCCAGCCGTTGTGGCCGAGTGGTTCTAGGAGCTTCATTCCGGAACCTTGCGACCGCTACGGTCGCTGGTTCGAATCCTACCTGGGGCATGGATGTGTGTGTTGTCCTTAGGTTAGTTAGGTTTAAGTAGTTCTAAGTTCTAGGGGACTGATGACCTCAGATGTTAAGTACCATAGTGTTCAGAGCCATTTGTAGCATTTTTGATATTGTCGAAAGCTTTTTCCGGATCACCACATTCTAGGAACGTGTCTTCATTTCTCCTTTGTCTTGTTTCCATTATTAACCGCGACGTAAGTACTGTCGCTATGGGGCCTTTACCTTTCCCAATGCCAAATTGAGCATTATCAACAGATCCTCAATTTACTTTCCTTTTCTTCTGTATATTATTCTTGACAGCCACTTGCGTATATGAATTGTTAAGACGATTGTGCCATATTCCTCTCACTTGTTGGCTCGTACAGTATTCGGAATTGTGTGGATTATGTTTCTCCGAAAGTCTGATAGTATGTCGCCACTCTTACGCATTCTACACAGCAATGTGAATTGTCGTTTTGTTGCCACATTTCCAAATTAATGTTACCACCTGTTGAAATACGGAATAACCACGTTTTGCAAGCAGACCGCTGGGAGTCGTGCAGTAAGTGGGTCAGTGAGATTCTGGGTGTACTGACAGTGTTCAGGAGCCATGTCGACTGGCGTACCATGGCCGGATGCCCTAGGTTTCCCTGTTGAGGACCCATGATGCGTGCAGTCTGGTCGAGGTGATTCCACAGTGTCCTCACTTGGCTTAAATCTAGAGAATTTGGTGGCTACAGGAGTCGAGAAACTCACCCTGGTTCTCCTCGAGCCACGCAAGTACTTTGCAAGCCGTGTGACACTTTACAGTGCCCTGCTGGTAGAAGCTAAAGCGAAGATGGACGAATCAACTCCAACTGTGCATGTAAGGACCCATTATGCCTTCCAGAGCGACAAGATCGTCCAGGGAATACTACGAAAAAGTTCTCCAGATTATAATGCTCCCTCTTCGGTCAGACGCTTGTAGAGGGGTGTTTGCTTTCAAATGCTTCACGCGATCAGGCCAGCGGTGATATGTCATCTGGAAGGGCCACCTGTCACCGCTCAGTGTAAGTCTAGATGCGGTACTGACGTACAAATTCCAGCCTTCGTTGCCAGAGAGCAGCCGTCAGCATGTGTGTAAGGATCTGATGTCTGCTGCTGCAGGACCCCATTTGTGGCAACGTGCGTTACGGAGACACTTATAGTAGCACCTTGGTTCATGTGGGCAGTCAGCAGCTCAACAGTTGCGTGTTTATTCCCCTGTAGACGTCTCCCAATTCGTCGTTCATCATACCATGAATAGCCAGAGCCTCGACGCCGATTTTGATTCGCTACATTTTGCCACGCACGGTAAACTTTAACCGCGGCGACACGCGACCTGTTACTTAGCCGTTTCGGAGATACACTATGAAATCAGAAGTAACTGAACACCTGGCTGAAAATAACTTACAAGTTCGTGGTGCGATACGTCGGTAATGCTAGAATTTAATATGGTGTTGGCCCAACCTTAGTCTTCATCACATCTTCCACTCTCGCAGGCATATGTTCAACCAGGTGCTGGAAGGTTTCTTGGGGATTGGCAGCCCATTCTTCATGGAATGCTGTATTGAGGAGAGGTATCGATGTCGGTCGGTGAGGCCTGATAAGAAGTCGGCTTTCCAAAACATCCCAAAGGTGTTCTATAGGATTCAGGCCAGTCAACTACGGGGATGTTATTGTCGTGTAACCACTCCACTGTTCAGTCGTCCAATGTTTACGTTCCTTACACAAAGTGAGTCACCGTTTGGCATTTTCCGGCGTCATGTATGGCTTATGAGCAGCCGCTCGACCATGAAATCTAAGTATTTTCACCTCCCGCCAAACTGTCACGGGCGTGCATTATGAACAGGTCCTCGATCGTGTTGAAAGATGCAATAGGAATCCCCAAATTGCTCTTCAACAGTGGGAAGCAAGAAGGTGTTTATAACATCACTATTGGCCTGTGCTGTGATAGTACCATGCCAAACAACAAGGGGTGCAGGCCCTCGACCATGAAAAACACGACCACACCATAACACCACCGCCTCCGAATTATACTGTTGGCTCCCCACAGACGCTGGCAGATGTAGTTCACTGGGCGTTCGCCATACCCACACCCTGCCATCGGATCGTCACATCGTGTACCGTGATTCGTCACTCCACACAACGTTTCTCCTCTGTTCAATCGTCCAATGTTTACGTTCCTTACACAAAGCGAGGCACCGATTGGCAGTTTACGGCGTCATGTACGGCTTATGATCAGCCGCTCGACCATGAAATCGAAGTTTTCTCACCTCCCGCCTAACTGTCATAGTACAGTCAGTGGACCCTGATGCAGTTTGGAACTTCTGTGTGACGGTCTGGATAAATGTCTGGGTATTACACATTAGGTTCCTCTTCAACTGTCGGCGGTCTCTGTCAGTCAACAGACGAGGTCGGCGCGTACGCTTTTGTGCTGTACGTGCCCCTTCAGGTTTCCTCTTCATATCACATCGGAAGCAGTGGAGCTAGTGATGTTTCGGAAGGTGAAAATCTCGCGTACAGACCTACGACACAGGTGACACCGTATCACCTGACCACGTTTGAAGACCGTGAGTTAAGCGGAGCGGCCCATTCTGGGTCGCTGATATGAAGTACCTGGCAGTAGGTGGCATCAAAATGCACCTAACATGAAAAAGTATGTTTTTGGGTGTGTCTGGATACTTTTGATCAGATAGTGCACTGCTATTCTTGTTACGAAATTCAATGATACTGCCCTTTTGGAAGTCAGATAAATCACTCTGTTTTCGTACTACAACAACAGCACTGTTTCCTGAGCCCTTCCTCCCCCAGTACGCTTTATAATCCTCCACTGCTGGTGATACCACCGTCCGTCTGTGAGTGGTTCTTGCACGTCGACGCCGAACATCAGTGGTGTTAACATAATGTGACCGAACCGTGTATTTCACGGCAGACATGATAACAACACTACAGACGAATAAAGCTAGGGTACTCTGGCGCTGTCCTACCTGTCGCAGCTCTAAGACATTTACGTCCCCGCCGATGGTCTCTACTTGTACGGAACTACATTGACATCTAACCTTGTCTAATGGGTGCTCGATTTGGTTATCAGGTGGTGTATCTGTATTGAAGGAAGGTGGCAGGGGTAAAATACAGGGAGCGAAACGCTATTTACAATTTGTACAGAAACCAGATGGCAGTTATAAGAGTCGACAGGCATGAAAGGGAAGCAGTGGTTGGGAAGGGAGTGAGACAGGGTTGTAGTCACTCCCCGATGCTATTCGATCTGTATAGTGAGCAAGCAGTGAAGGAAAGAAAAGAAAAATTCGGAGTAGGTATTAAAATCCATGGAGAAGAAATAAAAACTTTGAGGTTCGGCGATGACATTGTAATTCTGTCAGAGACACCAAAGGACTTGGAAGAGCAGTTGAACGGAATGGACAGTGTCTTGAAAAGAGGATATCAGATGAACATCAACAAAAGCAAAACGAAGATAATGGAGCCCGCATCTCGTGGTCGTGCGGTAGCGTTCTCGCCTCCCACGCCCGGGTTCGATTCCCAGCGGGGTTAGGGATTTTCTCTGCCTCGTGATGGCTGGGTGTTGTGTGATGTCCTTAGTTTAGTTAGGTTTAAGTAGTTCTAAGTTCTAGGGGACTGATGACCATAGATGTTAAGTCCCATAGTGCTCAGAGCCATTTGAACCATTTTTGAAGATAATGGAATGTAGTAGAGTTAACTCGGGTGATGCTGAGGGAATTATATTAGGAAATGAGACTTTTAAAGTAGCAAAGGAGTTTTGCTATTTGGGGTGCAAAATAACTGATGATGGTCGAAGTAGAGAGGATATAAAATGTAGACTGGCAATGGCAAGGAAAGCGTTTCTGAAGAAGAGAAATTTGTTAACATCAAGTATAGATTTGTCAGGAAGTCGTTTCTGAAAGTATTTGTATGGAGTGTAGCCATGTATGGAAGTGAAACATTAACGATAAATAGTTTGGACAAGAAGAGAATAGAAGCTTTCGAAATGTGGTGCTACAGAAGAATGCTGAAGATTAGATGGGTAGATCATATAACTAATGAGGAGTAATTGAACAGAATTGGGGAGAAGAGGAGTTTGTCGGACAACTTGACAAAAAGAAGGGATCGGTTGGTATGGCATGTTCTGAGGCATCAAGGGATCGCAAATTTAGCAATGGAGGGCAGCGTGGTGTGTCAAAATCGTAGAGGGAGACCAAGAGATGAATACACTAAGCAGATTCAGAAGAATGTAGGTTGCAGTAAGTACTGGGAGATGAAGAAACTTGGACAGGATAGAGTAGCATGGAGAGCTGCATCAAACCAGTCTCTGGAGCACAACAACAACGTTGAAGGAAGGTTCTTTAATTTGCTCTAGCTTGTAATGTGGTACCTTAGCTTCACTCCTGCACATGAGATATTACTTGGAAGTCCCGCAGGCTTGCCGACTACCAGTCCTACTGTGGAGCCGCTTCCAGCAGCTCCGTGACGTCAGGAGACGACCGCGTGTGCTGAGATAGGCGCTGCGGAACGGCCGGCGGCCGCATTATGCAGACACGTGAGCGGCCGGCCGACATGCCGGTCATGCCCCGGCTTTACTGCCCCTGCCTGGGGAAGGGAAACGCGAGCGGGCCGAAACGACACTCCGTCTCCGTGTGTGAGCCTCGCCCCCCGTTGCGCCACGCCCCCGCGCTCGCCGAATGCGTTTGCGAACCCGAGAGCGCCTGCGGTGAAAGGCGGCGGGGGCGCGAGCACGCCCGTTCGCTTCCCAGTGTGGGGCAATCGGCCGGCCAGACCTCTCATCGATAAGAGACACGGCCGATGCGGAAGAGGGCGGCCCTCCAGACTACTGTGCGTGTACAGCTCTGGCTAAATGTGGTGGCATCACTGTTCTGCGAGTCACCATGAACACTGTCCACATGTATTGGTTAAAAACAGTCTTGGTTGCAGTTTTAGGTTTTTTTATTTTTCAACGGCGCGTTTCGCCTTATTTAGCCATCTTCAGGTAATCTAAATAGAAAAGAGAGAACAAATACATCTATTTAAGAATCGCGATCGCCTTGTGCAGACTTGGATAACCTATAAGCATGTATAAACTGATCAGCTATTGAAAATACATACAGATCACCTATTGAAAGAGTAAATACCTTAATTTGGTATTTCTTAAGAATCCTTTAGTCAGTGTAGCCAAAGGGCATCGTCGAATATATCACGCCATCATCGCCTTCGTTAAACTCAGTAAAAACTAGAAAAATAAAATAGTAAAATCATTACCTTTTCTAGATGGATGAGAGGCACCAAGATCTGCATAATGCGTTCCTCTTCACAGGAGCGAGTAACAGAGTAAGATGGGGGCTCAGGTAGTAAGCATAACGCGCCACAGCGTCGTGTGCCAGTACTGAAGCCTAATACAGAATCACCTCAAGAGTTGGCGCTGCGACGCAGCAGTGATAAAAATGAGAGAATGTAAGCTGGATATATACACACACTAAAACTTTATAAATGTAATGCACATTATATGGGCGGCCTCTTTATTTGAAATTACGGTCCTGTGGTTTGAATGTTCTCGTTCTGTGGTATATGATTCGAAAAATCTGTTTATGTACTGCATCTGTGTGTTGTATTATACACCTTGTTTTCTCATTTTAAATTTACCACCTTCATTTATATTTTACTTCGTCAAAAATTTTGGACACGCTAAGCACAGGTGGTGCCCCTAGTAATTCCATCTTATCAGTGTTTTATATGCATTACATTTATAAAGTTTTATTGGGTATGTTTCTCCAGTTTACGATCTCTCATTTTTATCACTGCTGCGTCGCAGCGCCACCTCCTGAGGTGATTCTGTGTTCGGCTTCAGTACTGGCACACGACGCTGTGGCGCATTATGCTTTCCACCTGAGCCCCCATCTTACTGTTACTCACTCCTGTGAACGGGAACGCGTTATGCAGATCTTGGTGCCTCTCGCATCCATCTGGAAAAGGTAATGATTTTGCTATTTCATATTTCTAGTTTTTACTGAGTTTAAAGAAGGCGATGTTGGCGTAATATATTGGACGATGCCCTTTGGCTACACTGACTAAAGGATTCTTAAGAAATACCAGATTAAGGTATTTGCTCTTTCAATAGGTGATCTGTTTATATCCTCAATAGCTGATCTGTTTATACATGCTTATAGGTTATCCAAGTCTTCACAACGCGATCGCGATTCTTAAATAGATGTATTTGTTCTCTGTTTTCTATTTAGATAACCTGAAGATGCCTACATAAGGCGAAGCGGGTCGTTGAAAAATAAAAAAAACCTAAAACTGCAACCAAGACTGTTTTTAACCAATACTGTTAAGCACTCTTTTGCTGCTATGCCACAAATGGACTGGAAGACTGTCTACATGTACATAGGCACTCTGCAAGCAGCCGTGCGATGCGTGGCCTAGAGTACTCTGTACCACTAAAAGTCATTTCCTTTTCTGCTTCACTCGCCAATACAGCGAGGGTAGAACGATTTCCTGAATGGTTTCGTACGAGACTTCTCTTCGTGGTCCTTAACCCTGTGTTACTCGCGAGAAAATTCGTGACATCGTCGCTCGCGCGGATGATTGGTGTCATCAACAACGCAAGCGGTCTATTTGTACACTTTGAACGGTCTTCATGACTGGTTTTATGATTTTTTATTAAATCTAAATACAATACATTTAATATTTGTACACAGTATAATATATTCTAACGTTTGAAACAGTTTGACCATTCGAAGAACAGCGTCTTCAGCTGAATTATTGGCGTTACATGGTCCCTCTTGTCGCTTACCGACGTACGGTTCTAAATTCAAAGTGTACACTGTTTTTACATCAACCAGAGCAAACACTTTTAACCCATACTTTGCTGGTTTGCTAGGAATACAGGGTGGTCCACTGATGTTGACCGGGCCAAATATCTCACGAAATACACGTCAAACGGAAAAAATTTCAAAGAACGAAACTCGTCTACCTTGAAGGGGGAAACCAGTTGGCGCTGTGATTGTCCCGCTAGATGGCGCTGCCATAGGTCAAACGGATATCAACTGCGTTTTTTAAAATAGGAACCCCCATTTTTATTACATATTCGTGTAGTACGTAAAGAAATATGAATGTTTTAGTTGGACCACTTTTTTCTTTTTGTGATAGATGACGCTGTAATAGTCACAAACATATGGCTCACAATTTTAGACGAACGGCTGGTAACAGGTACGTTTTATAAATTAAAATACAGAACGTAGGTACGTTTGAACATTTTATTTCGGTTGTTCCAATGTGATACATGTACATTTGTGAAATTATTATTTCTGAGAACGCATGCTGCTACAGCGTGATTACCTGTAAATACCACATTAGTGCAAAAAATGCTCAAAATAATGTCCGTCAACCTCATTGCATTTAGCAATACGTGTAACGACATTCCACTCAACAGCGAGTAGTTCGCCTACCGTAATGTTCGCACATGCATTGACAATGCGCTGGCGCATGTTGTCAGGCGTTGTCGAAGGATCACGATAGCAAATATCCTTCAACGTTCCCCACAGAAAGAAATCCTGGGACGTCAGATCCGGTGAACGTGCGGGCCATGGTATGTTGCTTCGACGACCAATCCACCTGTCATGAAATATGTTATTCAATACCGCTTCAACCACTCTCGATCTATGTGCCGGATATCCATCATGTTGGAAGTACATCACCATTCTGTCGTGCACTGTAACATATTGTAGTATCGGTAAAACATTGCGTAGGAAATCAGCATACAATGCACCATTTAGATTGCCATCGATAAACTGGGGGCCAATTACATTTCCTCCCATAATGCCGCACCATACATTAACCCACCAAGATTGCTGATGTTCCTCTTGTTGCAGCCATTGTGGATTTTCCGTTGCACAATAGTGCATATTATGCATGTTTACGTTACCGCTGTTGGTGAATGACGCTTCGTCGCTAAATAGAACGCGTGCAAAAAATCTGTCATCGTCCCGTAATTTCTCTTGTGCCCAGTGGCAGAACTGTACACGACGTTTAAAGTCGTCGCCATGCATAGAAATATGATACGGGTGCAATCGATGTTGATGTAGCATTCTCAACAAAGATGTTTTTGGGATTCCCGATTCTCGCGCAGTTTGTCTGCTGCTGATGTGCGGATTAGCCGCGACAGCAGCTAAAACACCTACTTGGGCATCATCATTTGTTGCAGGTCGTGGTTGACGTTTCGCACGTGGCTGAACACTTCCTGTTTCCTTAAATAACGTAACTATCCGGCGAACGGTGCGGACACTTGGATGATGTCGTCCAGGATACCGAGCAGCGCACGTGGCAAACTCCCGTTGGGCATTTTGATCACAATAGCTACACATCAACACGATATCGATCTTTTCCATAATTGGTAAACGGTCCATTTTAACACGGGTAATGTATCACGAAGCAAATACCGTCCGCACTGGCGGAATGTTACGTGATACCACATACTTATACGTTTGTGATTATTACAGCGTCATCAATCACAAATCGAAAAAAGTGGTCCAACTAAAATATTCATATTTCTGTACGTACTACACGAATATGTAATAAAAAAGGGGTTCCTATTTAAAAAATAGCAGTTGATATCCGTTTGACCTATGGCAGCGTCATCTACCCGGCCAACTATAGCGCCATCTGGTTTCCCCCTTCAAGCTATACGAGTTTCGTTCTTTGTAGTTTTTTCGTTTGATGCTTATTTCGTGAGATATTTGGCCCGGACACTATCAGTGGACCGTCCTGTATATTGTCTGAACGGGCAGTTTCTTCTAAATGCCAAAAGTTGTTCGTGAACAGTATTTGGCCATGGGTCACGAATATTTCAAGTACCTCTCTGATAGATATGGTAGCAGCCAATTTGTCAGTCTCTCTGCGGACACCTCTACCACGGATATTATCAAACCTCAGATATCTGAACAGAAACCTAAATCGATTTTCACTTACGCCTAAATAACATGATTCAAGTCCGTTTCCATTTGAGTTATCCCACAATTTCGATATACTCTTCCTCGAACATCTCAAAGATCCACATGGATACAACAAACCAATGAAAGCTCTGATCTCTATCGCATCTGTTTCTTTAGCGTCCCTTTCCCTACAGAAGTTACCACGAACTTAATTGATGTATATATTAGTGCATGTTGCGATAGTGCTTATTATGTTTTCATCCAAGAACAAATTCAGAATTTCTATTTCTTTCTTTTTTATACGAGGTTGTGTTTTGGTCCAGGCAAACGCGTAATAAAATTACAAGATCAGATCCCAACTCTGGTAGGAAATTTATTTTTGCTCCGTTTAGTTATTCCATCTTTCCCTAAAAAAATGGCCCGCATCTCGTGGTCGTGCGGTAGCGTTCTCGCTTCCCACGCCCGGGTTCCCGGGTTCGATTCCCGGCGGGGTCAGGGATTTTCTCTGCCTCGTGATGGCTGGGTGTTGTGTGCTGTCCTTAGGTTAGTTAGGTTTAAGTAGTTCTACGTTCTAGGGGACTGATGACCATAGCTGTTGAGTCCCATAGTGCTCAGATCCATTTGAACCTAAAAAAATGCATGCTCTTGAGTTACTTCTTCCTGTGATTCGTATTCATTCTTTTCTCACACCTCTTGTTCTGTTCCTGAATCATGACCGCATTCATTAACAGAATCCTCAGTCTCGGAGTCAGCGCCATAACTGTGGGCATCTTCATCACTCAGCTCCCTGAACCATTCCAGCCATACATTAGGATCTCTACTAAACTCTGTCTGAGGTTTATTGACTTTGACATTTCTTCCACAATTTAAAAATAAAGAGAATACTATGTAACATGGAAGGCAGCTGCAATCAGTTTTAATACGTCTAAATTTACGCACATCAAAGATCGATTGAATCTAGGAAAGCAATAAAGTAATAAAGACTTACATTGTTTCAGATTGTGGCAGCAGAGCTCGTGCGGATGACAAGTGTCCAACAGACTACAATAATGTTTCATAAACAATGTATCTTTCGTGACTGAAAGGCAGCAGTGATTGGAGCTAACAGCCCGAGAGTTAACAGAAAGGTACTGAAAATGGCGCGGACTCAATCCAGCCCTGTCAGACAAAATTGAGCGGGAAAGTCATGTGGATGACGAGTATCATTCGCGCGAGCAACAGGGTTAAGCGCAATGTAAGTTGCCATCAGTAGAACCGTTCGGCAGTCAGCTTCAAATGCCGGTTCTCTAAATTTTGTCAATAGCGTATGCCGAAAAGATCGTTGCTTTCCGTCCAGGAATTCCCGTTTAAGCTCCCGAAGAATCTCGAACCTACCGGTAACGAATCTAGCAGCCCGCCTCAAAACTGTTTCCATGTCGGCCTTCAATCAGGTCTGGTACGAATCCCAAGCATTCGAACAGTACTCTAGAATAGGTAGCACCAGCGTCGTACCTGCGATCTCCTTTACAGGCTAACAACTCTTTCCTAAAATTCTCCAAATAAACCGAAGTCGACCATTCGCTTTCCCAACCACGGCTCTTACATGCTTGCTCCATTTCATGTAGCTTTGCGACGTTATGCCCAAATATTTAAACGACTTGACTACGTCAACCAGGACTTTAGTAAAGCTACATCCGAACATTACAGGTTTGTTCTTCCTACACATTGTCATTAACTCACATTTTTTTTCACATTTGGAGCTAGCTGCCGTTCATCACAGCGACTACATATGTTGTGGAACTCGTGTTGTATCTTCCTACAGTCACACAACTTCGAGACCTTGCCGCACACCACAGCATAATCAGTAAACAAGCTCAGATTGATGCCCACACTGTCCGCCATATTATTTGTGTATATAGAGAACAATCCTATCACACTTCCCTGGGGCACTCCTGATGATTCTCTTGACTCCGATGAACACTCGCTGTCGAGGAAATAATATTGGGTTCTATTGATATAGCAGATGTCTTCTTTTTTTATACCACACACTTATATGTTGAATGTTGTATGTTAACCAGGGGCCTGGAAAGGACGGAGAGACTACATCCCCGCAGCAGGCGCAGTGATCCACAATCCCACGACGACTACCACGGTCCACTTCACCCCTCCACCGTCCTACACCGAACGCAGAGTTATTGTGCGGTGCGGTGCCCGGTGGACCCTCCCAGGGAACGTCGCACACCAGACGAGTGCAACCCCTATGTTTGCGTGGTAGAGTAATTGTGGTGTACGCGTACGTGGAGAACTTGTTTGCGCAGCAATCGCCGACATAGTTTAGCTGAGGCGGAATAAGGGGAACCAGCCCGCATTCGCCGAGGCAGATGGAAAACCGCCTAAAAACCATCCACAGACTGGCCGGCTCACCGGACCTCGACACAAGTCCGCCGGGCGGATTCGTACTGGGGGATCAGGCGCTCCTTCCCGCTCTGGAAAGCCGGGCGTTAGATCGCTCGGCTAACCGGGCGGGCCTACCACACACTTAGTTCTGTATGCAACTACCTTACATGGCGGCTCTCTAACTGCAATGCATGTACAGCGCTGACAATATGAAACTGTATCATTGTTAAGTGACCGCGACAGTATAGCTCAGAAGTTCATAATCCTAATTTTCATTGCGCTGCACATACAGCTCCCAGTCTAACTACTATGAATGCCAACACTCAGCTAATGTGCATGCACAGCTCTGAGCATATGTGACAACATCACTGTTCCACCAGTCACGGTGAGCTCTGTCGCAGAACACTTAGTTCTGGATGTAAATACAACATTGAAAGTCGTCTCTCAGCTACTGTGAGTATGCAGCGCTGACCTTACGAAACTGCATTACTACTCTGTGAATGACCGTGACTCCTTTAGTTTGCTTAATTATTTTGTTACAGTCTTCTATTAGTCCATATACTCCTCCCCCCTCTCTCTCTGTGCGTCTCCTGCTACCCCCTCACTACTTATCTCCTCCATCCCCTATTTCTGTCCACTTTCTCGTTCCCACTCTCTCCATCCTCAATTTCTGTCCATCGTCTGATCTCCCCTATTTCTGTCCACGTCCCCCTTCTCCTCCGTCCATCTCTCCTCACCCCGCTTCCACCCTTCTGTCTCTGTGTTATCACCCCCACCCCCCCGCCAATCCCAATAGGAGGCCAGTGATACCTACTCAGAGAGTACTTCCAGACTGTAAATAATATGAGTACAAAATTTCATTGAAATCGTTCCAGGAGCTTAGGATGGCTGCCTGTGCACATGTCAAATACGTTTAACATAAATTTAAAATAATTCGCACGTTTTTGTGCACACATTTCACCGGTATCTCCAGCGAATTTTCTCTTGCATTTTTTTTATTTGCACGCAGCTCAATGTCTAGACGTTGTGTCACCTATCCTACGTGTCGTATAAGGACACAGTTTCGAAGGTACATACAATGGTGTATGTTTCTGCTATCTGCGAAACGTGTTGCGTATATAGTGGTAAATAAATAATTAATTAAAATCCCGTGCATGATGCAGCAGTTTTTGAGGCATCTCAGTATTCGACGTCATATCTCCAGAGCTATGTGTCGTACCACGACGTAATTTCCTGTTCCATTCAGTACCACAGGTGAATACTGTCTCCAAATCGGATCATGAATACAGATAGCAATAAAGAAGTAATGAATTAAAAGTCACGCATGATGCGGCAGTTTTACTACTCGAACGAAAATGTAATAAATGGCAACCTTTTCTCCTTTCTTCATTTTGTGAGGGTTGTCTGCATGTAAATGTTTAGCAAGGGTTTCGAATTATGTGTAATTTTTCTATCAAGTTGCTCTCATTCTCAAATACTGGACGAATAAAGCATATGTATTAACTAGCTGGTTCTTATCCCACAATAATTCCTTCCAATCAGTAAGTGATATTTACACCAATTTTGACTGAAATCAGTCCAGTTATCACTAGGTTATATGGAACATACATAAATGAATGAATATACACTGCTGGACATTGAAATTGCTACACCAAGAAGAAATGCAGATGATAAACGGGTATTCATTGGACAAATATATTATGCTAGAACTAACATGTGACTACATTTTCACGCAATTTGGGTGTATAGGTCCAGAACAACCACCTCTGGCCGTAATAACGGCCTTGATACGCCTGGGCATTGAGTCAAACAGAGCTTGGATGGCGTGTACAGGAACAGCTGGCCATGCAGCATCAACACGATACCACAGTTCATCAAGAGTAGTGACTGGCTTATTGTGACGAGCCAGTTGCTCGGCCACCGTTGACTAGACGTTTTCAATTTGTGAGAGATCTGGAGAATGTGCTGCCCAGGGCAGCAGTCCAACATTTTCTGTATCCAGAAAGGCCCCGTACAGAACCTGCAACATTCGGTCGTGCATTATCCTGCTGAAACGTAGGGTTTCGCAGGGATCGAATGAAGGATAGAGCCACGGGTCGTAACACATCTGAACTGTAACGTCCAGCGTTCAAAGTGCCGTCGATGCGAAGAAGAGGTGACCGAGACGTGTAACCAAAGGCATCCCATACCGTCTCGCCGGGTGATACGTCAGTAGGGCGATGACGAATACAAGCTTCCAATGTGCGTTCACCACGATGTCGCCAAACACGGATGCGACCATCATGATGCTGTAAACAGAACCTGGATTCATCCGACAAAATGACGTTTTGTCATTCGTGCACTGAGGTTCGTCGTTGAGTACAACATCGCACGCGCTCCTGTCTGTGATGCAGCGTCAAGGGTAACCGCAGCCATGGTTTACGAGCTGATAGTCCCAGCTGCTGCAAACGTCGTCGAATTGTTCGCGCAGATGGTTGTTGTCTTGCAAACGTTCCCATCTGTTGAGTCAGGGATCGAGACGTGGCTGCACGATCCGTTACAGCCATGCAGATAAGATGACGGGCATCTCGACTGCTACTGATACGAGGCCGTTGGGATCCAGCACAGCGTTCCGTATTACCCTCCTGAACCCACTGCTTCCATTATTCTGCTAACAGTCATTGGTCTCGACCAACGCGAGCACCAATGTCGCGATACGATAAACCGCAATCGCGATAGGCTACAATCCGCGTCGAAAACGTGAAGGTACGCATTTCTCCTTTTTACACGAGGCATCACAACAACTTTTCACCAGGCAACGCCAGTCAACTGCTGTTTGTGTATCAGGAATCGGTTGGAAACTTTCCTCATGTCAGCACGTTGTAGGTGTCGCCACCGGCGCCAACCTTGTGTGAATGCTCTGAAAAGCTAGTCACTTGTCGGTTAAATATCCCGCCTGTAGCACGTCATCTTCGTGGTGTAGCAATTTTAATGGCCAGTAGTGTATCCTGACGTGACCGATGTCGTAGGATACCACCTAACATTGTGTGGACCTTATTTTGCCCGGCGATGGACAGCAACTTGACGTGCCGTGAAAGCAACAAGTCACTGGAGGTCCCCTGCAGAAATATTCAGTAATGTTGCCTCTATAGCAGTCCATAATTGCAAAAGTGTTACCGGTGAGGGTTTCCGTGCACGAGCTGGCCTCTCGATTTTATCCCATAATTATTCAGTGGGATTCATATCGTGCGATCTG
This sequence comes from Schistocerca americana, assembly GCF_021461395.2. Taxonomy (NCBI): domain Eukaryota; kingdom Metazoa; phylum Arthropoda; class Insecta; order Orthoptera; family Acrididae; genus Schistocerca; species Schistocerca americana. The sequence continues at coordinate 93,459,074 of NC_060127.1, read as the reverse complement.
TGTGGCCTGGACTCGAATTGTCCAGAAAGTTCTTGAAACCAGTCGGCGAACAATTCTGGCCCGGTGGCATGACACTGTTCTTTGGGAATGTGAAGTACATGAATGGCTGCAAATGCTCTACCACTAGCCGAACGTAAGCATTTCCAATCGATGGTCTGTTGGACCAGAGGACTCAGTCAATTCCACGGAAACACAGCCCACACCATTATGGAGCGACCACTAGCTTGCACAGTGCCTTGTTGACAACTTCGGTCCATGGCTTCGTAGGGCGTGCGCAAAACTCTAATCCCTACCACCTGCTCTTACTAACTGAAATCCGGATTCATCTGGCCGTGCCACGTTTTTCCAAACGTCTAGGGTCCAACCGATACCGACGCAAGGCAGGAGAGGCACTGTAGGCCATCTTGTAATCTTAGCGAAGGCATTTGCATCTGTCATCTGCTGCTATAGCCAATCATCGCCACATTTCGCACCCCTGTCCTAACCAATACGATCGTGGTACGTCCAACTTTGATCTCTGCAGTTGATACACGCAGTATTGCTTGTCTGACAGCACCGACAACTCTACAGAAACACCGCTGCTCTCGGTTGTTACGTGAAGGCTGTCGGCCACTGCGTTTTCTGTGGTGAGAAGTGTTCTCAGTACGGCACACTGTGAGTCTCGAAATACTGAATTTCCTAACAATTTCCCAAATATAATGTCCCATACGTCTCGCTCCAACCACTATTTGCGTACAGAGTCTCTTAATTCCTGTTGTGCAGCCATAATCGCGTCGGACACCTTCCCACATCAGTCACCTGAGTTCAAATGACAGCTTCGCCAATGCACTGCCCTTTCATACCTTGTGTATGCGATACTACTGCCATCTGTATATGGCCATATCGCTAACAAAAGTCTTTTAGCACCTCAGTGTATACGTTCTATGTATGCTCATCCATTTTATAGTATATATGTACTACATTACCAACGAGATGGTCACAATTTTTCGCACTCCTACCTCCCACCCCCTCCCTCCCTCCTCCCCTCACAGATTATAATCAATTTCAGTTGGGCGCAATGTAAAGCAGAATGAGATTTTCACTCTGCAGCGGAGTGTGTCCTGATATGAAACTTCCTGGCAGATTAATAGCTGTGTGCCGGACCGAGACTCGAACTCAAAGGTCCCTTGTTCGAGTCTCGGCCCGGTACACAGTTTTAATCTGCCAGGAAGATTCAGTGAAACGCAGTTTGTTGAATATTGAAAACGTTACGCACAGGGGTTCTTACGTCTACATCTACATCTACATCTACGTGATTACTCTGCTGTTCACAATAAAGTGCCTGGCAGAGGGTTCAATGAACCACCTTCAAGCTTTCTCTCTACCGTTCCTAAAAGAGCACTTAATTTTTTCCGTGCGAGCCCTGATACCTCTTATTTTATTGTGATGATCACTTCTCCCTATATAGGTGGGTGCCAACAGAATGTTTTCGCAATCGGAGGAGAAAACTGGTGATTGAAAGTCAATGAGAAGATCCCGTCGCAACGAAAAACGCCTTGTTTTAATGATTGCCATCCAGTTCACGTATCATGTCTGTGACACCATCTCCCCTACTTCGCGACAATACAAAACGAGCTGCTCTTCTTTGTACTTTTTCGATGTCATCCGTCAGTCCCACCTGATGCGGATCCCACACCGCACAGCAATACTCCAGAATATGGCGGACAAACGTGGTGTAAGCAGTCTCTTTAGTAGACCTGTTGCACCTTCTAAGTGTTCTTCCAATGAATCGCAGTCTTTGGTTTGCTCTACCCTCAATTTTATGTGTGTGATCGTTCCAATTTAGGTTATTTGTAATTGTAATCCCTAAGTATTTAGTTGAAATTACAGGCCTCAGATTTGTGTGATTTATAGCGTAATCGAAATTCAGCTGATTTCGTTTAGTACTCATGTGAATAACTTCACACTTTTCCTTATTCAGGGTCAATTCCCACTGTTCGCACCGTACAGATATCTTATCTAAATCATTTTGCAAGTCGTTTTGATCATCTAATGACCTTACACGATGATAAATGACAGCATCATCAGCAAACAATTTAAGACTGCTACTCAGATTGTCTTCTATGTCGTTAATATAGATATTCCTTTCGGTTGAGTACTCGCCGTCCAGTATAACGTATTGCCTTTAATTAGTCAGAAACCAAGAGAGGCGTCCGCCCCCGGTAGCTGAGTGGTCAGCGCGACAGTATGTCAATACTAAAGACCTGGGTTCGATTCCCGACTGGGTCGGAGATTTGCTCCGCTCAGGGACTGGGTGTTGTGTTGTCCTAATCATCTTCATTTTCATCCCCATCGACGCGCAAGTCGCCGAAGCGGCGTCAAATCGAAAGACTTGCACCCGGCGAACGGTCCACCCGACGGGATACCCTAGTCACATGACATTTACATTTTACCCAGTGAGACAACCCATATGCTATCTGTGAAGATATTTCGTATATGATGTCTGTGTTACTAGTAGTTAATGTGGTATCGAGTCATGATCTACTGGTCCACCTACATCTCTAGTTTCTGCAAGTTATTCTATTCATTGAGGTAACCGTAATATATGTTGCCCATCTTCGAACTTCTTGTAGGAAACTACTAGAAAAAGCGAGCACAATAACAGCAGTGTCAAAATGAAGTCGCACACTTTTGATTTTATAGGGAATCAGGCTCGATTTGACAGTAATAGTAGTACTTATTAATATAATCCTAAGAACCAATGTAGCCTACCCTACGTAACGTTACTCATTCAAAAAAGTGCAAAATATGCATCCATAAATGTATCTGACCTGCTCCCTTGTGAATTGAATGTACTGCCAATAACACAAAAACAAATACGAATTATTTCTACTTGGCAAATCCGTCTATTCAGTACATGTACTGCTGAGTAACACGTAAGTAGTAGGGTTTCGTTTATCAATTTATTGTTAGATTAAGACTTTTAAAAAACGACAAAAGTCCAATTACGTAAACAGCCACCATATAGCTAAGTTTTCATACGGAAAATGTTTTTAGTAAGTAAGCTCGCAGACAATTTACTCATGATATCGAATTGTCGCGAATATGATCCACGAACACAAAAAGAACTAAACTGAACTTCGTACCTGAGTGATACAATTTCGTTTTCGTACGACTGCTACCTCCTAAACATTTGGTTATTCTTTGATAGAAACATCTTTTAACGTATATACTTCACTGACGATCTTACGGTGTGGCTAACGATACTTAACGTACCACTATGTGTTGCACAGTTCTTTGTTCCATCGCGAATGGCGCATGGGAAGAACTTTTGACTGTAAATCTCCTCGATGAGCTCATTTCTCCAGATGTATGTGGGTGGAAGCAATTTGATGCTCAATCTTGCCCACGGCGTACACTCTCGTAATTTCTGTAACAAGTTCTGTGATACAAAAGTCTCTCTACCAGTGCAGTTTGGTCACGCTATCGCATCTGCTAACCCATCTCGTAACGAAACGTTCCGCCCTTCCTAGAACCTTTTCTACTTCTTCCATTAATCCAGCCTGGTAAGGCTCCCATACTGATGAGCAATACTTACGAATCAGTCGAACAAGCGTTTCTGTAAGCCACTACTTTCGAACGAATTACATTTCCTTAAGATTCTGCCAGCGAATCTCAGCCAGGCATCTACTTGGTCAACATAGTTATTCCACTTCAAGTCGGTCCGAATCGTTAATCCCACATATTTTAACATTTTTGATATCGCAGTGTTCTAGCCTACTCGACTTACGTTTGAACCCTGAATGTTCCGTTACGGCCTGTTGCCTGCGTGCTGTGTTGTTTGACCTTCCTTTTGAAATCACTCGCAGAGAAAGGGCATCTATAGACAATGACCTTCAAAAGGTGTCTCTGACGCTAAAACTGTCCTCCATCTAAGAGCGCCGCGAAAATGCTATCCGTTTAGCTCCGCCTGTGGCTGTACCAGTCATACAGGCCCCAACAACCCGTTCTTACAAAGTCATAACACCAGTTCCCCAATTGCTCGCCACTTTGAACGCCCACAAGACCATATCGAAACACATTCGATGAAGGAGACCTGTCCGTGCTGATAACTGCCGCCTCTCTACACCTGGAAGTAGACAGCACTGCGATCATCTTGGGAAGCAATGGGCTGCGTCTTGGTGTGACGGCAGGCTCCTGCATTCCGTTTGATTTCCATGTACCTGGGGACACCATAATAGTTGCCCGCTAAACCACGCATTGTGCAGCGTGGAAAAGGGGCAGGTATTTCAGTAGATGGTCTGACCAGAGAAATGAATACTAAGAATGGGTCGGTCGTGACTGTCAGTAAAGGACCCAGTATACGCAGAAAATTACTGTGATAGGTAAGCAACCGTTTCAATATGCAGGGTGCGGTAAATATCCTCACAAACAGATAATGAAGTTACAATATTTACGTTGTTAAAAGCACAGTGTTCGAACAAATTGCTATATCTATATGTAGTGGGCGAAGAATAATAACACCACAAAGAAGGAGAAACATGAAACTTCCTTGCAGATTAAAACCGTGAGCCGGACCGAAACTCGAACTCGGGACCTTTGCCTTTCGCGGGAAATTGGTCTACCATCTGAGCTACCCAAGCACGACTCACGCCCCGTCGTCACAGCTTTACTTCCGCCAGTCGTGCTTGGGTAGCTCAGATGGTAGAGTACTTGCCCACGAAAGGCAAAATTCCCGAGTTCGAGTCTCGGTTCGGAACACAGTTTTAATCTGCCAGGAAGTTTAATATGAGCGCACACTCCGCTGCAGAGTGAAAATCTCATTCTGGAAGGAGAAACATGGTGAACAGTGTGAAAAAGTTCAGAATACAAAATTGTGCTTATGTTTCGGAAATAAGGTGGTAGTGCGACCTCCAGACCAGATGAGAGGTAACGCAGATCACAGCAAACTATCCCACTGAAGATGCCTTAGAGGAAGGAAAAGACGAAACGCGTCTGGGAAAAATAAATTAAAATACAGCAGGAAGAGGCGGCATTACTTACTAAACAAGCACAGGGTGACACAGAATAACGGGAATTTTTTGAAATGAATAGTGGCAGCCATGGGCAGGTAGCAGCACTGCGAGTTTGCGACAGTTACCGAGTAGACAGTCCGCCATTTCACAAATCATGAACCAGTGGAACGGACAACGGCGTGCGTTGGCCATAAAAATGTTTTATAAATGCAATGATAGTTTGGTAGCGGTGTAGACGGCGTTTCAGCGTTTTTACAACTGAGGACGTCATGACGCCGTTCCGTCGAAACACGTGATAAAATGTTTGATTAATAACTTTGAAGAGACTAAATCTGCCCCTAAGAAGAAACCAACAGGACGACCAAGACGTATGCGTTCTCCAGCGAACATTGATGTTGTACGCGAGTCTGTCTTACGGAGCCGACGGCGTTCAATTCGTAAGCAAGCAGCAGTGTTTGGAATGTCCCGGGAGAGTATTCGCAGAATTCTTCATCTTGATTTAAAATTTCGTCCGTGCAAACTACAGATGGTGCAACACTTGAAGGACAGCGATTACCGGTTACGATTAGGATTCTGTCAACAAATAATAACAAAAGTAAACAATTGCGATGAATTCCTAAACAAGTTGTGGATGTCAGATGAGGAACAGCTCCATCTAACAGGTTATGTGAATAAACATAACTACCGTTACTGGGCAAGCACAAATCATAATGACGTTCATGAGCGCCCTTTACACGCTGGTACAGTGACAGTATGGTATGGTGTTTCACCACATGGGATTATTGGACAGTATTTTTGCGCAAAGGAACAGGGAAACACAATAGCTGTAAATGCCGATCGTTACGCGGAGATATTACGAACTTTCGTTACACCTGAACAACTTCCAAACGTTCAAGAAGCCTGGTTTCAACAGGACGGAGCGACATCACACACTGAACGGCAATCACTAGCATATGTGCGACAATTGTTTGGCAAACGTGCAATCTCTCGATTCGGTAACATTCCCTAGCCCCCTAGATCGCCACATTTATCCGTTTGTGATTTTTTCTTGTGGGGCTACCTCTAGAGCACAGTCTACACGACTCGACCAAGAACCCTGGATGGGTTAAAACAGAGAATTCGGGATGCAGTTCACAGTATCCCAGCGGAGATGTTGCAACAGTCGATAAGGAATCTCTACAGCAGATTTCACGAATGTATTCATACGGGAGAACACCATGTAAAGGACGTAATTTAAAAAAAAAATGATAAATGCCATCAATGTTGTTGTAAGGTCAAAGTTGTAAGGTTCCAATTACTATTAATGCAATTTCTTTCCCTCATAACTTCTAGTCTTAAAGGATTGTGGAAATGTTCCCGTTTTTCTGTGTCACCCTGTATTTCTGTGCTTTCTGCGGAGGATGGACACGCAAACAAACTTGAAAAAACATGCATCGGACAGACATTATCTTGCTGAAAATTCATCAAAGTAACGTCAGGAGTGTCCCATGGAAGAGCTATAAGACTGAGCTTGCTATCTAAATACGTGAATCATCGGACGGATGGGATGGTTAGTGGTATCAGGCTCTTCGCTGATGATGCTGTAGTATTTTGGAATTTATCAGCGTCCCGTGGTAGTAGAGAAATTAAGAACGCAGTAGACAAAATTTATCGTTGGCGCGTTTAATGATAGTTTGCTTGAAGTGGGGTAGACGTGAGTTCGTGGGAGAAACAATTCTGTTAAATTCGAATATCCTGCTAATCAGATGCTGGGTCACTCAATTACATTGAAACTACGAAATTCAGTGATACAAAAGGTCAGGCGTAAAGAAGGCGAACGACCCACTACGGTTTAAAGGTAGAGTTCTAACATTTTTTTCTTTCTGCGTCATCAACCCTTTGACTGATTTGTACTGGATTCAAGTGAAAACATGCATTTAAATCGTGGGACACACCTCACTGATCTTTCAAACCAGTTTACTTAATAAATATTTTGTTCGTGGAAGTGTAATATTGATCATAATGGAAGAAATTTGTTGAGGTAATACGAACTGAACGCCACGCATGCTCGACTCGTGTTCGGTTCGTATTAGAATCTCTTAATGACCTCTTCTACTGAACGACTGTCACAACAGCTCACCGTAGCGCATACCATACAAGAAGAGCTCTCGACGGCGTGGTGCAAGAACCTAAAATCAGACTAACAGTTTCAACTTCCGTAGTGTCTTCATCACTGTCTTAGCACAGCATTATTGGAGATCTACATCAGCTGCTGCTTTATTCACTCAGCGGAGATGGTGTATGTGCTAACTACACTTTTCTCTTAATGTGGCCTACATTTTAGTACTAGGTCTAGTAATGAATCAACTTTTTAGACCTTGAGTCTATTATATCAAAGCTTTGCTCGTGGAGCGAGATTTCTGACTCTGGTTCAAACGGCTCTGAGCACTATGGGACTCAACTGCTGTGGCCATCAGTCCCCTAGAACTTAGAACTACGTAAACCTAACTAACCTAAGGACAGCACACAACACCCAGCCATCACGAGGCAGAGAAAATACCTGACCCCGCCGGAAATCGAACCCGGGAACCCGGGTGGGGGAAGCGAGAACGCTACCGCACGACCACGAGCTGCGGGCATTTCTGACACTCTAGACATTCATCTTAGGATGTATAAGTTCCAAGTTTAGGTGTTGGATACCCAGTCTTTTAAGAGACGACGCAATTAAACGGTTTACAACTTGAACGTTGGGACATTGTACTCGTACATTCTCTCTAGCTCTATGAAGTGAAAAGCTATTATTACCAGAAGATGCTGGCGTAAAACGGGTTGTGTTAAATAATACAGCTAGAAGCTATGTAGAAATCACATTTAAAAAAAAATTAAATGATTTTTAAGATTATTTTGGAGGATTCTTGGAAATTTCTTTACGGTAACACGTCGTGTAGACTTCCAAAAATATTCGTTTTTTTCCCCCTTGATAATTTTATGTAGGATGGGATTGAAGAGATTGTAATGGCAATCCATCTCTTATGCGAACACCAGTTTTGATTGCGAAGTGCTCTGATATTTCTCCAAAGAAACTCACATTCGACTTTATATCCATGAGAGTTTGCTTCACGAGGTTTACTATACTTGGTCCCTGCTCCTACCCTTCCAGAATGTCAAAAAGAGACTTTAGGCCAACAGAGTCATAACATTTTCGTAACAGTGTTGAAATTTTAGTACGTTTTTATTCGGTCACTTTCTTGTCCCTCTATCTGTTCAGTATGAATTTTACTATAGATTACAAATTATCTTCCCAATGAGCTAGAGACTTCAAGCGTTAAACATACACTCCTGGAAATGGAAAAAAGAACACCTTGACACCGGTGCGTCAGACCCACCATACTTGCTCCGGACACTGCGAGAGGGCTGTACAAGCAATGATCACACGCACGGCACAGCGGACACACCAGGAACCGCGGTGTTGGCCGTCGTATGGCGCTAGCTGCGCAGCATTTGTGCACCGCCGCCGTCAGTGTCAGCCAGTTTGCCGTGGCATACGGAGCTCCATCGCAGTCTTTAACACTAGTAGCATGCCGCGACAGCGTGGACGTGAACCGTATGTGCAGTTGACGGACTTTGAGCGAGGGCGTATAGTGGGCCGGGTGGACGTACCGCCGAATTGCTCAACACGTGGGGCGTGAGGTCTCCACAGTACATCGATGTTGTCGCCAGTGGTCGGCGGAAGGTGCACGTGCCCGTCGACCTGGGACTGGACCGCAGCGACGCACGGATGCACGCCAAGACCGTAGGATCCTACGCAGTGCCGTAGGGGACCGCACCGCCACTTCCCAGCAAATTAGGGACACTGTTGCTCCTGGGGTATCGGCGAGGACCATTCGCAACCGTCTCCATGAAGCTGGGGTACGGTCCCGCACACCGTTAGGCCGTCTTCCGCTCACGCCCCAACATCGTGCAGCCCGCCTCCAGTGGCGTCGAGACAGGCGTGAATGGAGGGACGAATGGAGACGTGTCGTCTTCAGCGATGAGAGTCGCTTCTGCCTTGGTGCCAATGATGGTCGTATGCTTGTTTGGCGCCGTGCAGGTGAGCGCCACAATCAGGACTGCATACGACCGAGGCACACAGGGCCAACACCCGGCATCATGGTGTGGGGAGCGATCTCCTACACTGGCCGTACACCACTGGTGATCGTCGAGGGGACACTGAATAGTGCACGGTACATCCAAACCGTCATCGAACCCATCGTTCTACCATTCCTAGACCGGCAAGGGAACTTGCTGTTCCAACAGGACAATGCACGTCCGCATGTATCCCGTGCCACCCAACGTGCTCTAGAAGGTGTAAGTCAACTACCCTGGCCAGCAAGATCTCCGGATCTGTCCCCCATTGAGCATGTTTGGGACTGGATGAAGCGTCGTCTCACGCGGTCTGCACGCCCAGCACGAACGCTGGTCCAACTGAGGCGCCAGGTGGAAATGGCACGGCAAGCCGTTCCACAGGACTACATCCAACATCTCTACGATCGTCTCCATGGGAGAATAGCAGCCTGCATTGCTGCGAAAGGTGGATATACACTGTACTAGTGCCGACATTGTGCATGCTCTGTTGCCTGTGTCTATGTGCCTGTGGTTCTGTCAGTGTGATCATGTGATGTATCTGACCCCAGGAATGTGTCAATAAAGTTTCCCCTTCCTGGGACAATGAATTCACGGTGTTCTTATTTCAATTTCCAGGAGTGTAGTTCAGAACTGGGTGAGAATGAAATATTAACTCGCTTGCTTGTCTGTCTGGTCCATTTAACTTCCTACACACCCGTGGGTGTATAAAGGGCAGGTAACACCTGACATGCCAGCTGCCCTGTAAGACCAGCATGTCGTGTGGGTAGTAACAGCTTACGTGTAACTCGATGACAGCCACTACATGGCATGGCTACACCTGCAAGTGAAAATAACAACCAAACATACTGATGTGATTTTGAAGGTAGGTACACTGTTATTGTATTTCAGATATGATGAGGTGAAAAGATATTGTAATAAAATTTAAGATATGTCTCTCATATAGTCACATCATAATGTTCAAAATCCACTGACAAATGTTACACACAAACACACACTCACACACACACACACACACACACACACACACACACACACACACACACACGACTATAAAGCAGGAAACAAGTACTGAAGTAAAAATCAGTCTAAAAAGCATAAAACTGTTTCTCATCGCCTGGATACAGATTCCAGTTCACATATGCAAAGTTCTGAAAATATATGACTGTGAATTTTTAATTTATATGAAAATGCTATTAAGATTTATAACGAAAAACAAGGAGCACAATCACTGCATAATTGAGGTTTGAATATTTTCCCTCCTAATTATTACACTGCTGAATGTGCCTCACTTATTGGTAGGAAGGTTTTTGTGTCTCAGTGATCCACTGAGCTGTGCTGGCAGGTGCAATGCTCCTAGCTGGGTTACCTATGCCAGGTCGGTCAGTTGGTGTGATTCCGGACAAAGTGTAGTCTCTCTATGGGGCTCCGTTCTTGGGAGTTTGTGGGTGGTAACCACATTGCCCTTAGCTAATTCTGGCACAATGTCAGTCTTCTTCTGTTTTATTTCCTGTCACCCTCTCCTGTCCAGCTCTTCTTTTTTTCGATCTCAGCAGCATTAGGTTTCGAGGCCCGAGAGTGAATTTAATTTTCTTATTCTGTCTCTAACGGCGGTGACAGTGGGCAGGATGGACCTCGGTATACTGGAGCCGGTGAAATTGTGATTACAACGAAGGTAGGACCGCGCCCTGATGTCCAGACTGACAACCGGTAAAATGGAAGAAATCTTTGATTGAACATTACCAGGTACTTCAGGTTGGGGATTGAGGCTTTGGACCCAATCCCCATCACTCGGAAAACCTAAGTCAGCACCGTAATTAAAGAGAATCTACCACAATAACGGAAACGGTGTATGAAATTTCGTACATGGAGTCCAGGAAACCGCAACTAAGAAATCCATCGGAACATTGTAGATATAATAGCATTAACAGAAACAAAAAAGTAAGGCAAAGGAGTAGCGGAAATACATGATTATGTTCATATTTATAGTGGAGAGAACAAAGAGCGTTGGGCAAAGAAGGGCACGTCCGGTGCGGTAGACAGAAATTGCCAAGGCTGCTTTAAGAAATGGGACTGTGTGGAGAAAAATCTGATGTGAGTGGATGTGAAACTAAAAGCATGACATGTACTACAGCATATGCAACCACAAATAATGCTATTGATGCTACGAAGATCTTCTGTAATGGTTCGACAGACCTCCCAGATGGCAGTAGCAATAGAAAGGAGCTGTACCTTTTAGGAAATATTAATGGACGAGTAGGTAAGTAGGATGCTGGCAAGGTTGTAGGCAAATATCGGGAGTGTATTGTGAATGATAATGGAGAACACAGAGAGATCCATTAATATACCTGGGCACGGACTACAAGGAAATAAAATGAAATGATCGTATGGCATTGTTGGCCGGGAGGCCCCATTCGGTGGAGTTCGGCCGCCGTATTGCAAGTCCTCTTTAGTTGACGCCACATCGGGGACTTGCGAGTGAATGATGATGGACACACAACACCCAGTCCCCTGCCGGGAATCGAACCCGGGCCCCCAGCGTGGTAGGCGGTAACGCTACCATTACGCTACGAAGGCGGGCTACAAAGAAGTTACAATGTATAATTGATTTTGGTATAAGGAAAGAAAGTAATCATACTGAGATGGAGGACTACACAGTCTGCACGAGAGCAGAATGTGGATCTGACGAATTACTGCTTCGGCATGCTCTTTGGTTCCCCTTTCAAAAACTCAGTAAGTGCCAAGACAATTGCAATGAGATTGTCGGGAACCTGGAACAAACACATTGCAAGTCAAGTTTACTACATGGTCCTTCAGTTGCCTTCTTATACAAGCTTAGATTAAGAGGAAGCTCCAGTAGACTGATGATACAACAATGGCAGCACCGTATAAAACAGTTGGGAGAGCTGAAACTTCCTGGCAAATTAAAACTGTGTGCCCGACCGAAACTCGAACTCGGGATCTTTGCCTTTCGCGGGCAAGTGCTCTACCATCTGAGCTACCGAAGCACGAATCACGCCCGGTACTGACAGCCTTACTTCTGCCAGTATCTCGTTTCCTACCTTCCAAACTTTACAGCAGCTCTCCTGCGAACCTTGCAGAACTAGCACTCCTGAAAGGTTCGCACGAGAGCTTCTGTAAAGTTTGGAAGGTAGGAGACGAGATACTGGCAGAAGCAAGGCTGTGAGTACCGGGCGTTATTCGTGCTTCGGTAGCTCAGATGGTAGAGCACTTGCCCGCGAAAGGCAAAGGTCCCGAGTTCGAGTCTCGGTCGGGCACACAGTTTTAATCTGCCAGGAAGTTTCATATCAGCGCACACTCCGCTGCAGAGTGAAAATCTCATTCTGGAAACATCCCCCAGGCTGTGGCTAAGCCATGTCTCCGCTATATCCTTTCTTTCAGGAGTGCTAGTTCTGCAAGGTTCGCAGGAGAGCTTCTGTAAAGTCTGGAAGGTAGGAGACGAGATACTGGCAGAAGTAAGGCTGTCAGTACTGGGCGTGATTCGTGCATCGATAACTCAGATGGTAGAGCACTTGCCCGCGAAAGGCAAAGGTCCCGAGTTCGAGTCTCGGTCGGGCACACAGTTTTAATCTGCCAGGAAGTTTCATATCAGTGCACATTCCGCTGCAGAGTGAAAATCTCATTTTAGTTGGGAGAGCTGTTCATGTTGCTGCCTTTGAAATTCTTGGAGTAGTTGATAAAGCGTCTGGCACATTTGAAATTGATTGGTGGGTTGGTAATATTGCCGAAAAAGTGAAAGAGGGAAAGGAGGCCTGTAACAGATAGCTTATGAGCAATAAGGCTGGTGAGAGCTGTGGTAAGACTGAGGAAAGAGGCAAATAATGCAGAAATTAGAGCAAAAAGTGCTATGTGGAGCATTACATGTGAAAAATTGGTAACTGCACAGGGAGTTCAGTCTCCAAAGAAGCATGGAAGGCGATGAAACAGCTAAGAGAAAATAACAGGAGTAGTATAAATTTACAGTTGATAAGTCTAGATAGATGAAAGACATAGTATGTATAACTATTTGAAGATCGTTCCGAAATTCAGGACATATGCTCCTTAGTACGCAACGATAATGAGACACAAATCCTGGAGATAACAACAGTGGAAGTACCAATTATAGTTAAGCAATGCAAAAGCGGCAAACATCAGGACCTGGAGCTGTAGATATGCAGTTGTTGAAGGCCAGACCAAACGTGTTATTTGGACGTCTCTCGAAGCTATATACTGTCTTAGCGCAGAGGAAATGCCTGACGAGTTTAAAGAAGGGTTCATCATAAAAATATTTAAAATCAAGAACGACTGCGCAAATAATCTAGGCATTACGGTTCTCATTCCTGTATCACGATTGTATGATATGCTTAAAACTATAATTGAGAGAAAAATCGAGGAAATAGAAGAGCAGAGTGACTTTCGGGCAGGAAGGCCTTTTATCAATAATATCTGCTGCATTAGACAGGTTACTGATAAGAGAATGCACTTAATTTGGAGACACACATGAGAAAAACCAGAATATTCCTACACATCATGCACACACCATTAGAAATTCGTATTGAGATAGTATTTGTCGTGGTAAAGTTGGGAAGTTATTGTCACAGAAACTTAGTTTCCAGAGGACTGAGACAATGATGCCATTTACAGCCTACCTGCTTTAAAATATTTTTAAACGAAGCACTGAAAAATTGGGAAAGAAAGTGCAAAACATCGGAATTACAAAGATTGAATACTTGTTTGTCGGAGGCATGGGAAGGTATCTTGTTCTGGATGGTGGATATGTAGTAAGGTGTAGCCCTTGATGTACATATTTACGGACAATCATTTCCTTTAAAGGTGGAAGCAACGAGGAACTCAAGCACAGAACCGTAAATGGAGAGATGGCAATTAAGCAGTTACACTCTATTATCTGCGTTAAAACGACCTCAAAATATTTGAAAAGAAAGATATAAGAGACTATAGTTGAGAGCATTTCTGTGCATGGTGCTAAACCGTGGGCAGGTCCAGGGTGAATTAGAAGAAATTAAAGGCAATGAAAACGGAGTTTTGGTAACGAAGTTGTGAACTAACAAGGAAAGACAGAATAAAAAATGAAATACTACGAGAACACATGAGAGAAACGTTATTGTAGACACAACTGAAAATAGACGTCTAACATGGCATGGACGTCTTAGAAGAATGCCAGAGGAAAGATAGCCCTCTGAAACAAGGGACTGGAGTTCTCCACGACGCTTCTACGTTGGGACGATGGAGTGAGGCGTGGGATACAGGATATGGCAACGCATAAAGAGGACTGGAAAGACGGAAGACGATGGAGACTTGCAGAAATGAGAAGAAGAGAAAAGGCATGTAAGAACGGAAATGCCCAGCCTTACAATCACTCATTTTCCTTGTAGTGAAAAACATTTCGGACACACTACTGGTCAGAATCGACACGAAATAGATTTAGTTGGTGGCAAAAAGGGTGTCAATAAAACAACCCCTTCCCTTTGGGCAAGCATTTACACTCATTTCGCCTTCGAAAACGGCAGTTTTCAGTGCGGTGTGCAACACATTTGACGCTGTTGACACTCACTGGATGATTCAACCGTACTGTAAGGATATTGTGGCCATAACGTAATTTAATGTGGTCTGACCCATTTACCGTGTAACGCGATTGCAATTGTTGGTCTGGTATACACACTGAAAGCGCTAGGAAATGTTCAATACTATTCGAAGAAATCTGAACGTGCTACAAAGCCCCAAATGCTTTTATGCTTTATCCACCCTCCCGTTTCATTCCCTCCTATGGGGTGATCACGCCAATTAAATAGTAAAGGGCACCTCTAAGAGCTACCTCAGTTCGGTAACACACTCGCTGCCACCCGCTCACCTTTATAGGGAACTTCAAAAATAGGAATAGCCATTGACAAACTCCTCGGCGTCTGTGTGACAGGCAACCATTTCTGTAGGCCTGATCAGCGTGGCGCAATGTTGCTCAGCTAGCGCGTGCTGGCTGCATGAAGAGTAATGGGTGTAGAAAGGGATGCCTGTGATATCGGCGCCTCCGTGCAGGAACATTCTTTAAGTGCCCAGAAAAAAAGTACGTGTGCCACAGTGTGTGTTGCCATACTGGGGTGTCATAGACTTACCCTCTACAGATTCATTTACATACATATCGATGTTCCACTCCACTGTGATCTCACCACAACAGGGCACGAAATAGGAGCTCTCGAAATGCAGCAAGACCCTTTGCTGCGTCTGGTCAGAACGAAGCTTCCATCGCACTTCACTAATTCCCACGACATCTCACTTATACCCACCCAGTCCCCTCTCCAAGTACTCTAACCTCCTTACACAGACGAAGGATCTCATACTCCACACTTCTTCTTGTAGTGTGCCAGTTTTTTTTTCTTGATGTCGATATTTTTCTCCCCACTCGTAGACCCAAATAGGAAACCATTTTACTGCCAGAATATTTCACCCAAGAGGGCAGCATCATCACTGATCCATGCAGGAGAGCTCCATGCCCCCAATCGAAAATAACATTTGCATTTTCCTACTGGTTTCAGATGCTCCCAGTACCAGAGAAGCAAGGCCGTTTTGGTTGATGTTAAGTGGCCAGGCCAGTCATTCATCTAGCCTGTTGTCTCTGCAGCTACTGAAAAGGCTGCTACCCCTCTTCAAGCACCGCAGTTGTGCCCTTTTTCTCCATAACTACTCTTCCGTTATGGTGGCACCCAAGGTACGGCAATCTGTATTGGTAAAGCACACAGGCCACCTCTCCTTTATGAGGTGCATGGCTCAGGGCCAGGGAGGGAGGTGGCAGTGCAGTACATAGTACCTTAGTAACTTCCACATCTTCGAAAGGGAAACAGGAAATATGGAAACATACTTACGTAACAGAATGGTATCCTAATTTACAACAGCACACTGAAGTACCAAAGTCCCCATCAGAATACACAAGTATTATGTTCCTTGCCTGTCAGAGGCATGGCAAACTACTCATGAACCTGAGACAGTTAGGTTACAACGACCAAACGCTTGAAGAGACACAGCGTTTATACCGCAGAAATCTACTTTCTAGAGCTGTTCAGTAAGTATCCGACTGTTATTTACAGACTCAGTATTAATTGAAATACAATTGTTTCACATCCGTCATCTTCAAAGTCTTTCCCTTCAGCTTATACATACCTCTCCCGAAGCTGTGCCGCTGCTGGAAGCATCGCCGGAAATCCTCTTTCGATATTGTGCCGAGTTGCTCCGTTGAACCCTATATAACTTACTCCCTGTTTTGAGGTTTGCTTTCATTCAGAAGTCTTTTCCAATTCAGGGAATAGCCAAAAGTCACTCTGTGCTAGACAAGGGAAACAGGGAGATTGACAAACCATAGCCGTGTTCCGTTTGGCCAAAAACCACTATAATAATTGAGAACGCTGAACGGGTGCTTCGTCGTGGTGAAGGAGCTAACTGCCCGCTGTCCACAAGTCAGGCCGTTTGTTTCTTGTGCTTCACGAAGGCGATGAAGACTATCTTGGTAGTACTTCCTATTGACATTAGTATCTTTTGGGGCGCCACTGGAATCAAAAAAGTCGGTCAGCATGACCTTGACATTGCTGCAGACATTCCTCAGTTTTTATGGGTCTCAGGGATGACAGCTGTTTCCATACTGGTGCCTCGCTCTCATCACCAGTGATCACTGGGCTAAAAAAGCTGGGATTACGATTCGCAGTAAACAGCATGGTCGATCTCCGAACTAAGTTTCTTAATGCTCAGTTGTTAGCAACTTCGCCGGCCGAAGTGGCCGTGCGGCTAAAGGCGCTGCAGTCTGGAACCGCAAGACCGCTACGGTCGCAGGTTCGAATCCTGCCTCGGCCATGGATGTTTCTGCTGTCCTTAGGTTAGTTCGGTTTAACTAGTTCTAAGTTCTAGGGGACTAATGACCTCAGCAGTTGAGTCCCATAGTGCTCAGAGCCATTTTTGTTAGCAACTTCGGCGCAAATATTGATGAGATCTTCCGGGGGTTCAAACGTTCTGTTAAAATGGAATAAGTGGATTCAATACATTTTAACGTCCCTTGCAAGTTCTCTGGTCGTGATTCAACTATGCTGTATCACCAGGGCTCTAGTGTGATCAAATACAACCATTGGCGGATGTTGAGGGTCTACTTGAACATGCTTCACTCTTCACTGGCCGGCCCGAGTGGCCGAGCGGCTCTAGGCGCTACAGTCTGGAGCCGCGCGACCGCTACGGTCGCAGGTTCGAATCCTGCCTCGGGCATGGATGAGTGTAATGTCCTTAGGTTAGTTAGGTTTAAGTAGTTCTAAGTTCTAGGGGACTGATGACCTCAGATGTTAAGTCCCATAGTGCTCACAGCCATTTTGAACTCTTCACTGACGGGAGGTCACCTTTGAAACGATTGTACCACACCTTTATCTTTGTAGTACCAATTTCCTACTCCCCAACCAACTGTCAAATTTTTCGGTTCTTTCAACTTCAGAATATCCAACCCGAAAACAACATTTGATGAAATAATGTTGTTCCACTTTTTCTGTCATTTTGCCCACAACACAAAATCCGACGACTAATACTTAGAAGACCTCACTTGTCAACAGCTAGCCGGCGACTGATTGTTTCTGCAGTCGAGAAAAAAGTCAGGCATGCTTCCTGCGTATGCCTACAAACATATAGAGCGCGTTCGCCCTGATACTATTGTTGTTTTCAATAATAAATAATGAGGTCGAATATATTTTGAACAGCCCTCGTACTAAGCCCAACAAACTGAACCAAGTAAGGTGTGTAGGTATATATTACAGCCCAACCTGTTGCGACCGGAAAGACAATAACGTCCTTATTACAGCATGCATTAAGGCCTTTAAGCATTCCTCCCGAGCTTTACAAGGGAATAGAATGGTAAGAAAAACTTGCAGGTACGTCAGTGGAAGTTACACTCTTCCATGTATTTGAATGTAATTAATCTTTATTTGACGTTGAGGTGTAACTCCAATATAGAACGAAATTTTCACTCTGCAGAACGGGCACTCCTGGAAGAAAGGATGTTTCGCAGGAGAGCTTCTGTGGCGTTTGGAAGGTAGGAGACGGGGTACTGGGGGAAGTAAATCTGTGAGGACAGGTCATCATTGTGAGGTAATGGGCGAGTTGCGGCGCCCTGATAATATTCTATGTTCAGAGTTGGGGCGGGCGCGTAGGACGCTCGTCAAAGCCGCGGCTCATTAGCAACTTCCTGGTGCTGCACGATAGCTGGTCCACGTGGTTTGCTAGCCAACTGCGTGGCTGGGAATTCCTTGGTGACGCTGTGTTCATGACATAAATCTGTACGCCGGGAGTGCGGACTTTGTGAAACCTTAATGGCAGACATTTCACAGTTCATGTAGAAATTAATAGTAGACACAGGAATCATGATACCTCAAAAAGTAATGTACACTACTGGCCATTAAAATTGCTGCACCTCGAAGATGACGTGCTACAGACGAGAAATTTAACCGTCAGGAAGAAGGTGCTGTGATATGCAAATGACTAGCTTTTCAGAGCATTCACACAAGGTTGGTGCCGGTGGCGACACCTACAACGTGGTGACATGTGGAAAGTTTCCAACCGATTTCTCATACAGAAACAGCACTTGACCGGCGTTGCCTGGTGAAACGTTGTTGTGATGCCTCGTGTAAGGAGGAGAAATGCGTACCATCACGTTTCCGACTTTGATAAAGGTCGGATTGTAGCCTATCGCCATTGCGGTTTATCGTATCGCGACATTGCTGCTCGCGTTGGTATAGATCCAATGACTGTTTGCAGAATATGGAATCGGTGGGTTCAGGGGGGAATACGGAACGTCGTGCTGGGTCCCAACGGCCTCGTATCACTAGCAGTCGACATGACAGGCATCTTATCCGCATGGCTGTAACGGATCGTGCAGCCACGTCTCGATCCCCGACTCAACAAATGGGGACGTTTGCAAGACAACAACCATCTGCACGGACAGTTCGACGACGTTTGCAGCAGCATGGACTACCATCTCGGAGACCACGGCTGCGGTTACCCGTGACGCTGCATCACAGACAGGAGCGCCTGCGATGGTGTACTGAACGACGTACCTGGGTGCACGAATGGCAAAACACCTTTTTTTCGGATGAATCCACGTTCTGTTTACAGCATCATGATGTACGCATACGTGTTTGGCGACATCGCGGTGAATTTACATTGGAAGCGTGTATTCGTCATCGCCATACTGGCGTATCACCTGGCGTGATGGTATGGGGTGCCATTGGTTACACGACTCGGTAACCTCTTGTTTGCATTGGCGGCACTTTGAACAGTGGACGTTATATTTCAGATGTGTTACGATACGTGGCTCTACCCTTCATTCGATCCCTTCGAAACCCTACATTTCAGCAGGATAATGCACGACAGCATGTTGCAGGTCCTGTGCGGACCTTTCTGGATACAGAAAATGTTCGACTGCTACTCTGGCCGGCACATTCTCCAGATCTCTCACCAATTGAAAACGTCTGGTCAATGGTGGCCGAGGAACTGGCTCTTCACAATATGCCAATCACTACTCTTCATGAACTGTGGTATCGTGTTGAAGCTGCATGGGCAGCAGTACCTATACACGCTATCCAAGCTCTGTTTGACTCACTGCCCAGGCGTATCAAGGCCGTTATTACGGCCAGAGGTGGTAGTTCTGGGTACTGATTTCTCAGGATCTGTGCACCCAAACTGCTTGAAAATGTAATCGCATGTCAGTTCTAGTGTAATATATTTGTCCAATGAATACCCGCCTATCATCTGCATTTATTCTTGGTGTACCAAAGTTAATGGCCAGTAGTGGATAATATCATTATTTGCACGTCGATTCAGATGGTGTAATCGGATTTTCCATACCTTTATTAGCTTAAAGTTTAATATCGGACTTAAATTGTACGAGTAAAACCCAGTAACGAATTTCCAAAATCTAAACGGTTCATCCGATTTTGTCGATCGACGTGTCTTTAGAAAGCTAATAGTATTAACCTAAATTGGTATGAATTATAGGCATGTAACTTGAATAGTCGAAGTGGCCGAATACTATCGACCGCGACAGTACTCCACGAAATAAACGGTAGCCGCATGCTTTGTTTATATTTTGTTTATATCCAACTTTTTTGTTTACGTCCGATGTTTATATCTTTGTTTATATCCAATATGTCCTAGTCATCAATAAATTGGTTAAATGTTAACTGTGTTTTAGAAGGCACTGAGACATTAGCCTACTGGCCTACCTTTTGTAGCTATTCCTTTGATATGCGTTTATTTATTTTGTTTATGTATTTAATACGAGGTGCATTCAAGTTCTAAGGCCTCCGATTTTTTTCTAATTAACTACTCACCCGAAATCGATGAAACTGGCGTTACGCCTCGACGTAATCGCCCTGCAGACGTACACATTTTTCACAACGCTGACGCCATGTTTCCATGGCAGCGGCGAAGGCTTCTCTGAAGCAACAGCAGCACGGCTGGTGAATGTGCGGCCACGGAGAGTGTCTTTCATTGTTGGAAAAAGCCAAAAGTCACTAGGAGCCAGGTCAGGTGAGTAGGGAGCATGAGGAATCACTTAAAAGTTGTTATCACGAAGAAACTGTTGCGTAACGTTAGCTCGATGTGCGGGTGCGTTGTCTTGGCGAAACAGCACACGTGCAGCCCTTCCCGGGCGTTTTTGTTGCAGTGCAGGAAGGAATTTGTTCTTCAAAACATTTTCGTAGGATGCACCTGTTACCGTACTGCCCTTTGGAACGCAATGGGTAAGGATTACGCCCTCGCTGTCCCAGAACATGGACACCATCATTCTTTCAGCACTGGCGGTTACCCGAAATTTTTTTGGTGGCGGCGAATCTGTGTGCTTCCATTGAGCTGACTGGCGCTTTCTTTCTGCATTGAAAAATGGCATCCACGTCTCATTCGTTGTCACAACCGACGAAAAGAAAGTCCCATTCATGCTGTCGTTGCTCGTCAACATTGCTTGGCAACATGCCACACGGGCAGCCTTGTGGTCGTCCATCAGCATTCGTGGCACCCACCTGGATGACACTTTTCGCAATTTCAGGTCGTCATGCAGGACTGTGTGCACAGAACCCACAGAAATGCCAACTCTGGAGGCGATCTGTTCAACAGTCATTCGGTGATCCCCCAAAACAATTCTCTCCAGTTTCTTTAACATGTCGTCAGACCGGCGTGTGCGAGCCCGAGGTTGTTTCGGTTTGTTGTCACACGATGTTCTGCCTTCATTAAACTGTCACACCGACGAACGCACTTTCGACACATCCATAAGACCATCACCACATGTCTCCTTCAACTGTCGATGAATTTCAATTGGTTTAACACCACACAAATTCAGAAAACGAATAATTGCACGCTGTTCAAGTAAGGAAAACGTCGCCATTTTATTTAAAACAGTTCTCATTCTCGCCGCTGGCGGTAAAATTCCATCTGCCGTACGGTGCTGCCATCTCTGGGTCGTATTGACAATGAACGCGGCCTCATTTTAAAACAATGCGCATGTTTCTATCACTTTCCAGTCCGGAGAAAAAAAATCGGAGGCCTTAGAACTTGAATGTACCTCGTAATGCGTGTTCGTGTTTATGGTCCAGCCACAGGAATATTTATTTAATTTCAAGTTATTTAATCGTATATCCAGTATTTCGAATGTGTTTCATTATGTTTTTGAGTGTGCGTGGCTTGGAGACAGACTAGGAGGGCTCTAGCCAATCACAGCGATCGTTTCTAAAAGGACACGTGCTGGAATACGGGAGGTGCTGGACGAGAGAGTGCTGGACAGGATGGCGCGACAGATGGACAGTCGCGGGAAAGACTTGGGCAGTGGAACAGTTTGCGTGTGGGCACAGGAGGCAGAAATATTTCGTAGTGCTGACTTGGGCACTTGTGAGATATCCGTGGCTTCTGCAGTGAAGACATAGTATGCGTTTAGAAGAGAATATCTTGTTAGCTATGTTGTTGCTAATAACTAACTACGTGAAGTAGATATCTATTGTTTCCCGGTTATGCAACTTGTATTAATTTAATTGCTGGTCCATCGACACCAGTCAGTGTTTTCCAGTAATAAAGGGCATTCTTAAAGGTACTTCCCCTATCGTACTCATCATTTAAAGTAGTTAAAATAGTATAGTCGTTAAAATAGTACCTGAAGAATTTATTTAACTGCAATCTTTGATTTATGAATTTCTATATAACATTCAAAATGAACCTTCGACCATTAGATTCAAGTCTATATTCATATTTTATACTGTAGAGTCAGCAGTGTTTGGCTTGTAATGCGGCAACTACGTATCCCACTCCGTAGACAACGAAACCTGCCAAAACTTTTAATATTTCAGCTCTGAGTCTGAGGGTACGTAGTTGAGGGCCAACACCTCATTTTTCTATTTGAAAGCTTGGGTAGCTTCTAAAAACCCTGCCACAACAATGGTCAAAATTTAATAATGATTGTGGTGTTGCTCACGCTGCTAAATTCTGCATTTTCGGGCAACAACAAAGTTATTATGTGGCAGGTGTCATTAGAGCACAGTTAATAAAGTCATTTCATGTAATAATGAATAAACTAGGCACTCATCTTTTCGTGTTTCCCACGCTGGTCTCGTTGTAAAATCATGGTTCAATCGTCGAAAATGTAGGTGGTGATGATTCCAAGCTCGGATGCAAAGAGTCCTAGGTTTTATTCTGCTATATTCAAAAGTTTTGTAGATGCGCTTCACAAACCATTCTTGAAGATTAAACCTTCCAAAGTTAGCACAATAGTGATGTAAAAAAGATAATCAGCACTCCGAATTTAAGTTACACTTACTTTTAATTGCTTTTGTTGCAATATCACGTGACACACAAACATCACTTCACAATACAAAACATACTTGAAAACATCTTCCTCACAGTCACTGTTAAAGTTCACATTTTATAAGCTTACTACAATATGTGTATTTCCAACATGACATCCAAGACTTGACTTTTCCAAGGTTCGACTATCTAACAACTAATAATCGCTTACGCGCCCAAAAATCAGAGTTACAAGTACGTCAAAGATCATAGTGACAAGAGAAAGAATACACATAAGAATAATATCATTGCAATATAAACATATCGAATTATCACAAATGAAATCAAATCTGAATGTTGTCTCAGAAATATGTTAAGTAGTTAACAGAAACACAGTAGAATATCGCTGGTATCGAGAGGTTGAGTTGAGGTGCCGTAACGGTTACGTAATTCAAGTACCATTAGAAGCCCAGTCGGTACAGCACTTTCCCACGAAAGCAAAGGTCCCGAGTTCGAGACTTGGTCCGACACAGTTTTAATCTACCAGGAAATTTCTTATTCCAGCACCTTTGGAGAGCCTCTGCAATGCTGTTAGACTTTAGGGGAAATACCAAGTGAGCTGATGCGTGAATGGGAATTTGGACTGAGGAGGGAGGCGTGCAAGGGTAGTCCATGCATTTAAGCAAAACCACTGTGCAAGAGCTACGTAGTGGCTAATAATCTGTGTGGTGAGGAAGAGACCTGGGTTCGAATCCCAGGCTCGGAAAATATTTTCAAACGTTTCTTCAGTCTGCATGTGTACATCCCACTCCGTTTGAGATTTAAGAAAGTCTCTGGAATCATATAATTTCATTTGATTAAAGTTTTTGTTTGTTAGCTGGTTCACTCCAGCTACACACTGAAATATTCACGCCACAATACTATAGTCCGCCACTAGATCAGTTAAAAAAATGTCGCAGCCCATCTTAAACTTGTTAATGGACTTGCGCCAGTTTCTATTGGTTCATCCAGCAGCACGCTACGGTACTGTGGCTTTTCTGTAGGCAAACAAAAGATCAATTACTTTGATTAACTGTTTTGAGGTGATAATTCAGAATTTATTGCTCCGGCTTCTCTATGTTGACTACTGTTGAGGGGACCATCAACCAGTACGAGACCCAAAAAAAGAATGTGTCACTCTACCATCACACCTCCCCCCCTCCTCCAGTCTGTTATATTCGTGGAATGTACTTGCGGCGTTACGTCTCTTTATGCGGTGCTACAATGAAATCGGAATGGCATAAAATGCCTCACAGGCGCAGCGGATTCAAACGCTGCTCGCCCCTGTGTCCTCAAAGAACCATAGACGCTTTCGAGCCGTCTGCGCAGTAAGGCGCGTGGAGCCCTTCCGAAATCAAATTAGACGCTCTCATAGCTGTTCCCCGTGGTGGGGGGATTTATTTCCGTCACAGCTCGCGTTTTGGCGTTCCGCTCCCAGCTGTGGCGACTGAAGCACCCTCCCCCACGCTCCGCCGCTTTCCTCTGGCAAGTGAGGCGGAACAGCGGCAGCTCTCAAGCCGATTATTAAAACCCGGCACACACCTCCCCACGCCATCCGCTCCCTCCCACCGTGCTCTAAATACCTTATTAGAATTTCATACGCGTTTCTTCTCCTTCTGCCGCAGTTCCCCGCCCGCTGCGAAAGGAACTGCCGTCGACAGCCAAAGATCGCCCACCACAGACACCTCTGCATCTGCATTCCCATTGCTACCTACTTATTTTCGAGTTCCGTGAATCATAATTCGACCTCTCGCTATACGAGGTTTGTCCGGAAAAGGCCGGCCGGTGTAGCCGTGCGGTTAAAGGCGCTTCAGTCTGGAACCGCGTGACCGCTACGGTCGCATGTTCGAATCCTGCCTCGGGCATGGATGTGTGTGATGTTCTTAGGTTAGTTAGGTTTAAGTAGTTCTAAGTTCTTGGGGACTTATGACCACAGATGTTGAGTCCCATAGTGCTCAGAGCCATTTTTTTGTCCGGAAAATACGTATAAAAGTTGAATAATGTCTTCATGTTACAGGTTGCAGTCACCGCCAGGTGGGACTACTGCTGTAATCAATCCCGTCAACGCTCAGTTCGAGTCAGAGCACTTTGCGTGAAGGTGGGAGTGTGCGGCAGCTTGTTGACAGTGCCCTATTTCACCTGCTCAAAAATGGTTCAAATGGCTCTGAGCACTATTGGACTCAACTGCTGAGGTCATTAGTCCCCTAGAACTTAGAACTAGTTAAACCTAACTAACCTAAGGACATCACAAACATCCATGCCTGAGGCAGGATTCGAACCTGCGACCGTAGCGGTCTTGCGGTTCCAGACTGCAGCGCCTTTAACCGCACGGCCACTTCGGCCGGCTATTTCACCTGCCGTCGGCATGGAGCTCTCTCTGATTGAGGAACAGCGCGTCAACATCAAGTTTCTTGCAAAGCTAGGCAAGAACGGCCGTGAGTTTTTTGAGTGTTTGAAACAGGTTTACGGAGACAATTCTCTGAAGGAACCAACCGTGAACAAGTGATTAAAAAGGTTCCGGGATGGCCGAGAAGAAGTGAACGATGACCCTCGCCCAGGACGCCCGTCGACATCGAGTTCCGATGCAAATTTTGGACGAATTAGGGATTGTGTTCTTAAAGACCGTAGATTGACAGTCAGAATGATTGCTGACGAGGTGTCAATCCCCAAAGTAATCGTTCACGAAATCCTAACACAAAAACTTGAAATGAAGAAATTGTGTG
The DNA here is from genome assembly GCF_021461395.2 of Schistocerca americana. NCBI lineage: Eukaryota > Metazoa > Arthropoda > Insecta > Orthoptera > Acrididae > Schistocerca > Schistocerca americana. Next base: position 93,433,420 of record NC_060127.1, on the reverse strand, counting down.
CGAAAATCGTACCGAAACTCTTGACGCCAGAACAGAAAGCAAAGAGCGTTGAATGCTGTGAGGATTGGTTGGAAGCAGAGGAAGGAGGGGACTTTCTCAACCGAGTCTTCACTGGAGACGAGTCCTGGTTTTACGAATTCGATGTGGGGCTCAAATCTCAAAGCAAGGAATGGAAACTGGCAGGAGAACTGAGAACAAAAAAGTCGCGAAAATCAAGGCCCAATGTGAAGACAATGTTGATTGTTTTCTTTGATTCTAGGGGCATTGTTCACAAGGAATTTGTCCCTCCCGGACAGAGAGTGAACGGAAATTTTTACGTTGAAGTTCTGACACGTCTCAGAGCTCGTGTGGCCCGAGTTCGACCGGAGTTGGCAAAAGGGGGCAGGTGGATCCTTCATCACGACAATGCGCCCGCTAACACGTCGCTCGTTGTGCGCGAGTTTTTGGCCCGAAGCTCAATCACCGTGACAGACCACCCACCTTATTCACCCGATTTAGCCCCGTGTGACTTCTTCATGTTCCCGAAATGCAAAGTCGTGCTTCGGGGGCGGCACTTGGGAGATGTGGAAGCCATCAAGGCGGAAACGACACGGCAGCTGAACAACATAACTGAAGACTATCAGCAATGTTATCAACAGTGGAAACAGTGTCGGCAGAAGTGTATCGCGTCTCAGGGCGAGTACTTTGAAGGAGACCATATTGTAATACCTGAATAATTGTAAAATAAAGTTATTATTCAACTTTTATACGTATTTTCCGGACAAACCTCGTATGTTTCGAGCCAGTTCCGAAATTACACATGGTACACAATATAAATTTGGCCCAGGAAATGTTTCACCTACGTTCAGACAGGCAAACCGTCTTAAATTAACGACAAGGATGATGAAGCGATCTGGGTTTCCCGTCTCAAGGTGCGTGACATATTTTGTTCCCTCCCTGGAGGCACCACCTTATCGTAGCACTGCCCGTGCGGGTGGGAGAGTTTGCGTGTTCCTGTGATGCTGAGAGCTATACCGGTGGTAGCGTAGCTACTGGCAGGTTCAACCTAGCCGGTCAGGTCTCAGCAGAGGAGTCAGACGAAGTGTGCCTCACAACGACCTACCGTCCTTTCCTCCCTTTCCCTTCCAGTCCCTTCCCTTTCCTTCTTCCCTTCGGTCAGTATCTTCATCGGTGTAGGAGGCGGGTAATATCGATAGGTAAACACTCACGACTTCTGTACCGACGAAGCAAGGCACCTGTGATGTGCCTTAAGGGCGTATGTCAGGATACATCCAGTGGCATATGGCCATTCACTGCATCCCCTGCCTCTTGCCAGTCGTATCGGCCCTACGATCCACTGCCAACCAGAGGCGGAGGACGAGAGAGTGGATCTGCATCTGCGCAACTGCTTGTCCACTTTAAACACCTTCACGCGCAGATGACTCCGGCAAAGTTTCAATGGAATATGAGCATTGAAAGTCCTGCGGCGATGGAGTACTGATGGTGAGGCAAGGGTTTGGTGTACCTGAACCTTAGTTGGTGCTCTGCACGTTAGGCGGTCAGACGGTGATGGTCGTTCTGATACTCGTGAGAGACGGGAGGACTGGTTCGGCAGATCGTCAGACGACAAAGCAGCCCTATTTAGGATCGCTCTGCTTTCCCTAATCCAGGGAGGGGTCTAGAAAAGGTGGCCTAAACATAGCCCGTCTCAACCCTGCACAAGTGGCAAACTGCGGTCACATGTTCACTAACATATGCGGTCAAAAAAATAATAAAATAAACAGTTACCTTAAATATCTAATGATTGGAGTCTGGAACGTCCGTACTTTACAGGATAACGACCATAATCAGTGCCCAGAGAGAAAGACAGGACTTATCGCAAGGGAATTGGCTAGATATAACATCGACATTACCGCCATAAGTGAAACACATCTTAGTGACTCTGGACAGTTATGTGAACCTCTCGGAGGTTATACCTACTACTGGAGTGGAAAGTCATTCACTGAAAGGGCGGAAAGTGGGGTAGGCTTTGCCATACGCAAGAAATTGGTATCAGTGACAGAATAATAACACTCAGACTTCACCTGGCATCCAAGAAATATCTTCACTTGATCAATGTATACGCACCTACATTGCCATCTCCGGATGAAGAGAAGAACAAGTTGTACCAAGACCTCCGACATGTCCTTAGGGATATTCCTTCCACAGATAAACTTCTGTTACTTGGTGATTTTAATGCTCGTGTTGGGAATGATTTCACTGCTTGGAATGGAGTCCTCGGTCGCCATGGGATTGTAAAATGCAACTCGAATGGTTTGGATCTTCTAACTCTATGTGCCGAGTTTGAACTCTGTCTGACAAATACATATTTTCGTCTGCCTGAAAAATATAAAACGACATGGATGCATCCGCGATCTAAACACTGTCACCTTCTGGATTATGTGACAGTACGGAAAAGAGATCTTGGTGACGTACTGGTCACACGTGCAATGAGAGGCGCTCAGGGATGGACAGACCATCGACTCGTGAGGTCCAAATTAAAGATAACTTTGAAGGCACCACGCCGAGCTTCACACAAAATACCAACAAAATTGTCCTGCAAAATCTTGGCCAATGGTCAGACTATGAGAGCAAAACTGGATGAAAAATTTGGTGTCGATGGCCTTTTGATATCTGAATCTGCCCCTGTAGATGAACAGTGGAGTGCATACGCTAGCAGGCTGCGTGTCTGTGCTTCAGAAGTCTTGGGAAAGCCTCAGAAGAAGCACCAGGACTGGTTTGACGACTCAGATCCAGAGATCAGAAAGCTAATTAATGATTTCAGAACCTCTCTTCGCACCCCTGATGATAACAAGCGTAGAGCAGCGCATTACAATCTGAAAGTGAAGATACGTGTTCTCAAAGACAGTTGGTGGGCAAATAAAGCAAATGAAATACAGTTATATGCCGACACACACCAAACGGGCAGATTCTTTGAGTCCCTGAAAATTATCTTTGGTCCAAGAGTTGGGAAGATAGCACCAGTCTATAACAAAGATAAAAGTTCTCGGCTGACGCAACAGAGTGACATCCTGTCTCGGTGGGCGGAACATTTTAACGACGTTCTTAATCCCGACCATCAGACAACCGATATTCCATACATAGAAGCACTTGAAGACCTGCCAGTTGAGGAACAACTTGCGGATGCCCCTTCCTACGATGAATTCATTTCAGCACTGGCTAAGCTGAAAAATGACAAAACAGCAAGATAACTTGCCATCAGAGCTATATAAATATGGGGGGCCAAACATGAAGAAACCATTGTTTGCTCTGAAGGATTTGGGAGTATGAAATGATTCCTCAAGACTGGAAAGATGCTTGTATTTCCAAGATCTATAAAGGCAAGGGTCACATATCAGACTGCAGCTCCCACAGGGGCATTTCTCTTCTCTCAGCAGCGGGAAAAGTTCTTGCCCACATAATTAACACTTTGCAGAAAAACTACTACCAGAGACCCAGTGTGGCTTTCGCCCAATCAGAGGCACAGTGGATGCCATATTTGTTGTCAAACAAATTCAAGAGAAAAGCTTAGAGCAACATCGGCCTTTGTTCATGTGCTTTGTAGACCAGGAAAAAGCTTTTGATCGTGTCCCACGGGAAGCTCTCTGGATCATACTAAAGAAAACTGCGTGCCCTGACAAAATTGTCAGTTTGATTCGGCAGTTTCATGAAAACATGATGGCAAAAATCCGCCATGAGGACAAGCCCTCAGAACAGTTTCCCGTGACATGTGGTGTAAAACAAGGCTGTGTTCTGGCTCCCACACTCTTCTCACTTTACTTCGCAGCTGTTATGAGAGACGCGACCAAAGCCGTAGTAATCAAATTAGTCTCGACACAAGGACAGACAAAAGTGTCTACAACATCTCTCGCCTCAGAAAAAAAAGTCGCGTAACCAAACTATCCATCTTAGAGATTCTCTACGCGAATGATGTATGCATGATGGCTAATTCTTGCGAAACTCTTCAGACTTACATAAATCTGCTAAATGCCTCCTGCAGAAGATTTGGCTTAGCCATTAGCATCATTAAGACGCAAGTTCTCAAACAGCCACTTAGAGGTCTTAATGCAGATGACTCCAGTATTGAGATAAATAACAAACCCTTGCAAAATGTGTCAAATTTCAAATACCTGGGAAGCCAAATTAGAAGTGACAACAGCCTGACAACGGAAATCGCAGCGCGTATTGCCAGCGCAGCCTCAGGCTTCGGTAAGCTTAATGACCGAGTATGGAAATCACATGATCTCAAACTACAAACAAAAATTGCAGTCTACAAAGCAGTAGTATTATCCACCTTACTCTATGCCTCGGAAACCTGGTGCTGTTACAAAGCTGACATTAAGAAGCTAGATAAATTTCATCTTCGATGTCCGAGATCAATTCTGCGCAGCAAATGGGAAGACCGTGTCCCAAACACGGAGATTTTGCGCCGCGTGAAACTGGCTGGTATTGAAGCTTTAATAATGAAACATCAACTGAGATGGAGTGGTCACATAGTACGCATGGATGACAGTAGGCTACCTAAAGCGGTGTTCTACTCGCAGCTCTCGTGCGGGAAGAGGAGGAAAGGTGGTCAACACCTGCGATATAAAGACACCATTAAACCCCACGTCGCAGCCTGTGGCATTCCAAGCAACCTTTGGGAGGAGCTAGCATTGCGCCGATCGGAGTGGCGATCAACTGTACATAAGAGCATCGAACAATTCGAGCAAAAGCGTCTAAGGAATCTGGATGCTAAAAGAGAGCTCCGAAAATCTCAGCTCAAGCCTGTCTACACGTATACTTACAACTCTGCTGGTCATCTTCACTGTGCTTCATGCAACAGGATATTTAAAGCGAAATTCGGATTCGCGAGCCACATCCGAGCCTACCACAACAAGGACAGAGAAGACTTACGGAGTCGCTGTCGCCGGACACGGCGAGGAGGACATCATCATCAGTACGACACACACACACACACACACACACACACACACACACACACACACACACACACTTACTGGTCATACCGGACTCGAGAGTCCATTACCGCAGCAACGTACGAGGGCTATCCACAAAGTACATTACGTTTTGGAATTAAAAATAAATAAAGTATTGGAAATTTTTTTATTATATACAGATGAAAGCCACACTTAAATACTACTTTTCTACATAGTTGCCATTTAAATTAAGGTACTTATCGTAGCGATGGACGAGCTTGGAAATTCCTTCGTCGTAAAATTCGGCTGCCTGCGCCTTCAACCACGTGGTTACCTCTTCTTTTGGGACAGAAAAGGTGTGATTTTTGTGGATTTCCTGGAAAGAGCACTACAATAAACTCTCAAAGGTATTGCCAAACTCTGCACAACCTCAGAAGAGCAATACAAAACAAGCGCAGGGGAAAGTTGGGCTCAAAGATCTTGCTGATTCACGACAACGCCCGGGCCCACACGGCAAATGCCACTCGTGAAGTTCTCGAATTTTTAAAGTGGGAGTTGTTTCCTCATCCGCCGTACAGTCCCGATCTGGCACGGAGCGACTTCCACTTATTCCCAGCAATGAAGAAGTGGTTGGCTATGCAGCGTTTTGATGACGACGCACAGCTTCAAGAAGAGGTAACCACGTTGTTGAAGGCGCAGGCGGCCGAATTTTACGACGAAGGAATGTCCAAGCTCGTCCATCGCTACGATAAGTGCCTTAATGTGAATGGCAACTATGTAGAAAAATAGTGTTGAAGTGTGGCTTTCATCTGTATATAATAAAAAAATTTCCAATACTTTATTTATATTTAATTCCAAAACGTAATGTACTTTGTGGATAGCCCTCGTATTTTCGCCATTTGTTCCTGTCTTGGGCTATTTCCTTCCATTCACCTTCAATAGCTAGGCTCCTCAAATCAGCCTTCACATTGTCCTCCCATCTACGCCTCGGACTCCCCACAGGAATTTTTCCCTATAAGTGCCCTACCAGTACTCTGCGCGCTGCCCTGCCCTCATCCATTCGAGCTACGTGACCCGCCCAAGTCAGCCTACGTGATTTAATAATACTGATTATGTCAAGGCTTGAATAGAGTTCGTGAACCTCTTCGTTATGCAGTATTTCGCCAGTCTCCGCTAATGTCATCCCGTTTTGCTCCGAAAATTTTCCTTAAAATTTTGTTTTCAAATACTCGGAAGGGCTTTTCATTTTGCGCAGTGGGAGACCAAGTCCCACACCCATACACCATAACTGGTACAATAACAGTTTTGTATATTCTAATCTTTAAATTCCTAGGCAATATACGTGATGAAAGTAATCTATTCAGTGAGAAGTAGCACGCATTTCCCGCCCGTAATCCCTTCTTCAGTTCTGATTCAATCTCATTCCTCGAAGTGATGTCCACGCCTGGTACGACAGGCAATCAAAAAGTAACATAACACATTTCTATCTGAAAATAGGTTGGTTTTACTCAGTATTCAAGACACTGTAGTATTCACCACTCTTTTGGCTAGAAAACTAAATTTTCCAACCCAATCTCCGTTCAGTGCAACCGCCTTACGCCAAATTATGGGGAGTTCCTGTATGCCCGCATGGTACCACTCTATCGGACGACGTCGGAGCGAATGTCTGGCTGTATCAAAAACCTCCCCGTCATATACGACTTCCCTCGGAGTGCATCCTACACTGGGTGATACAAATGGAAGTCTGAAGGATCAAGATCTGGGTTGTAGGGTGGCTGAAGTAAAACAGTCCAATGTAGATCTGTGACCTACTCTCAGGTGCGCAAACCTATATGAGACCCTGCGTTGCTACAGAGGAGGAGAAATTCGTTTGCATTTTTGTGACTACGAACACGCTGGAGCGGTTTCTTCACTTTCCTGAGGGATTTCTTTTGTTTTTTGTCATCAGTCTACTGACTGGTTTGATGCGGCCCGCCACGAATTCCTTTCCTGTGCTAACCTCTTCATTTCAGAGTAGCACTTGCAACCTACGTCCTCAATTATTTGCTTGACGTATTCCAATCTCTGTCTTCCTCTACAGTTTTTGCCCTCTACAGCTCCCTCTAGCACCATGGAAGTCATTCACTCACGTTTTAGCAGATGTCCTATCATCCTGTCCCTTCTCCTTATCAGTGTTTTCCACATATTCCTTTCCTCTCCGATTCTGCGTAGAGCCTCCTCATTCCTTACCTTATCAGACCACCTAATTTTCAACATTCGTCTATAGCACCACATCTCAAATGCTTCGATTCTTTTCTGTTCCGGTTTTCCCACAGTCCATGTTTCACTACCATACAATGCTGCACTCCAGACGTACATCCTCAGAAATTTCTTCCTCAAATTAAGGCCGGTATTTGATATTAGTAGACTTCTCTTGTCCAGAAATGCCTTTTTTGCCATAGCGAGTCTGCTTTTGATGTCCTCTTTGCTCCGTCCGTCATTGGTTATTTTACTGCCTAGGTAGCAGAATTCCTTAACTTCATTGACTTCGTGACCATCAATCCTGATGTTAAGTTTCTCGCTGTTCTCATTTCTACTATTTCTCATTACCTTCGTCTTTCTCCGATTTACTCTCAAACCATACTGTGCACTCATTAGACTGTTCATTCCGTTCAGAAGATCATTTAATTCTTCTTCACTTTCACTCAGGATAGCAATGTCATCAGCGAATCGTATCATCGATATCCTTTCACCTTGTATTTTAATTCCACTCCTGAACCTTTCTTTTATTTCCATCATTGCTTCCTCGATGTACAGATTGAAGAGTAGGGGTGAAAGGCTACAGCCTAGTCTTACACCCTTCTTAATACGAGCACTTCGTTCTTGATCGTCCACTCTTATTATTCCCTCTTGGTTGTTGTACATATTGTATATGACCCGTCTCTCCCTATAGCTTACCCCTACTTGTCTCAGAATCTCGAACAGCTTGCACCATTTTATATTGTCGAACGCTTTTTCCAGGTCGACGAATCCTATGAAAGTGTCTTGATTTTTCTTTAGCCTTGCTTCCATTATTAGCCGTAACGTCAGAATTGCCTCTCTCGTCCCTTTACTTTTCCTAAAGTCAAACTGATCGTCACCTAGCGCATTCTCAATTTTCTTTTCCATTCTTCTGTATATTATTCTTGTAAGCAGCTTCGATGCATGAGCTGTTAAGCTGATTGTGCGATAATTCTCGCACTTGTCAGCTCTTGCCGTCTTCGGAATTGTGTGGATGATGCTTTTCCGAAAGTCAGATGGTATATCGCCAGACTCATATATTCTACACACCAACGTGAATAGTCGTTTTGTTGGCACTTCCCCCAATGATTGTAGAAATTCTGATGGAATGTTATCTATCCCTTATGCCTTATTTGACCGTAAGTCCTCAAAAGCTCTTTTAAATTCCGATTCTAATACTGGATCCCCTATCTCTTCTAAATCGACTCCTGTTTCTTCTTCTATCACATCAGACAAATCTTCACCCTCATAGAGGCTTTCAATGTATTCTTTTCACCTATCTGCTCTCTCCTCTGCATTTAACAGTGGAATTCCTGTTGCACTCTTAATGTTACCACCGTTGCTTTTAATGTCACCAAAGGTTGTTTTGACTTTCCTGTATGCTGAGTCTGTCCTTCCGACAATCATATCTTTTTCGATGTCTTCACATTTTTCCTGCAGCCATTTCGTCTTAGCTTCCCTGCACTTCCTATTTATTTCATTCCTCAGCGACTTGTATTTCTGTATTCCTGATTTACCCGGAACATGTTTGTACTTCCTCCTTTCATCAATCAACTGAAGTATTTCTTCTGTTACCCATGGTTTCTTCGCAGCTACCATCTTTGTACCTATGTTTTCCTTCCCAACTTCTGTGATGGCCCTTTTTAGAGATGTCCACTCCTCTTCGACTGTAGTGCCTACTGCGCAATTCCTTGTTGCTGTATCTATAGCGTTAGAGAACTTCAAACGTATCTCGTCATTCCTTAGTACTTCCGTATCCCACTTTTTTGCGTATTGATTCTTCCTGACTAATGTCTTGAACTTCAGCCTACTCTTCATCACTACTATATTGTGATCTGAGTCTATATCTGCTCCTGGCTACGCCTTACAATCCAGTATCTGAATTCGGAATCTCTGTCTGACCATGATGTAGTCTAATTGAAATCTTCCCGTATCTCCCGTCCTTTTCCTAGTATACCTCCTCCTCTTGTGATTCTCGAACAGGGTATTCGCTATTACTAGCTGAAACTTGTTACAGAACTCAATTAGTCTTTCTCCTCTTTCATTCCTTGTCCCAAGCCCATATTCTCCTGTAACCTTTTCTTCTACTCCTTCCCCTACAACCGTATTCCAGTCGCCCATGACTACTAGATTTTCGTCCCCCTTTACATACTGCATTACCCTTTCAATATCCTCATACACTTTCTCTATCTGTTCATCTTCAGCTTGCGACGTCGGCATGTATACCTGGACTATCGTTGTCGGTGTTGGTCTGCTGTCGATTCTGATTAGAACAACCCGGTCACTGAACTGTTCACAGTAACACACCCTCTGCCCTACCTTCCTATTCATAACGAATCCTACACCTGTTATACCATTTTCTGCTGCTGTTGATATTACCAGATACTCATCTGACCAGAAATCCTTGTCTTCCTTCCACTTCACTTCACTGACCCCTACTATATCTAGATTGAGCCTTTGCATTTCCCTTTTCAGATTCTCTAGTTTCCCTACCACGTTCAAGCTTCTGACATTCCACTCCCCGACTCGTAGAACGTTATCCTTTCGTTGATTATTCAATCTTTTTCTCATGGTAACCTCCCCCTTGGCAGTCCCCTCCCGGAGATCCGAATGGGGGACTCTTCCGGAATGTTTTACCAATGGAGAGATCATCATGACACTTCTTCAATTACAGGCCACGTGTCCTGTGTATACACGTTACGTGTCTTTAATGCAGTGGTTTCCATTGCCTTCTGCATCCTCATGTCGTTGATCATTGCTGATTCTTCCCCCTTTAGGGGCAATTTCCCACCCCTAGGACAAGAGAGTGCCCTGAACCTCTATCCGCTCCTCCGCCCTCTTTGACAAGGCCGTTGGCAGAATGAGGCTGACTTCTTATGCCGGAAGTCTTCGGCCGCCAATGCTGATTATTTATCAAAAATTAGGCAGTGGCGGGGATCGAACCCGGGACTGAAGACGTTTTGATTATAAATCAAAGACGCTACCCGTAGACCACGGGTACTGCGACTTGGGGTATTACATTACAATTCCGAGTTGTGCCATGAGGGAGTGCTTGGTGGGCTCCAGAAGGCCGTTGCCATGACTTTGGCAGCTGAGGCTGCGGCTTAGGGGCGGTGTAGTGCCACTCCATGGATCACCGTTTCGTTTACGATTCGACCTCCTGTGACGATTTTAGACAAGAGATTATGACGATCAGACTGCTAACACGCAAGCAATTCCGCACAGATGCCCCTTCGTTGCTCTTTATAGTTTCTGTTAGGTGGTGAGGAATCCAGCGGGCACACGTCTTAGAGTACCCTAGTGGCGGCCGAGTGTGTCAGCAATGGCAAGAGAGACATCCAATTGTGTAGCGAGGTGCTCGCTCGTGATCCGTGATCACCTCGCAGGAGAGTGTCCGCACATTCCAACCTTGCAGGAGTCGCAGATGTTTGCGCCCCCAGCACGCGGGAGATCGGACGAGTCTGCACCACCTCGTTGCGATGATGATAGATGCCTCGCCCGACGACTCACCGTGCTTTTGTTCACTTCTGAGTCACCATAGCCATTGCACAAGCGGCTGTGGATATGTGTGATGCTCTAGTCTTTCGCCAAATGAAACTCACTGTCAGTTCTCTGCTTGGAATGCACCTCCGCTGGAGATGCCACTTTGAGGCTACATATAGTGCGATAATGATAGATGCCTCACTCAACGATTCACTGTGCTTTTGTTCACTGCTGAGTCTCCGTAGAAAGTTTCGTAAAACTATAAGGGGTACAGTGGGAATATTCCACGACGTCCCACAACAAATACAGCATTTTTTAAATCGAAACCGGTACAGAAAAGGAAATGTATTGGATTACTTACTGAACGCCCTTCGTACACCTTTTATGCTTGAAGACGCAAAACCCTAATTATGTTGTTTATTTTAGTTTCGGGTTATTCACACAGAGATTAATGATAAACTTAATATCCGAAACTGTTAAGCCAAAAAAGTAGTTTCGCTCTCATTATCAAGCAATGGATGGGCAATTTGCGCTCCGTTTTTCACGCATCTCAGTATTAATGACGTCATATTTCCTAATTTTGTGCCCAATAGTAATATACGCTGCACAACACTATTAAAGTATCACGTTTTTTAAGAGGTGTACTTGTATCCCATTGTGAGACTCATGCTTGAAATTAGGCCCGACGGTGCCTGCAGCGTCCGTCTATAATGGCGAAAAAGCGTGGCACCTTCGGAATCGGTCTCAAGAAGGGAAGGTCGTCACACACCCTTTTACCCACATTTCACTCCATCTCCTGACGCCACTGCGACGGAGGTCGGAACCGCCACGCAGTTTTACTTTCGATGTCTGAGGAAAACATCGCCGCTGATACTCAAGAGGAAAAGTCCTGAGGACAGTGAGGACGTAGATGAAATCACCCCTCCCCTTGGGAAGTTGATTCCCACACATTTCACTGCCTAAAACGACACTCCCCAGTGTGGTGAGTAACAGGTCGAAGTTTTTGGCAATGTTCGACACTGCTGACACTCCCTGAACGATTCAAGTGTTCTCTAACATTACTGTGGGGCTGCAAGCCCATAGAAAGTGGCTTTTGCAGATTGAACCACTAGGGTTTCTTCACTAGGGTTTTCTCCAAACGGACTTAATTAGAACGTAGTCCGATGGAGCAGCAAGTTTTTATGCTTTTTCCGGCTACCTATTTAGCAACTGACTGTGGCTTTATTGCGCAGAGCTGCAATGCTGACAAATGCGTGAAGAAAACTTCGGAAAGTCCCACTAAATACCCCTGTTTGGCAACACCCTCGTTACGAACCACACACATTTTTCGACCACCTATGTGATCAAAAGTATCCGGAACCTGGCTGATAATAACTTACAAGATCGTGGCGCCCTCCATCTGCAGTTGTGGAATTCAAAATGGTGTTGGCCCACCCTTAGTCCCGATGACAGCTTCCACTCCCGCAGACATACGTTCAATCACATGCTGGAAGGTTCCCTGGGAAATGGCAGCCCATTCTTCGCGGAGGGCTGCACTGACGAGAGGTATCGATGTCGGTCGGTGAGGCCTGGCACGAAGTCGGCGTTCCAAAACATCCCAAAGGTGTTCTGTAGGATTCAGGTCCGGACTCCGAGCAGGCTAGTCTATTACAGGAATGTTACTGTCGTGTAACCACTAAGCCACAGGCCGTGCATTATGAACAGGTGTTCCATATCGTGTTGAAAGATGCAGTCGCTGCCCTCGAATTGCTCTTGAGCAGTGGGAAGCAGGAAGGGGCTTAAACAAGCAATGTTCGCCTGTGCTGTGACAGTGCCACTCGAAACAACAAGAACTGCAAGATACATTCCATGGAAAACACGACCACACCATAACATCATAGCCTCCGAATTTTACTGTTGGCACTATACACGCTGGCAGATGACGTTCACCAGGCATTCGCCATACCGACAACTTGCCATCGGATCGTCACATTGTGTCCCGTAATTCATCACTCCATACAACGTTTTTCCACTGTTCTATGGTCCAGTGTTTAAACTAAACTAGGCGTAGTGTGGCATTTACCGACGTGATGTGCGGCTTATGAGGTGCCGCTCGACCATCAAATCCAAGTTTTCACACCTCTCGCCTAACTGTCTTAGTACTTGCAGTGGATCCTGATGCAGTTTGGAATTCGTGTGTGCTGGCCAGGATATTACACATTACGATCCTCTTCAACTGTCTAAGGTCTCTGTCAGTCAATAGGCGACGTCGGCCTGTACTCTTTTGTGTTGTACGTGTCCCTTCACATTTCCACTTCACTATCACATCGGAAAAAGTGGACCTAGGGATATTTAGGAGTGTGAAAATCTCGCGTACAGACGTATGACAAGTGATACTCAACCACCCGACCACGTTCGAAGCCCGTGAGTTCCGCAAAGGGCCCCATTCTGCTCTCTCAACATCTCAAATGACTACTGAGGTCGCTGATGCGGAGTACCTGGCAGTAGGTGGCAGCACAATGCACCTAATATCAAAAACGTATGTTTTAGGAGGTGTCGGGATACTTTTGATCACATAGTGTACCTGTAGAGAAACTTCTACGCAAACTCAGGAAAGTGGTGCTCTGTTGCTGCTCTGGCGCCTGCTTGGTGGCAAACGGTGTACACGGGGTGTCAAAAGGGTTACCTGCGCTCAGGTCTAGTTTTTGCATATGTCGACGCCTTGATGTTGGAAGCATCGCCGAGCCCCAGAACACCACGTTTTACCACCACTACAGAAAAAGTCAGTAGCCACATTTGAGCCAACTTAGAATTACACTACTGGCCATTAAAATTCTTACACCACGAAGATGATGTGCAACAGACGCGAAATTCAACCGACAGGAACAAGAAGCTTTTCAGGGCATTCACACAAGGTTGGCGCCGGTGGCGACACCTACAACGTGTTGACATGAGGAAAGTTTCCAACTGATTTCTCATACACAACCAGCAGTTGACCGGCGTTGCTTGGTGAAACGTTATTGTGATGCCTCGTGTAAGGAGGAGAAATGCGTACCATCACATTTCCGACTTTGATAAAGATCGGATTGTAGCCTATCGCGATTGCGGTTTATCGTATCGCGACATTGCTGCTGGCGCTGCTCAAGATCCAATGACGGCTAGCAGAATATGGAATCGGTGGGTTCAGGAGGGTAATACGGAACGCCGTGCTGGATCCCAACGGCCTCGTATGACTAGGAGTCGAGATGACAGGCATCTTATCCGCATGGCTGTAACGGATCGTGCAGCCATGTCTCGATCCCTGAGTCAACAGATGGGGACGTCTGCAAGACAACAACAGTTCGACGACGTTTGCAGCAGCATGGACTATCAGCTCGGAGACCACGGCTGCGGTTAACTTTGACGCTGCATCACAGACAGGAGCGCCTGCAATGGTGTACTCAACGACGAACCTGGGTGCACGAATGGCAAAACGTCATTTTTTCGGATGAATCCAGGTTCTGTTTAGAGCATCGTGATGGTCGCATCGATGTTTGGTGACATCGCGGTGACCGTACACTGGAACGTGTATTCTCATCGCCATACTGGCGTATCACCCAGCGTGATGGTATGGGGTGCCATTGGTCACCTCTTGTTCGCATTTACGGCACTTTAAACAGTGGACGTTAAATTTCAGATGTGTTACGACCCGTCGCTCTACCCAGCATTCGATCCCTGCGAAACCCTACATTTCAGCGGGATAATGCACGACCGCATGTTGCAGGACCTGTACGGGCCTTTCTGGATAAAGAAATTGTTCGGCTGCTGCCCCGGCCAGCACATTCTCCAGATCTCTCACCAATTGAAAATGTCTGGTCAATGTTGGTCGAGCAACTGGCTCGTCACAATACGCCATTCACTACTCTCGATGAACTGTGGTATCGTGTTGAAGCTGCATGGGCAGCCGTACCTGTACACGCCATCCAAGCTCTGTTTGACTCAATGCCCAGGTGTATCAAGGCCGTTATTACGGCCAGAGTTAGTTGTTCTGGGTATTGATTTCTCAGGATCTATGCACCAAAATTGAGTGAAAATGTAATCACATGTCAGTTCTAGTATAATATTTATGTCCAATGAATACCTGTTTATCATCTACATTTCTTCTTGTTGTAGCAATTTTAATGGCCAGTAGTGTATGTTTCTTAAAGTTTTCATCAATATCTACACCCGAAAATCTGGAGAATGGTGCCCTGTTTACTAACTCCAGTTCATTTAATTGTAATTTAACTCCAGTTCCTGTGATACATCAATTCTTGCTATGTGTATATATGTTCTTTTTTTTTTTTTTTTTTTTTTTTGACTTGTCTGTTTTCTGACTGGATGATACGGCCCGCCTCGAACAATGAATTCTTCTTCTGTGCCAACCTTTTCATCTCAAAGTAGCACTTACAACTTACGTCCTCAATTATTTCCTGGACGTATTCCAATCACTCTCTTCCTATACAGTTTTTGCCCTCTACAGCTCACTCTGGAACCAAGCAAGCTATTCCCTGATGTCTTAACAGACGTCCCATCATCCTGTACCTTCTCCTCGTCAGTGTTTTCCATATATTCCTTTCCTCTCCGATTCTGGAAGAATCTCCTCACTCTTTACCTGATCAGTTCACCTAAATTTCAACATGTCTGTATCACCATATCTCAAACGCTTCGATTCTGTTCTCTTGAGGTTTCCCCGCAGTTCGAGTACCATAGAATGCTGTGCTCCGTACGTACATTCTCGGAAATTTCTTCCTGAAATCAAGGCCTATGTTTGATAGTAGTGGCCAGTAATGCCTTTTCTGCCATTGCCAGTCTCCTTTTAATGTCCTCCTTGATCCGTCAATCACTGGCTATTTTACTGCCTAGGTAGCAGAGTTCCTTAACTTCATCTACCTAGTGACCATCAGGCCTGATGTCGAGTTTCTCGCTGTTCTCATTTCTGCTACTTCTCATTACATATATCCTGTACTCATTAGACTGAGCATTCCATTCAGCCGGTCCTGTAATTCTTCTTCACTTTTACTCGGAATAGAAGTGTCAGCGGCGAATCGTATCATTGATATCCTTTCACCTTAATTTTAATTCCTCCCCTGAATCTTTCTTTTATTTTCATCATTGCTTCTTCGATGTACAGATCGAACAGCAGGAGTGAAAGATTAAATCCCTGCCTACACTCTTTTTAATCTGAGCACTTCTTTCTTGGCCGTCCACTCCTATTATTCCCTCTTGCCTCTTGTACATATTGTACACTACCCGTCTCTCCCTATAACTTATCGCTATTTTTCTTTGAATTTCGAACATATTCCACTGTTTACATTGTCGAACGACTTTTCCAGGTCGACAAATCCTACGAATATCACTTAATTTTTCTTTAGTCTTGCTTCCATTATCAACCGCAACGTCAGAATAGCTTCTCTCATGCCGTTACCTTTCCTAAAACCAAACTGTTCGTCATCTAAGACTCTCTCCGGTTTCTTTTCCATTCCTCTGTACATTATTCTTGGAAACAACTTGGATACATGAGCTGTTAAGCTGATCGTGCGATAATTCTCGCACTTGTCAGCTGTTGAATTCTTCGGAATTGTGAGGATAATATTTTTCCGAAAGTCAGATGGTATTTCGCCAGACTGATACATTCTATACATTCTTCCGCCTTTAGTGCACTTTTCCACGCCAAGGACAAGAGAGTGCCCTGAACCTCTATATGCTCTTCCGCCCTCTTTGACAAAGCCGTTGGCAGAATGAGGGTGGTTTCTTATGTCGGAAGTCTTCAGCCGCTAATGATGACTACTAATCAAAGTGTAAGTGGTGGCGAGTTAAAACCTGAAACCGAGTACGTTCTGATTAACAACCACATTTGTTCTACAACACTGAGTGGTCCAAAATTCCAACTCCATAAATTTTGCTCACAGACCAATAGTTTTATCGATCTACAATTTGAAATTTGCACACCAGATGCCAAACGTTTTTTGATAACATAGATAATTACATAACGTATTGAAAGTACAAACTTGTTGACACTTCACGTATTTGAACGGAATGTAAAGAAACGACGATCCCTCTCAAGGTCTTCCAAATAGGTAAGGAATAGGAATGCACCCAAAACTGAACCTTGTGCAACACTCTTCGTGATTTCTCACCCGTCCAAAGTATTTTGAATTATTTAGCACATCTGTCTGCATTCTATTCGTTAAATATGAATGAAAACAATTGTGTCTAAAGCAATCAGTTTCATAAAATTGACATTTTTCTAAGAGGGTAACATGATTTACGCATTCAGATGCCTCAGAAATATCACAGAAAATACCGAATATCGTTGGCTATATGGGGCTGTAATTCTGTTCATCCGACATGTTGCCCTTTTTGTAAACAAGAGTGAGCTAAGGTATTTTCCAAGCTCGTGGGTAATTCACCGCGCTCAGCAGGCAATAAATTCCTCCTCCTTGATGCCCCCTGTGCCGCGTCTAATGTCGTAGTAAGGATCCCCTGCGAAAAGTCGTTTGACGGATATATGCCCAACGATGGCAGATAAGCTTGTCAGAGTGGTGCTTGAAATACCCGTAGCGAGGTTTTTAACTACTACGTCTCTCATACTATCTACGCTTGAAAATGACCCATCCTGAGGTGGCTCTTTCAGAAACTCATCTGCACTGCAACTTTTCTTTTCTCGTGTGCTGAGAGGTTCTTAAACAGTCTGAAACACGTGTTTTTTGTTTTTGGTTTTTTACTTTTAAGTGACTTGTTTGTGAGCTACAGTTGACTCAGACTGAATCTTAACTCTAGAGGGCCCAGAAAATATCAGCTCAGCAAAGAGATAGAAATTAGATGCGTCACTTTGTTTTCGATCCTCTATTGATGTCAACATTAAGAGGCAAGATGACTTTCACTGTGGAATACAGAGGGGAAAGCGGGTAGGTCGAAAGACTATCCTGAAGGCCTCAATGTCGGGGAGGAACTCTGTGATGATGTCATAGAATAAGATACCGCAGTCGATGTGGAGGACAAGACTGAACCATTACTGCAGTTGAGCATAGCATTGGAAGAATTTCTATCAAGTAAGGTGGGAAGCACTTGCGTTATTACTTTGGAATATCTAAAACCATAAGGGGAAGACACAGCCAAAACACCACTGAAGATGGTTTGTACCAACTAAGACTGGAGATATCCGCTATCAGATCAAACGTATCCGAACACCTTTATGTAGAACGGAAATGATCACTAGATGACATTATCAGTGGACGACAAGTATAAAAGGGAGGCGGAAAGTATTATGTTATCAATAGAGATGTAGTAACTTCAGAGTAGAAAGGTCAGGAGAGTGCAGTGAATTAGAACATGGGCTAGTGACTGGATGTCACACGAGTAACAAACGCATCAGGGACATTTCAACTCTTCTAAGGCTCACACTACGTGTTTTCACGGCCGGTATTAACATCAGCTGAAACTTCCGGGCTGACAGGTCATCGCTGATATGTAAAACTTTCCCTTGGCGTTTCGTCTCCGGCTGCAAGCGCCATCGTCAGATGTGATGCGGCGCAGTGCAATCGGAACTCGAGGGAGAGGTAAATCTATAGGCAGCATAGAGGGCACCAGTCCATCACTGTCTCTGACAGCGCCAACATTCTCGATTGAAAGTAATCGATCATCATTCTGTGGGAGCCGTGGATATCCTTATTTCATCTAATTGGGGGCCTTCCACTTTTCTTTTTAAATTGTTGCTGTGTTTTTATAAATCTTAATAAGCTTTCTACACTTGAGCACTAGATAATGTAATATTTTCTACGAGGTGCATTCAATTTCTAAGGCCTCCGATTTTTTTTTCACCGGACTCGAAAGAGATAGAAACATGCACATTGTTTTAAAATGAGGCCGCGTTCATTGTCAATACGTCCCAGTGATGGCAGCACCGTACAGCAGATGGAATTTTACCGCCAGCGGCGAGAATGAGAACTGTTTTAAATACTTAAAATGGCGACGTTTTCCTTACTTGAACAGCGTGCAATCATTCGTTTTCTGAATTTGTGTGATGTGAAACCAACTGAAATTCATCGACAGTTGAAGGAGACATGTGGTGCTGGAGTTATGGATGTGTCGAAAGTGCTTTCGTGGGTGCGACAGTTTAATGAAAGCAGAACATCATGTGACAACAAACCGAAACAACCTCGGGCTCCCACAAGCCGGTCTGACGACATGATCGAGAAAGTGGAGAGAATTGTTTTGGGGGATCGCCGAATGACTGTTGAACAGATCGCCTCCAGAGTTGGCATTTCTGTGGGTTCTGTGCACACAGTCCTGCATGACGACCTGAAAATGCGAAAAGTGTCATCCAGGTGGGTGCCACAAATGCTGACGGACGACCACAAGGCTGCCCGTGTGGCATGTTACCAAGCAATGTTGACGCGCAATGACAGCATGAATGGGACTTTCTTTTCGTCGGTTGTGACAATGGATGAGACGTGGATGCCATTTTTCAATCCAGAAACAAAGCGCCAGTCAGCTCAATGGAAGCACACAGATTCACTGCCACCAAAAAAATTTCGGGTAAAAATGACGGTGTCCATGTTCTGTGACAGCGAGGGCATAATCCTTACCCATTGCGTTCCAAAGAGCACTACGGTAACAGGTGCAGCCTACGAAAATGTTTTGAAGAACAAATTCCTTCCTGCACTGCAGCAAAAACGTCCGGGAAGGTCTGCGCGTGTGTTGTTTCACCAAGACAACGCACCTGCACATCGAGCTAACGTTACGCAACAGTTTCTTCGTGATAACAACTTTGAAGTGATTCCTCATGTTCCCTACTCACCTGACCTGGCTCCTAGTGACTTTTGGCTATTTCCAACAATGAAAGACACTCTCCGTGGCCGCACATTCACCAGCCATGCTGCTATTGCCTCAGCGATTTTCCAGTGGTCAAAACAGACTCCTAAAGGAACCTTCGCCGCTGCCATGGAATCATGGCGTCAGCGTTGTGAACAATGTGTACGTCTGCAGGGAGATTACGTCGAGAAGTAACGCCAGTTTAATCGATTTCGGGTGAGTAGTTAATTAGAAAAAAAATCGGAGGCCTTCGAACTTGAATGCACCTCGTATATGAGTCTCGTCTTACTGAATTTTATTTCATGATTGCTCTCTGGATTTACATGTTTTAGATTTGTCCGTATGTCCCAGACTGCAGTTCCTCTTTGGTTAACATTTCTTTTCGTGGGCCTGGTATATAAAAATTTGCTTCAACTTGTGGGCTAATACCGAGCGTAGCCAAAGGTTGTCGTACACATTGTCCGTTCCATTTTTTTCTCCTTTTCATCTTCCTGTACGTCATTAAAATAGTTTCAACTCTACCATTACCTAACAATTTCTCAATGTGATCTGTAATTCTGCTAATAGACGGAAGAAAATGTTTCTCGTTGGGCGGCCGCCGTTCCCAGTTGATCCTGATTCTCTCAATAGGGCGAATAGCTCGACCTAGCTCCATAATAGAATTTTTAAGCATTTTGAGGCTGTTACCTCAGCAACCGTGTATGCAATTATTTGAAATGTAACAGCTAACCTGTAGCACACAATTACGCAAAAAAGATATTTACAAGGTTTCGATAGTTCTAAGACTATCTTCATCGCAATGGTAAAAGTTACTTGGTATCACATAACAACTTTAAAACTTCAGCAACAGTGCTCTCGTTAAATGACATGTTTGTGCTCCGTGAGCCAAGAATAAAAATCATAATAAAAAAGACAGACAGCTACCACAGAATGATAAAACCATGGTTACAAGTTGCGGCACAAGTTTACTGCTGTAATCGGCTAAAATCGGCACATACATAGAGACTAAACCCCTTGTTAGAACAGCTATTCTTCTTAAATGTCGACCGTAGGTGGCTAACCTCGCCTTGTACATAAAACGGGGCACAAATTTTGTTAGCTCTGTCCCCGAGGATTTTATAACACCTCCATATTGTCTGGGCTCCTTACATATCTTACTGCATCCCGCCACTTCAACTCCGAGGATGTCTCCCGCAGCCGGAGACGAAAAGTTAGTACATATCGACTTGGCCTGTCAGTCTGGAAGGTGTAAGTGAAACTTCTGAAGCTGTACTAGTCCAATGTTAGTAATGTGATTGCGAAGTAGAAACGCTAAGGAAGAACCACAGCGAAACCAGGACCAAGTAGACCTCATGTTCCGAAAGACAGAGTCTGCCCAGTAATCAAGAGGATGTATGTAAAATTGCATGAAATCATTGGAAGGAAACACCCGTCTCTTCAAAAGTGCTACCGTTATACCAGGTAGGTCAATGACGGGGGGTTGGGAGTCAAAAAATGTGGGGTACATTGATCCACCAGCTTCTTGCAAGCCACACTTTTCTTCAGGCAGTGCCAAGTCCTGCTTGAGGTGGTGTAAAGGGCAACGCCACAGGACATAGCATTAGTAGAAACCAGTCATCTACAGTGACGAATGACGCTACGTCCTCTGTCAGTCCCGTTGAAGGACTTGGGTTTAGCGAATGCGTAGAAAACTTTACCAGCCATCATGGTAGTGCCAACAATGAAGTGTAGATAAGTGGTGTTACAGTACGGGGGTGTTTTCCATTGCTAGAGTGTGCTCCCCTTACCGCACTTAAGGAAACACTGAATCCGGAAGCTATGAACATATTTTGTGGCATTGCGTACAATCTAGATTAGAGGAACAGTAGCATAGCAGTGCACTCAGTCATACCCCAACACCTATGAGACAGTGGTCCATGTACAGTAACGTTCCTGAAATGGAGAAGCCCGTCCAGTGTCCCGACATGAAATGCTGTGGAGCGCCCTGCATCTACATCTACATAGATACTCACCAAGCAACGGTACGCTGCGTGGCGGAAGACACCCTGTACCACTACTTGTCATTTACTTTCATGTTCCACTCGCAAATAGAGCGAGGGAAAGACGATTGTCTATAGGTCTCAGTGTGAGCCTTACTTTCTCGTGTGTCATCTTCTTGGCCCACACGCACAATGTACGTTGGCGGCACTAGAACCGTTCGGCAGTCAGCTTCAGTTGCCGGTTCTCTAAAATTTCTCAATACTGTTTCTCGAAAGGAACGTCGCCTTTCCTCCAGGGATTCCCACCTGAGATCCCGAAGCATGTCTATAACACAGATTGCTCGAACGTACCGGTAACAAATCTAGCAGCCCGCCTCTGAATTGCTGTGATGTTCAATCCGATCAGGTACGAATCCCAAACACTCGAACAATGCTGGAGAATAGGTCGTACCAGTGTCCTACACACGGTCTCATTTACAGGTGGACTACTCTTTCCTAAAATTCTCCCAATAAACCGAAGTCGACCATTAGCCTTCCATACTGCAATTATCACATGCTCATTTCATCTCGTATCGCTTTCCGGAGCTATGCTCAGATATTTAAATGTCCTGACTGTGTCAAGTATGACGCTTGTAATACAGTGTCCGGTTATTACAGCTTTGATCTTCCTACTCATCCGCATTAACTTACATATTTCCATTTTGCGGCTAGCTGCAGTTCATCACACCAATTGGAAATTTTGTCTGTCTTGTATCTTTCTACAGTCATCTATCTTCGACACCTTACCGTACACCACGGCATCATCAACAAACAACCACAGACTGCTGTTCGCCCTCCCCGCCAAATTATTTATGTATATAGAGAACAGAAGCGCTTCTGTCACACTTCCCAGGGCACTCCTCACGATACTCTTGTCGCCTACGAACGCGTATCGAGGGCAATATACTGGGTTCTATTATTTAAGAAGTCTTCGAGCCACACACATGTCCGAGAAGAAATTCCGTATACTTCCACCTTCGTTAACAGCCTGGAATATCGGAGCGTATCAAACGCCTTTGGAATGAATCAGAGCGTCGCCAGTGTACAACATCGCCATCTTCTCTGGTTTCGGCGCTAGAGGAAGAATTGGCAGCCAATCCTCTACAGGCTTTCAGACGCCTCGTTCCCCACCAGAGGTCAATCCGTTATAAAGTTGAAGGATGTACACTCCCCATATCAATGTCAACTAATACTTTCGGACAGATAGTGTACTACCAGACATGCGGAATGAAAACCGTCCACACAACGCCGCAGTTACCAAGAGCAGATAAGTGCGAAAACTATCTTAGTATCAGAATGAGACATTCACTCGGCAGCGGAGTGAGCGCTGATACGAAACTTCCTGGTAGATTAAAACTGTGTGCCGGACCGAGACTCGAACTAGGTAACTTCGCCTTTCGCGGGCAAGTGCTCTACCAACTGAGCCACCCAGCACGACTCACGGTCCGTCCTCACAGCTTTACTTCTGCCAGTACCTCGTCTCCTACCTTCCAAACTATACAGAAGCTCTCCTGCGAAACTTGCAGAACTAGCACTCCTGAAAGAAAGGATATTGTGGAGACAGCTCATTCATTCAAGTTGCTTACAATGAAAATATATAGAGGCATAGAAGAAAACTAAGGAACCGTTATGAGACGATGAGTTTGGCTTTAGGAAAGGTAAAGGCATGAGGGAAGCAGTCAAATGGTTCAAATGGCTCTAAGAACTATGGGACTTAACGTCTGAGGTCATCAGTCCCCTAGAACTTAGAACTACTTAAACCTAACTAAGGACATCACACGCATCCATGCCCGAGGCAGGATTCGAACCTGCGACCGCAGCGGTCGCGCGGTTCCAGACTGTAGCGCCTAGAACCGCTCGGCCACCCAGGCCGGCCGCAGTCCTGACGTTTTGCATGATAGTGGATGCAAAACTAAACAAAAAATCAAGACAGGTCATAGAATTTATCGACCTGAAAAAGGCCTTGTACAATATAAAATGGCGTCCCATGTTCGAAATGTGACTAAGGTATAGGGTAAAATGGATAATGTTCAATATGTACAAGAACCAAGAGGAAATAATAAGAGTGGAAGACCAAGAGCGAAGTGATTGGGATGGGGAGGTTGTAAGACAGGTACGTTGTCTTAGGACCCTACTGTTCAATCTGTACATCAAGGAAGTAATGAGGAAAATAACCGGAAGTTTCGGGGAGTGTGATTATAATTTCGGTAGAAATAATATCAATGATAAAATCTGCTGATGACAATGGTATCATAAGTGAGAGTGAATAAGAACTGCAGAATGTGTTGAACAGAATGAATAGCCCAAAGAGGACACACAATGGAATGGGAGTCTACCGAATGATACGAGAGTAATGAGGAATAGGTAAAATTAGATTAGCGGTAAAATTACCATCAAAATTGGGAACCACAAAGAAGGTGAAGAGAAGGATTCCTACTGTCTTGAAAGGAGGACATAGAAAGCAGCCGAGCACAGACATAAAGGGCACAATAAAAGAACTCTATCCCCAATTTACGGAATAAATCTATGAGAATGTACATTTGTGGTAAAGACGGGAAAGAAGAGACTCGGAGGTTTCGAGCCGTGGTGCTACAGAAGGATGTTTAATTTCGGTGGACTGATCAGATGAGGAACGAGGAGATTCTCCACAATTTTTCCTTGAATGATTCCAAACGGCACACTCAGGCAGTTTATCGCTCTGTGACACCAGGAAATGTATATCTCGTCGATAGGTCGTTTGGAAGGAGCGCCGAGTTTTGTAAATAGAAGAATGGGTACTCATCTGAACATCTGACAAATGGACATTCCGTCACCAAAACATCCAACTAAACATTGCCAATTATGCACTTCATGCTGCATCCACCACCACAACTTGAAATTTTTCTAGCTCCCCATGAAAAATTGAGAGAAATTTGATTGAAATTGTTTTGTACACAATTTAGAAAGAAAGTCTTAATTAAAGACTTAGTGCTGTATATTTTGGGAATATAAATAAATAAATTATAGAAATAATACCGTTTCTTACCTTTACCTATTTAAGTAAATATTACTTCCACGTATTATTTGGTAAGTTTCGGAGACAAATATTTCACCCAAAAATGTATATTCCCTAGTAATTTCTATGGCTACAAGATGAGGGGAACACTGACATTCGTTACTTCTTACTAAAGCTAATACTAAGAAAGGAGCTGAAACAGCAGTCACAAAATTCTTCCAATTTTACAATGACGTAAAATGTCTGTAAGATAATTAACCAATGTGAGTGTATCAGACAGAACACTGCTTATAAAATATTCGCATCTTATTCATGATGCGCATTAGTGCACATTTCTTTTTGCATTTACTGTACATCAAGCTTCTATTCGTCATACCAAATAGAAGCTCTGTCCAGTCATACTGTCCTATCACAACTCCTTGGGGCACAGCTTACGTCACTCTTATGTCTGATGAACACTGGTCAACCAAGACAACTTACTGGGTTCTGTTACGTGCAGCGGCTCGGGTACCTGAGAATAAATTCCGCACTCTTGGGCGTTCAGTGGGAATGTCCTGTGGGGCTTCCCGGAAATCTAGGTATACGGCAGCTGTCTGTTTCCCTTGATTCGCTGTTCACAGAATATCGTGCGAGAAAAATGAAAGCTTAGTTCCATACAGTGAAGCTTTCTCAATCTGTATTGATTTGTGGGCAGGAGAATTCATGCTTCGAGAAAATTCGTTATAATCGGTCTTAAAAATTGTTCAATAATTCTCATGCATACCGGTGTTAAGGAAACTGGTATGTAATTCTGCTGGTCCGTTCTTTTACGCTCCTTATACAGAGTCACCTACCACTTCTTCTTGTTGCATGTAACTTTGCGACGTGCGATAAATTCGCTGTAAATGCAAACTGAGTACAGGGTCAATGCCTAGGAGTAGGAGAGACTGGGGAACATTTACATGGATTTCTTTCCAGAGTTTTTTCAGTTTTTTGGTTAGATTTATCATGTTTAAAGTTGTTTGTTCTTATAACGTGAATGATAAGTGTAATTTGGTACATGTGCATCTAACTCGACACCACACTTAAGAGTGGAAAATAATCTTATGTAAGTTCGAGTGCGTAAACGTTACCCGGGTATGGAGAGGATTTACGCACCTAAGGAGTCACTTTCACGCATCACACATCAAACAATAACGAGTAAGCAAAACACGCAACTGAAATTTTCAAAATATCAAGATACGTTTTTCTGGCAGTAAACAAATGCCGGACTTCTAACTGTAACCATAATATCGCCTACGTAGAACTCTGAATACTAATAAATGGTCTTTTAATCATCAGTGTTAGAGTTGCAATCTATGCACAAAAAAAAAAACATGTTTCCTGTGGCACAGTCGTTGTGAACCCACCTTTGACATCTAAAGCACTGGCGTTATTCTTGACTTGTTTTTGATTGGTTATATCGTTTCAATCAGAAATACAAAGGTGTTTTCTTTCTCTTCATCAGACTGTTGCGAGTTGTAAGAGAAAGGGAAAAGAGCTGAATGGAACATTTATTGAGACGGGGTGCTAGCAAACAGACACTTTGGAAGGACTAGTTTGTGAGAGGAGATTGAGAAGAGCAACGAGATACATGATGGTGGACGACATAAATAGGAAGGTAAAATACATGGGTCTGGCAGAGGATGGCAGAAGACAGGAGACCATAGAGGCTTTGGACAGATCACTAATAATGACAACAGAAGGAGGTCGATCGAAATTCTTGCTGTTACCAATATTTTCCCCTTATCGGTCCTTGCCCTTACAGAACTTGATCCTTATGTCTCAGATTTATCAGACTGAAATAAGTTTTTTTAGCAATTTCTTGTTTTTATTCATCTACATCTACCTACATCTACATGGATACCATACAAATCACATTTAAGTGCCTGGCAGAGGGTTCATCGAACCACCTTCACAATTCAGAATTATTCCAATCTCGCACAGCGCGCGGAAAGAACGAACACCTATATCTTTCCGCACGAGATCTGATTTCCCTTATTTTGTTTCTCCATGTGTAGGTCGGTGTCAACAAAATATTTTCGCATTCGAACGAGAAAAAAGGTGATAGATATTTCGTGAGAAGATTCCGTAGCAACGAAAAACGCCTTTCTTCTAATGATGTCCAACTGAAATCCTGTATCATTTCTGTGACAGTCTCTCCCATATTTCGCGATAATACAAAACGTTCTGCCCTTCTTTGAACTTTTTCGATGTACTCCGTCAGTCCTATTTGTTAAGGATCCCACACCGAGCAGAAGTATTCTAAAAGAGGACGGACAAGCGTGGTGTAAGCATTCTCCTTATTAGATCTATTACATTTTCCAAGTGTCCTTCCAAATTAAACGCGGTCTTTGGTTAGCCTTCCCCACAATATTTTCTATGTTTCCTCCCAATTTAAGTTGTTCGTAATTCTAACACCTAGTTATTTAGCATGGCTTTTAGATTAGACCGATTTATCGTGAAACCGAAGTTTCACGAGTTCCTTTTAGCACTCATGTGGATGACCTCACACTTTTCGTCATTTAGGGTCAACTGCCACTTTTCTCACCATTCAGATATTTTCTCTAAATCGTTTTGCAACTCATTTTGATCTTCTGATGACTTTATTAGTGGATAAAGGACAACGTCATCTGCTAACAACCTAAGATTGCTGCACAGATTGTCTCCCAAATCGTTTATATAGATAAGGAACAGTAAAGGGCCCATAACATCACCTTGGGTAACGCCAGAAATCACTTCTGTTTTACTCAATGACTTTCCGTCAGTTACTACCAACTGTGATCTCTCTGACAGGAAATCACAAATCCAGTCACATAACTGAGACGATATTCCATAAGCACACAATTTCACTACGAGCGGCTTGTGTGGTACAGTGTTAAAAGCCTTCCGGAAATCCAGCGATACGGAATCGATCTGAAATCCCTTGTCAATTGAACTATTTTATGTCTTCAGCTTTTTGGACTACGCTACCAACTGGCGATGTTCTAAAGCTTCCCTGACATTTATGAGCGCTAATTCCCTGTTTACACTGTGCAAAATAGTGCATAAGAGTGTGTCAACAAGACTGCTTAAACGTGTCTCGTCGCGAATATTGAATTAGTTACGGTAGTAACTTTTAAGCCGTCACGTTATAAAAATGTAAATTTTAAAGCAGAATCATCTACTGTAAGCGAACATACATTTGTCTGTTCTCAATTCTAAAAGATATGTTCCCAAGGAATTTCGATATATGAGACAGCAAAACTTGCTCACCTAGCACAGAAACACAAAAAGTTCCTGCAATAGCGGACACACAGCTGGCTCCACGATGTACATGTGGGTCCTCAACAGGTGACAGTATTAATCTTCCATCGCTATTTTGACGATGATTGATGTGTTGAGACCGTGGATGCAATAATATAAGGTATATAGCAACCCGCCGTGTCGGTAGCGCCGTAGGAAAAATGGTTCCCGAGAAAAGTGCTTTTCGTAAACGTGTCCATGCGTACAAGTGCCACCGTCTCCCACACTTCCTGTAAAACAGGAGAATCTCATGAAGACTGGGTGACTAACTTGTTTTTTAACACTTTTGAGTTGCTTTTCAGTGCCGTGGATGCCTATTTCTAAGTCCTTCGTATTGGTCAAACGATATTGCATCACTTTACACTGCACAGCTTTTGCCTGTTCAACAAATCATGTGCGTATCCGTTTGTAATAAGGGAACCCACCCGTCTAGTCGGCATCTCCAGATGGCGTGACCTTGTGGCCGTATTAACTCGGCACCGTGCTGTGTCGTCCAATGGCAAAAGTGCCCACCGGCCGTAACTCGTGCTCCCTTGCCGACAGGGAAGTATGTGTGTGTGTGTGTGTGTGTGTGTGTGCGTGTGTGTGTGTGTGAGTAAAGGTGCGCAAAACGTCCGCGGAGCGGCGCTGGTGGGCGGCAGATTTCCGCGACGGACGACCACGTGGTCCCGGGGCCAGGATTCCTGTATAACCCGTCGCCGGGGCGACAAAGAGAAAGAGAAAGGAAGGGGCGGAGTATAAAAGGACCCGCCGCGAGCCGCTCAGCTACATCAGTCCCGCAGGGCAGCAGTGATCCGTACGCCAACCACCCAGCCAGCAACCACAAACCATGAAGGCCGCTCTCGTAAGTACACGATTACTCGCTTCAATTGACGGTTGCTACCGTCTGGTGCACAAATACTGTTTCACGTTCCTATACTTAAGCTTCATCTTCCAGGGGTACATTTGCGCTGTCGTTACATAGGGTACTGCAGACTGTTAACAAAGTTCTAAACATACGAAATAGGTTCTTCGATAAATAGAAGGCCCGAAGACTTAAAGTAGTAGAACCCGGTACTCTGATCTGTACGGCAAATGCTCGTCGTAAACAAGTTTCATCAGGAGAGCCCCATGCAAGTATGACAGGACCGCTCATGTTCCCTCTCTCTCTCTCTCTCTCTCTCTCTCTGTCTCTCTCTCTCTCTCTCTCTCTCTCTCTCTATATATATATATATATATATATATAGCATCACCACGGTTCCGAGAGTTCCGGAACCTGTACACAAAATTGCTCATGAAAACCACACATTGCATGTTGTACCACCATACAGCATACAGCGATACCTTCGGTGGTGGTGTTCTAGACTGCAGTGTACACCGGTACCTCTAATACCCAGTAGCACGTCCTCTTGAATTGATGAATGCCTGTATGTGTCGTGGCATACTATCCACAAGTTCATCAACGACTTGATGGTCCGGATTGTCACACTCCTCAACAGCGATTCGGCGTAGATCCCACAGAGTGACTGGTGTATCACGTCGTCCATAAACAGCCCTTTTCAATCTATCCCAGGCATGTTCGATAGGGCTCATGTCTGGAGAACATGCTGGCACATATAGTCGAGCGATGTCGTTATCGTGAAAGGGGATCGTTCACAAGATCTGCACTATGGAGGCGCGAATTCTCGTCCATGAAGACGAATGCCTCGCCAATATGCTGCCGATATGGTTGCACTATCGGTCGGAGGATGGCATTCACGTATCGTACAGCCGTTACGCCGCTTTCTGGCACCACCAGCGGCGTACGTCGACCCCACATAATGCCGCCCCAAAACAGCAGGGAACCTCCACCTCGCTGCACTCGCTGGACTGTGGGTCTAAGGCTCTTTGCCTGACCGGGTTGCCTCAAAACACGTCTCCGACGATTGTCTGGTTGAAGGCGTATGCGACAGTCATCGGTGAAGAAGACAGCGTGATGTCAATCCTGAGCGGTCTATTTGGCATATTGTTGTGCCCATCTGTACCGCGCTGCGTGGTGTCGTGATGTCGAAGATGGACCTGGCTACGCACGTCGGGAGTGAAGTTGCGCATGACGCAGTTTGTTGCACATAGTTTCAGTCGTAACACGACGTTTTTGAGAGACAACTACTGTTCAGAAATGAGAGTCTCTTATCAAGTAGTATGTGAGATGTTATCTTGGTTGAGGGTCTTTGACTTGTGTTGAAATAACTGTATGCGTGATCCTGTGAAGGATGTTGCCACACAAAAGCGCAGGCACGCAATATTAACAATGATTTCAGACTTTTAACTATGACAGTAAAGTACTGCATGAAAAAAGTGGCAGAAATATAGTCCGATCCTACAATTAAAAGTAAAGCTACGACTGGCAGCTTTTCCATGTGTTCATAAACGTATATTTTAATACCCTAACAAACCAATAATATAGTATGCGATTTTTACAGTACGGATGATTCACATTCAATGAGTCACAGTTACAATCCGTCAATTCATATAAGTACTTCGCCAGCACAATTGGAAGGGATAGGAAATGGGACGATTACATAGGCTGATTGGTACCATACTGATGAAAATACAATAAGTCTATAAATGAGAATTTTTACAAAACACTCATTTGACCTATCTAATTGTTAACGTGTGGAGGCCCCTACTAAACAAGACGAACAGCGAATTTTGAACATACAGGGTATCTCAAACCGTTTGGGTCAAATTGAAACTGACGGTAGAGGATCCACAGCCCATCATATTGAGACAGAAAACCAATGGCCGGAAACGCATTTGCGTTGTGTTAGGCACATACACAGCCTACACTGAATAAGAGCAACGTAGCTCTTAATAACTGTTGAAAGCGACAGTTGCCATTCTCAACGCATGCAATTCTTGAAGACTGTGCCCCTTGCTGTCCACTAAAGGATGTGGTTTCAACACGACGTTGCACCAGCCCACTTCGATGTTAACCTGTACCTGAACAACACGTACCCCCATCATTTGGATTGGACTGTCCCAACGCCACCGAGATCGCTGGATCTCGCACCTATGTCACTGCGTCAAGTCGTTGGTGGATGAAAGCCCCGTAGAACCGGATGAAGACCTCGTTGCTAGGATCCAAGCTGTCTGGCTTCTGCTACAATGGACACAAGGGATATCTGAGAGAGTATGGCAGAACTTCATGTGCCGCCACCATGCATGCATTCAGACTAGCGGTCGTCACTTTGAACATTTACTATGAGCTACTTTGTTCTCAAGCGGTGTATGTCCATATCACAATAAATATGCATTTCCGACCTTTGGTTCTGTACATCAATATCATCGTTTGTGGACCTACTACCACTTAATTCGATTTGACACACAAGCGTTGAGACACTCCAAATACAAAGAAGAGCAGCACGAACGGTCGCAATTTGTTTGACCCAGGGGATGACGTCAAGGAGGTTGCGTAAACCTGGCACTGGCAGACACCTGAAGATGAGCCCCAAGTATCCCGCCCAAGCCTACGAACAATTAAGTACCATAATTCGGTGAGGAATCTATGTTTATACTGCCTCATCCAAAGTGGTGACACTGGCTGAAAACTTGAACGATCCCGTCTTCTTAGGAGAGGTGCCTTGATACCAAAAACGTCATCCTTCTGTTTGATTGGGCCTAGGTGGGACGACAAACCTATAACGAACGAAGGAAAGCTGTTTTTTGTGCTTGCAAAAAGATCTTGGGGCTGAAGATTCACTTCCTCAGCAGCTGACCAGAGACCTACGATTCGACGTCAGAGACTTACAGCAGGCTGAAGAATACATGATTGTACAACTCCGGGGCGCGGTCGTCTCAGCTCCCATTATTCATGTTCGGACATCTATCATTGCTTTTAGACAGCACTCTTTAAAGACGCCAACGGTTATCGCATTCGGCTCCAGCCACCTGGTGTCTCGTTACAGTTTTCCTATCCGTTACCTTGTTAAGAGACTCGGGAAGACACCCTCAATAAAACGACACCTATTTGATGCGGCTCGATGTTACAGACTGCTGGATGTTGCGAGTCATCTTCGACATCACTATGTGGTAAAAAGACCCCGCAACAGGCCGACCATTGTAGCCTTGACCGAAGAGATTGATTTCTCTGATCTTTCACAAAGAAAGTTTTCGGCCTACCGTATCTACAATGTAGATGTATTTATCTATCATGTGACATTATTACAAATCTCACGAATGGCCGTGAGCTACGTATATCATTGCTAAAGAAACGCCTGGGTTACAAAAATACTTGGCTCAACTATCAGTCGTATTCTGGACGTCCTCAAGTTGCCCTCTTAGCAATGAGAAGTAGAAGAAATGAGAACAGTGAGAATCTTCATACCAGTATAACGAAATAGATGAAGTTAAAGAATTCTGCCACCTAGTCAGTAAAGTAACTCATGACAGACGGAGCAAGGAGGTCATCAAAAGCGGTCTAGTACTGGAAAAAAAGGGCATTCCTGGCCAAGAGAAGTCTATTTGTATCAAACATAGCCTTTGTATGGTAGTGAAACATGGACTGTGGAAAAACCGGAACAGAAGAGACTTTGAAGCATTTCAGAGGTGGTGCTATAGAATAATGCTGAAAATTTGGTGGACTGATAAGGTAAGAAATGACGAGAATCTCCGAAGAATCAGTAAAGAAAGGAATATTTTCGAAAAATGGCAAGAAGAAAAGACAGGGTGATGTGGCATACATTAAGACAAAAGGGAACATTTTAATGGTACTAGAGGGAACTATAGAGGATAAAAACCATAGGGGAAGGAAAAGACAGGAATACATCCACCAATAATTGAGGACATACGTTGCAAGCGCTAATCTGGGATGAGGAGGTTGGCACAGGAGAGGAATTCGTGGCAGGCCCCATCAAACCAATAAGAAGACTCATGACCTGTTAGTGGCCATAGGTCATATCTGCGCTACATGTTTGGGTGTCTACTTTTCTGGATGACAATCACCCAGGATTTTCTTGTGTGGTCAAAGCCAGTCAGTTTTTCAGAGATGTATCGGAATTTCTTGAGAGCTGAAATTGCAGTATCTTCCCAGACATCCATCGAATAAAGAACAATATCAAATTTGTTAGATTTTATGCTCGTAGAATCCGCAGATGGTGGTTTTATAGAGCAGAATCGCTTAAAATTTTAGTAGTCTGAGAACGAATGAACAGGAAATCGTTGACTGCTTTGAATTTTTCTGAATTTCCAGTAAGTGCTTGCTGCTTTCGCAGTTTAGTTGAGGTATGCGACTTAGGACATTTTGAAATTTGTGCTAAGGTGTTATGGGACCAACCTGCTGAGGTCATCGGTATGTGACTAGGGAATGGCAGGCAGAAGGTGGGAGTATTCCTAATCTTGCCTATCTATTTTCTTGGTGAGAGGGCTGTTATGGAAGAAGGGGCAGCAGTATTCTGCTGATGAAGAAACCAAAGATATTGTTAATAACGTAGATGCCGTGGAGTCTCATGTAGAGTCACATAGCTTCTGTATGATGTACAGAGCTTTGGTCAGGTGTTCCTTACAGCCAGACGCCCTACCTAAGTAACTTCTAGATAGGTACGAGTTTTTTTCTTTTTTTGGTTAAGGTGACAATGATGAATGGAACCTTATGGAGCCCAACATTCAAATGACGAATGGAAGTAGTCAACCATGCTAAACAAATTATTTGTTAGAACATGTTTTCTTAATTTCCTTTTTCTGTCGGAGGCGTATCAGCGATAAACATGATAAAAAGCAGAGGAGCCAAGATAGAGCCTTGTGGAAGACCAATATTGAGTTCCTTTTGCATGATGTCCTTACCACTAGAGCTCTGAATGAATGTGAATTCTTGTTTAAATTGTTCTGTTGAGGTGTAACAGAACAGAAGAAAGAGTAGAAGTTGAATTTAATGGCATTAACAGGAACTTATCCTAAGCAGGGTCAGCATCCAGTTTGCCGCTGGACTTTGCCACTGTATATGATTGTGTTTGTGCACTGTGCTCACCCTAGCTATAAGTCGATTGTTGATTATTTCACGCACGTAATGACCAGAGGTCGCCATTCTTTTCTGCTGCAGGTGATCCTTTTCGCCGTCGCCGTGTGCGCCCAGGCTGTTGAGAACAAGGAGGCGACGGCAGAAAAGAAGCAAGAGAAGAGGGGACTGCTTGGTCTGGGATACGGTGGCTACGCAGCTGCTCCGGCCTACGCATACGGCGCTCACTCGGTGAGTACAGCAAACACTGACCGAACACCTGGCGTGTCAAAATGTCACGCACCACTTTACTAGTCTCAATAAATACACTAATAATACAGCCAAATTCCAATTATTTTTGTCAGTTTAGAATTGAAATCTTCCTCTCCTACATACAATCGGAGACATATACCATATTTTCGAACCATAGATCCAGTACAGTCACAATACATTGAAGGTATTCCGTCTTTTCTGAAACTGATTCTGGTTTCCTTCCCCAACTCTTTGTCTCATATTCTTATCGTACTCTTTCCCTTCCCTTATTTTCTCATTACACTTTACTTCGCTTTACTTTTAATTCTCTTTTCCTTCTCATTTAGCACATGTGTATACTCTTTTTCACTCCATTTACCTAGGCTTTTGTTCTCGATTGCTTCTATTTTCTTCCATTTTAATTTCAATAAACTTGGGCTTCTCACCATTCTTACAATCGTCTTGTAATTATGAGCTCGATCACGATATTTCACTAACATCCCTGTCAGTAACAAATATGTTTGCAACTTCCAGCTGATAACAATTCATCTAAAAAAAGAAAACTTGTCGATATGCGTCCAGAAAAGCTGTATTCCCATGTTCGAGACCAGTTTATACAAATTTGTATAGTACATTAATAATAGGAATACGGAGGAAGAATATATATCAGCACAGCATATAATATTCTTCCTTACTCAAAATATTCAAAATGTCTTTCTTCTGTATTGATACATGCATCAAATCATCATGTATTTGAGTAACGGATGCACTCATAAAACCGGGAATTTATAAAACGCAATGAATACTTTAGCTGCCATTGTGCACTGACATACATCAATTGGGAAAGTTGAAAAATTGTGCTGAACCGTATACGGCTGCAGGATCAAGAATGTTGTTTGTTCTTTCAGACATGTCCAAAAGAATAGACACCACATATTGTGACTGGTTTTACAGACTTCCATAACCAGGCAATAAACTAACTCTACATCCTGTATCGTAGTTTGATATATGAGAGCGTTCAAGTGCCCCAAACAGTAGAGATGTGTAGGTCTTGAGAACATGAAGAGCTTGGAACACATATACCTCTTACTCTCCGTCTAACATGGAGCCTCTTACATAGAAGTTGACGGTTATTAACATAATTCTATGATTCACTATCGCCAGCTCCAATGGTAGGGGGAACATCTCATCACAGAAAATTATTATATACCAGTATATAATGAAATTTCATGACTAGTAATAGAAAATGAGCTGCTCCAATAGGGAAACAGAGTGAGTACAGACCTATACTCAGATACAGATAATTTCGGACTAACTGAAACTTTTAGCTACACTTTGCCAGCTCACGCCAGTCTGCCACCTCTCAACCTAATCTAGGTAAAGGTGTTTACTAAAGATCAATATGTCAGCACCACTTATTTTTCATATTGACGAACCTTTGCTTTTCTAACTCTCAACAAAAATCTAACCTTTCAATGTAACCTACACGTCTGACCACGGAACAGGCTAGTCCGGCACCACAACCTACATAACAAAAAGATAATATTTATATATACAAATACCATTAACAGTATTTCGCTCTCCTTCGTTTCAGCAGCTTATGACATTATACACTACATCATTATAACATCAAAAAACGAATGTGACTTCTAGTACTGGTAGGTTCAAATGACCCACAATTTTCTTTCTCTCTCTATTACTAGTATGTCCCGAAAGTAACGCAGTACTCTTTGATGCTATTTAAGTGAAGAGTTAACTCTGAATTATAACTTTCTACTTGTTTCTTATAGCACATCACTGTTAGCTACGAACAGCTGGCAGATAAGTAATTCCTCGTCAATATCTCAGCTACTCAATCAAATCTTAGATCCAGTTTCCATACAGAGAATCATTGCGCGCTTACAATTGTTTTGCTTCCTCAGATTGGCTACGCCGCCCCTGCCGTCAGCTACGCCGCCCCCTCAGTGAGCTACGCTGCCCCCTCCGTCAGCTACGCCGCCCCCGCCGTCAGCTACGCAGCCGCCGCACCTGCCTACACCGCCTACACGGCCGCCGCCCCCGCAGTTAGCTATGCCGCACCCGCCGTCAGCTACGCCGCCCCCGCCGTCTCCTATGCGGCTCCAGCCATCGCAAGAGTAGCCGCCGCCCCCGCTGTGTCCTACGCGGCTGCCCCCGCTGTGTCTTACCATGCTGCTGCCCCCGCCATCTCTTATGCGGCACCTTCCTACTCTTACGCTAGGTGAGTAGTTTTCAGTCTGTAAGCTAATGGGAGACGACGTTTGGTCTGAGTAGTCTTCAGGCCGAGTGAAGTATTGTTTTTATGATTTCAAGTCAGTGGTATGTTAACGTAACAGTTCCCAAATTTCTAGCTAACTATGATCACTGATAGCTTGTGTCATTTTGATGGCTACGTACTAAAGGACTTCTTTTGAAATATAGATTATTTGTGTCTCATACTAAGATACTTTTATTTCGAGGAGGGAGTGGGGAAATACAGTTGGGATCGTTAGGACCGTAATTATGCTTAAAAATGGACCATTCTGTAGGTAAAGCATTCTGTTGTTCTTGAAGTTAGCTGTCACAGACACTGATGAGACAAAACGTTATGCCCACACTCCACCGTGAGGTTGAATGCCTCATGGTGATGTTTCAGGCACGTGAGGCAGTAAGGAAAGAATATAAATGGGACAGAAACTAATTGGTAGCCATTATGGCAAAGACAGGGGCCGAAAATGTGGAAATGCACTGATATAAGCGGTTTTGACAAAGGGTACACTGTTGTGGCGCAGCAGTTGGAAACGGGAATGTCTGAAACGGCAAATCTGTTTGTCTGTTGGCTTACTACTGGCGTACGCACCCAGGGACGGTGATTGAAGGACAGTGAAACAACGAGAAGGCTGTATGGTATTGGATGACCACATCTCATCACAAAATTTACAGGTCGGAGTATCCCCCACTGTGTAATCCAGGACTGGCAGCAATCTGTGGCAGATCTGACGACAGAATACTGTGCTGGTCCAGGCACAACCGTTTTGGAGCACATCTTTCAAAAGCCATTCTTGAACACTGAGTTCCACATCAAACGACCCCTACTTGTTGCTGTGTTGACCCAACGACTTCGTCAGTTATGAGTGCAGTGGGCACACCATCACTGAGTTTTCACCGTGTATCGATACAAACGTGTCGCCTGTCAAATGAATCGGATTTCTTGTTGAGTCCTTACACGCCGTCATCCAGCCGAATGGCTGCACGAGACATGCATCGCACCACAGATGCAGGCCGGTGAGGGCAGAATTGCGCTGCAGTGGTTTCAGGGGCATTACAGTCAAACTCACATTGATGTCTTGGCCATCAAATGTGCCTCTTTTATACCCATTATAACATATATCATGCGCTGGCTGCATGATTGAAACCCCCATCCCGTAAGTTGCGGGAATTGCTTGATCTGTGCCTAGACATCTGGTGCCACATACTTCTGGAATCCTGTAAAGGACTTGTAGAATCCATGCCAAGCAGTATCTCTGTTTTACCATTTTTAAAATGTGGAATAATACGTTATTAAACAGGTGGGCAGAATGGTTTGGATCATCGGTGTAGCAGTAAGCCTGGGACGCTTGTGAATAAGCAACCAACGAAATAGAGGGTAAAATGAACAGTTATAATGCCTATGTTTTGTTAGAGGTCGTTGAGTGAGAGTTCTAGGACAACTTACTGTTGAGATTTCTTCTAGCCATAGTTTTGGGTGATTCTCTTCCATCGCCTCCAATGCTTTTCTCGCTGCATGGTTTCCCTATGAGTGGGACTTACGAAAATTCAAATCGGAAGCATGGAGCTATGCGGAGACATGACAGAGTGTCGGAAAAGAGACATCGTGGGTCAGCGTGCTCGTGATGGCACCGTTAATGAAGTATCCAGATTTGATGGTGTATCAACGATGTGTGCCTAGCGTGTCTAGAAGAAATGGTGTGCCACCTGCAGCCATTTAATGCGGCGTAAGAAGAGTGGTCTTAAAAGTGCATTACCCAACAGGAACCACTGAGGAGCAACACGCCTTGTCGATTGCAATTTCAAACCCGAATGCGGCTCAAGGAGTTTCGGAAGAAACGTTTCGAAGGAAAATGAATACCATGGGTATCATGAGTCGGCTATCTCGCGTAAGGCCTTATCTGATAGTGGTATGCAAAAGTACGAACACCTTCAGTGGGCCAAACAACACAAAAACTGGACACAAGCTTATCTGAGGTGTCTAGTGTCGTCCGATGTGTAGTGCTCTTACTTTCTTTCCAGATAATGCACTGGATCGATTGCCCCACGGCCCAATTAAACGTTTAACCCACAATGTGTAGACAGTGTAATTCAGTCCGGAGCACATTCTGTTATGTTTTGGAATCCACTGATTCGGCTCACACACGACATGTACCGGGATTCATTTTCAACAGTTTCGGTGACCAAGTGTTGCCCTTTCATGTACACGTTAATCACGCTCCCGTCTTCCAACATGAGAACAGAATTGTTCGCAGAGATGGTTCAGATGGCTCTAAGCACTATGGGACTTAACATCTGAGGTCATCAGTCCCCTATACTTAGAACTACTTAGACGTAACCAACATAAGGACATCACACACATCCATGCCCGTGGCAGGATTCGAACCTGAGTTCGAATGATGAGTTGCATGTATACGATGTTCTTCCATTGAAGACTCAGGCAACTTGCAGCACCCAATCGCAAAGAACATTTTTGGGACTACACTTCAGCAAAAAAGAAGACGGACGGCGACTGAATTATCATAATGGTACGAAAATCAGTTGAACTACATGTACAGAGAAACTAATTCTAACAATTTCAGAAAAATTGTATGATTTAATGCACAGAAAGAGCTTCACAGAATGAGCAGGTCAGTAATTTGTTCGTCTACCTCTGTCCCTTATGCTTGGCATTGATTCATAGAATTATTGGATTCCACCGGAGGGATATAGTGCCAAATTATATTCGGCTCGTGCGTTAGATTTTCAAAGTCCCGAAATGCTGGGTGGCTTGCCCATGATGCTCCAGACATTCTCAGTTGGGAAGAGAGAACCGTCGACCTTGCTAGCTAAGGTGGTGTTGATCAGCGCGAAGACAAGCAGTAGACTCTCTCGACGTGTGAGGGCGGGTATTACCTTGCTGCTTGCTGAAATGTAAACACAGGAAGTCCTACCAACAAGAGCAACATAACAGGGTGTCGAACATCGTCAACGTTCCGCTGTAAGCATGCCAAAGGGGTCCGGGTAGGATAATAAATGCCACCCCATACCATCCTGTTGTCGCGCCATATGGCGGGTGACAGACTGGTATCCCAACGCTGTCCAGGGGCGTCTCTAGACATGTCTTTAGCCAGGAATCTCAACGACTGGGGTAGAACTATCGTCATTGACTGGTCCAGCTTCGTACTGAGTCACAAAGGCCACGGAAGAGATGTTTGGAAATGTTGCAGACAGCACTGGGGTATCAACCTGACTGTAACATACTATACTGCCGGACAGCCAGGTGTGATGGTCTGGGGTGCCGTTTTCCCAGTAGGATCCCTTCGGTTGTCATCCGCTGCTCCCTTGCAGCATAGCGGTACATCGACAGTACTGTACATCCCGTTTTTTCCCCTTTATGGCAAGACATCCTCGGTTACATGTCAATAAAAAAAAATGCCCACCTCCACACGGCAAGACTTTCTACTGTTTGTGTCCGTGCCTGCAAAACTACCTTGGCCAGCATGGTCGTCGGATCTCCCTGCAACTCAGAACGTTTGGAGTATTACGGTCTGGTCCCTTTTACGAGTTTGGGATTTCGAGCAGCAAACGAGTCAGTTGGACAGAATCTGGCACGATACCCCTCAGGAGGACATTCAGCAAATCTATCAATCATCGTCAAACCGAATAAATGTTTCCCTAAGGGCCGGAGATGGACCAACGCGTTATCTACTTTCCTAATTTGTGAAGCTCTTTCTCGAGAACAAATACCAAAGTTTTCTGACGTTGCAATCATTTTTTGTCAGTGCATGTACAGCACTTACACGTATTCGGGTAATTTCTTCATGGCGCGTCTTTTTATTATTTTTTGTTTTAAGTGTGTTTGGAACAGCAGATGATAAATATGTCAGTCATTACGAAGCCTAGCCATCAGTCAGTTCGTGCATCTGTATATGACAGCCCTTGACTAACTTGAGGACACTCTGCTACGCCGATTTGAAGCCGTTATCAAAGCTGGAGGCACTTTCACACTGTATTAGTCATAGCTCCTGGGGCGTGATGAACTTTACTCTGCTGCGGTTATTGTTTATTTAGCAGTTTTACTTAAATACGTTGTATTATTGAAGCACACCATAGGAACTTGTTGTAGCGTTTATTGTCATTGCTCAAAAAAATAACGCTGATATGAAAATGTGAAGTATTCCTACTTATAAAAATTATTTTTATCTTTCACTGTGCCACGTTCGTACGAGGGGAGATTTACACAGAAGCATACAACAAGAGGACAAGTAGTTGCAGTATGAGTGAATCTTCGTCTTTCTCTTTTTACAGGTACGCTGCCCCCTCTCTCTCCTACGCAGCTCCCGCCATCTCCAAGTACGCCCTCCACTAAGTGACTGCTTAGTTTGAGAGGTATGTAGCAGAAGCCACTACTTTTAATGTGTTAATCTCAAAGTGACACCACAGAGTGAAATTATTACCAGTCCATTGGGTGATTAATTTTTCAAGGGTTCGTTAGATATGAAAGAGCCGCAGGTTGAACGTAACATTAACTAAGTGTAGTCAGCTTAGGGGAGACTAAAATTAATCACTATAGTGTCCTGTTTGCGGATCCGCTGACGTACAATACTCAGTCATTTAGCACAAGTTTGTGACGATACTAAAGAACGCAGTGCTTTCAAGTCCTGTCTTTGCACAGCTTTATCCTTTTCTGGCTCTTTTTAATCAGTTTCCATGTTAATTCATTACTTAGTTCCGCCTAAAAATATAAAACCTATCCTCTAATGAACTATTCCCAATTTTGCAATTTATCATGTTTTCTACAGTTTCCTGTCTCCTTCTGAATCAGTTTCATGCTTATTTAGCCCTTTTAATCGAATTTGCTGTCTAATTTATTGATTAATTGTGCTAAAAACTTACAGCGAAATTTGCCGATGTCACCCTCACCCATTTAATGAATATGAATACGTCTTATTATTGGAATTTTTATGTAATTAATTAAGAACTATATGTATAATTACTGGCGAAATGAAGGAAATTTGTGCACAATTATGACCTGTCAATTTAGATTTGAAGCTTCAGTTTTTATGTGACTTACAGACTAAATAGAATAAAAATGTGGTTTTATTCTGTTCACAGGTTGCGGTCTTGCCACTAATAACACCAAGCATCTTTTCTACATCTTCAAGTCAGTGACCGTCGATTGTTTCCTGTACATTCTATTCATTTTATTTACGTAAATAAAGACCGCTTATATACAAAAACCATAGTTCTGTTTTATCCACCAAAATCATTCCTTCCCTATTATGGTGAGGTTTCCACACACGTGAAGTAATATCCGTCTCACTTGAAAATCCATGTCTTCCTATCAAAACTAATGACTACACAATTCAACAAAAAGATTTTACTCGTATTTCTACTCGCTCACACCAATGTGTGACCGTATACCTCATAGGTATTCTGTGATGTTGCTAAAGACGTAGAAAAGACGATTTTGCACCTGCGCACCAGCGCACCATGGGATAGAGTATGATATACATGAAATACAAAAAACAAAAACTGGTAACACATTTTAAAGATTTAGGATGAGAGCTGGGTGTGGAAGAAGTCAGACCAAGAGAATAATTGTTATAAAAACAAGTTATTTTATTTCGTAAGGGTAGTACTGCTCAAAAGGACACAACTGCACAATGTAATGGACGTGAGACTCAACAAAAGAGAGAAGGAATTAACCATCTTCTAGACTTACACTTAAAAGAATTTCTAACAACGGTCTGAGCGCAGGCAGTTTAAAATCAAAAGGAAGCAATACACGGTAGTTACATCTTTCATAAGGCAATGCCCATGAAACGTAGCAACGAATAACACCTACTAAATAATTAAAATACGTAGAATGATAACTTCAGATTACACACAGAACATGTAAAATAACAAAGTTCGAGAGCTGTCGAAAAATATTTACGACCATCTGTAATTATTCAATAAAAGATGTTGCCTTCAAGAAATACAGAAAGCAGAACATAACTAACATAATGTACTCAAGAGTAGGCTCACATTTGAGTGGAAACAGTTTACTTTGTCAGCATATTGCAGTTGTGATTCCAGAAGGACTGCTCGACTGAAAATTATGTTCACACATTCACCCATTAAATATTAAAAGCCTCAAATAAAAAAGTATGCTCAGTTGTTATTTTTGTGTTTGATTGTTTACATCAAGTTACACACCTAGTTGTATCGAACTAATGCCTCACAGCTAGTCATCATCATCATTTAAAACTGATTATGCATTTCAGCGTTCAGTCTGGAGCATAATACCCCTTATAAAATTCCTCCATGATCCCCTATTCAGTGCTAACACTGGTGCCTCTCCCGATGTTACGCCTATTACTTCAAAATCATTCTTAACCGAATCCAGGTACTTCTCCTTGGTCTGCCCCGACTCCTCCTACCGTCTACCGCTGAACCTATGAGTCTCTTGGGTAACATTCCTTCCTCCATGCGTGTAACATGACCCCACCATCTAAGCCTGTTCGCTCTGACTGCTACATCTATGGAGTTCATTCCCAGTTTGATTTCCTCATTGTGGACACCCTCCTGCCATTGTTCCCATCTAATAGTACCTGCAATCATCCTAGCTACTTTCATATACCTAACCTCAACCTTATTGATAAGGTAACCTGAATCCACCCAGCTTTCGCTTCCATATAACAAAGTTGGTCGAAAGTTTGAACGGTGCACAGATAACTTAGTCTTGGTACTGACTTCCTTCTTGCAGAAGAGAGTAGATCGTAGCTGAGCGCTCACTGCATTAGCTTTGCTACACCTCGCTTCCAGTTCTTTCACTATGTTGCTATCCTGTGGGAATATGCATCCTAAGTGCTTGAAATCGCCCACCTGTTCTTTGTTCCTCCTATTTGGCACTCACTCCTTTTATATCTCTTTCCCACTGACATTACTTTCGTTTTGGAGATGCTAATCATCATACCATAGTCCTTACATTTCTGATCTAGCTCTGAAATATTACTTTGCAAACTTTCAATCGAATCTGCCATCACAGCCGGCCGGGGTGGCCGAGCGGTTCTAGCCGCTACAGTCTGGAACCGCGCGACCGCTACGGTCGAAGGTTCGAATCCTGCCTAGGGCATGGATGTGTGTGATGTCCTTAGGTTAGTTAGGTTTAAT
This sequence comes from Schistocerca americana, assembly GCF_021461395.2. NCBI lineage: Eukaryota > Metazoa > Arthropoda > Insecta > Orthoptera > Acrididae > Schistocerca > Schistocerca americana. The sequence goes on along the minus strand of NC_060127.1, from coordinate 93,390,004 downwards.
TAGTTCTAAGTTCTAGGGGACTGATGACCTTAGAATTTAAGTCCCATAGTGCTCAGAGCCATTTGAACCGTTTTTTTGCCATCACAACTAAGTCATCCGCATATGCGAGACTGCTTATTTTGCGTTCACATATCTTCATCTCACCCAGCCAGTCTATTGTTTTCAACATATGATCCATAAATAATATGAACAACAGTGGAGGCAGGTTGCAGCCTGCCCCCTGAAACTACTCTGAACCATGAACTCAATTTCCCGTCAACTCTATCTGCTGCCTGACTATCTATGCAAAGACCTATAATTGGTTGCATAAGTTTGCCTCCTATTCCTTAATCTCACAGAACAGACAATAACTTCCTTCTAGGAACCCGGTCATATGCCTTTTCTAGGTCTATAAAGCATAGATACAATTCCCTGTTCCACTTGCAACAAACAAAAAAGTATCCCCAGTTTTTATTTTTGTGTTTGGTTGTTTACATCAATTTACACACCTTGATAAACTCAAGTTATATCGAACCAATACCTCACAGCTAATTTTAATGATATTTAAGAAACAGAATGCAGAACTTTGTGATGAATAATTCACACAATGTTGGAAGGATAGAAAATTTTACTGACTGGGGAGAAATCTCAGCGTTCAATTTTTGGTCGACCTCTACTCGTCACAAATGTGAATGACCGTCCACCTAACAATCAACAAAAAAATGGTTCAAATGGCTCTGAGCACTATGGGACTTAACATTCATGGTCATCAGTCCCATAGAACTTAGAACTACTTAAACCTAATTAACCTAACGACAGCACACAACACCCAGTTATCACGAGGCAGAGAAAATCCCTGACCCCGCCGGGAATCGAACCCGGGAACCCGGGCGTGGGAAGCGAGAACGCTACCGCACGACCACGAGCTGTGGACTAACAATCAACAAGATTAACTGCTACGTTTTACAGACCATGCTAGACGTATAACAAATCTGTTTAGAGAAATCCTCGGAAGAGACAGTTAACGACATTAATTATTTTTCAAATAATGGTCTGCCTTAATTTTGAAAGAAACACACTATATCCAAGTCTGTACAACAAGTAAGGTCACACCAACAACTCACATAGGCATAGACATAGAATATATTCCAATTTTTGGGTGTACATATTTATAAAACAGTTGAACTAGAAAAAGCGTGTAAGTGAGCTACTCAGATAATTAAGATCAGCTACTTTTGCTCTTCGTGTAAATGCTAGTCTTGGGATCGAATGATTTAACCTCCTCACATATTTTGCCCATTTCCACTCTTTAAGTTTTATGGAACCAATTCCCGGTGTAAATCTCCAATTAGACAGAAAGTACTGATTGTACAAAAGCGAACAGTAAGAACAATATGTGCTGTTCACAGCTGGTCGTCATGAAGGCGTATCTTCGTCTTGGGCATTTCAACTGCATTGTCGTAAGAGTGATGTCGATACGTGAAAAACTAGAGGGGCAAATGACGTTTCATTACATATTATTAAATCCGTCATCGGCTCAGAAAGGAGTCCAGTATAGAGCAACAAAAATTGCTGATCATTTGCCTAGTTCCTCTCACCAAACTTGTCCATGTAATGTGAGCAAATTGGTGAAGGCATTGCTGTCTGCCATCAAATGTGCACGTAAATGTGCTCTACTGCAAACCCAAACTCTGGGCTCTATGCAGAGGAGAGCTGCTTTCGAAGTTTGTCGATCCGTATTCGACGTCTCAGTCTAATTGCCAGTTCCGAACTTAACTACTAGTGAAGTCCCAAAATTAGGTGTCTCTCTTTAGAAGCTAACAGGAAAGCTGTGTTTCTCGCCAAGAGAATTTCGTCTAGCGGTCCTGAAGATGCTACGTCTGCTCTACGAATGGCGTAGTGGTTTTGTCGTTAAAAATCTCCCACCAGACTCTCGTAAAATTTCAGATCTTGTAAACCACTTTTCCTCAGCACTGTTCTAGAAAAGAAAGTTCTTGAACCCTAAGTCATATCGATGGCACAATACAGCCACCACCCAATGGTCATTTTAGCTGTTTATACAGCTTCCCCACGGCAATGGAAAAATAATTAAGAGAAAAAAAGTAACTTTGTTCCCTGGCGCCAACCTGTTAACCACGTACAAGCTACTATTCATTGGTCCTGTTTCCACGTGTTTTAGAATGGGTAAGAAATGTGTGTCGTGCAGAACGTTATTTTGAAACAGTCCCTACTGCGAACTCCTGCTTCGACACTTTCCATGCAGCAGAAGATTTCAGTGGATCATTTCTTACAGGACACAGGCTGTAAAAAGCATCTTTCCTCTGCTTGATTTCCCATTCTTAAAGTGTTTTAGGTCTTGGTTCATACTGTTCCACAGTCCCTGGCTGTAGCATGTAGACGCCGATGTGCCTGTGTTCGGGCCTCCGCTTCCCTACGGAAAACGCGTATGGCCCCAGCAGCTTTGTTCTGATTTGGCATTTCAGCATTCCCCAGAACACATTATTCCCTATCTGTGGCGTTCCTATTCACTTGCACTTCACCCTTAATGTCCTGTCCCAACACCCCACAGCTTGAAATTTCTTCCAAAAATAACAGGATGCTCGGGTTAGTACAGCAACGAAAATGTAATGTAATGACACTTATCAATCACTGTTATCGCTTTATCCAACCCAAAAAATGCGTTCGCACAGCTGCATACGTTTAATTATTTTAAATTACATCTACACATCTAACCAAATGAAAAGTGACCACCTGAAACAGCTTGAATCCTTCCACCCTCACTAGAGAAATCGTGAGATGTATACAGAATTTGATATAAAGCTTATAGTAAGAGGGCGATGAATTTCTGTGCTTTTAGTCACATGTAAACAAATTAGTGGGATTCATATTCTCGTTAATGAAGCCAATATTCCCGTGCTAGAAATCAAGCTATCAGCATCAGTGCATAGTTAGAGTGAAAATTTTTTGCACAGAAATTTTCACTCATTTTCTCTGATAGTGAAACAGTCCTAGGAGAAATTCACATGAGTACTGAGAACATCCAATAAAATGAAAACAGACGCAGGACGAAGTTTGGATGGTAGAGGATAGATCGTAACACTTATCGGTACAGTTTTTTCTTCCATTTGTCCCTGTCACTAGTACTGCGGAAATAATAGGTATTGTATACTTACATTTTGCCGAAAAGTTAATTACAAAGAATAAAATTCACTATACAGAAAAGTAGAATGAGTCGAACAGGAGGTCGGCCGCTGTGGCAGAACGGTTCTAGGCCCTTCAGTCTGGAACCGCAAGACCGCAACGGTCGCAGGTTCGAATCGTGCCTCGGGCATGGATGTGTATGATGTACTTAGGTTAGTTAGGTTTCAGTAGTTCTAAGTTCTAGCGGACTGGTGACCTCAGATGTTAAGTACCATAGTGCTCAGAGCCATTTGAACCATTCGAACACTAGACATGAAAGAATGGTGAAAATGAGCTATCATGTTTGGTCGCACCCGTGGCCACACATGGGTGAATTTTTCCTATTTATTGGTGCATCGGTGCGGAGTGCCCAGCGTGCCTATGAAGAGTGATGTACCATTCACAGCCAAAACAGCGTGGTGTATGAACAGTGGTCGTAAAAAAGACTCTAACCGACTTGGAGTCTTATGCCTTATGAATGACAACTAGTTTCAGACCGAGTGGGAGTAGCACCCTTGGTGAATGCAGGTCTGTCTCAACCCCTTTTCAAGTTAACACTATGAAGGGAATTGTATTGCGTTGCTTACGCCTTCACATCAAGCCGATATGGTCAATGAACCGAACAACACAAAGACTGGGTAAAAGCTGACTGGAGGTGTGTAGTATGGTCTGATGCACTGTAAATTTACCTCTTTCCAAATGATGCAAGTCGTGGCGTACAATGAGGCCTAATGAGGAGTTTAAGCTGCTGTGTATGCAGAGTATAATTTGGTATGGACGTGACTGTATGTTGCTTAGGAAGTATTTTTAGTACAGTGAACTGGTCCCCTTTATTCAGGTTACCGTCAACACGAACCAGCTGTGTTTAATTCAATTTCAGTTTTCTTGTTGGTCAAGTACTGTAATTTCTTCTGCTTCTTCAAGGTGAGTATGTTGTGGATTCCCCTAAGATAACAACTACCTGGCCCACAAGTTTGCATTCATCTCTGTGGGATGTTATCATCAATGACTGGCTTTAGCTGGATGAGGCATGTCTGAAGAAAGTTGCTGATTGTCTTTCTCGTCAAGTTGGGGCAGTTCTCAAGGCTATAAGCAGTGTTACGCCGTGTTATCATGGCTAGTATTCTTGTGTACTTGCTGTAAAACAGTGCTACAGTAACATCCATACATGTTATAAAAATGTATGTATGTATGTGTGAATTTATGTATGTATGTTTCACATCACCTCTGAATCCACTTGATAGATTTCAACCAAACATAAAACAGTTCTACAGTAACATCCACAGCATTATCAAAATATGTGTATATATGTGTGCGTGTATGTATGTATGTTCCACATCTCCTCCGAAGCCTATTGATCGATTTAAACCAAACTTAAAACAATACTACAGTAAAATCCATATATATTATAAGACTGTGTGCATGTATGTGTGTATATATGTATGTTTGTAGGTTTCACATCTACCACGAAACCTCTTTATTTATTTCAAACAAACTCGCTACACATATCACGTAATGATTGGAAAGATTCGTTGTAGGGGTAAGAGCCATCTAACGATTAAAAGGGTCGTGCTGAAAAAGAAGTGTAGCCCACGACACACGAAACCCAGAAGTTATTCACCCTCTGTTTGAGACTGACAACACTTAGTGACTTGGAACAAATTTTACACATAATATCAAACCTTTACGAAGCTTGTTCTCGCTGACAGCCGCCCATAAAATCATGGAGGGAGGAAACTTAATTACTTACTGCATTTTCACTCTATCTGCAAAAAAACTTCTGTGTTAGCAATGGCGTTTTGATTTATTACTTCTTTATTGACAACTGTACTCGCAACACATTTCGCACACAGTATCAACATATCGGGCTATTCTGTCTTCTTGGAAGAGGCTGATGGTTTAGACATACAGTTATCAATAGTAGCCTGTTCGCATCATCGCCTGCCACACGCATGACTTGTGTTGCGTGGACTACGCTCTTCGACTAGCATCAGCTAATCAGGCAGGTTGCTGCGAATTTTCAGTTGGTATACAGCGCGCCGTAAAGCATAAGAATACTCTCCCGTTGTATTTAGTTCTATTTGTAGGTACAGTGAATGGCTACTGTTTCACCTCATACTCCCTGAACCCTTGTGAGTGAGATCGCGACATGTTCTTGGCTTAAGCAACGCTTTGCTGCGATCCTGTAGCATCTGCTTACTTTTAAAAGTCATGGCTAGGTGGGACAAGGTGATTGCACTAGATACGAGTTTTTTACTTAAAAGAAACTTAGCTCTCTCTCTGACTGGTTCCTAATCGCGTGTCCAAGTGGACAGAAATTTCCTTGTATACTTAATTCATCCCTGAGCCTACCTGGTGCTCAATTCCCCACCTCATGTTCAACATAAAGCGACCGCATTTCTTTGATAACATAATTTTCTGAATGCTGTAAAAATTCTTCCTATGGTAAGCTTTTGTGTAAAGTCTGATGTTGTTTGCGGGTCGCTGCACACGACTGCCTGTTCTACATTTGAAACCATTTCAGTTATGTCGCATTGGTAGCCAGAATCAATATCCGCCTGCTTATTTTCTAGAACCTTCCTTTATTTCCTACTGGAACCACATGGTGTTGTATGATCTTGAAGTGCAGCTGCTCATGCCGCAATTCCTTGTTGTTTTTATTAGCATCGCTAAAACAAACACCGCACTTATTCCTTCATATGGTTCAAATGGCTCTGAGCACTATGGGACTTAACATCTGAGGTCATCAGTCCCCTAGAACTTAGAACTACTTAAACCTAACTAACCTAATGACATCACACACATCCATGCCCGAGGCATGATTCGAACCTGCGACCGTAGCAGCAGCGCGGTTCCGGACTGAAGGGCCTAGAACCGCTCTTCCACAGCGGCCTGCACTCTCTGTTCTTCTCGGCATTAACATTATATCGGCCCATTGTAGTATCACCATTTGACAAAGATGTCCCTGGATTTAGCAACGTCTGGTCTTAGCCTGCTCAGTTATCTGCAAGTTGGTTGCCTGATTCGGGAGAAAGGATCGAACGGTATCTGCAAGTGGACCAAGTTAAAGTAACTTCAGGTGGCAGACATTCGGCAGAATTTATCCACGTTAGAGAAGTCGGTCTCACCAATAGGGACAGAGTTATACTATGGCAGCGCGTGTAAGCGTAGTGTTGAACCTGAACTGAGGAAACTCCTTCTGGATTTAAACCTAGATCTTGATGGTTGACTGTCATGAAGTAGTTGTAAGTAGTTTAGTTCAATCAACTTGCTTTCAGCGTATGCAGATAGTTTATGACGTGTATGAGGTGGTGCAAGAGCTGTCAATCAATAAACCTTCTATGTAGGCGCTAGTTCTAGACTGTAATTTTCAGAGTCCCAGTGATCAGTGATGTAGTTTCACTCAGTGTGGCGTCCACCTGCCTTACAGAGAGCACTGAGCGAAATTGAACCTGACCTACCCTGCATTTACGGCGAATCTGTAGCCCAGCGCTAAGTCTCAAGTAACTGCAAAAAAAAAAAAAAAAAAAAAAAAAAAATGGTAGATGACTGTTGTTAAAAGTACGGTGAAAGAAGAGTCTGGCAAAATTACAGATGTTTACAGTTCGGAAATAATAAATTTCCTCGAAGCGGAAGAGCTTCTGCCCGTAAATCAGCACGGGCTTAAAACGTTTCGTCTGTTCGATACTCGGCTTGCTCTTTTCTCACATAATATCCTGCTAGTCATGGTTGAAGGCCAACAGGAGCTTTCCATATTTCTAGATTTCCGGAAAGCGTGTCATACAATGTCCCACTGCAGACTGTTAACGCACCTACAAGATTGGTAATGGAAACAAGGTTAAGGATAAATCAACATACGTTCATAGGATTTGTCGACCTGGAAAAAGGGTTCGACAGTGTAAAATGGTGCAAGATATTCGAAATTCTGAGAAAAATAGGGGTAAGCTATAGGGAGAGACAGGTAATATACAATACGTACAAGAGTCAAGAGGGAATAATAAGAGTGGACGACGAAGAACGAAGTATTCGGATTATAAAGGTTGTAAGACAGAGTTGTAGTCTTTCTCCCCTACCTTTCGCCCCTACTGTTCAGTCCGTACATCTTTAAGAAGCAATCATGGAAATAAAAGAAAGGTTCAGGAGTGGAAGTAAAATTCAAGGTGAAAGGATGTCAATGACACGATTTCCTAAAGACGCTGTTGTCCTGAGTGAAAGTAAAGAAGAACTACATGGTCTCCTGAATGGAATGAAGAGTCTAGTTAGTATAGAATATGGGCTGAGAGTAAATAGAAAAAGGCCAAAGTAATGAGAAGCAGCAGAAAACAGAACAGCGAGGAAGTTGACATCAGGAATGATGGTCACGAAATAGATAAAGGAATTATACTCCCTAGGCAGTGATATAACCAATAACGGATGAAAGAGGACATAAAAAGCAGACTAACACGGGCAGAAAAGGCATTCTTGGACATGAGAAGTCTACTAGTATCAAACACATGCCCTAACTTGAGGAAGTAATTTCTGAGAATGTACGTCTGTAGTACAGCATTTTGTGGTAGTGAAACATGGACTGTGACGCAACCGGAACAGAAGATAATCGAAGCATTTCATATGTGGTGCTACAGAAGAAAGTAGATAAGGAATGAGGAGGCTCTGTGCAGAGCCGGAGAGGAAAGCAATATGTGAAAAACACTGACAAGGAGCAGGGACAGGATGGTAGGACATCTGATTAGACATCAGGAAATGACAACCAGTCAGAAGACTGATGACACACTCAAAAAAAAAAAAAAAAAAAAAAAAAAGGAACTGGTAGGGCATCAAGTTGGAACATTGTTTTGGGTCTAAATACCTTGGCGCCACTTCAGAAAGGTCCACCCGTGCGGAATGGCTGCGCAGTTTGAGGCGCCATGTCACGGATTCGGCGGCTCCTCCCGCGGAAGGTTCGCGTCCTCCCTCGGGCATGGGTGTGTGCGTTGTCTTCACTATAAGTTAGTTTAAGTTAAAGTAGTGTGTAAGTCTAGGGATCGATGACCTCAACAGTTTGTTTTCTTAGGAATTCACGCCCGTTTAGACATTTTCAGAAAGGTCCTTAACTCACCGTGTACACTGTCTCAAAACCAGCTAAAAGCGTCACCACGAAATAGCATCATCGGAAAACTTACAGAAAGCAACTACGGAGCTCAACCTCAGCTCATCAGAAAATACGCCATGGCATCTGTTTCTTTGCAGGGAATTATGTGTGTCTTGTATGGTATTATTCTACCCATGGAAAACATTTTCAACCACATACATACTCTTCAAGCCATTCGGTGGTGATGGTGCGTAGCGGAGAGTACCTTGAATCACTAAGTCGTACTAGGCATTTCCTTTCCTATTCCACTCCTAGGAGTAGCGCCATGAGTACCGGGTTCAAAACTTCGAAACTGCTTAAATTCTGAATAAAAATCATCGGCAGTGGCCGCTGAAACCTTCTGACATGTAAATGGCCATGTCAAAGAGGCCGGAGGAGCGGACAGAGGTTCAGGTAACTGTCTGGACCTTGGGGTGGTAAACTGCCCATAAAAGGAGAGAGAAACAGCAGCAACAATGGCATGAGGAAGCAGAAGGCAATGGAAACCACTGCATTAAAGAAACATAGTGTGAATCTACAGGACATGCGGCCTGTAGTTGAAAAAGTGTCATGAGGATCTCTCCATTGACAAAAGATTACTGATTAGTTGGTCTTTGGGATCTCCGGGAGGTGACTGTCAAGGGGATGGTGACTGCGAGAAAAAGATTGATTAACCAACGGGAGGATAACGTTCTACGAATCGGAACTGGTGATGTCAGAAGTGTGAGCATGGTAGGGAAACAGGAAATCTGAAAAGGGGAATGTTAAGACTCAATTTAGATATAGAGGGGATAAGTGAAGCAAAATGGAAGAAAGACAATGATTTCTGGTGAGATGAGCTTAGGGTAATGTCAAAAGCAGCAGAATAGGATATAAAGGGAGTGGACTTCTTTATGAATAGGAAGACAGAACAGAGAGTGTGTTACCGTGAGCAGGTTAGCGAAAGGAATGTTCTCGTAAGAATCAACAGCAAACCAGCACCGACGTCGCATGCGATGGAGGAAGAAATAAAGTGGATGGGAATATGGAATGGGTAATTAATTATGTAAAGGCAGATGAAAATCTAATCATCTTGGGGGATTGGCATGCGGTTGTAGGGAAAGGAGTGAGAAAAAGAGTTATGTGAGGATGTGGGCTGGTTATTAGGAACGAGAGAGAACGCAGGCTAATCGAGTTCTACAATAAATTCTAGCAGGTAACAGAGAATACTCTGTTCAAGAATCACAATGTTAGGAGGTACACTACGAAAATCCAGCAAGGTAAAAGAAAATTTCAATTACATTACATTATGCTGAGACAAAGATTCCGAAATCAGATATTTTGTAAGGTGTAGCCTGAAGCAGATATAGACAGGTCAGGATTCAGTAATGATGAATGATAGTCTGAAATTTAAGGAACAATCTAGGAAGAATCAATGGTCAAAGAAGTGGGATACGGAGATATGAAGGAGTGTAGAGAGACGCTTGAAGTTTTCTGAGCATATAGGTATTGCGATGATAAATAATGCAGCCTTGGATAACAAAAGAAATACTTCAGCTGATCGACGAAATTGCCGGAAGGATTGACTCAGCATATATAGAAAAGTCAAAACAACCTTCGTTGAAACTACACTGGTGTCCAAAGTTAAAGCAACAAACGGAAATTTGGCAGGGTTTCCTTTATTTTACCACAAAGCAGAATTAGTAGGTGATAGTATAATAGAAGCAGTATGAAGAATACAAAACGTAAACAAATGCAACATGCATAACGGTAGGAGAAATGTTCTTAGTCTTTCCAACTTTGTTGAGGTGTGTATATTTCCCCAAGAGTTTACGATTCACACAGTCAGCCCGTAAAAAATGCCCAGAGCAGTAGGCCAACAGCTACGTTTCGCCTGATTTCATGCAACCCCACATACGGCACCTGTCATGCAGGTCCCTATTATGAAAATTATCGGCCACACACTGGAGGGGAAATGAGGATGCCATGCAGCGTTTTCGATAGGAAGTGTTGGCTGCCTCTAATGTTTATCTCTGCTCACATGAACGGCTGGCTATGGAGACAACTTCTTGGCACACACAACGAATTGCAGACCAGTGAAGAGAAGTGACAGAAAACACAGGTGGCGGCCTCATATGAGGAGGGTGTTGGAAAGCTGGTACAATGCCACGACAAATGCGTAAGTCGGAGCGGCGACTAGGTAGAGATGTAAATGGATGGTGAGGCAAACAATTGCAAATAAAAAAAATTAATTTTCATTGTTGTTTCCATTTCGTGACTGATCGGACCCTACTTTCCGAACAGCACTAGTATTTCTTCCCTCCGTCCCTCCCATTCACTTTGGCAATTTCAACTGCAGCAGGCCAATAACAGACATGCACCCCGATTCGCCGGAGAGTTCTGTTGCCACAGACCTAAACGGCGCGGCGGTGAGGTACCGGTTTCCGTAAGACCGCTGCCCCTCGCGTTAGGCAACGGGGCGTGGCGTCCGCGTGGGTACGCGACCGCAAGGCCCCGTGCTGGGCCCACTCTAATCCGCTCGCAGTCTGCCTGCTTGTTCTTGCGGTCAGCTGCAGCCGATCTCTGCCGTCACGCGATAGCTCCCGACGTCTGTACCACCAACCGGCTGCCGCTCTACTGGTAGCAATTGCCTACAGTTTTGGGGTCACCGAATTGTGCTTTGCGACATCTGTGTCGAATGTAGACCAACATTTCGGTAACAACTGAAACTAATCACGGTTGTGCTGTATGTTTCGAAATGAGCTCAACATCCGCAAATAACTTCGAAAAAGGTAAATTTAGTGACTAGGGACAAATCATAAACCCAGTCCCACATGGTTCAACTTTTGGTCCACTCCTATTCCTTATATATATGAATGTGTACTTAACATTCATCAAACAGTGTTTTTTGCAGACGATACTCTCCTCTTTTCTCAACTTTTAACATGTCTCTATTGGACTCTTACGTTATTTCGGTTTTATCAATTTTAGTGGTAGTGGGTGGCTGGAAGACCTTTCTCAAACCAACACTTTCCTCTGCAACGGAATCTGTGTACCTGTGTGTCTAGTGTTATGTCGTGTTTAGCGGCCGCTGTGCACAGTGAATCCATTGTCACAACCAGAGCAGCAATCAGGACTTACTACAGGTTATATTTGTTATTTGTGGCTCACCTAAGCTTTGGTAAAGTTATAAGATTGTGAGGGATATTTAATCCTACGATGGATGAGTGACGTTAATGCATGATCAGAGCTTCAAAACCCCACTGAAATTTCTATAAATATTGTTATTTTTCAGCGTTGTTACGTGTATTATAGAAATTTACTTTTATAACGAGTCAATACAGTCTTATGAAACATAACTATTTTTATTTTAAATTGGAAAAACGTTAAATGAACAGTCTGGAAGTTAATTTTTGTGAAATAGGTTTCAATTTACGAATTTATGTTGAGAACCCCAAAATGCCCCACAGAAATTTCTATAAATCATTATTTTTCAGCCTTGTTACGTTTATTTTGGAAACTTACTTTTATAAACGAGTGAATACAGTCTTATGAAACAGAACTGTAGTGAGTTTAAATTGGAAAAACGTAAAATGAAAGTTCTGGAACATAATTTTGTTGAAATAAGTTTCACAGTATCCTCATTAATTTTATTATTTTGGTATATAATAGCTTATATTAGCATTTATATGAACTAGGAATTGCACATTGGTGACGTACAATGCAAGTCGGTGTGAATAAAGCGTCCAAATGCAAAACAGAAAGAAGGAAAATTGGTAAGTTGCACTTTACGTAGGCAGAACAAAAATTAAGTACGCAACCTTTTATCTAAACAAAGATTGGACTGCCAGTCACAAAGATCTACACATTACTGGAAACAACATTCACAAACAAGCACACTATGTTCATTGCATGCATGGTTAGAACATTTTGAAAAACACTGAACAATTTGCTTTTCTAGTTCAAGAGCATACAAAAAATATCTTTTTCTCGGCATTTTTTTGAATGGTATCCATTTCCTGGTCAGTTTCCAGATCATATCTAGCCAATGCTTATAGGACTTTTTTTGGAAATTCGAAGTTTTGGCTCTGGACTCCATATGCCGACGAATAAGTTCCAGGGCCAAGTCTTTCAATAAAATTCTCCTTCTACGTTATCTTCCACTGTGTTATTCTGGATGTTGATTTGTGAATAACCAAAAAGCATTTATGGCTGCGACATCCATTACATTAGCCTATAAAACAAACGGCCATCCCTTGTCCGTCCTTTGCAAGTGTAATTAAGTACCTTTTGGTCAAGAGAATCCACACCTGATTTTATTCTGCAACAAAAAAAGTCATTTCTGGTTTATGCTGCCGGTGAATCTCATCGACTGTGGAGTGGTGTTACATGGGACTTAGTAGCACCATCCTATTATTCTTCTTTGCTATATGACTCATAAATGTCAAATCATCTCTGAATGCAAGTGTTGAAGACAGAACCTCTCGTGTCTTACATGGTTTGATTTCAGGTGGAATTTGTGGTTTGTTTTGGCGAAGAGTACCGAATCCTGTAATTTCATATTCCAATAATTTTTGAAACAGGAGAATACTTATAAAATAATTGTAAAACGCAATATTGGTTGAACTTTCTCTAATCGTCTTTGCCAGGACCTTTACCACATTAGCTCTATGAGGGTGATCTGGATTTTTCTAAGAGTACGCTAGCCGATCTATAGCATGCGATGTCAAAGAGTCGCAGAGCCAGAAAAGCTCCCAAATTTTTCTGGCTTGATGGAATAAATTGCAGAAATCTGCAGCACTCTCTGAAAGAAACTCGCTGCTCATCTCTCGCGTATTATCATCTTGGCTCCAGGGTTGTCAGGGGCGTCTATCGTTAAATCTTATGGCTCTCTTTATTTCTTCAAATCTCTTTGTGGAGAAAGATCCCATATGGACAGGGTTGCCACTGAAATAATTCTCTCATAGAATCATCCCAGTTTCTGTAACTGCCTGCTAACAGCAGAATTCCAAAAAAAATATTTTGATTTCCTCGGTTGTGATATTACTCCATGTTTGAGCTTTCACATTTTCTGAGCGTCTTCCTTCTGGATTTGTTTAATCAGCTATTTGATCCGCAATAGTATTTATGATGAAGTAACTCCAAACATATTTTGGCGTCTGTGTATTTGTTTCCCTTATAGTGACTTGGAGAAACTTTCATCATATTATATGTAATCGTTCTGCTACAAGAAGATGGTGTTTTGCTCCACTGAGTCTCGTGGTGTCTGGTAAAAAGTTTGCAGGCTGGGCTGAACCTGCTACGTTATTTGCGTTTTCAGACTGGGTTATGCTTGGTATGTTATTTGTATTTGCAGGTTAGGGTGCACTTCCTACATTATTTGAATTTGCTTGCTGCGCTGTATTAACTGCCAGGCTATCCTAGTAAGCCTACGTCATTTACGTCCCAAGGTTCTGAGCTGTCCAACATAGATCGATACAAAAGATTAGTTCTATTTTCGGAACCAATACTAGATTTACATTCGTCCAACCATTCAGAAATAATCGTTGAAGCAGTTGGAGATATATAGCTATAGTATAAGTAGTTTGTTATTTTCGATAAGTACAGAGTGATTATAAACGTTAAGAGAAACAAACGAGCCTTGGTTATAAATAAAGTTTAAATAGAGGCTGTGTCAAAGAAAGAAATCAGAAAGAAAAACAGAGGGAATAACGAACATAATTACTTACATCAGCTATGAGAGCAACATATTTCTATTATGAGGTCAAATTCAGCAGTGTGAAGGACGTTCGTTATTGTTGTTGTTAGAGTCTAGCAGGATTAATAACTACCATTACGGAACTATTACTGGTACCATCATTTATAAACTGGCATAAAATCGCTTGCTAAAGCATTAGATTACAACAGGCTAGAAAAGCCCCGTTCATCCAATGTGAGCGTAGCATTAAGAAAACACGGTTTCCATTCAACCTTTGCTGTATTAAATACAACTTTATCATGTTTCTTAATTCTAGTCGTATTTTTAATGATTACATAGAGTAGGTTCCACTTACACGTAATTTTAGTATGATTAAAGGGATGATTACCATAATCTCAGATCTGAAAGGACATCACATGCACCCAAGAGTTAAGTCTACGTCAAGACTAGGATGAGCAGCTATTTTTTGCTCTTTTTGTTGGCGTAACTCACAGTTAATTTAACACAGAGCAAAGATGGCTAAAAGTGAAACCAGATTACAGAAAGACTCTAACGCTGTGGGGAGGTACCGAGAAGAGTGAATGATTGCGTGGAGAAAGCGCACCTGATATGCTCGTCTTGTCGCAAAATCAAAGTTATTGATACCACACTATGTCGCAAATTACCATCAGACTAAGCAGCACAAGTTGCGTGGCAAAGTAAAGCAGTGACGAGCTGAGCAGCATGTAAATCGCGTTACCTCAAATTTCGACACATTCCTTCAGATCAGCTAGCATGGGGCAACCACCACCAGGCAGCGTCTGGAGAAGAATTCGTCTCAATGACGGCGTGGAGACAAACGACCAGCGTCTACGTTCACAGACATTCACTCTCTGCTTTCAAATATCTCTACAAGGAGGGGATGACACTGCTTTCGTCATTGTGTCGGCCTAAAATACCACTTGTTTAATGAAGAAACTTGGCCAGGTGTGAGCAGGACTCGCTCAATAAGACTTCCTTACAAACTTAATTATGTTCCTCCATTTTGGGAGTCGGAAATTTCGATCATTGTTTTCTGTTATCCTGACTGATACTGGCAAGATATCTGTCCCAGGGGTTCGAAGAATCTGGATGATATTTTAATTTAAATATTATATATGCGACATAAGGTCATGCAAGAGGTAGGCGACCACTATTATAATACTCAGTAGTTCGCCATTCGGGCTAACTGGGTCGCAATGGTAAAAGTCAAACATTAGGCAGGTGATTGCTCATGTGATACGTTTAGGAATTTATCCATCATCAGATATCCAGGAGCGATTACTGCAAGTAGATGTAACGATTCAAGTTATATTTGAAACAAACATACACATTCAAACTTAATATGGCATACCTCCTATGTATCTGATGACGGATAAATTCCGAAAAGCGTCATATGAACAATAAAGGCGCTCCTTGCCTAATGTTTGACTTTTACCGTTACGATCCAGTTAGTCTGAATCCAGGAATACTGATTGCTTTAAGTGCAAATTGCCGTCGGATAACAAATAACAAAAGAAATATTTTTAGTGTCTTGAGCACATAAGGGCCAAAGGAACTTGTACACCTGCCAATATCGTGTAGGGCCCCGCGAGCACGCGGAAGTGCCGCAACATGACGTGGCGTGGACTCGACTAATGTTCAAAAATGGTTCAAATGGCTCTGAGCACTATGGGACTCAACATCTGAGGTCATCAGTACCCTAGAACTGAGAACTACTTAAACCTAACTAACCTAAGGACATCACACACATCCATGCCCGAGGCAAGATTCGAACCTGCGACCGTAGCGGTCGCGCGGTTCCAGACTGAAGCGCCTAGAACCGCTCGGCCACACTGGCCGGCTCGACTAATATCTGGTGTAGTGCTGGAGGAACTGACACAATAACTCCTGCGTTGCTGTCCACAAATCCGTAAGAGTACGAGGGAGAGGAGATCTCATCTGAACAGCATGTTGCAAGGCATCCCTGTTATGCTCAATAACTTTCATGTCATGCTAGTTCAGTGGCCAGCGAAGCTGTTTAAACTCATAAGGGTGTTTCTGGACGCACTCTGTAGGAGTTCTGGACGTGTGGGGTGTCGCGTTGCCTGTTGGAATTGCCCAAGTCCGTCGGGAAGTACAATGGACATGAATAGATGCAAGTGATCACACAGGATGCTTACGCAAGTGTAGTATCTAGAAGTATCAGATGTTCCATGTCAATAAAACTGCAAACGCCCACACTATTACAGAGCTTCCATCAGCTTGAAGAGTCCCCTGCTGACATGCAGAGTTCGAGTGTTCATGAGGTAATCTCCATACCCATACACGTCCAGGAACACGATACAATTTGAAACGAGACTCGTCCGACCAGGCAACATGTTTCAAGTCACCAACACTCCAATGTCGGTGCTGAATGACTCAGGCGAGGCGTAAAGTTTCGTGTCGTGCAATCATCAAGGGTACACGAGTGGGACTTCGATTCAGAAAGCCCATATCTAAGACGTTTCGTTGAATAGTTCGCACGTTGACACTTGTTGTGGCCCAGTATTGAAATCTGCAGTAATTTGCAGAAGGATTGCCCTTCTGTCGCGTTGAACGATTCTCTTCAGTCGTCGTTGGTCCAGTTCTTGCTGCGTCTTTTTCCAATTGCAGCTACGTCGGAGATTCGATGTTTTACCAGATTCCTGATAATCACGATACATTCGTGAAATGATCGTACTGGAAAATCGCCACTTGATCCCTACCTCGGAGTTGCTGTGTCCCATCGCACCTTCAAACTCACTTAAATCTTGATAACCTGTCATTGTAGCAGGAGTAACCGATGTGATAACTCCGCCCGACACTTGTTTTCTTATACAGGCATTGCCGACCGGAACACCGTGTGCTGCCTGTTTACATACCTCTGCATTTGAATACACACGCCTATAGCTTTTTCTTTGGCATTTCATTGTAGTTACACATTAACAATTTTCTGATTTTTTCCTTCATTTGCAGTGTGAAAATTTACTTCGTGCCAAATTTATAGATCAACCGGAAGCATCAAAATGTGTTACATAAATTGCCGTATGTTTTCACTCCATTGACGTAGAAGTTTCAATTTTTTACATCGCCAAGGGCTGGTGCCGCAGCATTTCAGTATTCGTCGTTCGTGGGCAAGAGGCAAAAATGTCAGACTCTGTTATTGTCCAGAGACGGTGCATCCTGCCGACATATGGAGGCCATGGTGCCTGCTCTGCCCACAGAACTAAACAATGCAAGCAGCCTTAGTTTTGTGGAAATACCCGTCTCCCTTGGGAGGCGCTACTGTGCTAATAAGATAAACTGAGATTCACTGATATTCCAACCAAATAATACAAAAGGAAAGTAGACATTTTCAATAACCTGCTCAGTGTTTGTGCACGTATAATGTCACATGCTACGACATCAATACAAACAGGTCATATCCGACTTCCAGTAACTGTAGGTCGGCCGGCCGAAGTGGCCGTGCGGTTAAAGGCGCTGCAGTCTGGAACCGCAAGGCCGCTATGGTCGCAGGTTCGAATCCTGCCTCGGGCATGGATGTTTGTGATGTCCTTAGGTTAGTTAGGTTTAACTAGTTCTAAGTTCTAGGGGACTAATGACCTCAGCAGTTGAGTCCCATAGTGCTCAGAGCCATTTGAACCATTTGAACTGCAGGTCAAGAGCATAACTTCTCCTGTCCGATGATCATTTGCATTACAATGACGCAAAGAGGAAGACCAAGTGCAGTTTCTTGTCTGGTGTCTCGAACCGAAGAATAGCACGAGACATAGCTGACATGCTACCACGCCACTGCTAATTTCTTCTTATTGGCAGCAGACCTATCATGATAGGAAGGGTTTCAGTAGCGATTCTTCTCGCTGGGGCGGCCGAGCGTTTCTAGGCACTTCAGTCCGGAACCACGCGGCTGCTACGGTCGCAGGTTCGAATCCTGCCTCGGGCATAGATGTGTGTGATGTCCTTAGGTTAGTTAGGTTTACATAGTTCTAAGTCTATTGGACTGATGACCTCAGATGTTAGGTCCAATAGAGCTTAGAGCCATTTGAACCATTTGAATCTTCTCGCAGACGTTTGCTGCACATTCCTTCGGCATATACTTAGTTCGAATGTAATATACTTTCTTGAGTCTGAGAAGGTTACGTCCATGAATCAGCATGGTTTACAAAGCATCACTCGTGCGAAACTCAGCTTGCACTTTCCTCACATGACATACTGCGAACTGTAGCTCAAGGGCAACAGGCAGATTCCATATTTACAGATTTCCGGAAAGTGTTTGACACAGGGCCGCACTGCAGGGTGTTAACGAAGGTACGAGCATGTGGAATGTTCGGCTACAGTATTACTAGTGTCCTGCTCGAAACAGTGAAGTCTTTTAAATAACTGCGCGTAACGTTGCAAAGGGATATGATACGGAATGAACATTGGACTGCTACGGTCCCAGGTTCGAATCCTGCCTCGGGCATGGATGTGTGTGATGTCCTTAGGTTGGTTAGGTTTAATTAGTTCTAAGTTCTAGGGAACTGATGACCACAGTAGGTAAGTCCCATAGTGCTCAGAGCCATTTGAACCATTTTTGAACATTGGAGAACTGGGAAAGAGAAGGTCAATGGTCGACTTCGGTTTATTGGGAGAATTTTAAGAAAGAGTGGTTCACCTGTAAAGGAGACAGCATGTAGGACGTTAGTGTGACCTATTTTTGAGTACTCCACTAGTGTTTGGGATCCGTATGACGTCGGATTGAAGGAAGACATCGAAGCAATTCAGAGGTTGGCAGCTAGACTTGTTACCGGTAGGTTCGAACTACACCTAAGTGTTACAGAGATGCTCCGGGAGCTCAATTGGAAATCCCTGGAGGTAAGGCGACCTTCTTTTCGAGAAACACTATCGAGTACATTTAGAGAACCGGCATTTGAAGCTGACTGCCGAACGATTCTGCTGGCGCCAACATACGTTGCACGTAAGAACCACGAAGATAAGATGCGAGAAATTTGGGATCATATGGAATTTGTACAGACTGTCGTCCTCCCCTCGCTCGATTTGCGAGTGGTACAGGCAAAGTTCAAATGTTTCAAATGGCTCTGAGCACTATGGCACTTAACATCTGTGGTCATCAGTCCCCTAGAACTTAGAACTACTTAAACCTGACTAACCTAAGGACACCACACACATCCATGCCCGAGGCAGGATTCGAACCTGCGACCGTAGCAGTCGCGCGGTTCCGGACTGAGCGCCTAGAACCGCTAGACCACCGCGGCCGGCTACAGGCAAGGAAAAGGCTAGTACTGTTATGGGGTGCGCTCCACCACGCACGATACTGTGGCTTTCTGAGTAGATTCTGTCATGCAGTATTCGGATGGTGACCTAGTATAATATTAAAGTTCACATCAGGAGGAGACTTACTGGCTATTTTTAGTGTTGTGGTAAGAAGAATAACACATTTTCATTATTTCTATCAATTACATACTCGGCTATCGGATGCGTTGGGGACTGTAGTCATGAAATCAGGGCTCGGTTCTAATGGGTGGCGTGTGAGGGGAGCTCGTTTTCTCACTTTTTCTCGCTCCCCCTGCTCCATAGAAATATAATTCGGTGTCACCCAAACACCTAACGTGCCACAGATGCTTGAGATTTAAATTGTAAATGAATATAACATAACATCATAACAACTTGTTTACATGGGTGGTCACTATAGTGGTCGACTCAAATCGAACACCTTAATCGTAAAACACCTGAGGGAAACGGAGAACAAAACTGTTACGGAATCATAGTTGAGTCGTGCGCGGCTCGTGTTCATCCCGTTTATTGTCTGTCATCTTCTCTCACGGTACTGCCGCCTCGTTTTCTTATTCCATTTACTGGTGTCACTAACTTCCTGCCTTACTTGCCCGTGAGTGACAGCAGCAGCGCGTATCGATAGTGCACTGTCATACCATCTCTGGAGCGACCGATAGTATTCCCGGGTCGTCATGTGTCTGGAAGTGACTTGGAGATGGACCAGTAGTGCAGTCGGGGACGGAGCAGCGGTCGGCGACGAAGGAGCGTCAGGGATGGAGCACCAGTGCGGTGCGGAGAGCCAGCACTTGCCGACCGCTGGCGACACACATGCACTGTCCGACTGAAGAAGACTGCAGCGGGGACGACCGTCGTTGAAGATTTGAATTCTCACGTATATAGCAACTTCAAAGTCTGATTGCTTTACAAATCATTTAACGTGTTAAATACTTAATCGCAAGAATGTCAGCGAGAAAATCTATAGAAAATGTTTGAAACTGTGCTTGAAGTTTGTTGGAAGTCACGTTACGAAAAATTGTGTATTTTCTGGGTAACTTCGGCTCTGTCTTGAGCAAAAGCAAGTGTTCCAAGCTTCTCAATGATTATGACATCACATCTTCTGAAATATTTCTCGTACAATGATATAATTTTGCAAGTACGTTCAGTGCTATATTCAGACTGTTCATGTTAGCTGAAGACATTGATATACCTCGGAAACTACACATCAGGTAAAAAAAAATTATAATTCTTATTTGTTTGTCTCGGAGGGGGATATCAAACGATATCACCCTCGACCTACCACACCACCTCATGCACATGGATGGCGCGGTGGGGTGAGAGGGGGGGAGGTCAGAGGTCAACTTTTAAATCTTCAGTGGAAAGCCCCGTTTTTTTATTGCAGATAATTTACAACATGCTACTCAATGGCCCTTGAATATCCATTGCCACTTGGGCTACACCTCCATGTTTCAAGGGTAGGACAGGCCATTATTTCATAGCTTCTAATTGGAAATCCCATTCGCGAAGTAGTATTCCCCCGACATAACCAACAGGTTACTATTGGACGCGCCACCGGGGCGCGTAGCGAACTGCGACGTATTATAACAGGCAGTAAACGTGACCACAGCTGAAGTATCGTGCAGACGTAGAACAGATAACATCTCTAAATATTACAATACTTGCACAGTGTTTATTGCCTTCAAAGAATTGGGGTTTACTGTTAATATGCTATAAAAACATATAAAAGTGCAGAGGAGCTTAAGAAATATTAAAAATTACTTTTGGAGCATTTACTATAGTTAAAATAAGAGTTTGCAAGTGATATCAATGTTTCCCGAAAGGCGATGATGACACTGAAAGATTGCGTGCCCACTGGATGTTACAGCTGGTCATCAACTCATGAAATCGTGGAAAAAGTAAAAAAGAAAATATTATGAGTGAACGCCGAATCAGAATAAGAAGTCGTCGAACATGCTGTCATTTCAATTGGTTCATGCCATGAAAATTTTTCGGATGTTTCCGGTGTAAAATGTGCCAGCAGAATTTGTTGCAAAACTTTTAAATCTCAAAGAAAAACTATTCTTCACGCTGACCGTAACATCATAGAGTACACGCTGTCGGGTACGTTGTGGAGGATAAATGTGGACGAAGAGTAAACTGATATCTTTAAACACATGCCACTTCTCACGCCTCACAGCAGGCTCGAAATAATGTTCACCCATTGCTGGAAGTCACCTTGAGTGTAACATGAGAAATAGAGATGTCTAGAAATGGTGTTAACGGCATAATGTTCGGCTCACCAACGGTAGTAAAAAATAAGTATCTAACGTGAAAACCGATGCATCGGGATAGCGACTACGCCTGATCTTTCGTTACTGAGGCTCCGCTACGTTATGTGGGTTGCATACCTGCCAGGTAAGCGAGCCACTTGAAGGCCTGTTGCAGCACAAGGGTGAACCGTTTCCGAGTCTGAGAACATGGGAGCCAAGAAATAAAACAGATTGACAAATTATTTCTCAGTGTCTCTATAGTCTAATTGAATTGCCAACCTTCATATCATGCCACAGCAGAGTAGAATGTCGAGGATAACTACGTCTCTTGTCATCGGTATTCTTTCGCCTTGAATTTTAACGCCACTTTTTAACCTTTTGTTTTATTATTACAGTCATATCTTCTTCGATGTACAGTTTGAACAATAAGGATGAGAAAGAATATCCCTGTGTTAAGCCCTTTTTAATCCGAGCATCTCGTTTTTAGTCTTCCACTCTTACTATTCCTTGTTGGTTCTTGTACATATTGTATATCACTCGTCTTTCTGTACAGCTTAACCCTATTTTTCTCAGATTTTCGAACATCTTGCACCATTTTATATTGTCGAACGCTCTTCCCAGCTCGACAAGTCCTATGAACATAACTTGATATGCCAGAAGTGCCTTTACCTTTCATAAAGGCAAACTGACTGTCATCGAACAGAACCCCAAATTTCATTTTCGTTCTTCTGTAAATTATTCCTGTCAGCAACTTGGATGTAGGAGCTGTTAAGTTTATTGTACGATAATTCTCACATCTGTCGGCTCTTGAATCCTCTGAAATGTGTCGATTATGTTCTTCCGAAAGTCTGATGGTATATATCCAGTCTCATACATTCTACAGACGAACGTGCGTAGTCGGTTTGCAGCGACTTTCCCAATGATTTTATAAATTTTGATGGAATGTTATCTAGCTTTTCTGCGTTATCTGAACCGAAGCCTTTCATAGTAATTTTACTGGGTGCCATATCTTTACAGTGTTTGACTCCTGTCTGGTCTTATATCACGTCATCAGTCAAGTTTAGCCCCTAAATACTGAATAATAAAGTTAAATATGAAACATCATTCATAAAATTTCAAAAATTTTTGGAACACATTGATTACACATTACATAATTAGTAGACAACGAAAAAGGAATATAAATCGTTGTTAGATCATTAAGTCCCCTTTTGCTTTTTTTACTAGCTTTGTTTCAAGATAAAGAACCTTGATTAATACATCTCAAACATGCGTTTTGTACTTGACAATAGCACAAATAAAATGCTTTTACTAGTTGCAACGCATGCTGCATGAACCAATTACTTAGGTGTGATCACATGTATCGCATAAATTGCACATATATGTTAGTATCGAAAGCTTTTATAGGCATTGGTATCGACTACTACAGTTACAGAAACTTTCGTTCCCCTCCCCTCTGCATCGCCACCACATATATCTTAACCTACAAACGAACAAACAAATTATTACACAAATTTATTTTTGCGAAGTGATAATTAAAAAATGAAAGAATTAAAGCATAGCCCCTCATACAACGAAACCTGTAGTGATCTTCACTGATATGCTCACTTTTATTGGCCAGCGGTGCTGTTTTTCTTTTCTGTACAGCCATTGATTTCGGCGCACATTCTGAGCATAATGGTGGACCCCAATTCCTTTCTCTTTGCATTATTTTTTAGGTTTATATTAAGGATCCAAGCTGCGGCAAATTATTGTATTATATTCTGATCATTGATTTCCAACTTAATTTGTTGTTGTTGTTGTCTTCAGTCCAGCGACTAGTTTGATGCAGCTCTCCATGCTACTCTATGCTGCGCAAGCTTCTTTATCTCCCAGTACTTACTGCAACATACATCCATCTGAATCTGTTTAGTGTTTCGTTTCTTGGTCTCCCTCTTTGATTGTTACCCTCCACGCTGCCCTCCAATACCAAATTGGCGATCCCTTGATGCCTCAGAATATGTCCTACCAAGCGATCTCTCCTTCTAGTCGTGCCAAAAATTTCTCTTCTCCACAATTCTATTCAATACCTCCTCATTAGTTATGTGATCTACCTATCTAATCTTCAGCATTCTTCTGTAGCACCACATTTCGAAAGCTTCTATTCTCTTCTTGTCTAAACTATTTATCGTTCATGTTTCACTTCCATACGTGGCTACACTCTATACAAATACTTTCAGAAATGACTTCCTGACACTTAGGTCTATACTCCAACTTTTCTTCGATATGTGGACGACACAGAATTGTAATTGGCACTGAGGTGTGTTCATTTTACCCGTCACTCTGATTATTGATTATCCTATTGAATTTTTTGTAAAGTAGTTTCAGTTTAGATAAGGCGTAACATTGGCTCTGAGGTGTGTACACGTTACCTGTTGCTCCCATTGTTGAATATCGAATTTCTCTTGCAATGTAGCTTCAGTTTAAATGAGATAGATCATAACGTAGTCGTAGTGTGGTCATATATCGAAGAAAACGTGCAGCAATTTTTTGACCACCTTAACAGCATACACGAGAGTATGAATTTCACCATCGAGGTAGAAGAAACGGATGCTTGCATTTCCTCAATTGCTGATACGAAAGAAAACTGATAGCATTCCGAGAAGTTCTGCCTATAGCAAAAGAGATAGCCATTACACTCTGTGTTATATCCAGACCAAATTATTTTCAGCTAACTTAATGTATCTGAAAATGATGTGATGTCTGGATATAAAGCAGAGCATAATGGCTATCCGAGCACTTGAGTTACAACCTACAGTTCTTGACGAAATTGCAAATGACTGTTACTTTTCTACACTTTCAGGTCGATTGTATGCAGAAGACAGATAACTGATGATCTCATTACGACTGGAATATTTTTGACATAAAATTTACTTTCAGCTAATGTTTTAGGTAAATTTCGAAACACATAATAAGACTAAATCTTACTTTTGCTAGTACTTTTCCGATTTGTTAGAATTCAGAAACAAAAAATGCAAATTATTTGTGTCGGTGTCTGTGACTAGATCCAGTGTATACATCCAGTTCTCGGTTTTGTGTGGGTTCGAAATTCTCTTAACTTTTCTTGGTACACGTAAACATACTTAGTTTGCAGTGAATTATTAGACCTTTCTGGGAGCTGCTTCATTAAACTGATCCCACAAACATGCTATGTAGTAATTTCCGCAGGGCGTATTGCTCGTTCCTGGTCGCATATTGTAATGACTGTGGTATTAAAATTAAGCCTGAGAATTAGAGAACATCGCTGTAGGTAAACGTAAAACCGTGAAAGAGCTAAATACGTGGCGGAGTTACTAAGGCCTCTCGTGTGTCACTGCACACATCATCTTAAAAATTCAACTGAATTTGTGAAGATGCTTCAGAGTATACAACTGGACCAGAGTCACCTCTTGGTCAGTTTCGGCGTAAAACCTTTCTTCGCACGGGATAGGACAGGAACCCTTGACGTTACCAGGGAGCCACTTTCAGACACTGTGGAACTATTCCGCCACGTGCTCACTGCCACCTACTTCCAATGCGGTGGAAAGTTCTACCAATATGTCGACGGAGTTGCTATGGGATGCCCACTTATGCCAGACATGAAAAACCTATACATGGAACACTTCGAGGAAGCAGCTCTCAAAACCACGAATCTGAAATCTTCGATACATGGGCAACACATTAATTGAAATTGGTGTGTATATTTTGCCCCTCACTCTAATTATTGATTATTCTGTCGAATTTTTTGTAAGGTAGCTTCAGTTTTGATAAGGCGTAACATTGGCTCTGAGGTGTGTACACGTTACCCGTTGCTCTCAGTATCGATTACTCTGTCGAATTTCTTTTGTAATGCAGCTTCAGTTTAAATGAGGTAAGTCATAGCTTAGTCGTAGTGTGGCCACATATCGAAGAAAACGTGCAGGAATTTCTTGACCAACTTAACAGCATACACGACAGTTTGAATTTCACCATGTAGGTAGAAGAAACGGATGCTCGCATTTCCTCGATATGCTGATACGGAAAAAAAACTGATAGCACTCTGAGAAGTTCTGTCTATAGCAAAAAAAAACACTCACGGACTTCTGCCTAAACGCTAATAGCAATCATATTAGATATTAGATTAGAAATTAGATTAGATTAGTACTTTTCCATAGATCATGAATACGACACTGCGTAATGATGTGGAACGTGTCAGGTTAATAAAAGGTGTCTATACAAGACATTACATTACACAAAATATTACATGACAATTAATATTTTTAATTTTTTTGTGGGGTTGGGGAAATTACCTACTTACTATATTCAAAAATTCGTCTAATGAGTAGAAGGAGTTGCCATTAAGAAATTCTTTTAATTTCCTTTTCAATGCTATATGGCTATCTGCTATTAGGTAGGTGACCAAAGACTTTTGTGGCAACATAATTTACCCCCTTCTAAGCCAAAGTTAGATTTAACCTTGAGTAGTGAAGATCATCCTTTCTTCTAGTTTTGTAGCCACGTACACTGCTACTACTTTTGAATTCTTTCGGATTCTTAATTACAAATTTCATAAGTTAATATATATATTGTGAGGCTACAGTGAAGATCTGTAGCTCTTTAAGAGAGTGTCCAGCACAACACAAATATGTGCTCACTACCCGGTGGCACAGAGCACAAGACAAATGCGACAGGGAGAGTCTACTTCCCGATTTTCAGCATCTGAGGGAAACCTTTCGCAAAAACAGTTACGGAGACATAGATCAGACGCTCGCTCCAGCCGAGCAAGAGTAAGAAACAAGACGGTCCGGAAGAGGACATACAGCCTTTGGCGTTCCTTCCGTATGCTGGGTCGGCCACGGACAAAATTTCCAGGATGCTGGAGAAAAATACCATTAAAACCATGTTCCGCTCATTGGCTGAAATCTGAAATATACTTGGCTCAATGAAAGACGAACTAGGACTACAGACACCTGAACTCAACACTAAGTCGTATTAAATTAAATTCGACGCGGTACCACGGTACTATAGGTTTTAATTTTAATGTTGACTATGCCTTACTCTGGCATGTTATAATACTCGTAATTTTATGCTTCTGAAGAAGGCTACATTAATTTAGCCGAAACCTGGTAAAGATCAGAAAATTTTCATGTTATAGTAATTTTTCAAGATTCCCTACCCTTGAGTGACAGCCTGTGTTGGACAAACGACTCGTACGGTCCAGGATCGTTGCGTAGCGAATCATTGCCACACGCGTTAATTTCAGCCAGAAAAATCTGCGTTGGAGGAACATTGTCTTGCTGAAGGACATAAAATGTTGTACGATGAGACACAAGTGGTTGCCCCTGCATGACGGTATTGGGACTGTGTAGTGAAAGAAGCCATTGAAATCTGGGTGTCTGAAAATGGAAATGAGCGTATGGCATCAATGGCCGGGAGGCCCCATCCGGGGAAGTTCGGTCGTCCAGTGTAAGTCCTATTTACGTTTACGACACATTGGGCGACTTGAGCGCCGGTGCTAAGGATGAAATGATGATGAGGACAGCACCCAACCCCCTGGGTGGAGAAAATCTCGAATCTGGCCGGGAATCGAACCCGGACCCGCTTGAATGGGAGGCGAGCATGTTACCATCAAGCTAAGCAGGCGGACCCTTCTATCTGATAATATTATAAACAGAGATAAGGGGTATACTTTAAGTAAGAGTTGGAACCCTGTTCTGTTTGACATCAAGAAACAACGGTCCTTGTTCCGGTCATCAAAAACTGTCACTAGTGTTCGATATCAATGTATCGTTTCCGGTGTGCCGTTGTACCTGTCGCTAGAGAGCAGTTATGTCCGCGCACGCGCGGTGGTCCCACGGTCGGTGACTAAGGGAGTCGCAGCGGCGTGTTTGAGTTCCGTTCCAGCGAGATAACGGCTTTCTCACCTGAAGATGGCGGCCAGGTGGACCGCAGAGATATTATGTCCAGAAGAAGACATGTTCCGGCTGGAGACCCGACATGAACACAAACTCTTATACAGCTTACTATTGTTCGTACTCGCAACTGTAGATACCTTTCATGTAAATCTGAGTGATCGGCTGGACCTTTGAACGGTCGTGTGCTGGGCACTGCAATAGCCATCTCGTTTAGCACAGGTGTTGTGTCCTTCCCCATCTGAGTTTAACATGGGCAGTCGGAGTGTACTTCGGAATAGTTTTGACGGTAATGGTGAAAGATACTGCATGTACCTGAAAAATACAACCACGTTCACGTGATTAAACAGTTAACTTATGAACAGTAGTCGAAACTAAAGCAACAGAGCCATCTAGCCAGACCGGTTTTTAGAAGTGACCTCGTTTGACATCTGGTGCGTCAGCTGCTCTTCGTATTCATGAGAGGCAAGCAAGTGTCTCGCAATTACAGGCTTGTATACGACCTCATTTCTCAGGTCACTGGCATATTACGGTCAGCAGTGAAAGCTTTTATTTTTAAAAGTGGAACTAGTTACAGAGCCCCTTTACTCTGTTACGATAAACAGCGATTAGACAAAATAATACAAACACCTGCCAAATTAAAGGAAATCTGTCGCATACTCCACCCGTCTGGTGCTGAAGGGCGCTACATGAGTAATTTACTTTAGTGACGGTCATATCAAAAAATGATGTTTCACAATTCATATTAAGGGCTGTAGAGGTTCTAAGGGGGTTGGGGGGTAGCTTAGTAGGTATAGTTTCGGTAAGGAGCCATGTTCGGAAATATACCGCTCGGATATAAAATAATTTTGATGATAGAAGCACGTTCAAATCTCCAGCTTCACGGTACGCACACGGCGGTACAAAGATCTCTGACCTGTGTGTTCCATACGACCCCGTGGCATGGTCAGTGTTTCGGAGTATTCGTGGTCGGGATCGTTTGCATGTGACGGAGTACGTCCTTGTCAAAGTCAAGAGTGAGGCACATCCGTGAAGCACCACAGTCAACCCTCCTAGCAGCGAAAGAACCAGTTTCTTGAAGCATTGTGATAGTCTGACAAAAATTGTGTACTGCCGTCGTAATTACAGCACGGGCAGACGATCATAACTGCAAGAAGGATAAGCGGCGCTGAACCCTTCTCGATTTGTATACGCGCTATGAAGCTGGAGTTTTGAAAATGATCCGAGTGTCAAACTTGTTTTACGGGTATGTACAAAACGAGAATTTCCAGACATACATTCTTATAAAAACTTTCCATACTACTCAGGTCTCTCTGCAGTCACTAGAATCTCGTAATAGTAATTATGAAACACTGCACGTATTTATGAACAGCGTTGTACATACGAGGTTTGGAACTGTAATAGTGGCAACTAATTATTTACAGCTCGTAAAAAACAGATACATTTTTCAATTACTGACCCTCAGAGTAGTCACCAGCATTATGTATAACCCGTTGCCAGCGATGTGGAAGTCGTAACACACTCTTAGCAGTACCAGTTGTGTCGACAGTTCGACCGGCACGGTCTATTGCCGGACGAATTTGTAGCAGTTCTGAAGTGAATGTCGTGAAGTGTTTCCTTCGGTTTTGAAATCGAGTTGAACTCACGAGGGCTTCAGTCAAGGGAGTGCAGTGGGCGGTATAGCCCCATCAGTCAAACAAATCAGTAACAGCTTGCGCTGTACACAACCTACGACCAGCTGAGAGACTGAAGTGATGACACTTTCTGCAGGACCTGACCATCATTTTGCAGGACAATGCTCAAGCACGTACAGTGCAAGCTGTTTCTGATTAGTTTGGCCGATGCGCTAAGTGCCATACCACCTACTACACTCTCCTGACTTAAGCCCTCATAAGTTCAACTCTACTTCTAAATTGAAGGCTACACTTCACGGCATTCGCCTCAGAACTGCTACAAATTCGTCGGGAAATAGACCGCGCCGCTCAAACTGTCAACACAACTGGCACTGTTAAGAGTGTGTTACGACTTCCACATCGCTGGCTACGGGCTATACACAATGCTGGTGACTACTTTGGAGGTCAGTAAAACTTTGAAACACGTATCTATTTTGTACGATCTGTAAATAAATAATAGCCAGTATTAAAATTCCAACCGTCGTATGTACGTTCCATGTCTCCTCCTAAATGACTGGATCGATTTCAACTGACCTTCAGACACTATCCTGAAAGAGGTACCAATGATTAGAAATCGGGTATCTCCTATGGCAATAGGGGACGGGTTACGGGGAGAATGGGTGTAACTCAGGAACATACAGAACAACTTGGACCAAATTCTTTTACACACACTAATTAGCCAGCCAGATTATTATGAACCCCCAAATTTAAAAGCCAGTATGTCCACCTCTAACACGGGTAACAGCGGTGACACATCGTGGCATGGAAACAGTGAGGCCTTGGAATGTCGCTTGGTATGGTGGGTGGTGCGGAAGTGTGGTGGGGGGTGGGTGGGTGTAGGGGGGCTGGAGAGTGGGCACCACATCTGCACACACAAGTCACCCAATTCCCATAATACCTGGGGAGGAGGTCGGAGAGCTTTGACGCCACGTTCTGCCCAGTTGAGGGGCCAGAACATCAATTTGAGCTCGCCACTGTGTTACTCTAACAATTTTATCACACTCCTGGCCTTATGACATGGCGCATTATCTTCCTGAAGAACACTGCAGTTGGAAAACAATATGGCCATGACGTCAATCAGGACGTCATGGATCCTTACACGAGCTCCACTGGATCCATGGATGCCCACGTGAATATTCCCCAGAGCATAATGGAGCTTCCATCACCTTGTCTCCGTCCTACAGTAGAGGTGTGAATGAGCTATTCTCTGGGAGACGAAGGATACGCGACAGCCCATCGGCATGATGAATAAGGTATCAGGATTCATCAGACCGTGCAATGGTCTTCCACTGCGCCTACGTCCAGTGCCGTTGGTCATGTGCCCTTTTCAGTCGTAGTTGCCGATGCCGTGGGGTTAACATTGGCACATGAATGGGCCGAGCGGAGGCCCATAGGAGTGTTGGGTGCACTATGTGATCACACACACTTGCACTCTGCCTAGCATTGAAGTCTGGTGTTAGCTCCGCTACAGTTCACCGCCCGTCCTATTTCACCTGTTTCCCAGCTTACGACGTCCGACACCTGTAATGAAGGCTGGTGTGCGAACCCCACGAGTTCTGGACGTGATTTTAGATCGGTTTCGTCACTTGTTACAGACACTTAGCATTGCACTTTGGAATATTCAGGAACGCCGATTTCGCGCCAGGCCTCACCGACCGACATCGATACCTCTGCTCAGTGCAGCACTCCGTTAAGAATGGGCTGCCACTCCTCAAGAAACCTTCCAGCTTAAGGGTTGGCCAGTACTATATGGAATCCCAGCATTACCGATGGAGGCCGCCATGAATTTTTAAGTCAGTCCGGATACTTTTGATCACATTGCGTATGTCAACAAAGACAAGAACATGTCATGTATACACGGACAGGGGCCGTCCGGCATTACGAAGGGAGACTGTAAAATCCTCGCATGGTTCAAATCACCTTAAGCAGTACGGGACATATAATCTGAGGTCATCAGTAGCCTAGTCTTAGAACTACTTAAACCTAACTAACCTAAGGACATCACACACAACCATGCCCGAGGCAGGATTCGAACCTGCGTCCGTAGGAGCAGCGCGGTTCTGCACTGAAGCCCCTAGAACCGCTCTTCCACAGCGGCCGGTAACTTCGCATGAAAACAGCTGAAGGAATGGATGTCCATCCTACTACATCGACGAAGGACTTCAGCTGATGATATGTTTGAGAAAACGTTCGACAGCAGCTGTTTACTGAGCATGTTTCAAGATATAAGTGTGGAGGTAATTTTTTCTCTTATAATCACTCTTGACTTTCAAAAAGCTACCAGTTGTCCGGATAGCACAATATCTGTTCATACAGACTTGGAAGAATGAGGTATCATGTTCAGATGTGTGTGAAATCTTATGGGACTTAACTCTTAAGGTCATCAGTTCCTAAGCTTACACACTACTTAACCTAAATTGTCCTAAGGACAAACACACACACCCATGCCCGAGGGAGGACTCGAACTTCCGCCGGGACCAGCCGAACAGTCCATGACTGTAGCGCCTTAGACCGCTCGGCTAATTCCGCGCGGCGAGGTATCATGGTCGAGCAGCTCAAATTTCAGCAGTCAGTGCTAAACGACGCCTGAGGTGGTGCAAATAGCGACGTCGGTGGAGAGTGGATAACTGAGAACGGGTGCTTTGGTGTACGTGACGGCGTTGGCGCCAGGCGCTTCTCTGTATTATTTTCGACCTCTGTGATCCACTCTGTATCACGTGGCCGCGGGTTTCCTCTTTCGTCGCTCTTCTGCAGTTTAAGAACACGACGCTGTGGGGAGATGGCTGGGTTTAGGTCGGTTGGCTGGGGCACCGGTGTGCGGTCTGCTTATCGGCAGTCGCTCTTTGCGCATGCTCTACATCATTCTGTCACGTGGGCGGTTGGGCTGCGGGTGGAGACGTGCGTGTGGTCGGCGAGTGTGTACTGCGTCTAGTGAGAGAGCGATGGTCTCGTCTGTGCTGCTAAACGATGTGAGCATGTGCAAGCGGCTTTGGAATGTATCAGCCTGAATTCGTTCTGTTTGCAGTTAACGGCCCTCGCAGTGTTTGGCCGCCCATGTTGTCCTTTTCGTATTGTCCGCTGGTGCACAACTTATTGAACTATGGTTGCCCATGTGAATGAAGTTTGCCTGTCCAAGGAGTGTATATCTAAGCACGTGTCTGTGCACTCCGAAATAACCATAGGTTCGATTTTCCGGCTGTCTGCTGGTATTTAGGTAATGAGTTCAGAGGTAAACAAGAAGGGGCTTAATGATGAGATATTTATTGTGTGCTAGAGTCCTGCCGTATTGTGATTATTGAGTGTCGGTTTATGGAATACACATAAAATAATTAATCGGCTCTGGGGTTATGTTATGAGCTAAGTTACAAGGGAATGGTTTAGCACCATGTCCAGCTTCTTATACACTTGAGTATATTATTAATTCTTGCTCTGGCAATAATAAGCCTATCTGCACTTGTCATTAATGCCAAAGTAGTGCAGATATTTAAAACGGTTAATTCTGAATGTGACTTGATTGTGGGTTCCTTGTGGCTATATTTCTGTTTTGAAATCTTTCTAGTGTTTTAAGTGTTGTGTTACTCTAGATACTGCCCAGTTGCTGTGTGGTTTTGTGCTGCTCTTTCAGTGGCTTAATGAACGGTGCGCTCCGTCCGTTGTAGCTGGACGTTTAACTGTGTTTCAATTGTAGCCGATAGCGCGGTCGCTGTGTTTATCAGAAGACTGCAGTTCTTCGGCGAATTTAAGTTGAGTATTTATTATTTGTTCCTGGTGGCGCCGAGGCGTCCGACTTTCCTTCTTCACCGTTCCTTTCAGCTTTCATTCAGCCTCGACCTCAGTTGTGGTTTCCGGGCACCTCTGATGTGTCGATACTTGTCACTGAAATAGTGTACTACTTGAAAGATGCCTATCATTGTAGCGAGTTTTTAATGTCTTATTCAAAAAGAGAAATTGTGAGTCCTTTCGTCTGCTTCTGTGGGAGTTTCTCTTAGTAAACCGTTTATTATTCGTATGGTTCCTCAGATCTTTGTAAAGCAGGATTCTAAAATTATTCATTGTTTGGGGTGGGCTTCGACGACCGTAGACATTTTGTTTGTTTAGTAATGTTTCAAGTTCTAGAGAAATCATATGTATCATTCTGGGGTAACAGCAGTTTGCTGCTGTCGTGCAGTTGTTAAGTAAAGTGTTGGAAATTACAAACCAGAGTTTGCGTTTGGTTGGTAATTATTGCCTTGTCTTTATTGAGTTGAAGTATCCTTTCGTGTGTGTTCCACGTACCACTTTGGAGTGGCGAATCACTATACATCCAGTGGGAATCCGATGGGAGTGTCTGGCTTTGGCGAATACGTGGAGAGCGTTATCTGCCATCAAACTTGTATTAAGTGCCAGCGGTGAAGTACGGAAGAGGTGGTGTTACGGTATGCGAGTGCGTCTCGTTGGTGAGGTGTGACCTCCTCATCGCGCTACGGAACAGTCTAAATACGGAAGAATATGAAGACTTCTGATGGCATCGTTTACTGTGTGCAGTAGAGGAAATGTTCGGAGACGATATGTTTGAATTTATGAGCATTACAATGCACCCAGTCGTAAAGCACCATCGGTGGTACTATGGTCTGTTGATAATAACATTCCTGAACAAACAGGCCAGCGCAGAATCCTTACTGAATCGGACGGAACAGCTTTGGGATGGTTTTGAACGTTGACTTAGCTTCAAAGCCAAGCGTCTATCACTACCTTCTCTGGGCTGCCATTCCTCCACAGACATTTAAACCCTTATTGAAAGTAAGAAGATGGCATATGTGCATTCGGACAGATCCCATCTTCATATCGTTAAGGCTAACCGGCTGATGACCTTCTTCAGTGCGGGTACACACGAATTGTTTGAACTCTTGCGGGACTCGGTCGATTGTCTGCCGCGAGTAATAAGTATAGTGGCAAGGGCACTACGAATGTAGTGTGTGGACATTAAGTTGAGAATGTGGGCCTCACGGGGAGCATGCCAGAGATAAGTCCCTGCAGTCGCACTATCGTCTGCGCCCTTGGTCGCTCAGATGGATAGGGTGTCTGCAATGTATGCAGGAGATACCGGGTTCGAGCCACAGTCGGCACACACTTTTTCAACTATCCCGGTTGATGTATATCAACGCCTGTCAGCAGATAATGGTACTGATTTAATTGTAACTTACTGCATGTGTTCCCAGGAGAGTTCAAGGCATCATGAAAGCCAATGGTGGATAATACACTATACAGGATGAGTCACCTAACGTTACCACTGGATATATTTCGTAAACCACATCAAATACTGACGAACCGATTCCGCAGACCGAACTTGAGGTGAGGGGCTAGTGTAATTGTTTAACACAAACCATACAAAAATGCACCGAAGTATGTTTTTTAACACAAACCTACGTTCTTTTAAATGGAACCCCATTAGTTTTGTTAGCACATCTGAACATATAAACAAATACGTAATCAGTGTCGTTTGTTGCATTGTAAAATGTTAATTACCTCCGGAGATATTGTAACCTAAAGTTGACGCTTGAGTACCACACCTCCGCTGTTTGATCGTGTGTATCGGAGAGCACTGCAACATACATCGCGTTTCTACAGAATGATCTGCCACGTTGCTCGAAAATGTCCCACTGGGAACGCGTAGACGTATGTGGTATCAGCATGATGGTGCACCTGCACATTTCGCAATTAACACTAGGCTGACCCTTGACAGGATGTTCGACGGGCGTTTCATAGGACGTGGAGGGCCCACAAATTGGCCAGCCTTTTCTCCTGATCTTACACCTCTGGACTTCTTTCTGTGGGGTACGTTAAAGAAGAATGTGTACCGTAATGCGCCTACAACCCCAGAGGATATGAAACAACGTATTGGGGCAGCCTGCGGCGGCATTACACCAGATGTACTGCGGCGTGTACGACATTCATTACGCCAGAGATTGCAATTGTGTACAGCAAATGATGGCCACCACACTGAACATCTATTGGCCTGACATGTCGGGACACACTGTATTCCACTCCGTAATTGAAAACGGAAACCACGTGTGTACGTGTACCTCACCCCTCATGGTAATGTACATGTGCGTCAGTGAAAAAGACCAATAAAAAGGTGTTAGCATGTGGACGTAATGTGCTGTTCCAGTCTCTTCTGTACCTAAGGTCCATCACCATTCCCTTTGGATCCCTACGTAATTCGGTGCTCTCCGATACACACGATCGAACAGCGGAGGAGTGGTACTCAAGCGTCAACTTTAGGTTACAATATCTCCGGATGTAATTAACGTTTTACAATGCAACAAACGGCACTGATTACGTATTTGTTAATATGTTCAGATGTGCTAGCAAAACTAACGGGGTTCCATTTAAAAAAACGTAGGTTTGTGTTAAAAAACATACTTCCGTGCATTTTTGTATGGTTTGTATCAAACAATTACACTAGCCCCTCTCCTCACGTTCGGTCTGTGGAATCGGTTCGTCAGTATTTGATGTGGTTTACGAAATATATCCAGCGGTAACGTTAGGTGACTCACTCTGTATATTCATCTTCACAAAAATGTGTTCGGATGATTCTCATCACATAGGGTATTTTGAAGTAATTTTGTCAGAACACAGTTTCATATCTAACATTTTACGTACAAAACATTGGTACTTTGATGTTTTCGTCCTTCGTTATTAGGACAATCTAACTTGTGGTTCACGTGATTTTCATGTTACAGGATGTTACACACTTTTCACCGATGGTTTATGAATATCATGGAATGAATGTATATATGTTCCACGGCTGCTCGTAAAACGGTTTCCATAAATTTAAGGACAACGTACCTCTTATAGAGGTGGAGGTTGAAAAGAAATTGGGGTTACAAAAGAATGACAAAAACGTATAACGCAACTTCAGCGAAATGATTCAGTATTCCTGTAAAACTACTGTGATAGTGAGATGGGGAGCGGGATGGCTGGGGGGGGGGGGGGGGGGGGTCAGGGGAATGGGTAGGGCGCCGTGTAAAACTGATCGAAAACGACCAGTTGGTATTCGACGAACACAACGGGCACATCCCTTTCTAGAGTACTGTTTATGGGTTGCAGTAAACATTGCTTTCAATGCGCCGACTTCTCATTTACACCCAGGCTCCTCCAACAGAGAAAATAAAAAAAAAAAAAGCAGTGTGAGTGAACGTCAAGACATGAGATGTTATACTAACCGTTTTACAAATAAATGTCTTTTCTTTTTACATTTCCACCCCTTAAAGTTTACCACCACTTTTAGCATGTATGTGTGTGTGTGTGTGTGTGTGTGTGTGTGTGTGTGTGTGTGTGTGTCTGTGTATCTGTGTGTGGGTATGAGAGACAGAAATGTGTATCAGAGATGCATAAACGGGGGAATTCACGAATGGAAGTACTATTTGTAAAGACCGGCTTCTTTATTTATTTAGATACCTAATAAACATCAGCCGTAAACACAATTCTGTGGGAGGCACCCAACAACAGGCGTAGTGCCGTTTAAGAGTTTCGAGAACTGTCTTGAGAACATATATTAATATAATTACCATTAAAAACAGTCTTGATCACGATTTATTTAACAAGGTGACCGGTTTCGACCACTACTGTGGTCATCTTCAGACTATTGAGTAGGAACCTCTTTCTGTTGGAGAATCACTATATTCATATCGTTTTTCTCCGTCAATCACGAGTTACGAATAAAAGACGAAATGTTGCTACTGCATGAGTAAAGGTCCATAGTGTCGCCTTTCTCCTCCCGCCTAGCAACATCATTTTCTATGGTGGCAATGTTGCTATGTGCCAACGGCCTTGCCGCAATGGTAACACCCGTTCCCACCACATCAGCAAAGTGAAGTGGTGTCGGGCTGGGTTAGCAGTTGGGTATGTGACCATCCGATCTGCCGAGCACTGTTGGCAAGCGGGGTGCATTCAACCCTTTTGAGGCAAACGGAGGAGCTACTTGATTGAAAAGTAGCGGCTCCGCTTTAGTAAACTGACATACGGCCGGGAGAGCGGTATGCTGACCACATGCCCCTCCACATCCGCGTCGAATGACGTCTGTGGGCTCAGGATGAGACGGCGGCCGGTCGGTACCGTTGGGCCTTCCAAGACCTGTTCGAACTGACTTTAGTTTTAATGTTTTTATGTCAGCGAGACTTCCTGCATGTATAGGCCACCAGCGGGAATATGAATTAGAGTTGCAATTCTCTGTGACGCGTGGATCGGGCACCAGACATTGTTAGCGTTGTGTATGATATTGTTACCACGTAGTGAACTCACTGTAATGTTCTGTGTCATCTGGTACCACTACTCCGGACACCATAAGACAAACACAGGGAAGCATGGCTTGCTGATTGATGGTGTCATATTGTGTTCAGCGACGAATCGTGGTCCTGCATTACCCCGAATTACGGTCGTCAGCGAGTGTGGTGGCAACCTTGGTATTGATTCTATTCTTGCAAGGTTCTACAGTGGCAAAGTGATTTTACTCCTCACATTATGGTGTGGAGACCCATCGAGTATGACGTCATGAGTTATATAACACTGGCAGTACAACGATACGTCACGAACACAGGGAAGCATGGCTTGCTGATTAATGGTGTCATATTGTGTTCAGCGACAAATCGTGGTCCTGCATTACCCCGAATTACGGTCGTCAGCGAGTGTGGTGGCAACCTTGGTATTGATTCTATTCTTGCAAGGTTCTACAGTGGCAAAGTGATTTTACTCCTCACATTATGGTGTGGAGACCCATCGAGTATGACGTCATGAGTTATATAACTCTGACAGTACAACGATATGTCACGAACACCCCTCTATGACCGTTACATATACATATGGTATAATTTATCAACAGTACACTGCTCGTCCACACATTTCAAGTGCCTCTTTTAATTGGTTATGTGATGCTGAATTACTGCTGTGGCCAGTAAAATCCCCAGCTCTGTCCTCGACAGAAGACGTGCGCGACCAATCAGGACGTCAACTCCCTCCTGGTGAAACAAGTATCCCGGATATCAAGGACCAGATGCTAAAGTTGTGGGCCGCCTTACCTCAGGAGAGAATTCATTGGCTTTGTTACACCCATCTCAACCGAACTAGCGTGTGTGTCCAGAGCAAAAGGGATGTAACATCTTATTGATAACTAGGCTCATGAACGATCCTTGAAAATTTGACTTTATTTTGTTATCATTCGAATAACTTCATATGCCCTCTCAACCCATAATGTTTAATTTTGTTTGCTATGTGCTATTGACAAGCGATTTCAGATCGATTCCGTATTTCTGGATTTCCGGAAGGCTTTTGACACTGTACCACACAAGCGGCTCGTATTGAAATTGAGTGCTTATGGAATACCGTCTGAGTTATGTGACTGGATTTGTGATTTCCTGTCAGAGATGTCACAGTTCGTAGTAATTGATGGAAAGTCCTCGAGTAAAACACAAGTGATACCTGGCGTAGTGTTATAAGCCCTTTGCTGCTCCTTATCTGTATTAACGATTTGGGAGACAATCTGAGCAGCCGTCTTCGGTTGTTTGCAGATGACGTTGTCGTTTATGGAGAAATAAAGTCATCAGAAGATAAAAAAAAACTGCGAAACGATTTAGAAAAAATATCTGAATGGTTCCAAAAGTGGCAGTTGATCCTAAATAACGAGAAGTGTTAGGTCATCCACATGAGTGCTAAAAGGAACTCGTTAAACTTCGGTTGCATGATAAATCAGTCTAATCTAAAGACTTAAATTCAACTAAGTACCTAGGTATTACAATTACGACCAATTAAATTGGAAGGAACAGATAGGAAACGTTGTGGGAAGGCTAAGCAAAGACTGCGTTTTATTGGCAGGACACTTAGAAAATATATGAGATCTACTAAGGAGACTGCCTACAGTACGCTTGTCCGTCCTCTTTTAAAATACTGCTGCGCGGTGTGGGATCTTTGCCAGATAGGGCTGCCAGAGTACATCGAAAAAGTTCAAAGCAAGGCAGCACCTTTTTAGTATCCTGAAATATGGCAGAGAGTGTCACAGAAATGATACAAGATTTTGGCTAGACGTCATTAAAAGAAAAGCGTTTTTCGTTGCGACGGAATCTTCTCAATGGCTCAAATGGCTCTGAGCACTATGGGACTTAACATTTGAGGTCATCAGCCCCTAGACTTAGAACTAATTAAACCTAACTAACCTAAGGACATCACACACATCCATGCCCGAGGCAGGATTCGAACCTGCGATCGTAGCAGCAGCGTGGTTCCTGACTGAAGCGCCTAGAACCGCTCGGCCACAACGGCCGGCACGGAATCTTCTCACGAAATTCCAATCACCAACTTTCTCCACCGAATGCGAAAATATTTTGTTGACACCGACCTACATAGGGAGGAACTGTCACCACGATAAAATAAGGGAAATCAGATCTCGTACGGAATGATATAGGTGTTTATTGTTTCCGCGCGCTATACGAGATTGGAATAATAGAGAATTGTGAGGGTGGTTCGATGAACCCTCTGCCCGGCACTTAAATTTGATTTGCAGAGTATTCCGATACACGTAGATGTAGATGTAGATGAAGTACCTTTTCACATAAGTGTGACGTCAGTTGTGTCAGACATGTTGACGTAACGGACACCACTGTTTTTTGATACAGCACCATAAATATCAGCATATTTAGGGACGTACCGGCGTCAGACGCAATTGGGCATTGAAATAAATCTGTGGTGGAAGTAAAAAATATGTAATTTGTGCCAAGCCGGGATGTGTCCGAAGGAATAGAAACCACACATACACTCGAAGGAATTATCACAGTGTGAGAAAGGGTTGTAGATGTGATGTACGTGTACAGCCAAACAATTGATTATAGGTTACAGTTTGAGAAAAGTCATCCAATTTATTCCAGTGAAAGTGCTTCACAACTGTGCAAGTCAATACGCGACTGATCTTGCTCTGGTCCCTATGTAAGCGGGTATTCGGCGTGGCACAGAATTATCAGATGTCTTCTTGACGGGTATAGTGCCAAATTCTGTCCAACTGGCGCCCTAGATAGCATGCAGAGATGTTTGCAGGGCTCTGCCCATTAAACTACAGACGTTCTCTGTTCCGGAGAGCGCAACGACCTTGCTAGCCAAGGCAGGGTTCGGCAATCACGAAGACGTGCAGTACAAACTATGGTCGTGTACGGACGGGCATTATCTTCCTTAAATATAAGCTCAAGATAACTTGCCATGAGGGACAACAATGCGAGGCTTAGAAAATCATCCACGTAGCACTGTGCCGGAAGGATGCCGTGGCTGAAAAGAGAAGGCATCCCAGACCATCTCTCTTGTTTGCTAGGCCATATGGCGTCTCCCGTCCCACCATCGACATAAAATCTCAATGGCTGAAATAGAATAGGCTTCAGTGTGGGTCCCGCTGCTAACTGAGCTCCAATGAGCGAAGACGTGTCTGGAGATGCCGTGGGCAACCTGTCGCCACCATGTGGCTTAACAACCAGGAGTTCGCACCAGGAGCCCTTTGCTTATCATCAGAACGTCAGAAGCACGTCATAGTACGGCCCGTTTTGTCTCAAGGCAAGCCGTCCTGGACTTACCTTTCAGCAAGATGACGCCCACCAGCTCACGAGAACTTATACTACTTACCTTCGTGTTTGCCAAACCCCTCCTTATCTAGCAAGATCGCCGGGTCTCTTCCCAGTTGAGAACGTTTTGAGCATTATGGTGGGGGGTTCCTACATCCGTATCGGGAATTTCACGCGGCAACTGGACAAAATTTCACATTCACTCTCTATCCGTCCATCATGGCCAGGGGACATCGGCTGGTAATTAGTTTTCAATGTCTATAAAATTCAACAACAGCCGTATATTTTAAGACATCCTACTTTATGCCGAAAGCAACCAGTTTCAGCATTTCAATTTGCCACCTTCAGGCCCCATACGATTCTTCCCAAACTAACTAACTTGCCGCAGTTCACGGTATCCATTGATTTATGGTGCTGGGTAACAAGTTCGTCTATTTAGATAGAAGCGTATGGGGCCTGAAGATGGCAAAACGAAATGCCGAAACTGGGAGATTTCAGAATAAAATAAAATACTTACAGTGTACGGCTGTTGGTGAATTTTTTTCACTCTGAAAATTTGGCAGTATACCCCTCAAGAGGGGTCAATGCCTAGCCGAATAACTATTTACATAGGGACCAGAGGGATACCAGCCCGTTATTAACTTGCTCAACTGGTAAAGTTCTTTCACTTCAACAAATCATCCAGTTTTTCTGTAATTGTAATCTTTTGTTTGTCTGCACACGTACTCACACCTACAGATTTTCTCCCCATTCGGATAATTCCCTCGCTGCGCATCTCTCGCCCTCCCTTTTCTTTTTTCTTGGACTGTTTGTTGTATATCTGTAAGCTTGCTATCACATCCTTGGTGCGGATGCAGTGTAGGGAGTAAGATAAATGGCCAAGGACGTGACAAGTATAGAATTTGGATCGGACGGAAAGCGTGTTCGGTTAGGTGAAGCGATGAAGGCAATCGCTAGCGTAAAGCAGGAGATCCCGATTCGAGTTTCGGTTTTGCTCAAATTTTCAATTTCTGCCACCGAATTGCTTCAGTACAAAATAGCGACTGACGTCGGTACCTCCCT
The DNA here is from genome assembly GCF_021461395.2 of Schistocerca americana. Taxonomy (NCBI): domain Eukaryota; kingdom Metazoa; phylum Arthropoda; class Insecta; order Orthoptera; family Acrididae; genus Schistocerca; species Schistocerca americana. The sequence goes on along the minus strand of NC_060127.1, from coordinate 93,348,288 downwards.
CAAAATATCAATAGGGAGCTTTGTAGTCGGGATCTGGAATCTGTGCATCTGTGACAGATTAGCTCTGTGTTCTGGAAGAAGTATTGTAGAAGTGAGAGGTAAATCTTGCCCGATGGTAATGTCAGTGGTATGTGATGAACCACACTCTCGCATGACGACCAGGCACAAGAGCCTTTAGTATCCAGAAACCAAACACAGAGCAATGCTGCAGCCCTCCGACACGTCAAACTCCTCTTTCCCTTTCATTAAAATTATTTGTTGTGTAGATCGAGCGGTGCCCGTTTTCGACCGAAACCAGTTGTCCCGTTAGAAATAACATGATTGCGCCGAATTGAGTTATTCTAAAAATAATATTGCTACTGTTTATCACTGTTAACGTACTTCTATCACCGCCGGAAATAGAACAGAGTACTACTGAACGCCATCATCAGGGTGTAGAGTAAAGTCGGCTTACTGTTGTCAACAGGAAGTACCATGAGCGAATGGAACAAGTTTGTTTCCAAACAGCGCTCACAAACCATACCGTCGTAATAGCGGTACAGAGATATATTAGGATAAGAAATCGGAGTCATAATTAATGACCCACTGGAGAACGGGGGTCCCTTAGGCATAAAAGTGGAGGAAATATCTGTGAACATACTCTCATCTACATCTACATACATACTCCGCAGTCCACCATACGGTGCGTGGCGGAGGGGTACCTCGTACCACGACTAGCATCATCTATCCCTGTTCCACTCCCAAACAGAACGAGGGAAAAATGACTGCCTATATGCCTCTGTACCCCTAATCTCTCTTATCTTTGTGGTCTTTCCGCGAAATGTAAGTTGGCGGCAGTAAAATTGTACTGCAGTCAGCCTCAAATGCTGGTTCTCTAAATTTCATCAGTAGCGATTCACGAAAAGAACGCATCCTTTCCTCTAGAGACTCCTACCCGAGTTCCTGAAGCATTTCCGTAACGCGTGATGGTCAAACCTACCAGTAACAAATCTAGCACCCCGCCTCAATCTGACCTGATAGGAATCCCAAACGCTTGAGCAGTACTCAAGAATCGGTCGTATTAGTGTTTCATAAGCGGTCTCCCTTACAGATGAACCACATCTTCCCAAAATTCTACCAATGAACCGAAGACGACTATCCGTCTTCCCCACAACTGCCATTACATGCTTGTCCCACTTCATATCGCTCTGCAATGTTACGTCCAAATATTAAATCGACGTGACTGTATCAAGCGCTACACTACTAATGGAGTATTCTAACATTACAGGATTCTTTTTCCTATTCATCTGCATTAATTTACATTTATCTATATTTAGAGTGAGCAGCCATTCTTTACACCAATCACAAATCCTGTCCAAGTCATCTTGTGTCCTTCTACAGTCACTCAACGACGACACTTTCCCGTACACCACAGAATCATCAACAAACTGCCGCACATTGCTTCCACCCTATCCAAAAGATCATTTATGTAGATAGAAAACAACAGCGGACCTACCACACTTCCCTGGGGCACTCGAGATGATACCCTCACCTCCGATAAACACACACCATCGAAGACAACGTACTGGGCTCTATTACTTAAGAAGCCTTCGAGCCACTCACATATTTGAGAACCAATCCCATATGCTCGTACCTTAGTTAGGAGTATGCAGTGGGGCGCCGAGTCAAACGCTTTCCGGAAGTCAAGGAATATGGCATCCGTCTGATACCCTTCATCCATGGTTCGCAAGATATCATGCGAAAAGAGGGCGAGTTACGTTTCACAGGAGCGATGCTTTCTAAAGCAGTGCTGATGCATGGACAGCAACTTATCTGTCTCAAGGAACTTCATTATATTCGAACTGAGAATATGTTCGAGAGTTCTGCAACAAACCGATGTTAAGGATATTGGTCTGTAATTTTGAGGATCCGTCCTTCTACTCTTCTTATATACAGGCGTCACCTGCGCTTTTTTCCAGTCGCACGGGACATTACGTTGGGCAAGAGGTTCGCGATAAATGCAAACTAAGTAAGGAGCCAATGCAGTAGAGCACTCTCTGAGTACTCTCTCTCAAATGTTTTATGTGCTATTCGGGATCACCCTATAAATGCGGAACAGACTGCGTTGTAACGATGGTGAATTTATAGGATCTAAAGTAAATGGATATGAAACGCAACAGAAAATATAGAAACCAGAATTGTGATGGAAGTTTAGGAGGAAGTAATACGACAACAGGGCGGCAAGCGATCATAGGGTGTCACCAGTAAATACAACGGTTATTTGGCAAGTAAGTTACGATCGGCCACGAAATTGAAACCATTGAGAAACTTAACTCAAAATAAATAAATAAATGTTTTATTTTCACCAGTCAGCTACACCTTCCAGCTACTTCTCTAGGTAGTCGTCGCCCCGACTGCCACACATGTCGTAGCGTTTTACCAACTTTTCAAAACTCTCGTCATAGAAGGCAGCAGCTTGTGCTTTCTGCCAATACTCCACGCTCGTGTCGACTGTGCTAAAAGCGAGCGGTCCGTGTGAGAAGAGATAAAACTCAGGTGCAGCCAGTTACGGACTGCTTTGTGGGTGATCAAAAACTTCCCGTCGAAAACGCTGCAGGAGCATCTCCATTGCCCGTACAGAGTGCGGCCGAGAATCGTCATGCAGAAGAAACCGCATTACAGTTACGTTGTGTGGGCTGCATGGTATCAGGCAAAATCTCTCTCAAGGCCCTCATACTTGGCGGGAAACGCTATTTCCTGGGCATCTTCATATCCTCACTGTGCACTCAGAACCGAAAATAGCGACGTGAAGCGATCGACGGGCGTACTGGAGACATCGCCCACCAGACCTGTGCAAAGCTACTTCAGAATTTTCACAGTGGTTTCCATTTCGCGACCGATCGTAATTTACTTTCCGAATAGCCCCCGTACAAATAAAAGCCACCGGAAAGTAGTAAATCTATACTCGTGACTGAATAATGCAGAGGGACGATTTCAAAGCAGTGTAATGATACGATGTAGTGGCTGTCTGCCCGAATGCTTTGCATAGAGCGAGCGATGACTCTTGACTTACGGAGGCGTGCTGGAAACTAATCGAATTTTTTATTACGTCATGCATATTACTCGCTCGACTTACACGCTTCGTTGGTGAAAGTTGGACCCTTCTGCCGAAAAAGTGTTTCGAATTAAAGCGTGTGACGTAGTGGTGTGTAAGTACAGAAAGAAAACAGATTTGGTTGCACAAGATAGACTTATTTAAGGTTCACGTGTGGTTTCTAGCCTTTATGGGGGTTTATTTTGCACTAGTAAGTTTTTTACGTTCAATGAATATGCCCACTTGCCCGAATTAGATACTCCTTTCACGCTTTACCACCTTTCTTTTCGGTGTTGTCATTTTCTTTTTCTGTGTTGCTGTAGGTTGACAGTTGCTATCTGGCTGTTACCTCCCAGCCCTATGAGACTTTTCATTAGAATCCACCCTTGGTCACGATTAGCAAGAGTTTTCATTTGGTAAGCTCTGTCATAGTGTTATATTTTATGAGTTGAAATTTAATCCTCTCACCATCCCCTGGAAAGCAAATATGGCCCTGAGCTCCCTAGTCTTATCGGTGTATGTCTTCCTCTTGTTATTTTTAATTCATTTATTTATTATTGCCTTTAACAGCAAGTTTTACTTACACCAGTCTGTGTTTTCCGCAGATTATCTGATGATACCTTGAACAGGCGAAACGCGTCACAGCGCTTGACATGGAGTTCAGTGATTTTTGTGGTGTGTGTCGTAGCTACTGTATGTCGGTGCGTGAGAAATAGAGAGCTGTAATCTACTATGACGAATTAGAAGTGTTCCTTTAACATGATAATGCCACACTATAGACGAGAGCAGCGGCATTTACAACTATCTTAGGCCCTTTTGTCGATCATCACATAATCCCAACTTGGCTCCAAGGAATTCACTCTGACTGTGATGAAACGATGCTAGAAGAGTTGACGTTGTGGCTCCTTCAAAATGCCAAACATTCTACAGTGAGTTTATCGACAAATTTGTCTCTCGTTTGGAGAAATGTGATCATTGCCGGGGTGATTATGTCGAGAAATAAACTGGAAGAACGAAAAATAAAGCTGTTGAATGTTAATAATGTATGATTTACTTAAACAACTTCAAGAAATTCCACACACCAAAATATCAGAAGCGTCACTTTTCAGCACGCCCAAGTACTGTGGAATCGTTTGGGTCATGACACTGAAAAACTATCTGAACAACATTTGTGATTAAATGTATTATGTTGAATGCAGCCTGATGATGCCGACACAAGTTATTTAACGAAAAGTTTCAGACCTATAAGCCGGACAGAAAATAAAGAGCAACTCAGTACTGAACTTCTGTAAGAATTATAATAAACCGTGACGAACTACATTAAAGAAAGAATTATAACCATATATGCTAGCACGTTTCAAAAATCGTCTGATGCCACGGAAGGAAATTATTAGCCAAAAACTATCATAAATGAGCTGACTGGGTCTTAACACAAAAAATGTACGCTACTCTAACTCACTTCTTGATAGAAGTACGTGCAGTCTGCAAAATGCTGGGGAGTAAGTCGCTGACTGGATGCATGCTGACTTTATTATTGCAATATTATGCATTTCGGACATTGCCATAATCCGATATCTTGGAACATAACGTTCTACACAGATAAAAAAGTTAATACAGTAGCAGTGACGACCGTAAGCGTGAGCCTATGATCGTTACTACTACAACACGTAACTTTTGTATCTATGTAGAATGTTATATTCTAGGATATCTAATGACAGCAATGTTCGAATCGCGTAATATTACAATATAATGGCCGGCCGCGGTGGTCTAGCGGTTCTAGGCGCTCAGTCCGGAACCGCGCGACTGCTACGGTCGCAGGTTCGAATCCTGCCTCGGGCGTGGATGTGTGTGATGTCCTTAGGTTAGTTAGGTTTAAGCAGTTCTAAGTTCTAGGGGACTGATGACCGCAGATGTTAAGTCCCATAGTGCTCAGAGCCATTCGAACCATTTTTACAATATAATGTCAGTTATTTTGCAGTCAATGACTTGTCCCGCAGCGACCTATTCAGCATTTTGCAGACTTCACAGATTTTTCAGCATGGTCGTATACCTCCTTCGTGACTTTATTTCGCAGCTATCATATTTGGCAGATTGAAACTGTGTGCCGAACCGAGACTCGAACTCAGGACTTTTACCTTTCGCGGGCAGGATTGATAATATAAATCATATGCTTCCATTGAGTTCTGTCCTTCTGCGGCGAAAGTGTATTTCTTCAACAGAAGCGTATAAGATGACTATAATGCAGCACTTATATGATTTGCACATCACCATATTGTGCAAATCACATAAGTGCTGCACAAATTTTGGAATATTTGAAAAATACAGTCCTGCAATTTCGCAACAAAATCGGGCGGAATTTTCGATGTCACCAACACACCAAGAATATTTCACCCCAGTGGAAGAATAAAAATCAAAAACGGACGATTATGCAAAGCCTATCTTGCAAATCTTGTGAACAGCCGTCTGATGATGAACTTGTCAGTTCGAAACCGGTTACGGCGCTATTTAATTAAATAAACAGCAGTATTAATAGTGGCTGATTGTTGTCTTCTTCTTTGTAAGAAGCAACCTACATTAATTGTACACAGCCACGATCTCACCATGTCAGTTTTAGGCAGAACAGCAAACTACATCTGACCAAAAATAGCAAATGAGGCAATAACTGGCACCGCATTCTCCATTTTAAGTATTATAATCCAGATTCCACTCACTTATGCAACTGGGTAGCGCTGCTACAATGTCTTAGAAGTACATAATTGCTGCACACGTTGTTACAACCTTACCGATTTCCCACTCTATGATGTTCATTTTTTGCAAAAGCACTCACACGGTGAATTTTTGTTACGGACAATAATTTACATTGCTTGTGTGCATGGAGCTGAGCTGTAAGATGAGAGCACGTTCATTATTCTTCGCCTTGTATAGATGTAGATAGGAATTTCGTAGACACTTTATACCGAGAAACACTTAGATGAAGGCCTTAACGCGACAAAGCAGAATAAAATTATCAATCTACGCATTCTGGAAACATATCGTGGAAGACATTCATACAAGGATCCGTACACAACAGAATGGAGCGATTCCAGTTGATAATAGCAGGAAACAGCATATGGCATTAACTGCTTAGTGAAAGTGTAAAAATGATGGTGTGGAACCAAAATATCAGCAGAAACTTTGTACAAACACGACAAGTAGGTGCTGTAGAAGTCTCAATATAAGAACGTACGCTGCTACTCAAAGTTTCAGCCACACTGAGGGTATCCGCCGCTGTTATTCACGAAGCGTTAGCGTCATTAAGTAGTCCTCACACAATTATAGTGTCACTATGAACGTTCAAGGAACGTGCCGTTCAAAAATTTACATAAGACTCGCTGTACACCGCTGTAGAGAGATCACTGTCGACGATTGTACGAATTGTCACTTGGCACTAGACGCTTACGGATGTCTTCAAGTCTACAGGAACACGGCGACCTTTTAGTTAAGTACCTAAAGGAAATTTCTGCGAATGTGACGAACAAGCACTAACACGTCTCGGAATAGAGGCACTTACACGTCTGAACCATAATGTGTCCACTGGTAACTGTCGTTGTTGGGAATTTCTCGGATTCCAACGATTGTTTTAATCCAACGACGCAAAATCTATCAGTCTAAACGCTGTAGAAACGTGTCGTCCAAGAAATACGCGTGAGGTTTCCTATCCAAACATGCAGAATCTTAAGTGACGACAGCAGTATAAGATGACACGTGTGACTAAAATCGTAGTAACACTTCGAAGATGATAGTAATCTAATCAGCAGCAACGATGTACAAACATGCCGGGAAAACACGATATCAGGTCTCGGTACAGAGCCGCCTGGCAAGCAAGAAAGTTTGGTCCTCAAAAATGGTTCGAATGGCTCTGAGCACTATGGGACTTAACTTCTGACGTCATCAGTCCCCCAGAACTTTGAACTACTTAAACCTAACTAACCTAAGGACATCACACACATCCATGCCCGAGGCAGGATTCGAACCTGCGACCGTAGCGGTCGCGCGGTTCCAGACTGTAGCGCCTAGAACCGCTCGGCCACCCCGGCCAGCGTTTGGTCCTCGCGTGGGTATTCCTGCTGTGGCACTAGCGGATGACGGCTCTCACAATAGTGAATGATACTATCATTCAAAACAATGTAGTAACGCGTCGCTCAATAAAGCTGCGAAATGATTTCCACGCAATAATGATGAGTGTTTACTGTTGGAAATATCAGGAAAGGCGAGATTAGGTTGGTGATGCTTTGAAAATGATAGGAGCCCGACGGCGCAGACTCAGAATAGCGACAGAAACATTCTAAACCGTTGAAGAGCAGGAGCTAACATAGGTCTCAGTACAGAACTGTGTGGAACGTCCGAGAGTTTGCGCCAGGCTGATGAACCTCGTGTACAAATGCTTGCTGCACACTTTGTGGATCACGACGACAATTTCAGTCTGTCGACACATCAAACGGTCCAGAAACATATTATAAGACATTTACGTAAGGCAATGGACAGTTCACCGTCGAAAACAATAGGAAGTAACATATTGAACTAACTACATTCTGACGTTTTAAGGCCCACAGTCAAGTTGATGTGCAGAAGCAGGTTATCGGCAGACTATACAAATGCGACGAACAGGCAGTATCCAAGGTCCCAGTACAGAACCCTGTGGTACACCAGAAATGTGGCACCAAACTGAGACTCTCCCCCAGCGAATGCTGCTCGGCTATTTCTGAGTCACAAAGACGGCTTGAATCTGACGACGCAGAATCAGTCACTCTTAACATTGTACAAACGTGTCGCTAAAGAAATTTACGTAAGTGTCCCTACGCGACGCTACGCGTCATTCACCGCCGACTACAGTACGAAGAGACACGTGATATTAAATATTTTGAAGGTGACAGTATGTGATGGTGCAGAACTCGAATATCGGCAAAACTTTCTAAGAATTCGATGAGCAAGTGTCGGATCAGAGCTGTGTGCATCGCCCGAATGTTGGAACCAGACTGAGGGTCAGCTCGTGGAGGCGGTAGTGGGTAGCTAACTCGGCTGCTCTCGCAGTGTTTAGTGGGGGCGTGAGTGAGGCGGCTGGCTCACCATTCCGGTGGAACCAGTCGCTGCGGCCGCCAGCGTCTGGTATAAAAGGACCCAGCTCGGCTCCAGACGGCACCAATAGCTTTCAGCTGCAGATACAGTCGCCGCAGTCCCACAACCACCAACCACCAAACACCATGAAGGCCGCTCTGGTGAGTAGCACCCTCTCTCTCTGTAAAATTCTCTGACAATATGCTACATCTATACTTCTCGAGCCACCTTATTATCTATATGGCTGAGGGTACTTCTCACTCCCCAGTAATTTTCTCTCCGTCTTTCTCTCTGTCTCTCTGTCCCTCTGTCTCTCTCTCTCTCTCTCTCTCTCTACATCTACATCCACATCCATATTCCGCAAGCCACCTGACGGCGTGTGGCGGAGGGTACCTTGAGTACCTCTATCGGTTCTCCCTTCTATTCCAGTCTCGTATTGTTCGTGGAAAGAAGGATTGTCGGTATGCCTCTGTGTGGGCTCTAATCTCTCTGATTTTATCCTCGTGGTCTCTTCGCGAGATATACGTAGGAGGGAGCAGTATACTGCTTGACTCGTCGGTGAAGGTATGTTCTCGAAACTTCAACGAAAGCCCGTACCGAGCTACTGAGCGTCTCTCCTGCAGAATCTTCCACTGGAGTTTATCTATCATCTCCGTGACGCTTTCGCGATTACTAAATGATCCTGTAACGAAGCGCGCTGCTCTCCGTTGGATCTTCTCTATCTCTTCTATCAGCCCTATCTGGTACGGATCCCACGCTGCTGAGCAGTATTCAAGCAGTGGGCGAACAAGCGTACTGTATCCTACTTCCTTTGTTTTGGGATTGTATTTCCTTAGGATTCGTCCAATGAATCTCAGTCTGGCATCTGCTTTACCGGCGATCAACATTATATGATCATTCCATTTTAAATCACTCCCAATGCGTACTCCCAGATAATTTATGAAATTAACTGCTTCCAGTTGCTGACCTGCTATATTGTAGCTAAATGATAGGGAATCTTTCTTTCTATGTATTAGCAGCACATGACACTTGTCTACATTGAGATTCAATTGCCATTCTCTGCCCCATGCGTCAAGTCGCTGCAGATCCTCCTGCATTTCAGTACAATTTTCCATCGTTACAACCTCTCGATATACCACAGCATCATCTGCAAAAAGCCTCAGTGAACTTCCGATGTCATCCACAAGGTCATTTATGTATATTGTGTGTGTGTGTGTGTGTGTGTGTGTGTCCTGTAACACTCATAAATATTACATAGGAATAACCGCTGCATGTAAACTGAATGAGCTCGTATTTTTCTAAATAAGGGAATTTTGTCAGCTGCATGTATATCTTCAACCCGTCTTACTGGTGCACGGCAGAGGGTACCTCTCACACAGCATTTCATTGACCTGGGTCCTACTCTCTTCTTGTCACTGTCCAGGACTCCTATGTGTACTCGTATGTATACATGGCTGTAAAATACGGATTCTATAGTCCTTCCCAAGTCTAAGTACCTCACATACTGGTAAAATTGATTGCTCTGTTGAACCTTCCTGCTAACTTCTGCCTCCATTCTTGCATTTTCTAATTTCACACTTTCTAGATATTTAAAGTAATCCATAATTTCAATATCCTGTCCAATTTTTATTCGTCCCTTCCTTTCTCCGTCTCCTCTGCCTTCTGCAAACTAAAAATGTGAGATGTGGTATATATTATCAAATCGCAATGTTTTCGTATGTGCTTTAGTGGCCGTAAGTTAATTCAGAAGCAAACACTTTGGTGAAACTTCCTGGGAGATTAGAACTGTGTGCCGGACCAAGTTCGAGTCTCGATACGGCACACAGTTTTAATCTGCCAGGAAGTATCATATCAGTGCACACTCCGCTGCAGAGTGAAAATCTCATTCTGGAAACACTTTGGTCATTATTATTTCATACGTTGAGTACGTAGTTAACTGTTTGTCCCTCAGACTTAGGGACTATACTATACGACCTACACGAAGTCGATAGCACGCTTTATCTGCTCGTAATGTCTGCTGTTTCACTTGCCCATCTCTGATGAACAGTTTATCCGGAACGCATGACATAAAAAATTAAGCATATCATCCGAAAAACAGTTCACTCTGTTCCCCTAGATGAGCGCCGCAGACAGAGGCACCGACGTCAATACCGTGTTGCTGGGCTAACAAAAAGCATTCGACACAGTTCCACACTGTCTTTTAGAGCGAAAATTTCTAGCTTACCGAGTATATGAGCAGATTTGTGACCGGGTTCAAGACTTCCTTGCTGACAGAAATTAACGCGTCGTTCCTTTCTTTTAACTGCGATTTGTTACAACATTATAGTTGTTTCTCACACCCTAGCTTTGAAAGTCTCTTGCCTATTCCAATCTTCTGCCTGCAAATTACTCTCTGACATAGCTCCTCGACTCCCACTTCCCATGTTGTTTCCGTCACCTTTTTTAGCCCTTCATCCAAACACTACATGTGTCCATAATATCTCAGCCTTTTTGCTTCGATTGTATCCGTTACAGTGGTACCGAGGTTCATTCTCTTGTGTATGTCTTCAGTTTTGGTTTCATCCCATGATGTCCACCAGCAGCAACATCTCGAAAATCCCGTCTCTGTTAACAGTGGTTGTATTCACTTAATTCCCCTGTTTCAGCTCCATACTTTGCTATACACTCTCCAAAAGTTTTACCCATTCTTACCTTCGCTATTGATCTTTGCTCCATAAAAATCCATTTAAATATTCTTAACGATACGAAATCAACAGATATAATGCTAATTTCAGTGGTATACAATAGGTGTGTTATAGGACCGCCACTGTTAACAATGTACAACAATTATGTAGCGGACGTCGTCAGAAAGCTCCATGTTGCACTTTGTAAACGATGGTATTGACTGTAGGGAATCTGTAATACCAAAAGGCTGTAGCGAAATGTAGGGAAATCTGTGGATGATCTGTGATTACTGCAGGAACTAGCAGTTGACCCTGAACGTAAGTAAAAGTAACGTATTGCACATAAATAGATGAAGAAACTCACTGCTGTTCCATTATATTACTGGCGATAAACCAAAAGATAATCGTAAGATACTTAGCTCTAATGATATAAACAGCATTAAAGTGGAATGACCACATAAAGAAGAAAAAAGATGCCGCAGTCAGATTAACTGGACGAATCTTCAGAAAATGTAGATCATCCAAGAATTAGTTGGATAAGAAAAACACTTGTAAAAAAGATTGTACATAATTACTCATTAGTCTGACACCGTTACCCCGCTAGAGTAACATAAGAGATAGTGTAAGTCTGGCGAAGAATAGCAAGTGTAGACATGAGATCGCTTCATGAGAGATGAAAGAAGGTGCTCGGAAAACTCCAGTGAGTAAAGCTGCAGGAGAAGCATTGGGCATAATGAAGAGGTTTATCGTTGATATTCCAAGATAATATGCTCCAAGAAAAATTTGACATCAATTACTACGATAATTGACCAGGGTGAAAAAGAAAATCAAAGAAATTGGAGTTCACATGGAGGTAGACGAAGAGTCGAGAATAAATTAACAAATGATAGAGATACCCTCCACCACACACCGTATAATTGCTTGCCAAGTATAGATTTAGATTTTTAGAGGACTATGAATCGATTGTTTCGAAGAATGCGATCGACTGAATGTAATGATTATTTCAAGCAATAACAGACCTTGCGTTATTTAGTTTCATGTTCCATGAACCATTTACACGATAAATCTTAATGATGTGGATGGAGTCACTATATTTCACAACAGGAATTATTTTCTAAATATGGCTGCATTCTGATCATTTACAAGTGTATTGTTTCATTCTTTATTTTTTGAAAGACATGCAGATGTCATTTAATAGTTTCTATCCACCATCTTGTACACATTACAATAACACAGACACTTATATGGAATAGAAGGAGTTGTTGAGGAGAAAATTTTTTCAGCTTCATTTCAATATTTACCTCGCAGTCTGCCAAACATTTATATCACTGGATAAGTGTCCGCCCCCGGTAGCTGAGCGGTCAGCGCGACAGAATGTCAATCCTCAGGGCCCCGTTTCGATTCTCAGCTAAGTCGGAGAATTTCTCCGCTCATAGATTGGGTGTTGTGTTGTCCACATCATCATCATTTCATCCCCATCGTTGAGCAAGTCGCCGAACTGGAGTCAAATCGAAAGACTTGCACCCGGCCAAAGGTCTACCCGACGGGAGGCCCTAGCCACACGACATTTACATTTACCATTGGATAAGTGGTCAAAATATTAGCTGGAGCATCATGCACCCCTCTTGCGTTAAATACTACATTGATGTGTAGTAATGAATGCCATTTTTTAAATTCCAGTACTGTATTTATGTACATCATCGTCCCTTTTGAACTGCAGTGCATAACTTACAGCAAACTTCATCAGGAAGTAAATGTAATGTGAAGCGCAATTCAAAACACCTAACTCCTGCGATAGATGTCTACAAGTTGGTAGTAGGCGAGCACCACATATTATCTTTACAGCACGTTTTTGAGCACTGAATACATTGTTTTTGAAAGATGCGTTACCCTGGTACATTATTCCATGAGAAATTATTGACTGAAAAGGTGCAGATGCTTACTGATTTGTGTCTGCCCAAGATTTGCAGTGACTATCAGTGCAAATGCGGCAGAACCAAGTTGTTTTAGGGGTCCTAAAATAAGTTTTTCTTGCTTGTATTCCCATCAGTATGGACATATAAGAGTTTGCAGTTTACACCCTAATTATTGTTTACTCACCTTGTGTTGCACTTGTTGGTGTGGTACCTCTTGAATTGCAGAAGTGAATAGATTGTGCCTTTTTAAAACTGAAGACGAGACCATTCCCAGGCAACTAGTCAATTATACTTCTAAGGAAGTTGTTTATCATTTCTTCTGTTGCTTCAATTGATTACAGAATTAGTGTCATCTGCGAAATGAACTAGTTCTGATTGTTGTACATTAGATGGAAGAAAGTTTACGTGCATGTGGAGAAATAACGGTCCTTAGACTGAGCCTTGTGGCACACCATGCATCGTTCCTCCTCAGTTAGAATAATGGTAATGGAAATGAGCGTTTGGCGTCATTGGCTGTGAGGCCCCTTGCAAGGCAGGTCCGGCTGCCTAGGTGCAGGTCTTAGTACATTCAACGTCACACTGAGTGACCTGCGCGCCGGATGGGGAAGAAATGATTATAAAGACAACACAACATCCAATCCCTGAGGGGAGAAAATCCACGACCCAGCCGGGAATCGAACCCGGGCCCGTAGGACAGCAGTTGAATTAATAGATACTCCTTTGTGCATTCTTTTGGTTAGATATGGCGTTATCCATTGGTTGGCAATACCATCAGTGACACAAAACAGTTTATCTAGGACAATATTTGACTTACATTCAGATGCCGCAAATAGATCGCAGACAATACCAACTGGCGCTGTTTTGTTGTTTAATTCTTGTAAGACTTAGCGAGTGAGTAATATGGGTGGAGCACGTGTATGGTGAGTGCAAGTGCTGTCTGCTGCCGCAGGTTCTGCTGTTCGTCGCCGCTGCCTGCGCCCAGGCTGTGGACAACAAGGAGGCCGCTCCTGAGAAGAAGCAGGAGAAGAGAGGCCTGCTGGGTCTGGGATACGGCGCTGCTGTCGCCGCACCCGCTGCCGTAAGTACCACTAACGTCGTATAAACTCAGTAGCCTGTCAATGGTATTATCCAGCAGTCGTTGACGGATACTTCGTGGTATTACACAGTATCTCTGAGCACTGACTCCTCATGCGATCTTGATCTGATTCTGGTTGTCACTACCTAAACTAATTATTATTTTTTTTATTAAAAATTAAACTCCTCCAGCTGTGCTTAAGATTTCATAATCATTTGGCCACTAGTTTCGACGTTGCGTCAATGCCATCTTCAGGACTGTACACTATGATGATATCAGTTGTGTGTGGCTGAGTACTAGAAGTCCGCGGTGAGGCCAATACCTGCTCCACATGGATGGCGGGCACTTTAAACAAAAATTATAAAAGCTGATGTCCCACCATCATCTAATTTAAATATGGATGTACGAAGATTAAACTATTTATCTGTAAAGTTAACTAAAGTTAAGATCTTCTGGGGCGTTAGGCCTCGTCATATTTCCACTGAAATAATCTACGTTTCGACCACTCTGCTGTGGATATTCCGGTGTCCACAATTGCTAGAGGATCCTGATGGAGAACCCGGCAGAGGGGTCGAAACGTCGATTATTTTAGTGGAAATATGACGCAGCCTAACATCCCAGAGGAATTAAACTTTAGTCACAACGGCCACGAAAGCCTGCAGACTTAGATAAGATTACCTCTACTTGTTCGCTCATACCTATTGTCTGTAAGAAGTCATGTGTGTGAATTTAGCAAGCTGTGTTTCACCCAGGTGGCTTGCATCACTAATTCTAAAACTGTGTCATGGGTTTGTGGCTGTGTCCACTAAAACATATAGTGTGTACTGTTGCCTTGCAGGTGAGCTACGCTGCTCCTGCCATCGCTGCTGCCCCCGCCATCAGCTACGCCGCCCCCGCTATCGCCGCCGCCCCTGCTATCAGCTACGCCGCTCCCGCGATCGCCGCCGCCCCCGCCGTCAGCTACGCCGCCCCTGCGATCGCTGCTGCCCCCGCCATCAGCTACGCCGCCCCCGCCGTGAGCTACGCCGCCCCTGCTCTGAGCTACGCTAGGTGAGTAGCACCCAGTCTTAATGATCGGGTGACGCTACAGCAGATGTACTACTAGGGTGACTGTCCATTTCACGGACTCAAGACACGACCTGAATTACATCTACATCTACATTTATACTCCGCAAGCCACCCAACGGTGTGTGGCGGAGCGCACTTTGAGTGCCACTGACATTACCCCCGTTTTCTGTTCCAGTCGCGGATGGTTCGCGGGGAGAACGACTGCCGGAAAGCCTCCGCGCGCGCTCGAATCTCTCTAACACATTCTCTGACATATTCGTAATCTCCTCGGGAGGTATAAGTAGACGGAAGCAATATATTCGATATCTCATCCAGGAACGCACCCTCTCGAAACCTGGACAGCAAGCTACTCCGCGATGCAGAGCGCCTCTCTTGCAGAGTCTGCCACTTGAGTTTGCTAAACATCTCCGTAACGCTGTCACGCTTACCAAATAACCCTGTGACGAAACGTGCCGCTCTTCTTTGAATATTTATCTCCTCTGTCAACCCGACCTGGTACAGATCTCACACTGATGAGCAACACTCAAGTACAGGGCGAACGTGTGTTTTGTAAGCCACCTCCTTTGTTGATGGACTACATTTTCTAAGGACTCTCCCAATGAATCTCAACCTGGTACTCGCCTTACCAACAACTAATTTTATATGATCATTCCACTTCAAATCGTTCCGCACGCATTCTCCCAGATATTTTACAGAACTAACTGCTACCAGTGTTTGTTCCGCTATCATATAATCATACAATAAAGGATCCTTCTTTCTGTCTAATTAATTCTAATTCTATCTAATTAATGTCCTAGAAATGTGGAAAAAGCCAACGGCTTTGCCGCAGTGATAATACGAGTTTCCGTCAGATCACCAAAGTTAAGCACTTTCAGGCTGGGTAGCATTTGGATGGGTGATCGTCCGGCTCTGCCGAGCGTTAATGGAAACAGATGCTCTCACCCCCATTGTAGCCATTGTAGAAGTGTGTTGACCACATACCACTCTACATCTGCTTTCAACGACGCTGACTGGGTGAGAACGACGTGGCGATCGGTCGGTACTGTTGGGCCTTACTAGGTCTGTTCGGACGGAATTTGTGTGGAGAAGGCTTAGAAAAGAGACTTAAACAAGTGTGCATGCTGTATTTCTCTATGAAGCCAGGTTAATCCTTCTGGAATCCTAGAATGGCCCTTAAAATTTGCGGAGGTTTCTGTGTGCTATTATGAAACTTCCTGGCCAAATACAGCTGTTTTGTGTGCGTCTTTCGGTGAGACTATTCATACTGACTGAGCCACCGATTTTGATTTTGTTTTTCCCGTTGAACCTGGGATTCTACTCCTCGTTGGCATTTTTCCTACCGTCGAAGTGTTTTTTTTTTTTTAAAGAAATAACATTCTGCTTTCGACTTTCACTACTGATTGCCACACGCTATAATTGTCTCTTTCGGCGCTAGTCTAACATAAAGGAATTTTCCTCCAGTTGATTCGTAAAACGGATGAAATTACCATGTCTTAAAGGTTTCTTGACGACAAAAATTTCCAAAACAAAACTGTTCTATTGAGACAAGAATACATCAGAAAAAATAGTCTTCACTACGGCAGTGAAAGAAATGTAAGTACGAAATGCTCTAGAGGGGACTGAAATAACCGAGTGAATAATATATAGCCGGCCGCGGTGGTCTCGCGGTTCTAGGCGCGCAGTCCGGAACCGCGCGACTGCTACGGTCGCAGGTTCGAATCCTGCCTCGGTCATGGATGTGTGTGATGTCCTTAGGTTAGTTAGGTTTAAGTAGTTCTAAGTTCTAGGGGACTGATGACCACAGCTGTTAAGTCCCATAGTGCTCAGAGCCATTTGAACCATTTTTTTTAATAATATAAAAAATTCAACAGAACAACTGTTCTGGTTTGTTCGTCGCTAAAATAAACAAATAAAGGAAATTAACATCTTTCCTTTGTTGATTTGTTTACTGTCATATTTCGATAAGTTTCGTGAATGCCTCTTACTATTACGGCGATGGGAGCTAATCCCCATCCAGTTTCAGTAATTTTTAGAGTTCCTAATTGCCTGTGATACCAGGGACTTGTGAAATCCCTATTATTTTCTGTAACACGATGTACGCTATGCAGACATAGCTCAACTACTGTCCTTCACAGAAGTTTTGCTACATACAATGACTACTCAAGGCATTATGATCTGTGCCCCCAGCAAGGTTGAATGCCTCCTGGCAGTGTTGCGGGCACATGATGCAACAGGGAAAGAGTGTAAGTGGAAGAGAGCCGAATTTACAGTCATTACAATAAATGCATAAGTCCAATGATACAATCTGTTTTGACAAAAGGCACATTGCTCTGGCCCTGCGGCTGGAAACGAGAGTTTCTGAAACGGCGAAACTGGTCGCCTGTTGGTGTAGTTTTACTGGGAGCACCTATCGAAAGTGACTGAAGATCGGTGAAATAACCAGTAGGCTGTATGTTATTGGACGACCATGCCTCATTACAAAATTTAGAGATTGGATGCTGCCCCGCTGTGTAATTCACATAGGCAGCTATCTGTGGCAGAACTGACTATAGAGTACAATGCTAGTGTAGACACAAGTGTTTCAGAGGACACTGTTCAAAGGCCATTTTTGAACAAAGAGTTCCACGACCCCTATGTGTTCCTGCGTCGTCACTTATACGTGGGGTGGACACAGAATCACTGAGTTTTCCACGGAGAGTAAATAGAAAAAGTGTCGGACAACGCCGTTTACCTATCCAGTGTAAATACATTAAATAAGCGGCCGTGCGGAACCCTCCGCAATTCTGAAAATTTTTCAGTTAATATTTATTCTTCCCTTTATCTTTTAACCCATGGTATGGTATGGTATTCCACTGGATGCCTAGAAACGACGGAGAGGCTCCGTCCCCGCCGTAGTCCACAGTGGTACACAACCCCACAACAGGCTACAGCAGTCCACTCACCCCACCGCCGCCCCACACCGAACCCTAGGTAATTGTGCGATTCGGCCCCCCAGTAGAGTCGCACGGACACGTCTCACACCAGACTTGTTACACCTTGTCGATGGTTGGGTCCCAACACGCCGTCATCGAGGCGAATGGCTGCACGAGACATGCACAGCACCTTAGATCCATGCGGGTGAGGTCGGAATTACGCAATTGGGCACATTGGGCTGGGGTTCCATGGGATCTGTGTTGGTAATCGATCATGGCAGCAGAGCACTAGGTGAACATTATTGTGGACCACCTGCATCGTTTCACGCTTGAAGAGAGCCCTACGGGGATGAGATCTTCCAGCGGGATAACTGTCCGTGTTGCAAGATCAGAATCATTCAACGGTGGTTTAAGGGGCATTATAGTGAACTCAGACTGATGTCTTGGCCAGCAAATTTTCCAGATCTGTATCCACTGGGAGCCAGCTGCGTGCCCGTAAAAACTACCCCTAATTTGTGGGAATTTGCTTGACCTGTGCGTTGACATTTGCTGCCACGTACTTCTGGAATCCTGTCAAAGACTTGAAGAACCCTATTCAAACAGAGTCTTTGCTGTCCTGTGTTTGAAAAGTGGAACCAGACGCTATGTAACAGGTCATGATGTTTTGGTTCATCTGTGTATCTTGTGGGATCAGTACTGGTATGTTGCTGAGATGTGGCTTTGTCATGCCTATGGAATGATTACCAGAACGAGTCTTCCACTATGCCGCGAAGTGTACTGAGTTACAATACTTTCTGCCGTTGTGAAACACTGTGCCAGACTGGGATTGGAGGGCAGGGAGGTGCCTCCATGAGAGTGATGTTTGGTTCACCTCAGGTGTCACGTGACGTACACAAGTCTGGCCCCATATGAAAATAGGGTGCAGGGGTGGAAAACTCGCTGCGTCTGCTTTACATGCTTGAGGAATAAACTCATTTTGTCCCCTGCGTTATTACGCAATGTGTGACTATGAAGCTCAGCCACCACCGAAGTACATAAAATCGAACGCTGTACTTCCCTCGTCTGAGAGATGTTACAGTGGCCAGAAAGAAGCCCTGTGTGACGTACATAATGACTGATACACTGACAATGGCGAGTTTCCTTTCGTGTAGGGCCTTCCTCACACGGATGTGCTCGACTCAGCCATTCGACATGGCACACTTCGTCGTATGAATTACGCGTGCTAGTCATGTCTAACCTTCACCTGTCTCGCACATCTGTCCTACGTTTCTAAAATTTCTGATACCGCAACAATGCACTCACTCTGTAAACGTCAGCTACAGTCACGTGCATGTAAAAATGCAGGTTGTGGGGTGATGCGTATTAGCCAATAGCCAGTAGTGCAATCGTTTGTAAGTCTTGTGCGCGTCTGGTTGCGTGTAGAACAGCTCTGGTTCTCATGAATGTCTAAGGACAATGAAGGTATTTAACTAAAGTTGTGTTCGTTATGGTGGGCATAAAGGAGAACATGCTACGTATTACGTTCAGAATCGACAATGATAGTTTCCGGGTTAGGTGAATTTTTCCGTAGGGAATCAGAAGCGGGAAGCGTGGCCTAATGTGGTGGATACTGCAGAGTTGGCAGTTAAAAGATGGGTGGAGAGTGTGACGACAGACAGAGACAGAGAAGAGAGGCAGAGAGAGAGAAAGAGAAAGAGAGAGAGAGAGAGTGAGAGAGAGAGAGAGAGAGAGAGAGCACTCGGCCATTCCTCAATGCATTCTCCATGTCTTTCAGCACAGAATGCATCGCCCAGTCACTTTCTCATTTGCATGTCACTATAGTAGGCAACGAATTTCGAGTTGGTCGTTTTCTTTAAAAACAAAATATTCTCACGCTTTGTACTTCAGTTGACGAATAGATACCCATCTTTGCCCCCAAATAGAAAACGTATTTCGAAGCACAATGGCACAGTTACCTTCATCAACTTTGTTCGTGTGTTGTATACAGATATGGAATTCAGTTTTCACCACAATTTTTAATTACTTCTAGATCTGCATACTGATTCTGAAACCATACCTATATAACGGAACACGATGTATAGCATGTAATGATCTCTGATCTGGTAACGCGGAATTTCGTCTAAGGGGCGATTTGAATGTCACTGTGCTGTAGAGAAATAACCATGCTCAAACTGTTACGACCGTTATCCCCACATTCGATAGCATGAAGTTACTGTGGAGTAGGATGGATGAACGGAACACTGTGGTTGCATTTCAGGTACGCCCCCGCTCTGAGCTACGCCGCTGCCCCCGCCATCTCGTACGCCGCCCCCGCCATCGCCAAATACGCTCTCCACTAAGCGGCGACTGAAGATGACCACCACTTCACTGGCAGGTGAGTAAGCGGAAATCATACACACAATAGCTACAACCAGTCACTGGAAATGGAGAGATTTACATCATGACGAACCAGCCCCAGCTCCTTCAAACTCTGCACACATTTATTCGTCGCAGAGTGTGTACTGAATTACTAAAACTTTGATCCCATTCGGAACTGCTGTCGTCCACATCTGTAAGATGCGGACTGTGGATAAGTGGCGACCGATGGCAGTACCGAGACGGTGCAATTACGGTAACGCTGTGTCACGGATGGCGCAGTGGTTAAAACACCTCCCTAGTAAGCGGGAGACCGCGGACTCGAATCCTGGTCGGGTGAAAATTTTCGCTCGTCGCGGCCTATTCTGTAAAATGTCGCACTGCAACTAGCAGCAATGATCCCCCTTCAATTTACATACACGGTTTTTGTTTAACCGTCGCGTTAGTGGTGGCTAGGACAAGTGGCGGTCCAATCAATGGAGTCACCACACCTGTGCTGGCCAGCCTATCAACTAGTTCATTGCCAATGATTTGCTGGCTGACAAGTGACCCACAGCAGCTTTGCCATGTTGCTATTGTCTCACCGTGCAGGGGATTCATGGCATACTGAAATGATCTTCGATCTTGCTGTGCGGATCGATAGAGATTCCAGAGCTGCCTGGCTCTCTGCATCCATGTTGATGTCACGATCGTTGTAGCAGGCAGTCAGATTCTCCTCCGCGTCCATTCTGGTAGAGAATATTTCCACCCCTATTACCGTGGACAATTTCCTCAGACAGTTCGCTCTATCTAGTGCACACTGCCGCCTGTACGCCGCGACACCGGTGCCTACAACAGTTTTCGGTCCGCCAATCAACCAGACTGTATCTCGTGAAAGGTATCGTGTTTCATTCTCTCACTGCTCCCCACTTCCAGTTTGGATAAGCTTGCATACTGTTGACACTATAGCCAGCATATCCCTCTACAAATACTGCTATCAAACTGGTGACACTGCGTCACTATGTCCATGCTGTAACTCCTTCCCTTTCCAGGAGTGGTTAAGTCCCCACAGTGCTTAGAGCCATTTGAACCATTTGGACTGGGAGTGTATCACTGGCATTTAGAACTTATGGCACCGTTGAGTTACAAAGGCTGTAGACACTTTAGTTCGTCAGAATAAGTTAACGTGGTGTGTTGCGATACCATGCTGCCATGAACAGGTGCTCTGTAATGCTTCAGTAGTATGCCAGTTTTAAGAACAGTGTTGCGTAATTAGGAACATAATTTTGACTTAGGGCCTCTGAAACGATAGCATTTTCGTTTGACTTACGTCTTACACTTGACCGCCATGAGCTCGTTTCGGACAGTTTTGATGGTCTCTCCTCACGCGTATCAACTACCTCTGAAAAATGACACCATAGCCTAAGACAGCCAGTACTGGAGGGAAAAAGAATAATTTGAGTTGATGGCAGCAATATCGCTCTTTAAGAAGTTCTGCCCAACTGTGGTAACTGCTCGAAGAAAAGTCACTGAATTGCGACGTGCAAATTCTGTTCAGTTTCAGAGCTGTCATAATCCTTGAAAATATACAGTCCTAATTACGGATAAAATAAATTCAACTTCCCGCCCAATCTACATCTACATCTACGTAATTACTCTGGCACAGGGATCAATGAACCACCTTCATGCTGTCTCTCTACCGTTCCACTCTCGAATGCACGAGCACTTAAATTTTTCCGTGTTAGCCCTGATTTCTCTTATTTTATCGTGATGATCATTTCTACCTATGTACGTGGTTGACAACAGAATGTTTTCGCAATCGGAGGAGAAAACTGGTGATTGAAATTTCATGAGAAGATCCCGTCGCATCGAAAAACGACTTTCTTTCAATGACTGCCACTCCAATTCAAGTATCATGTTTGTGGCACTATCTCCTCTATTTCGCAATAATACAAAGCGAGTTGCCCTTCTTTGTACTTTTTCGACGTCATTCGTCAGTCCCACCTGATGCGGATCCCACACTGCACAGCAATACTCCAGAATAGGGCGGACAAGCGTAGTGTAAGCAGTCTCTTTGGTAGACCTGTCGCACCTTCTAAGAGTTCTGCCAATGAATCGCAGTCTTTGGTTAGCTCTACCCACAATATTATCTATGATCGTTCCAATTTAGGTTATTTATAATTGTGTTCCCTAAGTATTTAGTTGAATTTACAGCCCTCAGATTTGTGTGACTTATCGCGTAATCGAAATTTGGCTGATTTCTTTTAGTACTCATGTGAATAACTTCCCACTTTTCTTTATTCAGCGTCAATTACCACTCTTCGCACCATACAGACATCTTATTTAAATCATTTTGTAAGTTGTTTTGATCACCTTACAAGATGACAGCATCATCTGCAAACAATATAAGACGGCTACTCAGATTGTCTCCTATGTCGTTAATATATATCAGGAACAATAGAGGGCCTATAACGCTTCCTTGGGGACACCCGATATTACTTGTGTTTTAATCGATGACTTTCCGTCTATTACTACAAACTAATGAATTAATTATCCAAACAAACAAAACGGTCGATCCAAAAACCCGCTGTGTGTGAAATCTTATGGGACTTAACTGCTATGGTAATCAGTCCCTAAGCTTACACACTACTTAACCTAAATTATCCTAAAGACAAACACGCACACCCATGCCCGAGGGAGGACTCGAACCTCCGCCAGGACCAGCCACACAGTCCATGACTGCAGCGCATTAGACCGCTCGGTTATTCCTGCGAAAAACCCGCTGTCACTTGATTGTAAATCACTCTCTCGGCCATTGACGTCCACTTCGTGTGGTAGAGTCACTACTTGCACCTCAAGTTCTCTCCCTCTTGTCCTAACATGAACGTTTAAGTGCTGGAGCTACTGCGCTACCTGGGTGAACACTATACATTCTGACTGCCCAACAGATGGAGCACATAAATATGTTCCTTCACCTACAGTTTAAAAAGGCACCTAAGTAGTTTCTAAATTATTTTGCTTACGATAAGATATTCATCTTAGAACAGTATTTCAACAACGTGACACACGTGTTCTAACAACATCACATAGATGTACCACACAATGATTAATACTAATTTCTTGTTCAGAACGAAATACAGCGGTAGCTGTTTCACGTGTTCTTAGGTCTGCAGTGGTACATCACTCTTCCTCTCTGTTCGAATTACTCAAGGACTTCTACAAGTAATCCCAAGTGCTGTGACGAATACGTCCACGAGATTACGCAAGCTACTTTCCATTCATATTTTTTAAAATGTCTTCGGAAGTTTATGTAATATCGGCCCGCCCTGCACCCATCCCGTGATATTATCTGTTTTCCAATTTATTCATTACCGTTCTTCCTCGTCAGTTTTTATTATTATTAAAGCTGCGTGGTAGATATGTTATCTTGTTGGCCTTCCGCTTTATTTTTCTAATTTTATCTCTGCATGGAAACAGCGTGGTTGATTTTGTAGTTATTTCTTCTTTAATTAATGCAGCCAAGCATCATATTAATTTTACACGTTTGTCCTTTATTAGCAATTCAAATTTTACTGCACTACATTTAATTTCGTCATGGCTATAATGTAGCAGTCCCCTACATTGCAAAAAATATACAGATAAGCAGTATTCTTTTGTAGTGTCACAGGCACTAACGAACTGTACGAACACTTGATTTATCTGGAAGTTAACTGTTACATATCTCGTACGTTCCTTTCATGTTCGACTACAGTACACTCTACCTGCTCAGTTTCACCTTCATTTCTATTACCCTCCTTTCCAACTACACTAGTCATATTCATATCAAATTACGACATGGTTCATCCGCATTAAACGTCTTCTGCAATTGAAACCATTTAATTGCATTCCTGTAGAAGCACCTTTAATATGGTGAAGAAATTTCTAAGGGTGCCTTCGCGCTGACAGCCTACTAATCTTTTACTTGGTTTTTTTACAGAAAGCTACTACGTCCACGTGCACCACCACGACCAGAGGAAGCGCATTACGTCAGTTTTCGCAGCAACTTCATCAACACACTGTAGCGGCAGTGCAGCGAACACTCTAACCGTTCAGAATGAATAAATAAATAACTTAAACAAATTCATTACACATGTGTCTTCATTTATCACCCATCAAGCCTATCACGTGACTCGTTGAATATTATTTAGCTACACTGAATTAAGAGATAAAACTAAGGATTTCATACATGACGATAAGTGTGGCGTAAGGAAAGGTAAAGGTACCCCTAAAGCAATTCTGCTATTGCTCTTGATAATAGGAACAAGATTAGAGAAAAATCAAACACCTTCATAGAGTTTTTCGTCGTAGAGAAAACGTTCTAAGACGCAAAGATGTTCTAAATTCTCTACAAAAAATGTGTAGTCTAAAGGGAAGGATGGATAATGTGCAGTATATAAAAACTAAACTCATCCCGAACAGGCCATGAACGCCCACCGGCACCGACCGGTCGCCGTATCATCCTCAGCCCACAGGTGTCAGTGGACGCGGACCTGGAGGGCCATGAGGCCAGCACACCGCTCTCCCGGCCGTATGCAAGTTTACGAGACCGGAGCCGCTACTCCTCAATCAAGTAGCTCCTCAGTTTGCCTCACAAGGGCTGAGTGCACCCCGCTTACCAAGAGGGCTTAGGAAACCGGATGGTCACCCAGCCAAATGCTAGCCCAGCGCAACAGCGCTACGCTTTGGTGACTTGACGGGAGCCGGTGTTAACACTGCGGCACGGCCAATGTTGCCGAATGTGGAGTATATACAAAAACCTAAAAGAAAACATAATAATGGAATACTAATAAATTGCTATCCTTTGTGAAAGTAAAGAAGAATTACATGAAGTATTGAATGGAATCAACAGTCTAAAGAGTGCAGAATGTGTACTGAGAGTGAACAGAAGCAAGACAGAAGTGTGAGAAGCTGGAGAAATAAGATTAGCGAAAACGTAGCATCAAATTTGTGGAATACGAAGTAGAATTGAATAAATTATGCTGCCTCGGAAGGAAGATAACGCATAATGGACAAAGGAAATAGTTATAAAAACAGACTATCACAGGAATTTCTGGTTGTACAAATCTCGTAGTATTATAATAGACTTTAATTTGAGGAAGAAATTTCTGAAAAACATACGTTTGAGGAAAGAATTGTATGCTAGTGAATCATAAACTGTGGGAAAAGTGGTAAAGAAGCGAATCTAAGAGTATGAAATGAGGTGCTATAGAAAGCTCTTGAAAGTTATTCGGAATGATGAAATGAGAAAAGGAGGTTTCTCCGTAGAATCGACAAGGAGAGGATCATGTGAAAAACACTGACGAGAAGAAGGGACGGGATGATAAGACATGTTTTGAGACATCAGAGAGTAGCCTCCTTGGTGCAAGAGGGAGCCGTAGAGCATAAAATTAACAAGAGGGAGTTGTAGAGGTAAAATCTGTAAGGGAAGACAGAGGTTGAAATAGATCCAACAAATCGCTGAGGACATGTGGTGCAAGCGCTACACTGAAATTAAGAATTTCCGAAAGGTCTCATAAAACCAGTCAGAAGACTGATAACTGATATTGAAGGAGGAATTTTAAAAGCCTCAAAAAACAGCAAGGTGGACAATCTGGTATCGAACCTTCACATAGACGGCCATCCAACTTTTAGAGCTTATGGAGTACAAACGAGTCACAATTACATTGTGTAAGAATTATACCACATACATGAAGAAGAAATTATCTACAACAGTTCAAGTTAAATTTTGAAAAAATCACTGCAGGTTCACCACATTTCGAGAACTCATACGAAAATGTATTCTAATATTATAATTGTGTTCATAATGAAGACACCACTGTGTCCCAATTCAGAATTACGTCCAGAACGGAGAATTTCAATACGGCGCCCCGTCTGTCTAGTAGAAATAAAACTAATCAGTAATATACGCAGTAAACAAAATTAATCTCGTTTGTTTATTGACTTGTCATCAGAAAATGTAATATCATGAGTTAATTACTGAAGGGATTACTTGCAGTTTTGTACAGTGAGCTGGCTAATTAGGTGAAGTGGATTATAAACATTAATTATTAATCAACAGATAAATATTTGTACTAGAGGCAGCTCGTTAAAACTGATCAGCAACTTCGAGGTGTGATTCGTGTGTACAATTTATCGAAGTAGGTCACTTGGAGTTCTAGTTAAACTGTTTTCTCTCGTGAAAAGTATATTGTTTTCGGCGCTGTTTGAGAGCCGAATATGACTAAGATTTCCATGCTGTATGAGCCCACTCGCTGTCTCGCTCACTCAGTGGAAAAGTTATCTGTGCTACAACTTTGTCTTAAGCTCTGAAGAATCAAATCATTAAGACTTCCCGTAAATTAGGTCCCGCTGCTTTGTGGGAGCGGAGCTTGTGCTCTGCAGCGTCCCAGGCATGTTCCATATTAGGATTTAGATCAGGTAATTTTGGAGCTAAGACTTGAACGGAAGGTCAGCCATTGTGACAGAATTCTGGACTTGTGGCACGGACAGTTATCGTGCAAGAAGATCTCATTGCCGTTGGGGATGATATCAGGCATGAAGGGATGCAGTTGTTTTGCAGTAATTTTCATGCAGTCGACTTCAGTTATGGAGCAGTGGCTTACTACCACAGGTTCCATAGAATCTGAGGTGGATGGCCCCCATAATAAAGGGTGTCTAGGCTAGAAGTATACAAATACATTTGTTCACACAGGGTGGAGGAAATAAAAGGCCCTGAGAACAGAGTTCCGGGGTACAAAGAAAGATAGCAGAGGAAAGGAAATACGGTGCGACCCTGACTGTAGCGTGTTGAAAGCGGTCAACATTCATCTCTTGACACTTCTGGGGCCTGGTCAGAAAGTTGCTGAGGGCGGTTCGAAGCTGCACTGCTGGAAATGCTGCAGTCTATTCTGCTGCAGTTCTTGAGAATTGTGAGGGTTGTTGAGATACACCTTAGACCTGAGGTCGTCCTACACAAAGTAATCGCACAGTAACAGATCAGGTGAGCAGAGTGGCCAACTAGGGCTGTGACTACACTGACCTCTGCTAACAGGGCTGCCAGGCGTGATGACTGTGTAAATGTGTTCCAAGGTTCGTCCGGCTGTATGGGAAGTTTCTCCACACTATCGTGGTCTTTCCCTCCTCCCGTTAATGCTGCCAAAAAAGGTTTCAAAATGTTGGCAATGTAACGCACTGAATCCTGGGTCATTTTGATTTGTCCCATTCTGTACTTAAGAACCTATGAAGGTTTATAACTTAATTCTTCCACAATTGTGCGCACGAACTCAAACACTTTTATGCATGTTGGTACAGTTCAATGTGGACACAGTTTGTAGCTCGACAGATGTCGAAGCGGTACTCCACACCACATGTTCATAAGCCAGGGCAGGTGTTTTGGGCTCTACTGCGGCGTAGATCCATTGTCTCAAATCTACCAGATCTCGAACCCCTATTCTGTAATAAATGTCTTTGATAAACACTCATACACTCAAATCCAATGGAGTCAGATTGGGAGACAAAGGGGGCCAGGCAGTGAGACCTCCCCAAAAATGGTTCAAATGGCTCTGAGCACTATGCGACTTAACTTCTGAGGTCATCAGTCGCCTAGAACTAATTGAACCTAACTAACCTACGGTCATCACACACATCCATTCCCGAGGCAGGATTGGAACCTGCGACCGTAGCGGTCGCCCGGCTCCAGACTAGCGCTAGAACCGCACGGCCACTCCGGCCGGCGAAACCTCCCCTTCCAATCTAACACTTTGCAAACATCTCATGGAGACATGTGGCAATATTCCCATGTTAGTGGGGACGGGAGAGACCAACCTCCCGGGAAATCACGTCGAGGGGCGCCCGTGGAGCTGCATAGTTCGCCTACTTGTCCAGGTATGTGTGCCTTATCACTAACGCACGTGCACTGATTGATAGGACTTCATGTTAAGGTCACGAGTGGCCTACCGGGACCATCCGACCGCCGTGCGGATAGGAGGGGCGTGGGGTCAGCACACCGCTCTCCCGGTCGTTATGATGGTATTCTTGACCGAAGCCGCTACTACTCGGTCGAGTAGCTCCTCAATTGGCATCACGAGGCTGAGTGCACCCCGAAAAGTGGCAACAGTGTATGGCGGCTGGATGGTCACCCATCCAAGTGCCGGCCACGCCAAACAGCGCTTAACTTCGGTGATCTCACGGGAACCGGCGTATCCACTGCGGCAAGGCCGTTGTGACTGAATAATGTCCACGTAATTGTGAAGGCCATATCTTGGAGAGCGTCTCATCGATTTCACACTTACCCAAAAACATAAAATGACGAGTTCTTTCGTATCCCTCTAGCCTGGCCACCCTGCATAATGCTGCCACCATCAGCTGTCGCCGACGGTGAAGTTGTTCATTTCATGTTCAGAGCAGCTGTTCACTTACATGACGGCATGGCCTAACACGACCTTCGACGTGGAGAAATGAGGTGATTCATATGATCAAGCGACACGTTTAGACTGAGATATGTTCGAATCTCGACAATCTCATGCTCGCTTAAGTGTTGACTGACGATGTGATCACGTATTGATCGTCTGCCACAGAGCCGCATGTTCAGATCTGCTCGCTGCCACAATATCTGGCACAGATTGCTATCTATCCTACTTTGCAAAGCAGACACGTGACCTGCCTCCACATTCTGTGACGAGGTGTGGGCATCGAGCACTTTGTCTCTTTCTCGTGGATTCACACTGTTATCCAACCACTTTCCATAGGCGCTCACCGCAGTAGCACGCGAACAACCGACCAGCTTTGAAGCTTTGGAGATGCTCTTCTCAAGTGCTTGGTCATAAAATCTGCCCTTTGTGGAGGTCGCTTATGTCTACGGATATCCCCATTCGTGGCCGTACCAACGAGGAGTTAATACTCCACTAGACAGAGTGTGGAATGTCAGAAATTTAAACGAAGCAGAGAAATAAGAGATCTGAAAAGTACATTGGGCACCTGATGGTCTTTGATTATTAGCAACAATATATGTTTATTTTAAACAAGTAGAATGAGATAACTAAAGAACAGCAACTTGCTAGGTAATAAACATTACACATACGGGTGTAATTAGGGATTTCCTGTTGTCAAATAAGTGGTGAGAAAAATGTTTTCGATCCAAAAATCACAAATTGTACTAATTATGTAACAATTTATTTGTACTACAGGACCTCAGATTTACTGCGAGGGTCACTCCAAAAGAAATGTACACTGTTTTTATAAAAAAACAGTTTTCATTCTGCATGTGTGAAAGATTTACAGTGTGTAGATACATCCTTCCCGCTTGTTTTCAAACTTAGTTCAACCTGTCCCCGTGAGTGGCGCCGTCACAGCACGTCTTCAAGGTGGCTGCTACACTTGACGTTCGTCAGAGGCAACTTGCTGTCATAGAATTCCTGTGCTGTGTAAACGAGGCGGTGGGAAACATCCACAAGAGGTTGAAAAAGGTGTATGGAGATTCAGCTGTCGAGCGCAGTACAGTTAGTCGGTGGGCAAGCAGGTTACATGACGGAAGCGGGCACGGCAATATTGAGGATTGTCCTCGCAGCGGCAGACCTCGTACTGTACACACTCCAGACAATGTGCAGAGAGTTAACGAATTGACAGCCGCATCACAGTGAAAGTATTGTCACGCTACGTTGGGACAAGGGAAGGAAGTGTTTGCAGAATACTGAAAGTGTTTGCGTTAAAAAAGCTTTTTGCCATATGAGTTCCCAGGATGTTGACAGTGGCTCACAAAGAAACAAGAAATACGGTATGCAGCGAACTTTCGGAACAGTACGAGAATGGTGGAGATGAATTTCTTGGAAGAATTGTGACAGTTTGTGAAACATGGCTCCATCATTTTTCACCAGAGACGAAGATGCAATCAAAGGAGAGGCATCATGCAAATTCACCCAAGAAAAAAAAAATTCAAAACCACATCTCCTGCTGGAAAAGATTCCGCAGGACTCTTTCTTGTGGACATCGTGCCAAGTGGAACCACCATGATTTCTGATGCTTATGTAACGAAACTGAAGATACTTGAAGATCGACTGAGTCGTGTTCAACCACATCGGCAAAAGCTGGATGTTTTGCTGTTGCACGACAATGCACGGCCACATGTCGGCCAAAAAACCATGGAAGCGATCACAAAACTCGGATCCACACGAAATTCTTTTTCGTCCATTTTTTGACAATAACTGGACTTTCTTGATTCACACGGATGCCAAACACAAAGAAATAGACCAATATGGCTGAAACACTCGCCTTACAGTCCTGACCTCGCTCCATGTGACTATCATCTCTTTGGGAAACTGAAAGACTCTCTTCGTGGAACAAGGTTTGAAGATGATGACTCCCTTGCGCACGCTGCCAAACAGTGTCTCCAACAGGTTGGTCCTGAATTTTACCGTAAAGGTATACAGGGGCTGGTTCCAAGATGGCATAAGGCAGGGGAGAGCGATAGAAATTACTTTCAAATATGTAGAATAAAAGATGGATTAAAAAAAATAATGTGCATTTCTTTTGAAGCGACCCTCGTATTATTACAGCACGTTTTTGGGAAACTACATAAGCATCTTTCCTTTTTTTTTTTTTTTGTAAATCGTGCGGGTCTCACATAAATGTAGCATTCTACTGGTCTAGAACACCTGCTTCGAATTTGGGTCTTTTTTTTTTCAGGTTAACATAGAGCGAGTTTTAATGTTGCCTAACAATAGGACACTTTTGTGATGATGAACTTTTACTTCGTTTTCGTGCAGAACGCAGCTGCTCCACACAGTGCTTCGACTGCTGCTTCATTTCAGCCATGACGCGCTGGGCTCATCGAAACAAAGGATTTGGCTTAACCACAAGTTAGTCAAAAAGTCGTTGTGAATCGTGTGTACGGTATAGGCAGCATCTTCGTCGGTTGCGTTCCGCGTGCTGCGCGCAGCTGACAGCAACGCGAGAGATGACAGTTTTAAATATACCACCAGCTCGGTCTTCCATCGTTCGCGGTCTCCGATAAGAAATGAAATCAAATGTGTGTATGGCATTTTTGGCCAGGATAGCTTATCTAGACTATTTCGACACTTGGTGTAAGTCATTTCTTTAATTTGACACCGCTTCGGCGACTTTCACGTCCATGGTGATGAAATGATGATAAGGAGGGATCGTCGTGCTATAAGAGTCTACGAGAATTAGCATGTCCTGGAAAGAAAACTGTGAAAGCGGTCAGCTAATGCAGCCCGCACGACTCTTTTGCAGGTCCAGAGTTCTGGGATGTTGGAATAGCGTCATTACTGAACCAGCTTCAGAGTAG
Source organism: Schistocerca americana (assembly GCF_021461395.2). NCBI lineage: Eukaryota > Metazoa > Arthropoda > Insecta > Orthoptera > Acrididae > Schistocerca > Schistocerca americana. The sequence goes on along the minus strand of NC_060127.1, from coordinate 93,316,833 downwards.
AACAAACACTAGAGGCTCCAGTGCCTACGCAGATGACCTGACAATTATAGTATCCGTGAACACAAGGGACAGTGTACCGTGATTTATTTTCAAAGAATATTCTTCAGAATTTATTTTATTTACTAGCGATTCGTCAAGAACATTAACACATTTAATCACACTATGTAAGCATGGAAGTGGTTACCAGGGAGTAACCGATGAAATCATAACCAAATTCCTTTTAACAAATGGAAATTTTATCCACTTAAATAGAGCCTAAAAGCATTTTTTAAAAGAAACAGATTTAAAATTATAGTCAGAAAGCACCCTCTAAATATAGAAGTGAAACGTCCCCTTAGAACAATTTATACAAGACTGTGCTTAAACTGACACACAATGTTTTTAGCGCAACGCAATCTGACTATCAAAGATCCCTGCAAAAGAATGGCCCTGAGTAACATTAAACTATACCTTTCAGAAATCACTTACCTCACAAAAACCTTCATTACTCGAACTACTGCAATACAGCGAGCGCCACTACTGCCAGCTAAATAAAAGATTCAAACTACGGAAGGCACTAACTACTGATAGGGATAGTTAGCAAATGAAAGATATTAATAGAGAACAAACAATGTATTTACCTTAATAGTCATAATATATATAGCAGTTCATGACAAATTACAAAACTCCGCCATCTCTCTCCCCACATCCACCACTGCTGGCGGCTCACCTCCAACTGCGCAACGCTACGCGCTGTTCACAGCCAGCTGCCGCTGCCCAACACTACAATGGCAGACAACAATGCAAACTAGCCACAGACTGCACACAGCACAGCCAGTGATTTTCGTATTGAGCGCTACGCAACGTTGCCAATAAGAAAACATAAACAGCCTACTTACATAGAGAAAACATAAACAGCCTAAGTTCACAAATAGACAAGACTCTTCGAATTCTCTTTTCCATATTGTTAAAAAAACAAGTCGTTCGAAGAATATGATAACATTTTCGTGGGCCAAAATGTGCGTAGCTGAAATGAATGTACCAAATGAGCTTATTAATAAAATCGACAGGAACGCAAAGTACCCATAGCTTGTCATCAACAGTGCAGCGTTTGAACAGTATGTTGTTTCTAACCAGATAATAATGCCGAATCTGTGTGTGTGTCTTTTCATGCCATTTGCTCCTGATGTCTTTCCAAATCGGATCTTTATCTTGTTCATGAGCAATGTCCTTTAAAGATGTGGTGATGAAGTTTTCAAAGGCGACTTTCTGAATGTAAAGAATACTGAAATTTTTCTCGAGGTTGCCTTCTGTGCTACTTTTCTCAAGCCCAGCCGGTGCGCGTGACAGCGCATCCGCAACAATGTTCTCCTTGCCGGGAATGTAGACTATTGTGAAGCGGAATTCTTGCAGAAACAGTGCCCAACGTTTTAACCTCTCATGATTTAATTTTGAAGATATAAGAAATTGTAATGCACGATGATCACTGTATACTTTTACGTGCTTACCAGAAAGAAAGAAACGGAATTTGTTAAATGCCCAAACGATAGCTAAAGCTTCAAATTCAGTAACGGAATAATTTTTTTCAGATTTTGTTAGCACTCGGCTAGCGAAACCAATGGTTTTCTGAATGGTAGTGTCATTTTCTATGGCTTCTTGAAATAAATGGGCACCAAGACCGACTTTAGAAGAATCCGTGCTAAGGCAGAAATCTTGTGACAGATCTGGATGAGCTAGTATTGGCGCGTGAAGTAACGCTTCTTTCAAAGAATTGAATTCCAACTGTGCTTGTTCGTCCCAGTCCCAAATAGTATTTTTTCCAGTGAGAGAACAAAGTGTTGGTGTAACTAGAATTTGCATATTCAGAAAACGACGGTAAAAATTTACGAGACCTAGAAAACTGCGGACTTGTTTTTTTGTGGATGGAACTGGAATGGCTCTGATTGCTTCTAACTTTTCAGGATCCGGCTGAATGCCTTCAGAAGAAATAATATGTCCCAAAAACTTCACCTTTGTCCTACCGAATTCAGACTTTTCCAAGTTAACTGTAATTCCAGATTCTGCAAAAATACGCAACAAACTGTTGAGGATGCGATTGTGTTGTTCCCATGAAGCTTCTGCTATCAGAATATCGTCCACATATAAGGTGATGTGACGTTTTAAGAACTCAGGTAATATGGAATTTAGCCCGCGAATGAATGCTGCTGAAGAAATGTTCAAACCAAAAGGAAGTTTCCGAAACTGATAACAAACGCCGAAACAAAGGAAAGCTGTGTATTTTCTACATTCTGGATGAAGTTCGATCTGATAAAAGCTGGATCTGAGATCAATGGAAGACAACACTTTTACACCATTAAAATTTTGAAGAAGTTCTTCCATCGTCTGCGGCCTGTCTGTTTCAGGAATAATGATAGTATTGATTTGTCTCGAATCTAAGACAAGCCTGATCGATCCATTTTTCTTCTCAACAACATGTAACGGATTGTTGTATGAGCTTACTGCAGGCTCAATAATGCCCTCGTCAAGCATAGATTGTATTTCTGTTCTAACACGGTCCCTATAATGTGCTGGAATTACGTATGGTCTAACACAAAATTTAGTATGCTCACGAACACGAAATTGGTATTGAAATCCCTTGATTGTTCCTGTTTTGTGAGTAAAAACTGTGGAATGTGCTTGCAAAATCTCAAAAAGGTCCTGCCTATCAGTGTCATTACAATTCTCAATTGTTTGAATTTTATTCTGAATTAACTCATTAATTTCAAATACGCCGTCGATATCATCCCTGTCAGTACTTGCAGAGTGATTGTTAGTGTATAGTTCCGTAGAAAATTCCGAACTGTTGTCTAACAGAAGGTAAAGCCGATTAATTTCCTCGTCATGGTTTGAGAGCCAATCTTCAAATTTCAAAGCTATTGACTTACCTTCTTTCTCTAAACTTATTTCAGCATCGTGAAAGCTTAAGATTGCTTTGTATTCATTCAAAAAGTCTACTCCCAGTATAATTTCCGTCGACAATAATGGAACAATAAGAAAGTTCATAAAGAAGCTGTGGCTTTGACAAAAGAATTCTAAGTTGGTTTGCTGGCGTACATCTACACTTTTTCCAAAGATTGCACCTTGTAATTTAATCTTACGTAACGGAAGTGTGGGGCAGTCGTTCGATTTGTTGCACTTGCTAAAAGCTGTTTCACTGATTACTGAAATGGGACTGCCAGAGTCAAGCACTGCCGTAAATTTTACGTCATTTACAGTAATGTGAATCACAGGATATGCAATGTTGTTACGTGTTACGTCGTGTTCCTGGAGTAAGATGTCCCTAATATCTTCCATTTTTACGTAATTACTAGCTACGGCAGCTGCGTCGTCAGTTTCATAAGTACATTTTGTGGCTGCCAGCGGTGTGAGTCATTGCCTATTGTCTCTTTGTTGGCGCGCGTCGTCATTGGGATTTGGAGACCTAACTTCTACAAATTCACCTTGCCGATAGGGCTCTGCTCTGTTTAAATCCCGCCAGTTCTGATGCAGTTCAGGTCTGTCGTTACGATCATATCGTCTGTCGTCATGTCGGTAGTTCCTGTAGCTTCTTTCTTGTCGGTTAAGTGGTGGAGAAAATCTCCCTGAATCGTAACTGCGCGCTGGACTGTTGCGTCTGAAGTTATTCTGTCTTCCGTGATAATAATTGTTCTGGTTGCCAAATTGTCTGTTTCTATGATTGTCTCTGTCATATTCATTACTACGGAAATGCGATCTTTCTCTGTATCTATTACTCTGCCAGTGGTTGTCATACGGGTGGTGCCTGTTTTGGTCACGATTTACGTTGTAAGAGTAGCCTTGTCGTGGCCATTTATTGTTTCTGTCGTCACGGAATTGTGACGGATGTGACCTGTAGTGATTGTTTTCCTGTTTTCGCATCCCGCGACTGTCTGTGTCAATTTCTAATTCTTGTAAGAGTCCCTCAAAAGCTTCAACGTCGTCTTTGCAACGTCCTGCCAAAATAATATGCCGTAAATGTTCAGGTAATTTGATTAAGCAAATGCGGATGAGTTCTGAGGGGCTGTATGGGTTTGACAGGTACTGATTCTTGTGCAACATGTCTTCAAAATATTTGACAAGACTGGAAAATTCAGATTGTTCAAAGTGTTTCATCATCATGATGCTATGTTTTACTCGGTCTTGTGTAGCTTGTGACCAGTATGCTGAGAGGAACGCATGGTAAAATTCTCCTTCACTGTGACAATCGTGAATGACCGATCGCATTCTTACAGCTGATTCATTCTCCAAGTAGCCACACATAAATTCTAACCTGTGCTCCAGTGACCAGTTGGGAGGAAACCAATGAGAGAATTGATGGAGCCACGCTTGTGGATGAATGTCGTTGGCAGAATTCTTAAACGTTTTGAATTTGCGTGTAGTAATGAACAGCTTATAGTCAAAATCGTCATGTCGGCGAGTCGCATGTCGGTCATTGTTACGTAGCTTCGGCTGTTCCAACTCAAAATTCGGTGCACATTGCCAAATTCTTTCATAACTTCCGAAATGCCCTATGTTATTATTTTGTGGCTGTTCCGTATTTCTATGTCCCTCTTTCCTTATTGGGGCGCGAGTGTCCTCTGAAATACGTAATTCTTGTATTACCTGTGTTAGCTGATCTTGTACTTCCCAGATTTTTCTTTGGTGTTGCGTATCAATTTGATTAAGATTTTATTTCAGTTTCCTAATTTGTTCGCTCACTTCTGTGTTATTAAAGACTACCGGTTTTGTGTCATTCAGATTATCATCTACCTTCGTAGATAAATTATTTAGCTGATCCGAAAGTTCAAATTCTTTCTCTGATAATGAACTAATTTCCTCCATGTGTCTTTCTACTGTGTCCTTTAAGTTTTCCTGAGTTTTTGCAAGTTGCGTAACCGAATCGGTAGACGCAACTGAGTCAATTTTAGCTTGCAAGGTCTCATGATTTTCATGAACAATAGTTTGCAGTTCTTTTATGGCTGCTTCGTGATTCTGTAACGCATTTTCATGACGCGAAAAAATAGGTTGGAAATGCTCACAAATTTGTGTTTTTACGTCATTACAGGCTTTTTGACATTTCGATTCTATTTTATGTAACTCAGTAGTTAAATCTTCACGTGTTTGTTCAAGCGTGGTGTGAAGATTTTGTTCCATTGCGTCTAACTGTTGCTGTGTTTGTCTCTGATGTTGTTCCATTGTGTCTAACTTCTGAAGATTTTGTTCCATTGTGTCTAACTTTTGAAGCTTTTGCTGTGTTTGTCTCTGATTTTGTTCCATTTGTTGCATTAGTTGTAATAACAATGCATTAGTGTCTGGAATCTGTTCCTCTACGCTTTTCGGCAGTGCATTTGCACCGGCAACATTCACATTTTGACAAGCTGAAAATGTGTCTTGACTTATTTGAGAAAACGGTGAGGACGCAAAACCTGAATCTACAGTATTTGTAAAATTGTGTCCTGTTATTTCGGATTCCTGAGGCGAGCTGTTGCCGACCGATCGATCGATAATGCTTCCCTGTTCACAACCTGTTTCGCTGTCTGCACCATTATTTGCCGCCCGCTCCATTTCCCTATGCACAATCACCAAATTACTACTTGGAATGTCTGTTAATTCACTACACAGTGGTGCTGATAAGCTACGCTCGTCGTCACTATTATTTCTCAGTTTACTTTGGAGCCTAGCGTTCCGTTTTTCACACGCCATTATTGTGACAATATTTCACACGATATTTCAGAAAAACACAATTTGAAGAGCAAAAATAAGTGAACACATTAACATAGCACTGAAAACAATATCTAGTTAATTGCAGCTGCGAAATACTTGGTGCAAATCAACATGCATGCCACAACTGTTTTACTGTGCAACAATGAAAAACCACAACTACCAAGGAAATTCTCTCTATAATTACGCGCTAGCAATAAACAAAAGCTACACTAATTCCACAAACTACAAGAAAAAATCTGAAGATTCCAGTGAGGTATCCTCGGCTAAGGGTCGACATATGAAACGTCCCCTTAGAACAATTTATACAAGACTGTGCTTAAACTGACACACAATGTTTTTAGCGCAACGCAATCTGACTATCAAAGATCCCTGCAAAAGAATGGCCCTGAGTAACATTAAACTATACCTTTCAGAAATCACTTACCTCACAAAAACCTTCATTACTCGAACTACTGCAATACAGCGATCGCCACTACTGCCAGATAAATAAAAGATTCAAACTACGGAAGGCACTAACTACTGATAGGGATGGTTAGCAAATGAAAGATATTAATAGAGAACAAACAATGTATTTACCTTAATAGTCATAATATATATAGCAGTTCATGACAAATTACAAAACTCCGGCGTCTCTCTCCCCACATCCACCACTGCTGGCGGCTCACCTCCAACTGCGCAACGCTACGCTCTGTTCACATCCACTACAATGGCGAGTATTAAAACAATGCAAACTAGCCACAGACTGCACACAGCACAGCCAGTGATTTTCATATTGAGCGCTATGTAACGTTGCCAATAAGAAAACATAAACAGCCTACTTACATAGAGAAAACATAAACAGCCTACTTACAAAAGTTACCATTTATCTAGAGGCAGAAAGAAACAAGTTTTGACTGTATGAGCTTTCGGGCAGGGATCCTTGCCGCTCCCTTTTGAGACGGCCGTAGTTACGACCGCTCACAACAGCCTCTGAAAGATTACACTGTTGCAAATATCCAACACACCAGATAACTTTAAACTATGAGTTTTAACAATTTACACAAGCACACAAACTATGCACCCCCTTTAGGAGGGATGGAAATGGTACAAAGCACTAACAACTAAAATATTAACCTAGCCACAGAAGGCGCGACTTGATTTTAACTTCTAAGGAAACTATTTCGGTGAAAGGGTGGCAACTTTATATACTAAAATGATCATTTAAATAAAAGCGCATCAAATGCAATCTTATTTAAAATTCTGCAAGTTTGGCCAACCAATAGTTAAGATTCTCTATAGTACACAGATACCGCCTCTTAAGATCATAGGCAATAATATCAAAGTTTCCAAAGATCAAAACATATTTCAGGTATTAGGCCGTTACACTCCAAGCAATAAATTCGTTAACACATCAAATCCGACAAACATGACAGAGGCAGCTACTGACATACGGTAGATTGATAGGGAGATTACCGAACGACCCAAACTGCAACACCTCACAGCTCCAGAACTGCTACAGAGTGGCTGTAGGAACACTCTTCTCTCTGCAGAGTGAAAATCGCATTCTGGAAACATCCCCCAGGCTGTGGCTAAGCCATGTCTCCGCAATATCCTTTCTTTCAGGGGTGCTAGTTCTGCAAGTTTCCCAGGAGAGCTTCTGTAAAGTTTGGAAGGTAGGAGACGAGGTACTGGCAGAAGTAAATCTGTGAGGACGGAGCGTGTGTCGTGCTTGGGTAGCTCAGTTGGTAGAGCGCTTGCCCGCAAAAGGCAAAGATCCCGAGTTCGAGTCTCGGTCCGGCACACAGTTTCAATCCGCCAGGAGCTTTCAAATCAGCGCACACTCTGCCGCAGAGTGAAAATCTCATTCTGGACACTCTTCTGAGTTTAACTTCCGCTGGCCACCAAACTCTCCAGAAATGAACATTCTTGAGCATATCTGGGATGACTTGCAATGTACTATTCAGAAGAGATCTCCACCCCTCTTACTCTTACTGATTTATGGACATCCCAGCAGGATTCGTGGTGTCAGTTTCCTCCAGCACTACTTCAGACGTTAGTCCATGCCACGTCGTGTTGCGGCATTTATGTATCATCGCGGACCCCACACGATATTATTCAGGTGAAGCAGTTCCTTTGGCTCTTCAGTGTAGTTCAGGAGATATGACATCATAAACATTGAGCTGCATGGAAATGAAACTACAGGGTGAAATTCGCTAATGGTCAGATATGTGTATAAATATGTGTGGAACAGATTGAATGTATGTGAAACATATTTGAGACGTGTGTGAACGAGGAAACCCACCGTTAAAAAACAAATCGTAAACATCTGGAAAGATTTAGGTAGAGTTTGGTAGACATAATATTTACGATCAGGGAAGGAATGTTGTAGGAGGGTGAGAATCACAATCCTCCTATTGGAATGGGGGTGATAATGTGAAGAAAGAAGGGGAGATGAAGAAATTAGACAAATAAAGAGGGGAAAGGAGGGGATGGACACAGACTGGAGAAAGAGGACATAAACTGTCAGGGAGAGGAGGGAGGAGGACATCGACAGAGAAAGGGAAGAGGAGGAAATGGACAGGAAGAGAGAGAAGGAGACAGACAGAGAATGTGCAGTGTAGGAAAAACAGTGGTGAGAGGAGGTGATGAACAGTAAGAGGGGGGGAAGAGATGAGTAGGAATAGGGTCTGGAGCAGGCAGACAGGGATGAGGAAGAGATGGAGGGGCAGGAGGAGACGGGTAGAGTGTGGGATTGGGATGGGGGGGGGGTGGACAGAGTGTGGTGGTGGAGATGGTGGACGAAGAGGGGGGGTTGGAGGATATAAAGAGAGGGGAAGGAGGAGCTGTAGTTATAGAAGACTCAAATAAATACGTACCTGGATAACAAAGGATACTCAGGTAGCTGCAAATACTTATTAATGTGTTGTCTGTTTGTATATGTCTGATTGTCTTTATTAGCCACCGAAACTACCAACACCTCATACTTACCAGTGTACGGTATCTTACGGTTTCTTCCTTTTCTAATCTAGTATGGAACAAATTACTGGTTAGATGCATAAGTACGCAGTGTATTTAGTATATTGCCGTCTTCACGGTCGTCTACAGACACACTGGAATCTGTCTGCCACAAAGAGAAACGAAACAGTCGCTGAAGACCACATAATGAGACTCAATGTACCAGTTGACTACTGCTGTGCACCATGCAAGGCTGCTTTTCTGCTGTGGTGTCAGCTGTTAACGACGCATGGCAACTTGATAATTCAGATCTACAAGTAATGAGTACTCAACTGGTTGTGCTGATACTCTGCCTGTAGCCACTCTCTTCGTAAGATATAGTTAAATCATGTCGTGCTATCGTTCTTCTGGAAGGACCTGTACCTATTCTTGGTGCCAGTGTATTCCTGAATAAATCTCGTCATGAACTGCCGTTAGAGGGGAGGCATGCGTGCCTCAGTGATATAGATAGTCATACCGTAGGTGCAACCACAAAGAGGCCAGACAAACGTGTGGTTCCTGAAGAGGGGCAGCAGCCTTTTCAGTAGTTGCAGGGGCAACAGTCTGGATGATTGACTGACCTGGCCTTGTAACATCAACCAAAATGGCCTTGTTGTGCTGGTACTGCAAAAAGCTGAAAGCAAGGGGAAACTATAGCCGTAATTTTTCCTTACTGCATGCCGCTTTCCTGCATGGTTACAAGATGGTCGTGTCCTCTTGGGTAAAATATTCCGGAGGTAAAGTGGTACCCCATTCGGATCTCCGGCCAGAAGGACGTCGTTATCAGGAGAAACAAAACTGCCGTTCTGCGGATCAGAGCGTCGAATGTGAGATACCTCAAACGGGCAGGTAGGTTAGAATATTTAAGAAGGGGAATGGATAGGTTGATGTGAGATATAATGATATAGTGGGAATTCGTGAAGTTCGGTGGCAGGAGGTGCAAGACTACTGGTCAGGGGAATAAAGAGCTGTAAATACAAAATCAAATAGGGGTAATGCATCTGTAGGTTTCAAAATGAAAAAAAAAAAAAAAATAGGAGCGCAGGTAAGCTACTACGATCAGCATAGTGATCGCATTATTGCAGCCAAGATAGACAAAAGCCCACTCCTACCAAAGTAGTAAAAGTCTACATGCGAACTAGCTCCTCAGATGACGAAGATATTGAAGAAATGTATGGTGACATAAGAGAAATCATTCAGGTAGTGAAGGGAGATGAAAATATAATGGTCATGGGGAAATGTACCCGTGGTCTAGGGGTACCGTCTTTGATTCATAATCAAAACGTCTTCGGTCCAGGGTTCGATCCCCGCCACTGCCTAAAGTTTGATAAGTAATCAGCATTGGCGGCCGAAGACTTCCGGCATAAGAAGTCAGTATCATTCTGCCAACGGCCTTGTCAAAGAGGGCGGAGGAGCGAATAGAAGTTCAGGGCACTCTCTTGTCCTGGGGTGGGAAATTGCCCCTAAAGGCGGAAGAATCAGCAATGATCAACAACATGAGGATGCAGAAGGCAATGGAAACCACTGCATTAAATACACGTAACGTGTATCCACAGGACATGTGGCCTGTAATTGAAGAAGTGTCATGATGATCTCTCCATTGGCAAAAGATTCCGGAATAGTCCCCCATTCGGATCTCCGGGAGGGGACTGCCAAAGGGGAGGTTACCATAAGAAAAAGATTGAATAATCTACGAAAGGATAACGTTCTACGAGTCGGGGCGTGGAATGTCAGAAGATTGAACGTGGTAGGGAAACTAGAAAATCTGAAAAGGGAAATGTAAAGGCTCAATCTTGATATGGTAGGGGTCAGTGAAGTGAAGTGGAAGGAAGACAAGGATTTCTGGTCAGATGAGTATCGGGTAATATCAACAGCAGCAGAAAATAGTATAACAGGTGTAGGATTCGTTATGAATAGGAAGGTAGGGAAGAGGGTGTGTTACTGTGAACAGTTCAGTGACCGGGTTGTTCTAATCAGAATCGACAGCAGACCAACACCGACAACGATAGTCCAGGTATACATGCCGACGTCGCAAGCTGAAGATGAACAGATAGAGAAAGTGTATGAGGATATTGAAAGGGTACTGCAGTATGTAAAGGGGGACGAAAATCTAGTAGTCATGGGCGACTGGAATACAATTGTAGGGGAAGGAGTAGAAGAAAAGGTTACAGGAGACTATGGGCTTGGGACAAGGAATGAAAGAGGAGAAAGACTAATTGAGTTCTGTAACAAGTTTGAGCTAGTAATAGCGAATACCCTTTTCAAGAATCACAAGAGGAGGAGGTATACTGGGAAAAGGCCGGGAGAAACCGGAAGATTTCAATTAGATTACATCATGGTCAGACAGAGATTCCGAAATCAGATACTGGATTGTAAGGCGTAGCCAGGAGCAGATATAGCCTCAGATCACAATATAGTAGTGAAGAAGAGTAGGCTGAAGTCCAAGACATTAGTCAGGAAGAATCAATACGCAAAGAAGTGGGTACGGAAGTACTAAGGAATGACGAGATACGTTTGAAGTTCTCTAACGCTATAGATACAGCAATAAGGGATAGCGCAGTAGGCAGTACAGTTGAAGAGGAATGGACATCTCTAAAAAGGGCCATCACAGAAGTTGGGAAGGAAAACATAGGCACAAAGAAGGTAGCTGCGAAGAAACCATGGGTAACAGAAGAAATACTTCAGTTGATTGATGAAAGGAGGAAGATTAAGAGTGGACGATCAAGAACGAAGTGCTCGTATTAAGAAGGGTGTAAGACAAGGCTGTAGTCTTTCGCCCCTACTCTTCAATCTGTACATCGAGGAAGCAATGATAGAACTAAAAGAAAGGTTCAGGAGTGGAATTAAAATACAAGGTAAAAGGATATCAATGATATGATTCGCTGATGACATTGCTAACCTGAGTGAAAGTGAAGAAGAATTAAATGATCTGCTGAACGGAATGAACAGTCTAATGAGTACACAGTATGGTTTGAGAGTAAATCGGAGAAAGACGAAGGTAATGAGAAGTAATAGAAATGAGAACAGCGAGAAACTTAACATCAGGATTGATGGTCACGAAATCAATGAAGTTAAGGAATTCTGCTACCTAGGCAGTAAAATAACCAATGACGGACGGAGCAAGGAGGACATCAAAAGCAGACTCGCTATGGCAAAAAAGGCATTTCTGGCCAAGAGAAGTCTACTAATATCTACTACCGGCCTTAATTTGAGGAAGAAATTTCTGAGGATGTATGTCTGGAATACAGCATTGTATGGTAGTGAAACATGGACTGTGGGAAAACCGGAACAGAAGAGAATCGAAGCATTTGAGATGTGGTGCTATAGACGAATGTTGAAAATTAGGTGGACTGATAAGGTAACGAATGAGGAGGTTCTACGCAGAATCGGAGAGGAAAGGAATATGTGGAAAACACTGATAAGGAGATGGGACAGGATAATAGGACATCTGCTAAGACATGAGGGAATGACTTCCATGGTACTAGAGGGAACTGTAGAGGGCAAAAACTCTAGAGGAAGACAGAGATTGGAATACGTCAAGCAAATAATAGAGGACGTATGTTGCAAGTGATTCTCTGAGATGAAGAGGTTAGCACAGGGCGGGCCGCATCAAACCAGTCAGTAGACTGATGACCAAAAAAAAGGGGGGGGGATGCAGTTCGATAGTAGGAAAATATTCAATGGGGGTAAGTAATGAAAGAGGAAGCCACCTGGTACAATTTTGCACAGAGCATAACTTAGTCATAGCTAACACCTGGTTCAAGAATCATGAAAGAAAGTTGTATACGTGGAAGAGGCCTGGAGACACTGGAAGGTTTCTGGTAGATTATGCAATGATAAGACAGAGATTAGGGAACCAGGTTTTAAATTGTAAGACATTTCCCGGGTCGGATGCGGACTCTGACCACAATCTATTGGTTATGTAATGCAGATTAAAACTGAAGAAACTGGAGAAAGGTGGGAATTTAAGGAGATGGGACCTGGATAAAGAACCAGAGGATGTAGAGAGGTTCATAGAGAGCATTAGGGAACGCCTGACAATAACGGGCAAGGAAATACAGCACAAGAAGAATGGATAGCTTTGAGAGATGAAATAGTGAATGCAGCAGACGATCAAGTAGGAAAAAAGACGAGAGCTAGTAGACATCCTTGGGTAAGTGAAGAGATACTGAATTTAATTGGTGAAAGGAGAAAATATAAAAATGCAGTAAATGAAGCAGACAAAAAGGAATACAAACGTCTCAAAAATAAGATCGACAGGAAGCGCAAAATGGCTAAGCAGGGATGGCGAGAGGACTAAGGATGTGGAGGCATATATGTGGAGGCAGATACTGCCTACAGGGAAATTAAAGAGATCTTTGGAGGAAAGAGGTCCAATTGTATGACTATCAAGAGCTCAGACGGACAACCAGTTCGTAGCAAAGAAAGGAAAGCAGAAAAGTGGAAGGAGCATATAGAGGGTCTATACAAGGGCTATGTACTAGAGGGCAATGCTATGGAAATGGAAGAGGTCGTAGATGAAGATGACATGGGAGATATAATACTGTGTGAATTCGACAGAGCGCTGAAAGGCCTAACTCGAAACAAGACCCTGGGGGTAGACAATATTCCATTATAACAGCGGACTGCCTTGGGAGAGCCAGCCCTGAAAAAACTCTACCATCTGGTGAGCAAGCTGAATGAGACAGGCAAAACAGCCTCTGACTTCAAGAAGAATATAATAATTTCAATCCCAAAGAAACCAGGTGTTGACAAGAGTGAAAACTACTGAACTATCAGTTTAACAAGACACAGCTGCAAAATAGTAACACTAATTCTTTACAGACGAATGGAAAAACTGGTAGATGCCGATCTCGGGGACGAACAGTTTGGATCCCGTAGAACTGTTGGAGCCCGTGGGCAATACTGACCCTACGACTTATCTAAGAAGATAGATTGAGGAAAGGGAAACCTATGTTTGCAGCATTTGTAGACTTAGAGAAAGCTTTTGATAATATTGACTGGAATATTCTCTTTCAATTTCTGAAGGTCGCAGGGTTCAAATACAAGGACCGAAAAGCTATTTACAATTTGTACAGAAACCAGATGGCAGTTACAAGAGTCGAGGAGCATGAAAGCGAAGGAGTGGTTGGGAAGGGTGCGAGACGGGTTTGTAGCCTATCCCAAACGTTATTCGGTCTGTATATTAAGTAACCAGTAAAGGCAAAAATACAGGGTGTTTCAAAAAGAATACCACAACTTTAGGAATTTAAAACTCTGCAACGACAAAAGGCAGAGCTAAGCACTATCTGTCGGCGAATTAAGGGAGGTATAAAGTTTCATTTAGTTGTACATTTGTTCGCCATTTCAGCCAATGAAGTTTTTGGTCCCTTTTTCTTCGAAGGTGCTACTGTAACTGGATTACAGTATCTGGAGATGTTAGAGAATTGGCTGTTCCCTCAGCTCGAACAAGAAGCACAACAATTCATATTTCAGCAGGATGGAGCGCCACCACATTGGCACTTATCTGTCCGTAACTACCTGAACGTCAACTACACGAGGCGATGGATCGGCCGCCAGGCAGCCCGTGACAGAGCACGTCATCACTGGCCTCCAAGAAGCCCTGATCTTACCCCCTGCGATTTTTTCTTATGGGGGTATGTTAAGGATATGGTAGTTCGGCCACCTCTCCCAGCCACCATTGATGATTTGAAACGAGAAATAACAGCAGCTATCCAGACTGTTACGCCTGATATGCTACAGAGAGTGTGGAACGAGTTGGAGTATCGGGTTGATATTGCTCGTGCGTCTGGAGGGGGCCATATTGAACATCTCTGAACTTGTTTTTGAGTGAAAAAAAACCTTTTTAAATACTCTTTGTAATGATGTATAACAGAAGGTTATACTATGTTTCTTTCATTAAATACACATTTTTAAAGTTGTGGTATTCTTTTTGAATCACCCTGTAGAATCTTTTGGAGTAGGAATTAAAATCCATGGAGAAGAAAAAAAAAAACTTTGAGGTTTGCCGATGATATCGTAATTCTGTTAGAGACAACGAAGGATCTGGAAAAGTTGTTGAACAGAATGGACAGTGTCTCGCTAGGAGGATACAGGATGAACGTCACCAAAAGCAAAACGAGGATAATGGTATGTAGTCGAATTAAATCGGTTGAAGCTAAGGGAATTAGCTTAGTATATGAGACACTTAAAGTAGTAGATGGGTTTTACTCTAAGAGGAGCACAGTAACTGATGATGGTCAAAGTAGAGACATTATAAAATGTTGACTGGCAATGGCAAGGGAAGCGCTTCTGAAGAAGTGAAATTTGTTAACATCGAGTATAAATTTAAGTGTCAGGAATCTTTTATGAAAGTATTTGTTTAGAGTGTAGTTATGTATGGAAGTGAAACATGGATGACAGCTAGTTTAGACAGGAAGAGAACAGAAGCTTCCGAAATTAGGTGCTACAATAGAACGCTGCTGATTAGATGGGTAGATCACGTAACTAATGAGGAGGTACTCAACAGAATTGGGACAAGAGGAATTTGAATAGAATAGAAGAAGGGATCGGTTGGTAGAATATGTTCTGAGACATCAAGGGATCAGTTTAGCAGTGTGGAGGGTAAAAATCGTAGAGGAAGACGAAGAGATGAATACACTAAGCAGATTCAGAAGGATGTAGGTTGCAGTAGTTACTTGGAGATGAAGCAACTTGCACAGGATAGAGTAGCATGGAGAGCTGCATCAAACCAGTTTCTGGACTGACGACGGCTACAACAACAAAAACATATTGACCCTTAGTTATTGTACAAGGAACATTTGCACATAGATGCATATTTTTCTTAGGTATGTGACAGTATATATATTTGTTGACATTAGAAAATCATTACTGTAAATTCACTTGTATACTATTGTCCTTGATTCTGTTTTCAATCTGTCTTTATGTTTGCATGGTTAGTAATTGTTTAAGCATAAAGGCCCGAAGATGATGTACTTAGTTACCGAAACTGATTCCAATATAATGAATAACATCCGACGGATTTCTTTAGCTGTTTCGCTTTATTACGAATCAACTGACTGATCTAAGAGTGCTTGGACATCGAGGTAACACGGGAACGAAGCTCCATCCTGTTGAATAACGAAGTGTCATTAGTATTCGCTACGTTGGTAAAAATCCATTTGCTCCATTATGCTCAGCTATAGTAGTCCACTATGAGTTCCCTTCGAAAAAATTGGCAAATATCTTATTCTGTAATAAGGAACAAAATATGTTTGGTTTTACAGGGTATCTTTTTGCGTTGCAAGTGTTTCACGTTCATTATAGAAATTCCATATGCAAAAATTGCGTCTATTCACTTTCCCCTAACAAGTGGTAATCGTGGCACCGAACGCTCAGAACCGCACTGAAATGTGCTTCGAATATAAATCTCTGATCAACCATTCGCATGCAAAACGGCGTGAGCTACAACGAGAGTCATCTCTGTGATCACCTATTCTAGTTTTAAGAGAGGAGGAACTACAAAATACCGATAAAATAGGTCCAAAATTACACGGGAAACAAAAAATTTTGGCAATCTCTTGACATAGTCTGTACTGAATAAGAACCGTTGATTTACGAGTAGTACGAGTACACACTGGAAAATTACAACTAAAGTGACGCAATCATTATTTCGTCTTCAGATTTTACTCCGCACTATGCAGTCAACTTTCTGCAGCGAAGTACAAGCCTATTTTGCAGCATGGTTGGTCACTGACATACTAACAATCATCGTCTGAAAATGTAATTTGTGTGGAACTTCTTGAATGCGGAAGTGATGTTGAATGTGAAAAAGTAACTTCAGTCAGTCATTTTTTTCACGCTATACTGTTCCACTTTGTTTTTACCACTTCACACCTACACTCTGAAGTCTGAATTGCAGTGCAGCACTATTAGTTCAGTAGAGGAAGCTTTTTGTACAGATAGCGTTGCTATTTTAAGCAAATGGAAACACGTTAACACACTGAAATATTTGTGTTTCCTGTACTATTAGTGGATACTTTGTTTCGTCGTGTTAGCAAACTTTCTCTCTTAGACCATTAACAGGTGATTATTCAAATGTATCTCATGGAAAGACACGCAGTTCTGCGTGCGAATGGCTCATATCATTGTCTTCTGTGTATGACTAATTTATACGAGGGCAGTTCAATAAGTAATGCAACACATTTTTTTTCTGAAACAGGGGTTGTTTTATTCAGCATTGAAATACACCAGGCTATTCCCCAATCTTTTAGCTAGACAACACTATTTTTCAACGTAATCTCCATTCAATGCTACGGCCTTACGCCACCTTGAAATGAGGGCCTGTATGCCTGCACGGTACCATTCCACTGGTCGATGTCGGAGCCAACGTCGTACTGCATCAATAACTTCTTCATCATCCGCGTAGTGCCTCCCACGGATTGCGTCCTTCATTGGGCCAAACATGTGGAAATCCGAAGTTGCGAGATCAGGGCTGTAGGGTGCATGAGGAACAACAGTCCACTGAAGTTTTGTGAGCTCCTCTCGGGTGCGAAGACTTGTGTGAGGTCTTGCGTTGTCATGAAGAAGGAGAAGTTCGTTCAGATTTTTGTGCCTACGAACACGCTGAAGTCGTTTCTTCAATTTCTGAAGAGTAGCACAATACACTTCAGAGTTGATCGTTTGACCATGGGGAAGGACATCGAACAGAATAACCCCTTCAGCGTCCCAGAAGACTGTAACCATGACTTTACCGGCTGAGGATATGGCTTTAAACTTTTTCTTGGTAGGGGAGTGGGTGTGGCGCCACTCCATTGATTGCCATTTTGTTTCAGGTTCGAAGTGATGAACCCATGTTTCATCGCCTGTAACAATCTTTGACAAGAAATTGTCACCTTCAGCCACATGATTAGCAAGCAATTCCGCACAGATGGTTCTCCTTTGCTCTTTATGGAGTTCGGTTAGACAACGAGGGACCCAGCGGGAACAAACCTTTGAATATCCCAACTGGTGAACAATTGTGACAGCCCTACCAACAGAGATGTCAAGTAGAGCACTGAGTTGTTTGATGGTGATCCGTCGATCATCTCGAACGAGTGTGTTCGCACGCTCCGCCATTGCAGGAGTCACAGCTGTGCACGGCCGGCCCACACGCGGGCCATCAGACAGTCTTGCTTGACCTTGCGGCGATGATGACACACGCTTTGCCCAACGACTCACCGTGCTTTTGTCCACTGCCAGATCATCGTAGACATTCTGCAAGCGCCTATGAATCTCTGAGATGCCCTGGATTTCCGCCAAAAGAAACTCGATCACTGCCCGTTGTTTGCAACGCACATCCGTTACGGACGCCATTTTAACAGCTCCGTGCAGCGCTGCCACCTGTCGGAAGTCAATGAAACTATACGAGACGAAGCGGGAATGTTTGAAAATATTCCACAAGAAATTTCCGGTTTTTTCAACCAAAATTGGCCGAGAAAAAAAATGTGTTGCATTACTTATTGAACTGCCCTCGTATATTAAGGATATTTTTGCGTGGTTGCGAACATTCGTGACTTTCTTTGCAAGATGAATCGTCAATTCATTTCTTATCATTAATCGTTTTTCATACTTCATCATACTTATCGCGCTGCCACAAAATTCAGTCACCTTTTTAATGGCAATTTCAATAAGATTCTGCACAGGTTATAAGCAGTAGGGCTTGTGCATAAAACGGCGCCTCAAAACTCGCCCTATAAAGTTAATATGTCTGCTCAACCAGCTTGTTGTTGTGCAGAAACCGCTACAGTTTAAACGTTTAGAAAGTCAACCCTCGTCATCAGAATTTTTGTATAAGAAATTCTACAATCGGTGAGCATAATTTATAAATAAGAACAGTAAAATGTTATGGTCACTTCCCTTGCAAACGTGACTTTTTCATCTTTATTAAATATTTTATTTATGACAAATCATTGATAATGTGGTGTTTTTTTATTCATATGACGACTTGGCGTGAGATATACTCATAACTTAAAATTAACACATTTCACAACAAAAAGATTTTTTAAGAACTGATGATGACAGTAAATTCTGTGGAAACAAGTTGTTTTAAATAAAGAAATACCTATGCTTTAATACGTTTTTAGTGAGGAAAACAGACAGCACCCTCTGTCTTCTGAAAATCAGAAAATTCTAAGTAACATTTTAAGAAATACATTCCCATCACCACTAACTATCTCAAAAATTATCTTTTAATGCTGAAGTCGCATTCAAAACCAACACGCTACATTTTAAAGTTGGGGTACAAGGAACTGAGGGGCACTTTTCGGTCAGCCGTAGTAACGTTTATTCAAGGAACTGACCGCGCAGTGTAATAAACAAAGATCTTGCAATACTGCATGTACAGGATGTTTCAAATATACTTTCATAATCTTTGGGAACAATGTCCTCATATAAAAACAAGGAAAAATTTTGCAACCACGGGCTCTAAACTGCGGACTTAGAGCAACAAGCGCTTTTCAGCCTTCGCAACAGTGAAACAAGTATCTTCTGTTGAGCATCTGGCTCTTACGGTATTCGTTTTGCACCCCCTGATCCATACTACACTAAATTAAAAAGTATGAAAATTACAGAGCTTGCCGCAGACGAGATTTGTTTCGTAGTATCGACGATGAAAAAGTGTTCATAGCTTTTAGGGTATTCATTTAAAGCGCATGCTTACCAGACTTTGTTTTCTTGTTTTAGTGTGGGGTATATGTCCCCATTGTTTGTAAAACTGCTTTGAAACACCTTCTCTAATACAAGGGTCGGAAACTGGAACTACTACGACAATTTCAGATTGCTAACACAGCGCGAAAAATCAAAACATCTTAAATGAGCAGCTTACTGATAACTTCGTACATATTTTTTTAGTATACATCTTTGTTTAGCGACTTCAATTAAAGTTACACTGCTGGCGTTCTGGTCTTTAAGTGATTTGAATTTCCGAGCTTCCGAGCAGAGTTATGCACTATCTTTATTGTAACTTTCTGGCAAATTAGAACAATCGTGAGGTCTCGAATTCGAGTCTCGGTCCGACACACATTTTTAATCTGCCAGAAAGCGTGTTAACAACGCACACTCCGCTGCACAGTGGAAATTTCACTCTGGCATTGTATTTGTTCCTCGGTTACCCTTTGATTTCGTCTCTACTATCACTAATGCTAACTGGCTTTACTCATGCAACTTCCGGACGTGGCTTTCATAGCAGGTAAGGTCCTTGCTCAATGATGGCTGTTATTGTGATACTGCGAATTCAAAATTTTGAAAAACACAACCCTCTGTCGCGAACATAATTAATCTGTAACCTAGGTTTCGGTGTCACAAGGGACACCTTCTTCGGACAAAATTAAAACTAAACGTTACAGCGTATGTACCAAAAATTGCGAAAGCTGCGGCCATACCTGACAGCGTCAGATAGAACTAAAATAAAATGAAAACCTTATACTGCGAAATCTCAGAACAACACAATGTCATTTCTTTTTAGTTTATTTCATCAGTTGGGCTGAGCTGGACGTGCACCTAAAAAGATACGACTGTAATGGAACTGAACAAGTTAGTTTACTGATCTTATTAACATTTTATTTTGTTCAGTTATAGAAATTGAAGTGTAACAGTTCAGATGATCTTGACGTAGAAAACGCGTAAATTGTAGTGTTTTTGGTCCGCTCGACGTTATAACTTTCACTGTACCAACAACGACCTCATATCCATCATGGATGAAATCAAAACTCACCGTACAGATAGTTACATTTACAAGATTCTGTAATAACTTTACCAGTTGACTTAATCTGACCACACACGAAAGTGTCTTCAACTCGCATCGTGTCCTCATTGGTCACACGCCTTCGTACACTGGAGACGCACCCACTTCGTTGAAACTGCGTAAACCAGTGTCTTACGCATCTTTTTTGACGGTTTATGCCACATTGGAGACGAAATTCCGCCTGCACAGAAGCTGTCGGTTCACTTTTTCCAAACTCAAGACCGCGGAACGCTGCGAGGGTGTCATCTTACAAACTGACGCGACCTGACTATGTGTTGGAGCGACCATTATATCGGTTTTTTATACAACTGCCAGGACTCTAGTGGCAGTTACAGAAAGTTTTGTTCATCTTCTTTCCAACAGTGGGAAAATTATTCGTTATACATTTTATGAAGCAAAGATATAGTTAGTTGGGTAAATTTTCTTGAACAGCCGAATATTGCTTCCATGTGTTAGCTGCATTACGTTGAGTCGATAATGTAGAGCCCCATCTAATCTGAAGTAGTTCAGCAACTACTTCAGCTGACCGGCAGCACGTCCGTTCGTTCGTGAACTACACTGCGTTCTCTCTGCATATATCAGCTTTCCTCCGCTAGGCAGACATGCAAAGCAGTTACCTCGTGTTACAAGACCGGGGTGACAGGGAACCCGTTCTCCGTCGCGAACAGTTGCCCGACCCTAATCCAGACAGTACTAGTATGGAAACCTCTGAGCTCATCAGCTAATGTAACAGCTGTTGTATCCAGGGAGATGCATCGATAATACATTCATTCCCCTCAGAATACAATTCATTGCATCGAGTCCTATGATGACGGGTATGTCCTTTCAAGATCGAATATCGATCTACATACGATGAATGTGCTAGAAAAAATTGCCACACATCATATGAAACAATTTTTATATTTGATGCTAACACAACAGTGCACCTTGGCGGTTAGTTTATGAGACTATTGTACCAACGATCTACAGCTTGGCCGCTGGTAGTGACTAAGTTTTCCGAAAGTAGAAATTCCTACAACAGGCGACTGCAATGGTTAACTATGTTCTCATTTTCGAATAAGCTTTAAATAGAAAAGCATTTAAGAATCAAGGACAATGACTCATACATGTGACGGTAATTTTAAGCTATAGTGTAGCGTTACAAAGCGATATGAACTGGAAAGAGCATGTTAGAACGACAGTAGTTTAGGCGAAGAGTCGATATCACTTTATTGGGAGAATTTTACGAAAGGGTGATTCACCTGCTAAGGAGACCGTAAATAGGACGCTGGTGCTACCTGTTCTTGAATACTGTTCGAGTGTGGCATCCGTACCAGGTCGGACTGAAGGAAGACACCGAAGCAATTCAAAGCCAGGCTGCTAGATTTGCTGCCGGCATGTTCGAACAACTCGTAAATGTTACGGCGATTCTTCGGGAATCCATGGATGGAAGACTTCTTTCCTTTCGAGGAACACAGGCTGTTGTTTTGTTACCGGTATGTTCGAACAACACGTAAATGTTACGGCGATTCTTCGGGAAACCATGGATGGAAGGCTACGTCCCTTTCGAGGAACACTACTGAGAAAATTTAGAGAACCCGCATTTGGAGCTGGCTCCCACATTATTCTACTGTCGCCGACATACATTGGGCATAAGGATAATAAAGATAAAATGCGGGAAACTAGGACTCATATGTTGGCCTAGATAGTCGTTTTTCCGTCGCTGTAGTTGTGAGTGGAACAGGAAATTAAATGATTACTACCGGTATAGGGTACCCTCCACCACGCACCATACGGTGGCCTGGGGAGTATCTATGTAGATGAAGATGTAGGGCGATGAAATCATAAATAAACAACATTAAGAATAAACAAGTTTTCCGTGTGTCTTTTGGTAGTCTTAATGCCAAAATTATGACAGTGTATGAAAATATTTACTCCAGAGGTTCCATTCGGATTACCTGTTGTGGTCTCCCCTACTAATCACTAAGACAATAAGTAAAAATACTGATTTACGATCTTTATCACGTTGATCAGCACAGCTGTTTGTTAGCTACACACAGGATGTACCTGGTTCAGTTATTTTCAATTCGTTTACCGGTTCAATGCTACGTTTATCGGTTTATCGGTTCAATGATAAGACGTTGTTTGTTGTAAGTGGTTTTATTTTGTAGTCATCATGATCACTTCGTACGATCACAGTTACGGGTGCTGTTGTACTATACGAGTATGTAATTACTTCACAGTCGATTGTGCAGTTAGTCGTATGGTGTTATCAGCCTCGTAATTAAGAAGCTTTGTGTAAGCATTGGTGTATGTACCTTTCCACTGGACATAATTTTTGCTAATTTGGTACTGCTCGTTTGTAATGTTGTTAACGGCATGTGATAAACACCGGTTTGGTTGCTTTAGCCGTTTTATTTTATCAAGGGCAATGCATGTTTTGTATCTAAGTTATTATTGACCTATCATCTTTCTGCGAGATCAAAAGTATCATTCCTGAAATTTGAATCATACTGAAAGCCCTTATATAGGAGTGCAACTGTTACGAATATAACTACTGAAAGGAAAATTAAAAAGTTGTGTGTTTTCTTAAACACAGTCACTGGTTTCCGCTGAACTACTTTATTAACTGTTATGACACACTTCAGGTTTAACTCAGCATCTAATGACCTTCTGTAAAAAAACAAAGAAACAGAGATTATATCACAAGTTTGTAGACAAACGAAAATGTTTTATAAAAGTAAGTTTTACACGTACAACATTCAAGAACAAAACACTTTCATACCACTTTATACATAAATATATTAGAATTTGATGTAGATGTCGTATACTGTCAGTACCATAATGTAGAAAAACGGGTAGAAACATTAATTGTACAGTTTGAACCTAACTGTTGAAGTTTCGTACAAGCAATAAACAGCGCCACCGTGTGTGCTGTCAGTACGTTTCGGTCACGATTGGTGGCGTAACTGTGCCGATACATGTTTAATGAGGGACCGATGGATGTGTGGTCTATATAAGGATGGTAGTGAAATTCTTAAGAGATAATTTAAAACATATTCAAAAAGCTGTTGCATTTCAACGGCCAAAAGCCCTATCTTACCAATAAACATGTGAGTAACATGTTATAATAAAACAAGCATCTAAAATCTTTGCTAACTTTCTTTGTTTACATGTATAAAATGGTCAGGATATGACCGCAGCAATCCCCCATCTCCTCCTAATCCTCGAACATATCCGCATAAACATATCTGTGTCCTCTACACCTCCCGCCGCCTTGTTCCCCCTCATCTCCTGGTTGCTCCTCCCCTCTCCAACCCCCAATCTCTGCCGCGCCTTCACTGCTGTTACCCCTCTGTCCTCCATCTCTACACCCTTCATCTCCTTTCCCAAGGTGGCTTCCATCAACTACCCCTACCGGATGATGCCCTCTCTCCCTCCATTTATCCCTCCAATGAACTCTGATCCTATCCCCTTCCTTTCCTTTGTACTTTTATCGGGCTCCCTCTACCCCTCCACCCTCCTCCCTTCCATCCTGTTTTTTCCCCGCCTACCCTGCCTTCCTTCTCTCCCCCGAGTTCTTTTGCGTTTTTCTTCCTCTGCCTTTCCCCATTCCCTCTCGCACCTGCTCTGCTCCACCCTTCTGAGTCGCCTCTCTTCGTAGGTCCCCCCCGCCTTTCGCTTTCCCTCTCCTCTCCCCTGTTTTCTTCCCCCTTATCTGTCCAGGTCGCCCCTCCCATCTGCATTTGCCTGTGCTGTGTCACCTTTGTGCCGATCTTTTAGTGTAGTGTTCCCAGTGATTTAAGTGTTGTGCGTCTTTTCTGAAGTATTGCAAATGGACATCATGCTATCACAGGGTGTGGCATGTGCGCACATAATCAAGACTGTCACCATGTTTTTTTAATTGTCTGTCTACCTTTTCCCTGTCTGCTTCCTGTGTATTTTATTGTTATCAAAAAATGGCTCTGAGCGCTATGGGACCCAACTTCTGACGTCCCCTAGAACTTAGACCTATTAAACCTAACTAACCTAAGGACATGTCCAGGGGACTGATGACCTCAGATGTTAAGTTGCATAGTGCTTAGAGCCACTTGAATCATTTGTGAGCTATGTAACGTAGCACAGAATGACAATTTTAACTTTACTGCAAAATAAAGCTCATGGGTAGTCATTCAATCGACGAAGTACAAAATACTTATGGTATTAGATGAAGTTAAAATTTATAAATGAAAAGTTATCAGTACCTCTGATAGTGGAATAAGCAGGAACGGCAAACTGTATTGTTTTATTTTAATTCAGTCGAAGAACAGGTGCTTTCTATCGGTTTGTTGTTCGTGGCTTGTGGAAAATAATTTGATACTAAATCACAGTAAGACTCAGTTTTTACAGCTTCTAACTCACATTTCAACAGGAACCGATATTTTGATCAGACAGAATGGGCATATTATAAGCGAGGCGGAACAGTTCAAGTCCCTAGGCGTTCGGATAGATATTAAGCTGTTGTGGAAAGCCTATGTTCAGGATCTTGTTCAGAAACTAAACGCTGCTTTATTTACCATTAGAACAGTATCTGAAATAAGTGGCAGTTCAACACGAAAAGTAGTCTACTTCGCATATTTTCATGCGCTTATGTCGTATGGTATTATCTTTTTGGGGTAGTTCTTCCGATTTAAAAGGGGTATTTTTGGCTCTAAAACGGGCTGTTCGTGCTATATGTGGTGTAAGTTCGAGAACCTGTTGTCGACCCCTATTCAATAGTCTGGGAATTCTGACATTGCCATCACAGTATATATTTTCTTTAATGTCGTTTGTTGTTAGTAATATTAGCTTATTCCCAAGAGTTAGCAGCTTTCACTCAGTTAATACTAGGCAGAAATCAAATCTACATGTGGAATGCACTTCCTTGACTCTTGTGCAGAAAGGAGTGCAGTATTCTGCTGTATCCATTTTCAATAAGCTACCACAAGAACTCAAAAATCTTAGCAGTAGCCTAAATACTTTTAAGTCTAAACTGAAGAGTTTCATCATGGCTCACTCCTTCTATTCAGTCGAGGAGCAAATTCCAGTGTTACCTTGTTGATTTTCCATATTTTAACTTACGACTTGTCGCTGAATATGTTCTTATATTTCATTTTATCTGTTTCTACTATCGTGTTATAATTTCATGTATTGACTCGTTCCATGACCATGGAGACTTCTCCTTAATTTGATCCCACGGAACAATAAATTAACAAATAAAAAAAAATCGGGACGCTTGGAGCTTTTTTATGAGTTCGGGGTGTTATGACTACAATATATTTTGTAAACCAACAGCTACGGACTTTATTGCGCCCAGCGACTCATGCCACGCCGAATCGCGCAAAAGTTCTGTATTTAACTCATTGTTCTGCAGGCCAACTAAGTTCGACTTGGACAATGATTTCAGATACAATTAAATAGAAAAAAATTAGCAGTCCGGTTTGACAAGTGGGTTCGACGAAAATGATATTAATAATAAGGGAAAAATACACTAATGAGCCAGAACATTATAAGCACCGACCTACTATTGCTATAGACCCGTCCAAGCAATAGCAGCGTCACCTGGAGAGGAATGACTGCTGGTCAGACACATAAATGTTACACGAAGAATCAGTGAGCGCGCAGTCTGTGTGTAGAATGGGGAAGGCGCGCGATCTGTCTCAGATGAACCGAACACAAATTGTGATGCCCGGGGGCTCGGCACGAACATTCGCGTGGGCATCCATGGGTCCAGTGCAGCTCGTGCAAGGCACCATGACGGCCAAGGAATATCGTATACTGGTTGCAGACCACGTACACCCCTTCACGACGATCATGTTTCAGGACGAATGTGGCCGTTTTCAACATGACAATGCGCTGAAACTTCCTGGCAGATTAAAACTGTGTGCCGGGCCGAGACTCGAACTCGGGACCTTTGCCTTTCGCGGGCCAGAACGATTCATATCAGCGTACACTCCGCTGCAGAGTGAGAATCTCATTCTGGAAACATCCCCCAGGCTGTGGCTAAGCCATGTCTCCGCTATATCCTTTCTTTCAGGAGTGCTAGTTCTGCAAGGTTCGCAGGAGAGCTTCTGCAAAGTTTGGAAGGTAGGAGACGAGGTACTGGCAGAAGTAAAGTTGTGAGGACGGGGCGTGAGTCGTGCTTGGGTAGCTCAGTTGGTGGAGCACTTGCCCGCGAAAGGCAAAGGTCCCGAGTTCGAGTCTCGGCCCGGCACACAATCTTCCAGGAAGTTTTATATGAGCGCACACTCCGCTGCAGAGTGAAAATCTCATTCTGAAGACAATGCGCTATCTCACAAGATCAGAAGTGTTATGGAGTAGTTCGAGGAATACAGTGACGGGATCCAATTGATGTGCGGTCCCCAGCTCTCCAGATATGAACCCGATCGAAAACATCTGGGATGTGACTGTATGTGGCCTAAGAGCTTATCGTCCACCTCACCGAAATTTACGGGAATTAGGTGAGAGATGTGGTGCCAACGCCCTTCAGCGACCTACCAAGGTCTCATTGCTTCCATGCCACGACGCTTCGCTGCTGTTATCCGTGCAAAGGTAAACAAAACAGCTGTTAGGTAGACAGTCATAAGGTGGTGGCTAATCAATGTATATTGAGAAAAATTGAAAGCCGAACAGTTCTCGGGTGTCCGACCGGGTAGCATCGTAATTTCCCCACAATATTTCGGCAGACGTACACGCTGCAATCTTCAAGTGGTTCCTGACGAATACTGTGCTGTTACATAGAGATTGAGCCCCTCCACGCCCGCACCAACGTGGTGACCAAACCGAAAGTTCTACTGTCACCTCCGTAAACATGTTAGTTATCTAGTAAGTGGATCACAGGATGCTGGGCTGTGATGTTGTCCGTGCGTCTGGGTAAGACTACGCATTAACACGGTCCATCAGGTGATAGATAGTGGACGAAACGCGAGTGAGGGTAGCGATTTGAAGAGCAGAGGGAAAAAAGTGCCATGGCTCGTGCCGTGGGAAAAAAACTTCTGCGACAGTGGGATGGGTAGTAAGAGCAGTAGTGGCTTACTAGCTGCGATAGCTCATGCAAGGTTGGATTTGTTAGTATAGGTATCATGCATCATTACCGTGACAAGCGATGGCGATGTGTCCCAGTTGCTGCAGCTGCTACATTCCTGGAACAATCAAGATCGTTATATAGTAGTGGGAGATCGGCCATAGATCATCTCACTGTGTGGGGGATGTATGGAGCTCGTTTGCATGCAGTGTACGGTACGGCTTCCCTGTGTGGTGCCAATTATTCGGCAGTGTATTTCAGCTGGATATCCAGTAATGGCGTCTGAATTAACAGGGGCTCGCCTGTGCCGTTATGTTTGCGTATGCTTGGCCATAGATGTTATGTCCTTACAAGTATGTCTTTTGGTCCTTTATGTTTGCATCTATGGTTGTGGTCGTAGTTCCCCAGATTCAGAATAAACGGGTTCTGCGAATGTCTGGAGTTTCTGTATAGTCTTGTGGTGAGTTTGTGGATTACCTCCGTGAGAGTCTCAAGTCGGTATTTCCGGTGAAGGTCCGCGATGCGTGTGTATCGTGGAACATTGCTTATGATTTTGAGTACTTTGTTTTGTATGAGCTGCAGACGGTGCAGGCGTGTAGGCGCAGCGTATCCCCAGACAGGAGCTGCGTACGTCATCAGGGGTCGGATAAGTGTCATGTACATGGACCTCGAGACCCTTCTGTTCAGTGTGCTACCCCTGTTGAGCATAGGATAGAGCTGTTTGAGCCTCGCGCTAGCTCGGTTGGTCATGTGTTGTATGTGGTCCCCCCAGAGTAATTTCCGGTCCAGCCAGACACCGAGGTATTTGAATTTCTCGCGGAAACGTATTGGACGTGCATGTAGAGTTATTGGTCGGCAGTATCGGTGTTTGCGCAGTTGCCTCGGTCTTCTAGTGAACAGAACGGCTTCACACTTGTCGACGTTTACTCTAACACGCCATTTCTCCAACCAAGTCTCGGCCACTCTGAGTGCAGTCTGTAGGCGTGACGTAATGTTTGATGGTGTCCTATCTTGCGCAAGGATGGCTGTGTCATCCGCGGAGATTGCCATCATTGTGTTGTGTGTGATTGGGAGATCGTTTATGTAGAGGTTAAACAGTAGGGGCCCTAGGATGTTTCCCTGGGGTACTCCCGCGTGTATACCGTGTCGTGTTGATTGTTTTCCCTGCACGTCAGTGTTGAAACTCCTGTCTGTGAGGTATGAGTGTATTAGACGTAGCAGCCCGTCGGGGAATGCCGCGTCGCTGAGTTTGCGGATGAGGCCGTTGTGCCATAGACGGTCGAAAGCCTTTTCGATGTCCAGGAACACTGCCCCTGTAGCTTTGTTTATGTTGAAGCCATGTGTTGTATGTTCAACGACCCGTAGGAGTTGTTGTGTTGTGGAGTGGTGATTCCTGAAGCCGAATTGCTCCGGTCTCAGGATGTCATTTGTTGTGCAGTGCCTAGTGATGCGTTTGAGAATCACCTTCTCAACAATCTTACTGAGCGAGCTCAGAAGGCTGATGGGTCGGTAATTATGTGGGAGGCTGTGGTCTTTCCCCGGCTTCCTGTACATCAGGACCTTGGCCGTCTTCCAAAAGGCGGGGAAGTGTTGGTGTTTTAGTATGGCATTCGTTATGTGTGTTAGGTACTCAGTTGAATGCCATCATGACCAGGGGCTTTCCTAGCAGCGGAATGCATTATAGCCCAGGAGACTTCGGCTGTGCTAGCATGTCGAATGTCGTCGCGCGATGGTTGGGCTAGAATGCGTGTAACCTCTTGGTCAGTAGCAAGTGTGAACGCTGGATCTGATGGTACCAGGTTCGGTGTGAATGACGCTGCGAGTGTTCGGGCCATTAGTTCTGCTTTCTCTTCCGCTGAGTATGCAGGTCCGTCAGGCCCTTGAAGCGTTGGGGTGTATATTTTCTCCCTGGTGAAGTGTCGGGCTAGTTGCCACACGCCAGGTCGTGCGGTGTCCAGCCCTTCGAGTTTTAGGTTCCACTGTTGTGTTCTATGTGTTTGTATGATGCCCTGTAGTCTGTTAATGTGCCGTTTGAAGTACGGACGCCTGGTGCGCTGCCATTGTCTCCTGAGGCGATTCCTCATTGAGATTAGGCCCAGGATTTCCTGGGGCAGGGCCGCACTGCGTTGTTGTGAGGTGCGATCAGGCATGGTGCCTGCCATTGCGTCCTGGACGGCGTTAGTGAGGGTTTCTACTGCCTCGTCAATTTGTGCTGTTTCATTAATTTCGTATGTAGGTGGGATGTGGCTATCGAGCGTTTGCTTCAACAATGTCCAATTCGCACGCCCGTAGTCCAACAACTTGCGTTGTTCCATGTGCTGCAGTGTTTCCTCAATGTATAGTATTACGGGTTGGTGGTTTGAGGGCAGATCGTTTTCAACGGCAATGTTGAGTGTCGCTGTAATGCCCTTGATGAGGGCCATGTCTATCACGTCTGGCCTGTGTCCCCTCTGATAGGGAATGTGCGTCGGTTCAGTCGGCGCTAGTATAATGTAATTTCTGCCTAGTGGATGTTCGTACAGTTTTTTGCCGTTGGGATTTCGTATGCGTGAATTCCATTCTGTGTGTTTTGCGTTCAGATCCCCAGCGACTACTACTCGCGGTGAAATGTTGAGTAATGTGCTGATATCGCGTGTTGAAATGTTGCTCTCGGCGCCCTATATATACTAGCCGTTACCCCCTCCACCGATCCTCTCCTGGTGTCTTCGGTGCGGCCGGCGCGGCGGCTACTGGAGGTGGTGGGGGAAGCGGCGCCTGGGTCCCAACTGGGGTCTGCAGTCTCCCTGCTGCCGCCGTCGGGGGCGGACTTCTATCTCTGAGACCGCATCCTTCTCTCCAGGCTGAGTGCAGGGTTCCAAGCCTGACTGAGTAGATGGCCGCTGTCTTTATTAATTAGATCATCCTGTAGTTGGATTTCGATGGCCTCTTTAGTAACGCAGTCCCAGAAGTATGAGGACTGACAGAGTATTGTTGTTTTTTCATAGTCCATAGTATGGCCAGTCTTCATACAATGGTCAGCCACGGTTAATTTATTGGCCTGGCGTAATTCGGTATGGCGCTTGTGTTCGCGGCACCTCTCTTCTACAGTGCGGACTGTCTCCCCAATGTATGATTTTCCGCACTGACAGGGTATTTGATAAACGCCTGGTTTTCGAAGGTCTAGGTCATCTTTCACTGAACCCAGTAGAGTCAAGGTTTTTGCAGGGGGTCGGAAAACACATTTCACATTGTGTTTCCCCAGGATTCTACCGATTTTTCTGGAGGTATTTCCGACAAATGGAATGCACGCCAATGACTTGTGTTCTTCTGATTCTTCTTCTTGTTCTCTTGGCGCAGTCTGTCTGAATGCGTGTCCTATTTGCTTCTGGTTGTACCCATTTTTCCGAAATGTTGTCTCGAGGTACTGCAGTTCTGCTGGAAGGCGGGAAAACATTAGACATATAACTTTGTCTTACTGTGGTCCGTTCTCAGATAAAACTGCAAATACGTTCAAAACGTTGATATACGGGTTGGTTTCCAAACGAGTAACAATCGTGGTTGGATCCTGTGCCACACATCGGAAGACCCAATGATTCACATACAGTTGGCTCAAGTGACTTGCCTATTTTGTATGAATTGGAGACTGATGTGACAGGAAAGGTATCTACCCACTAAGTTGAAATAAGTTTTCAAAATCATGATATTATCAGACCTCATACGTCGATTTAAGCACTAGAAAGGACACAATGAGTGCAAGCCAAACAAAAATATTCAGAGTAGCCATTAATTTAAGGTCTGTGCTATCTAGGCGATAGAAGATTCGGAACTATTTTGAGATTAGAAAGAAGAAAAACGGTCGGTAATGAATATTGAAGCTGGTATAAGGTCTTGAATGAGGAATGTGTGTGAGGCAACAGCTCATATTTCAAAACAAAATTATCTTACGAAACAATACGCAGCAGTGTGTGCCGTATCTATGGTAAATTTACAGCTATTTGTGCGAGTGCATGCTGAAAAGTAACACCTCCGTACTTTTCGTGTGAAAACGTATAAAACATGGCAAATAAAATAAATATTATTAACAATCTACATCATTATACTTCATGTCTACATATGTGCAGCACTCTGCCGCTAGATGGTACCGAATTGTAGCGTGTAAAATGGTGGTGTCTAACATAACTGTGTCTGTGCCCGAGAAACAGTACTGTACACGCGTTTCGAATTTGAAGGGCTCGTCCACAGATACGGGACCCCCTTCTTCAGCATGATCACACAAGAGAGCTGTGACATCTGCAACAATCCGACGCCTTAGGTTCGCGGTCCTCGACCGAGCGAGGTGGCGCAGTGGTTAGCACACTGGACTCGCATTCAGGAGGACGACGGTTCAATCCCGTCTCCAGCCATCCTGATTTAGTTTCTCCGTGATTTCCCTAAATCGCTCCAGGCAAATGCCGGGATGGTTCCTTTGAAAGGGCACGGCCGACTTCCTTCCCCGTCCTTCCCTAATCCGATGAGACCGATGACCTCGCAGTTTGGTCTCTTCCCACAAAACCACCCAACCCACGGTCATCAACCATCCCCCATACAGCCTCAACTTGGCCTAACCGATTTTCATCTGTTTCCATACTTTCAGAAGACCTTTCAGACTTTGATAGTGCTCAAGCTGTGCAAGCAGAGGTGAGGTTGGGGCTCTGTTAACAAAGTCAAACATTTACAGTGATGGTATCAAGAAACTTCTCTAGTGGGAAGAAATATGTTCATCGCTAGGGTGACTATGTTGAGAAATAAATATGTAGATATGAAGAATAAATATCAATAACGTTTCTTTTATTTAAAAAAAAAGCCTTAAGGGTTTTCTCATAAAAAAATCCCTGAGGCATTACCTTTTAGTACACCATGATAGTTAACTACAGGTTGCCAAAGATGGAAAATATTCATTACGAGAATGAGCAGACGAGAATTTACTGTCCATTGCAGCAATATTAACCCTTGGAAAACCAGATGAATGTACATTACATGTTCATATATTTTTTTGCTAAATTAACTTTATAACTCATCCTCTATACACTATGGCAGACCCTATAATCCATTAATTACACAACCAATACTCAAAATCACTTCAGTTTAATGATATATATTTGCTGTATTCATTCAAAATTTGTGTATTCAATTTTGGTTTTATTATATGAGAAAAATGTATGGACATCTCTGTACATGCCCCTGCCCCTTGACAGGTGCCACCTTCATTTCTCAACTTGTAGGCTTACATTGAAGGAAACTGTAGTGAACGTATGTGCTAGTGTAGAGAAAATTCACATCTAGGACTTTCGCCGCTAATATTGTTGCCTCAGACACTGCAGCTGCATTTAAAATGTAGTTCTGTCTAATTTTTATTCCTCTCTTCTCTTTTACAGATGAATCTCATGATGAAGCAGCATCCAACACGGGTTTCCAACATGTGTCAACTATGTGTGAAACTGTTTAAAAGCTCACCTTCACTCTTTTCTTCTGGAAAGTCTGTTATACTTTTGCCATTACTGTCGTAAAACTTGTAATACATCAAAGAACTAAAATAAATATGAAAACTAGACCCTGAAGCTTGGTCTATTTTAATGTGTTTTACCCTTTAAACAGGTGAAACAAACATTGTGAAAGTGAAACTGTTGGCCACTGACACAAATTTTGGTTTTTAGATAGCTTCTAATAAAATTTTCATTGACATTAATAGATGGTTTGAAGCTAGTTTGCTATCATTAAATTTTGAAAAGACCCACTACATGCAGTTCAGAACTTGTAAGAAATTTCCTTTCAGCAAATGTTTAACGTATGAAAACACGCAGATCGAAGAGGTAGAGAATGTTAAATTTCTCACATTGCAACTCGATAATAAATTCAGTTGGGAAGGGCATACCACAAAACTGCTTAAGCGTCTAAACAAGTCTGTATTTGAAGTAAGAATGATGTCAGACGTAGGAGATATACTACTTATATACTTTGCTTGCTTTCATTCTAGTGTGCCATACGGGATCATATTCTGGGGTAACTCATCAAAGCGAGCAAAAGTCTTTAGCGTGAAAAAGCGTGTAATAAGAATCATCTGTGGTGTAAATTCAAGAATATCACGTAGAGACCTGTGCAAGGAACTTTGTGTTCTAACCACTGCTTCGCATTATATTTATTCCTTAATGAAATTTGTTTCAAGTTATATATCTCTATTTCCAACCAATAGCTCAAAATATAGCATCAACACGAGGAGTCAGAACAATCCACATAAAGACCTAAAATCACTTCCCTTGGTCCTAAAGTGGTCCAACATTCAGGAACACAAATTTTCTATAAATTGCCAGGAACCATTAAAATCTGGTTTCAGATGAAGCACGGTTAAAACACAGTTTGAAACACTTTTTGATAGGCATTCCTTTCTACTCTGTTGATGAATATCTTAACAGTTTAAGTAAAAATGTCTGTTAGATATCTGTTTGACAGCACTTGGTCACAACAGTAACGACTAGGTATTTTGTTATGATCAATTTATTAGTTGAGCATAACAATGTTTGATTCGGACAGCATGTTGTTTCTGTAAATATTAGCTGTTCCAGTTTACTGTATTGTATTCTCCTATTTTGATAAATTCCCTGACGAATGATCAGGGTAGTAAGTATTATATCCCAATGTTTTATATTTTTTATGTTATACTTTCTGACTTGTCCCACACCTACGAGAATCATCTCATTTTTTGGTTCAATGGAACGAAAACTGAATCAAATCGTGTAAAATGGCCAAAAATTTAAAGAAACGCAGTTCATTTGCAGTTGTCACTTGCTCCATGGTTAAAACCATCCGTTTTAAGGTACAAGATGGTGCATCACTGACGAAATACGGCTTAACCAACCACACGTCATTTATCTAGTTTCAAAAACATATAGAGTTTTGTCCACCATAACATTGTGTAACTGTAGAATTATGGTGACCCGCAACAGGTCAGAAAACCAGACATTTATGCCGTCATTTGAAACTTTAGTGGCGCAACTGGACTGTAGTCCTAGACATGAGAGTGAGAACCTCTGCCTCAGATTTAGCAACATGTCGACTAATTTGAGACATGTACGGCACACCAGTGGTTGTTGTCTTGGAAGAACAAACTATTTTTGGTGACGTGCACGAAATTTGTCTCTGACGTTATCACGAACACGATAAAATTCAGCAAAACGATGGTTAACCATCATTTTGGACGAGCGAGGTGGCGGAGTGGTCAGCACACTGGACTCTCTATCGGTTAAAATCCACATCCGGCCATCCTGATTTAGGTTTACCGTGGTTTCTCTAAAATCGCTTCAGGCAAATGTCTGCATGGTCCCTTTTAAAGGTCACGGCCGATTTCCTTCTTCGTCTTTCCCTAATCCGAGCTTGTGCTCCGTCTCTAATGACCTCGTTATCGACGGACCGTTAAACACTAACCTCCTCCTAACCATTTTTTATTGTTGAGTACCCAAAATTTGTAAGAATCGATTCGAGACCTTGTTTTAGGGTCAAATATTTACGAAAATCGTAATAGAGATATTGATATTTTTATAAACTGTTTGTACAAATTGATTGTGGGTAAACCGGAAGAGAAGAGAATCGAAGCATTTGAGATGTGGTGCTATAGAGGAATGTTGAAAATTAGGTGCACTGATAAGGTAAGGAACGAGGAGGTTCTACGCAGAATCGGAGAGGAATATGTGGAAAACACTGATAAGGAGAAGGGACAGGATGATAGGATATCTGCTAAGACATGAGGGAATGACTTCCATGGTATTAGAGGGAGCTGTAGAGGGCAAAAATTGTAGAGGGAGACAGAGATTGGAATACGTCAAGCAAATAATTGAGGTTGTAGGTTGCAAGTGCTACTCTGAGATGAAGAGGTTAGCACGGGAAAGGAATTAGTGGCGGGCCGCATCAAACCAGTCAGTAGACTGATGACCAAAAAGAAATGCTCACAGCAGATCAACTACGCGGCCAGATCTGCTCACAGCGGATCAACTACTCGCGCAGCTCCCGAACTTCGTTTTAGCAATGAAAGCAATATCTCCCCCTCTTAGTGGCATCTAGTGATACAGTGCGAAAACTTAAAAGGTTGCCTTTTTATTAACGAGAGTAACACACTGCCTGACATGAAAAGTGAAGCACGCAGAAGACTTCAGCGGATGTAACTTCATATATGCACAAACCATCAGCGTAGATGTAAATGATTAGAGCTGCACTTTTCTGCGACAGGTAGAATTACACCAATAGTTTGTTATCGTTATTCCTCTATAGTGTTGTTACATCTACATCTACATCTACATTTATACTCCGCAAGCCACCCAACGGTGTGTGGCGGAGGGCACTTTACGTGCCACTGTCATTACCTCCCTTTCCTGTTCCAGTCGCGTATGGTTCGCGAGAAGAACGACTGTCTGAAAGCCTCCGTGCGCGCTCTAATCTCTCTAATTTTACATTCGTGATCTCCTCGGGAGGTATAAGTAGGGGGAAGCAATATATTCGATACCTCATCCAGAAACGCACCCTCTCGAAACCTGGCGAGCAAGCTACACCGCGATGCAGAGCGCCTCTCTTGCAGAGTCTGCCACTTGAGTTTATTAAACATCTCCGTGACGCTATCACGGTTACCAAATAACCCTGTGACGAAACGTGCCGCTCTTCTTTGGATCTTCTCTATCTCCTCCGTCAAACCGATCTGGTACGGATCCCACACTGATGAGCAATACTCAAGTATAGATCGAACGAGCGTTTACCAGGTTTGATGCGGGTATGTAAGGGACGCGAACAGCATCAGATGTTCAGTGATCACTGCGTAGAATGAGGAAGCAGTATACTTGCGTAAGGCAGTGTATCATCTCTTGACAGAGTTAGAAAGGGGCACCTTGTGGGTCTCCATTTGGCCAGATGGTTGTGTTAAATCCACCATAGTCGTCAGTACGGGGTGTCTCGGAAACCTGCTTTCTCGGATCGCTAGACAACATTCAAACAAATAAGACATATTAATATCAAGTCTTATTGCAAAATGAAAAAATACAATACTTTGTGTTACACAGATGTGTCGAAAGCAAAAGGCTACAGGAAAGATATCTCTTCAGTATAATAAATCCGTGATACACAGACTGTACAAGCAAGTGATTAGAGTTGACGCTTCTATCCAAATTGATAATCTAGAAGCTGCTGTAGAACTGGGCCGAGACCAGTCGGGCGCGGCACTTACGTCCTCTTCGCAAAAGGGGCCGCTGCTGTCGCGTTGTCGTCCTGAAGAGGGGTCGATCAGCATTCGATTGGCTGACGTCTTCTCACCGCCATCTATGCTCTATCGCTCTCGACTGGCGTGCCAGCACTTGACTTTACGACTTAACAGATCGAATCGTGCGCTACGGAGACTTGGGGGGCTTTCGCATGTAATGGTTGCCCAGTGTTAGACTGCACCGAATGTGAGGACAGGCATAATCGTCAAGTATCAGGTCCACTCTGTCTGATCTCCACGAGGGGTGATCATCGTACTGTGTGTGGAGCAAACTGTAATCCCTTGACAGATGCGGCTGCCACCTGATAGAAAGGAGGACGACAGGAGGAGACAGGTAACGTCCCATCGAGGTAATTGGAGCACAAGCGGTGATTAGGGAAGGATGGAGAAGGATTTCGGCCGTGCCCTTTCGAAAAAGCCATCCCGTCATTTGCGTGGAGCGATTTTAAAAATTCATGCAAAACCTGAATCTGGATGGCCAGACTCGGGTTTCGACGTCGTCCTCCCAGATGAGAGTTCAGTGGGTCAATCACTGCGGTAATCCGGTCAGTGAGAGAAACTAATGGGCCACTGGAACAATCTGTGTCCTCTGGTACCATCGACCAGAGACAAGCAGCAACTGGGCTAGGGGTTCTTGTCCGTAGGCAGTCGTTTAACACCGCAACAGAAACTGTTAGAATTGGTGGCGTGACTGGAAAGCAGGGACTGGTCTTCAAGGGCATCGCGCTGCTCTAATTACCATTGTTGGCTAATATGTCGGTGACCTTGGGAGAAGTCCAATTCTAACAAAATTCCAGAAAGGGGTCATTACGTGTGGTGACATTGTGTGGGATTTCACGTCATAGCTGACAGTGACTGACTGAAATCGGTAGGCTTAACGGTTATTCATGGACATCCTGTGTCATCATGTGTTTTCTCAAAGGACAGTATCATGGTGCCGCATTTCAACAGGACAGTGCTCAAATATTTCTGACATTACGTCAGAATGGGGGCAATCTACAGAATAATAAACTCAGAAGAACAACATTAAAAGGCCAATATCGCTAGTGAAGCATTTATTTCGGTAACCCAGTACGTTACCGTCTGCACATCTTATACTCCACCGTCCCCACTACGATGCATGGCACAGATGGGGCAGATTATGTAAATATATAGAGTGTAACATCCTAAGACGGTAACATAGGCCTATCTAAACTGGTTATTGAAATAAATCCTTCACTAGCTGTCTGGGTTTTTGAAGTCTTTATTCTGAGTGCTACGTGGCATATTCGGAAAGTAAGGCCCAATTAGGCACGAAATTGAAACCACAGTGATAGTGCTATGGAACTTTGCACAGATGTGTTGGGCAGTGTCTTTAGTGTGCCTGTGGATCGTTTCATGTCGGTCCTTTCAGTTCAGTTCAGAACGAAGGGTGATCACGTAGAAACGCCTAAAACAAGGATCTCCCACCCACTATGTGGATCTGGTGGGAGATTTCGCCTGAAGCTATGCAGCCCACATAACACGAGTGTCATCCGTATCTTTCTTCAAGAAAATTGTCAGCCGTATTCTGCAGGGGCAATGAAGACGCTCCTGCAGTGTTTTCGATGGGAACTGTTTGATCACCCACAATTGAGATCTCAATTGGCTCCCTCCGTTGTTCATCTCTGCTCACATGAACCGTGGTTATGTAGGAAACATTTTGGCACAAACAACGAAAAGCAGACCAGCGTAGAGAATTGCCGGAAAGCACATGCGGCTGCTTTCTGTGACGAGGGTACTGAAAAGTTTGTACAACGCCACGACTAATGTCTAAGTCGGAGCTGCGACTATTTAGAGAGGTAACTGTTGAGAATAAAAAGTTTATGATTTTCAGTGTGGTTTTCATTTCGCTAGCGAAAGGACCTTACTTTCCATTGCATCGTTGGCTGCTTGATACATTACCGGTTTTCATGCTCGTGTTAAAAATAAAAGTCACAATTTCAAAGTTTTTTATTTACTTATTTAATCATTTTATTGATCAGGCATTATCATATGATGTATAACGAAAAAGGAGGCCAATTGCGTCGGCTACCAACAGTCTACGTCAGCCTCATACACATAAAACTGTCTGGATGGAAATCCGGTCGTCAGAGTAACTAGAAGGAACTGTGGTAACCTAGACAGAAAATTTCGGAAATCAACCTACAACCACAACGGAAACGAGGTGTGACAAACTAATAAAGGAAACAAGTAAAGAATTAGAAATACGATTGAACTGTTACAGCGTGGTGCTATGCGTACCTGTTGGCCTGGATGCCAAACAGCTGAGCGGTCTAGCCGGCAGCGGCACTGGAATTACTAAACAACGGATGGCCGCATATAGGCGCTCTTGTGCAACCGAAGGGCAACAGATGGCGCTAGTAATTTAGGTTACGTAGAAGGCTAATAGGGAACTGATTAACCCATACTTAATAAGAAGGAATAAATTACATTAAAATCAATCTTAAAAGGCAATGTAGGTTAAAATTATTTAACAGATAATATGGACCATCCAGATCACGTGCAATACAGTGACGCTTGCTGTAAATAAACACAAAGGCAGCGTTAACGAACAATTAAGTAAACAAACCAACTACGACATTAGAATAAATCTTTCACAAATCTTAAAACTTTAAGAAATTACATGTTTGTGTGAGGGCAGAGTGCTGTGCCACTGCACTATTAAATGCACGCTCAAAAATCACACAATTATGAGTGTTCATACAGGGTAAAAAAGAAAAAAAACAACCTAAACAGCAAATTACCTTCCATTATGAATGTGGAATTCACTCAACGACTCTGATATGACTTTCAAAATGATGGAGACTAGCAATCAGTCGTCCTTTCCTTCCAGGACTGAGAGTAGTCCTGAATAGACTGTGACAGGTGCCCGAACAACATTGGATTGACGCACTAGGGCATATACTAAAGCTCTGAAATACTGCATTGATAAAGACTAGCCATTAGCCGAAATCTAAATTTGCTTTATTAAATACTGCAAGGAACGGATTACTGATTGCTGTTCTCGGTTATTTTCAAAACCGTAAACATACAAGTGCCTCCACGGTAATCGTGGGATTGAAGCACATTATAAACCATACAAAGAGAGAAAAATAGAAACTTCTAAACCAATGGTGCCCACTAAATAAGTCTTATTAAACAAATATACAACGATGAAACCAACTCTTAGAATGACAGTGCTGCCGGCTGTTGTGGTCGAGCGGTTCTAGGCGCTTCAGTCTGGAGCCGCGCGATCGCTACGGTTGCAGGTTCGAATCCTGCCTCGGGCATGGATGTTTGTGATGTCCTTAAGTTAGTTTGGTTTAAGTAGTTCTACGTTCTAGGGGACTGACGACCTCAGATGTTGTCCCATACTGCTCAGAGCCATTTAAACGAATAACAGTGCTGTCAATGGAGGGACATTATGACATGTATGATTGAGTCGTAAAATGTCTGATTCCTGCAAACCAACTGATCATTAAAAAGAGTACCACTATGTTCACGTGAGTCTATAGCAATCCATCTCTTGAAATAAGTTCAGCTTTCGTCCCCATTTGGCCGAATGGAATAACTTTAAATTGCTTAGCTTTTAGATGCTCCGCGAACTCTGACTGGCGTTTAACCTGCCCTTTCCTATTCAGTAAGTTCTCACTAAATTTCGTCCGGATGAGGACGCTCGCTTGTCCTATATATGAAGCGTCACATTCACTGCAATGGATCTTTCACACGTCTGACCCAGCAGTACTGCTGTTCATTGTGGATCTATCGGTTCCGTATATCACTGGCCGAAGTGAAAATAACGCCTACACCTTGTTTCTTAAAAAAGTTGGCTAGCTCGTACGAAAGATTTTCTCCGAAATGGATTCCCACGAAATCATGGTTAGTAGCCGGAGAGGTGAGTGGGATGTTGTGCGTATTATGCTAAGTCTTTTTTCTGTATAGGGTGTCAACTATCATTGGGTTACAACCGTTACGAACAGCAATGTACTTAAGATTAGACAACTCTTTTTCTATCGATGCTGGACTTAAAAGGATGAGGTGGATCACAGCCTTGAAGGAGACATGCTTGTAGCGTAATAGGTGACAGACGAGGCGTTTATGACACAGTTGTTTGTGGTTGGTTTCCGGCATGTATCAGACCGCATACCACCCTCATTGAGATGTACTTGTAAGTCCAAGTAGCTGAGCACTTTATTTTCATCCGTCATTATATGAGTGAGTTTTGGGTGCAGCTTATTAAAATGATCTACCAACATCTGAACCTCAGCCACCGACTGATTAAAAATAATAAAAGTGCCGGCGACATATCGACGATAGAAGAGGACTTTCTTCGAATTCCTTATGTTTTTACCGAAGTACTCACATTGCAAATGGTTTACGAAGATGTCAGCAATAAATAAATAAATCCTGCTAGACGGCTCCCCACAACCGGGCCAGCAGTTATGACTATAATGTTCGCGTTATAGAAAGAAAAATATTATGTGCTGTAAGTACCGCGAGCATGGAAATAGTTTCAGTGGTTTCTTCCAGAGTAAGTCGGTTGTGATTTAGAATATTTTCTCGTATGAGGGCAAAATTTCATTGATGTTTACGTTAGTATACAGTTTTTTAATATCTAGCGATAGAAAAATTACAGTTATGTGGGAAAACACTATTACTGAGTGCATTAACCAATTCCTGTCTATTGCGAATTGAGAAATTCTCTTCAAAAACAAACTTCTGAAGCAGAAGTTTCAGTATATATTTGGAGGTATGTTACCGACGGCATTGGATACAGGACGCATCGGATAACGAAGATTTGTGTGTCTTAAACTGGGCACGTAATCTCGGGATTTTAGGGTTCATTACGTTCAGTCTTACGGTTATGTAAGAGCTAGTACATTTGAGTACTCTTCTAGACAGTTCTTGAGCTCTTTGGGGTATTGTTTCGTTACGTCAGCCTCAATATGCGGAATGTTGCTTTCACCAACGGATTCTAGAATCTTAACAATATAATCTCTCTCATAGTGAACAACGAATGTTGATAGATTCTACGGATGTACGGTCTATATTATTACACTTCTCACAGGAAGCTTTTCTATAAGCTCACTAGCTTTACAAGTGATTTTTAGCTTGTCATGCGTACTCCGGGTGGCCCATATTATAAGTTCAATTATTTTAATCTTCATTACATTTTAATTTTAATTTTGATCCAATATATTCCTTATTGTTCATTATAGGTTAATCAGTGTCATATAAGCCTTCTACAGTACTGAATGTGCTAGGGTCATCTATTGGGTTTTCATTGTATTAGCACAGCTGTATGTGGCCATCCATCGTTTAGTGTTTCCAGTGTCGCTGCCAATTAGACTGCCTGGATGTTTGGCACCCAGGCCATCATGACGTATGAAGTACGCTTACATCTATGCAGTGTTCCGCTGGCTGCTATAAAAGTTCAAAGGTATGTGTAATTCTTCTTTGACTTCCTCTATTAGTTTGTCAGACATTGACTCCGTAGTGGCTGCCGGTTGATACCTCAAATTTTTGTCTATGTTCCCACAGTTCGTTTTAGTTATTGGGACAACATGATCTTCATCAACACGGTTTTATGAGCATGTGGGTGACGTAGAGCTGTGGTAGCAGGCACAACGAAAATCATTAGACAGTTTTACGTCATTGTTGTTTGTGGTTTTAGTAAAAAAAATTTGTGTAGCTTATAATGATGCCTTATAATGTTTACAGAATAGGTAATTAATTAGCCTACTTCTTTTTTGGTTAATTTGATGATGCCCAACCACAGCGGAATGTGTTATTTTTAAATGAAAATAGCTTTGCAAACTTGATTGTTTTATTGCTGTATTAAAAAGCGAACCATGGAATGGAATGAATATCTCAATGAATTGCTATGTCAGGCGACCAAATTGGTATTATCTTCATTAAGGAAACATAAATTGAAAGTAACGAAGACGGCGAAGAACATACTCTTCAATAAACATTGTCTTCGAGAGAATCTCAGCCCTTGTTTACCTCCATGCACAGCTGAGGATACGTAAGATCCAACGTCCCAGCAAAGAATTGTTCAAATTAAGTGAATTATTTATTTATAGCGATATTAAGCGTCTGTGCAAAGAAAAAGATAACCTCAGTCTTCTATCATTCGTACTGGAAACACCTGCTGACAGACAATAAACATAGGTTAGATTGCACCAGTGAATATCAACCAAGCGCGTTACGTTTTGGGAGCCGGTGCTCTTAGCTACTGTTAATTTCCTAACACAAAGCATTTTTCTTATTATTCTCTCCATATCTACATCAAAATCTAGACTACTATTCTGGAACTGATTGTTAAGAGTACGATGGAGGTTGCATGCAGCAAGTACCATTCCACGTTTGAGTAGTACGTGAGAGAAGTAAGTCTTTCTGTGTAAGCGCTGAATTCTCTTATTTTATAACCATGGCCATTTCTCCCTGTCTAGATCCTAGTCAAAAAATTTTTGGCATTTGGAGGAGAAAGTTGGTGATTGTAATTTGATTAAAAGTGATATAGATGATGGCAGGAGATGGGCTGCCGGAATGCAAGGAGTGAAAGAAAGTATGGGATACACACAAAAATTTGCCGAAGTATTCCAAGCAACATGAACTGGTAGCAAGCATAGAACTACTAAGCGAGAAATATTCTCCATAAGACCTCAGAAGTTTGAATCACTATCAGATAACAACAATTTTAGATACAAAGAAAGAAAAGAAAAACAGAACGAAAATGAGTGCTTAGGTAGATTTTGACTAAAGGCAGCAATCTACCGGACTCAAATTCTAAAAAATGCAATATATTTTCAGTGTAATAAAACTTCCAACAAAATTAGGTACCTAAAAATGTAACTGCACGTAATATCAATAACCTTATCTATGTCCCTATACAACATATAGAAGTGCACAGGAGCTCAAACGACCTCAACACCGAAGACAATTCCGTGAGACACCTCACAATGCTACGGCGAAACCCAGTTCCGCAGTATGGCCCACTGGTGAGGTGTTATGCTTTGACAGGCACTGACTGCCTCAAGTGAGCACTGCACTACAGCCCCAATGACTGCCTCAAGCGACCACTGTACTACAAGCTCAACTGACTGCCTCAGGCGACCACTACAATACACACCCCACTGACTGCCTCAAGCGACGACTGGTAACGCACTCTCGTCCATTCCCATAACACTGTTGCGCCGGCAATTATTAATTGCGAATGTAAGGAGCCGCATATGCAGGTCAGGCAAGATCTCACTGGACCTATGGAGACTGCTGCTGATAAGCCAAGAATTGCAGTATGACGCCAGCATGCAGCCACCACCATCCAACGTCGATGGCCCAGTTATTTCACATTCGAGTCACGGCCTGGTTGTGGCTAATATGATGCCGTACAAAAACAATATATTTTTAGTAAAAAATGTGGCAGTCTTTACGCCCCTAGTCATGAGGAGGAACCTAGGTCAGCCCACGAGTTTACTAATCACTAAAGTCTGTATGGATCAACCAATCACTCTCTCTGGAGTGTTCTACTGCTAGCTGCAGCCATGCTACCGGGGTCAAGCTCAGCACCGTGGACGTAGCGCTCTTTAACTAGCGGGTTACTGCATCTGCTGCCGCTGCCAACATATGGAGGTCTCAACCTCCCATCCAGGATTACGCAGCCGTTCATCCATCGCCGCCTGGGCAAGTAAATTCCGG
Organism: Schistocerca americana; assembly: GCF_021461395.2. NCBI lineage: Eukaryota > Metazoa > Arthropoda > Insecta > Orthoptera > Acrididae > Schistocerca > Schistocerca americana. Next base: position 93,272,406 of record NC_060127.1, on the reverse strand, counting down.
CCTGCCAGGCTCTGTTGATGAGGGCAGATATTCCTCTAAGACTGCCCCTTCCACACTGGGTCCACTTATAGAGTTTGAACCGACAAGCAACGTAGATGCTATAGTTTGAGGGCGGCTTTCTGGTGTGAGCTTCCTTGCCTTGTCGTTGGCGTCTTCGCTTCGTTGAGTAGATGACAGCAGGTAGTCACCTACTGACCACAGCGCCACCACCGTCGGCTGTTTATGATTCATGTTCAAATGGTTCAAATGACTGAGCACTATGGGACTTAACATCTGAGGTCATCAGTCCCCTACAACTTAGAACTACTTAAACCTAACTAACCTAAGGACATGACACACATCCACGGCCGAGGCAGGATTCCAACCTGCGACCGTAGCAGCAGTGCAATTCCGAACTGAAGCGCCTGGAACCACTCGGCCACAGCGGCCGGCTATGATTCATGTCTCATTGGAGTAAATGTATTATTTGTCAATTTTGTTTCATTGATGTCACATCTGACGTCTATCAGGTACCACTTACCACCTCACTGCTATTCTGCCTTGCTGATAGACCACCGACAACCTGACATCCAAGTACCCAATCCAATCAATTATCCCGTTCCATCACACCTCACTCAAATACAAAATGAGTTCCCGATCACAGTGTAATATGGGTCTGCGTGGTTGTCATTTGGATACGTATCAGAACTCGCGAACCAGTGCGTGGGAATGGTCCCTCGATAAATGGTGTATGAGGAAGGGGTAAAGAATAGATTAGGAACTGTACTACAGTATTGTTCAGTATATTTTCACGCCTAGAGAAGCACAGAATCTGCCGCCGTACTAAATGAAAGGTATGTAAGAGAGTCACGTTCATTGGAAACGAATTTTAGATTAACCTGACAGTCTGCTGTATTGCAGCAACGAGATATGCTTCTTATTCTAGTGTCGTCAATAACTGTGGCTAAGACTGCAATATACTTGAATGATCAAGCCGTTCTAGTGATATCAGGAACTACTGCAGATATAGACTAGTACTGCAAGAAGGGGCGATTAATATGGAATAAAGATAAATATAGGACAGACAAAAGTAATGAGAATAAGCAAGAAGGAAGCTGCAGGCAACGTATCCCTAGATAGGGCAAGCATATAACAAGTAAAATGCTTTCTGTACCTGGGTGGTTTAATGACATGAAACGGAAGCTATACCGAACAAATAAGGAGACCAAAAAGTAAAGAGTATTCCGAGGCAACTTGATCTTAAAACTTTTGGTTGCGAACATGGAGGGGGAGGGGCAATGACTTTGGGCCATTGACTTGAGCAGGACTTGAACGCTTTACGTAATCGTTCACCTCACCCCCTACCACCTCTTCTGCAGACAGCTACAGCACACCATTAAAACGAAGCAGACAATCAGTAGGTATCTTCGATAAATAATTACAATAAAATTAAAGAACTCCAAATTGTTGGAACTGGCGCAGTTGGGCTGACTCCCCATCCCCTCCTTCCCAGCCAGAACTGTTACACACACACACACACACACACACACACACACACACACACACACAGACACACACACACACACAAAACAATTTTTTCACATGAATTGGCGCGCCACCTTCAACCAAAAAATTACTTAAAGCGTCTAACTAGCAGTATTTAAAAGTACTTTACACGATGCTCAAAATCATCAAAACATCAAAATGTTCTGAACTATATTCAAAATTGTTAATCCAAAATTATGTAAAGCAGCCTAAGACGAATTACACTTTCAGCATCTAAATTGTTCTATGATGTTTCTCAAATTCCACAAGAGAGGCACGCAGGCATCTTCAAGGACAAACTCGCTGAGGGTTTTGCTTGATTAATAGAAGAGATAGACATGATCCAGCGAAAAGCAGCGCGATTCGTCATGGGGACATTTAGTCAGCGCGAGAGCGTTACGGAGATGCTGAACAAGCTCCAGTGGCGGACACTTCAAGAAAGGCGTTACGCAATACGGAGAGGTTTATTATCGAAATTACGAGAGAGCACATTCCGGGAAGAGATGGGCAACATATTACTACCGCCCACATATATCTCGCGTAATGATCACAACGAAAAGATCCGAGAAATTAGAGCAAATACGGAGACTTACAAGCAGTCGTTCTTCCCACGCACAATTCGTGAATGGAACAGGGAAGGGGGGGATCAGATAGTGGTACAATAAGTACCCTCCGCCACACACCGTAAGGTGGCTCGCGGAGTATAGATGTAGATGTAGATGTAGATGTTACTGACATGCAGTATATTTCACTCTCTAAGCTCAGCATAATATGAGACGCACGTCGCATTTCCAAACACACAAGAGAATTACTGCTCATCTAACTTACAGCTCAAAGAGCCTTGTCAGTGAGAATAAACTACGTTACTCTCGCGTCAAAAATTCGTCTCTGGCTACTGATTCATGTCTAACTCAATGTCAGTTGTCAGTTTGATACTGAGATCTCAGCAGAAATAACTAAGACAATGGCCCTCGTGGGGAAAGAAGATGTTAAAACTGAAATAGTGATATAGCAGAAGACATTACTACAAATGAACCACTTCAGTTACGCAGGATATGTGACAATGGCTACAGCAAAGATATAAAATTTATGCTTAATAAATTGAGTCGGATATGAGGAACAATTAACAGAAACCTTAAAAAGAAAAGTAGGAGAGATATTCACATTAAATTCTACAAAACTGTGGTAGTCTCAATGCTGCTCTATGGAAGTGAGACATGGATGATTAGTTAAAGCAATAAAGCCATACTCAGCTACATGAACTGAAATTCGTGAGAAGAGATAAAGGCTGTACAGTAAAAGGTAGACTAAGGAATCAAGATATTGAAGAGGAATTATAAAGTTTTAGTCTACATGATGAAACTGTATATTGCCGAAGAATATGGAACAAACACCAGAAAGACTGGGGAGACTCCACTTAAAGGCTAGAAATTTTAAATGCCAAGGAAGAAGAGATAGAGGAAGACGCCGGTAAATATGAGTTCTTTAACAGAAAATTTTGCCTAGTAGTCGAATAGAAGAAGAAATTTACTCACTAAATATTCTTATCGTTAAGCATTTTTCTGGCATTAAACGTAGTATGGAAAAAGCAGGCAAAAGTTGCCAACAAAATTTTCGCTCAATGAAGCTTTCAGTCCAGTGTTAATGCATTAGTTTTTGGTCTAATAGTGTTACGCAGAGGCATTAAGAATAAGTGTGTGTGTGTTTGGGCTGTAAACGCTTTAGGAGAATATCCCTGTAGTTACCTTTTATTCATTACGTATGTGAAATCAAACTGAGAAGTATTTTTGACGAAAATATGAACTGTAGAAACACAGGTCGAAATGTAGCAAACTTAAAAAAAGTTCAAGCCCTTTAGTCTACAAATTCTAGACTACATTTCAGCACATAACACATGTGTCATTTCGCTGAGACTTGATACTTCGATTTTTTTCCAGATACTTCTAGAGCACAACTATCCAGGGAGAGATGTACTAATTTTTTTTTAATTAACTGAGATTTCTGTAGTTGAAGTACCGCTTCGTGCCACATGGCCTATCTGCCATGCAAGGTAGATGGCGAAAACGTATACATTCTGTTATGAATTCCAGTTGTAACTACAAGCATATAATATCAGCTGTAATATTTGTATTACTCTTATGTGCAACCGATTATATAACATATTGTCCATATGTATTTAAAAGGTAAAGTTCACTTAGTCAATGTAAGTAACAAATTAGAAATATGTAGTTTCTGAATATGGGATAATGAGTTTTACTTCAACTGCTATTTCCCAAAACTTCAAAATGAGGAATAAAATCAGCTGCTGATTTGTGCTTCTATAGCTTCTTGTCGTCAGGTAAATGGCTTAACAGGTTTTTATGCACACGGGTAAATCGGGAATAGATTAATGAATAAAAGTGTAAAATAAGTAATTAAGAATCAGGTCAACAGTCAAACAGCTTAACAAGTAAATGGATAAAGAGGTAAATCTCCCACTGGGTTAATAGGTCATTGGGTGAATTAGTAATTGGGTAAATAGATAAACCAGTTGATTGGTTTATGAGTTAAAGGATAAAATGTGCAGAAAGGTAAATGAGTAAATGGTAACTGGGCAACGGGTAACAGGTAGCAAGTAACAGGTAACAGGTAGTGGGTAACGGAAACAGGTATAAGTGAAACGGTACTGGTAAACAGGTAATGGGCAACAGTAAATGGACAATGGAAAACCAATAATGTGTATAGAACACGATTTCAATTTTTAACCATTTCATCATGAAGCCATTTAACTCTTTAACCGTTTCACTATTTAGTTCTGCAACCGTTTAAGCGTTTAATCATTAGTCTATGTGAGCGATGGCGTAAATTGAGACGTCTGCTTACAATCGGTTCAGCTGCTAGTGGAGCATCGACAATTTTAACATGCCTATCAATTCTATTGGAAGAAAGGGTAATCTCAAGAGTCGGATGTTGAAATCTCGACGAAATATTAGAAGGAAACCGATGTTACTACAAAAAAACCAGTTGAAGCTGATGATGTAATTGATAATGTATTTAAACTTTTGTATCAAACGTTACAGAAATTGAGACGGCATTCCGAAAGGAGAAGACAGACCATGACGAAGAAGATGAAGACAAAGAGAACACTGTATTTAGGAAAGCAGAAGGCGGAGATGGTTGTGGTGGAGGAGGAGGAATGGGACGACAAGAAAAAAAAAGTGCGAAGCTGTAGATGATCGTGATGACAATGAAGAACAATGAATAAATACCTGAGCCTTAGCGTAAATAAGCAGCATTATTTTTGTCCAACAAACATGCAAAACTCGTGATACTCTACACAGCATCATATGTGAACCAATATCAAATGTGTGGGATATTGATAAGTCACGGTCATATGTCGTCGGAATGATTTAATAGTTCACTTCGTAAGATGCCCGGGAATGATTGGATTATATTATACACTAATTAAAATTAAAATTTCTGAAAAGAGTCCGAACTGAGTTAAAATTCTCAAGGACTTCAGTGTTCATAAGCAAAGATCTAATACAAAAAAGAAAATTTCAACTGAGATCATATATATTCACAAATCGTTAAGCCTACCTTAGATAAAATTGATGGATCATTACTGAAAAATGATGAGACAGGGGTAAATATTTGTTCGGGAGAGAACACAATTTCTTACCTTAACCCAGCTGGACAAAAAAAATTTCACCACGTTTTGTCAGAGGAGAAGTTGTAATTCAAGAAGCACGCACTTGAAATTCCCGTCATACATGTTTCACAAAAGTTGCAGATATACAGACGGCAGTTTCGGAACAAGAAGAAGAAGAAGAAGAAGAAGAAGAGAGACCATGGCAACGAAAACGAAGACATCAAAGCCAAGAGAAATTGTGTATGGGAGCAGAAAGTGGAAATATTGGACAAAAAGGAGGATGGCTGCGCTCGAGAATTTCGTAGTCTACTTATGCCTGTTTTTCGATAGATGGTTCATCATCCGATACATCCATTAACACTACGGATATTGAATGAGTTGCGAAAGACAGGTTTTTGACGTGAAAATGCCACTGTTTACCCTCGTCAACAAGTCCACTTTAAACTCTAAGTTGGATCAACAGACGTTCCCATGTGAGTATTGCATTGCGACACGCATATCATATTATTCAAAGATAAGATAATAAAATGCATTATAAGTCATCTAGATAAGATCTGTGGACGCAAGCGTAATGCTAAGTCAAGGGGTTCGGGCATGCCAATGTCTGCCTCCCTGTCTTCTGACACTTGGCCAACAGTTTTTGATATTGCTGAGCAATAGTCATAGAATAATTTTTAAATGAACACACCGTCATTTGATTGTACTGATGTTTATTTAATTACTACCCAGGTTTTGACCATTTACGCTATGTTCAAGTGACTTAGTTTCTGTCGCTAACATATATTGCAGGACATCGAGTTTAAAATTGGACATAAATTACGAAAAATATTCGCTCCCCACGAAATGACAGAATATTTTGAATATGGCATAAAAGGGCAAAACCTGGGTCATAATTTTAAAAAAAATTAGTACAATCAAATGGTGCTGTTCATTTAAAAGAGAAAAACCTCACAGAATAATTTCAACGTGGGAAATAAATAATTTGTGGCTGCGTTAGAACTCTGCACGTAAGCTGTTGCTGCATTACGTGAATTTGGATGGATACTTCTGAATACAGAACAAACAAAAATTCAGGGCGTGGATAAATTTCAGAATCCTGTAAAGTACTTTGAAAAACTGCAAGAAATTTTACCTAATTTTGGTTGAATATGGAGCAAAATAGAAATTTCAAATCGTTCGGATACTTCTCAGCATCCGTTGAAGTACTTTGCAATGCGGCACGGTGGAAGCAACAGAAATTGCCAGGTAGGAGAGAAGGGAACCAGTTTTGGAGTCAGAATTGAAAAGAGCTTTGGATGTCTTTCTAAAGTAGCAAATTATTCTGAGTCTTTCCACCTTACAGTCAAGTAAGCCACCACATAGTTAGTCTTGTAATGTAGCAGAGAGGAGACCATTTTTTTTGCTCTCACTTAAGCGTAGCTGTCGCTGGCCGCTACTACAGCATGAGCTAGGTCTGGGTGCGTATGATCCACTGCGCATACTCTCTGGAGCCTGGGGCAACAGACTCAATTTGATACTATCGTTCTCATATTCCACATATTGAGTGTTACTGATAATACAACTACACCATAAAAATGTCGGTTCAGTATTTTCAACACTTTCTAAGACACCAGGCTTTACCTAAAACACGCAATAACTTTCCTGGTGCTACTAAATTGAACTAGGCATTGTAATGTATTGTTTTACAGCTGAAAACATAGCTAACAATATTCAGTCGGTAGAAATTGTTTTTTAGAATTTTCTTTGGTTTCGTTACAATAGATGCTGATGTAATAGTGAAAATTATTATTTCATTACGTTTTGTTGTGTGAATGTCGAGGAGAGACTATGAGAGTTGTTGGAGATCATACGTTAACTATGGTTGTTTTATTTCATTGTAAGTCGTTGTGTAAACATAAATCATGTGACTTACGTTGTAGCGTGCATACTTTCATATAAAAGCAGCCAGAATAAATTTTAGGTGCTAAATCCGTATTTAATTTCAGAGAATAATTGATATTTTACTTTGTTTAAGTTAGTTTGTTTCGCATATTGCGGATTTCTTTTATAAATTGCTTTCTTAATTCTGTTTGATGACTTAGGAATTACCTGAAAAATAGAAATGCTCGGGCTCTTGTGACTGGTTGCCTAAATCATCACCCAGTAGGGGTTAAGCAATTCTCGCGGTTTGTTTAGTGCTTTGTGGCTCAGTTCCCTGTCTCTGGGATTCGCTCGTGAATAGTAATTATGGACAGATCAACGTGGGGTCATTGTACTTGAACTTTTGTTAAGGTGAAGGAGATCTTACGTTGAGACGGTTCTGTTATCGGAATTGTGAAGTGGCTTTGGTTTTGAAAAATTTTTCAAATGGTTCTGAGCACTATGGGACAACATCTGAGGTCATCAGTCCCCTAGAACGTAGAATTACTTAAACCTAACTAACCTAAGTACATCACACCCACCCATGCCCGAGGCAGGATTCGAACCTGCGACCATAGCGGTCGTGCGGTTCGAGACTGAAGCGCCTAGAACCGTTTGGTTTTGAACTTTATAGCGACAGTCTGTAAATTTTAAGAGAATTTGTTCGGAAGTTGTTTGTGTTTTAACTTTCTCGTCCTCCTTAAGCGCCGCGTCATCTTGAAACATTTGGGAGAGCAGTTCTTTCGAAGACGAACAATGGATGACCTGATGTAGTAACTCGCGAATAGCTGAGTTTCAGAGACTATATAGAATGTTAAAATCATTCGGGTCGGTTTGGTAAACTTATCGCTGCTTTCGTTTACGGAACTTGTAGTAAAAACAGTCGTCAGCTTCCATCAGTATGACATGGGCAGTAAACGCGGACTTGACGGCCATTTGCAAGATCTTGCGGAGGCAGTAAAGGCGCATTTGTTGAAATTTAAAAAAAATTCAAACAAGTTTCATAGAATCCCAGGTGCACGAAATTTTACGAATTTACTGATGCTGCTACCGAGCTTGAGTTCCGCCACCTCTGCTCAGCGGAGTTTCTTCAACGCCGTTTTCCCTCGGTTGAGTGTCTAGAAACACAGAGTAAAGTGGCAGACGGCAAGAAGCCTAACGTGGAAGGCGGACTGAAAATGACGGAGAGGAGAGGAAGGTTGTAATCCGCCTCGTCACAACTTAAGATCGGACAAGGTAGGAGGGGTAGTTAACATTCCACCAGAATTTCTAAAATCATTGGGGGAAATGACAACAAAACGATTGGTGTGTAGAATTTATGAGACTTTCGGAGAAACATCGTCCGCCCAGTTCCGAAGACTGTAAGAGATGGCAAGTGCGAGAACCATTGCACATTCAGCTTCACAGCTCACGCATCCAAGTTGGTGACAAGAATAATATACAAAATAATGGAAAAGGAAATTGAGGAGGTGTTAGGTGACGTCCAGTCTTGCTTAATGGGGGGTAGGAGGTAAGAAATTTAAAAACAATCGATATTCCAAAAATATGTCTATTTTGTAGAGCACATCTTCTTGAATAGTTTGATATATAAAACATATGTATTTCAGAGACTGTAAGGCACATTATTTGGTCTTAAGTGTACGAAGGTGCAGCGCCACACCCCTTTGCACTGCATTCTTCTGTCATACGTAAGTGAAGAAAATCATCACAGAGATTATCTAACAATTACTGTAATGGAAGCCATCAAACCTATACTATGTGATCAAAAGTATCCGGACACACTACACATCAGCGACCTCAGTAGTCATTAGACATCGTGAGAGAGCAGAATGGGGCACATGGCGCAACTCACGGACTTTAAACGTGGTCAGGTGACTGGGTGTCACTTCTGTCATAAGTCTGTACGCGAGATTTCCACACTCCTAAACATCCCTAGGTCCACTGTTTACGATGTGATAGTGAATTGGAAAAGTAAAGGGACACGTACAGCACAAAAGCGTACAGGCCGACCTCGTCTGTTGACTGACAGAGACCGCTGACAGTTGAAGAGGGTCGTAATGTGTAATATCCAGACATCTATAAAGACCTTCACACAGGGATTTCAGACTGCATCAGGATCTACTGCAAGTACTATGACAGTTAGGCGGGAGTAGAGAGAACCTGGATTTCATGATCGAGCGGCTGCACAACAGCCACACGTCACGCCGGTAAATGCCAAACGAATCCTCGCTTGGTGTAAGGTCTAACAACCCTACCACAACAAAGTTCGAAAATTAATTATGATTGTGGTGTTGCTCACGCTACTAAATACTGCATTTTCGAGCAACAACAAAGTTATATTATGTGGCAGGTGTCATTAGATGTATCAAAGTACCTCTACATTAATGAAATCAAATCTGGATGTTGTCATTAGAGTACAGTTAATAAAGTCATTTCATGAAATAATGGATAAACTAGGCACTCATCTTTTCGTGTTTCCCACGCTGGTCTTGTTGTGAACTCATGGCTCAATCGTCCAAAATCTAGGTGGTGGTGATTCCAAGCTCGGATGCAGAAAGGCCTAGGTGTTATTCTTCGATATTCAAAAGTTTTATAGATGCGTTTCATAAACCATTCTCGAAGACTAAACTTTTGCAAATTAGCACAATGGTGATGCAAAAAAAGTAATCAGCACTCCGAATTGAAGTTACACTTCTTTTTTATTACTTTTGTTGCAATATCATGTAACACACAAAACATCACTTCACAATATAAAACATACTTGAAAACATTTCATAAGCTGACTACAATATGCGCCTATTCAACATGACGACTAAGACTTGACTCTCCAATAACCACTTACGCGCCCAAAAATCAGAGTTACAAATACGACAAATATCATAGTGACAAAAGAAAGAATACTCATAAGAATAATATCATTGCAACATAAACATATCGATGTATCACAGTACCTCTACATTAATGAAATCAAATCTGAATGTTGTCTCAGAAATATGTTAACTACTTTACAGAAACACAGTAGAATATTGCTGGTATCGAGAGGGTGAGTTGAGGTGCAGTAATGGTTACGTAATTCAAGTACCAATATAACGGGGCGTAAGCATTGGATGATTGAACGGTGGAAAAACGTTGTGTGGAGTGACGAATCACGGTACAGAATGCAGCGATTCGATGACAGGGTGCGGGTATGGCGAATGCCGGTGAACGTCATCTGCCAGCGTGTAGTGCCAACAGTAAAATTCGGAGGCGGTGGTATTATGGTGTGGTCGTGTTTTTCATGGAGGGGGCTTGAAACCCTTGTTTTCCTGCGTGACACTATCACAACACAGGGCTACATTGATGTTTTAAGCACCTTCTTCCTTCTCACTGTTGAAGAGCAATTCAGGGATGACGATTGCATCTTTCAACACGATCGAGCTCCTGTTCATAATGTACGGCCTGTCGTTGGGTGGTTACACGACAATAACATTCCTGTAATGGACTGGCCTGCACAGAGTCCTGACCTGAATCGTAAAGAACACTTTTGGGATTTTTTGGAAATGCCAACTTCATGTCAGGCCTCATCGATCGCCATCAGTATCTCTCCTCAGAGCAGCACTCCGTGGAGAATGGGCTGCCATTCCCCAAGAATCCTTCCAGCACCAGCTTGAACGTATGCCTGGGAGAATGGAAGCTGTGATCAAGGCTAAGGGTGGGCCAACAGCATATTGAATTCCAGCATTACCGATGGAGGGCGCCACGAACTTGTAACTCATTTTCAGCCAGGTGTCCGGACACTTTTGATCACATAGTGTATCATTAACTCTCCTTTTGTTTTTCGACAAGGATGAGAACAGGATTTCGCTATAAGACTTTAATCTCTATTAGTAAAATCACTCCTTCAATTAATTTAAAGTGTTTCCTTAATAGTACTAACTCAATAGCTGGAACTGCGTCTCAGAATCTTCTATTTGCTATATTCCATAAAATGACCCGTGCCAAGGCAAAGTTCTTCAACAGCCGAGTTATTCGGCTGTTGTACGCGTGTGCGTGCCGCTTACCCTACGTACACCGTCCTCAACGATCCTGATTGTCTGAGAAATATATGACGTGCCACACTTGCAAAGAGCTCTATCAGTACAGTCTAATTGGGTTGAGCGCACAGACTGAAACTGATTCAAGTCATACTGCGTGTGGTTCGTTCCTCACTCTAATTCTTTTTTAGTTACTTTTTTTTTTTTTTTTTTTTTTTTTTTTCATCAGTCTACTGACTGGTTTGATGCGGCCCGCCCTGTGCTAACCTCTTCATCTCAGAGTAGCTCTTGCAACGTACGTCCTCGATTATTTGCTTGACGTATTCCAATCTCTGTCTTCCTCTACAGTTTTTGCCCTCTACAGCTCCCTCTAGTACCATGGAAGTCATTCCCTCATGCCTTAGCAGATGTCCTATCATCCTGTCCCTTCTCGTTATCAGTGTTTTCCACATATTCCTTTCCTGCGTAGAACCTCCTCATTCCTTACCTCATCAGTCCACCTAATTTTCAACATTCGTCTATAGCACCACATCTCAAATACTTCGATTCTCTTCTGTTCCGGTTTTCCCACAGTCTATGTCTCAATGTCTCACTACCATACAATGCTATACTCCAGACAGAAATTTCTTCCTCAAATTAAGGCCGGTATTTGATATTAGTAGACTTCTCTTGGCCAGAAATGCCTTTTTTGCCATAGCGAGTCTGCTTTTGATGTCCTCCTTGCTCCGTCCGTCATTGGTTATTTTACTGCCTAGGTAGCAGAATTCCTTAATTTCATTGACTTCGTGACCATCAATCCTGATGTTAAGTTTCTCGCTATTCTTATTTCTACTACTTGTCATTACCGTCGTCTTTCTCCGATTTACTCTCAAACCATACTGTGTACTCATTAGACTGTTCATTCCGTTCTGCAGATCATTTAATTCTTCTTCACTTTCACTCAGGATAGCAATGTCATCAGCGAATCGTATCATTGATATCCTTTCACCTTGTATTTTAATTCCACTCCTGAACCTTTCTTTTGTTTCCATCATTGCTTCCTCGATGTACAGATTGAAGAGTAGGGGCGAAATTATAGTTACTATAGCGTCATTATTATCATGAGGATACCGGCTTATTTTTTGAAGAAACTGAAATTGATGATACCTTGAAGAACTCATTCCTGACTACTTTTATTTAAAAAAGATCAAAGATTTGCCGGTTGAGTAATGCTGTAATCGGAGTCTCATGAACATCCAACCAGTAATCAAAAGTAAATTAATTCTGACAATATTACTCAACAAATATTCAAGTGGGCTGTTTCAGTATTTTAATTTATATATTTCAAATGTGCAGGAGGTCTATGTTAATTTCCCTGTGCGGGAACTTGTGTTTGTGAGCCTCCATGCAAAGCAAGTAGTGCTGCAGATTAATTTCCTCGGTACTTGCTCAGCTCAGAATCATACAGAATATTTTTCTAACTGTTTGTGGGAGTGAGTGATGTGCTGGCCACAAAATTGCTCTTAAAATGTGGTTCAGTATCTTTCTCGTGAAGAAGTTACTGCAGATATTTAGTTAGTAAGTGAAACTTTGGATTTAATCACTGCAATTTCCATACTTACTGAAAAGTGTCTCCGAATGGGACTGTCGACCTTAAAGATTTATGTGACCTGACAGAAACGATTTATAATCCATATTGCGTCATTTACGAATTGGGGTTTGTTTGGGAGAATAATAATTAGCATTGAGTCCGGCTGTTTATTTTACTTCTACATCTACATTACAGTCCGAAAGTTACCTCGGTGTGTGGCGGAGGGCACTTTTGTACCACAAACTGAGCCCTCCAACCTCGCTCCACTCGCGAAGAGTGCTTGGGAAGAATGACTGTCAGTAAACCTCTGAATATGTTGTACAGCTCCTCCCGGAATATGGTTTCTCCCAATTTCAATAGTAAATCGTCATGCACAACGCCTATGTTGTTTTTTTTTTTTTTTTTTTTTTTTTGTCTAACAGCCCATTCGACTTCTAGAGCATTGTGCATAAAGTGGTGTTATACGGACGTAAAGAATGTCGTACGGGCATCATTGGTCGAAATGTCCAATAAGATGGTGTACCAAGTGGTGGTATACCGGCACTAGCACAAAGGCCGGGAAAAACCATTGGAGGTCTTTTGTTATTAAGCACCTTGTATAAAAAATTATTAATCAATAAGAAATTATTTGCCGATTACCAGGTATAGCCTTCAATGTTTTTCTTTGCATTTAAACAAGAAACAATACACTCCTGAATATTGAAATAAGAACACCGTGAATTCATTGTCCCAGGAAGGGGAAACTTTATTGACACATTCCTGGGGTCAGATACATCATATGATCACACTGACAGAACCACAGGCACATAGACACAGGCAACAGAGCATGCACAATGTCGGCACTAGTACAGTGTATATCCACCTTTCGCAGCAATGCAGGCTGCTATTCTCCCATGGAGACGATCGTAGAGATGCTGGATGTAGTCCTGTGGAACGGCTTGCCATGCCATTTCCACCTGGCGCCTCAGTTGGACCACCGTTCGTGCTGGACGTGCAGACCGCGTGAGACGACGCTTCATCCAGTCCCAAACATGCTCAATGGGGGACAGATCCGGAGATCTTGCTGGCCAGGGTAGTTGACTTACACCTTCTAGAGCACGTTGGGTGGCACGGGATACATGCGGACGTGCATTGTCCTGTTGGAACAGCACGTTCCCTTGCCGGTCTAGGAACGATGGGTTCGATGACGGTTTGGATGTACCGTGCACTATTCAGTGTCCCCTCGATGATCACCAGTGGTGTACGGCCAATGTAGGAGATCGCTCCCCACACCATGATGCCGGGTGTTGGCCCTGTGTGCCTCGGTCGTATGCAGTCCTGATTGTGGCGCTCACCTGCACGGCGCCAAACACGCATACGACCATCATTGGCACCAAGGCAGAAGCGACTCTCATCGCTGAAGACGACACGTCTCCATTCGTCCCTCCATTCACACCTGTCGCGACACCACTGGAGGCGGGCTGCACGATGTTGGGGCGTGAGCGGAAGACGGCCTAACGGTATGCGGGACCGTAGCCCAGCTTCATGGAGACGGTTGCGAATGGTCCTCGCCGATACCCCAGGAGCAACAGTGTCCCTAATTTGCTGGGAAGTGGCGGTGCGGTCCCCTACGGCACTGCGTAGGATCCTACGGTCTTGGCGTGCATCCGTGCGTCGCTGCGGTCCGGTCCCAGGTGACGGGCACGTGCACCTTCCGCCGACCACTGGCGACAACATCGATGTACTGTGGAGACCTCACGCCCCACGTGTTGAGCAATTCGGCGGTACATCCACCCGGCCTCCCGCATGCCCACTATACGCCCTCGCTCAAAGTCCGTCAACTGCACATACGGTTCACGTCCACGCTGTCGCGGCATGCTACCAGTGTTAAAGACTGCGATGGAGCTCCGTATGCCACGGCAAACTGGCTGACACTGACGGCGGCGGTGCACAAATGATGCGCAGCTAGCGCCATTCGACGGCCAACACCGCGGTTCCTGGTGTGTCCGCTGTGCCGTGCGTGTGATCATTGCTTGTACAGCCCTCTCGCAGTGTCCGGAGCAAGTATGGTGGGTCTGACACACCGGTGTCAATGTGTTCTTTTTTCCATTTCCAGGAGTGTATTATAGATCAGACTTAAGAGAAATTATCAAAAGCCAAATACCAAATCTTAAACAATTTAGACATACTTCACAATTTTAAAAGAATTACCAAAGATCAAACAAATTAAATACTAATGAATTATAGGTGATCAGCCCGACGTCAGATCGAGACACAACTCCGCTGGCGTCACGACAGAGCCCATGCGTAGACCTCGGGCTCCAGCCACCGGCGACCACAAGCCAAGAGAGAAGCTGACCGCTACAACCTGTACAGCAAACACTCTCTTAAAGGGTCAAAGGGTAAAACAAAGTTACAGTTCTTGGAGCGGTCACTGCTACTACAACGGCAGGTTATCAATATTTGAGTGAGTCTGAACGTGGTCCTGTACTCGGCGCACGAGGAATGGGACACAGCATCTCCGAGGTAGTGACGATGTGCGGATTTTCCCTTACGACCATTCCAAGGGTGTACCGTGAATATCAGGAACACGGTAAAACATCAATTCAGCGACGTTGCTGAGGTCGCAAAAAGATCCTGCCAGAACGGGATCAACGACGACTGGAGAGAATCGTTCAATGTGACAGAAATGAAACCCTTCCGCACATTGCAGCAGATTTCAATGGTGGACCATCAACAAGTATCAGCATGACAAGCATTCAAAGAAACATTACCGATATGGGCTTTCGGAGCCGATGGCCCACTCGTGTACCCTTTATGACTGCACGACCTAAAGCTTTACGCCTCGTCTGGGACCGTCAGCACCGACATTGGACTGTTTATGGCCTGAAACATGTTGCCTGGTCGGACGAGTCTGGCTTCAAGTTGTATCAAGCGAATGGACGTGCTTGGGTATGGAGACAACTTCATGAATCTGTGGACCCTTCATGTCATGACTGTTCAAGCTTGTGGAGGCTCTGTAATGGCGTGGAACGTGTGCGATTGGAGTTATATGGGACCCCTGATACATCTACATACGACCCTGACACGTGACACGTACGTAAGATCTTATCTGATCACCTGCATGCATTCATGACCATTGTGCATTCCGATGGACTTGTGAAATTACAGTAGGTCAATACGACACACCACACGTCCAGAATTACTACAGAGTGGCTCCAGGAACACTGTTCTGACGTTGACCACCAAACTCTCCAGACAGGAGCATTATTGAACATATCAGAGGTGCTGTGGAACGTGCTGTTGAGAAGACATCTCCACCCCCTCGTACTCTACGGATTTATGGACAGCCCTGCAGGATTCATGGTGTGATTTGCCTCCAGGACTACTTCAGACATTAGTCTAGTTCATGCTACGCCGTGTTGCAGCAGTTCTGTGTGGTCGAGGGAGCCGTACACGATGTTAGGCAGGGATACCAGTTTCTTTGGCCCTTAATTGTAAATACGCATGAAAAAGTAGATTTTTTTTAAATCTGTAATTTGTAATCTTTTTTTCTTAGTAAGGGCTGCAGGTAATTAGCTTCAATTATTCATGAAGCGCAATCTACGTGAATGAGCAATATTAAAGGTTTAAAATTCGAATCAACGATTGTGAGTACAACTAAAAATACCTCTTGTTCAAGATTTTGTAAATGGCGTTTGTTTTGTTTTGTTGAAATGGTCCTGAATTAGTGTCGTCGTTGTTCGGTTTACCCCCAGTCCATATTCTTTATTCATGACGCTGTGAAGGTCGTGCACTTCTTTCCCAGTTTCAATTAGGATAGCAATACAATCAACGAATCAACTCAAGCCACAGCGTGTTCTCACTAGAGCGCAAGTCGTCGTCACTTTCACTGACGGGAGCGGAATCTTAACAGTGATACCCCTGAATATGTCCCACTCCTGAATCTTTCTTTTATTACCGTCATTGCCTCTTCGATGTATGGATTGAGCTGTTGGGATGAAAGTTTTTATTCTTGCATTATATCCTTTCTAATGCGAACACTTCGTTCTTTGTCTTAAGGTCTAATTTTCCTGTAGGTTGAACTATACATTTTGTGTTACGAGTATTTCCGCACAGTTTACACCAATCGCTCTCAGAATGTCACGCACTTTGCACTATTTCACGTTGTTCAACTCCATTTTCTAGATTTAAAAGTCTTCTGAAAGGTCTTGATTTTTGAAGAGTCTCACTTCCATTGTCAAGCACAACGTCGTAACTACCTGTCTGATGCATTTATCTTTCATACTTTTCACAAACCCAGCCTGCTATTAACGTAAGAATGTATTTGCGTACGTTAGAAAGTCACGATACTGCCCGCTACAACTCATCGAAAATAGCACATCGTATTACTTCATCACTCTGGATTTATTTCCGATGGGCTGTCTTAGATGTCTTACCACAAATTTCGATAACTAGTTATAACTGGTCAGATACGTAACAACAAGCGGGGTGTGGTCATTGGTCTCGCTCCGGTAGGACTGCTGTCTCCCTGTAACCTGTTGGTTGCGGCTCTGTTTTAGGCTACGATGGTCAACGTCTGGGGGCGTGTCCGCGTGTCACGCTGTATCGTGGCCGAGTATGCATTAAGCGAGAGGCGGCAATTCCGGTATAACTAGTCGCCGTTAATCGTATATAAGAGCTGCGGCAGCCGCCAACAACACACTCACGTACACACATCTGCTCAGGAAACTTCTTCCCCTCGTTGCGGAGCCCAACACACGCCAGCTCACCATGAAGACCGCCATTGTAAGTATACACTGTCGGATAAGTGATTTTGTTGCGAAACTGGAAATCGTCGCAATAAAATATAGACCTATACCATGGAGGCTACAAAAGCATATAGTTTCAACGTCACGTCTGTAACGCTCTAAAGTGAGTCTTTGGGAAGGATGGTCAGTATTAAGGGATACGATACGAGCGATCATTCGAGGCAGGAAATCTAGTAAATACAGGCCTTAAAACCCATAGCTCAAGATGTACGAGCGCTCCATCTTGGATATTCTTCTGCTGCAAGCTCTTTGCTTTGCGTATTTTGCGAGCATGTAATATAAACCAAGCCAAGACACAAATTTCCGGTAAACAGGGGCTCTAAAGTGGATACGAGCACTCATTCAGCAGAGAAGACGTGTTTCACAGTATCAGAGATGAACAAATATGAACAAATGTTCATAACTCTGGACGTAAGCGTTTTAGGGCCCATGTTTCCTACATTTGTTTGTTTCGAATGATCGTTATCGTCGTTTATATGAATATTGATCACTACTTCTGCGACATTCTGTATATTCCTCTAGAGTTCGGTGAGCGGTGAGGGTAGATCGTATCAATATTTCTGGTATTGAGCGATAGAGAAACAGTCTCTTGAGATATATTATGGTTGTAGACTAACGATCTTATTCGATACTCCTTTGTTTTCCTGAAATTATGTCGTGCCTTCACGAAGTGTAAGAATGTCATCTGGATTTGGCAACGTTACTGATAGAGGGTTAATAGACGGCCCTCGTATAAGTACCCCTTTTCCCCGGCATGAAATTTCTGTATCCTATCTGACTGTGTCTATGTGACGATGTGAGAATGTATTCGAAATTTTTGTGAATCGTTTAACTGAGGCGAGACGTGGGAACAAGCGTGGTATTCGCCTAGACGGTTGTGGAAAACCACCTGAAAACCAAATCCAGGCTGGCTGGCGCAATTGTCGACGCGTCTTCCCAAATACCGATGTGGTTAAACTTCGAATAGGGGTTTTTCACTAGAACAATGTCGGCCAAGGATTTCCCTCTACATAGCTGGTTTCTTTGATTTCAGTCTGGAGTCACAAAAAATGTCTCCGGACTGTAGAGTTCGGCCCTTCCCGACCACTTTCAGATCTGATTAAAAGAGACAAAGTTTTATACAGTGTGAACCAGGAGGGATAGGTAATATTCAGACATATGACAGGAACGACGATTGGGAGCAGATAAGATTTGCAAACATAGACTCCAAAAAGGAAAACCTTAAAAGCTATGAGAACTTCGTCTTTGAATCTGCGAAACAAGTCTCTTCTACTGCAAGCTCTTCGCGTTCCATTTTTTGAAAGGCGTTCTTTCTTTCTTTTAGGTCATGCATCATCTGATTCTCTTAATGCAGCCCGATACGTTTTTCTCTCCTGTCCATCTCCTCATTACAGAATACCACTGGCAACCTACGTCCTCAATTATTTGCTGGATATATTCCCATCTCTGTCCTCCCTCACAGTTTTTACCGTCTACAGTTCCCCCTAGTACCAGTGATGCGTTTCTTCTTCTTTCCAGTGTTTTCCACATTTGTCTTCCTTTTCCGATTCCACGGAGAACCACCTCATCCCTTATCTTGTCAGTCCACCCGATTTTCAGCGTCCATCTGCTGCAACATATTCCTTCAATTCTCTTCTGTTCAAGTTTCCCCACTGTCCACGATTCACTACCACACAACGTTGTGCTCCAAACGCACATTCTCAGAAATTTCTTGCTCAATTTACGACCTGTGTTTGACACCAATAAATCTATCTTGGCCAGGAGACAGCTGGTCGTATGGACCAAATCAAGAAACAAATGCCCAGTAAACATCGGCCGTAAAATGTATAGTTTAAGAGCTCTGAGCATTTGCTCATGTTCTCTACTGTGGAATACCTCTCTGCTGCTTAATAAGTGGCATTAGGCCTTAAGGTACACATCTTAGCATCGAATGATGGTTACTATTCCTGACCACCTGCGAGTTCCTTTATTATGCCATGATATTAACGATTGTCAGTGTAAGGCCACTTTGACTTAATTATGTTTTGTGACCATGTAGGTCTACTGGGTCAGTGTTTTACACCGCGTATAACGTAACCTGCGATAGTATTTCAGTATACGTTCTCGGACCATTTCTGTTAGAATTTCGCATGGGACATATGGACCTGCTGAGATGTTGCAAGCGCATCTCTGGATTCGTTCGATGTCTCGTGCCATGCCAACTTGATACGTACTCCAAGTTGTAGAACTGGTCACGGTAACGTCTTGTAAGCGTTTTCCTTTACAAATGTACGACTCTTTCCCCAATTCTAATTCATGCAACAAATCTGAGCCCTCCATTTCGGCATCACTAACACTGATTTCACGTGTCTGTCCTGTATGACATCGCTCTCTCCTTTGTTGAGTACTTCATTCTGGTTTGATGCAGTATTATACAGAAGTGGGATCAAGTTGTAGGTTAAAAAAGCAACAGATGAGTACGATTAGGGTAGAATTTGAAGTCCCCATGCTCGGGACTTGAAGCTGGGTCTCCAGCTTACTAGACAGATGTGCAAATCCCAGCCTTGGCACAAATACTAATTCATTAATTCATTCAGCTTCCATCCCTACCGAAGATAAAGCTGAGACTGAATATGTTTCCAGGAAAAGTAGTTGCATTAGATTAACCGATGAGCCTTTCATCAGTAAGAAGTTTCCGTGCCATAGTAAGTAATTTTATGGGCTATGGAAGTGCAATCGGTTTTAAAGAACTAGAAACCTATTGCTAATTACCTAGAATTCTGTTGACTAAATAGAAAGGACGGAGATGGTTTACAGACGGAGAATCCGTCTGGATATGTGCCAACTGAAGTACCACACTACATAACACACTCCCAACAGCTCAAAGACAACAAATCGAGCATTGTTGGTCGATCAACTTGGCAGGCATATGTCCGACACAACAAGAAAGAAAGCTATTGGATAATCGCTCCTTCAACTTTAATAGTCAGCCATGCTTTTTCTGGCTCAGTGAAAGACTTTCATTCGATGTAAATCCACGCACTTAAAATTATCTTCCTTTTCCCAGACTTTATCACGTGTCCTCAGTGGGTCGGCATGTTAATTTATGGATTTGGCAACGTCAGTGGTAGAGACTGGTTGAACGCCGTTACTGTCACCACCCCTTCTTCTCTCCATCCGAACAGGCCTTGAAAAGCCCAACGGCACCGACCGACTACCGTGTCGTCCACATTCGATAAGCGTCCTGGATGTGGATATGGAGTGGCATGTATTCAGCACAACGCTCGCCCGGCCGTTGTCAGTTTTCGTGATCGAAACAGTTCTTCTCAGTCGAGTAGCTCCTCTGTTTGCCTAACAAGGGCTGAGTGCACCCCGCTTGCCAACAGCACTCTGCAGATCCGGACGCTCATCAATGCAACTGCTAGCCAAGACGACAGCGAACTTCGTTTATCTGGCGGGAACCGGCGATATCACTGCTGCAAAGTCGTTAGTTCCATCCCTTCTTCCCTGCAATGTAATTTGTGTTCCAAATCTCTTTGTGCCTAGTATTGTCCGATATTAGAGGATGAAAACGTTTTCGAAGTTTTTGCGGATAGTGTAACAGACAGGACGTGGACACCAGCCTGGTATTCAACTAGACGGAGGAGAGGAAACTGCCGAAAGCTACATACAAGGTGACGAGAAGATCACTCCTCTTCATTAATCCGCTGCGGGGATTCGATCCAGGGTCGGTGAGCCTCCGCGAATCCCGGAAGCGGCATGCTAACGCGCTCAGATATCCGACTGTGTGCTCATTTCAAATGATGACAGGGCGAAATTGGTGGAAGCTATAATAATTCCGTGAGTTCATTTCATTCATTACAATCGGCCATTTTCGAAAGACCATAACGGCGTCATTAATTATTTAAATATTAGAACACCCCACCGGTTACGCTTTGTCATGCGTATCACGAGCCGTTGCAGTAAACTGTCCCGTTTTCAAGAGGAACTGTTTGCACTATGAGGTAAATATAAATGTTTTGACTTTTTTCCACGACAGTCTTAGAGTATAGTACTTCGTGTGTTATTATTCCTTCATAGCGCAAAGATTCGCACATATGCTAACCACGACTCAGTTTTTTTACACGAAATTAAACATGTCTATGTATACACTCTTTTAAAAGTATGACTAATACAGTGAGTCACGGTTAAACATACATTCATATAAAATGTAATAACATGAGAGGTAGTTGAGATACTCTGTATGTGCATCTTATCAGAGATGGATGTGGGACTCGGCTGTTCGACACAGGCTATCAAATTAAACACCTTTCACCCCTCTAGTTTCCAAAACTATTTTATCAGAACCGAGTCGGAATGTTGCTCCACGTCGCTCAGGGGCGTGAAGGTGGCGTAGTAACACGCCGAAACTGGTAGCCAAACAAAATAATTTTGGAAACTGGACGGTTGAGAAGTGTTTAATTTGACATCTTGTATTTGAGAGCGTTTTTGGCGATATATTTCTGCATGTATGGCAACACAGAATATACCTCGATATATGTACCATTAGTGGTGCGACACACTTCTAATCTGTATTCCACTTCTGTCGAAGTGTTCTGCAGCATTGCAGGTGTAACATTTGCGGTAGTTGCACGTATACGATGACGCAGATTTGGTAAGTAGGAAATTGGTCATCTGCTGCATTTGACGCTTTACGAACCAAACAGAAGAAAATTAAGTAGCGTAATGTCTGGCCTTCAAGGGGAGCCAAGCAGTCGATGTACTACCTTTCCCCATGCAGAGATCTCGGAACTCATGATCCAAGGAATCCCTCAAAATGGTCACTAAACTGGATGGTGGGTCATCTTGTTGAAAGACAAGATGGCGCACCACGTCACGAAGAAGTTGCGACACAGCATACAGCTCTAACATGTACGTTGCATTAACTATAGGCTCTACGAAGAAGAATGTGCCTATCACCCTGTCCTTCAACATTCTACACCACACTTTCACTTTCGGACAGTCATGCTCGCATCCTGTCACTGGATGCGGGGAGGGAGTGGGGGTTGGATGTGCGCGTTTACCGTACCGGAATTGTGGAATGTAGCCTCGTCCGAGATACAGACGAAACCCAGGAATGCCTCGCTTTGACCCAATTATGACACAATTGTCTCCTTCCTATCCTCAAGCTTGATTTTGAGCTGCAGTTTATACGTCCATAGGAGCAAACCCTTGTCGATGGCATCATGTACGTTCGAACGAGGTAACTGTAACAGCCTACTTGCTTGTCGGATTGACTCACAATGGATGGTCCACTTGAAGGAAACGCGGATTAATCCGATAGTAGCCTCTGGAACTGCGTACTTAGCACGGTGGCCCGACATCGAAAGAAAATTCGCTGTTTGGCAAAGTCGCTCGCCCCATTTCTTGATTGTTACGCGAGTGAGAACGTCGTGAATTGGTCGCAGTCGCTACTCACGCCGAAAAAGAAGTTATACCTGTATAACAAACTTTGACACCGGGACATATACCGCACAGAACACCGGGAGAGAAAACACCTTCTGCTGTGGAGTACTCAGGGCTACTGACACGCTTTTAGGCGCATGCGCACATGGTAACAAATGCCGCGAACGAACACAAAAAAATTTGAGTTACTGTACTTGTACAAGTAAACGACCAGAAAATAACTTACGTCTCAAGTTATTACATTTCATAGTATTACGCTACTGGCCATTAAAATTGCTACACCACGAAGATGACGTGCTACTGACGCGAAATTTAACAGACAGGAAGAAGATGCTGTGATATGCAAACGATTAGCTTTTCAGAGCATTCACACAACGTTGGCGCCGGTGGCGACACCTACAACGTGCTGACATGAGGAAAGTTTCCAACCTCGTGTAAGGAGGAGCACTGCGTAACATCACGCTGCCGACTTTGGTAAAGGTCCCATTGTAGCCTATCGCGATTGCTGTTTGTCGTATCGCGACATTGTTGCTCGCGTTGGTCGATGTCCAATGACTGATAGCAGAATATGGAATCGGTGGGTTCAGGAGGGTAATACGGAACGCAGTGCTGGATCCCAACGGCTTCGTATCACAAGCAGTCGAGATGACAGGCATCTTATCCGCATGGCTGTAACGGATCGTGCAGCCACGTCTCGGTCCCTGAGTCAACAGATTGGGACGTTTGCAAGACAACAACCACCTGCACGAACAGTTCGACGGCGTTTGCAGCAGCAGCAGCTCGGAGACCATGGCTGCGGTTACCCTTGACGCTGTACCACAGACAGGAGTGCCTGCGATGGTGTAGTCAGTGACGAACCTGGGTGCACGAATGGCAAAACGTCATTTTTTCGGATGAATCCAGGTTCTGTGTACAGCATCATGATGCTCGTATCCGAGTTTGGCGACATCGCGGTGAACACACATTGGAAACGTGTATTCGTCATCGCCATCCTGGCGTATCACCCGGCGTGATGGTATGGGGTGCCATTGGTTACACGTCTCGGTCACCTCTTGTTCGCAATAACAGCACTTTGAACAGTGGACGTTACATTTCAGATGTGTTACGACCCGTGGCTCTACCCTTCATGCGATCCCTGCGAAACCCTACATTTCATTAGGATAATGCAGGTCCTGTACGGGTCTTTCTGGATACAGAAAATGTTCGACTGCTGCCCTAGCCAGCACATTCTCCAGATTTCTCACCAATTGAAAACATCTGGTCAATGGCGAGAGAGCAACTGGCTCGTCACAATACGACAGTCACTACCATTGATGAACTGCGGTATCGTGTTGAAGCTGCATGGGCAGCTATACCTGTACACGCCATCGAAGCTCTGTCTGACTCAATGTCCACGCGTATCAAGGCCGCTATTACGGCCGGAGGTGGTTGTTCTAGGTACTGATGTACCCAAATTGCGTGAAAATGCAATCGCATGTCAGTTCTGGTATAATATATTTATCCAATGAATACCCGTTTATCATCTGAATTTCTTCTTGGTGAAGCAATTTTAATGGCCAGTAGTGTACATGTTAAATCCGGACACCCTGTATTCAGTATGGTTGGCTTATTTCATACTATTACATGTTAAACCGTGACACCCTGTATTTAGTATGGTTGGCTTATGTAGGCGTAGATATTGGTAAAATACTGGACACGTGTAGGTGATTTAGCTGAACCGTTGTATCACAGAGGAAATTAATCGGATTATTTTTTGATGATTATTTTCCAAAGCTGAACTGGTTTACAATGTGAGAACATTCCGGAGTGAATTAGGAGGGCACTCCTCCAACGTTATTTCAGAGGAGACAGTCGTTAATGGCGTCACTGCTATTTTCTTCTTGTTACTACATCTCGCAACATTTTTTTTTCCAGGTCATCCTGTTCGCTGTAGCCGCCTGCGTGCTGGCCGCTGAAAACAAGGAGGCGACCGCTGAGAAGAAGCAGGAGAAGAGGGGACTCCTGGGTCTGGGATACGGCGGATACGGCTACGGGGCAGCCATCGCCGCTCCGGCAGCGGTGAGTATTCACTGTGCGTTTTCCACTTCCTTCTCAGTATCTGACAAGACCACAGTACAGGCAGCGGCAGCTGCAAGCGTGCATCTCATGTAGTTCATTCCAGATAAACAGTAGCACTACTGCACGGGCAAATGAGGTCAGCTAATGATGATTTAAAGCCGGCAGTGCTAAAAGTATCAGTGGTTTGGTACTGGAATACAGACTTTCTAAGCGTACTTCGTACATGACCTCTTCTCGGGTTGCAGAAAACCTTGTAGACATGACAACCACGGTTGTGAGTAATTGTCATTGGGATTCAGTGACTGCTTTAGTTGTGTTCCGTATTATCAGATACGAACCGATACCGTGTCAATGAAAACCCATCAGTAAACCTTTAAAAGGGGGTACGTCAATCAATGAGAATCAGTCGGACGTAGAGATTCGAGTCCATAATAGTCAGTATTTCACAGTGCGCTTTGATGCCACGTGTTTCGGGAATGCGGGTAGACTATAGTTGTAGCTCCACCAATCATTTTGGACTGGGATCCATACGCCCAACTGATATTGATTCGTTGACGTAACGCCACTTCGTAGTTTATTACTTTGATCTGAAAACGAAAGTTGGCGTCCCCATTCCAGGCCACTTAGGTCTTATGACGTAGCCACATGTCACCCGAGGATGTGGTTTTCGGTACCACAAAACCGATTGTAATCTCATAATAAAAAGATTAAATACAGATAAAGGGAAGTATTGTCAGAAGTGTAGTGGTTTTGGGTTGTCACAACGTATCGACAAGGATTGTACTCTTCATTTTCAGGCGAGGAGTTTTAAAGATGAAGGGTAAGAAATTTTTCGAAACGTTTCTACGAGACAACACGACACCTTGACTCGGCTGACAGCCAGAAAGGATTTCACCAGTTAGCGGAATGAGTATACAATCGTCCGGTATATGAAAATGTGATCAGATACCAGTCCAACAAAGATATCCAGTTTCGAGTCATTACACGGCGGGTTAGCACCTCCAGTTGTTTCCCACAATGTCGCATAGCTTGCTACAATAATGGTTAAACAATGCCCTGTTACAATTCGTAAAGGTAGACCACAATGTAAAAGAAAGAGCTTTAACTCCTTCAAGCTTAAGTGAAACCAGCACTTCAACATCCCTAGCATCATAAATTATCAACTGGAAGGCATTAAAGTACTTTGACTGAGTTGTTATGAAGATACATTTCTACCTTACGAAACAGTAACCATTCGTTCACATTTTACTGAAATAAATTTACTATCTTCCTGATGCAAAGATACTAGAAGTATTAAACAAGTAATTAATGGGGACAGACTATCTACATATCTAATTTGAGATACTGATACATATGTGCTACCGCAGTTCCATGCATAAGCTCTTTTTGAGAACATTAGAACATTTCTCGTGGAAAATATTAGCGGTTGTGATAAAATATTTCAACATTGAATCAGAAACAGTTGAATCCAATAAAACATTTATTGACGATGGTAACTAGTTTCCGTCCTGCATGCTTTACATGGTCTGATGATGGCCACATATTCATTCGAACCCGTTACCACCGGCAATAAATATTTCATTGCGGTCAGTATTATTTTTTAATTGAATTTTAAAACGCTTCCATGGAATTATTTCCGATCCTCGGCTGTATTAAGCCGGTCTTGTGGAGTACTTAACGGTACATTTTCCCTCTAGCTCAGTCTGTTCCTACGCCAACCCACAGGGCGTGGGCATTACTGGGCGACCTTCAGGCAACTCACAGGTAAGCGCTGATGATACAGCTAACTCGTCAAGTAGCATTGTTACATGTATTCAGCGCATGCGCTAAACACATGGCAAACGCTCCCCACGTGCTCTCGGGCGGTACAGAAAAGTCGCACAGCCTCCACCCCAAGTACCTGACCTATTTGTGAAATGAAACTTCTTATATCTCATATCGCTCACTGTTCTAACTGTTCTGGGACGTGCTTTCCCTGTTCGTAAAAAGGGGGGTGCTCATTCTGCAAGTGCTTCTCAAATGGAGTAACCGGAATCGGCTATCCTTCCCTGGACACAAAAATGCTCTCTCAGCTACCCCCTTTGCCCCGTCCGCCAACCCACCATCGCCCCCTCTCCTCCCCCCACCCCCATGCACAAGGCTCCACGGTCGAATACGGTTAGTCTATAATTTAAATCTGATAGTTTCTCTGATTAACAGATTTTGTATACAAGTCCGGTAACTGACTCCGTTATATAAGGCTCCACAGTCGTTAGACAGCATACTTTGTGTGTAATCACCAAAACATTTTCTGCAGATAGTTTTGTCAGTATTTCACGGTCTGCCAAATTTCAGAATTTTAAAATACGGTCATGCCATACTCAACGCCCACTCATCTCTACACCCTGACAAGCAATATAAAGCACCTAGAAAGATAGGAGGAAACAAAAAGAATCTTCACTGGTTGAGGGGGTGTTACGTTATTTCAGTGATTACAAAATCGATTCAAAATTATAAAGAAGTCGACGGTAAAGTCCACTTATCGGTATGACTTTGCAAACCCTGTAGCCAAGATGTATGCACTGATTATGTTGGAAATACTAGCGGTTTCGATAAAATACTGTAAAACTGAATTAGGAAGAGGTAAACACAACAAAATATTTATACACAATGGTAACTAGTTTCGGTCATAATGTGAGCTTCTTCGTACTTTATACACCATGATGGCAGGCGGTGGAGGTGAGTCGAGCAAGTGTCAGTGTTCCACAACTCTCTAGCCAAGATGTGTGCACTAACTACTTCGGGAATGATCTCAAAAAAGGTGCAGTATCCTCTCCAGGGGCAAGGTGACCCACAGCCCGTGTAACTCGTCCTTGATACCCTGCGTACTGACACTGAGGTGGAGTTGATGTGCAACCAGGGACAGACCTGGAGATTTAAGGTCATGACAGTACTTAAACATCATACAAAGTTCATGAGGAATGTGGTGTGTGAACGAGCATAGCTCAATGATAAACGGCACAACAACATTGGGGCATGAGAAGTAACCCATAAGAACGGGGGATGTCCGTGATGTACCACTGTGCTCAGGAGTTCCTTCAGTCACTGGCAGCTGTGATACGAAGCCATACCTGAAAACTCCTAATACCATGATATACCGAGTAACACTGATGTCAATCTCTGAAATGTCTGAAGAATCTAAACTCTCTCCACTCGCCGGAGACGGCTATACAGGACAGCGCGGAAGCGCTGTTCATTGCTGAACGCAACGCGAAGCCGTTCATCATCCTTGCTTGACAGTAACAGCATCACTCCAAACGTACCAGGTCTTGTGATAATGGCGATCCACGTATGGGGCGGAAAATTACCAGCCAGTTTGCTGCTGATCCCAAACCAATGGCTCAGGATGACACAAAATGTTGCACGTTCTCCATTGCTTGTTATCGTATGTCAGGCGCTGATGTGAAGAGGTTTCGGTGTGGTTGGTGCCCAATGAGGAGATCCTCTCCTGTTAGGGTCAGATGTATCGGCCAGAAGCTTGGCAACGAGTATGTTTGCCTTCAAGTTGCTATGCAGTACAACATCGGGCCGCTGTCACAGCCTACTGCCTCACAAATCTGGATATTCAATCAGCTGGCCAAAGGAGCCCATAGTGAGAATCCTTTGAAACTGACTCTTTTTGGTAACGCTGTCTTACACGGGTGTCTGTCCCCATTGTGTCCTTCACAGTGGTCACTCTGACACTCTTCACACTCGTTGTATGTCCTATCAGACCAGATGATAACACTAAACATTTACAACATCTATACATTCTAATGGCTTTTGTGACCGTCACTAAGAATTACAACTGTAATTCTTTACATATAATTTTAAACCAAGAGCCACCACAAGCTAAAACACTTATACGTAGTTTACAGAAGACTGAAGCACTAAAACAGACTGAAACCTCGTTAATCCACGATAGCTCTATTATTTGAGGTCCTTGTAGACTCAGACTGTCAGTTTCGCACCATTTGTAGTTTCCTATTCTGGTGCATCCCAGTATAAAAATTTTCAATACTATTTAGCAGTGAATAAGTAATTACGTAATCAGGATCAATTATTTGTGGATTGACAAATTCAAAAAATATATATGAAATTGGACATACTGGTTAAACCATGTCGAATTTCGTATGATTTTCAAATCAGTCAATCCACAAACAAAATATTTCCACTATATGATTACTTACTTGCTGTGTTAATAGTATTAGTAATTTTTTTACAGAGATGCACCATAAGATGCAGTCAGAGTCCACGTATGGGGCGGAAAATCACCAGCCAGTTTGCTGCTGATCCCAAACCAATGGCTCAGGATGACACAAAATGTTGCACGTTCTCCATTGCTTGTTATCGGATGTCAGGCGCTGATGTGAAGGGGTTTCGGTGTGGTTGGTGCCCAGTGAGGAGATCCTCTCTTGTTACGGTCAGATGTATCGGCCAGAAGCTTGGCAACGAGTATGTTTGCCTTCAAGTTGCTATGCAGTACAACATCGGGCCGCTGTCACAGCCTACTGCCTCACAAATCTGGATATTCAATCAGCTGGCCAAAGGAGCCCATAGTGAGAATCCTTTGAAACTGACTCTTTTTGGTAACGCTGTCTTACACGGGTGTCTGTCCCCATTGTGTCCTTCACAGTGGTCACTCTGACACTCTTCACACTCGTTGTATGTCCTATCAGACCAGATGATAACACTAAACATTTACAACATCTATACATTCTAATGGCTTTTGTGACCGTCACTAAGAATTACAACTGTAATTCTTTACATATAATTTTAAACCAAGAGCCACCACAAGCTAAAACACTTATACGTAGTTTACAGAAGACTGAAGCACTAAAACAGACTGAAACCTCGTTAATCCACGATAGCTCTATTATTTGAGGTCCTTGTAGACTCAGACTGTCAGTTTCGCACCATTTGTAGTTTCCTATTCTGGTGCATCCCAGTATAAAAATTTTCAATACTATTTAGCAGTGAATAAGTAATTACGTAATCAGGATCAATTATTTGTGGATTGACAAATTCAAAAAATATATATGAAATTGGACATACTGGTTAAACCATGTCGAATTTCGTATGATTTTCAAATCAGTCAATCCACAAACAAAATATTTCCACTATATGATTACTTACTTGCTGTGTTAATAGTATTAGTAATTTTTTTACAGAGATGCACCATAAGATGCAGTCAGAGTCCACGTATGGGGCGGAAAATCACCAGCCAGTTTGCTGCTGATCCCAAACCAATGGCTCAGGAGCTTTTATTCAGCTTCTCCTTCAACAGTTTTGCCCTTTTTAACAACAGAATTTTACCGTTTGAAAGCTGTATAAGATATGTCTAACCATTTATATACGCACTGGTGGTGTGTGTCTGTACAGAGTGACATTGTCATTCGACCACGTCTTGTACGTGCTTCACCTTTGCGCAGGCAGTGAATTTTCAAATTACGGAAATGAGGTGTATACTCTATTAAAATTCTTAAGTCTGTCAGTTGAAGATAAGGTGCTGAACCAAGGAGCGGATCGAAAATGATTCTACCAGATTTGTGGTGTTTATGTATAACAAAATGTCAGGTACTAAGTGACACACACTTGAGTGTCGTTAGCTCATAACCTTACTTCATATAATACTTCAGTTAAATGTCAATTGGCTAATATATATACCTCTGCTAACACGAAAATGTAGCTTGTCATTTACCTGCTGGATACGAGACACACCAAAAACACGTTACTCTTGTGCAAAGCTATGACTTAATTTGACAGTCAAGCACAGATCTCGCTTCTGTGAACTCTCGAATTTGTATTAACATTTATTGGGAAGTAAAGTACACATAGGCCTCAGGCTTTTTAATGAGCTCCTTCACTAAACGGATCCATCACACCTAGCATGTCGTGATTCACACAGATCGCATAATTTTCATTACATCCCACATTGATTTCACAAGTGCAGATATTACATGTCATCAAAATTCCCCACCTCAGGCGTATAACGCCATAACAAGGTTTTGTAATTGATATCCAGTTAGTTGCAACAGTCTTATTAAACGTTAAATATTTCATGAACATTTATAGCAGGAATATTTTAGTGGTAGATACAACGTCTACACCCAAAACTTACTTTATTTACAAAATGCCACATGTGGTAGGTAAATCAAGCCATATCATGTCATAAACAGCGTTATGGACCATATGTTCTTATACTGTGTTGGGACGTCAAGAAAACATGTAGAGCTGCAATAGGCGCACCAAATACTAACATATATGAGATTTCAATCGCCTGAATATGGGCGGTGATACTCAGTAGGGTGACTTACAGTTTTACCTTCAGGTCTATGAAATTTCATTTGTTTCATGGATTTCTGTCTATTGTTCATTAATGAAATTAACACGTCAGATATTATCATGTTTCATTGTGATGTACCCTTTTATAAATTACTTGACAGGTAACGTCTTTGCTGCTGTCCTGTATCAGATTACATCTCTGTCTTTCCTGCAGGTTGGCTACGCCGCTGCCCCCGCCATTGCTGCCGCCCCCGCTGTCAGCTACGCCGCCCCCGCCATTGCTGCCGCCCCCGCTATCAGCTATGCCGCCCCAGCCATCGCTGCTGCTCCTGCAGTCAGCTACGCCGCCCCTGCCATTGCTGCGGCTCCTGCAGTCAGCTACGCTGCCCCCGCCATCAGCTACGCCGCCCCCGCAATCGCCGGAGTAGCAGCTGCTCCGGCAATTTCCTACGCCGCCCCAGCCATCGCCGCTGCTCCAGCCATCTCGTACGCTGCTGCTCCAGCCCTTAGCTACGCGAGGTAACAATTTTCTCTCAGTTACACTGACTTCCAGCTTTATTGTCAAAAAACACACAAATTCACAATCATATTAGGGAATCAGCATATTAGACTCAGATAATACAACACGTTGTGTATGACTTCGTACACAGCGGTGAGGATAGGTGGGCCGTCGAGTGGTGTGGTAACTCTTGTCATAGTAAAGCTGAACAGGAGCAGAAATGATTAGTGAACAGGTCAACACAGAAAACTGAAGATTTCCTAACTTGAGGTGTGGCTCAGCGGGCGTGCATTATTGGGTTCACCGGATCCCGCACTATCGCTGTCAGCATCTGATGGAAACTTACAGTTCCGCGGCCAGATGTAACGCCCATGGAGTGGTATCGATAGGTGATACCGCAAACGCATACATTGTATTTATATCTTCATATGACACAACATGCAAGGTTCCAGGATGGTGTGCAGTATCTTGGACACTGTAAGTACTAAATAGAATTGGTTGTGATTCACTTCTGTCCACATTCACAGTTTATACCACCAACATCCAAGTCTACTTCCTTCAAGTTATACCGGGATCTTCCTATTTTGGAATGTTACCTGTGTACTGACTTCTGCAGGTACCAGCTTTCAACGGATCTGGGCCTCAGCTGCACAGCAGCTGTCATGCACTTGCGGAGTTGAGTGTTCTGTCCTCTCCTTACACAGTTTCAAGCCGCACCTCCTGTTAGGGCATGTTAAGCCTCCCAGGAGTTCACGGAAAGCTGTTTCCGTACCTTAGCCACTGACGAGGGCTGGCATGTCCGTGAAACATGTAGGCGTTGTTGAACCTCACTTTTAGATTCCATTTATCAGCAGCCACTTCTTAGCATACAGAGTCAGGTTAGCAAATGCTATTTGGCTTCAGGCAGCCATTAGCCTACGTGCGGAGTTTGTTGAGCGCTGTTATAGCATGATCTCAACCCGATTACAGAGGCATATTCTGCTACAGGAAACCATAGAGCCCCTGCAGCTTCACGGAACTGTGGAGGATGTGATCTCCATTTTTACGCTATCAAGTCCAATTGACTACATAAACCAAATATTCTCTTCCAACACTGTAATCCTCCTTCCTGACGCCTTCAATCAGGTATCCTCATCTACAATAGCTCTTTGCTTGGTTAATAAGTTGATTTCTTCCTTGGCCTTGCTGCTGACCCATTTTCGAGCAGACCCATACCATTTGAAGGAAGATACACTGCTGTCATTAGAGACGGATGTAATTGACTAGCGTCCATATGAATGGTACAACCTGATCACACAAATCTTTTGTATCTTATTAGGTGTACAACATTTTACCTGCGCTGCTTTTCATGTAGCTCACAACTACACTATCTGGAAAAAAAAAAAATCCCGAACCTCTATTTAAAACGTAGCAAACTACTGGATGGCACTCGCCGTTATAAAACGAGATGGTGAGTACTGTGTTATCAGTAGAGCAGCAGTAAGAGGAGAATGCACTGATCAAGAGAGCTAAGTGGCTTCGAATGTGAACTAGTCAATGAAAGTCAGTTGAGTAGCATATCGATAAGGAACATTACGTTTCGGTTGTCAACCGAAAATATTTGAGATGTATAGTTAAATTCATGTTTGTTTAAAAGTCGTTGTTTGCAGGTATGGTACACACTGAAATCCCATCGCCACAGTATTGTACCACAGCGCTAGGTGTCCGCTTGATCAAAATATAAATTATACTATTTTCTGGTTGTGATAATTATTACTTTATCAGTACAACTCGTACATCTGTAAAGGCAGAGATCTTTTTCAGTAGACTACTACTTGTAATGCCACTTCACAATCAACTCTGCCACTAGCTAACAGGTATTATCGGTTCTTGAATATAAGCTAATTTGTAGAACAAGTTTATAGTGAGGTAGGTTGTAGGCACTACCTAAAGTATTGCACCATGTTACTGGGCACTTGTTGAATAGCAAGCTACACATCTCCGCTGTGAACTGCACACACAGCAAACTGTAAATGAAAATATTTCTTTGTTTTCTGCAGTCACTGTAGACTGCAAAGTTTTTGCTGAAATTGATTCCCTTGTTTTATACCACCAAATATTAAATCTGAATTGATAGTAAGATTTCGAAAGTCCTTTAAGGGGTTTCTACAAGACGTGTCTATTTGTTCCACTCAGTATTATTATTGTTCTATACTACTAAATACACGCATAATTATCTTCTTGAGTAAGATAACAGGGAGTGAAAATAGGTAGAGGAAAGAAAGTCCGGAAACATTGCCTTTAGGTCCAATTAATTAGAAGCACTTCAATTAGGAAAACACCTTGAAATTTTTTATCAATGTTGTAATTCGATATGAACTTCTCACCCATCTGATCCAAAGGATTTGACTCATAGTTTTTCTTTTAATGTATGACCAGTTCAGCAACTAGCAGTTCAAATTGCCTGGAACTGCATAACGGTTGTCGCGCGGAGGTTGAATTTGTTTGCCATGAACTGGACATAAATCTGTTCAGCTACCATCGTCTCAGAGTCTAGTAAGGACGAACCTCGATTAGTAATGCTCCTGTCGTCACCAGACATACTCATACTATAGCCGCTTTCTCAAAAGCTTTTCAAGGACAAAGGAGTGAAATCAGTTATTACGGGACGCACTTACATCCAGTTTTAGAATTTTCTTGGAATAAACAACGAGGCATTAGCTGATTCCAAATGCTTGAGTTCATGGGAATTCCCATACTATCTGTCAAATGATCGGTAAGTAAGTTACGGAATGAAACTAAACCGGAAAGACAAGAGAGGTGGAACTCGATGTGTTTCGCAAATCTTATGACAGGCTTCTAGGGGTTGTAGTGGGGATAATACTTTGGTAGGGAAACCATGTTAGGAAATGGTCCAGTTTGGATACGAAATATGTTTGAAAATCAGATAACTGCCAAGACTCCAGCTTCACGGTACGCAAGCAAACTGAGAAGTGGGCACCGTCGTCATTGCCTGTTGTAATTATGACATCACACAGCACTTTTCTTCCGAGTACAGTAACGACTAAGAGAAACCGGTAGCATCGCTACGGGGACTGTTGAGTGTGGTGCTCCACGAAGCACTCTCGGCTTTCAAGAGGACGACCTTCGTCATATAGAGGGGAACCCGACGATGAAACTCGAACCACTGCCCATGACAGAGGATCCTGTACAGAACACGGGTAAGAGTTCAGTCTCTCCCCTGTGTGAGTACTGTGAAGAGCCAGTTTGAAAGTGATCCGAACTTCAAACTTATTTTACAATCAAAAGAAAAGTTTTCAGACATGCGTTCTTTATCGAAACTTTGTCTAAGAAATTCCCTCCAGAACCACTACAAGGCTGCAATATCAATTGTAAAACTCCGTGTGGATTCTGTACTTGTGACAACTTGTGCCTCTGAGTTTGAACCTTATTAACTGAATTCCTCAACAACATCTTTTCAGATACAAACAAAACTAACACAGCTAGAGCTAAATAAGATACAGACCATAGTTCATATGGCGAGGTAGATATTATGGAGTCAGCAACACTGCAAGGAAAAGTGCGTGTATTTTGTGATGTCAGCGGTCATCCTCCTCTGTTACAGGTACGCTTCTTCCCTGAGCTACGGTGCCTATGGTGCTTATGGTGCGTCCTACTCCAGATACGCCCTGCACTAAATGGAACCCGATCTATACATCAGGTAACTCAGCAACACCCTCATCTCTTCTCAAAATATCTGCACTTTTTATCCTCATTCCTTGAAGTGTCAAACATCACAAAGTTGTTGCCATGTTTCAGGGAGTGATGTGTCAACTATGTACCTTGAAATTTATACAGGGCGTTTCCGTAAGGCCGGTATTACACTATCAAATGTCTTTGTCCAATATCTTTGTCAAAGATATTTGATAGTGTAATAGGGACTTTGTCAAATGTCGTCCAATATTTGATCAAATATAGGGCGTCGCTGTATATTTGATTAAAGAAACCGCTTGTCTTCTG
The DNA here is from genome assembly GCF_021461395.2 of Schistocerca americana. Taxonomy (NCBI): domain Eukaryota; kingdom Metazoa; phylum Arthropoda; class Insecta; order Orthoptera; family Acrididae; genus Schistocerca; species Schistocerca americana. The sequence continues at coordinate 93,236,696 of NC_060127.1, read as the reverse complement.
TTCACTGCAATGTGACATGTTACCACATGGAGCGCTAGCATCGCTGCAGCGTTCTGTCGTCTGTAGTGTTTTTATAACCATTGCCGGTAAATACAATTGGTGTGTGCCGACAACTACAAAATTAATAGAGATGTCTGAAGCTGATGAGGCGCTTTACAACGTGAGGCACCCTGAATACAAAAATAGATTAAGAAGATTGGAGACCCTACGTGACCTAACCTAACATAACCCTCTCCTGTAGCAAGGAATCGGAGTGTTATAGTGAGCCTGTCTTCTGAAGATGTAGCAGTTCTTAAGTGAATATTGTGCTTTGTGATGTGAGGATACACTTCATTGAGCACATACAGAAATATATGCTCATCCATTCTTAAGTAATTGATGTACAACTTGACGTCTTCCACTGTAAGCTCACGTAACAAGTTTTGTTGAATGCTTTTATCGTGTCGTCGTAAAACCCACAGCTTCACCCAGATTAGATTAGTTTTTCGTTCCATAGATCCGTGCTGAGGAGATCCTCGTGGATGTGGAACATGTCGATTTTTTGAAGCTGATATAACAATACTAATAGTATGAATAAATACAATACATCATTTGCTTCTATTAAAAATTTCGCCAATGGAGTAGAAGGAGTTGGCCAGTAGTAAGTCTTTCAGGCTCCTTTTAAACTGATCTTTATTTCTAACTAAAATTTTTATGTTTCCTGGCAAATTATTGAAGATGAGTGTTCCTGAGTAGTGGACCCCCTTTTGAACTAAAGTAAGTGCTTTTAAACCTTGTGCAGATCATTTTTGTTCCTGGTATTGTATGTATGAACTGAGTTGTTTGTTGGGAAAAGAGATATATTATTTACGACAAATTTCATTAAGAAGTAAATATACTGAGAGGCAGTAGTTAGTATACCCAGTTCTTTGAAGAGGTTTCTGCAGGTGGTCCGTGAATTTACTCCACAAATAATACGTATTACACGCCTTTGGACCTTGAAAACTTTTGTTTGACTTCAAGATTAACCCAAAAATATTATCCCATATGACATTATGGAATGAAAGTATGCAAGCTTTATCATTTTTATGTTGCCTATGTCTGCTAACACTCGAATTTCAAATACAGATTTGTTAAGGCCTTTCTGCAGTTCTGTGGTGTGCTCCTCCCAACTGAATTTATTATCAAGTTGCAATCCCAGGACTTTTAAGACTGTCAACCTCGTATGTATGGTTCCATTTTTTCCCCCCACTTCTTTTCCGCATGTGCACACAATGCAATTGGAGTACGTAGAACTGCTGCGGTTAATAACAAGTTGTTGTCAGCCATCTTGAACTTTGACGAAAAATTTGATGACAGTGTAATACCCCTTGTAGCGCTACGTCAAAGATCTTTGTCAAATATATTGGACGGAATATTGGATCACATCTTTGATCAAATCTTTGACAAAGAAATTTGATAGTGCAATACCGGCCTAAGGGCGCAGAGGATGATCCACTGAAGAAATTTTAATTAGTTACAGTTAAGTGCAAGTACCATAATTCACAGAATGAACGTACTATTTGCACTGTATCTTATAAAACGTGCTGAACTGATGGCCATAAACTTCAGCGCACCTCAGTGGCTGTGTGACATTGGTGATGAAGACTTTGATGCACCGCCCGCCGGTGTGGCCGAGCGGTTCTAGGCGCTACAGTCTGGAACCGCGCGACCGCTACGGTCGCAGGTTCGAATCCTTAGGCTAGTTAGGTGTAAGTAGTTCTAAGTCTAGTGGGGGTCATGACCTCAGATGTTAAGTCTTATATTGCCTAGAGCCATTTGAGCCATTTGAAGAACAGTACGTGTAAACTTGCATATTAGCCGTAAATAAGATGGAAAACGGTAACGCTAGAGAAAACGGTAGGCAAGTCCACTTCCATATCTCCTTAAGCTGCCTTCTCATACCTCAGGTTCCCTACCTCAAATTGTTCAGTGACATTCTCTATGTCCCATAAAATTTTTGCACGCTCTTACGCAAACACCTTGCGTGAATTGGTGATTGATCAGTATCCATCAGTACTACACAGTTACGTAATGTAGTTTTTTATACAGCTTCTGGCTCGCGTAAATAGCTAGACAGTGTGTCATGTTGTTACCTCACTTCTAAGTAGCAGAATTGTTTCATTGGATAAAATAAACGATGAGCAAACCATACATATATTCCTCTGAAGTAATTTGAGGAAAACTAGGGACTGGATGCGTACTCAGTTTGAACCAAATACACTTCAATAACATCAACAATTTCGTGGCTATGTCGTATTTTGCTGACTACGATAAAAGTAATATACGAAGTCATTAGAGCATTAACGTTTGCTTCGATTTTTTCTCTTGGTCAGGAATGATCTATGAAGACTTATTGGTGGACTCAAGGCTTTGGATAAGTATGTAAGCTTAGTAGATGGTTCCGTTGGTAAGGCGATGCTTGCGTAACACACGTTTCATCCTGAGGTCAACTGCTTTAGAATGGTGACAGTATTTGGTATATGAAATCATATAACATGTCCCACTGTAGTGCTGTCGGAATAAAGTCACAGGCAACCAATCAAAATAATGAGATTTTTAAGCTAAAAGTGAGGATTACCTGCTACCACGAAATGTTCCGAATAGTTTCAGCAATTAAAACCGAGGCTGAGACGCTTTCAAAAGGTGTAATGTTAATACTGAACTTTACGTATCAGTACCTTCATTTAGCATGTTTGCTTTTTGTTTTCAGGTTGGTGGCACTAAATTCCGGAGTGCAGCATTTTCTACGATTGTTACCAAAACGCAGGACGTGCTCAAATACCCTCATGTGAGCAATACCCTCACAGTAAAATAAATTTTTTCAAACAAATGAAGCTGTTGTTTCCCCTTATTAAATACAGCAGTGCCAGGTAAATGTCATCTTTCATCAGAAAATCTGACACGAGCTACCTCTGAAACATCAAAAAGGACAATGAGGAAAAAAGGCAGAATTTTCATCTTATACGCTACATCTTAGTCAACAATAGAAGTCTTCACCTCATTTTATTCGAAATGACTTTCAACCCTTGGCGTCTTCCTATTAACTGTGTCGCATCTTTTAGAATCCTACACGCATAGAAAATAGTAATATCATAGGAATTACCTGTGGAAACAACGGAATGGACGGGGATGCTATTGTGAAACGGAAAAGTTAACACCGTAGTAATGTCGGAGGAAAGGATATGTGACGAAATTCTTCCTGGTGTGTATATTCACCCTTTTTCTAAAAAATGATATGAAAAAAAACCTAAGTGTTGTACGAATGTGTTGTACATGTATATTTTCCGTTGTGTGCTTGCTACGCCGAGTGAGAACAATATCTGTTTAAAATCAGAGGAAGATACAGTTGAACAAAAGTGGCAAGAGAGTGAGAAAACTGAATGAAAATGAGAGTATGAACCACTGAGGTACCAACAGTTATGGAACAACTTAACAATGTGTACAACAGTGCAGAAAAAAAACCTTGTCATTGCAAGTGATTAAACTTGCTGAAATTCTCCAAGGGATTTTGGGAGTATAGATGGTTTGATATGTGTACTTTTCAGGTAAGCTGTTTGATTCTAGCCATTTTGCCTCCCAAGAGCGTAATTAATTATTTCATTGTATGTTCACTCAAAATCAAGGACGCCACGACATCTTGTCAAAATCAATGGACGCAGCGATTGCAATTTCACTCGTCGTCTACATACGTCACAACCTCGGAGAGACTTCTTTGCACATACCTTTGGGAATCGAGAGACACTGTTATTAAAAGTGAAGTAAACAGTGAGGTGTACATAGCAAGAGAGAACACGCTATTTAATGGCACTCTTATCTTACGTAGCCAAAACCAAACTTTTTACTTAGGACACTCTCCACTTCCCAATGTAGCGTAAGTCCTTCTCATCCTCTGTTTCGTGGTCCCTAATTCAGATGTTAACTTTTTTGCTAATCTTATTTGTGCTACTCCATATTACATGGGCTTAGTCCAGTTCGCTGTTAATCATTACGTTCTTGATTTCGCTCAACAGACTCTGCAATTGTTACTCACGCATACAGATAGAAGCAATGTCATTTGTAAATCTTGTCATTGATACCATTTTACCCTGAATTTTAACCCCACTCTTGTACGTTTCTTAAGTTTCGGCCTTTTTTTCTGCGGTGTGCAGATTGAACAACAGGGGTGAAATGTTACACCCCTGTCCTGTACGCTTTCTGATCCCTGTATGTCATTGTATTATGAATTAGCCAGTTTCTTCATATGCCCGATGTGATTAAATATATCATTACACCAATTAGCTGTCATTGACCAGGGGTGTAACCACCTTTGGCCTTTGTGAAGGGTTGAACTCTTCTGCATACACTTCCAATGAGGTGTATGAATGTCTGTGGAGAAAAGGCAGCCCATTCTTCCTCAAGAACCGAAACCCGAGAAAGTAATGTTGGACGCAAAGGTCTGGAGCGAAGTCGGTGCTTAACGCTTCCCAAAGGTTTTCCATTGGGTTCAGGTAGGGAGGGACTATGGGCAAACCATTTCACTTAAATAAAGGTGTTATCCACAAACCAATCGCTCACAGATGCTGTTTCCTTACAGGGTGTATTGTCATTGTAACATAAACAATTATTGCCTACAAAGTGTTTCTCTGCTGTAAGCAGTACGCAGTGTTGGAAAACGCATTTATATCCTTCCGGATTCAGTGTTTTGTTGAGCGTAATAATGAGAGCACAGATGAATGACGAACCTCCTATAACATTATGTAAAGGTCTCCAGGTAATCACTCTTCCATCGGATTCGCACAGGGTATAACGTGCTTAATTACACAAAATCAGTCGTTTATACTTAAGCACAGCCGATTGGCATCGCACTTTAGATCACTTCCACCCTTGCTCAGCACTGACTGCAGAAATTTGTGTGTTATAACAAGCTTCACAAGCTGCGACATGGTCGCGGTTGCAACAATGATCTGAAAATATAGAATAAATTTCTTTATTTCACGTAGCAGATCACAAATACTGTAGGTCCTCAGACACCTGGTTTAGGTCAGCAATGACCATCTTCAGTTCTGTTTTCCAAAAATCATATCGTAATATACTAGAGCCAGAGTGGCATCGGCAGATTCTAAACACAGAATCAGCGCCAGCATCGTCACACATACAGAATGAAGAGCCAAAGAACCTGGCACACTTGTCCAATGTCGCTTGGGGCCCAACACGCAGAAGTTCCGCAACACAACGTGTCATAGACTCGACTAATGTCTGAAGTAGTGCTGGAGGGAACTGATAAAACGAGTCCAGTAGTGCTGTCCATAAATCCAGAAGAGTACTGGAGGCTGGAGATCTCTTCTGAACAGCATGTTGCAAGGCATCCCATATATACTCAATAACATTTATGCCTGCGGAGTTGACACTCAGAAGAGTGTCCTTGGAGCATCTCTGTAGTAATTCTGGATATGTGGTGTGTCGTATTGTCCTGATGGGAATGTCCAATGGACATGAATGGATGCAGGTGGTCAGGCAGGATGCTTACATACGTGTCACCTGTCAGAGTCGTACCTAGACGTATCAGGTAGCCCATTTACTCCAACTACACACGCCTCACACCATTACAGAGCCTCCACCAGCTTCAACAGCCCCCTGCTGACCTGCAGGGTCCATGGATTCATGAGGTTGCCTCCAAATCTGTACACGTCCATCAGATCGATACAATTTGAGACCTGACTTACCCGACCAGGCAACGTGTTTTCGCTTATCAACGGTATCATGTCGGGCTGAAGGGCCAAGCGAGGCATAAAGCTTGGTGACGTGCAGTCATCAAGGGTGCAAGAGTGGACCGTCCACTCCAAAAGCCTATACCGATGATGTTTCGCTGACTGGTTCACACGCTGACACTTGTTGATGGTCCAGCGTTGATATCTGCAGCAATTTACGGTAGGTTGGCACTCTGTAACGTTGAACGATTCTCTTCAGTCGTCGTTAGTCCCGTTCTTGCAGTATCTTTTTCCGGCCACGGCGGTGTGGGAGGTTTGATGTTTTCTGGGTTCTTGATATTCACAGTACACTCGTGAAATGGTGGTAAGGGAAAATCCCCACTCCATCGCTACCTCGGAGATGCTGTGTCCCATCGCTCATCCACCGACTATATCACTAGGTTCAAACTCAGTTAAATGTTGATAACCTGACATGATAGCAGCAGTAACCGATCAATCAACTGCGCTGGACACTAGTTGTGTTATGCAGGCGTTACTGACAGCTTCGACGTATTCTGGATGTTTGAGTATATCTGTATTTGAATACATGTCCCTTTGGCGCTTAAGTGCATGAATTATGGTATATGCTAGAGTCAGCGCTACTCTTGTTTTGAGCAGTAGCACTATGAACAAGATGACTCTAGTATAGACCATGTTTTATATATGTGTGACGACAGTATCGCTGATTATGTGTTTAGCATTTGACGTTTTTTATAAAACAGATCTGGCGATGGGAATTACTGACCTATGTCACTAGTCGGAGGACCTACAGTATTTGTGATCATAGATGTGAAGACGTTTATTTTATAACAAACTATTCAACCAGTGAACGCTTTTCTTTTTCGTTCCTATGCACAGCCAGCGTGCTAGCTGGACTGATGGTACAGTGATTCCTTCCGCTGATTTCATGCGATTTCTCACAGCCACCCTCTACAGTACTTGATAGTCCTTATCCATCTGCGCTTGAGATCTGTGTGGCCTTGGTGTATCTGTCATTGTTTCTTTGCGTTTAACTTCACAACCATATCATTAAAAGCAGACTTAGTCAGCTTTACAAGGCTTGAAATGTGGATGACGGATTAATTACCAGCGATATATGAAATGGCTTGTTGGTGTTCAAAATCACTGAACTCTCCTTTGCTGTTACTGCTCCTTTGCTGACAATACACCTCGCCTCCGTTTGTACTGGCAGCTCCGCTTGTTGTGACACTTAGGGTTCGATTGTGCATTGCAGACGAGTGTGCAGATACTGTTCGAGGGCTGTTTGCTTTTTGTTCGATCGATTGCGAAATGGAAACCACAGTGACTATCTGATGCAGCTTTGCACAGCCATTTTGCGGAGCGTCTCTAGTACGTGTATCGATTGTGTGGCGTCGCTGTTTTCAATTGTAAGCTCACAGCGAGCACATAAAGAGCCTGGAAAACTGTGTTCCCTGCACAGTACGAGGGCCTGCTGAGAGATTTCGCCTGATTTCATGCAACCCCACATTACGTAACTGTCACGCATTTCCTTCTCTCGGCGGCACACTGCTGGGGCAATAAAGTTGCTCCTACAGAGTGAAAAATGTTTAATCACCCATTGTAGAGCCTGGGTCTCTGATTTTCATCTCAGCTCACAGGAACTGCTGGCTGACAAGAAGTTTTTTTCGCTGCAATTAGGTGCTTGCTAGCATAAAGAAGTGGCGGAAGTCTCAGGTGGCTACCTTCTGAGGCGAGGGTATTGGGAAGCTGGAACAACACTAAATGTAAAGAGGTACCTGGATGGTGTAGCTAACTGTTGGAAGTACAAATAAATTTTGATTTTCACTCTGCTTGCGATCTCGCGAGCAAACGAATAGCCCTCATATATTATCTGCCTTACCCTCACATTTTGCTGTATTTCACTTTGTCGATTGGCTTTTCCAGGCCGATAAATCGTACGAACGTGGATAGATTTTTCGTAAGTCTTGTTACCAGTGACAAGCTGAACGCTATAAACGCCTCTCTGGCGCCGTTATCTTTCCTAAAGCCAAACTGGTAGTTATGTAACAGATTATTAATTTCATTTTCCAGTGATTGTATTCACCTTCTAGTGTGGAAATAAGAGAATAGCGCTGTAACTGGAAAATCCAAGTGAACAGAATGAGAGGTTATAGATCACGCAACAAAATTGTGAAAATAGCCCTTACTGGAGGGAGAGGGTAGGGAATCTCAAGGAAAGATGCTATGAAGAAAGAACAAGCAGATGCACAATTCCTGTAAGTAATACGAGAATGACGACAACGAAGTGACGTGGCTAATGAAACACCTGTTTACTGTAAATAGTGAACTGTCGATTGCACTGATAAAATATTCTCGGGCAAACAACTCTGTTGTGGCATCGTGTTGTCGCATGACCTTCCTAACATTCATCTTCAGGTGAATAGTCGGGTTCCTGTCCCGCCGAGACAGCCTGCATTCCTATCGAGTGCTGTTACCTCACGTAGGTTGCCTTTAGTAGAAGTGCATGAAAAGTTATCCGAATCGACACTGTTGCAGGATTAAGTAATACTGTTGGTTTATAGACCTGACAGTCCGACGAACGAGGTACAGAAGCGAAAGTAAAAGCAAATAGCACTCCCCTCCCCCCCTCCTCCCGCGAGATTCATGAGAAGTTACGTAGTACCGAGGACACACATGTCTGGAGACCGTGCCGCCAGTTTTCAGAGCTGACACTAATCGGCAATTCGCAGTGGCCACAGCGCCCGTAAAAGCAGCCGAGGAACGACAAGGAATGATTTACAGCTGCTACCAGAGACACGCAACAGGAAGCGTGTATCACGGCGGAATGCGCCGTGTAAGTGGATGGCAGATATAAGAGTCGAGGGGCATGAAATGGAAGCAGTGGTTGGGAGGGGAGTGAGACAGGGCTGTAGCGTATCCCCGATGTTATTCAATCTGTATATTGAGCAAGCAGTAAAGGAAACAAAAGAAAAACTCGAAGTGGGAATTAAGATCCATGCAGAAGAAATAAAAAGTTTGAGGTTCGCCGATGACATTGTACTTCTGTCAGAGACATCAAAGGACCTGGAAGAGCAGTTGAACGGAATGGACAGTGTCTTGAAATGAGGATATAAGATGAATATCAATAAAGTCAAAACGAGGATAATGGAATGTAGTCGAATATAAGCAGGTGATGCTGAGAGTATCAGATTAGGTAATGAGACACTTAAAGTAGTAAATGAGTTTTGTTATTTGGGGAGCAAAATAACTGATGATGGTCGAAGTAGAGAGGATATAAAATATGTAGACTGGCAATGGCAATGACAGCGTTTCTAAGGACGAGAAGTTTGTAAACATTGATTACAGATTTAAGCGTCAGGAAGTCTTTTCTCAAAGTATTTGTACGGAGTGTAGCCAAAGTGAAACATTGGACGCTAAATAGTTTCGATAAGAAGAGAATAGAAGCTTTTGAAATGTGGTGCTACAGAAGAATGCTGAAGATTAGATGGGTAGATCACGTCACTAATGAGGAGGTAATAGAATTGGGGAGAAGAGAAATTTGTGACGGATCTTGACTAGAAGAAATGATCGGTTGGTAGGAGTTATCCTGAGACATCAAAGGATCACCAGTTTAGTACTGGAGGGCAGTATGGAGCGTAAAAATCGTAGAGGGAGGCCAAGAAATGAATACACTATTCAGATTCAGAAGGATGTAGGTTGCAGTAGGTACTGGGGGATGAAGAAGCTTGCACAAGATAGAGTAGCATGGAGAGTTGCATCAAACCAGTCTCTGGACTGAAGACCACAACAACAAGTGTGTGAGGGACGCCTTAAATGCCGACCCTCCACAAAGTAGTAACACAGAGACACAGAGGGGGCTACCACCCGTGATTAAGAGCGGGAGTTAAGATCAGGGGTTGAGATCAGCCCTTAAGATCTGTGATTAGATCAGAGGTTTTAGTGTTTGAGAAGAGGGCAGAACCACTTGCTCACTATTTCTCGAGCCTTCCACTCTCGAATAGCACATGGTAATAACAAACACCCATATATATATATGCGTGAGCTGTGATTTCTCTTTTTTAATTACGATGGATATATCTCCCTTTGTATATGGGAATTAACACAATATGTTGGTATGCAGGGTTATAGAAGGTTATAGACAAGATGTCGCAGCAACAAAAAATCATTTTAATTCTTACGATTGTCAGTCATACTTGTTTATCATATCTGTAACGTTCTCTCGTATTTCTTGATGACGCAAAACTTCTTCGACGTCCAACAGCTAATCCTGTGTACTCAGGTTTTCATACACCATAGAAACAATCAATAAGAGGACGGACTAGTAAGTGAAACCTGTCACTTCAGTACACATTTTGCGTCTTCTGAGTGCTGCGTTAATAGAGTCTTTGGTTAGCCTTCCCCACAACATAATTTGCATCGTGGTTCCAGTTTAGGCTATTCGTAATGCTAATCTTTAGGCATTTAACTGACTGGAAATGCTTTAATTTATGTGACTTATTGTGTAACCGAAATTTAACAGAATTTTTTTATTAATAGCGTGGAGGAGCTCACACCTTTTATTGTCTGCAGACAACTGCCACTTTTCGCATCACACATTGTTTACGTCTGTTCTTCATATGTGGGTACACAGCCTCCAAGCATTTTATGAAAGAATCGTGAGTGTGGAAGTCTTTGGGCTTACACGTAAGAAGAAGTGGTTACTTGCTTCTACTATGATGTTTTTGATCTCAGACTGCCATGCAGACGTATTAATCCACAAATGAATGAACACGTAGACCCTTCGGGCGTATGAAATACAGCTGATGAATAAGTTGAAACTGGCCAATAGCACCGCACATAAAGGATAAATGTTCCTTTCAAAAAACTATCTGACTCAGTTTGCAATTTGGTATGGTTTTCCGATGACTTTACTTGACGCGACATGACATCGTCATCCGTAAAGTATATGACGGCTGCTCAGACTGTCTCCTAAATCGTTTATGTAGATTAATAACAGGGCAGTGCCTACGGCACATAGTTTGGTGAGCACCAGGTATCACTTCTGTATTACTCTGTATCTTTCAGTACCTACGAACTGTAGTATTCCTGATGAGAAACCTTGATTCTAGTCGCAAAATTGAAACAATACTCGGTAGGCACCCTATCTGAGTAGATGTCGCGCTGTCAAAAACCTGGAATTCTAGAACTCTGGAATCTCCATATGCACGCAATCTGATTATAGTCAAGCAATTTGAGTAGAAGTCGCTTGTGAGGAAAGATATCGCAAACATCCTGAAAGTACAGAAATCTGGAAACAACGTGAAATCTCCTGTTGATGGCACTCATTACTTCAGTTGAACAAAGGGTCAGTTGGGTTTCATAATAACGATAAGTTCAATTTAAGTAATCATGTAGTGTCAGTAGATTGGTTTCTTCCTGATATTTCGTAATGGTGGAACACAATAGGGTTCGAGAAATCAAGTCGGAGAAATGGGTCTTTTGTACTTGCAACCTTTCCAGTGTTTAGGTAAGGTTCTTTCGTCGAGCGATCGGTCCTTAACGATTGCCAGAAATGATACACGCATTTCATAGGCATTTTCCGAGAAGAACCTAACTGGTACACAAAGTGGGCAGTAAAACTTGCCTGCTTCGCCGCACCGAAGGCGTTTGGCTTTCCAATTACTCATGTTTGTTGCTATTCGTGATTCAAAATTAAATATATTGTCCTATTTGCGCCTCATAATTGTTCACGACATCTTTTAGAAGGTTGTCTAATATTTTGTTTTCCTGTGGGAATAGATTACAGAGAACTTTTAGGGATGCTACCGTCTTCCATACCTCGAATGTGATCCACCTATCTTTTTGGGCAGATGTCAGAGAGGAGTAAATACAACTCCCTAAAAATTAAGCAAAGAATGGTTCCCAATTTTCCAATTTTCATACCCAAATGGAGATTTTGAATTTCACAAATGGGGTATCAAACTGATCAGGGCTAGGTCTAGTTTTGGAAGAAAATTTTTATCTCCTTAAAGCAGTTAGTTTAATTACGTAAAGTTATTTACGTACTTGAGTTTAAAATACTTTTGGGAATGTTCTTATGTTGACGAAGGGTGTGAAATGGACAAATGGGGTGTCAAGGGGACCAAAGAGAAGTTCAGAACAAAAAGGTGCTTTGGTAGTTAAACTTCTATTTTATAAGGAAAATATTGAACTTCAAAATCTCTTTCGGCGCTTACTTTCTGCACGATATCTAAATCATCCAAAGCCGCATCAAATGCTTATCGACTTAATTTCATTTATTCTATTTAGCAAAATCATAACAAAAAATATTTTTAATAATGTTTTTTCTTAACATCCTTACCTGACTCCACCATCAATTTCTATCTAATAACTACATTGTTATTTCTGTGAACACTGTCGGACATTAAAATTGCAGCGCAACGGAGTCGGCATGCAACTAAAGTCTAACTGCCATAAAGTGTTCTACATTTGGCTGTTGACATGGTAGCATTTCAGTGCAGCAGAACAAACTGGGTAATAAGTATTCCAGCCATATCCGGTACACAAGGAACGATTTCACGGCAGGCTTACAATTCTCAAATAGTGTTTGACAGTTGGTTGTTCATGAAAGAGAAGCAGGTACCATTGTGCATCAGAATTTCATAGCACAATCATCATGGCAAGACAAAACAGTGAGCTAATTTTCCTTGAAACTGCTGCTCATGTGAATCTGAAGCCTTGGGCTATCGTGTAGTTTGCAGTCTATGGGTTAATGATCAAAACACAGGTACTAAATGGCCCCATGTGTCTCGCAACTGAGGCGATAATGTAAGATCGCGCACGTGAGAGAGCACAACACACTCATACATGGAGTCAGGAACTGGGCAATTTTACATGGAAACAAGGATCCACACAGATAGTGGGATGACGTGTGGAACATCGAGGACTGCCAGAATGGAGACTTCCATGTGAGCCGGCCGGTGTGGTCGAGCGGTTCTAGGCGCTTCAGTCTGGAACCGCGCGACCGCTACGGTCGCAGGTTTGAATCCTTCCTCGGGCATGGCTGTGTGTGATGTCCTTAGGTTAGTTAGGTTTAAGTAGTTCTAAGTTCTAGGGGATTAATGACCTCAGCTGTTAAGTCCCATAGTGCTCAGAGCCATTTGAACCACTTCCATCTTCCATGTGACGTCAGAGGGAGGCTGCGGAACGCCTCACAACAATGAACATAGGAGTGGCGCCACACCATCTTTCCAAACGAGTCCCATTTCTGCGTACATTTACACAATGATCATGAGCGTAGGTGGAGACTCCAAGGAAACAGATGTTACCATGCTGCATTTGACATTGTCACAGCAGCCTCTAAGATTTTGTGACGATAAAAGAGCGCCACTGGGTAGACATCAACATCGTGTCTGGTTCTCATTGCTGGTCATTTGGACAGCAGGCGCTGCATTTCGAACGTTTTATGGTCAGTGGCGGAACCCAATATTAGAGGCCTCCACAATGTTACCTTCGAACTACATAACTCAGGACCACTTGTTACTAGTGAGTAGTGGGTCACTGGGCATACTGGCATAAAATGTGCACAACTGTGCTTGTCATCAGCGTAATCCTTATCTCAAAGGCCGTATCCCGAACAGCATCTGGCCTCATGCCAAGGACACATAGGGGGAAAGGGAGGAGGAGGGGGGAGCGAACCACACCCCGTGCCCCCCTGCACTGAATCCTGTGCCCTAACCTCTGCACACCTGCTCAGCAAAGGAGGTTAGCTGCATGCAATACAGTAGAGTAACGTGATGTAGTTAAGTCATAAGAATGATGTAAAAAATAATACCAATGTAAGCACCAAATATGATAAAATATTTGAACTGCATAAAGTACGGAAAATTTTTTTAACTATGTTTGCGTTCCTGACTTCCAACAACTCATTTATGGATTTGGCTCCCCAGTCTCAGTGAAGCTACATAGCTTTTGTTGTAGAATACTATGCCTATGACGTCACAACATACGAAATGCTTCATAAAATGTAATCTTTAGGTTGCAGCAGTATCTAAATGCATTCAGTGTGTATTCAATATGTACAGCTGCATTTTGGGAAACTATGCCTCACGAAAATGAAACCTGTAATCAACCACACCAACCACTAATTTATGTACTAGCACACACAAGTGTGCCACACATTTGTCTGATTAAGACATGAAGGAGTAACGCGCTTCACCACGGTATATGACGTTACCTGCGGGATGAGAATGACTATTTATAAAAACACACTCGCCAGAAAGACGACCAGTGAGAGATGTGACATTTACAAAAGCAATTCAGAGTCAACATCTGAGAAATAATTAAATTTACCTACCATTTATTGTGAAACATTCCGCACTTTGCAAGCACAATGAAGCTTCAGAACTTTAATACTGCAGTATCTACATTTTCTGTTTCGCTTATGCATGCATATCATAATATACACAAAACGTCAACGATAATTCGAGCAAAATAAAAATCCATTAAATGTAAGATTTTGGTCTCTTTGAAAGTACAATGATGCATCAAACACACCTAAGACATAACAGTTAAATGAACAAATTCCCAGTGAGCACATCATTCTATCACCACCCTCCATTCCCATATATGCTAAACAAATTCCACAACGTATATTAAACTGATGCTATTCTCTATGCCATACATACACTCCTGGAAATGGAAAAAAGAACACATTGACACCGGTGTGTCAGACCCACCATACTTGCTCCGGACACTGCGAGAGGGCTGTACAAGCAATGATCACACGCACGGAACAGCGGACACACCAGGAACCGCGGTGTTGGCCGTCGAATGGCGCTAGCTGCGCAGCATTTGTGCACCGCCGCCGTCACTGTCAGCCAGTTTGCCGTGGCATACGGAGCTCCATCGCAGTCTTTAACACTGGTAGCATGCCGCGACAGCGTGGACGTGAACCGTATGTGCAGTTGACGGACTTTGAGCGAGGGCGTATAGTGGTCATGCGGGAGGCAGGGTGGACGTACCGCCGAATTGCTCAACACGTGGGGCGTGAGGTCTCCACAGTACATCGATGTTGTCGCCAGTGGTCGGCGGAAGGTGCACGTGCCCGTCGACCTGGGACCGGACCGCAGCGACGCACGAATGCACGCCAAGACCGTAGGATCCTACGCAGTGCCGTAGGGGACCGCACCGCCACTTCCCAGCAAATTAGGGACACTGTTGCTCCTGGGGTATCGGCGAGGACCATTCGCAACCGTCTCCATGAAGCTGGGCTACGGTCCCGCACACCGTTAGGCCGTCTTCCGCTCACGCCCCAACATCGTGCAGCCCGCCTCCAGTGGTGTCGCGACAGGCGTGAATGGAGGGACGAATGGAGACGTGTCGTCTTCAGCGATGAGAGTCGCTTCTGTCTTGGTGCCAATGATGGTCGTATGCGTGTTTGGCGTCGTGCAGGTGAGCGCCACAATCAGGACTGCATACGACCGAGGCACACAGGGCCAACACCCGGCATCATGGTGTGGGGAGCGATCTCCTACACTGGCCGTACACCACTGGTGATCGTCGAGGGGACACTGAATAGTGCACGGTACATCCAAACCGTCATCGAACCCATCGTTCTACCATTCCTAGACCGGCAAGGGAACTTGCTGTTCCAACAGGACAATGCACGTCCGCATGTATCCCGTGCCACCCAACGTGCTCTAGAAGGTGTAAGTCAACTACCCTGGCCAGCAAGATCTCCGGATCTGTCCCCTATTGAGCATGTTTGGGACTGGATGAAGCGTCGTCTCACGCGGTCTGCACGTCCAGCACGAACGCTGGTCCAACTGAGGCGCCAGGTGGAAATGGCATGGCAAGCCGTTCCACAGGACTACATCCAGCATCTCTACGATCGGCTCCATGGGAGAATAGCAGCCTGCATTGCTGCGAAAGGTGGATATACACTGTACTAGTGCCGACATTGTGCATGCTCTGTTGCCTGTGTCTATGTGCCTGTGGTTCTGTCAGTGTGATCATGTGAAGTATCTGACCCCAGGAATGTGTCAATAAAGTTTCCCCTTCCTGGGACAATGAATTCACGGTGTTCTTATTTCAATTTCCAGGAGTGTATATATATTAAACTAGTGTCCGAAAATTTAGAGCATCAGAACCAGAAATGATATCAGAGATTCCACAAGCCCTTGACACAGATACTGCAGAAATATCAAGTCGTCAATCACATTGTTCATCTTCTGATCCCAAGATAGTGACTCTAGTGTCCATGTTGTACAACTGCTACGAACTAGAACCACAATACACAGCGCAACACCATGTGCAGCTGAAATGCAATCGAGAAGCCAACGATTCAGGATAGTGATACCATGCCTGCAGCAATCTAGCAACCTGAGAAACGCCAGGACTGCAGAGCTCTTCTCGGTACCATCCAAGATCGAGAATCCGAGAACCAACGACTTGACAACGAACTTCCTGGGACCTGCTGGTGGAACCGGACGGACCTCCTGGTTATCACACCGAGTCTGCTGGAGACATAACGCCAGAGAATCTCTGGCACTTCTGCCGAAGCCTCCTATTCTTGAAATACAGTTTACAGAAAATTTATTTATTGATGGACTATCTGATGCTATATTGCAGAAGCAAACAGCCTAGTGAATCTGCTCACACCATAGATAACTATGTGGCTTTTTACTATATTGTGCTACTAGATAACCCTCTGTGTTCATGTTTGGTAAACGTAACGGCTAATACCCCATTGCTAACTCCTAAGTCATAATGCCTCATGCATAACGCACTATGCCTACCACCAGACTACCTCTGTAAACACACCCAGCTCCCATTGCTATTTGCCATGTGGTAGGTTTTACACTGTGGGTTATCTAGTTGTTCAAGATAGTATTCGGAAACTAGATGACTGAAAGTAGATCGGTGGCGTCCTGTTAATGACAATATCTCATCCTGATATGCTGGTACAACACATCGAGATTACACACTGTAACCAATAGTGCAGCCACATAGGCATAATGCTGGCAGAGAAGCAAGGTGTCCAATGTCACTCACCAGTAGGCAGAACCAACGAAGGAATTTCAGGTTCATGATCACGTGATCAGTATAGTAGCAGGTGCAGCGCAGTTTGTAATGCTCAGAATGGTTTCAGGCATCCATCTGTAACATATGTTTGTGTTGGGATTCCCATGCAGTTTGTAGTTCTCTCAAAGAGTTTGTGCAGGTGGGTGTGCTTTAACACCAATATACGTTAAAGTCTTCATGTGTAGCTGATCTCTGTTTTCTTTTTCAAATCTACTGTCCTTCAGAGAAGGACTTTTTTCTAGACTTTTACACTCACAACAATGCTTTTATCACAAAACAGGTCCTTGCGCCAGTTTTCTGATAACTACTTTTAAGCACCAGTTCGCTAATGGTATTTTTAGTTACTATAGTCAACACACACAATTGTAGCGTATTAGAGTACGGCATCTCATTGAGGAACATTATGGGTAGGATCTTGAAGTGAATCAACCTGCACTCACTATAATATATTTTGCAACATTTCTTAAATATTTGTCACAATGGAAGTTGTTCATACAATGGTGTGATTACAGATAATGTTTGCATTAGGTGTTAGGCGCTGTGTGTTAGTCGTTATGCGTTTTGTGTTAGCTGTTATGTGTTAGGCGTCAGAATTTTGGTGTTAGTCATTAGGCGTTTGGCGTTATCTGGTACATGTATGAGATGCCTCATTGTGCTTGCAAAGTGCGCAAAATCTTACACATTATACAATATTATATTTGTGCAAGCACAGTAAGTCATCAGATGCATGTAACAACTAACGCTGAACGGTTGATAGCTAACGAATAACGGCTATTGCCTAACGACTAACGCCTGTGGTCTGATGCCTAACAGCTAACGGATAACACATAGCATAACGTGCGCTCGATAGTCACAGTCAGAGGCTCCACCACATCTCAGGCTTGATTCACTAGCAAACATATTGAATGCACACTTGCATTCTTTCCGGGTCTACCTGCTATTTCCCTGATAGACTCCACTACCTGAATAACGACGGTGTTCTCAAGTACTACCATGCCCACCCTCTGCACCTCTCTGGACACAGGGGAAAAATATGTCACTGGTACAACAGGAGAGGAGCCTGTGCTACCTCAGATGTATTATCAAGATTGTGTAGCGTCTCGTACCTGTTGCTAAATTGTAAGAACAGAACAGTTGCCAGCCTGACTGGGTACGCAGATAATGTGTCATTACTCCAACCACAAACATTTTCTGGGTATCCAGTAAGGCTGGGAACTGATGTGATACATATAGGGATCTAATCAACCTGTACCACATCAACAACAGCCTGAAGATGCATTGAAGCGTTGAAACTGTTTGCAACAAAATAAAATCAAATCATAAGGACGGATATAGGTGGTTTTTTTTGTCACAATAGTAAATGGCCGTCGTCCCAGACACCTCCTGCCAAAAGGATGGACATACAAAAAGTTCTCCTCGTGTCCGCTCATAACAACCAGTGTCCTTGTCCATACCGTACTTCGGAAGAAACTGAATAAGACCTCAAAAGATAAAAATACCTGATAGAAGTTACTGAGCCAGTACAAAGGCATCCCCACAAAACTGAGATTGGAATCTAAGCAAAATATAAATGAGGAGGATAAAAAACAGTAAAAACTGCTCTGTAGAGTTCTCGCTGTAGCTTCAGATGGCAAGATCCGCTAGTTCTTAAATCAGAAATAAATCTATGTACTGAATATGCTTATATCAACAGTTATTTTTCACTAGATACAAAAGAGGTGTTGTGCCTAACAAAAACGCATCTTTTGAAGCACTGATACGTGGGTACTAACACGAGGATTAAACGGGTTCACGTGATATTGCGCTGCTGACTGGAGAAAACAATGGAAGAGAGTTGCCTCACACAAAGATAGCATTTAAAATTTACGAAAAAATCTTAGGATACCTTAGCACACACTAGTCTTTACAGTAAAATACACAGGTAGAAATCGCTTCCTCGTGGTAGTGAGTGAGAAACAGAAACTAAAACTATTGTTTATCAGACAAACTGATATGACTACAGTCAAGTCATCTCTGGACTGCGAATTTCGCTACCTTCCGCAGACTTTACTAGTTCCTGTCCTTCAGTTTGACGTATGCGCTGAAACCCGGCTACTCATGGATACAGCATTGACAGCGAGAAAAAGTAAGTTGCTCGCTAGCGAGGACGCTAAATATGATTGGTAGGGCTGCAACAGCGGCAGTTTCAGACAGACGTGTTCCAAAAGTCGCTTCAGCTTCAGGCAGACAACTCCTAGCACACGAAGCAACTTTGCTCCATGCCTCAGCCACCCTACCCCCCTACCGCCCTCTTGCAGTTATGCCACCATTTGCCCTCTGTCATTTCCGCCTTTCAATGATGCTGTAGAGTTCTAGGGCACGTGTATGCACTGAACGAACCAACATTTCGCTGCACTTGATGTTGCGGATTATATATTGCTGTGATCGTTATTTCTGTATTGGGAGTCGCCAGACATATTTTTTTCTGCTCCTGAAATTGGCGTCTTTGTCTGATACTGTCACGCTCTTCTTTAAGAAAATATGCGCTCTGTTATTGTTCCCATAGACGAAGGATGGCAGTTATTGAACTATATGAAAAAGAACGACGTGTACACACTTTATTCAGAAAGTAAACGTCACTACGAATACTCGGATTCAGGTTATGACATGTTCAATATGCCTGCCATCATTGCCGATAATGTGGCGCAGACGAATACCGAAATTCTGCATGACCCCTTGAAGTGTCGGAAACTCTACGCTGTCGATGAGGTCCTGAATGGCTGTTTTCAACTCGGAAATGATTTTGGGGTTATTGCTGTACACCTTGTCTTTAATGTAGCTCCACAAAAAGGAGTCGCATGTGTTCAGATTCGGAGAATATGGTGACTAATCGAAGCCCATGCCAGTGGCCTCTGGGTATCCCAGTGCCATAATGCATGTCGACAGCTGCCAAGTAGCCTCCAGCAGCCAGTTCTCCTTGTATCCGGTCAGAACAAGCAGGGTCCTCCAAGACATCAAACTCTCTTCCGTTCCGATGGGATCGAGCTCCGTCTTGGGTAAATCACAGTTTATTGAAATCAGGGTCACTTTGGATCTTTGGATAAACCTTTGATAAACGTGCACGTGCCGTGCCACGAAAGAATATCGCACCCATTACTCCGTGAGTGGGTACGGTTCAAATGGCTCTGAGCACTATGTGACTTAACATCTGAGGTCAGCAGTCCCCTAGAACTTAGAACTACTTAAATCTAACTAACCGAAGGACATCACACACATCCATGCCCGAGGCAGGATTCGAACCTGCGACCGTAGTGGTCGCGTGGTTCCAAGTTGAAGCGCCTAGAACCACTCGGTCACATCGGCCGGCACTGGGCACGCCACACGACACAGTCAATCTTTGAGGGTGAAGAGATTTCTCGATTGCGAAGTGTGGATTCTCAGCCACCAAACTGCGCCAGTTTTGCTTATTGTCGAACCAAACAGCATGAAAGTGGGCTTCGTCACTAAACCAAATCATATTCCCAGAAAAGTCCTGTTCATCAATCCTGTGGAAAGTAGTGTTGGTGAAACACAACCGCTGTTCCATGGCCCTGGGGCTTGATGGCTGATGGGTCTAAATTCCTTACGGGGAAAGATGCAGGTCTCCAACAACAGTTTCTCACAGTGTCTCCCAGCTGATTCCCACCTGATGTGCAGTTCGTCTGATCGATTTACTGGGGCTGGTTTGAAACACAGTGCCTTCTCGGTGTTTCCCGGCGTTTTCGCCATTTTTTGGACGACCGACATTGCCAACACTGTCATCACGAGCACTACCTGTTCTCAAACTTGTGACTGAGCACACTCTGCAGTTCTCAGCATGTGAGCACATTGCAGAGCATTCATTGACGTCAGTGGTGATCACACAGAGCCCCTTCAGTTTGTGCCCGCATCTCGTGGTCGTGCGGTAGCGTTCTCGCTTCCCACGCCCGGATTCCCGGGTTCGATTCCCGGCGGGGTCAGGGATTTTCTCTGCCTCGTGATGGCTGGGTGTTGTGTGCTGTCCTTAGGTTAGTAAGGTTTAAGTAGTTCTAAGTTCTAGGGGACTGATGACCGTAGATGTTAAGTCCCATAGTGCTCAGAGCCTCGAGCCCTTCAGTTTGTAACATCCGGAGGACTATCGTAAGTCACGGTTGCTTCAGTGGAAATGTGTCACTGAATAAAAGTATCGTTTCTCTTCGTCTCACTGTGCATTTCCTTTACTTACCTTCTGACTATACTGTAGTAGTTATTCATGAGGATGGCCCAAATTTTATCGAGCTGTGTTACTTGGCAGTGACAGGTCGAGCGAAAGTTATTTTCGTCCTGGAGTTTTGCACACCAGTATACTAATGGGATCGGGTTGACATTAGAGAATAGAAGGGGACTACGGTCAAACTAGCATTTCGGAGGAAGTGTTGCAACCGCACGTGAAAGGGCGTAATCGCCGCTCGTGGTAGCAGGCGTTCATTGCGAGTCGACAGCAGCCATTAATACGACCGCCGCTCAGCTGACGGCCCAGAACGACCCGCGACCTGTTTGGAGAGCACTTAGCCGTTGCTACACACCCTGCCACGACCCGGCGGAACGCGCCCGCCCTGTTACCACGCGTCTGCAGGCGGCGCGGCTGCCAGGACGGCTGGATCGGATTCCAGTAATCTGGTTCAGAGCCGGAGTGTGCGGTCAGCGCCCGTCTACTCTGGACTGGACTGGACTGGGGTCACTGGTGACCAGCAGAGGGGCGGGGCTGTGCGGGCTCTTGAACGACGGGGCAGTCACGCTGGTCGCTAGAGTAGGCGCTGCTCCGGTTTGGCGGGATAGCGAGTGGCTATTGAGCGCTGTGGGAAATGTTACGAAATTGGTCATCTGAATTTACCGATACCGAAATTAGGCTACGTCGTGCGATGTTGGTTTGCGGCGTGTGACGTCTTACACAAGCATACAGAAGATACACAATACTGGTCATTAAAATTGCTACACCAAGAAGAAATGCAGGTGATAAAGGGGTATTCATTGGACAAATATATTATACTAGAACTGACATGTGATCACATTTTCACGCAATTTGGGTGCATATATCCTGCGAAATCTGTACCCAGAACAACCACCTCTGGCCGTAATAACGGCCCTGATACCCCTGGGCATTGAGTCAAACAGAGCTTGGATTGCGTGTACAGGTACAGCTGCCCATGCAGTTTCAACACGACAGCACAGTTCATCAAGAGTAGTGACTGGCGTATTGTGACGAGCCAGTTGCTCGGCCACCATAGACCAGACGTTTTCAATTGGTGAGAGATCTGGAGAATGTGCTGCCCACGGCAGCAGTCGAACATTTTCTGTATTCAGAAAGGCCCGTACAGGACTTGCTACACGCGGTCGTGCATTGTCATGCTGAAATGTAGGGTTTCGTAGGGATCGAATGAAGGGTAGAGCCACGGGTCGTAACACATGTGAAATGTAACGTCCACTGTTCAAAGTGCCGTCAATGTGAACAAGAGGTGACCGAGACGTGTAACCAATGGCACCCCATACCATCACGCCGGGTGATACGCCAGTATGGCGATGACGAATACTCGCTTCCAATATGCGTTCACCGCGATGTCGCCAAACACGGTTGCGACCATCATGGTGCTGTAAAGAGAACCTCGATTCATCCATTCGTGCACCCAGGTTCGTCGCTGAGTACACCATCGCAAGCGCTCCTGTCTGTGATGCAGCGTCAGGGGTAACCGCAGACATGGTCTCCGAGCTGACAGTCCACGCTGATGCAAACGTTGTCGAACTGTTCGTGCAGATGGGTGTTGTCTTGCAAACGTCTCCATCTGTTGGCTCAGGCATCGGGACGTGGTTACACGATCCGTTACAGCCATGCGGATAAGATGCTTGTCATTTCTACTTCTAGTGATACGAGGCCGTTGGGATCCAGCAAGGTGTTCCGTGTTACCCATCGATACCATATTCTACTAACATTCATTGAATCTCGACCAACGCGAGCAGCAATGTCGCGATACGATGAACCGCAATCGCGATAGGCTACAATCTGACCTCTATTAAAGACGGAAACGTGATGGTGCGCATTTCTCCTCCTTACACGAGGCATCACAACAACGTTTCACCAGGTAACGCCGGTTAACAGCTGTTTGTGTATGAGAAACCGGTCGGAAACTTTCCTCATGTCAGCACGTTGTAGGTTTCGCCACCGGCGGTAACCTTGGGTGAATGCTCTGAAAACCTAATCATTTGCGTATCACAGCATCTTCTTCCCGTCGGTTAAATTTCGCGTCTGTAGCACGTCATGTTCGTGGTGTGGCAATTTTAATGGCCAGTAGTGTACTTTTCTGAGTGATCTGTAGCGAAGAAAGAGCTCTATGTTACTTCGAATGGTGACATTTAAGCTGTTAGTTGTGGCAGCGGTTTCGAAGTATTCAGTTAGTCCCGTACGACCTAGTATGGCTGTATATGATACTGTCCACTTCATCTGCAATTCATAATCTGCTAATCACTGGTAAGTGCATGACGTCCAAGATGCTAGTCCGTGGGGATTGCTGTAACGTCGGCGATGCGAAACACAAATCATACTTTTGTCAGATGACACTCTGAAAATCATGGATCAAGGGAGTGAGGTATATGCAGTATTTATTGACATCATAAAATAATTTTACTCAGTATCACGCAAAATTCCGTATTTCTGGATATCTGGAAAGCGTTTGTCGCAATACCACACTGCAGCTTGTTAACAAAGGTTTTCAGACACATGAATGGCTCGAAGACTTTAAGCGACAGAAACTATTAAGTTGTGTTGATCGGCCTGTCTTTATCAGAGAAAGTAATCGTAACGAATGCCCCAGGGAAATGTAGTAAGACCGCTCTTTTTCACTACACATGGCGTCACAGGAGGAGTGGTCAAGACTCGTTGATATGAAAGGAACGATCATTCGAAACAAAACATGTTAGTAAACACGAACTTCACGATGCACACCTTCAGATCTATGACCACTTGTTCATCTTCGGTACTGTGAAACGAATTCCCCTCCTGCATGATCTTTGCTGTCCATATTTTGGGTGATAGTAGGTTGTATGGAACAAAACAAGAAAGAAATCGGATAGTAAACATGGGCTCTCAAGTCCATACCTTAAAAGCTACAAGCACTTGTCCATCTTCGCCACTGTGAAACATGTCCCTCCTTTTGAACATGTGTTCATAATTCTTATGGTACGCATTGTAGATGCCATATTTACTAGACAATTTTTTCTTGTTTTGGTCCATACTACCTTCTCCCAAAATACGGAAACATAATCCTAAATATTGAATACTCCCTATGCTGCACCCTGTGTACCTAAATGGATAGGGTGAGCAATAATCCACTCCTGTTTGTTGATGGCAACCGTACGGTAAAGAGTCAACTTCATGTAACTGTAGGAGGATACAGGGTGACTTGGAAAGAATTTATAGATGGTATAACGAATGGCTCGAATGACAGTTTGCTAGAAATACGGGAAAATGTATGTTACTGAATAATAGTAGGAGATAATATCCTGTAGTATTCTAGTATATTATGAATGGCGAGCAGATCGACAAAGTCTGTTCGATTAGGTATATAGGGATAACGCTCTAAAGTGACATTAAGTGGAACCAGCACGTAACATAAGGATTATAGGTTTCAGTTTGTTGAGTGAATTTCAGGGAAGTACAATTAACGGAACGAAATAATACAGTGTATACTATGGCTATATCTGAGTCAATTCATAAAAGCATCTTGGGAGTAAGCCTTCAGAGAGATACGAAATATGTTGAAATAAGTAAACCAAGTGGCAGAATTCGAATCTTTCGCAGGATACAGGGAAAATGCAGTAGTCTAAAGGGATTAATGGGAAGATACAAAACATTCCCTTGACCCACTGTAGATTACTTCGGAAGTATGTGGGACCCATACCAAATAGGATCAACAGGGGAAATTGAAATGGGATATTGTGTAAATGTATTACTCACGTTAGTCAGGGCATTGAAGTTGTTCTTTCATCTCTGGTTCTGTTTGATCTTCAGCTGGGCTACTGCAGACGACAGTCAAACATAACAGACGGAGACTCATATACAGGTAGTATACATCCCATTACTTCCTATCACTACACACGATATACCGAGCGAGGTGGCGCAGTGGTTAGACACTGGACTCGCATTCGGAAGGACGACGGTTCAATCCCGCGTCCGGCCATCCTGATTTAGGTTTTCCGTGATTTCCCTAAATCACTCCAGGCAAATGCCGGGATGGTTCCTCTGAAAGGGCACGGCCGACTTCCTTCCCTAATCCGATGAGACCGATGACCACGCTGTCTGGTCTCCTTCCCCAAACCAACCAACCAACCAACTACACACGATATTTTTGCATTACTCGATAAGCCGTATCTTTTATTACGCTCTCTTATATTTATGTTAGTATTTATTCCTTTACTTGTTGCTATTCATTGTCCAACCTGTTTGGAATAATTAAATATCTTGAACATGACAAGTTAGTTACACTATTTCATTAATAGAATTACGATAGTTCGGAATTTCGTATTGACATGTTCCCAGTTTGTTTAAATGACCATTTTTAATCCAGAAAGATGACGAGTTAATCACAAAATTAACGGATAAAAAGTTGTAGGAAAACACTAAGTAATTTCGAGTGCGATTATTACTGACATTGTGAACAGTTACGTTAATAATAATCTCTAACGTGGTTGATAGGGTAGTTGGATGTACTAAAGCCCCCGTAAACGCACTGACCAAATAATTAAGCACTTTAGCCTCAACTTATATATTTTAATATCAATTGTAAATGGGTACCCAATATAAGAAATATCCCAGAATGTACTGACTTCGAGGGCAGGGGTAGAACCTCCGAGAAGCCACCTGCAAACCTCCCTGGAGCGGACCTAGGAGGAAACACCCACACGGTGGGCCACAAGCCGAGCGTCGAACCCCGGCGTGGACGGCCGAGAGAGCACCCGCGGTGTGAATGGCAGAGGAAGACACCGAGGGAGGGGGAGGGGGAATATGATATATACCTCCCGCCTGCTGTCCCTTGGCAATTTATTTAAAATCGGGCTTTGTTTTCTGGTGACCACGATGTCATATGTAAATTTATTTGAAGTTATTTATGCACTGTAATAATATGTAATGTAAATGTTAATTATATTTACGCACTGTAATAATACGTAATTACAATGTGAATAATACATTTTTTTAATTTCAGAGACTGTACCTACAATTGTGCAGTAAAGTATCAGTTGATTTCAGTCAATTTTCTCATGATTCTCTCAGTGTGCCACAGTTATGTATCAGGGTTTGTTAATGAAAAGCTATGATGTTGCAAGTACGGTAAATCACAAATTTTGAGGAAGAGTTATGGTTATGGGAAAGTCATTTATTAAGTGTTAAGAATGCAGTGTAAGTCAACGAGGTTCACCTCAGCACTATCTACAGTGAACAAATATAATGTGTTAAATAGGACACTTCCTACAGAGCAACTGAAGTATAAATTTTTCAAAGAAATGTTCCTTGCTCTAGAATTATATTTTCAACTGCGTAAGTTAAGCGGCTAGAATTCATATTGACTGATATTTGATTACAAATTCGAAACGGATCGTCAAATTCAGGCTGATATTATTGTATAAAAAACAGTTCAGGTGAGGAGGGCAAATAGAGGTTATTGGGGTATTTGTTTATGCTCTATCATTCTGTAACTGCTACCCGCCTAGAGTCTACTAAATGAAACGTATGCCCTAGAAATGTGGGTGCATGAGTGTACTTAAAATTTTATAGGCATCCGGCTGTGACAGCTTCCGTAACTGAAAGGATAGCCCCCCCCCCCCCCCCCCCCCTTTGATGCTCCTGTCTTTCTTTTGAATTTTCTGCAATGGAACTACTATTTTGGGGGGAAAATGAATGGGTAGTATGTTTTAGTAGAATAATTGACGAAGAACCAGTAGGCCAATATGAAAACACCTCAGCTAAGTCAATTAAATTCTTCTGGGTTTGAGGCCGCATTGTCTTCTGTAAAATTCCGACATTTCGGCGACTGTTGCAAAGCGCCTTCCTCAGGGTGTATTGGGCAGTTAGAAATATACCCTGAGGAAGGCGCCTTGCAACAATTGCCGAAACGTCGGAATTTTACAGAAGACAATGCGGCCTCAAAGCCAGAAGAATTTTATTGACTGAGACAAATGCTGCGGAAGCCTACGTTTACACACCTCAGCTAAATTTCTTCTCATGCTGTCTAGGGTGTGGTGGTTGATATCTGCTGCTGCTGATACGTCATGATGATCCTTCTGCTATGGAGTATCGAGTAAGTCTGACTGTTACTAAGACCAGAGAAGGAGTGGGGGTAAGAATTTTCTCAGCTGGTCGGGGAAAATACTTATTTTTTTATGACCAGTCATTAAAATTGAGTGAAATAATGGAAATACAAGTGAAATATCATCAGTTACACTAGATAACTGAGTAACAATTTAGAATTGCAACATGACATATTATTAATAAAAGTGATAACAAGATCACGTGCATAACTTATAGAGACCAATAAACCTTTGGTCTGAAGAGGAGGGAGGGGAGGGTGAGGAAAGGGAAATGGGGGGGGGGGGGGGGGATTTACCCTGTAGGTAAGTCACATAGTTGCCTTGGACCAGATAATGTTGACTTTGTGGGACATTGGACTTTGACCTTGCTGATAAGGCCCTTTGATCCAGAAGTCTCTTTGATCCGCTACTAGAAGCTGTTGAAACCAACCAATGAGGAACCTATTACTAATGCAATAATCTGGTTGCCGAAAGCTTACTGAACAATATACTGGTAGGGAGCTTACAAGCGTCATGGATATTCTCAAAAAGCTTAACTGGTAGGCGCTTGTGAATAAATATAGACTACTACGTGAAATTGTCGAGAAAGTTTCAAGAAAGAGCTTTCTGAAAGTAGTCTAGACATACATTACAATCGATTTTACGTATGACAACAATAGGGATAACGAAGACAAGGTTGAAGTAGTTAGAGCGTCTGCAGATACGACTGTGCAATAATTCCACCTACACACCATATGTGGATGAGGTGGGAAGAAGCGCTAATAACAGACATAATGGGCAGCACCCCCTGCCATGCACTTCACAGTGGTTTTCTATTGAAGTCGGTATCACAGTTGTCCGGGGACGAGTAACGCAAGAACAGCAGGCTAATAACTAGTTGCAGAATGTCGACAGATACTGATCGACTGTACGAGTGACAAGGGAGCCAAAGAAAGAATGCGTGCTATAGAACGCCTCGTTTCGGAATATATGCAACTGAATCTGCGGAGTTTTACCGTGCCTGGATATCATGAATAGACACAGTCCGCATAACTTAAAAAGCAAAATAGCGGTGTGAAATAGTTATTATGTATATCTGTCTAGACTGATGGAGCAACTGAATGGTTACAGCCATTTTATTTTATCAGCTGAATGAAACAACCCAATAAAACAACCCAATGAAACAACCGAGAGAAATAACTGAATTAATATAGTCTCTGTGACCACATCGGTCACATGAATTTTTTTTCATGAACTCTGCAGGTTTAAGTTGTTTCTCTCAGTGAGAGACAACAGGTTGACTAGTCTCTGACTGTTACGCCAGTTGTTTGATTGTTTTCACTCAGCCTTTGTGTAAGAGTTGTAACCTCCCCACAAAAAATTAAAAGACAATATTTAATAGAAATGGAGCCAAGCGTAACCTCCCTAGCAATTAAATTTAATGACAATAAAAGTGAGAATCGCAATCTGACTCAAAGTATAAGCTGTCACGAAAATAATGAGAGACAATTTAATGCTAATGAAACTTCAGTGATAATGATAACTCAATTAAACGGAAATATCGGTCTTTGGCCCTGTGCAAAAAATCATAATTAATTTCTTACCTCATTGAAACTGCATGTCAAATTTCTGCTCTTATTGTTGGCCACGGCTTGGAGGAACTGCATCGCAAGTAATATTTTTTTTTTTTTTTTTGAAATTTAACTGAAACTTTTCTTTAAAGGAAATGGAAGGAAATCGTTCGTTCAATTAAATAGTTCTTTTGTTAAAAATATTGCTTTTAAATCAAAATTATTATTGGGGCACTTGTTGAAAATTAATTACAATAAATAAACTTTACATTATCTGATGATTACCTTAATTAACAATATACCTCATTCAGCATCTTGACCAGAATGCCATGTGGACGCTCGCCGACTCCTCACACACACAACTGCACTCGACTGCTACTACCGACTACTGGACGCAACTGAACTGAGCTACTGCTATCGACAGACAGTACTGCACGACGACTACTAGCGTACTGCTCGTAACACTCGCGCGGTCAAGCGCGTACTAACCACGATAAAAGGCTCTCTGGTCAAAGATTTTAACGGGCCTCACCATCGCTGCTACGTTACATACGTGTTTGACAGTACTAGCACTTTAATAGTTGTTTCGACATTTCAGATATGCACGACCCATGTCTTGGGTTGCCAACTTGTCCAGAGACAGATAATGTATCTTATATCAAGAGACGATTAGTAAAAACTGTACTTCTAAAACTATAATACTTTACAAGTTCAAATATTTACTTGGTTCTATAAAAAGTTTTCGCACTCACGAAAGTTACTTTCAATAGCAATTTTTGGTTGGGTTTAAGAGTTTAATACTTGGGGCTAAACAGTAAATTTATACTTAAATAAATTACTTCTTTAAAACAAATTCACTGAAGAGTCGTCTGTCTCATCTCGCCGGATGCAAATCCATCATCAATAATCCTCTGTCGGCAAATACTACAATAACGTGAATGCAAAACAGGTATTTCAAAGTTATTTCCGTTGTAGTGAGACTTGCTTTTTAACATATACTGCCACGAATCAGATGTATTTTCTCACTAAACATATCTGTAGCAGATCTTCAACTTCCTTTGAATGGCTGACCGGCCCAGGTGAGTGTGAGGAAACCACCTGAAAATCACACAGAGATTGACCGGAACGATCAACAGAAAGATTGTAGACTGGTTTCATCTGAAAAGAAAGAATGAATAATTCATTCAATATGCAAAACTACAACAGGCTGTGTCTAACGTTTTCATTCTGTTGCTCTCACAGACTGAATTCATTCGAAAGGAGTGATTGAGTAATAATCCAACCGACATGTAAATCTACATTCGATTAAATCGATTGTTTTCATAAAGTTTCGCCCACAGACTGGTTTCATTCGAAGGAAAAGAATGATTATTAACATAGGCTATATAAGTCTATGTTAACTGAATCGTTGTTTTCATTCTGTTGCCTCCACAGGTGCACATTATTCAAACAATGATGCAGCTCTTGGTCTATTGGCTAGCGTTGCTGCCTCTGGATCACGAGGTCCCGGGTTCTATTCCCGGCCAGGTTGTGGATTTTCTCCGCCCAGGGAGTTGGTGTTTGCTTTGTCCTCATTATCTCACCATGATTCGTCAAAGTGGCGACATTGGACTGTGTACAGACAGGGAATTTGTATAGGTGCTCATAACCGAGCAGTTGGGCGCCCGAGAAACCAAACTTAGTGTCTTACTCAAAAGAATGAATGAGTAATTCAACAAAAATGTAAATCTGCAAACGAATGAGTCTATCGTTTTCCAACATCCGTCTGAATCAATTGCTTTCATTTGGTTCTTCCCATCACTACCTGTGGCTACGCCTCGTCACAGTGTACTTGATTTGTACAGCAAGTGCTTGGAGGAGAGGGAAAATTATCTCTTCATAACCAACGAGCATCACATAATAACATGTGTAACACTCGTTGTGAACAGTGACACTACATACATTAACGAGCGACGTTCCGCAGGAGTTGTGACACGACTGAATGTTAGACACAGAGTACCTCACTGGTCTTCGCTCCTTTTCGATTATTAGGACACTCTTCGCTACTTTCGTCTTTACCTGGCCCACACTAAAACTAACAAGGGGAGGCCGCCAATTGTGAAATTTAGATTCGATTCATACTGCGCATAATAAAAGCTCATGGCCAGAGGTGTAATGTGGCAAAGCATCAAGATGCACTTCTCAGCCGTTGTCGAGAAAATCGACAGTTAAAAGAAACCGTTGCGGTGAAATACTCTCTACGGTTACTAACGTTCCACAGCGTCGTGGCGCAGCGGTGAGCGCTCGGGTTCGTAATCCGAAGGTCGCCGGATCGAATCCCGCGGCATGCAACTTTTTTTTATTATTAGTTTTTACTATTAATGAATTGCTTATGCATGTTGGTGAAGGCGGATCGCTCTCCAATTGTACCGCCTCCATTTTTCCGTTTGTTTAACAGGGTGTACCAAAGCTCTCACGCCCGCATTGATTTTCGACGATGTTATAAGTTGCGCTAGGGACCGCATCTACCTTCTTTCGAAGTTAGCAGGCAACTACGCTGTTATGCGGCGGCTCGTTTCGGCCCATTCAACATCTGTCAATCAAGTGTAACGAGCGAGTAACGGAGTTTATATTTCATACCTGCCACAGCAAATTTGTGTTCGTGGGGTCTCTATTCTAATTCGAACGTTTGACTTACGCTATACGTATTCGTTTCGGAATATCGTTTCTACGTCTTCCGTTAACTATACGTGGTAAACATTATGAAGACAATTAATAACATTTGTGAAATACAACTTTGTTTGCGGAAAACATAATGATGTTCAAAGTCGCCAGTTTTTCCACGACAAACGACTTTCAACAACTTATTATATGCATAATTGTTGCAACTGATTGCCGGGAATTATATATGTGTGTGTGTGTGTATATATATACACATTTAAATTACAAAAAACAAACACTAAAAAAAAAAGTTGCATGGCGCGAGATTCTATCCGGCGACTTTCGGATTACAAACCCGAGCATTTACCGCTGCGCCACAACGCTGTAGAAAATTATAAATTGTAGAGAGTATTTCACCGCAACGGTTTCTTTTTAACTGTCGGTTTTCTCGACAACGGCTGAGAAGTGCATCTTAGTGCTTTGCCACATTACACCTCTGGCCATGAGCTTTTATTATGCGCAGTATGAATCGAATCTGAATTTCACAATTGGCGGCCTCCCCTTGTAAGTGCGTATTCTGTCCACAGTGGAAAGTTCATTGCGGTCAAAATGTCCCGTAATCCGGCCTAACTTCCAGTGAGGATAGCAAAGTCGTCAGTGAATCTTCTCCATGATGCATTCCCGCCATCTCCTCTATTAAGAAGTATGACCGTACTGATCACTTCGTCGCAATGACGATATCGATATATCTGATTTATAGAGATGCGTAAACCAATAATTTATTGGGCTATAAAAATCGAAGTAGGCTTAACATCTAAACACAATGTCGATAATCGCATGTAAACATACTGATTATACAGCTCTGCTGCCTTCTTTGAGGTCACTGACGCTGAGTCCGTAGACAAACAAGGTAGTTCACTATCCACCAACATTAATGTGACCACCGGCTACGATCGACGTCAAAGTGCAATAAGCACTCACAGGTGGCAGCACTAACAGTGGGGGGCATGTGAAGCACTTCACGAGGATGTGTAAAACAGTGCAGTCTTTGCTGTAATGCGGAAATGGCGCGATTTATCTGACGTCCAAAAGAGCGTGATAATTAGCTTTCGGGCTAAGGGTGGAGGCATTCACGGAACGGCTGAGTTTGTACACTGTTCACGTGCCGCCACGGTTGAAGTATACCGAGCCTGACAAAGTGGCGCTATCCTAAACTGACACCGAGAAAACCGTGGTGCACCTTGGGCCATAGGTGACAGGGGTGAAGGACGGCTGCGGAGATGGGTACGGGCGAATAACCGTCCAACTGTTAAGCAACTGACCACCCAGGTGAACTAAGAGGTCGCCAACAGTGTCTTCTCGATGAACATTCAGCGGACGTTGCTGCGTATGGGCCTCTGCACTATGCTGATTGGTGTTCATCGGCGACGAAGGCTTAAAGACATGAAAATTGGCTGTAGTCAATTGTAATAAACTACTGATTGATTGAAACTTCCTGGCAGATTAAAACTGTGTGCCGAGACTCGAACTCGGGACCTTTGCCTTTCGCGGGCAAGTGCTCCCCCAGGCTGTGGCAAGTGCTCCCCCAGGCTGTGGCTAGGCCATGTCTCCGCAATATCCTTTCTTTCAGGAGTGCCAGTTCTGCAAGGTTCGCAGAAGGGCTTCTGTTAAGTTTGGAAGGTAGGAGACGAGGTACTAGCACAAGTAAAGCTGTGGGGACGGGGCGTGAGTCGTGCTTGGGTAGCTCATTTGGTAGAGCACTTGCCCGCGAAAGGCAAAGGTCCCGAGTTCGAGTCTCGGTCCGGCACACAGTTTTAATCTGCCAGGAAGTTTCATATCAGCGCAGACTCCGCTGCAGAGTGAAAATCTCATACTGATTGATTATTTGGTACCCGTGCCTTCTTAATTTTTTCACTTATTCACTGGTTCAGTCTGGCAGTGCTAGACAAGCCAGAAATTTCAATCTGACCAGATATCCTACATCTTACATACGCTCTTTACTGATGTTTCCCAGTTTGCATTAGCCCAATCTGTGTGAAAGTGCTTCGTTAATTTTGCTAGCATGCTGACCGAGTGTCTCTGCATATGGGAGTTTTGCTGCAAAATTTCGTGTGGACAACAGTATCTTTAGTGCTACTGATTTAAGGGTCCTATCACGTTGGCTTGAGGTACATTCCAGACCGTTCAGAAGGCTTTTCCACAGATCTAAAACGGAAAAAAGTGCAGTCACTCGTTCTGATGCAAATCCACTACAGTAACTTAATACATCACTGTCCAAATAGCGACAAATCTAGATGACTCTAGTCAACTACGGATGCCTGTGTGCACTACCTTTGCAAAATTTATCTATTTGAAGCAGTCTGTGGCTCATAGGCCCTGTTATGAGGGACTGGGCCAAACAAGTTACTTGTCTACCATACGCTATGTTTTCTCCTTCGGCTTCTCAGTGAGAATGCACCCTAATTCTTCTCATCAAAGATGACGTACCTATAATACTGCCATAAACACAAGAAAACCTTCTCCTGTCTATAGAACGAAAACATTGTGAAACTAGAATGAAATTTTCACTTTGTATTGGAGTCTGCGCTGATATGAAACTTCCTGGCGCGTTCGAGTCTCGGTCCGGCACACAGTTTTAATCAGACAGGAAGTTTCATTCTGAAGCTTCTTCACCGCTCTTGCTTCTCTCCTCACAAACAAGCTATCCTGTATCATGGCCACATAACTAAAGTATCCGCACCGCGAGTGAACTGAAAGTCTCCACGCTGTCAACAATGGATCGTGAATGACACGAGTGTTACCAATTGCACACGAATGATTCGGAGAGACACTCATAAAACAAAGTCCTAATACGTGGTGATACGACAATTTCCGTACATCCTACTACGAGCGCAGCCGGAAGGAAAACTGTTAATTGGTCTGGTATACAATACGCTACGAACTCGCAGGACAACAAAAGCCCTATGCTTGTGTGCTATTGAGCAAAGCTTTCACAAGCTGCGACACTGTCGCGAATAAAACAGTGACCCGTATATAGATTAAATTTCCTTTACTTTATGGTCACAAACTTTTCGTCAACAGATTACAGGTTTCGGTCTATAATGGCCATCTTCAGATCTGTTTTATAAAAACATTAATACATTGTTTTTATAAAACAGATCTGAAGATGGTAATTATAGAGCGAAACCGGTAATCTGTTGACGAATAGTTTGTGACCATAGACGTAAAGTAAGGGAAATTTTTTTCAGCAAAAGTTTCCACGCCACACTTAGTTTCACAACTCTGATCCCATGAGAAAAGGAACAGATTAGGTGCGAGTCACATGGATACTGAGAAAATGAGACATTTGTCAAAGCCCTCTGGACCTAGTAGTCGTAGAGTTGGGACGCGGCGCAAGTCGGTCGGGTTGGAGCAGTAGTCAGCCTTGGATACCCATGACTCGCCCGACCGTCGCCGGCACACATGACTGAACTGGGGCTGGTCTTGATTGACCGTCGGTTAGTCGTCTTAGCGGACAACGTGTGTGTCTCGTGGTTTGACTGTGACATTGCTCGGTCACCACTTTTAGCATTGGTTGCGTTCTTCTTCCTAGTGTTTGTGAAATTGTGTGCAGCTTGTGATGTCGACTCCTCAGTTTATTTTAGTGCTGTCTCCGTGCTAGTGTGCGAGGAGTCGGTCGGTTGACGTGGAGGAGCCAGGAAATCTCCACGGGGCAAAGTTTGGCCGGGCCCGCTGGCGGTCTCTACGCAGTGTCGGAGTGTGTGGGGCTGTTCCCGTTGCTACGAGGTCCGTGGCTCACCGACCTTGGACACGAAAGTTGAGTTTGGATTTAATTTACCAGCAAGTCAGGATTGTTCATACTGTGCGTTTGGTTCTCGTTGTTAGCTGTTGGGACATTCCCGCGAGCAACAAGGTGTGTGTTCGAGTTGGCGAAGGTTTAACCACGGTCCGGTGCAGTCTACCTGTATTTCGTTATTTGCAATTGAAGTGCACCAGCGCAATTTTTTTGGCGTGTGGCCGTTAACGTTCTGGTTACCTGCCCTGGCCGTTGACGTAAATTTATGCAGTGTCCTTTCCTGACCATGTTGCCGCTGTCCAGCACGGTGAGTAGTTTGACAGCTTAATGTATGCTTGGCTGTGGCGTCCATGCCTTTCGCGTTTTGCCTTGAACTCACGGTTGTGTGATGGTCGGTCGCTGCGCGAGATTAGCCGAGCGGTCTAGGGCGCTGCAGTCTTAGACTGTGGGGCTGGTCCCGCCGGAGGTTCGAGTCCTCCCTCGGGCACGGGTGTGTGTGTTTGTCCTTGGGATAATTTAGGTTAAGTAGTGTGTAAGCTTAGGGACTGATGACTTTAGCAGTTAAGTCCCGTAAGATTTCTCACTTTCTTTTTGTGTGCTTGTCGAGTGGAGCGCAAGTTACCTTGTCGGAGGGTCCGTTGACTGTCTGTTGCTTGGACTCTCGTCGGATAGAGAATACTTGCGCCAACTGCCCGTCTCACCTAAGTGAACACTAGTATTTCAAGTACTGGCCGACTGCAGAAACTGCTGAGCGCCGTCAGCTGCACTGACTTTTCTTATTTTCTGTTGTGTGTATTTGTATGGGTCAAAGCCGATGGTTTTGAATTAAAGTTGAATTGTTTTTAGTGGTGTTTTTAAGTCATAGACCTTCAGGCGCTTTAAAATTAAAGTTCCTTGCTTTTCAATCATTATATTGTTTGGGCATTGAGCCTGATTAAAATACTGTTTATAGACAAAGCTTTGGGCCTTCTGCCTACTGTTTTGAGTTATGGGCCTCCAGGCGTTTTAAAATTAAAGCTACTTGCTTGTCAAGTGTTAGATCGTTTGGGGCCTTCAGCCTAATTTAAGACAAGGCTTTGTTGTTTACATTTATTTCACCTTGAGTTTTAAGTTATGGGGCCCTCAGCCATTTTTAAATTAAGGATCTTTGTCTTTCGAGCATCAGACTGTTTGGGGCCTTCAGCCTAATTGAAGACGAGGCCTTCTGCCCTGTGTTTTTTTATTTAATTTTACCTTGGGTCTTATATCATCGGCCTTCAGCCATCTTTAAATTAAGATTGTTGCTTTTCAAGTGTTAGACTTTTGGGTCTTTAGTCAAATTATAGAACTTACTTAACGTGAGGCCTTCTGCGTTCTAAATATTATTTTTGGCGTCTGAATTTTGAGGTAATAGCCTTTAGCCGTTTTTTTAAAAATTAAAGTGGTTGTGTCCTTAAGAAATAAGACAGTGTGGCGTATGCAGCCGATAACTAAGTTCAAGAACTTGTAGTGTAATGTTTGTTCAAATAAATACAGTTATATGTGTTCGAGTGTAACTGACAGCGCTCATTTTGGCCCCTTTCCACAATTCCAAATACCTGTTCTGTCGTGTGGATTTAGCAGGGCGTTTCAGGTTAATGCTGTTTACGGATGACGCTGAAGTTGTCGTCCAATGATGTCCAATATGTGCCCCACTGGAGGCACATGTTGTGATTGAGCAGGCCAGAGAAACCTGTCGACACTCTGTTGGGCATGTTGGATTACAACAGCGGTATGTGGCCGAGCGTTATTCTGTTGGAAAACACCCCCCCCCCCCCCTGGAATGCTGTTCGTGAATGGCAACACAACAGGTCAAACCACCAGGTTGACGTACAGATTTGCAGTCAGGGTGCATAGGATAACCACGAGGGTGCTCCCACTGTCATTCAAAATCGCACCTGAGACCATAACTCCAGCTGTAAGTGCATCGTGTCTAGCACGCAAGCCGTCAACTGGCTTCCTCCTAACCAACACCCGGTCATCACTGCACCAACGCACAACCAGCTTTCATCAGAAAATACAATAGACAGCCACCCTCTGCTCCAGTGAGCTCCCGCATCACACCACTGACGTGCACACGGTGGTGTGCTGGGGTCAGTGGAACGCACGGTGCAGTGCGTCTGCCGCTGCCTCGGAGCTGTTCTTCAAATATCCGATTTGTAACAGTTCGTTGGGTTGCGTTGTGGTGCCAACTGCTGCTGAAATTGCTACTGCAGTACGATACGTTCTGAACATGATGGTCTTCCCTCTCGGCAGTGTCACATGGTCGTCCGGAGCTCAGTCTAATAAACAATGTGTGTGAAATCTTACGGGAATTAACTGCTAAGGTCGTCAGCACCTAAGCTTACACACTACTTAATCCAAATTATCCTAAGGACAAAGACACACACCCATGCCCGAGGGAGGACTCGAACCTCCGCCGGGACCAGCCGCACAGTCCATGACTGTAGCGCCTCAGACCGCCCGGCTAATCCCGCGTGGAAAAGCTCAGTCTTCTTGTGATCGCACATTCCATGAACACTGCTGCCAGCAACCACCAGCAGTGGCTAGATTCCTGCCAAGTCTCTGTGCAGTATCGCAGAAGGAGCATCAAGCTCCTCGTAGCTCTATTGCAGGACCTCCTTCGAACTCAGTACGTTTTTCATAATAGCGGCTGTGTCGCCTGAAGGGGGATAGGACGTCAAACGGACCGACTTGGAGCAGGAGAGGCACCACAGGACATTTTAATTTCCACTGTCTATACATTTACAAAAAAATTCATAAAACATTGTCATCAAGACCAGGAAGGATTCAGAATTCTTACACAAAGCAGTGGAAGTTCGAAAACATAACGAAATAATTTTTTTGTACATGTGAAATTTCATAATTTTTTCACTGACTAGTGGCAGTATTTGTCGCTATAGGTATAGTTTTCTTCATAAGTAAGAGAGATTCTTCGATGAATTGTGCACAGCATACAAACCATACTTAAAGGTGAATGAAACTCTAGAATTTTCGAAATATATTAAAAACTGTGGTAAAAATTGCGGTATACTTGGAAGGAGAGACAGCATTGGTCGTATTTTTTTATTTTTTTTATCAAACGCAAAATCGATTTTGCGTTTAATAAAAAAAAAAAAATACTACCAATGCTGTCTCTCCTTCCAAGTATAATGAATTCTACTCTGCTTTTGTAAATGATGAAAGTCTATGTGAATGCAGCTTGCCGCTAACTTGGTGTAATGTTTTGTCTGTACAGAAGTGTATCTGTCGCCTTTATCGCTCTTTCCCTCTCACACATAAATCGGTACAATAAAGTCAGGGCTTCGTGTTTTCTAGTTAGGCTGATCCGTGAAAAGACAGAGAAACAATTATGCTAATGGAGGATTCTCTCACTCTCTCTCTCTCTCTCTCTCTCTCTCTGTCCTTTATCTGTGTACAGTTTAAATATATTACTTACGTGAAATCAGCCTAGTAGAATCTCTGGTGGAGCCCTTCGTCTTAATATTCAGCGGCTGGCTTGCTAGAAAAGATCTTTACATTTGTTATTATTATTAAGCGCTGCATGCAGTTGGGAAAATCGATCGTTTGAACAATTCGTTCAGTTTACGACAGATCTAAAATTTCAGATGTGGACGAAGCCTTTTTGGACGATTTCAAAAAAACTCAGAGATTGCAGGCTCTCTTCGTCACAGCTGAAACTTCCCAATTAATTACAGGGCCCAGACAATCATCAATGGTTCAGACAGAGAACTCATTCGTCATTCACTCTAGAATAAAATGGTCACAAACCTTATTTCTGAGGAAAATTGTATATTGAATCCATTTCCGTACATGTTCCGTTTTCTGTTGGTTCCAAGTCTCATGTAATTTTCTTTTACAGGTTTTTTCTTTCTCTTTATCTATCACGCTAGCGGCACAAACTTTCCTAGCTCGCTTTAGCGCGAAGAAGAGTAAATAAATCTCCTTTAGCAATCCGACAATCTTCCAACCGATACTTCCGAAGCTGTTCCTCTCTCTCTCTATAATAACCATGGAGCATACATTTCTGTACCTCTGTTGTTCCAAAGAATAAACATACTAGAAAAATACCTTGGCGTCGACGAACTGTCGGCGCATATATTACTAGAAAATCTGATCAGATACTTTTCAAACGTAAATACATGTGGATGATTTGATTGAGCATTATTAATTATTGCGTGGTAGAGGGTAATTTTCCGTGGGGAGATTACAATGCCCCTCGCAGCGAGCGAAGTTGGTGAGCTCAATTTTGATTCACCGAACACACTTCGCGAGCTATCTATTAGCGTGGATAACCCGGAAGTGATGATTGTCAGTCCTCCGACTGAAAAAGAATATTATATTTGAGACAGAAGAAGAAAAGAAATGTTGAAGACAGAAGAAATGAAGAGACCGGTACCGCGGCTGTATTGCTTTTACGTGCTTCTAGGTGTTATATTTGCTGTGCACAACCAAGGAAGATGATCTTTCATGAACTGATGTCAGGGTCTACCCATTCGGGAACTTCCTTAAGCAGGGAAACCTTGGAAAACCTCTTAAGCCTAGACCCCCAGCCTACGGTACATAGAAGATAGGAAAGCCTATAGAAGAAGAAAATATATAATTTTGAAATAGATCTCTAAAGGAAAGACAGGGATCAATTTGTATCACGATTTGGAGAAGAGTGGTTTGTGCCTCTAGCAAAGAAAACGTTTTACAATAAATAACGTGATTTCACGTTTTACAATCTTGCTCCTGGTACAATATCTTGCGGTGCTAAACTCCACCGGGTCTTGCATGTCCCCGACGTCCACATTTGTAGTCGGTCTTCTCCGCGGCCCCCTCTGTAGTTGATCTTCTACGCGGCCCACAATGGGAAGAGTAGAAGGAACAGGGATACTCGAATTCACATGCAACATTCATTCCAAAAGAATTAGCAATGACCAAAAGGAAAACTCTTCCTGTAAGAGAACTGATCAGGTTGCACCGTCCAAGATTCTCCTTTTTGAAAGCAAAATCCTTATGGCTTCATGGATCCTTTTTGTTACGACGTACTTCAAGGAATTCAACCATTAACTAATGATGTTGCCAAAAGCATCATCCGATTTACTCCCTTTTGAATACTCCTTTTGACTTTGCCTCCCCACTTGTGCTTATAAGTCCAAAAGTTCTAACACATTTTCTATCACTGATTTGTTCTTCGTAATTTAAAGGATTCATGTAACTTACTATAGATTTTGGATTCAAATCATCTAATAATGGAAAGTGTAGTTCATTTTATACCAGGACATCATCCATATTTCCTTGATAAGTCATATAATTTAGCTATACTCAAAACTTTTTATTCTAAATACATATATTTCTTCGCTTGAGTGCTGAAATGTAAAAGTTACTAGCATTGAGGAATGCGGATTCGCTTCTTTCAATTACTCTCTGATTCATACGGTGTTCATCCATGCTCATATATGGAAATGGATTTTTCACACAAAATTCCCAAACGAACACGAACCATTAAATTACTACTGAATCTATGAATATTACTTTCTTTAATCATTCATTAATAAATTAAAAACTCTTAACTTCTAATTATAACACCTATTCCTTTTAGAGTTCAACATGAATCAGTTTATCCTCGCGTTTGGTGCGAGTCTCTTACAAAGCATATCTGTATCGTCTATATCGATTTTAATTCTCGCGCCGACGTCAACTGTTTTGCGCGGGAAATTATCTTTGCGGCGTTAACCGTCACTCACGATTCACTACCACAACACATCCCTTCACACGTTTACACATGTAAGCGTTCACATGAGATCATATATGAATATTCACTCGGAACCTCTTTTGATTATTCCGCGTCATTTGCAGGAAACATTTCATTCTTCTTGAAGGTAGGTTAGATCCTTAATCATTCTTGATGACATTAGCAATGCTAAAGTTCTATGTTCACCCAAACCACAGGTGAAGCCTATCTCCACTATCTTCTTTACAACACTCGATAATAATAGTTAGTCACTATTTCTATACTCTGTGTCACTGATTAACTATTTCAATTTAAAGGTTTCTATCACTACACACACAGTTTATTGTTATGTTTTTTACGAGCGTTCATTTCTGTCACTCGGAACACCATTCCTCCCTATCTTCTAATCTTCATTATACTTTTTTAAGTCGTTATGAGAAAGTAACCCTTTTATTTTGTTCGATCCCGGGTATGCTAACAGATAAGCCCCCGGATTCGGAATTTGTAGGATAATGTATGGTCCAGTACATAGTAAATCCCATTTCTTTATACTTTTCTTTATTACGGATGATTTGGTATGTCGTTTAACTAGTACCTTCTCTCCGACATGGTATGTGTACCCTTTTGATTAATTTGTCATATCGTTGTTTTCTTTGATCAGCGTTTTCGTCATATTTATGATAGCTTGTCTTATTTTTTCTTCCCAAGGCATCTCAGTTTCCTGAGTTTTGGGGATATGGTCAGTCCAGAAGTTTTCCTCTTTTGCTCCGAACATCAATTCACAAGGTGTATTTCCAGTTGGGGAGTGGGGCATGTTCACAGTTCCATTTGCTTTTGGCACGACCAACAATGGGGAGCAGTATGGGCTTGTGGAGGGTTCGATTAAACCCCATTTCAACATGCGATCTATTTCTTTTTGAACTTGAGCCTTTAACCTCCAGGGAACAGGATAGAAAGTTCTACAATACGTTTCGTGTGGCTTAACGTAGAGATGGCATATGTATCCTTTAATAACTCCTGGCCTTTCGTCAAACACGTTTTCATACACTAATAATAATTCTTTGAGCTGCTTCTTCTGCTCTTCAATAATGCAGTCGGATTCATTTAACTTCTCATACACTAATTGACCGAAGTCTCCTTTGACTTGGAACTCATTATTTACGTGCTGTTTAGAATTTTGTGCAGTCCTGATTACTTGCACACTGATCCCACTATTATATTTTCTGGTAAGGCTTTCCTTTTTCAACAAGTCCAACTCAATTTCTTGTTTATTTACATTTAACCAAATTTTTCCTGTTTTAAAATCTATTCTGCATCCGTATTGACGTAGGCTGTCGACTCCTATAATGCAGTCTACCACCAAATTTTTTACAACAAGGAATGTGCTTAATATTGCTACATTTCCGACTTCTACACTAAGTAGTGACTGCACTTTTACATTAGCCGATCTAGCCCCAACGGCGCCTATTATTCTGCAATTTTGAACTGGAAAAATTGGTACTCGTCTTATATTTCTGATCTTGTTGAATAGAGCCTCCGAAATAACATTCGTGGTTGCAGCTGTGTCCAAAACCGCCACTATAGGTACAGTCTCCAAAATGACTTGCACTTCGGCTACTACCACCTGTTCCTTATCCTCATCTTGGAGTTCTAAGTCCTCGGTCAATTCATCTGCCAGTAATCGTCCATCATTATACGTTAGCATGGGTACACATATCCTATTGCCTCTCAACCAATTGTTGACCGCTCCTCCGGGGCACGAGTGGGTCCTTACAAGTTTGTTGGATTTTGATTCGCCTGGTGGTTGACATCGTCCGTCACTTCGGTAATTACCGGTTGATTCGTAGATGTCCGTCCCCACTGATGTTGGTTATTTGAATCTATTCCCCCCGGTTGATTCCACTTTCTATTACTGTTATTGTTCCAGGCTTGCGGTCTGAAAATCCTTTCGTTCCCCCATACGGGATTGTATCGTTTCCCATTCCTGTTGTTCCTTGGATAGCCCCTCGCAAGACTATTGCCGGTATTATTATTGAGATTTTGAGGGGTTTCTCCACTATTTATCGATCTCTGTGCGTTCCCTTGCCTACCATTTGGCGGAGGTTCTATCTCCCTATATTGGAATCTGTTGTTACGGGCTTTCTGGTTGCTCTCTTCTATAATGTCTATATGATCTAACGTCGTGAGGAACGACTACAAGTCTTTATCGTTCCCGTAAATTAATTGATTCCGGATGTTAGTTGGTAATCTTGCCTTAAGTATGTTTATTATGTCTGGCAAAGGCATAGGTCTATCCCAATATCTAGTTTTGTTTATATATTTTTCCGAATACTTCCTAAGGCTTCCTTTTGAAAAAGAGAAAGGCTCTGGGTAGAGCACCTCCTGCCTTAGGCGTTCCTGTACCCCTTCTGACCAGAACTTTGCTAAAAACGCTTTCTCAAAATCGTCATATGTCGAGCATACAGAAGTCATGCCCGAGGCCCAGATCGCCCCCGAACCTTGTATATACCCCGTAACGAAACTGATCTTCTGCCACTCCGACCAATTTCTGGGTAGCACTCCTCTAAAAATTCGGATAAAAACAATCGGATGAACCCCCCTTTTGTCAGTGTTAAAAATTTGAAATTGCCGATGCTTTATCATTTTTTCTTCACCATGGCAAAGACTTTCGTAATCTCCGTCAGATAAAACTTCACGCGAACAACTAGCTCGTGGCAATTTAATATTTGAGTTACTTACACAAGTCGATATTGTGTGCGAATGTGCAGTAACTGGCTCTATCGTCGCTGCCGACTTCTGCTGCTGGCCTGTATTCATTTGTTCTGAGCCTTGTTGTGAAACGCGTATCGACTCTGCTATCGTTTGTTTCCAATGCTCGAAATCAGCCCCTAACTGCTGTCGCATTTCCTCAAGTCCTTTCGCAAACAAATTCTCTTCCTGTTTGCCACATAGACTCTGGAATGCTGCTTTAACATTTTGCTCAACGTTTTCACACATTAGCCTTTTGTTTTCTAATGTGATTTCGGATAATTTACCCGTTAATACATTAATCTGGTGATCTATAACGTCTTGACGTTCTGTCAGATGTTCCACACTTTCCTTTAGGTTCGACTGCGTACGTGCCAATTCAGGAAGTTGCGCAATTGCACATGACATGGCATCTTGCTTTTGTACTAACTGCGGAACCATTTCCATCTGTTCGCGTACGGTATCTATCTTAATCGCCACATACTCCTTCATTTCTACACGTACGCGGTGAGTAGATTCCTCACATTGAGCTTTCACCAATTCTACTTGTGCAGTTAATTTACGTTCCGTCTCTTCGGCCTGATCTTTAAGTTCCTTTGTCTTCGCCTCTATCCGCTGCTCTAATTCGGAAAAACTGTCGTGTAACTGCTGCTTAATCTCAGCTTTCAGATTTTCCTGCCCCTCATTAACTGAGGCGAACTTCGCGTTAACGTAAATTTTTAGATTTTCTTGCCCCTCAGTAACTGAGGCTAATTTCGTATTCATATTATTCATGGTCTCAGTTAACATCTGCATCTGCCTCATGATAATTACTATTGGATCTAATCCATGTTGCATACTTGCTGTTACATCTCCAGCCGT
Organism: Schistocerca americana; assembly: GCF_021461395.2. NCBI lineage: Eukaryota > Metazoa > Arthropoda > Insecta > Orthoptera > Acrididae > Schistocerca > Schistocerca americana. Next base: position 93,192,239 of record NC_060127.1, on the reverse strand, counting down.
GTCTACGGGGCGTTCTATTGCACTATCTGTAGCGATCGGTTCTACAACACTTCTTACTACATCACTATTATCCGTACTCACAGCTGAGAGCTGTTGCGTGTTGCTCTGCTCTGCTTGACTCATCTTAAACATTGCCCTAGTTAAAACCATATAAATGTTCTACAGTCAATATGTATATATCTCCCTTCACACAAGAATACTTCTGCGGCTACTTTCTTATAGTACTTATACAGGTAAACGCAACTAGGGCAGATCAATAAAACTACATATGGCATGAACACAATCAGTAAATGTTCAAATCTACGTCTACTTCCTCAATACCAGCAAGCTTCAATAAAAAATTATATATCTGTCGTTTTTTCTGCGCCCAACGTGCTGCTTTTATTTGTAGATCCACTTAATTTGCCTGCGAGTATTTCTTCTCTTTTCCAAGTTAAGTTGTCTCGTCGTAGTTCACATGAAACAGAGAACAAAATTATTTTAACAGGGTCCAAAAACGTGTCCTGTCACGGATTGGCCATTATAATGAATTCTACTCTGCTTTTGTAAATGATGAAAGTCTATGTGAATGCAGCTTGCCGCTAACTTGGCGTAATGTTTTGTCTGTACAGAAGTGTATCTGTCGCCTTTATCGCTCTTTCCCTCTCACACATAAATCGGTACAATAAAGTCAGGGCTTCGTGTTTTCTAGTTAGGCTGATCCGTGAAAAGACAGAGAAACAATTATGCTAATGGAGGATTCTCTCACTCTCTCTCTCTCTCTCTCTCTCTCTCTGTCCTTTATCTGTGTACAGTTTAAATATATCACTTACGTGAAATCAGCCTAGTAGAATCTCTGGTGGAGCCCTTCGTCTTAATATTCAGCGGCTGGCTTGCTAGAAAAGATCTTTACATTTGTTATTATTATCAAGCGTTGCGTTCAGTTGGGAAAATCGATCGTTTGAACAATTCGTTCAGTTTACGACTGATCTAAAATTTCAGATGTGGACGAAGCCTTTTTGGACGATTTCAGAAAAACTCAGAGATTGCAGGCTCTCTTCGTCACAGCTGAAACTTCCCAATTAATTGCAGGGCCCAGACAATCATCAATGGTTCAGACAGAGAACTCATTCGTCATTCACTCTAGAATAAAATGGTCACAAACCTTATTTCTGAGGAAAATTGTATATTGAATCCATTTCCGTACATGTTCCGTTTTCTGTTGGTTCCAAGTCTCATGTAATTTTCTTTTACAGGTTTTTCTTTCTCTTTATCTATCACGCTAGCGGCACAAACTTTCCTAGCTCGCTTTAGCGCGAAGAAGAGTAAATAAATCTCCTTTAGCAATCCGACAATCTTCCAACCGATACTTCCGAAGCTGTTCCTCTCTCTCTCTCTATAATAACCATGGAGCATACATTTCTGTACCTCTGTTGTTCCAAAGAATAAACGTACTAGAAAAATACCTTGGCGTCGACGAGCTGTCGGCGCATATATTACTAGAAAATCTGATCAGATACTTTTCAAACGTAAATACATGTGGATGATTTGGTTGAGCATTATTAATTATTGCGTTGTAGAGGGTAATTTTCCGTGGGGAGATTACACAAGTATACCCATTATATGGTCGTGGTGCACAGGACACTCCATGCAGTCGCCAATCAATAAAAATTGAGGTAATTAACTATAAAATTTGTGTTTTTCAGAAACATGAAGTTTAAAGTATAACAGTTCATTCGTTTTTTCATAAATTACATAAATTCTAGAATTTCATACACCTGTGAGTATGGTATGTATGATGTGCAAAATTCATCGAAGAATCTCTCTAACTTATGAAGAAAAGTGTACTTATAGCAACAATTACAGCCATTAGTAAGTGAAAAAATAATGAAATTTCACACGTAAAAAAATTTATTTTTTTATGTTTCCGAACTTCCACTACAATGAGTGTGAATCCTGAATCCTTCCTGGTGATGCTGACAAAGTTTTATGAATTTATTTGTAAATGTATAGACAGTGGGAATTAAAACGTCCTGTGATGCCTCTCCTGCTTCAAGTCGGCCCGTCTGACGTCCTACCCCGCTTAAAGGTATTATTGACTAACATCAACTCATCGCATTCAGACTCAAAGGTAACCAACGCTCACGACCGTTACAGCGTGTATTTAAGCCGAACCTTATTTTCATCTTCATAGTGGTGCTATTAGTCCCACTCTTATGCGACTGGTGTTAAATTTGAAAAGACATCATCTTCCAGCTGCAGAAAAACGCCTACTACCTTCCCTTTTCTTCATACAATATATCTTAGTGTTGTGATTCATTTTCTGTCAGGGTACCTCAACGGTGTACATGAAGATGGTCTACGATGGAAAGTGGCGGTTGAAGGCGTACCTATTTTTCTGTCAGCCTACATGTAAGGCTCGCGGTTCATCCATAAACTGTACGATGGGTGCCCAAATGCGCCGACACGTCGCTCAATGTTACTTGCTGTCGCACATTTCTGGCGCTCAGTGTCGTCAGTAACACATGGTTGGGTGAGAAAAATTAAAAAGGAAACACAATCCATACGCATTCCCCGTAGCGAACGTCAAGACCAACTTTTACGTCGTAGTGCGGCCTAGGGGTTTTACCTGCGTAAACTCATTCCATAGTAGGAAATATTGCCAATAGACAAACAGGAAAAACAGAGTCGTACTCCAAGAAAAATTCCATGCACGCGTATTACGATTACTGTATCTTCGCGTGTGCATTTTTGAAATTTAATCATCAAATGAATACATGCATTCTGCCCAAAGTGTGTCCACCCGGCGGCTTTATGACTGCTTAAAGTTTGCTGGAACACTTTCAGTGAGGTGTCTGATTGTCTGTGTGCCCATTGTTGCTCAAGAGCGTCAGCCAGGGATGGCAGTAATGGACGCTGGGGTCTGGAAAGAAGCGGACGTTGTAAATCCTGCCAAAGGTGTTCGACGGAGCTAAGATCGGCACCCTGCGCAGGTCAGTCCATTTCAGAAACGTCTCCGAATTGTTCTGTGCTGTACGCAGTTCGCAATAATGAAATATGTTCATTTCCTTCAGCAGTTACCATTTTCTCAAGCACAACAGGAGGCGTTGCTGTACCTCCAAAAATATTCCCATATCGCAGCCATCTTCTCTGCAGATCGTTCTTGGCACTACATACGATGCCAGGTGAAGTTCGGCAGGCATTCGTCAAATCTAAATTACTATACTGGATTGCTGTAGCTATAGCGTGATTCATTCCTCGAAACAATTAATTTCCGTCACCCACCTGTGACGTAGCAAGCCATTAGGAGATAACATTCGATGCAGTTGGGGACGCAGCTGTGAAGAACGGTGGCTTCAGGATGGCTGCGATTTCTCTTCGGTCTGACTCACAGCGCACCTGACGCTACCTGCCTTGTGAACGATCTCAGGGAACATTCAGTCGGTATCCAATTTCATACCCCATAAGAATCTAAACAATCCATAGTAATTATCACCCGATTTTTTTAAAACTTGGTACGCAATCTCTTCTTATTAAGGAAAGGATCCTGTCAAAATTTCAGATTTTTATCTATAACAGTTACGGAAATTGAGAAAATTACTTAAATGTCCTAAAACCGACACTTATGTTGCAAAAACTCAGTTAAAAACAATAACCAAATGTCAATTATTATCATCTGAAGTCATAACAAAGCTCACAGTAAATCACTTAAATGGAATTTTCTTTTCAAAACTTTAGTTACTCTACATTATGTAGTATAAAAATCATTCAAAATTATTATTTGCGTATTATATTTGTTGTGCGAATACGTGGGAATGAATGGGAGAGTGTATGCGGGACATACATTAAAACGTAGTGTCGTTTTATGTAAAACCTTATAAATTTGAGCTGGGGAAAAATTTATTGAAACCACGATGCTGATGACGTATGTCCATGTGTACTTGCTTTTGTACGAGAGCCGCCGGAATAAAAGTCGAGAGCGGAATACGTATCTGTATTAATTTAAAGAATATTTTGAATTTCGTTCCATTTTATTAAACAATATATTACAAACTGAAATTGTAATGACATACACTACTGGCCATTAAAATTGTTACACCACGAAGATGCTACAGACGCGAAATTTAACCGACAGGAAGAAGATACTGTGATATGCAAATGATTAGCTTTTCAGAAGGCGCCGGTGGCGACACCTACAACGTGCTGACATGAAGAAAGTTTCCAACCAATTTCTCATACACAAACAGCAGTTCACCGGCGTTGCCTGGTGAAACGTTGTTGTGATGCCTCGTGTCAGGAGGAGAAATGCGTACCATCACGTTTTCGACTTTGATAAAGGTCGGACTGTAGCCTATCGCCATACCGGTTTATCGTATCGCGACATTGCTGCTCGCGTTGGTCGAGATCCAAAGACTGTTAACAGAATATGGAATCGGTCGGTTCAGGAGGGTAATACGGAATGCTGTGCTGGATCCCAACGGCCTCGTATCACTTGCAATCGAGATTACAGGCAACTTATCCGCATGGCTGTAACGGATCGTACAGCTACCTCTCGATCCCTGAGTCAGCAGATGGGGACGTTACCAAGACAACAACCATATGCACGAACAGTTCGATGACGTTTGCAGCAGCATTGACTATCAGCTCGGAGACCGTGGCTGCGGTGACCCTTGACGCTGCATCACAGAGAAGAGCGCCTGCGATGGTGTACTCAACGACGAACCTGGGTGCACGAATGGCAAAATGTCATTTTTTCGGAAGAATCCAGGTTCTTTTTACAGCATCATGATGGTCGCATCCGTGTTTGGCGACATCGCGGTGAACGCACATTGGAAGCGTGTATTCGTAATCGCCATACTGGCGTATCACCCGGCTTGATGGTATGGGGTGCCATTGGTTACACGTCTCGGTCACCTCTTGTTCGCATTGACGGCACTTTGAACAGTGGACGTTACGTTTCAGATGTGTTACGACCCGTGGCTCTACCCTTCATTCGATCCCTACGAAACCCTACATTTCAGCAGGATAATGCACGACCCCATGTTGCAGGTCCTGTAGGGCCCTTTCTGGATACAGAAAATGTTCGTCTGCTGCCCTCGGCAGCACATTCTTCAGATCTCTCACCAACTGAAAACGTCTGGTGAACAGTGGCCGAGCAACTGGCTCGTGACAATACGCCAGTCACTACTCTTGATGAACTGTGGTATCGTGTTGAAGCTCCATGTGCAGCTGTACCTGTACACGCCATCCAAGCTCTGTTTGACTCAATGCCCAGGCGTATCAAGGCCGTTATTACGGTCAGAGGTGGTTGTTCTGGGTACTGATTTCTCAGGATCTATGCACCCAAATTGCGTGAAAATGTAATCACATGTCAGTTCTAGTATAATATATTTGTTCAATGAATACCCGTTTATCATCTGCATTTCTTCTTGTTGTAGCAATTTTAATGGCCAGTAGTGTAAATGACAATCTGACTAGTGATTTGCTGAGGCAAGTTTTGCCACGAGAATGATCTGGAAGTATCATTATGATTGGTCATTCAGATCAATAGCCAATCAGAATTAAGCGGTTCCCGAGCGCAGATAGTTAGATAGGCAGAGAGGAGAGTAGCTTCGAAATAGTCAGTCGTAAACACGCTTCCGGGTAACATTATGCTAGATGTCTATGTGAAAACAGTATGTAAAATGAAGAACTAGTGAGTTCATTGAGTTTAGAACGTGTCATGACTAAAACGTCTAAACTTACGAACATTTTGATGAATGTGAGATGCTTCTGTTAATTATTTGAAGTTTTATAAGCGTGTAATCTTTTGATCGTAGAGTCATTTCCGCATGGCATATTCCGTGTTCTTTAAGGAAAATTTTGGCGAGCACTTCCAAATTAGAAGACCACTGAAACGACGGAGTGTTCATCTCGCTAACAGTGGGGACTCAGTGACTGTTAGATCGCAAAATTAATCGGGTCCGACTTGCAAAAATTTGGCGGCTTTTTCGTGTGAAATATGTTGTATCGAGAAGGAACTTGAAATGATAAAGCATATGCACTATTAAATACGGTCTTGATAGCCATTTCATGTGCTTCCTTGCGAATACGAAGACGTTAATAGAGTTATTAAATGCTTACTGCAATTAAACAGCATTCTCCTACGGCCCGAAATTTGTGAATATGAAACTTACAGGAACTGAGATGCAACTTGAGTTACGCAGCCTCTGTGTGTTAGATATTAGGTAGTGATTTCATCAACACTGCTTTACACTGCCTAGCACGTATCTGCTACTGCAGAGTGAAGGGACGTCGGAAGGAAGAAATATCGAGGTAGGTGAACTGTTGGATAAAAGTGACAGAGAGAGAGAGTAAGGGACGAAGTAACGGCAGAACGACCCTGCTCCGCCGCACACGGTCCCTTAGCGTCGCTGTATGCCGTCGCAAGCGTCATACTGCACTGAAAACAGAGATGTGTGACTTATGACGAGTCGCAAGACTCTTGTACATTCTTTTTGTCTCTTTAAGCACCGTCATTGTGGTAGTTGAAGAACTGATAGCACTTTTAATCTTACGAGTCATTCCTTCCCAAGATTCCATGCTATTTTTTAAAACTACCCTCCATAATTCAGTAGGCTTTCGTGGCAGTTGTCACTAAAGATAAAATGCTGTGGGTTGTTATCCCACGTCATATTTCCTTCTAAAATAATCGCCGTTTCCACCCCTCTGCTGGGGTCTTTTTTAGGATGTTTCGGTGTCCACTACTGCCGGCCGGGGTGGCCGAGCGGTTCTTGGCGTTACAGTCTGGAACCGTGGGACCGCTACGGTCGCAGATTCGAATCCTGTCCCGGGCATGGCTGTATGTGATGTCCTTCGGTTAGTTAGGTGTAAGTTGTTCTGAGTTCTAGAGGACTGATGATCTTAGAAGTTAAGTCCAATAATGCTCAGAGCCAGTTTTAGTGTCCACTACTGCTAGAACACTGTCTGAGGCCATTGTCGCGTTCTCTTACAAAGGGGATTTTTCCCGCGTTTGTGCTGGAGAAGAGGGAGTATCGGTTAAAGTTCTTGTGCGTCCCATTGATAGACCATCGTCACAGGCCAATATTCCCGCGATGATGCAGAAGAAGGGGCCTTTTGGCTAAACTCTTATGTATACTTTTAGTGGCCCATCGTCAATGGATAGAAAGGCAGTATTCCACATTTATTCTGGAGAAGGATTATTGGTTTAAATTCCCCCTACTGCTATTGGCAGGCCATCATTATTGGCCAGATGTGAAACGGACAGAGCAAGAGAGCGGAACGTTTACCCAAAATATTATTGTCCGTTGAGGTGACTTGCAGCGCGTTGTCTATACTGCTCGCACACACCGGCCGCATATTTACTTCCTTGGCGCCGGGGAGCCACGATGCCGGAAGCTTATAGCCGTCCTCTCTATTGGAATTACATGCAGTCTTCTAAATTTCAACCGCTTCTAGGACCTTTCTTCTATAAATATTAGTTTCCTTAGCCAGCAGAACTACGTTATTAAAATCCATGTCAGTGGCACAGTTCTCATGAAGGTCCGCTACTGTCGATTTTACACTTCATTTTAGCCGCGTGTGCCGTTCGTGTTCCTTAACGGGTTCTTCCTGTTTTGTGTGTATACACTTTGCCGCAGCCATATTCCGCTTGATAGAGGCCCGCGTTGTTGAGGCAATCAAATGTCCGGATTCCGTCGGAAAAAGCCTTTTATTTTGTTTTGACTAAAGAATGACGTTTGGATACCATTTTTCTTTTAGAATTCTGCTTATTCAATCAGTAACCCCAGAAACTAACGGTAACGTAACGGAGTGACGAGTCGGTTCTTCATCATTATTGGCGCGATTATTATTCCATCTAAGGACCCTGTCGATTGAACAACTACCATAGCTATCTGTCTACATTGTACTCTTTGAAACTTGCTCCTTAAGAGTTTAGCCAATAACGCCCTTTCTTCTGTATCAGCGCTGGAATATTAGCCTATGACCACCAATGGTAGCCACAAGAATTTTAACCGACACTCCCACTTCTCCAGCACAAATTCACGAAAACTCCTCTTTACAAGAGAACGCAACACCGGTCTCTGACAGTGTTCCACCAATAGTGGACACCGAAAAATCCTGAAAAACAACCCAGCATAGGGGTCGGAATGTCGATTATTTTAGAAGGAAATTCCACGCGGCCTAACAATTCAAAATATTTTATCTTTACCCTTCATAATGCTCGACGGTGCCTGTCCATTAATGCATGAGGAGTGACAAGTATTTACTTAGCTATGGTTGCTCCTTCGCTTTTCCGCTTCACAAATGTAATATTTCCGACTTTACAACCATCATATTCAGCCACAAGGAGAGCTTGTGAAGGCAGTGGTGGGAAGATGGTGTAATCGGTGTGACATAAGGTTCATTCGGTTCGTGTATCGCGAGAAAGACCGCCTAAGTTATGGTCCTTTTCCGCAATTGCCTGCCGTTTTGCAAGTAGCGTGCCGAAAAGATAAACTGTTATTAATATTAGAAAAACTAAACAGCGAATGTACTTGCATTTCACATAAAAGCATCTCTGAATAGTTGGCTAACATACCATTATTTCGAAGTTGTTAATTGCCAGCGGGATAGTATATAGTGGTTAAGGAAAAGGCAGACGAAGCACGATGGAGATCTTATGATCGCTCCTGACTTTTACGGCGGGGGAAGTGGTTCGGCTGTCAGATCAGAGGCCGATTGGCAACTACAGGCATGCTGTCTGCCACGGTCGGTATCAATTAGGACTTAATTAGCAATCTCTCGTTTGTAAATGTAAGATCTCGATTGCCCGCTAAGGAGCGGTCGGTATTGTTTAAGAACTTCATTAGCGAACTCTGGCGTTTGAACACTTTATTGAGAACTGGTTTGATAGTAACTGCGCAAACACGCAGTGCATTATTTTGTTTATTCCCTGCGGAAGTGCGAGGAATGGAAATTCTTCGTAATTCATAAAGCGAACTATAACTGTGCAGTTCCTCGTGTTCTGCTAATAAAAAGGGAGAGGCATCCCTTTAATTGGAAAGTTAGTTATTTATAGAAGATCAGTACCTCGCTAATAGTTTGCTACAGTCTCAAGATAACTGATTCACGACGTAAATGCTGTTTACTGCGCAGGGGACAACTATTGGAGGCTCCATGTTGCCGAGCATTAATCGGAACTTACACATTCCACTCAGGGCGGTGGAAGCAATTAGGCACCCCTCGTGAACTGCAGCCTTATTAGAAAATAGATTAGTGATATGTTATCCATTGTAACACAGACGAGATGTGAAGGAAGGAAATTATCGAGGGAAGGGATTTATCACACCCTCATATAATGATGAGCCATAACATTATGAACATCTGATTAATAGCTTCTTTGCCCGCCTTTGGAACGAAATACAGCACTGATTTTGCGTGTCAGTGGTCCGGAGGTTTGTTGGTAGGTTTGTGGAGGTATGTGGCATTACATGTATACGCACAGGTAATTCGCGTAGATTACAAGGCGGTGATTTCCGTACGTGATTATAGCACCCGATAGCTACCCAGACAGGGTACATACACTATGTTATCAAAAGTATCCGGGACCCCCAAAAACATACGTTTTCTATATTATGTGCATTGTACTGCCACCTACTGTCAGGTACTCCATATCAGTGACCTCAGTAATCATTAGACATCGCGAGAGAGCAGAATGGGGCGCTCCGCGGAATTCACGGACATCGAGCGTGGTCAGGTGACTGGGTGTCACTTGTGTCATACGACTGTACGCGAGATTTCCACACTCCTAAACATCCTTAGAACCACTGTTTCCGACGTGATAGTGAAGTGGAAACGTGAAGGCACACGAACAGCTCAAAAGCGTACAGGCTGACCTCGTCTGTTGATCGGCAGAGACCGCCGATATTTGAAGAGGTTCGTAATATGTAATAGGCAGACATCTATCCAGACCATCACACAGGAATTCCAAACTGTGTCAGGATCCACTGCAAGTACTATGACAGTTAGGCGGGAGGTGAGAAAACATGGATTTCAAGGACTAGCGCCGGCCGCTGTGGCCGAGCGGTTCTAGGCGCTTCACTCCGGAACCGCACTGCTGCTACGGTCACAGGCTCGAATCCTGCCTCGGGCATGGATGTATTTGATGTCCTTAGGTTAGTTAGGTTTAAGTAGTTCTAAGTCTAGGGGACTGATGACCTCAAATGTTAAGTCCCATAGTGCTTAGAGTCATTTGAACCGTCATGGTCGAGCGGCTGCTCGTAAGCCACACATCACGTCGGTAAATGCTAAACGACGCCTTTCTTGGTGTAAGGAGAGTAAACATAGGACAATTGAACAATGAAAAAACGTTATGTTGAGTGACAAATCACGGTACAGAATGTGGCGATCTGATTGGCAGGGTGCGGGAATGGGGAATTCCCGGTGAACGTCATCTGCCAGCGTGTGTAGTGCCAATAGTAAAATTCGAAGGCGGTGGTGTTATGCTGAGCTCGTGATTCTCAAGGAGGGGATTTGCGCGCCTTGCTTTTTTTGCGTGACACTATCACAGCATAGGACTACATTGATGTTTTAAGCACCTTCTTGCTTCCCACTGTTGAAGAGGAATTTGGGGATGGCGATTGCATCTTCCAACACGATCGAGCACCTGTTCATAATGCACCACCTGTGGCGGAGTGGTTAGACGACAATAACATCCCTGTAATGGACTGACCAGCACAGAGTCCTGACCTGAATCCTATAGAACACCTTTGGGTTGTTTTGGAACGCCGACTTCGTACCAGGCCTCACCGACCGACATCTATACCTCTCCCCAGTGCAGCACTCCCTGAAGAATGGGCTGCCATTCCCCAAGAAACCTTCTAGCACCAGATTGAACGTATACCTGCTAGAGTGAAAGCTAAGGGTAGGCGAGCTCCAAATCGAATTCCAGTATTACCGATGGAGGGGGTCGTTTACATCCAGATGTCGGGGTACTTTTGATCACAGAGTGTAGGTATCAAATCGGGCGAACTTGGTCGCTGAGTCATCAACGTCAGTTCACTAGAATGTTCCGTAAACCACTGAGGCACGGTTCTGGCACCGAGACACTGCTGAGAGAAGACATGGCCTACGGGAAAGACATCAAAGATGAACGAATACAGCTGGTTATTAGCTTTCAGACTGTCTTCATTTACTACCACACATCCCATTCAAGCGAAGGAGGATGTCTCCTATAGCATGGCACTGGTCCACCAGCCTGCGTCTATGGAGCGCTGTACATTTCGAGCCCCTGTTCGCCACGATGTCGTCGTATGTCGAGACGACCAGCGACTAGTGTAGCAAAAATGTGATTCACCCGAAGAGTCGACACGTTTCCATTGATCGACGGTCAAATTACCATGGTTTTATGTCCACTGTAGTCGTAAATGACGATATCGTTGGACCTACATGTGAACACGTAGGGCTCAGCTCCATGTTCAACAATGTACTATGGACGGTGTGCTCCGAAACACTCTTTCGGCAGAAATGCGACACATTGCCATCCATCCTACTTTACGGAGCAGATAAGACTCCGAAACCTATGTCTTGTGAACAGTCGTGGAAGTCCAATCATTTAGAGCCTATTGGTAGTTTCATTACCCCACCTCTTTCCGAAGATGCTCACGACAGTAATAAGTGAAAATTCGACCAGCATTGCCATTTTATGCACTACTGGCCATTACAATTGCTACACCAATAAAAAATGCAGATGATAAACGGGTATTCATTGGACAAACATATTATACTAGAACCGACATGTCATTACATTTACACCCAATTTGGGTGTATAGGTCCTGAGGAATCAGTACCCAGAACAACCACCTCTGGCCGTAATAACGGCCTTAATACGTCTGGGCATTGAGTCAAACAGAGCTTGGATGGCGTGTACAGGTACAGCTGCCCATGCAGCTTCAACACGATACCACAGGTATTGCGACGAGGCAGTTGCTCAGGCACCATTGACCAGACGTTTTAAATTGGTCAGAGATCTGGAGAATGTGCTGGCCAGGGCAGCAGTCGAACATTTTCTGTATCCAGAAGGGCCCGTACAGGACCTGCAACATGCGGTCGTCTATTATCCTGCTGAAATGTAGGGTTTCGTAGGGATCGAATGAAGGGTAAAGCCACGGGTCGTAATACATCTGAAATGTAACGTACACTGTTCAAAGTGTAGCCAATGCGAACAAGAGGTCACCGAGACGCGTGAACAATGGCACCCCATGCCATCACACCGGGTGATACGCCAATATGGCGATGACCAGTAGACGCTTCAAATGTGCGTTCACCGCGATGTGGCCAAACACGGATGCGACCATCATGATGCTGTAAACAGAACCTGGATTCATCCGAAAAAATGACGTTTTGCCATTCGTGCACCCAGGTTCGTCGTTGAGTACACCATCGCAGGCGCTACTGTCTCTGATGCAGCGTCAAGGGTAACCGCAGCCATGGTCTCCTAGCTGATAGTCCATGGTGCTGGAAACGTCGTCGAACTGTTCGTGCAGATCGTTGTTGTCTTTTGAAACGTCCCCATCTGTTGACTCAGGGAACGATGCGTTACAGCCATCTGGATGAGATGCCTCTCATCTCGACTGCTAGTGATACGAGTCCGTTGGGATTCAGCGCTGCGTATTACCCTCCCGAACCCACCGATTCCACATTCTGCTAACAGTCATTGGATCTCGAGCAATGCGAGCAGCAATGTCGCGATAGGATAAACCACAATCGCGTTAGGCTACAATCCGATCTTTTTCAAAGTCGGAAACGTGATGGTACGCATTTCTCCTTACACGAGACATCACAACAATGTTTCTCCAGGCAACGCCGGTCAACTGCTGTTTTTGCATGAGAAATCGGCTGGTAACTTTCCTCATCTCAGTACCGGCGCCAACCTTATGTGAATCCTCTTAGAAGTTAATCATTTGCATATCATACCATCTTCTCCCTGTCGGTTAAATTTCGTGTCCGTAGCACGTCATCTTCGTGGTGTAGCAATTTTTAATGGCCAGTAGTGTAGATTGTATTTCACAGGTTCTGGGTAATAATAATCTGCCTTTCGTCGAAGTTGCTTATCTGATGGCATTTGACCATTTGCATACGGTACCTTCGGTCGGGTGATGGTCCGTCCATGTCTGCTCCACTTACACACCTTTCTTACCGCGTCACGTGCCCGGAACGCCACCAGGTGGCATCCAACGTGGCAGTGGGCAGCGGTCATAATGTTTTGACTGGTCAGTTTAAATCGTTTTCTCTTTATCTGTCTCTCTTTCACTTCACACACAGTCACATCACGAGCAGACGACTTGGACTGCTTTACCTGGAACGAAATGTCCCTGATGCATATGTTACTCAGGAGTGATCCTATAACCACTTTCTCTTGACCGACGCATTTTGCTGTTACTGCTACTCTGGTGACAAGACAGTACTCCCCAACTCCTCTTACACTTGTGGCTCCGAGACACGTGACCTCTAACGGTCAACTCAGCATTCAGAACACGTGTGAGGGTGATTTTGATTACGTAGAGTAACATACAAGGTTAACGATGGTGTGGTCACTGATTTATTGCAAGAACTATCACCTTGAATTTACGTAACGAATAACTGGAGATAGTTACAGAACAGCATTCACTCACTCACTCACTCACTCACACACACACACACACACACACACACACGCAAACGCGCGCGCATACACTGCGTCACTAATAAGCAGGCACAAGGACGAGGTTGTAAATTTTCAAATACTGCATGCTGTAGGGAATAGTATGCAGCTACAACGATTATGCGAAATGATTGGCTCCATTTCAATACGTAACGCTACCAATCAGTTTCATGAAGCGACGAGATGACGCTTTAAAATGGATTTTAGTGCCACATAGCGTTAATGATTTGAAGTACCCGTACCTGAAATTACTGTTCCATGTCAATGCAACTGTAACTCTTAGTCAGTAATAAATATTTACTATCAAAAACAGTCTCGATCACAATTTTTATTCATTACGGTGACCGGTTTTGACCACTACTGTGATCATCTTCAGACCCTCAATGCAGTTTTGCTTCGCATTAACTACTGTTCCTGCTGAAGGATGAGTTCATATTACAGATGTTGCTTGAAATTAGATGCAGGTTGTAAAATACATATAAATACACGCAAGTAGTTGTATCTTTGAACTTGATTTTCATGATATTGGGATGCTGTAAGCCACCCAATAATATAAAGCTATGCTGTGCTGTGTAAGAGCAGTTGCATGAGATGTTGTGACTTTATGATCTCATTCGTATACCACATATATTATAGGACTGGCGAAATAATGATGCCGGCCGGAATGGCCGAGCAGTTCTAGGTGCTACAATCTGGAACCGCGCAACCGTTACGGTTCTAAGTTCTAGGGGACTGATGAACTCAGAAGTTAAGTGCCGTAGTGCTCAGAGCCATTTGAACCATTTTTTTAAATAATGATGTAAACACTGAAGTTTAAATTTCATGTAGTAGGCGTGATAACTGGATCACAAAATCTCAAGCTCCAGCAGGAACGGCAGTTACTGCGAAACAAAACTGCATTGAGGGCCTGATGATGATCACAGTAGGGGTGACACCGGTCACCGTAATAAATAAAAATTGTGATCAAGCCTGTTTTTGATAGCAAATATTTGTGACACATTGATCACTGTTCACTCCCATAATGTATTCAAAAGTAATTCTTATAGTCAGTGATTTAATATTTCACCACCGGTGTAGTATGAGATCCGACCCCTTCCTTTTTTTTCCATGTATTCGTCGCCTCGTTGATTCTGTGAATAACTTCCATTTCTTATCAGTTCATCTCATTTTCAACACTCGTCTGTAGTACCACATCTCAAATGCTTTGATTCTCTTCTGTTCTGGTTTTCCCACAGCCCATGTTTCACTATCATACAATTTTACGCGCCAAACAAACATTCTCAGGAAAGGTTTGCTGGTTTGTAGCAGAATTTCTTAACTTCGTCTGTTTCGTGATACCCAGTTATAATGTTGAGTGTCTCACTGTTCTCTGTTCTGCTGCTTCTCATTACTTTCTTCTGTTTATTCTTAGTCCGTACTTAGCACTCATCAGACTGTTGATTATGTACAACAGAACCTGTAATCCATCTTCACTTTTATTGACAATAGCAATGTCATAAGTGAATCTTATCATTGATATCCTGTGACCTTGAATCTAAGTTCCTCTATTGAACCTAACTTTTCTTTCCGCCATTCCTTCTTCGATGCATAGACTGAATGGTAGCAGCAAAAGACTACCTCCCTGTCTTACGCTCTTCCAATCTCATTATTCCATCTTCCTTTTTGTACATCACCCGTACTTCCCTATAGGCTACCCTATATTTCTCAGAATTTCTACCATCCTGAACGATTTGTCATTGTCGAAGGCCTTTTCTAGGTCAATTAACCATAGAGCATGTCTTCATTTTTCTTTATTCATGCTTGCATTATCAGCTGTAACGTCCGAACTTCTTCTCTGGTTCAAATGGTTCAAATGGCTCTGAGCACTATGGGACTTAACATCTGTGGTCATCAGTCCCCTAGAACTTAGAACTACTTAAACCTAACTAACCTAAGGACATCACACACATCCATGCCCGAGGCAGGATTCGAACCTGTGACCGTAGCAGCCGCGCGGTTCCGGACTGAGCGCCTGAACCGCTAGACCACCGCGGCCGGCTTCTTCTCTGATATCTTTACTTTCCCTAAAGCCAAACTGGTCGTCATCTAACAGACTGTCAATTCTATTTTATATTCTTCTCTGTATTATACTCGACAGCAACTTCGATGGATAACCTGTTAAGTTGACTGTGCAACAATTCTCACTTTTGTTGGCTCTTTCCATCTTCGGGATTGCGTGGATAATGTTTCGTTAGTCTGATAATATATTACCAGACTCACACATTCTATATATCACCAGACTTATATACTCTACACAGCAAGTTGAACAGTCGTTTTATTCTCACTTCCCCTAACGAATTTAGAAATTTCGATGGACTGTTGTGTGTCCCTTCTGCATTATTTGGTTTTAAGCCGTCCAAAGCCCCTTTAAATTTTGATTCTATTACCGCATTTTCTGTCTCTCTCATGTCGATTCCTGTTTGTTATTTTATCACGTCGAACAAGTCCGCCCCACACCTCCCTTGCCCCCACTACCCCCCCCCCCCCCCGCCTCCCTCAACCCCCCATCCTCCATCCCGTCAGAGATCCCATCAATGCACTCTTTCCAGATATCCGCTCTCTCCTCTGCGAGGAAGAATGGAATTCCAATTCCACTCTTAATGTCAACGCCCTTGCTTTCAGTTTAACCAACGTTTGTTTTGACTTTTCTGCATGCTAAGTCAGTTCTTCCACCAGTCATTTCTTCTTCGATTTCTTCACATTTCGCCTTTGCTTCCCTACACTTCCTTTTTATTTCATTCCTCTTACTAGTATTTCAGTAGTCCTGAACTTCGCTGAAAAGAATTGCTTATGAGCGTGGGTGTGTGGCACCGATGTCTGATAAACACTCCTGCTTGGGTTTGACTTTAATATAGCGCACTTCTCCTGGCCGTCCCCTTATCCCTTTCTCCCTTCCCCTCCCCCGACAAGTTTTTACTTCTACTGTCTGTGTTTCATATTCTATGTTTTTGGATGTATTATTACACTAAATATTCTATACTTTTGGTATACAAATATCTGTAAACTGTCCCAAGACACCACGTTTTTAACAGTTGATGGTGCATGGTACCAGGCAACATGGCTTAGTTTTATATGAACATGACGAGTAATCCCCCACGACTGATTTTTGTTCATACTAAATACTTCCTATGGTTCAAAAGACATTAAAGACGCATATTGCGTGTGCACAGGACATGTGGCCTATAATTGAAAAAGTGTCGTGATGATCTCTCCAGTGGGAAAAGACTACAGAATAGTCCATCAAAAGGATCTTCAGAGGGACTGCCAAGAGGGTGGAGTCCATGAGAAGAAAATTGAATAACCTATGGAAGAATAACGTTCTACGAGTCGAAGCGTGGAATGTCGGAAGCTTGAAAATTGAAGGGAAGCTGAAACATCTGAAAAGGGAAATGCAAAGGCTCAAGCTAGATATGGTAGGGCCAGTGAAGTGAAATGGAAAGAGGACAAAAATTTCTCGTCAAATGAGTTTAGTGTGATATCAACAGCAGCAGAAAATTGCATACCGGGTGTTAGGATCCGTTGTGAACAGGAAGTTAGGGCAAAGAGTGTTTTACTGTGAACAGTTCACTGGTTGGGTTGTTCGTCTCACGATCGACAGCAAACTAACACTGACAACGATAGTTCTGGTACACAAGCCGAAGTCGCAAGCAAAAGATGAGGAGATAGAGAAAGTATATGAGGATATTGAAAGAGTTATACACTACTTAAAGGGAGATGAAAATCTAATAGTAATGGGAGACTGGAATGTAGTTGGAGGGGAAGGCGTAGAAGGAAAGGTTGGAACCAGGAATGAGAGAGAAGAAAGACTAATTGAATTCTGTAATAAATTACAACTAGTAGTAGCGAACACTCTGTTCAAGATTCACAAGAGGAGGAGGTATACTTGGAGATGGCCGGATGATACAGGAAGACTTCAGTTTCATTACATCATGGTCAGACAGAGATTCCGCTATCAGATACTGATTTGTAAGGTTCACCCACGAGCAGATATAAACTCAGATCATAATGTAGCAGTGATGAAGAAAAGGCTGAAGTTGACACAAGTAGTCTTTGACAAAAGTAGTCAGCAAGAGTCATCACGCAAAGAAGGGGCATACAAAAGTATTAAGGAATGACTATATGCGTTTGACATTCTCTAAGATTATAAATATACCAATACAGAATATCTCAGTAGGCAGTTCAGTTGAAGAGGAATGGACATCTCTAAAAGAGAAATTTATTTATTTACACGTCAAGATCCATAACACCAAATTGAGGAGCAAATCTCCAAGGTTATAGAACATGTCAGTACATGAAATTACAACATAAAAGTAATAAGAGATAAAAATAAAATGTTTATGAACCCGAAGAAAGCCAAACCGTAAGTTTAAATAAACACAGTCAACAATACAACAAGAATCAGCTTAATTTTTCAAGGAACTCCGCGACATAATAGAAGCAGTGGCCCATGAGGACACTCTTCAGTTTGGACTTCAATGCGCTTGGATTACTGCAAAGATTTTTGAATTCGAGTGGTAGCTTATTGAAAATGGATGCAGCAGTATGCTGCACACCTTTCTGCACAAGAGTTAAGGAAGTCCGATCCAAATGCAGGTTTGATTTCTGCGGAGTATTAACTGAGTGAAAGCTGCTTATTCTTGGGAATAAGCTAATATTGTTAACAAGAAATGACAGTAAGGCATATATGCATTGAGAGGCCAATGTCAAAATACCCACAGTCGTGAACAGGGTTCACAGGAGTTTCGTGAACCTACACCAATTATTGCCCGAACTGCCCCTTTCTGAGCTAAAAATACCCTTTTAGAATGGGAAGAGTTACCCCAAAATATAATACCATTCGACATAAGAGAATGAAAAAAAGACTGATTTTTGTGTTGGAAGATCACTCACTTCAGACACCGTTCGAATACTAAAAATGGGAACGTTAAGACTTTGAACAAGATCCTGAAACTGGGCTTTCCACAACATCTGAACACCTAGAAATTTGAACTATTCAGATTCACTAATTATATGTACATTTCGCGAAATTAAAATATCAGCTTTTCTTGAATTGAGTGTCGAACTGTAAAAACTGAATCTTACTGTGATTTAGCGTTAGTTTATTATCTTCAATCCATGAACTTATGTCATGAACTGCGCTATTTGAAACAGAGCCAATGTTGCACACAACATCCTTTGCTACCAGGCTAGTGTCATCAGTAAACCCAAATATTTTAGAGTTACTCGTAATACTAGAGGGTATATCATTTAAATAAATAAGGAATAGTAGTGGTCCTAAAAATGATCCCTGAGCCTCCCCCTACTTGACCGTATCCCGCTCACACCCAACATAACATCCATTCTAAACTTTGTGAATAACGACGTTTTGCTGTCAATTGCCAATTGGGAGCTATTCCCAATATTCCGTAATGGTCCAACTTCTTGAGCAATATTTTGTGGTCTACACAATCAAACGCCTTAGTTAAATCCAAAAATATAACTATCGTTCGAAATCTTTTGTTCAACCCATCCAGTACCTCACAGAGAAAAGACAATATAGCATTTTGAGTTCTTAAATTACTTCTAAGGCCAAACTGTAAATTTGATAGCTGGAAAAAATACAGTCTGCATCAGATCATAAGACCTTAGTAGATCTACCAACATCCTTTTTCTTGCACCATCGTATACAAAATTTACACTGAAGTCACTGCATGTAACTAATTTCTGGTCCTTCCTACAGGGTGAATCAAGAATCCCCTCTCTAGCTTGAGCAGAAATGCTCTGGAGTTAGGAGACCTATATACAACAACAATTAGAAGTTTAGTTTCACTAAATTCAACTCCCCTACGCAACATTCAAATATGTGTTCAGTGCAGTGCCGTGACACATCTATGGACTGAAATGGAATAGTTCTTTTTACGTAAATAGCCACTCCCCCACCCCGCAAGTAACTCCTTGAAAAACAGCCAGCTAATATGTATCGTCGTATAGGAAGCTTTTGAATTGTCAAATTATTTAAGTGGTGCTCCGACATACCAATAATTTCAGAGTTAACATCTATAAGAAGTTCACTAACTGTATCTCTAATACATCTTATATTTTGACGAAATATGCTAATTCCTTCTCTACTTGACCTCCTCTGAAGGTGAGCCCTTAGTTAGAACGACTTCCCTTAAGCAGGTATACCTATCACCTCACTTCCATCTAAAACCGGTGCAGCACTAACCACTGCAGGAATTTTTCCATGAGTGATCCCACCACCACCCACTACACTGTCAACAATAAGCTTCTCCGACCTCCCCTCCCCATACCTATTGAGGTGCAGGCGATGCCTAGTGAAACCCGATCTACTGGTAGACCCAACTGGCACCACTGAAATGTGACCCGAGTCCCCTGCCATCAGCGCCCTCCCCAGCCTCATATTAACGCGCCTAACAGCCTCCTTAAGATGAGGCCCATCATGACACTGAAACAGTTGCACGAAATGCACATTATTGCCAACAGTTTGAGTAGCTGTCTTTACCACGTCACCACCTACATCATAGACCCCGTCCGTCTGAATTCTGCTCCCTGCTCCACGCACTATCACTACCTGCTCCTCGTCCGTAAAATTCCTACGTAACTCCCCTATACTGTCAGTCACCTGAGCCAACCCTGCACTAGGCTTCACAATGCTGGTGACCTCGTACTCACTCCCCCAACACTTCCTACAAGTGCTGCCACACATCTCTGCCGTGCGAACTACCTAGCAGCAGAACCTTCTTCTTTCTGTTAGACTTTTCAACAGGCCTAGGCCTCCTAACTGCTGAGGACTGCTGGATGTTCCCCACATCTACAGCTACAAGAAGCTCCTCTCCAATCTGGCAGTTGGGCAAATCTATAGCATATACGCAAAGTATAACTGGCTAAGTACCTCCTCCTCCTAGCTGCCTTCTCTCCAAATGCCAGTTCCCATTCCCCACCACCTTTCACCCTCCTCAGCCTATCTAGTCCCTCCTTTGCGCGTTGTAATTGCACCTGAAGGGCACAGCACCCCTTTAGCAACTAATTTCTACTACAGATTCTGCATTATCAGGAGAGGATCTCACTAGAATGCCCACTGGATTCCCCACTGCACTCCCCCCAATGAAAATAAAAAAAAATGGTTCAAATGGCTCTGAGCACTATGGGACTTAACTGCTGTGGTCATCAGTCCCCTAGAACTTAGAACTACTTAAACCTAACTAACCTAAGGACATCACACACATCCATGCCCGAGGCAGGATTCGAACATGCGACAGTAGCAGTCGCACGGTTCCAGATTGAAGCGCCTATAACCGCTCGGCCACCTCGGCCGGCCCTATGAAAATACTTTGAACAAATCCCACAAGTCATTACTCACAAACCTACGACAGAGCCCACACTTCTCACTGATGGTAAAATTTTACAGTTACTGCAAAAAAAAAAAAAAAAAAAAAAAAAAAAAAAAAAAAAAAAAAAAAAAATGAAAAATAATCGTCTACGCTACCTACGTTCAGTTACACCAGTAGAACTATTTATAGATCTAACGACAGCGGTCTCGGAGTTCTCTGTCTCCTAAGAAAGCATCTACTTGTATTAATACTACTACACTACAGCTAATACCGATACCAACAAAGCTTCACAATATTATTTGGTAAAACCAAAAATTCAAGTGGCCATTGTAACACTCATATAAGTTCAAATACTGAATGAAAATTTTACTGAAATATTTCGCTAGAAACGATAAGAAACGTCAGCTGAAGACTAAATCACAAAGTTTACCAAACCAGTTCAACGCACAGATAACTATAAAAAAACCACAGCGAGTGAACGTTTCCAAAAGTTTATTATATCGTTATTTCGCCACAAACAGCACGAAACATCGTCTAAAACTATTAAAATTAATAGCTGTATAACAGTGCAGAAATAACTTTTTGAGTACTTAGCTTTATAGTCTCTACAGCTGCAACGCTTGCCGCTAAATGTAAACACACTACTGAGGCGCGAAGGTTAGACGAACAACGTAAACACATTCACTAATAACAGACCAGTCGAGTCAATAACACAGGAAGGAAGACTGAGATTAATGATAATCCACTAATAAGTTACTTTTGCAGCAAATATTAACACAAATACTTTTTAAAATAAGTAAATGAAGACTAAAAATTTATAAAATATTGACGAGCAGTTTTAACAGCTTTCCAGCAGACGTTACGTCACGCCAAAGATAATCAATAACGGAAGTTTGACAGAAAAACGTAGGTACAAAGAAGGTAACTGCGAAGAAATCATGGGTAACAGAAGGAATGGTTTAGTTGATCGAATAAAGAAGGAAATACAAAAATGTTCACGGAAATTCAATAATACGGAGAAATCGAAGTAGTAGAAATGAGAACAGCGAGATGGTGGCGTCGTAGCGAAGTTAAGGAATTCTGCTACCTACGCAGTAAAATGACCAATGACGGATGAAGCAAGGAGGACATCAAAAAGCAGAATAGCACTGGCAAAGAGTTCGTTTCTGTCCAAGAGAAGTCTGCTGTTATCGAACACAGACTTTAATTTGAGGAAGGCATTCTGAGAATGTGCGTTTGGAGCAAATATTTGTGCGGTAATGAAACACGGACTGTGGCAAAATCGAAACACAAGAGAATCGAAGCATTTGAGATGTGGTCTGCAGACAAATGTTGAAAGTTAGGTGGACTGATAAGGTAAGGAATGAGGAGGTTGCTAGACGTAAGGTTGTCGAAATATCCACCATCCCCCCTCTGTCTCATAAAGGCTCCACTGTAATTTGGTGCCTAATTTTCCATGGCAATTAATCGTCCCCCATAGCCGAGCGCGATATTACGAATTCTGGAATACGGGGAGGCCCTCTGAACAACCACCGAGTCCTCCAGATGGATTAACGATGACGGCCGGTCAGCCTGGATGTTGTTTTCAGGTGATTTCCCACATACAACTAAGTGAAAATACTGCTGGTACCCGAGTACTACCCCACTTACACAGTTTGCAAATATTTAGAAAAAAAGTATCCTATCCTATCACTTGTATGGTCTATAACGCTAAACGGTGACAGCGGTGTCGGTGTGGAAATAGAAAAATGGGTGCCCGGAGAGGCGGGGATGCGGGGGGGGGGGGGGGGGGGGGGAGGGGGGAGCGGGAACGGTGGCCCAGGACCACCAACTACCATTAAGAATGTGAAATCTGGGGTGGTGAGCCGGCCCCGCGGAGACTCATCTTAAGGCCAGGGAGTAAAATAAGTACCTTGACAAACAGCTTCCTGTTGTGGCGGACAATAAAGGATAGAATCGACTGATTGATTTGAGTTGCGAATAACAAATTTGGTTCTTTGATTGAATCATAACTAGGAAAACATACGCAACAAAATTTTCCAAAGAATCTCTAAAGAGACACCGTTCTCTTGAGCTAAATTTAATAGGGACAAGATGAACAGTATGAACAATAGTAAAATGAAAGCACATCAGAAAATGGGACTCCGCCTCTTAAGAATTTAAATAGTTTAACGACCGATTAAAAGTCATGTTTACCAGAGCATTTTTAAAAATATGAACAATTTAATGCCAGTAAAACAGACTTCGGAGATCTTCACAAGTTTAAAAAGGGAACTTCTTAAACCTTCCTTTAACTACTGAATTGGCAGATTTTGGGTTTGGATCCTGGACAATGTTGATCAAACCCTGACTGCTATTAACATACGCCTGGTTTCATTACCATGTGGCCTGATAAACAACCAACATTCATCGGCATACGCAGTTTCTGCTATAATTATCCACTAAACTGTTAACCTGAAACAATTCGCCAGAAGCGACAAGACACAACAACATATTACAACATATGCCGATGGGCCAGAACCTTACGAACACCTGCTTAATAGTTGGTTTGTCCATCTCTGGAACGAAATATCACTGATACTGCGTATCAGCAATTCGACAGTTTGTTGGTTGGTTTGTGGAGATATGTTGCATTAGATGTATACGCAGAGGTCATGTAATTCACGTAAATAACGGGACGCTCATTTGCATACACGGTGATGGTGCCCAAAAGTGTCCCAGATGGGTCCCATAGGATTTGCATCAGGCGACTTTGGTCGCCGAGGCGTCAGCGTTAGTTCGTACAATGTTCCTCACAGCACTGTAGACGCTAAGACACGAACAGTTACACTGGCGTAAGATGACACGGGCGTCGGGGAAGACATCAAGCATGAAGGGATGAAGGTGGTTCGCAGCCTACAGCATGTCTTAGATTTTTACCACAGGTCCCATGCAAGCGTAGGAGAAAGTCTCCCAAGCATAATACTTATGCAACGATTCCGTATGCGTGGCGCACTGCACGTTTCGAGCGGCCATTCACCTCGATGACGGCGTTTGTGCAGACGACCTTCGACCTAGTGTAGCAAATATGTGATTCACACGAAGAGCCGACAAATTCCCGTTGACTGGCGGTCGAATACCAATGCTCCCGTGCTCACTGCAATCGTAATTGACGATGTCGTTGGTCGGCATGTAAAGACGTAGGGCTGGTCCGCTGAGGAGCTCCAAGTTCAACAATGTACAATGAACGATATGCTGCAAAGTACTTGTGCTGCACCAGAATTATGCTATTTCAGCAGAGATGCCACAGATCTATCCTATTTTTATGAGGAAACAAGTCTCCAAACCCCATTTTCTGTGGAGAGTCGTGCACATCCGACCATTTAGTGCCTAGTGGTAGTTTCACTGTCCTACCTTTTGCAGTAGTTGCTCACGACAGTAGCACGTGAACATTCGAGCAGCTTCGCTGTTTTCGAGCTACTCGTTCACAAACTCTGAGTAATAATAATCTGCCGTCCGTCAAAGTCTTTTATATAAACGGATTTCCACATTTGCAGTACATGTTTTCACTAGGGTGACCTCCCGTCCGTGCCTGCTCCAATAACATAGTTTTGTTACATAGTCACGTGCCCAAAACTCCACCAGGTGGCATCCAGCGTCGCGATGGGCAGTGGGCATAATGTTTTGGCTTATCAGTGCTAATTTAAAGAGAGTTAGGATGGTCTGCTGAAAAGTAATGGCTCAGAATTTTTTTGTTAAAAAAAAAGAAATGTAGGCATGGAGAAGAATGGAAAAAGTGAAATGGGAAGAGCGAGTAAGGAATGACGAAGTATTAAGAAGAGTTGGAGAAGAAAGAAACATGCTGAAAGTCATCAGAAAGTGAAAACGGAACTGGATTGGACATTGTTTGAGGAGGGACTGTTTATTGAAGGAAGGAATAGAAGGAATGGTGGAGGGAAAATGGGGAAGAGGAAAAAGAAGGTACCAAATGCTGGACAATGTCAAAGGAGGCAAATATTCATAAATGAAAAGACTGGCTATGGACAGACAAAAGTGGAAGATGCTTAACCCATGACAAGATGTGCCGTAAGGCAGAATACCGTGCTACTCTAGAAACGTTTTAAGTAAAACAAACGTTATTAAAAGTCAAGATTTTTGTTCCTCATTCCCACATATTTATTTTTAAACATAGTCACCTAGGCTACAAACACAGTTTTCCCAACGAGAGACCAACCTCACTGTATAATGTTTGACTTCGCTAATAGAGCCATAATCTCACCTCTGCTTGTACCGCTTTATCGATATCAAAATCCTCGAGCGTTTTCTTTAACTTTTGGCAACGTATGAAAATCGGTTGGAGGGCCAAGTAGGGACACTTAAGGAGGATAATCGATAACTGTGAGCGTAATTGGCACATAGTTGCTCATGTCTCAGCGCTCGTTTGTGGTCTGGCATTGTCATGCTGAAGAACGGTCTGCTCGAGTCCGAAATTCGCAGCCCTCAAGTAACATAAGGCTGCAAATGTGTAGCCATAAGGAATAAATATGTAGAATGCTGATACTGCTTGCGTTACTTAAGAAACTTTTAGAGTTTTCATATAAAAATTCGGAGGCGTTACTCTTCAGCACGCGCTCATAAATAATAAATGATTCCCAAAGGTTGGAACTATTAAGCGTGAAAGGTAATCTGCGTCCTTTAACCTGACCAGTACATAATTTTTCGTGGGATCAGAACAGAAGGATGACAGCAGCTAAGCAAGGGCAGAGATAGCAAAACATTAACTTACAGTACCTGATCGAAGCACTGTCTCTCACTACAGATCAGAAAAAGAACGAATTGGAGTCTAGCCTTGTAGATCGCCAACATTAGCATCCAAGGCGCCGCTGTTACGTCACTGCTGCAGTGGCTTCCTTCCCGCTGTAGTTCCGTTAGCATGGCGAGCCTGAGATGGGGTCGCTTCGTGTTCGTCGACTCGTTCTTCCTTACTACATTGTGCAGCGGTGTAAAGCCGTAACGTAGCACGTATGTTGAGTGTATCATCTCGATGTCCTAAAATAGCACTGACAGGACGTAAATGAACGACTCTCGGAATCAGATAGCCTCTAAGAAAGCTACGTTTGTGAGACTGTGAATGACGAATGTCGAAAATTGAGTGTTGCTGTGCATATAACTGCAGTTGTAAATTGGAAATTTGTGATAAGTTCCTCTGAGACCAAGCTGCTAAGGTCATCGGTCCATAGGCTTACATACTACGTAATTTAACTTAAATTAACTTACGCTAAGGACATCACGCACACGCAAGCACGAGGGAGGACTCGAACCTACGACGGGGGTAGCCGCGCCAACCGACTCAATGCGCCTAAGACAGCACGGCTACCCGCGCGGCCACTGCCGTTCTACCCATAAGAGAAGAGTAATGTCACTTTTCAGGAAAGCATACTGATTTCGTCCAATGAAACCAATATGGTTGTGTTCTGGTTTATTTGTGCCTAGTCATACGAAAACTGGGCATAGAGAAACGTCACTGATATGCCTGTGCCACCAAAAGCGCCCTTCCTGTGTATTCCTTTTGTCACGTCAGCTTTTGTATGTGGTCTTACAGTGAGCTTTCCGGCTTATCATTCATTTCTGCAGCTTTTTGAAAGATTGATGTGACTTTATATCAATAATTAATCACCATTTAGAAAGCACACTTCATCTACATGTCGCATTTTCTAGTTCTGCCATACGCCAACGTAATTGTTAAATACTCTCTCACTACACATGCAATATTAAAATAAATGTACAGCAGTCTTGAAAAGCCTTAGCCTGATATATGTACAGTATATACGTGAGTGAGTGAGGCAATTATGACATAGATGACAAATATAACCACAAATATATATACGAGGGTTGTGGAGAAAGTAAGTTCCGCGAAATGGACACCACAGTGAAAACTCGATGAAGCTTTGTACAGATGTGTTGGGTAGTGTCTCTATGACTGTCGATCGCATCAAGACGCTCTTTTCATTTGTGAGAGCATTGTGTGCGAGTAAAGGTGCCTAGGACAGCGATGTCTCCCACTAAGTAGGAGGGCCCACTGAGAGGCTTCGCCTTAATGGATGCAGCCCACCTAACACAACTGCCTCGCACTTCCTTCTTCGTGGCAATTCTCAGCCGCACTCTGCAGGGGCAGTGAAGACGCTCCTGCAACCTTTTGGATGGGAAGTGTTCGATCACCCACAACACAGCCCTAATTGGCTCGACCTGTGTATCATCTCTGTTCACTTGAATCACTGGATACGAAGACAACACTTGGGCGCAGGCTACGCGCTATAGACCAGCGTAGAGAATTATCGGAAAGCACAGGCGGCTGCCTTCTATGACGATGGTGTTGGAATATTACGGTATATTGATAATTTCTACTTGTGTACCGTCTGACAGCAACTGAATAAAACACCATTTTAGTGCCATACGCGTTTCACCTTTATTTTCTGCAAGGCATCATCAGAGGCCTGGAATATGTACATATGATAGCTATTTAATTTACAATTTTGTCACTGTGCCTCTAGATTATAAACGGTTCTGGTGGTTGGTATTTCCTATTAAGTAGTAATGTTTTGAATTGTACTTACAGGTTGCGTGGCCAATTTCTTACATATTACGCTCCTGTTGCATTTTATGTGTTGTACTTCTTCTTATGAACGCCAATTTGCGGTTTTTTTCACACTCGATAGCACTGTGAACTGAACGCTTGTTTTAATGCATGTTTTGGTTTCTGTTGCCGACTGTCAAATGTTTTTGCCAAAGATCGAATGTCATTGCCAACCCTATGAGTGTAACTGTTGAAGCATCTGTGGTCTGTTCGTGTATGCATATGTGTGTGCGTTTCTGTGTGTGTGTGTGTGTGTGTGTGTGTGTGTGTGTGTGTGTGTGTGTGTGTGTGTGTTTTATTTCTGGTGTGCTATTAATATTTTTTGTTTTTGTTTTGATATATATTTATTTGTGCTGTGTGTGTGTGTGTGTGTGTGTGTGTGTGTGTGTTTGCGTCTGTATAATGGTGTGGTACAATTTTTTTTTGCAAACATCCTAAAGAGACAGGGTTTCAAAATAGCATATAAGCCTGGGCAAACCCTTCAGTCACACCTAAGCCAGCCAGCTACCACGAGGGACAAATTCCAACAATCAGGAATATATAAACTTGAATGTCAAAGTTGTGATGGAGTATACATAGGCATGACGTGCAGGAATTTTGAAACAAGATACAAAGAGCATATCAGATGTTGGAAGTATGAAACAAACCATTCCAAATTTGCAAAGCATTTAAAACACTATAACCATCATCCTACAAACATGGAACAAGAAATGAAAATAATGAAAATAAGCAACCATGACAAACATCTTATACAAATGCAAGAAAACTTCCACATCCAGAAAGCCATAGCAGAAAACAAAAATGTGATAAATGAACAAACTCACATCAGCACAGGCTCCCTACTACACTTAGTAAAGGAAATGATAACATAAAACCAAAAGACTCTTCCCCACACCATCTGGACACACACACACACACACACATCACACACACAGCCAAAAAAAAATTGTACCACACCATTACACAGACGCACACACACACACACACACACACACACACACACACACACACACACACACACACACACAGCACAAAAAATATATATATCAAAACAAAAAAAACAAAAAATTAATAGCACACAAAAAAAACAGACACACACACACACACAGAAACGCACACACATATGCATACACGTACAGACCACAGATACTTCAATAGTTACACTCATAGGGTTGGCAATAACATTCGATCTTTGGCGAAAACATTTGACAGTCGGCAACAGAAACCAAAACATGCATTAAAAATGGTTCAAATGGCTCTGAGCACTATGGGACTCAACTGCTGAGGTCATTAGTCCCCTAGAACTTAGAACTAGTTAAACCTAACTAACCTAAGGACATCACAAACATCCATGCCCGAGGCAGGATTCGAACCTGCGACCGTAGCGGTCTTGCGGTTCCAGACTGCAGCGCCTTTAACCGCATGGCCACTTCGGCCGGCAAAACATGCATTAAAGCAAGCCTTCAGTTCACAGTGCTGTCGAATGTGAAAAAAACCGCAAATTGGCGTTCATAAGAAGAACAACACATAAAATGCAACAGGAGCGTAATATGTAAGAAATTGGCCACGCAACCTGTAAGTACAATTCAAAACATTACTACTTAATAGGAAATACCAACCACCAGAACTGTTTATAACCGATAGGCACAGTGACAAAAATGTAAATTAAATAGGTAACATATGTACATATTCCAGGCCACTGATGATGCCTTGCAGAAAATAAAGGTGAAACGCGTATGGCACTAAAATGGTGTTTTATTCAGTTGCTGTCAGACGGTCGACATGTAAAAATTATCAATATACCGTAATATTACATGCAGCTGAGGAAGACAGGACTACAAATAGTTGATGGTGTTGGAAATTTGGTAAAACGCTCGGACAAATGTCTAGGTCGGAGCAGCAGCAACCATGTAGAGAAGTATCTGGAAAGGGCAGCTAACTCTTGCAAATAAAATGTTTCTGATTTTCACTGTGGTTTCCATTTAGCGACCGATCCGAACTTACTTTCTGGACAACCCTCCTAGAATGAATAAGAATATCGAAGTGTGGTTTATCCAAGTTATAGCAGTCAATATGGTGAATTTCGTGACGTTCAGAAGTTACTTTGACCATCTATGGTCGCCGATTTACGACACTTACCTTTTTCTAATAGAACTACATATTTATTTTTGTGAAAATTGAAAGAAACTTGTAAAGAGGTTCGACGACATAACGTGTATAGGACGTGATTCAGTAGTGTCAAGGTAACAGGGATGCAAAGTACTGTCCCCCCATCAGGAGAAGAGGTTCCACATACGTCTGCCCTAATACACCAAATTTTCTCTTTAGATGGTCTGTAATTGCATGTGCTTTGGGACAGACATCCATAATACGTAAACAGAATAACATTCACTTCTGAAACATCAGTGCATGCACTAGTATTCTCGTATAATAATCGTCATACCCTACGATTGGGTTTGTAGTGGCAGTTAGTGAGTCTTCAGTCATATTTCGTTGATTCGTTGGTTGATTTGAGGGTAGGAGCACAGACAATGAGACCGTCGGTCCCATCGGATTAGGCAAGGGTGGGGAAGGAAATCGGGCGTACCCTTTCAAGGGAACATCTTGGCATTTGCCTGAAGCGATTTAGGGAAATCACTGAAAAAGTGAATCAGGATGACCCGGACGCAGGTTTAAACCGTCGTCCTGAATGCGAGCTCAGTGTGCTAACGACTGAGCCACCTCGCTCCTTTGTACATTCTGACCTTCCTACGCTGGTACGGTACACTTGTTGTCGATAACAGATCTAGTGACGAGTTTTCATATGAACAGAGGTAGGAACTCATGAATCGATTCTCCGAGCAAACGGATCCGGAAAGTTCGAATATGACATCGTACGTCTCATTCGCGAGATTAATGCGAGTCGACACAGCTCGTTCCTGATCTCTGCTAGGCGCACTGTAAACACCTTTACTTGTGGAACCCGCAGGAATGTAACTTGTCCAGCATGTCAGAAATCACAGCCTCAACTACCCACACAGCACCAGCGAGCCACACGTTTCAAACGCCAAGTGCGTACTTCGACCGATGGGTCACGTGGCGACCTCCAAGGCTGCCGCCCGTTGCCGCTCGCAGTCCGCTGTCAACAATACTTCACTGGGCTCACTGCCAAGTCCCCGTCTACCGCCCGAGGCGCGCGATATCTCCACTTCCACCAGAGGGAGCAAACACCATCTCTGTCCTGCGACTCAGTGAACCACGGTAGTGACAACCTTGTGACTAAAAACAAATATCATGCCATACAGGGTGTCAGGGCTACGTGTATACAACGACATTTGTTTATACTGTATTTCAGTACCTATTGAGGCGTACAACCTCGTTAGTCCAACATTGTACACAGGAGCTCAAACATTTTCATGCATGTTGGCACACTCAATGAGGGCACTGTTTGTAGGTCGGCAGATATCGAAACGGTACTCAGTGCTCGTCATATACTCACAAGCATACAGACCTCTGCAAAGCCGTTGTTTCAAATCTCCAAACCTCTAATCTTTTTTCTGTAAGCAATGACCTTGATAAACCCCCATGTACTCATATCCAGCAGAGTCAGTTCGGGCGAGGGAGGAGGCCAGGCAGTTTGACCTTCCTCTTCCAATGCAAAGCTCATGACACGTCTCATGGAGAAATGTGGTAATATACTCATGACAGTGTCGTGGGGTACCATACTGCTAGAAAATGACGTCCAGGAGCATATCTGGAAAGGCATAGTTTGTCAACATGTCAAGACATGTGTGCCCTGTCAATGTAAGCACAAAAAATAATGCACAAATCACACCATGTTTATGTAATGTCAGCAACACAGTAACATTTGGTGTGTCACTTCAGTAGTCAATCTCTTATTCTGGAGTTTCACTTCCCCATATTCGACAGTTACGCCAGTTAACTTTGCATAGACGTGGAAAGTAGATTCATCACTGTACAGTACTGCGTCAATGTCGTCGGTGTATTCGTCTATACGATGCAACATTTCAAAAGCAAAATCACATCGCCAAAGGTGATCCTCAGACTCTGCACGGTCGAATAGGGAACGGCTATTGGATTTAGGAAGGCTTCTAACGAATGCTTCGCAGACACGATCCGCGATCTCTCTATTCACATGTGGTTTAGGATATTCCAGCATTTTAAGTCCCATTGATAAA
Source organism: Schistocerca americana (assembly GCF_021461395.2). Taxonomy (NCBI): domain Eukaryota; kingdom Metazoa; phylum Arthropoda; class Insecta; order Orthoptera; family Acrididae; genus Schistocerca; species Schistocerca americana. Next base: position 93,160,415 of record NC_060127.1, on the reverse strand, counting down.
CGAACTTTAGTATGAGAGTATCCATGATCCATTCTCTTCTCATGCGTCGCTGAACACTGCTTAAAGGTTTTAAATACGCTAACCGTAGTAGAGACTGCAATACACCCAGGAAATAATTGAGGACGTAGTTTGTAAGTACTACTCCGAGATGAAAAGGTTGGCACAGAGTAGGAATACGTGGCGGAGCGCTTCAGCCCTGTCAGAAGACTGATGACTCAAGAATAACCAAATAACCATAGGACATACTTTCCCTTTCGTTGTTACGTCCACATGTTATCTGTCAGGAGTACGTCTGTCTGCTGCACAGAAAACATTTGTGAGCTTGTAAATAATTCGTACCCTCGCATGCATGCTCCACACGTCTGAGCGCTATTCATTAAATGGTGAGGACCACACCTTGGAGGGTGTCTCTATCAACTGCGTACATGAGGCGAACGAGGTAGCACAGTGATTAGCGCACTGGACTCCTAGTCTGGAGAACGACGGTTCATGCTCGCATGACTTCGTTGTCGGTGGGACGTTAAACACTGATCTCCTCCTCCACCTCTCTTACAACAATATAAAATGGCGAGTTCTTTCGTTATAAGCACTTGCTTATGAATGCCTTTGTCCTAGGCACCCTATACACATACACAAACAAAAATTTTAATTTTTGTTCGGGGGAGTAAGCAACATCGTCCCAGAAATAAAATACACTACTGGACATTAAAATTGCTACACCACGAAGATGACGTGCAACAGAAGCGAAATGTAACTGACAGGAAAAAGATGCTGTGATATGCAAACGATTAGCTTTTCAGAGCATTCACACAAGGTTGGCGCCGGTGGCGACACCTACAACGTGCTGGCATGAGGAAAGTTACCAACCGATTTATCATACACAAACAGCAGCTCACCGGCGTTGCCTGGTGAAACATTGCTGTAATGCCTCGTGTAAGGAGGAGAAATGCGTACCATCACCTTTCCGACTTTGATAAAGGCCGGATTGTAGCCTATCGCGATTGCGGTTCTCGTATCGCGACGTCGCTACTCGAGTTTGCCGAAATCCAATTACTATTATCAGAATATGGAATCGGTGGGTTCAGGAGGGTAATACGGAACGCAATGCTGAATCCCAATGGCCTCGTATAACTAGCAGTCGAGATGACAGGCATCTTATCCGCGTCGCTGTAACGGAACGTGCAGCCACGTCTCGATCCCTGAGTCAACAGATGGGGACTTTCGCAAGATAACAACCATTTGCACGAACAGTTCGACGATGTATGCAGCACTATGGACTATCAGCTCGGAGACCATGGCTGTGGTTACCCTTGACGCAGCATCACAGACAGGAGCGCCTGCGATGGTGTACTCAACGACGAATCTGGGTGCACAAATGGCCAAACGTCACTTTTTCGGATGAATCCAGGTTCCGTTTACAGCATCATGATGGTCGCATCCGTGTTTGGCGACATCGCGGTGAACGCACATTGGAAACGTGTATTCGTCATCGCCATACTGGTGTATCACGCGGCGTGATGATATGGGGTGCCATTGGACGTTACATTTCAGTGCACGTTACATTTCAGATGTATTACGACCCGTGGCTCTACTCTTCATTCGATCCGTGCGAAACTCTACATTTCAGCAGGATAACGCACGACCGAATGTTGTAAGTCCTGTACGGGCCTTTCTGGATGCAGAAAATGTTCGACTGCTGCCCTGGCCAGCACATTCTCCAGATCTCTCACCAATTGAAAGCGTCTGGTCAATGGAAGCCGAGCAACTGGCTCGTTACAATACGCCAGTCACTTCTCTTGATGAACAGTCGTATCGTGTTGAAGCTGCATGGGCAGCTGTGCCTCTACACGCCATCCAAGCTCTGTTTGACTCAATGCCCAGGCGTATCAAGGCCGTTATTACAGCCAGTGGTGGTTGTTCTAGGTACTGATTTCTCAGGATCTATGCACCCTAATTGCGTGAAAATGTAATCACATGTCAGTTCTGGTATAATATATTTGACCAACGAATACCCGTTCATCATCAGCATTTCTTCTTGGTGTAGCAATTTCAATGGCTAGTAGTGCAGGTCCAGGTGCCCAATACAACCAAGCATTTCAGTAGGTTTCCCTTATCCCGGAAATAATACAGTTCCAGTCACTCATCAAAAGCAGGTGGTTAAGTATGTTCTCCTTGGTTGTAAGTCGAATATAGGAACTGAAAATCCGCTGTCAAAGATTCCTACTTTGTCGTATGCGCCTTACTCCTTGTTGAAATAATTCACTGAAAAGGACTGAGTCTTACAAGAGCCACCATGCTTTCACTAGTAGGAAATGAAACATAAAATAATATATACTCGCAACACCAGGCAACTTTATTTCCGGTGATCGCCATTTCTTGGCTAAGGAACCACCATTACATCGTATTATTATCGACACACATTACCAGCTACTCACTGACTCAAAGGTCATTGCTCAACAAATACAACAACAAATAGTGACGTTTCCCTACATTTCACAGCTCTCTTTCCAGTGTTAACAACCAATCATTGCCGTTCATGCTACGCATTCTACTACTTGTGTATCAATTACATACCTAACATAACAAATACAAAGGCGCCATGGAAAAAAAATTATTGAAAGGTTTGTAATTTTCACAGACTATACAAAAACAGAAATAGTTTGATATTATGCTGACAGGTGGTGCAAGTACTAAAGTGCTTCATAGTAAATCAATGTATATATGCTAGGAAATCGGAAGTACCCTTAGCCTTGATGACAGCCTCCACTCTCGCAGGCATACGTTCAGTTAGGATCTGGAAGGTTTCTTGGAGAGTCGCAGCCCATTCTTCACGGAGTGCTGTACAGAGGATTGTTAGGTTAGGTTAGTGGTGTTTAACGTCCCGTCGACAACGAGGTCATTAGAGACGGAGCACAAGCTCGGGTTGGGGAAGGATGGGGAAGGAAATCGGCCGTGGCCTTTCAGAGGAACCATCCCGGCATTTGCCTGAAACGATTTAGGGAAATCACGGAAAACCTAAATCAGGATGGCAGGAGACGGGACTGAACCGTCGTCCTCCCGAATGCGAGTCCAGTGTGCTAACCACTGGGCCACCTCGCTCGGTGTGTACAGAGGAGATGTAACGTTGTCGGTCGGTGAGGCCTGGCACGAAGACGGCTTTCTAGGATTCAGGTCAGGACTCTGTGCAGGCCAGTCCATCACAGGGATGTCATTGTCGTGTAACCACTCCGCCACAGGCCGTGCATTATGAACAGTTGCTCGATCGTGTTGAAAGGTTGCAATCGCTATCCCCGAATTGCTCTTCAACTGCGGGAAGGAAGAAGGTGCTTAAAACGTTAATGTAGGCATTTGCTGTGATAGTGCCACTCAAAACAATAAGAGATGTAAGCTCCCTCCATGAAAAACACGACCACACCGTAACACCACCGCCTCCGAATTTTACTGTTGGCACTACACGCGCTGACACATGATGTTCACTGGGCATTCGCCTTACCCTCACCCTGCCAACGGATAGCCACACTATGTACCGTGTTTCGTTACTCCACAAAACGTTTTTCCAATATTCAGTCGGCCAATGTTTACGTTCCTTACATCAAGTGAGGAGCCGTTGGGCGGTTACCGGCGTGATGTGTGGCTTATGAGCAGCTGCTCGACCATGAAAACCATCTTTTCTCACCTTCCGCCTAACTGTCAAAGTACTTGCAGTGGATCCTGATGCAGTTTGGAATTCCTGTGTGATGGTCTGGATAGATGTCTCCTATTACACATTACGATACTGTTCAACTGGGGATACTTAGGGGTGTGGAAAACTTGCGTACAGACGAATGACAGAAGTGATACCCAATCACCTGACTACGTTTAAGGCACACCCTAGTCCGCCAGGCCTTTAGTTATTGGGACGCTTGGAGGAATGTGCACGTGACGCCAATTAACGATGTGCGGACACGGTCGCGTCTTCAATGCGTGCCATCAGCTATAACAACAGCCGGGTATACTTCGAATAGTGCGTCATTCCTTACGACGGAATGCAGAGTAGTGTACTGTCATGAAAGGACGCCTGCTGAACACTTCCTGCAAACACGTGTTTATCGCAGAAAGTATGCATTCCGGATCCATGATTATTGGAATTACCTCCGAAAGTATGCATTTCCGGACCCATGTTTATTTACTTATTTTTCTTGTTTCTATGAGTACTGCCACCTCTCAAAGTATTCGACAGTTTGTTTTGAACACTCTATACAGGTGGTTGCGAGATGCATGCATCAATACACTCAGCAAAATCAATTAGAGAAGATCAAGGAAAAGTGGAGTTTTAGAAAGCGAAATAAAATTCAGTGAATTGCTCAAAGTAGTGAGATATATAGTAAGTGGAAGTTTAGTGTGCCACAACGTAAAGAGGATGTGATTTTGCCTGTGGTGAACGAAATAGGAGAAACTGGAAAAAATGGCGAAGAAAGGAAACAGTTGAGGAGCGTGGATCCGATCTATTTTCACAGTGGAATAGAATGAGTGCAATGAGAGAAATTTTAAAAGATGAAAAACAAGATGAAGTCAGAGGACTGAGTGCGACATTTTGCAAGTAGACAGAGAGAAATTATTGAAAGAACAAGATAATGAAATGAACTACGTACATTAACAGTGAGTAAAGAATGAAATCATAGTTTCATAAATATTTAAGGGTGTTTGAAATGCTCTAGAATTTTTTGTTTTTTTTGTTTTTGATTATTCTTCAACTTTTTGGGAAAGTTCTCGAACTAATTTTTGAAATGCTCTCGGTGTTCTAAAAAGAAATGAACGGGTAAATGACAGTATTTTAATTCAAATTAGGAATTGTTGAACATTGAATATAATAATACTTTAGAATAGTTTTTAGCACTCGAGAATATTTATGAGAATGACGTGGTGACATACACTCCTGGAAATGGAAACAAGAACACATTGACACCGGTGTGTCAGACCCACCATAATTGCTCCGGACACTGCGAGAGGGCTGTACAAGCAATGATCACACGCACGGCACAGCGGACACACCAGGAACCGCGGTGTTGGCCGTCGAATGGCGCTAGCTGCGCAGCATTTGTGCACCGCTGCCGTCAGTGTCAGCCAGTTTGACGTGGCATAAGGAGCTCCATCGCAGTCTTTAACACTGGTAGCATGCCGCGACAGCGTGGACGTGAACCGTATGTGCAGTTGACGGACTTTGAGTGAGGGTGTATAGTGGGCATGCGGGAGGCCGGGTGGACGTACCGCCGAATTCCTCAACACGTGGGGCGTGAGGTCTCCACAGTACATCGATGTTGTCGCCAGTGGTCGGCGGAAGGTGCACGTGCCCGTCGACCTGGGACCGGACCGCAGCGACGCACGGATGCACGCCAAGACCGTAGGATCCTACACAGTGCCGTAGGGGACCGCACCGCCACTTCCCAGCAAATTAGGGACACTGTTGCTCCTGGGGTATCGGCGAGGACCATTCGCAACCGTCTCCATGAAGCTGGGCTACGGTCCCGCACACCGTTAGGCCGTCTTCCGCTCACGCCCCAACATCGTGCAGCCCGCCTCCAGTGGTGTCGCGACAGGCGTGAATGGAGGGACGAATGGAGACGTGTCGTCTTCAGCGATGAGAGTCGCTTCTGCCTTGGTGCCAATGATGGTCGTATGCGTGTTTGGCGCCGTGCAGGTGAGCGCCACAATCAGGACTGCATACGACCGAGGCACACAGGGCCAACACCTGGCATCATGGTGTGGGGAGCGATGTCCTACACTGGCCGTACACCACTGGTGATCGTCAAGGGGACACTGAATAGTGCACGGTACATCCAAACCGTCATCGAACCCATCGTTCTACCATTCCTAGACCGGCAAGGGAACTTGCTGTTCCAACAGGACAATGCACGTCCGCATGTATCCCGTGCCACCCAACGTGCTCTATAAGGTGTAAGTCAACTACCCTGGCCAGCAAGATCTCCGGATCTGTCCCCCATTGAGCATGTTTGGGACTGGATGAAGCGTCGTCTCACGCGGTCTGCACGTCCAGCACGAACGCTGGTCCAACTGAGGCGCCAGGTGGAAATGGCATGGCAAGCCGTTCCACAGGACTACATCCAGCATCTCTACGAACGTCTCCATGGGAGAATAGCAGCCTGCATTGCTGCGAAAGGTGGATATACACTGTACTAGTGCCGACATTGTGCATGCTCTGTTGCCTGTGTCTATGTGCCTGTGGTTCTGTCAGTGTGATCATGTGATGTATCTGAACCCAGGAATGTGTCAATAAAGTTTCCGCTTCCTGAGACAATGAATTCACGGTGTTCTTATTTCAATTTCCAGGAGTGTATAATAATTTACGACGTCCAAGATAGCTTAAATGTTACTGTATTCACATTCGACTATTAGTAAGTGACAATATGATGCGTTCACTGACGTATTTTATAAGACTTCATGACGTTTAGAATATTTAAATGAGATCGTTAGGTATATATATGTCAATCACCGCAGTCTTCCGTTTGGTAACAATAGTAGACATTTCCGGTACTAGTATTTTACGAAATTTTTGAATATTCATTGCTACGAAGTTCGCAAGTGACTCATATGAAAATAAATATAAAGGAAAGGGAGGGTTTTTCAGCTAGTAAAAATAAAAAAAAATCACAATTTTCCACAGCCTGTACAGAAACAGTTAGTTTCACACGCTGCTACCACATAGCATAGGTTCACAGGTTGTTATTTACATAACACATTGCCTCATAAATTGAAAGATTTCAACGTAAGTTATGTAATAAATTGAGAAAGGAGAGAAATAAAACATAACTGTGTATCAGTGTTCCGTATTTATTATTCAATTACAACGTCTTGCTTCCCACTCAGGTATTATATCCCCCACAGATACAGTTCTCACGAATTATCGACTCGCTGGTGGTGGATTCACCTCCAAGAACGGTTAGTAATTTTTTTAAATTTAAATATAGAATTAGTTTCGGTCCACAAGCAATCACCGGTATCATAAAATATTTCAAACTGCATACTAAGCGATATAAAATAAGTGGCATAAAATAATACAATGTCCATTTGAACAGTGACGAATCGTGGGTTGTAGATTATTTGACGCCACTTCTTTTATACCGCTTTGTTAGGTTTCTGAAATAATTTAATGGTAGCTGATGATGGTCTGTGGTCCGAAACTGACCGTATTGTAATTTTATAAGTGGCTCTTGGCGATGATTCACGACCTTCTCAAATATTTACGAGCTGTAGGACACATCTTAAAATATGGTGGTACAGGCTTTTGTGCTGCGGAACTGCGTCTAGAACTAGAGACACGGTGACCTCGCGCAGTGCTCGGCCGCCTCTCTCCAAGGCGGTGGCTGCATGAGGGCGGACACTTACTGCCATCTGGTCCCGTCCGACCCGGGTGAGCGGAGACTTGGGGACCCACGGCACACGCCTCGCCTCACCTCTCCACCCAGTCCGGTAGAACCTGTACCTGTCAGCCGCCGCCACAGCCGCCGCCGGAACGGTATATAAGGGCCAGCCTGCTCCAGGAATCGACACTCTCACCCAAACAGCACAGCACAGCGCAGCTCCCAGCCGACGCCAACCAACCAACCAACCAACCAACCATGAAGGCTGTTGTCGTGAGTACACTTGTCGCGTTCTCATATAGTAGAGTTACTTTAGTCAGAAATCACTTTCATTCTCAGCTAAAGATGTAAGAAAGCTGTAGTCGTCAGCATCTCGAAGTCGGACTTGATGTTCTGGTGGTAAAGCTGCAAACTGATAGATCGCGGCTTTCAGTTCAGGTCGGACCTCGGAAATTCTCAGTCGGATTTCAATCTAGCATTCGCTTTCAACCATGAGGAAATTCGTGAGGAACGACGTGTTCGGCTTCCACGTTCTACTGTACATCCCTACGACCAGATGTATCACTGGGGTAGGTTACGGACACCCAAATAGCAGAACTGGGGGTCAATTGGAGGACTTGGACCTGGACGTTGAGCAACAAAAAATTGTTATTATCAACCAACTGAATACTGCAGAGCACTACTACATAACGTCCTGTTGGAGGTGCTAGACCTTCGTCTGCTTCGATCTTTGGACTCAGTTACATATCCAGTTATGAGGGGAGATAGGTCTACAATTTATCAGAATTGGCGTTTTACTCCTATGTCTACATCTACAGCTACACTCCACAATCCACCTTACGGTGTTCTGCGGAGGAAACTCTGTGCTCTTCTTTCGCTTCACAACATCACTGTCCGAGGCGCCTTGTGGCGTTTGGTTGAGGGTACTTTGTGCAATTCTCTTATTTTCTACCCAAAACTTTCTCATTCCACTTTCAAATGGTCGGTCAGTAGGGTGACTGCTGGGAATCCTCTGTGTGAGCACGAATCTCTCTTACTTCGACTATGTCGTTGCGGCTGGTCCCGGCGGAGGTTCGAGTCCTCCCTCGGGCATGGGTCTGTGTGTGTTTGTCCTTAGGATAATTTAGGTTAAGTAGTGTCTAAGGTTAGGGACTGATGACCTTAGCAGTTAAGTCCCGTAAGATTTCACACACATTTTAACTACGTCGTCTTTTTGAGAACTATGCTAGGAAGAAGCAATGGGGTAGTACGTTCTGAGAATTTTAACAGTAAAGTATACCGTCATACACAGCACCTGTTTGTAGCGTCTGCCAGTAGAACTGGGTGCGCATTTCAGTGACAGATTCGCGACTACTTAACGAAACTGTGCGGAAACGAGCTGCCCTTCTTTGGATATTCTCTTTTTCCTTTATGTCCTGTCCGCTACGGATCACAGACTGACTTGTATTATTCAACTATTGGCAGAACTGGGGTCCGTAAGCATCCGGCTAGAAGGGTGACCTACCATTTCTGAGGATTCTACCAATTAACCTTAGTCGGTCAGATATCTTAACTGCTGTTAGTTGTGGTCGTTCAAGTTTAAGATTTTTGATAACATATTTGGGAAACAGCTGTCTATTAAGGAACATAACATCAGTGAAGAGGTCTACATGGCGATGGTTATTTTATCAAAATGACCAGTTTGAGCACTTTCAGAGACTGACGTCGACTGGCTGTTCCAGACATCGTTGAGTTCTGCTGATGGTGCTGTTCTGAAGACGGCCTAAGATTAGCCCGAAAGCGATCATTTTTTAATAAAATGACCATAGCGATATGGATTGTATCACGTATTCTTTCGCGACAGGAGGGCTGTGCACTGGTCCATTGACTATGAAAATCCGAGCTTTCGACAGTTCAATAGTATTACTCAAGAGAGCAGCTGACTGTCGGAGGAGGAAAGGCATCGCAAACTGTTGTCGTTTGCCTTATCACGATCTATTACGTATAAGCTTAAGAGATAGAGCTCACAACCAGATTATAGCCATGGTTTTCGGTAGGTTAATTTGGTTGCATGGCATACGCCATGTAAACCCACAGCCAAATGTTCACAATTCCACTACCACCTCTCCTGGTATTAGGTTGTAAAGTCCTCTAGAACCAAGGGAAATCTTCGGAAAACCTGGATCACAATCAAGACAAGGGCACTGTTTCTAATTCACTTTTGGGACAGAGTCCAACAAGACTGCTATGTATGCCTAGTCTATGTGTATATTGTAGCACTTTCCATTCGAACACAGAGAACCGTGCAGTTATTAATATTTCATATTCCCGGCTTTGTTTCTTGCTTTGTTTCCAACCGACCTGCAACGACTCTGTATATCCCCCTGGTTGATGCTAAAATTCGATGCGAATAGATCGCGGCCCATGTATTGTCAAGTTGATAGCACTATGCCGTCGCCATGTTAGTACATCGTAATTGAGCTGAGCTATTTCGGTGATCTGCTGGATACGGTTGTTTCGTAAACGGGTATATCTGTTGTAGCAATGCCAATTATTACTAATCTCACGTATAATAATTTTGCGCAAAATTTGTACCGATACTAGTAAGAATGAGCGAGTTACCTGTTTATCGCATAGCTTCAGCCTTGAATGGACACGGCTGTGTGCCGACTCTATCACCGCTATTTTTATGTTTTTTTTGGTGGGAAAGCTCTGACGCACATTAGCTTTCTTGTATGAAGTCTAAAAGAAGATAAAGACTTGTTCCTGTTAGAGAATTCTGATTTGATGGGGGGGGGGGGGGGGGGTGTTCTTCCGTGTTTACTGTACTTTATAGATGCTTCAGTTCTCCATTCTCTTTAGTGAGTAGTGCGGTGAAAACCTGAATGGGGAAAAGACGATTATCTTCCATACATTTAGGATGTCTTTGGCACAAGCCTTTTGAACTTCTCCGGACTGAGAGAGAAGGGCACAAGTCTGTGAGGCACGATTCGAAAATTAGTTAGGTGCTTCAAACAAAGCAAAAATATACGAACGTCATTCAAAATCAGGTTCGGACAATCGATACGGTGGGTATGATCATTGGCCCACAGTGGATGACATTTCCTGTCACTATCAGTATGTCAGTATCAGCACTGAAAAAGTACAACTCAGACAATTTGCATAAAATGCAAACAAAATTTCTGTCTTCCAAACTGGACGGATTAGTTCAAGCTCTTTCACATAACGGAAGGAGTCTGCATCGGGTCCTTGTACTGCAAAAGTTATAAATTCCTTGTGATTATTCACCTTTATGCCATAAAATGTAAGCTTTGCACACTGTAGTAATTTGCTATCCTTTCTGTAAGTTACAAGTGAAATACAAAGGAGCAAGATACAAATAACGTAAGAAGAAGCTTTCTTTCATTAATTATGCACTAAATATGAAAGATGTTGCATTAAGTCAAAGAAAAGTTAAGCTGCCTCCCATGATTCTTCAAGTGCTTTTCTCAACAAATTTTAGAAAAAATAGATGTTTTCTGGTTTTAAAGGTACGACTGAGATGTTCTGACTTAGGGAGAAACAGTAACCAATTTTTTTAATACTTATTCCAGCCTTGGGTCACACTACTGCTGTTACTATCATTTTCCATACCTACATCTGTATACCTCATCCCACGATATGCTGCGTGATGGAGGGTATTTCTGGAACCTCTGTCACTTTCTCACATATCTGCTACATACGCGAGCAGTGCGTCGCCAAGAACGTCTGAAATAAACTTCCGTAAGACCTCTGATTTTTTTTTCTGTTCATGGTCATTTCGCGAGAGATACGGGGTAGAAAGTAAATACCTTGCCCAACTCCTTTCTGAAGCTACGTTCTTCGAACTTCCACAGTAATCCTCTCTCTGATGCAAAACTCACTTCTTGTAGCGTCTGCCACTAAAGTCTTCCAGCTCATCAAGCGATTCGGTAATGCTCGCGGGCCGACCAAACAGATCGGTGACGAAACACTCCGCTCTTCGTTTAGTTCAAAAATGGCTCTAAGCACTATGGGACTTAACATCTGAGGTCATCATTCCCCTAGACTTAGAACTTCTTAAACCTAACCAACCTAAGAACATCACACACATCCATGTTCGACGCAGGATTCGAACCTGCGACCGTAGCAGCAGTGCGATTCCGTACTGAGGCGCCTAGAACCGCTCGGCCACAGAGGCAGGCCTTCACTTAGTCTTTTGTATCTCTTACCCATCTGGTAAGAATCAGAGTGTGATGAGCAGTAAGATACTCAAATCTCGGTACTAGAAGTGTTTTTAAAACATTTCTTTAGCGGACGCATTTTATTTCTGGAAACTGCTCTAAATTCCGTATTGCAAGTGCTGTTTTAGCCACCATTTCGAGAATTTATTGTTTTTACTTAAGATACATACTATGAGGGGCAACGGCCTTGCCGCAGTGGCTACACCGGTTCCCATGAGATCACCGAAGTTAAACGTAGTCGGCTGTGGTCGGCACTTGGATGGGTGACCATCCAGGCCGCTATGCGCTGTTGCCATTTTTCGGGGTACACCCAGCCTCGTTATGTCAGATGAGGAGCTACTCGACCGATTAGTAGCGGCTTCGGTCAAGAATACCATCATAACGACCGGGAGAGCGTTGTGCTGACCCCACACCCCTCCTACCCGCATCCTCCACTGAGGACGACACGGCGGTCGGATGGTCCCGGTAGGCCACTCGTGAAGACGGAGTACTTACTATGAGGGGAAGATGTTGGCACAGGCCGGCCACACTAAAGCGATGGTTCCTTCGCCTCCTCCCTGCCACATCGCTTTGTTACCCTATATCCTGTCGGAGAAGAAACGCCGTTTTCCACCTCCAAAGTGACAAACAAATGCGTTCATGATGAAACCTATAAGCAAAGGAAGGAATCATTAATTTTCGGCATCATTGTGGAGTAACAACGAGTGTACTTAGTATTTTAGTAAAAAGCAGTCCTGATCGCATCTGTTTCATCTTTCATGCTCGGTTTCTGTTTATAAGACCATGCTCACAGGCGAGTTGAGATGAGGAGCTGGAGCAGTTAGCCGTTGTTTGGTGCCCACTGGTACCTGTCACGAACTTAATGAAATGCGAGTGATATGGCATCTTTGGTTTTTGGATTCCATGGTGTTGGTTAAGCTGCTGGATAGCAAAGGGTTTTTTTTCCCTTTGTGCAATAGCCGCTTCCCTCGTGGTGTGCAGCAGTTATGTCTCTGTAGGTTACTGTAAAATGGTGAGTCATAGTATGATGCTACTTTTGTGTGGTATTATGATGGCGAGGAAAGGGAATGGTGTAATTAGGTGCTGGCACACCACGAATTCCTCTCACATAGCACCAAACAGATCGCCGAGCTTAACATCCTCATTCGACGTAAACATCACCATCGACAGTGTCATATGCCCTGACTTCACGAGACACTGCGGAGAGGATTGGAATTAAGTCCAGGACCTCGGCGCAAATTGTGTATGCTACCACCTCTATACTCTTGCTGGCCACATACTGAGAGGCTAGCTCGGAGTTGTGTGTCAACAGCACGCGCGCTTGAGTTAGCGACCTCGGTTACAGGGGGCGGGGATGTTACATTTATTAAACTGTACCACACCATTCAGGTATACCATTTATGTTTCGTTGCGTTCCTTTAAGCCCACGCATTGGTATCCACGTTGCGCCTTTTTAATCCCCATTTTTCATGTCGACCAGTGCTCAACGCCACAATCGCAGAATGTTGCAAATGTTTGCACAAAGCTGATGTATTGTTGACCCACCACACACACTACGTGAACATGGGTCTCAACTACCGAAATACGAAAACCGAATTTCGGAAATCGTATTTCGCTGCCGTGTTTACGTGCTAAGCTCTGAAGCGGATTTGCTAGCCCAGTTAAATATGGCGTGCGGAAGCCAGAGCCAGCGGGTGCGGCCGAGCGGTTCTAAGAGCTTCAGTCTGGAACCGCGCGACCGCTACGGTCGCAGGTTCGAATCCTGCCTGTGGCATGGATGTGTGTGATGTCCTTAGGTTAGTTAGGTTTAAGTAGTTCTAAGTTCTAGGGGACTGATGACCTCATATGTTAAGTTCCATAGTGCTCAGAGCCATTTGAACCATTTTTTGAAACCAAACTTTTCTGTTTATGATTCAGAGATTACAGTCACAATATCTCTTCACTCAAATATTAGACCAAGTCATGCTCAGTCTAATATATGTGCTTCTCCTTCACTGCGCAATAAGTCACTCCGTCAGTATTAGTCGAATGACGGTAATCTGTAAGTGTCTCGTGACTAGGGCCTCCCGTCGGATAGACCGTTCGCCGGGTGCAAATCTTTCGATTTGACGCCACTTCGGCCACTTGCGCGTCGATGGGTATGAAATGATGATGATTAGGACAACACAACACCCAGTCTTTGAGAGAAGAAAATCTCCGATCCACCCGGGAATTGAACCTGGGCCGTTAACATTGACTTTCTGTCGCGCTGATCACTCAGCTACCGGGGGCGGACTACGAATAACGGTTGTGCGCTGATACACGAAGGCAAATCGATTGTGATGGACGAAAGTCGGTAGGTACAAACGGATTTCCAAAATTGATTTGCTAGTGTTTGCCTAAACAACCAGGTGTGGTATTGGTAACTCGGTTTACGACATCCGGTTTTGGGTGCGCATATAAACACGGTAAATGTGTAACCGCCACCCCGATTCTTTAACACGTTCACACCATCGTGTGCCACCGATGCCTCACGGTCGACTCTTCCAGTTATGCTACCAGCAAAACATTAATGTATGACGTGTTACCTACCAGCTAGGCGCAACGAACAGTTCGGAATACAATTTTCTGTGATGCTTGAAAAACAGAGCTTTCAGAACAAATGATATATCATATAATATGTATTTAATTTGGTGTAATTTTATGTTATCTGATCTCTTCTTGCTTCAAAAGACTGGACTTTCGGAACAGAAGGTCAGTATATTAAAACATAGGCTATGGGTTTCGTTGACGACAGCCGCCTCAAGGTGAGAAACAAGAAAAGCACCACTGCGAGATGAAAGAAAGCACGAATAAGCGCGTCACCCCACAACTATAACCACAATTCTCAACGTCACCGTGAACGTGTTAAAGAATACAACTCTAATTCACAAAACCGATTGGAATGTCATTTCTACTGATCTATACGTGTCACACAATGATGTAAGTTTGTAGCTACAGTCAGTGAGGTATATGGATGATCTCTCAAAATGTATTACGAATATAGTTAGTAGTAAGATAGCAACAAATTAAAACTTCTGCGCAATGCTGGAGCTTTACTGCATGAAGTGCGGTAGGTCTTTCCTTTGTTATTATTTTGCCTGAGAGTGGAGGGGAGGGAGAAGGAATGGGGTTCGACAGTGAGAAAAAATTTGGAAAAATTTTGAAATTCCGAGCAAAGTCTGTAGGGAGCCACTAAGCGCTCCCATTCTCAAATTATGGACGAATGTAGTTTGGGTAATTCGCGCACCTTGAGTTGATCTGCTTCGAGATGTGTACACTGTTTTTAACTTATAATACTTGGTGTATCGTGTTAAATCCTTAACGTAAGATCATACTCCTTAATGAGTAAATGAATACAGCATTTTAAACTTTAGTGAGTGATTATGAGATATTGAAAATCACATTTTTCTTGCCCTTGCAATCCGTTAGAAACTGCAGATTTTCAAATTTTCATTCGTGCTCCGTTTTTCCTTCCTTAAATTCAACAATAGCTAGTTTTAACTTGAAAAATTGTAGCAAGGATGCTCTTTGACACAGTCAATGTACTTCGTAGTAAGGTCTCCACACTTTTCGTACATTTAAATTGAAATCTGTTTTAACTCACAGTGGAATAATGCATGGCGTCTTCAGAATCTTTTCTATTCGTACCACCAGTTCCTTCGCGTCCCATGCCTGCAAAATGAGCACAAAGTGCTTCTTGATGTAAGGAAATATGAATCCCATTTGTCGATGGTTATAATTGTTTCATCTCTCATTGTCAACAAAATCTTTAAATTGCATAAACTTGCATACGCGTCAATTGCGTGACTTGGTAATATATATTCAGAACTGCGAGCCCTCTCTTCTGTCATTCCCAATAATTTTTAAAGGCTCGTGACAACAGACTGCTATACTGCTTCTCTCTATTCAGACAGTCACAGTACCTGTGAAATTTTGCACCACAAAGAAATAGCAAAGGGTAAACAGCTGCCACGCCACGACTGCGCTGAAGTGGAAAGAGTTCTCCCAGAGGATCGAGCAGAGTCGACACAGGCCAAACCTCGGTCCATACGCGTTCAACATATCCGACTCACGTGGGGTTTGGCACACCGTGGCCATCCCTGATCTACAGATCTCCAAAGCGACCACTGTACCCTTTCAAGAGGGTGAATAATTCTCTGTTCAACGTGCTCATTTCTGTGCAAGAAGACAGCAGCCAAGCAGGATTTGTTACGCAAGACGTTGATGTCGTACCTTGTACAGATTACTTCTTTGGGTGAAGAGAATTGTCTTCTCTCTCTTACAAGCACTATGGAGATTATCCAGGCACAGAACTTCGCGAGCGATGTAGCTGAATGTCACGAATGTTAATACCAGTGCAGTTATGACTGTAGTACTACGGTCTGTTTTCTTCGCACAGGCTATCCTGCTCGCCGCCGCCGTGTGCGCCCAGGCCGTGGAGAACAAGGAGGCCGCTCCTGAGAAGAAGCAGGAGAAGAGAGGCCTGCTGGGTCTGGGATACGGTGCTGCCGTCGCCGCCCCCGCTGCTGTAAGTACAACACAGTTGCTTCTTAAGACCACACGTGTATCCACAATGCACAGTAGTACAGTACAAGTCAGACGCATTACCACACTCACGACGTGATAAACTAGGGCTATGCAAGGACTGTTCGAATTGGGAAGCTGCTACACTTGTTGTACATTGCTATTGAGTTACTTAGTTTCTGTTGTAACACGGCAAACGGGGAGATCATCAGCGCCATTGTTTGAAGGAAAGCGAGAAGAGGGAGGTGAAAATCCTTTATGAAAACAAAAATAGATCATAAACCAGTATTTAAAATACAAGACTGACATTGCAAGATTCATTCAAAACCATTCATAAAACGCAAGTGAAACACAGAACAATACCAATACATACACACTCAAAAGGTGCTGTGCTGTGGCTGGGCGACTACTCAGATATTATTGGTGAACAAGCCACACAACGGTATACTTACATCTCAAACCCATCATTTTGGGAGGGAGTCTTGACATCACTGAAAAGCTTAAAACACGAATCAAACACCTCTCATCATTAGTTAAATTAGAGGGCAGTGTGGGAGAATGAGGTCGGCTGCCAGGTTGTTACACGAAACACATTCAATTAATGTATGTCGCATCAACAGCCGTGTTCCACATGTGTGACACAATAGTGGCTTCTCTCACTGTAAGAGGAATCCATATGCCAGTGAGTAACATCCTACTCTGAATATTGTACGGGTAACTTCTTTATCCTTTCGTGGACAGAAGAATTTAAAGTTTCACCTAAAGCAGCTTACTGTTTGTTCATTCTCCTTTGTTTGAAAAATAACGTTCAAGAGACATTCGGTATATTTAATACAGAACTGTTGCAAGACCCACCAACGACTTTCGATACACAGATGGTTGCATAAGGGCGCTTCCTTATCACCATTTCAGATTAGTATTATGATGGAGACCGTTACACAAAACCTTCACCAACAAGCTTCTCTCTGGTGGTATCTACTCCTTCTCAACAAAATAAAGGACGAATAATTTAAAGCCATGCTGGACGTTATTCGATGGTGGCAGCTTGTTAAAACCGGTAAACAACGTCTTCAGAGAGAGGTGCCAGTTACATTTCTTCGTTAACTTACGCCATTCAAGACGGCAACAGGTTTAGATGTAACATAATCAGGGGAAAATATTTCAGATCAACGGAACCCTTCGATATTTTTTGGGAATACTGCATACAGAAAATGGTATACATGAGTGGGTTAAGGGCCACCGGATTACACAACCACCACAAGGCTGTAAAATTCACTTTAGGATGAAACCACGTAAATTAGACAGCTCAATGGACTCATCGTGGGACTAACACAAAAAGGTAAAAGTCGTAATCTATCCGTGAAATAGAGCTTTTGTGTAACATCACGACTTTCGATAAATTATTTCATACTGAAACTTCATATTAGACACAATTTCGAACTTGTTATCTGAAAAAGTAACTAAAAGCACTTCTCGGCACACATACATCTCTTCAATGCTAGACCAACTGCAGCTTTCATCTGCAACTGACTAACATTCTACACCCAGCACGTGCATAATGCAAACAACCCAGGTAAACCACGAAAAGGCGATGATCGTAATTTACTATCGGGCACTGCACATTCTTCATGACTATCGATACATCACATGTCGAAATGAAGCTGCAGGTAAGAAAGAAGGAAACATACGGTACAAAAAAATCTCTGTCTGTGACGTGTGAGGGTACAGGATCATCATAGTGTTGATGTCTGATCATTCAGTAGTTGTTTAAATGTATATGTGCGAAGGCCGCTCTTGAGTGTACCTCGTAACGTACTTTCTGTTGCAACAGGTGAGCTACGCCGCTCCCGCCGTCAGCTACGCGGCCGCCCCCGCTGTCAGCTACGCCGCCGCCCCTGCCGTCAGCTACGCCGCCCCCGCAGTTAGCTACGCCGCCCCCGCCATCGCCGCGGCCCCAGCCATCAGCTACGCCGCCCCCGCCGTGAGCTACGCCGCCCCCGCCATCGCCGCGGCCCCAGCCATCAGCTACGCTGCCCCCGCCATTGCTGCTGCCCCCGCGGTCCGTTATGCCGCCCCCGCTCTGCGCTACGCCGCCCCCGCCGTCGCTAGGGTGGCTGCCGCCCCTGCCTACTCCTACGCCGCTCCTGCCTATTCTTACGCTGCCCCTGCCCTCAGCTACGCCAGGTAAGTCGAGTCAGATACATAGAGAGACATTTCAAGGATAAGAACTGCTGTAGCCTACCATAGCATTGTCATTCATCAAGTATTATATACGTTATCGTCAACCACAATACTTGTTGGTATCTATAAGTGCTATTGCTATCAGGACTATCTCAGTCAAATGCATTAGGTACTCAATCGAACGAATGTTGATGGCCTTCCGTAGTACGCAACACAAGTAAAAACTAAGAAGTAACAGTTTCATTCATTTATATGCTGTGTATACTTTCTTTCAGGAAATTAAATTTCAAGTGACTTTTGCTGTGGAAGTCCTCGCCAGTTCTTTCCCTTAGTACCACCCCTGCGAAATCTACATTAGAGTTATCATTGTTCATGTGGGCTTTCTATTTTATCCGGAACGACATGGTACATTTATAATGTTTTCCAAGTCAGATGTAGTAGTTTACTGCGCTAGACACATTGAAGTGAGTCATCGAATAATCATTTCACTAGCTGTCTTGGTGTTACACACATTGGAACGACAGCATTAAAATGCTAGCAAATGTGGTCAAATACATACACAACTGCTATCTGAAGCTTATTTACTATAGATATATGGCAAGTCGTAAGACAAATATATCACCAGAGTTTGATGTGTATGATGAAGTAAATCTAAAGACCTGTCTAGAAGCTTCAAACTCGACCACGTTATAATACAATTGAAGATCATTTACTTGTAGTATGAGACAAATTAAGATGTCCTACATATCTGTGATTTCGTTTCTTTTTCAACAGATAGCATCTTTCCCGACTGAGGAAATGGTGGTTCTTGTGCAAATCTCGGATGTTCATGCGAAATTAACGCGGCATGTTGGGAGGTGATGAAGAGACGCGCTTCCATGTTACTATCAGTATTTAACAATTCTATTTTAGCTCTGGCATCTTAGGTAGGGCGTCTCTGTGTTTCAATATTTTTCTGGCTCTTGCGAGTAACTTCAGCTTCATCTCTCTATTCTGACACGCTTTCCCAAAGATAAAATTTCAGTCCACTGTGACATGTGTTTGTGTCTCCGCGTGGTGGGTGGGGTGGCAGAAAAACAAATCGGTCAGCTTTCTGGAACTATTAGGAATAGAATGGGCGTGACTGTTCTACTGCGATCGAGTTTTTTACCTTGGAACTGGTGATGACAAATTTCTTTTTTTTTTTTTTTTCAACATGGTTCGACTCATAGTAAATTTTCGCTCAAAGTTGTTCACCACAAGCTAGTAGGTGAAGCTAATGCTTTTCCGTTTCTGCTTTTGTTTATTGTCGTGAGTTTCATTTATATTGTAAGCTAGAATGTTTTACATAAGTGCTTAATCACAGCAGGGTGCATCCCTCCTCCTCCTCCTCCTCCTCCTCCCCTCCCCCAAACTCACACAATTTCATACTTTTATTGGAAGCAAGAGATGCTTCAAATAAATAATCATAAAATTTATTCTTTGTGTACTGAAGATATACCAGCCTCCCTATTTACCGTATTACTTTTTCTATACACGTATCTCACTTAGACTACATAATTATAGAATTTCTGTGGTATGATTATCCACGTATGTTATCTCTCGCGAAAGGTTTCACGGTTATACCTTCGCTGATTAGTCCTCCAATTGCACACTTTGCCATCGATCCACACAACCATGATTCGAGTGAACCGAATAATCTTTTTTTAATTCGGTCGGCTGTTACACACATTTCTGGTTCCACTGCATGTTATCCATACGAAACACTAGAGCTCACATCAGAAAGAGAGAGGAATTACTTTTCAGTGGACGTGACTCAGAATTCGATAAAGTCATTAAATCTAGCATTAAGAAATGTTAAACGCCTCCATTATGTAAGTACTCGAGTGGGAGTCAGTGCTTGGTGAGAGGCAGTGCATGCACCATGGCGCAGGTAGTTTTATAGCTTCATCCTTTACCCGGTTTCACAGATTGGTAACATTGTCCTTCCTGTTACAGGTACGCCGCCCCCGCTGTGAGCTACGCCGCCCCCGCTCTGTCCTACGCCGCCCCCGCCATCGCCAAGTACGCTCTCCACTAAGCGACATCGCCATCTCAGCGTCTGCATCACAGGTATGTCCATCTACCTTACCACGGCAGGACTTACAACTCAAGTTTTTAGTCAGTCACTTTTCTTTAGAAATATGACCACACAATACGATTGTCATTCCGAAACTAATTTTGATGTTTCTGAAGCCTTCAGTCTGAAGACTGGTTTGATGCAGCCTTCTATACTAGTTTATCATGTGCAAGTCTCATCTTCGACTAACTACTGCAACATACATTCGCTTGGACCAGCTTATTGCATTCATCTTTTGGACTCGACCTACAATTCTTCCCCCCCCCCCCCTCCCCCCACCGCTATCCTCCCCTTCATTACGAAACAGACGATTCTTTGATGTCTCATAATTTGTTCTATCTACTGATCTCTTCATTTAATCAAGTTGCACCGTAAGTTCCATTTTCCCCAGTTGTATATAGCACTTTCTCATTACTTACTCATCCTGACGATCAAATCTTCAGTGTTCCTCTGTAGCATCCCATTTTAAAAATTTCTCTTCCATTCTTGTCTTAACTTTTTATAGCCCACATTTCAGTTTCGTAAGAGGCTACATTCCGGATAAATTCTTTCAGACAAGACTGCCCAACGCTTAAATCTATAACTCGTGTCAACAACTTCCTTTCTCATAAAGTCTCTACTTCTTATAGCTAATCTACATATTATGTCGCCTCTGTTTCAGCCATCATCAGCTGCAGCTGTAGCAGTATTACCTTTAGTGATTCACTTCTCAGTCTAATACTCTCATCGCCTGTTTTAATACGACTATTTTCCATTATCCTTGTTAACTTTCTTTGATGTTCGTCTTATTGTCTCTTGTCGGCATTCTGTACACACGATTCAGCTGCTCTACCAAAACCCTTGACTTCTCTCATTAGTATGGCACAGCCAAACCTAAAAGGTTATCTCCCGTTTGTGGAACTTAAACACCAATACCAAATTCCATGTACTGCTTGTTCAATGTACTAATTGAACTACTCGCTTATCAAGCACTGTCTCCCTTTAATGCCCTTAGACTCGAATAACTGAAATCTGCTTCCCGTACAAGCTGTAAACAACTTTTCGCTCCCCGTATTTCATCTGCTGCCTTCAGAAATTCAAAGCGTCAGTAAACATTGTGAAAAGCGTTCTCTAAATTTCATTACTTTTCATGTGAACCTGAACATACACACAATGTGTAACAACAAACCTGTAGTGAGCAAGAGTTCAGTTACAAAATGTCATTTTTCCACGTAATTACCACCATTCGTTACACATTTTTCCCAACAGCTCTAGTAACAACTAGAACCGACTGAGGAGGTTGCCACTATCATGGTGCTTTCTTTTACTTGACTTCGCTCGTTATTTGTACCTTGCTTCGCAGGTAGAGGATTTTCTCACTTATTCCGCAGTATGTCCAATAAAACACTTTTCTGATCTTTCACCTGTTCTGAATTTCGCTCTCCTTCCCTTCATATTTGCGGTTTATTCAAAATGACATTATACTATAGTTGATTTACTTGGTTACTATCTAACTGAAGGACGCAATAAATTCCTAAACTTTGTTTCGTGTTGAGTGGATACTGGTAACTGAAACGTACTACACTGATAACGTTCTTTTGTGTAATGTATTGTCACCTTTTGATCTATATTGTCTGGCAAAGTCCCGTGCTGCCTGTCTCAGAAAGCGTCGTAATTTTCATGGCCTTTCTCCTCTATCTTTCCAGGCTGACGATCAGTTCCGGTGGCATCACGGACAACGATCACCATCTTCAGTTCACCACGAGTTTCTCGCCAACCACAAACACCTGACAAACACTGAAATTCCAGTGCACAACCAATGTACATCAATAAACAAACATCCTATTTATTTTCGACTCAAGTCCCTGATCGCCGGCAAACAGCTGAAAAACATTACGCCTGTAGTGCAGACGCCAATGTACAATGCTAAATAAAGATTCTATTTATTCAAACATTGATTAACTTTATTTTTCTTTTTCCCTACCTACCTTTGGGAAAAACAACATTCCTTAGTTAGAATTACAGTACACTGAAATGGACGTAGAGGAAACTGCTTGGTAAGTGGCAGGAGCAGGCCATCAAATAAACAATATTCACACAACAAAAGAAAATTTTACTTAAATTTTCGAACATTGTGCATATCAATAAATGACAATAGCATTAAATTCCAGCAGATACCCGATAAATTATATTTTTCACTGATACACATGTGAGCGGGACTCAAACCTGGCACCGTTGTGCATGATCTGGCCAAATAGCGCCGTAGAAAGTACTTCTAAAAAAACATACGTAAATACAATAAAGACGCAATAATCAGTTCACAAAGCGAACACCTCTTTTAAGTTCGTCAAAATTACGCATTACACCGCCTGTAACCAGAAATATTTTAGAATAATGATTCGATTACTAATAAATAATTGAAACAAGTCAAAACATCAGTGTTTCTTTTTCAAGGGAGTATCAGTTAACTCTTGCATAGCCGACCAGCAACAACAAGTGGCTGAATAATTCCAATAGCAAAGTGATAACGAGAATACACTGAAACAGTCCTTGTCTCTCACGGCAATTCCTTAAAGAATTTAATGACCACCCTTTAAAAAAAGGAAAAAAAACAAAGAAAAACCACAAGGACATGTTAAAACACTGTTAGCTATAACTTATGGTAGTGATTGTAAACTCTTGAATACTTAGACAAGGAGTCCTTGTAAGCCTAGTACTCGGGTTACACAGCTACCTTCAGACTTCAGGACAGTGAAAGGTTCGAACTAAGCAACGTTCGAAGAGCTGTATCGGACTATTCCCACGATCTACTCCTGTACACAAACTAATAAAAGACAATTTTAATCACATGACAAAACATTCATTACGTTGGTGCATAAGTTCGTAGCGATTTCATTTTGCACAGTGGTTCAAATGGTTCAAATGACTCTGAGCACTATGAGACTTAACATCTGAGGTCATCAGTCCCCTATAACTTAGAACTACTTAAACCTAACTAACCGAAGGACATCACACACATCCATGCTTGAGGCAGGATTCGAACCGGCGACTGTAGCGGTCGCGGGGTTCCGGACTGAAGTTCCTAGAACTGCTAGGCAACGGCCGGCTTGCACAGTGGTATTAGAGTTGCTTTTATTTATCGATTCTGTTGTTGTTGTTGTTGTCTTCAGTCCTGAAACTGGTTCGATGCAGCTCTCCATGCTACTCTATCCCGTGCAAGCTTCTTCATCTCCCAGTACGTTCTGCAGCCTACATCCTCCTCAATCTGCTTAGTGTATTCATCTCTTGGTCTCCCTCTACGATTTTTACCCTCCACGCTGCCCTCCAGTACTAAATTGGTGATCCCTTGATACCTCAGAATATGTCCTACCAGCCGATCCCTTCTTCTAGTCAAGTTGTGCCACAAACTACTCTTCTCCCCAATTCCATTCAATACTTCCTGATTAGTTATGTGATCTACCCACCTAATCTTCAGCATTACTCTGTAGCACCACGTTTCGAAAGCTTCTATTCTCTTCTTGTCTAAATTATTTACCGTCCATTCTTCACTTGGATACATGGCTACACTCCATACAAATCCTTTCAGATACGACTTCCTGACAATTAAATCAATACTCGATGTTAACAAATTTCTCTTCTTCAGAAACGCTTTCCTTGCCATTACCAGTCTACATTTTATATCCTCTCTATTTCGACATTCATCAGTTATTTTGCTCCCCAAATAGCAAAACTCCTTCACCACTTTAAGTGTCTCATTTCCTAATCTAATTCCCTCAGCATCACCCGACTTAATTCGACTACATTCCATTATTCTCGTTTTGCTTTTGTTGATGTTCATCTTATACCCTCCTTTCAAGACAGTGTCCATACCGTTCAACTGCTCTTCCAAGTCCTTTGCTGCCTCTGACAGAATTACAATGTCATCGGCGAACCTCAAAGTTTTATTGCTTCTCCATAGATTTTAATGGCTACTCCGAACTTTTCGTTTGTTTCCTTTACTGCTTGCTCAATATACAGACTGATTATCATTTTTATTTTTATTTCACTGTTGCGATTTGAGTTTTCGAATTGTCATTTTGCCATATGAGGAGAGGGGAACTGTGGACTCTAAAAAATGTAGTGCTAAGTAGAGGACTTGGAACGTTTCAAACATATTCTTCCGTTTCAGTTCAGCAGAGGGGAGACGGCAGCGGATGCAGCCAGAAACATTAGCGTCGTATATGCGGACAATGTCACTCGAAAGAGGACGCCAAAAAAATCGTTTTCTCGTCTTAAGGAGGATTGTTTTGACATAAGTGAGTCTGGAAGTTCAGAAAGACCTTCGGGGTTTGACGGAGGTTATTCAAACGTATTAATCGATAATGACACACATCAATATACTCAAGAACTGACAAATTTGTTGAACTGCGATCATTCCCAAGTCGTGTGACATTTTCATGCAATCGGGAAAATAAAACAGTCAGGTATATGGGCTCCGCATGCTCTAAGCAAACATCACAAACAACAGCGGGTGGCCATTTGTGCACCTTTGTTTACTCCTCGCCGCTCGGGGTTAGCCGAGCGGTCTAGGGGCTGCAGGCATAGATTGTGCGGCTGGTCCCGGCGGAGGTTCGAGTCCTCCCTCGGGCATGGGTGGGTGTATTCGTCCTTAGGATAATATAGGTTAAGTAGTGTGTAAGCTTAGGGACTGATGACTTTAGCAGTTGAGTTCCATAAGATTTCACACACACTTGAACATTTTTTGTTTACTCATCAGTTGGCTCGTAAACAACAGCGATGATTCCTATCCTGTACCGTCATTGGTGGTGAGAAATCGTGTCGTTAACACAACGAAAAGAAAGGAATGGTTGAGCTCAAACAGTGTTAAATTGTTGGGATTGCAGCTTCATAATATATTCAACTGGGAGGAGCACACCACAGAACTGCTGAAGCGTCTTAACAAATCTGTACTTGCAATGCGAATTGTGTCAGACATAGGGGATATAAAAAGCTGGCATAGTATACTTACTTTCATTCCATAATGTCTTATGGGATTATTTTTTGGGGTAATTCATTAAGGCAAGCTAAAGTTTTCCGGGCACAAAAACGTGCAGTAAGAGTTATATGTGATGTGAACTCAAGAACATCCTGCAGAAGCCTGTTTAGGGAACTAGAGATCTAGCGCTACTGCTTCCCAATATATTTATTCCCAAATGAAATTTGTCATTAAAAATATATCGCTTTTTCAAATCAACAACTCAATTCAAGGAATCAATACTAGAAATAAGAATAATCTTCACAAGGATTTAAAGTCACTTAGTCTTGTACAAAAAGATGTGCATTATTCAGGATCACACATTTTCAGTAACTTGCCAGCAGACATAAAAAGCTTAACAACCAATGAAATTCAGTTTAAGAGAAGCCTAAAGGATTTATTGGTGGCCAACTCGTTCTATTGCATTGATGTATTTCTCAGTAGAACCAACTGATTTGTATATATAAGTACATTATAACTTTTGCACAATTTCAGTGCAGTAACGTGTTCATTGTAAAAAAGTCTTTGTGTGTGTGTGTGTATGTGTGTGTGTGTGTGTGTGTGTGTGTGTGTGTCTGTGTGTGTAAGTACAATATAACTTCTGGACCAATTCAGTGCAGTATTGTGTTCATTGTAAATAAATATTATGGTAGTTGTATTTTAAATTCAGTGCATTAGTATTTGTAAAATGATTCTTTCACATATCGTTCATTAAAAAATGACGACCATGCCACTGGGGACCTGTGGAATGGTACATTAGCTTATTTGTTTGAGTTGTAAATATTTGTCATGTATTGTTGTTTTACTGACATGTTCTACATCCTGGAGGACCTCCTCACTACGGATCAATTGCAATGAAAATAAATGTAATCTAATCTAAAAAAAACGCAGCATCTCCCATAGAAAGGCCTGCGCTCATCCACAAAACATAATGTACGCGTGTGGTGGAAGAGCGACTGTGTAGTGTATTACGAACTGCTTCCCCGAGGTGAGACCACCACAGGTGGCATTTATTGCCAACAACAGAGACGTCTTGCAGACGCAAAAGAAGAAGAACGACAAAGAAGACTGCGTGAAGTGTTGCTATTCCACGGTAAAGTCCGCCAGCGTTCTGCTAGACTAACATCAACCCCTATACAGCAATTAGTTTGATAATTCACCCTGCACCCACCTTATTCTCCAGATCTTGCGACATCAGATTTTCACCTTTACCACTTCCTATCGAACAACCTTCAATGAACTTCCTTTGTGGAGGAAAATGCACTCTGAACATGACCCGACGAGTTTCTCGCCTCAAAACCCCGTGATCTCTACAGTCACCCCAGTGTCGGCAGACTGTTGAAAATATGTTATTGATGACTAAAGTCTCTATTGCATGTATATGTTGCGTTCATTGGAAAACGTTACGAACCTAGTCACGCGACAAGAACAAATAAGAGGCAGAAACCATGTAAGAACTTTCAGCATTGCAGCGCGTCAGGAATCGTAAGTATCGAAATAATTATGAAAAATCCGCCTCGATTGCACAAACTACCTGGTGTTTACCTAGGTTTCAGCGTGGGTAACCACGCCTTCTTCAGAACAAATATAAAACAGCTTGCCTAAATAGGCATAGTCAAAGGCTAACATCAACACCTACAGCGGCAAGACCCCATAAAAAATTTTACAAATACACGGTACGTATGTACCAAGTCAATAATATTACTTATCTCAACCCTGTTTGTACTGCCACGCCCCAGCCAACGTTGGATGGGGCGTGGCAGTGCACGCAGGGTTGAGATAAGTAACATTATTGACTTGGTACATACGTACCGTGTATTTGCAATATTTTTTATGGGGTCTTGCCGCTGTAGGTGTTGATGTTAGCCTTTGACTACGCCTATTTAGGCAAGCTGTTTTGTATTTGTTCTGAAGAAGGCGTGGTTACCCACGCTGAAACCTAGGTAAACACCAGGTAGCTTGTGCAATCGAGGCGGATTTTTCATAATTATTTAGAAACTATGTAACATGAAAAATAGTCCACTGCTTTCCAACCTGTCAGCAAATATTAACCACGATATAAACGGCGACTGCACTTTGCAGAAGAAATAATTGGCAAATACTGCTGAACAAATTGTGCTACATCTTAAAGTCCGTTTCTCGGCAACAGCTCTCCGTGACAGGCAAAGCAATGAAATGCTCTCAACGAGTACCTGAACAGGAGATGTCACAGGTGGCGACACGCACACCAGTATTCCTCTGGCTGTCTCTCGCGACGTGGATACTTCTTCACCCAACGTGTAGCTGCTCACGTTGCCCTGCTCGGCGCACGCTCACACAGCGGCTAGCGCCGACGTCTTAGACCCAGCCACGCCCAGCTCTTAAAGCATCTTCTTAACTTTGTAACACCATAGCTCTGTTGCTGCACGGATTTCTTTTGCATTTTGCTATAGTTTAATCTTATAACATTGAGTATCTGTAAATGTGTTTGAATCAATAACACAAAATTGTAAACTCCTTTCTTTGTTTAAAATTTTGATGTGGTGGCTTGATTCTATGCAATGTTATTTAAATTCTTTGTCCCACTTGGAGGGAACAAAACTTTCTGTATATAATTGTAATTTCTATGTGAATAATTTTTTGTAGAAATACTAATATGTGCAAATGTTCTGTTTTATTTAAAATGCTGTTATGTAAACTGCTGACCTCCACTTACGGTTCTTAGTTAGTTTGTATGTTAAAGGTATAGTGGTTCCCCTCTGCAACGGGTGTAGCGCGCGCAAATTGTGGTAGGCCTAGGTAGAAACGGTGGAACAAGAGTCGAGCTACCAAACTGTGCACTGCCATGTAAAAGTTGTATATTGTGCTGGTTCCGAGAGAGGCTTTTTCTGCCACTTTCCAATGCCTCGGATGGACGGATAAATAGCTGGAACTATTTTGGAATTGGTATCCATCATCGCCACCAAGAAGGGACAGAGTCCAGCAATTCTGCCTGCAAATCCACCTACCAACATGCAGTTGCCACCACATTGCGCAATCACTGTAAAGGAGTGCTATAACAATGTACAGTGAAGGATCATCTTATTGGGTGCTTTAGTGTGCACAAATATAAGTAAGTTATAAATGAATTTATGTACCTACCTTGATTTTTTCCCTATCACAACTCCCCTCAGGTTCCTCCTTATTTGAACTATGATTACCGAGTGTCCTATTTTGTGGAAAAAATAAAAGACTCAAAGTTAGACAGTTAATTACATAATGTTGTTTGATCTTTGATGAGAAGGGAATATTCAGGTTTACTGTGGATTTAGTGAAATTGTGGGAAGCAGTAAATGCAGTTTTGTAAAGTTTTAAAGTCACCTATTTAATTATTTACTTGAAAGCAGAAGACCGTGGTGATAAAGACAGTTTTCTGTTTCTTTTAAAGATTAAAAGTTCAAAAAAACTGAGGCTTATAAAGTTTTGCTTAGTAAATAATCACATTGCTGCCTGTAGTAAATTTTAAAAGGTGAGTCAGTTTCTTGTAAATTTGTCAACATTGTGCCTCACTGCATCAAAAGTCGTGAATTGCAGTTGTGGAAAGTTATATTTGCTTGGTAAGCACTTGTTTCTTTCGGGTATTGAAAGTGCGTATTAATAGTGTAATAGGATCCACAGGTTATCCTTTACCACTATTTATGAAAACAGTAAGTTCTTTATTCAAAATACAGTGAGAAGTAACCTGTTAGTGAATTCCAATTAACTTTCATTTTAAATAGTAAAGTATTTAACTGAGAGAGACTTCTCCTGTGACCAGCTCATAATTTTGCAGTGAACTACATTTATAATTTTATATCAGTTAGAAAAATGTTTGAACAACAATACCGAACCTATGTCCAATTAATAATTCTGCAGCGAATATTATTAGTAAAGTTATAAAGACCATTCAGTTTGAATAAGCCCTGAGAGTAATAGTGTGTTTCATTATCTGTTATATTTATGCAAATAGTCTGTCCTGCTCTGTCAGCTTCCAATCTTAACCGTGAACATACGCAGGTTTCAGAGTTCGTTTCACTCGCTTGTGGTAAAGTATAGGTTGTGTTTGTCCGTTAAAGTTACTAATAACTATTTTCTTGAACAAGAATGTTAATCAATCTTTTGCCTAATTAGGCTGGCGACCGTTTTCCTTGTTCTCTAAACAGTACAGCTAGGTAAAACATTAATTGTTACTGTTTGAATAATCACGTAATTCTGACTTTCATTTCAGATAAGCCACTTCCGTTAGGTACAACACTGTCAACATAACAAAATTCCTCTCAGAGGGTAACACTGCTCTGTTGCGTTATGCCATAACTGCTTTAACAAGATAGTTTTATTTCACAACCTGCCTCTAGCTTAAGGGTTATGGTACAGCAGTAGCATACAGTAGTGTTATAACTTGTCCACCAGGAGTGGAGCAGGCGCTCTGGATGACAGTCGCTACCTTCCTCTTGAGCGCCATATCATGAACCCTCGTTTAGAGTCTGCTGCGTCTTTAAGAAGTGGCAACAAAACGACTATTCACGTTAGTGTGTAGAATGTATGAGTCTGTCGACAAACCATCTGACTTTCGGAAATGCATCATCCAACAGTTCCGAAGACGGAAAGAGCCGACAAGTGCGAGAATTACCGCACACTCAGCTCAACAGCTCATGCATCCAAGTTGCTTACCAGTATAATACACATAAGAATGGACAAGAAAATTCAGGATGCGCTAGATGAAGATCACTTTTACCTTTAGGAAAGGTAAAGGCATGAAAGAGGCAATTCTGACGTTGCGGTTAATAATGGAAGCAATACTAAAGAAAAATCGAGACACGTTCATACGATTTGTCGTCCTGGAAAAAGCATTCTATAGTGTAAAATGGTGTTAGGTGTTCGAAATTCTGAAAAAAATAGGAGTAAGCTATGGGGAGAGACGGGTCGTATACAATATGTACAATAACCAAGAGATAAAATAAGAATGGACGACCAAGAATGAAGTGCTCGTATTAAAAAGGGCGTAAGACAAAGATGTAGCCTTTCGCCCGTACTGTTCAATTTGTATACCGAGGAAGCAATGATGGAAATAAAGAGTGGAAATAAAATTCAAGCTTAAAGGATGCCAATGATGCGATTCACTGATGACATTGCTGTCCTGAGTGAAAGTGAAGAAGAATTACATGGTCTGCTGAACGGAATGAACAGTCTAACGAGTATAGAATAAGAATTGAGAGTAAATGGAAGAAAGGCGAAGGTAATGAGAACCAGTAGAAATAAGAACAGCGAGAAACTTAACATCAGGCTTGATGGTCACGAAGTTGATGAAGTTAAGGAATTCTGCTACCTAGGCAGTAAAATAACCAACGACGGACGGAGCAAAGCATCAAAAGCAGACTAGCAATGGCAAAAAGGACATTACTGGTTCAAATGGTTGAAATGGCTCTGAACACTATGGGACTTAACATCTGAGGTCATCAGTCCCATACAACCTAGAACTCCTTAAACCCAGCTAACCTAAGGACATCACACACATCCATGCCCGAGACGGGATTCGAACCTGCGACCGTAGCGGTCGCGCAGTTCAACACTGTAGCGCCTAGATTCGCTCGGCCACTCCGGCCGGCCCATTACTGGACAAGACAAGTCTACAAATATCAAATATCGCCCTTAATTTGAGGAAGAAATTTATGAGAATGTACGTCTAGAGTACAGCATTGTATGGTAGTGAAACATGGACTGTGAGAAAATCGGAACAGAAGAGAATCGAACCACTTTGAGGTGTGGTGCTACAGACGAAAGGAATGGTAAGTTAAGGAATGAAGCGGTTCTGCGCAGAATCGTAGAGGAAAGGAATATTTAGAAAACACTGATAAGGAGAAGGGACAGGATGATAGGACATCTGTTAAGACATGAGGGATTGGAAAATAGAAATGAGAGTTTGACGTGATTGGTCGGGAGGCCTCTTGCGGGGCAGGTCCGGTCGCCTTGGTACAGGTCTTGTTAGATTCGACGCCACATTGGGCGACCTGAGCGCCGGATGGGGATGAAATGATGATGAAGACAACAAGACACCCAGTCCCTGAGCGGAGAAAATCTCCGACTCAACTGGGAATCGAACCGGGGACCGTAGGACAGCAATCCCTCACGCTGACCACTTTTATTTTTTATTTTTTTTATTTTATTTTTTTAAATTTTACTATGTGTTTTGTTTCGTAATCTCATTTTGTTCGGTTGTCGTTCGTTGCATTTGCTCGTGGCGAACGTCGGAAGACACCCATTTCAGTTCATCGTTGATCCATTAACTCAGTTTTTTATTACAGAGGGCAGCTAACCCTCTGACCGAACACGCGGCTATCACTCAGCTATTGGGGCGGATATGAGGGAATGACTTACATGGTACTTGAGCGAGCTGTAGAAGTCATGGAAGACGTAGGTTGCAAGTGCTACTCTGAGATGAAGAGATTATCACAGGAGAGGAATTCGTGGCGGACCGCAACAAGCCAGCCAGAAGACTGACGACATAAAAAAGTCTGTAAAAGGTTCGAAACTGGACGCGCAAGTTTTCTATGACGGCACACGCGAAACCGTTGGTCAGTAACAGTGAAAGGGTCTAACCTGCCAGAATATGTATAAGATCCGTAAGGACTCACACCACTTTATTAATAGTATATTACAGCCGAGTTAGCATTACTCTTTTACATGATTTATGAACAAAATCCTGTGAGTAATAGATTTTAAGCAAGCAGGGTGTTGATTTCGTCTACAAAACTACATTAGAGTATAGATTCGAAGGCAATTGTGATGATTTTCAAGCACGTAAATATATTCTCGCCAGTCGAAATATAGCTTATAGTTTGCAATCTGTGTTATTAACAGTTCAGCGAGCCAATAGAAGAAACAGAACCTTCGGTCACTTGTATCACGACTCACAAAATCAGTCACAACCAGCAGCTCCGCACAGCTCTCTACAACGAGATGCGAACGGATTAGTCAATGTCTGCCAAAATAAATTTTGCTATTTGAACCGTTTACCTTTGAGGAGATATCCATGTGACAGATAACCAAGTTTGGAGCGAACCTACTTCTAAAATGTGAATGATTTCTGATATAACACATGACAACACTTACCTGGAACAGTCTTAATGCAGAAATACGTTGTAAAATACTCAGTGTATCAATTATTGCACTAAATGATCAAAAGTATCCGGACGCCCGGCTAAAAGTGACTTACAGGTTTGTGGCGCCCTCCATCGGTAATATGGGAACTCAGAATGGTGTTGGCCACCTTTAGCCTTGATGACAGCTTCCAATCTCGCAGGCATCCGTCCAATCAGGTGCTGGAAGGTTTCTTGTGGAATGGTAGCCTCTTCTTCACGGAGTGCTGCACTGAGGAGAGGTATCGATGCCGGTGGGCGGGGCCTGGGACGAAGTCGGCTTTCCAAATCATCCCAAAAGTGTTCTATAGGATTCAGGTCGCACTCTGTGCAAGCCAGTCCCTTACAGGGATGTTATTGTCGTGTAACCACTTCGCCAAAGGCCGTGCATTATTAACAGCTGCTCTATCGTGTTGAAAGATGCAATCGCCATCCCCGAAAGGCTCTTCAACAGAGGGAAGCAAGATGGTGCTTAAAACATCATAGTAGGTCCTGGGCTGTGAAAACAACAAGAGGTGCAAGCCCGTCCACGAAAAACGCCACCACACCATAACACCAAATTTTACTGTTGGCCTTCGCCATAACCACACACTGCCATTGGATCGCCGGCTGCCGTGATTCGTCACTCCACACATCGTTTTTCCACTGTTCAGTGGGCCAACGTTTATGCTCCTTACACCAAGCGAGCCATCATTTGGCATTTACCGGCTTGATGTGCAGCTTATGAGTAGACCCTGAAATCCCAGCTTTCTCACTTCCCCCCTAACTGTAATACTACTTGCAGTGGATCCTGATGGAGTTTGGAATTCCTGTGTGATGGTCTGGATAGATGCCTACCTACTGCACATTACGACTCTCTTCAACTGTCTGTGGTTTCTCTCAGTGAACAGAAAAGGTCGGCCGGTACCCTTTTGAGTTGTACTTGTCTGTTCACATTTCCACTTCACTATCACATCGCACACATTGGACCCAGGGATATTTAGAAGTGTGGAAATATCGCGTAGAGACGTGTGGCACAACTGACACCCAATCACCTGAACACTTTCGAAGTCTGCGAGTTCCGCGGAGCGCCCCGTTTTGCTCTCTCACGATATCTAAAGACTACTGAGATCGCTGATATGGATTACCTGTCGGTAGGTGGCACCAAAATGCACCTAACACGAAAAACATATGTTTTTGGGGGTATCCGGATACTTTTGATCAAATAGTATATTTTAAAATGGTCTCAAAGCGGAGTGGATTAGAACACTAGTCATTATTTTCAACTAGCAGATTTTCGGTATAGTTTGTGCCATCTGAAACATTGTGTCTTTCTTCACTAGTGATTTTACTGTTATCTTAGCACTTACTATTACTAACAAAATCAAACAGTCTTCTTTGTGAATCAGGCAACATTATTCACAGTCGGATGATGTTTAGGACCCTAGTAAAGGTTGCGCTACCAAGGTCTTGGAATAAACGAAGAAATTTCAGATCACAGAGATGGAGATATCGATTCATGCTTTCTTACATAGTCAATGGAATACTATTTTCCTAGGAAGAGCTGAACCGTAGAGCTCCAACCATCAAGGCGTTGACTGGTATTGCCCAAGCGTGGTTCACCATAAAAATTGCTCTACTATAATACCTCCTACTATATCCAAACAACTTAGAGCATCGCACAAACATTCCGAGCTGCAATAGGCTGGTTACCCTAGCTGAGGCTCATTTCCAATAAAACTGAATATAATTTGGCCTTACTTTCATACCATGGTGTTGACAGCATTTTGTTCGATAGCGACTGACTGATCGGCCGTTTATATCTTGCCGCGTTCACTGCGTGCCCTTACGCCTTTTACTTCCGTGTACTAACCTCCTCCTATACGCAGAGCGTCTTTCCTCACCCACGACCGACAGCCTCAGAAGACAGGTTTTGTGGGCCGAACCCAGCCATAATGTCATATAATTTGAATGCGGCTCAAATAATAGGAACTTGCCAGTCTTGCTACTCTTCGGACGCAACACCTTGTTGATTCTTGGGCACCAAGAAGTTGTAGAGTAAATTAAAGGAGTAAATTAGAACTGGGGATAGGAAGAAAATTCAATGTGGCCACATTTCGTGGGATGATCAAAAGCACACATGGGCCAAATCTAAACAGGCAATGCTGAGTGAAAATTAAAACCAAAATGTCAGAAGTTAAAATTTACTGTAGCACCGTAGAGCACTTGCAGCATGGAATGAAGTACAGACTCGTAATCAGGCAGCAGCTATGGTAATTCCGCGGAACATCAGCCCTGCCGATACTGCAGTACAGCAGATGCCTATGGGCCAATCACTGGGAACAGCCTGCAGGAAGCTTGATCGACTTAAGAACAGCTGGACTCGGATCATCGACCTCTGCTCCAGAGGATTCCAGTCTACATAAAAGCACGACTTTTCCACAAACTCAAGGCTGGGCTGTGGTGTTTTAACCCCTAGGTCCAGCACATCGTCACTGGCGCAGGTGGGCTGTACTATGATGTACAGTCCACACCAGTCATCTCCGTTCCCGCGCCATAAAGCAGTGACCGCCGCTTCACTGCCTGAGTCTGGCGCTGTCAGCACCTGCTGCATACTCTGTGGTCCAGGCTCAGCCACGAGATCCGTCCTACAACGCACTCCACCCTCCAGTTATAATTACATCGCCCAGCTACGCCTGATAGTCTCGCCTGCCTAGCCCTGGCTACCTCCTGATCCGTAGCCACCTGCTGTTTAGTGTCTGTTGCAGTTGCACTGATCTACGTTCATGTATCATAGTTTAAAAAAATGTTTTGGCAACAGATTGGCTTCCTACGTCATCCAAATCTCTCCCACGTCCAGCAGGTAGTCAGTCACCCGCACACAACCAATTCGACACGAGTTACATTACTGTTCTTCTACACATGACGATAAAAATGGACTGTACATGCTTTTGCAGTGTTTTTATTCATATGCATAACTTTCAGAAGCTGCTGAATTCACAACAGTTCTTTTGAAATTGATCGCCCAGCATTCATGCAGGTGTGACATCCTCACAAAGATCACTATGGTTGCCACTGTGTGACATGTATCAAAACTTTTTATACGGAGATTCTCTTCACAATCAAATGCTATGTCGTACGCAAGACTTCTCATATGGCAACGGAAAATATTCCCAAGTGGGTTCAGAGGAGAATGAGTTGACTTTCAAACAGGGTATGTTCTTCCTAGCCACCTTTCAGAAGCTGTCAAACGGATGTTAACGATGTAAATATGCGTAGCGAATTGAGAACCACTGTGTTTAAACCATATTCACGCATAATGATAATCTTCTCAGGCATGCAGCCAGATAACATATACCAACGGACCAATTGACCGCCAAATGAATGCACTGATGAACAATTACGCCGGAACTGAGTTTCCAACAGAATTAGTGGATCCTTTACACACCTTGACCGATCAACCGAGTGTGTGCGAGTAGCAGCCCTGCGTATAAGTAAAACACTAATTAAATGAATCCTCTGGTCCAACTGAAGACCATTTTTTAACTAGTATTCTGCTGATGACTTCTTCCACCAGTGCGCTTCTAGTTCCCAGCGCTGCTGCTCGCACACGCATGGTGGGCTAGCCGCTGCCGATTCTTTTGAAAACTCGGTTCTAGCAGAACTGTTCATTAGCACAGAGATTCCGAAATCAGCTACTGGATTGTAAGGCGTACCCAGGTGCAGATATAGACTCAGATCACAATATAGTAGTGATGAAGAGTAGGCTGAAGTTCAAGACATTAGTCAGGAAGAATCAATACGCAAAGAAGTGGGATACGGAAGTACTAAGGAATAACGAGATACGTTTGAAGTTCTCTAACGCTATAGACACAGCAATAAGGAATAGCGCAGTAGGCAGTACAGTTGAAGAGGAATGGACATCTCTAAAAAGGGCCATCACAGAAGTTGAGAAGGAAAACATAGGTACAAAGAAGGTAGCTGCGAAGAAACCATGGGTAACAGAAGAAATACTTCAGTTGATTGACAAAAGGAGGAAGTACAAACATGTTCCTGGAAAATCAGGAATACAGAAATACAAGTCGCTGAGGAATGAAATAAATAGGAAGTGCAGGGAAGCTAAGACGAAATGGCTGCAGGAAAAATGTGAAGACATCGAAAAAGATATGATTGTCGGCAGGACAGACTCAGCATACAGGAAAGTCAAAACAACCTTTGGTGACATTAAAAGCAACGGTGGTAACATTAAGAGTGCAACGGGAATTCCACTGTTAAATACAGAGGAGAGAGCTGATAGGTGGAAAGAATACATTGAAAGCCTCTATGAGGGTGAAGATTTGTCTGATATGTTAGAAGAAGAAACAGGAGTCGATTTAGAAGAGATGGGGGATCCAGTGTTAGAATCGGAATTTAAAAGAGCTTTGGAGGACTTACGGTCAAATAAGGCAGAACGGATAACATTCCATCAGAATTTCTAAAATCATTGGGGGAAGTGGCAACAAAACGACTATTCACGTTGGTGTGTAGAATATATGAGTCTGGCGATATACCATCTCACTTTCGGAAAAGCATCATCCACACAATTCCGAAGACGGCAAGAGCTGACAAATGTGAGAATTATCGCACAATCAGCTTAACAGCTCATGCATCGAAGCAGCTTACAAGAATAATATACAGAAGAATGGAAAAGAAAATTGAGAATGCGCTAGGTGACGATCAGTTTGGCTTTAGGAAAAGTAAAGGGACGAGAGAGGCAATTCTGACGTTACGGCTAATAATGGAAGCAAGGCTTAAGAAAAATCGAGACACTTTCATAGGATTTGTCGACCTGGAAAAAGCGTTCGACAATATAAAATGGTGCAAGCTGTTCGAGATTCTGAAAAATGTAGGGGTAAGCTATAGGGAGAGACGGGTCATATACAATATGTACAACAAACAAGAGGGAATAATAAGAGTGGACGATCAAAAACGAAGTGCTCGTATTAAGAAGGGTGTAAGACAAGGGTGTAGCCTTTCGCCCCTACTCTTCAGTCTGTACATCGAGGAAGCAATGATGGAAATAAAAGATAGGTTCAGGAGTGGAATTAAAATACAAGGTGAAAGGATATCAATGATACGATTCGCTGATGACATTGCTATACTGAGTGAAAGTGAAGAAGAATTAAATGATCTGCTGAACGGAATGAACAGTCTAATGAGTACACAGTATGGATTGAGAGTAAATCGGAGAAAGACGAAGGTAATGAGAAGTTGTAGAAATGAGAACAGCGAGAAACTTAACATCAGAATTGATGGTCACGAAGTCAATGAAGTTAAGGAATTCTGCTACCTAGGCAGTAAAATAACCAATGACGGACGGAGCAAGGAGGACATCAAAAGCAGACTCGCTATGGCAAAAAAGGCACTTCTGGCCAAGAGAAGTCTACTAATATCAAATACCGGCCTTAATTTGAGGAAGAAATTTCTGAAGATGTACGTCTGGAGTACAGCATTGTATGGTAGTGAAACATGGACTGTGTGAAAACCGGAACAGAAGAGAATCGAAGCATTTGAGATGTGGTGCTATAGACGAATGTTGAAAATTAGGTGGACTGATAAGGTAAGGAATGAGGAGGTTCTACGCAGAATCGGAGAGGAAAGGAATATGTGGAAAACACTGATAAGGAGAAGGGACAGGATGATAGGACATCTGATAAGACATGAGGGAATGACTTCCATGGTACTAGAGGGAGCTGTAGAGGGCAAAAACTGTAGAGGAAGACAGAGATTGGAATACGTCAAGCAAATAATTGAGGACGTAGGTTGCAAGTGCTACTCTGAGATGAAGAGGTTAGCACAGGAAAGGAATTCGTGGCGGGCCGCATCAAACCAGTCAGTAGACTGATGACCAAAAAAAAAAAAAAAAAAAAGGCACACTCACCTAAAGATTGCGACCATTTGGTTCATTGAAATATTGTGTGAAGATGGCTACATACCCAACTGCATACCCGAGGAGACTATCATCAGTCGAAAATCTATTTAATGCCATATTCGTGCATCACGATTAGTTGTGAACTACGTGATATAACGCCTCTTCTTCTTGATGATTTGGTTTTATTTGTACTTGGCCTCAGCTAAAATTCGGCGACAGTCGGTAGAGTGTTGAGATCGTTACCAAGTTACGAAGACGACGTTACACAAAATGACAGTGCTGAACCGAAATGTCGACGTGCGTGAGATATTTACTTCACCAAGAATCGTAATTAATCGTTCGTAATCGATGTTTAACTGATTAATGGTGAAATATTAGTGATAAAACCAATACAGTCACATCCACAACAAATTCCCTACAAGCTGGTCGTAATTTCAAGTATCTAAGAAATCGTAACAGTCAAATATTATCCCTGGGCGTAATTATTACTCGGGATTTTCACGTCAATAATTTGATATAATTTTAAATCACAAATGCACGACTTGGCACGAGAGGGTGTTTTATTGCATAATATCAGTCACTTCCTAACCGAGCCTTGAGAAGAAAACTTTCCCAGGTGTTGGATGGATTTAAATTATATGCTTCGGACATATCGCTGAAGTTCCATGAACCACTGGCTATTATGAATGAAAATTTTGTATCGGTGTTCGTTGCCTAAATCACTCTCTAAGTAATGTTTAGTTCAATTATCCAATTAAAAGTTCACTTTATTCTAGTAGGTAAAAGTCCTCCGTTC
The DNA here is from genome assembly GCF_021461395.2 of Schistocerca americana. Taxonomy (NCBI): domain Eukaryota; kingdom Metazoa; phylum Arthropoda; class Insecta; order Orthoptera; family Acrididae; genus Schistocerca; species Schistocerca americana. The sequence goes on along the minus strand of NC_060127.1, from coordinate 93,121,201 downwards.
GAATTCTAATGCCGTGATATTTGAAGTCAGAAGATCGTATTACTGCGTCGTAATAGATCGCAATTATTCAGTGTCAAAAACAATCTAAGCGCGCCTACATGTACCAGCATTCAAATATATGACCTGCTTCGGCTAACTCTCTTAACGTAGTGACAATGCATTGAATTATACTTAGTCATTACTCACGAATCCCAAAGAGTACTCACACGGAGTATTCTTTGGGATCGTTGGTTCTACTTTGCGAATGTTAATTTATGCTGATTTTGCGATTTCTTATGATTTTGATTTTAATTTTACTGAAATTTAATCTTTCTTTCGTAGATTGCTAAATTGTCAAGTCTTATATTCCTGATTTAATTACTTGTTATTGTCCTAATAATAGTGAGAAATGGAGCTTCGTTCGCTTATTCACTTCTCTGGGAATTTGGGACTTGGGGGGAAATCTTTGGGGTATTGGGAGCTAATTTTTCGTTTTTATTTCTGGTCCGAGGGAGTGGCATTACAGTGAGGACAATATCTCTCAAAGCTATGGCTGGTATTCACTGATCAGCTACTTGCGACCAGCTACCAAGACGAAAATGAATGCCGCTGGGTGGTGTTCTAGACACTTGACGCAGTAAGTAAAGCATACAACCGGAGCATGGACAGATGGGAAATAACTGACAGCCGATATGGGCCATAAATGGGAAAGTCTACTGACATCAGCGGGTCTGGCAACGAACTGTTCTCATGGATCGAAGCCTAGGAAAGAGCATCACAGAAACTGGGAAGCTGACCGGCTGTTCGTGTGCTACTTACGTGAGTGTCTGTGAATGTGGTTTAAATACATTGTACCCACGGTGGATGACAAGGTGTTGGACATGAATGGGTTAACACATGCCGTCGAAGGTTTATCCGTTCTGTAACGAAGGGTGAGCAAATCTTATGACGGGGTACAATGCCTGTGCAGGCAGAGTGAATCGGACGCACACTGTTCGGCATTGTTGATTACGGGCCTCTACAGAAGACAACTTTTAAATGTTTCCACATACACCCAACTATTTCAGAAAATGCTGGTGCACTGGGCAGGATCAGATTAGCCCGTTGATCAAGGGTCAACCATACATCCTAACAACAGAAAAAAAAAATTGCGAAACTCCGTGAGGGAATTATCCGAATGAGACGGAAATCGGTAGATGTGACGTACATGTACGGATAGATGTGCATACAAATAAATGACTACAATTTTAGAAAAATAATGGATGATTTATTTATGAGAAAGAGCTCCACAAACTGAGCAAATAAATGACGTGTTGATGAACCTCAGGCCGTTATGCAAGCAATTATTCAACTTGGCACTGATTGATAATGTTATCGGATGCCCTTTTTAGAAACATCGTTCCAAATTCTGTTCCACAGGCGTGTTAGATCGCCAGAATCCCGATATGGTAGGAAAACCCTGCTCATAATGCACCAAACGTTCTCCATTGGCCAGAGATCTCCTAACCTTGCTGGATAAAGATGCGTTTGGCGACCACGCAAACAATAGAAACACTCGCCTTCTGCGGACTGGTATTATGTTGCTGAAATACACACCCAGGATGTCTTGCCATCAAGGGGAACTAATCGCGATGTAAATATCAGCGACGTATCACTTTGCGGTGACGATACCATGGATGACAACCAAAGAGGTCTTGCTGTGATGACACCACAGGTCAACACTCCTGGTTTCTGGGCCACGATCAGGTTGGAATCCCTCTGGTGTCTGGGACGTCTCCTGAACGTCTGCGCTCCTCATCGGGGCTCAGTTCGATGTGGAACGCGTCATTGAGGATAATTCTACTCCAGTCGACGAGATTCCAGATCGAATGTGCCCTACTCCATTGCAGACGGGCCAGTCAGTGTCTAGCGGCCATTGCTAGTTGGCGCAATTGGGGGTTGTGATCCCAACCCCCTTTCTCTGAGGCGCTATTAATGGTCCTTGCGGTTATCGAAGCACCAGTTACTCGTCAGATCGATGATAATTACGAATCTGGGGCTCTGAGTGCCTCAATGGCGATTTCTCGGTTTTCGAGTTCTGCCGTCTATGTCGACCGCTTCCTTCTTGACGCTGTGCTCGACTATATTTCACCCATTCCAGTCAATATCGTCGAATGGTGGCATTGCTCTAATACAAATGTCGAGCGATTCGGTGATTACTCTAACCGGCGTTTTTTAGTCCCATTACATGCCCTCTCTCAAATGCTGACATCTTGGTGTATTGTTCACACGTTTGTCAAATGGTTCAAATGGCTCTGAGCACTATGGGACTTAACATCTGAGGTCATCAGTCCCCTAGAACTTAGAACTACTTAAACCTAACTAACCTAAGGACATCACACACATCCGTGTCCAAGGCAGGATTTGAACTTGTGACCGTAGTGGTCGCGCAGTTCCAGACTGAAGCGCCTAGAACCGTTCGGCCACTCCGGCCGGCTCACGTTTGTCTTTAAGGTGTAGTTACTGTACAACGTAGTACGCTAAATCAGATTCCCAAAGACTCTGTGACCTGGTATCTCCCGTTTACTACCCTTGCCAGCTGTGTGGTGAAATAGCGCTACAGAGTCAGACATTCAATCGGCAGCCGCCAAAGTTTACAGACTTGCATTTTCCGTCGATACCTATATGAACATCAGTCTTTCACTAATTTGCGTAACTCCTTCTTGGAGCATCAGTTTCTTTTTTTTTTCTTATCATTAATGTTTGTCTGTCCTACTATTACTGGCCGTTGTTAGTAATATCCATTTCTATTCAAGTGAAATGCTTCCGTTGGTATTCATAATGATAGTATCTACAGTTTTACGGATCTTCAACTGCACCTCCTCAGTATTTCAGTGTCCTTCTCATTTACCACCGATTCATCTGGAAGATTCTCTTTAAATTTCACTCTACCTTCCCGAAATATGTATTGGTTTGTAAGGCGTATTCTAGAACAGGTACAGGCTTAGATTACAATTTAGTATTGAGAATCTCCACCTGATCACGACGAATTTTCTCGCATCTGCAAGCGTTTTTCAATTATACTTTGAACGGTTTATTGGTTATTACCAGCTGAAATTCATTGAACAACTCAATTAGTCCTCCTCCTACTTAACATTTCTGATGTAAAGCCTCTAACGTCCGTTTATTCTTTCTTTGTTCTCTTACTACCGCGTTCCTACCTCAAATGATCATTATCATCTCCCTTCACATACTGATTTACCTGTTCAATGTTGTCATATATATGCTCTACCTCTTCACCTTCTGGTTGTTATTTTGGCATGTACACCAGAATTCTACATCTACATCAACATCTACATTTATACTCCGCAAGCCACCCAACAGTATGTGGCGGAGGGCACTTTACGTCCCACTGACATTACCTCCCTTTTCTGTTCCAGTCGCGTATGGTTCGCGGGAAGAACGACTGTCTGAACGCCTCCGTGCGCGCTCGAATCCCTCTAATTTTATATTCGTGATCTCCTCAGGAGGTATAAGTAGGGGGAAGCAATATATTCGATACCTCATCCAGAAACGCACCCTCTCGAAATCTGGCGAGAAAGCTACACCGCGATGCCGAGTGCCTCTCTTGCAGAGTCTGCCACTTGAGTTTGCTAAACATCTCCGTAACGCTATCACGGTTACCAAATAACCCTGTGACGAAACGCGCCGCTCTTCTTTGGTTTTCTCTATCTCTTCCATCAAACCGATCTGGTACGGATCCCACACTGATGAGCAATACTCAAGTATAGGTCGAACGAGTGTTTTGTAAGCCACCTCCTTTGTTGATGGACTACATTTTCTAAGAACTCTCCCAATGAATCTCAACCTAGTACCCGCTTTACCAACAATTAATTTTATATGATCATTCCACTTCAAATCGTTCCGCACGCATACTCCCAGATATTTTACAGAAGTAACTGCTACCAGTGTTCGTTCCGCTATCATGTAATCATACAGTAAAGGATCCTTCTTTCTATGTATTTGCAATACATTAAATTTGTCTATGTTAAGGGTCAGTTGCCACTCCCTGCACCAAGTGCCTATCCGCTGCGGATCTTCCTGCATTTCGCTACAATATTCTAATGCTGCAACTTCTCTGTATACTACAGCATCATCCGCGAAAAGCCGCATGGAACTTCCGATACTATCTACTCGGTCATTTACATATATTGTGAAAAGTAATGGTCCCATAACACTCCCCTGTGGCACGCCAGAGGTTACTCTAACGTCTGTAGACGTCTCTCCATTGAGAACAACACGCTGTGTTCTGTTTGCTAAAAATTCTTCAATCCAGCCACACAGCTGGTCTGATATTCCGTAGGCTCTTACCTTGTTTATCAGGCGACAGTGCGGGTCTGTATCGAACGCCTTCCTGAAGTCAAGGAAAATAGCATCTACCTGGGAGCCTGTATCTAAATTACTGTTGTTAGCATTTGTTTGTTGTCAATTCTGATGCGAAGGACGCTGTCACAAAATAATTCACAATAAATCATTCTCTCCCTTTCCTTTTAATTCATAACGCGTCCTATTCCAGTTATACCTTGTAACCTCCCCAACAAGAAATTTGATAAGTCAATAATAGTGAAATTGTAACCTCCGAGCAAGAATATGAAAGTCAATGTTAAGTGAAATGTTGTCTTCCCACAAAACTGCATAATAAAAATGAGCCAAGCGTAACCTCCTTGCAAAATTAAAGAATAATAATGGCCCAAATGTAAACTTTCCACAAAATTAAATAATAATAACTGATCATTAAACCCACAATAATATTAATTAAATAATGATCTATGAACTGAAGGTAACATCTCAACAGCAATAATTAAACCTGATAAATTTTATAAGGGCAGCGGCGCTGACCTTCGGCCCTGTGAAATAATTAAAGCTGAACACAAAAACCAAAATGCTTACCTCAATAAACTGCATATATATCTGCTCTTATTTTTAAAAAATTCCGGCGCAGCTCTGTGCAATGCTGGCCCATATTTAATTTTGATTCTTGGAGGGAATGCATGGGAAATATTATTTAACTTGAAATGAATCTTTTTCTTTAAAACAGTTACTTTATAAGAAAATTATTATTGGGGCAATTCTTGAACAAATTAATTACAATTAACATATGTTATTAGCTGAGCGCAATGCTGCTTCATTACCTTCTGTAACAATATACCTCGTCCCGAACAGTGACCAGAGATGCAAGGAGAGGACGCCGCCGACGCATGCCGACGCCTGCTCAGTACAACCGTCCACTCGCTGCAACTACTACCGACAAACTACTACTGCCGACAGAGTGCCACTCGCAACTGAACACTCGCGCGGTCAAGCGCAGACTAGCGACGATAAATAACTCTCTGGTCGGAGATTCTGTCATGCCTCGCCATCGCTGGTAATGAATACATTGAATACATACGTGTTTCAACCTTTTCTGCTGCTGTTGATATTACCCTACATTCACCTGACCAGAAATTCTTACGTTCTTTCCGATTCACCAAACTGACTCCCGCTGTAACTACGCTGACACTTGGCACTTCCATTTCCAGATTTTAGCGTTTTCCTACCAGGTTCAAATATCTAATATACCAAACTCTGAATCCTACAGTGTCACCTTTTCGTCGATTATTCAATGTTTTTCACATGGATACCCCTTTTTACCAGCCCGTTCGTGGACATATTAGAGAGACATTTGGATACACATTACGTGAGTCTTATGAGATTCCATTGCCTGCTGTACCTCATGCCGTTGACCATTGCTAATTCTTCCACTTTTACAACCAGTTGCACTCCCCCCGCCTTCCCCACCTCCAGCAAGAGGTTGCCATGAAACTTGATTCCGCCCCTCCAATCTCATGGCGAGGTCGTTGCAGGAATGAGGATGCCTCGTTATATTGGAAGTTTTCTTTGCCAGTTTTTCTGCCTGAAACGCTGATGCGTCGGTGAGCTTCCGCGCTGTGGCTGCGGCGAGGCAGGCGTGTAAGCCGCCTGCCAGGGCGACGAGACACGGCACCCGTTCCTTCTCAGTCAGCTGCTTCATGGACGCTTATTTCAACTAAGCAGTGGCTTGGAATAACCCGTGAACCACGACGTTTTGATTACTAGTCAAGGAATATGCCCATAGATGACGGGCTCCACGGACAATGTGACTTTCAGCAATCCTGAAGGACAAAGTGGAGGAAAAAGGACAAAACTGCTAAGCACGACAAATAGGTCTGTTGGGGGCTAGTTGTCTGAAAAGTAGGGAACTGATCAATCTGACAGCATGTGTGATAGCAGGAGAACCGTGATGACTGAGTAGCTAATGTTTACACAGATGGATCAATCAAGGGTCATGCTCAGTGATTTACAATGCTGATTCACACAAAGCGTCGGAACCCTGCATGCATTCCGATAGCTATCGTCACTTTGTGATATGCACTTTTTCTTTAACATTCATGGTGAAACTTTATGCTGTAATTTATTCTGCACAATTCACTACTAGTTCCAGTCCAAGGCCATTATCGAGATTAGCTGGCATAAACGGCAGGAAAGATAAACCATAATTTGAACAAAACACAATGGTCACTGATCGAAACTAGTAGCGAACTGTGTAAAATAAATGACAGCCTTATGTAATACCATGTCTTTTAACAATTATTTGGCGGGTGAATATCCCATCCCGAAAACATAGATATCTCATTTTCCGTTCCATGTCGGGTTACCCTTCTTTGATAATTTCTTGGATCTTTAAGTATCCGACTGCGTTTTACTCGTCTGACCTCAATAATTTTTTGTTATCGCCGTCTGTCGTGCTAACCACCGCAGGCAGTAGGTGCTGTGTGCGAGAACAATAACATCAGATCAGCCGCTGGTCATCGCCTTTTACGTGAAGGCCAAGACCGCGAAGTGAGGGTTAAGGAGTTAACCTGGCCCGGCTGGCACCTCAGACACGGAAGATGAAGCCTGTCAGATGTCAACCAGCAACCAAACAATACTGTAGGAGACTGATATGTTACGTCAGTATCACGGCAGCCGCCCTCGCTTGTTTATAGCACTGGCTCCGTAAATAGGTGAAAGTCGACATTATGCCCAGTCAGTTCAAACTGTATTTGTATTGGCACTGTTGATTTGTGAATGATATTAATTGGAGACTTTAATGTTTCTATGTATTTATCATTTCTTAATTTTCGTAACATTTTTGCGACCAATTTGGGGCAACCTCAGTACAACTTAAATGTCTCGGTCTGTTTCTCTTCATTTTTGATTTAGAGAATGGAGACATATCTTTTTTCCTTGGAACCCTCTCAGGGAAAGAGATCAAGATCCAGTAGCTAGCCATTAATCACAGAATTCGACCAAAATGTTATGGTGGAGAAATCTAAGTTTCCCAAAACAATTAATGAACCACATCGAAAAATCAGAAAGCTGACAAAAATATATTTGCAAAACTACTAGCAGCATACATCGAACGGAAAGTCTGTATCGCAAAAGGGAAAATTACTGTATTAAATTCATTTGTTTAAATTGAAACTCATAACAAACACGAAAAACCATGTAAGCGTAGGCTTCCGCGGCCGTTGTCTTCTTCAATAAAATTCTTCAGGGTATCAGACCGCATCGTCATAATAAAGGAAACACCAATAAAGCATACCTTTCACCCCTCCTCCTCCTCCTTTTACAGCCAATCAAGTAACGACACGGTTTTCTCGTGCAGCTATTTAAGGAACCAAGTGTGTTCATTTAGCCGTTAACGTAAGGCCCTGATGAAGGCTAGCTGCAACGCTGGCCGAAACGTTGGCGCATTTTAAATTATGACGATGCGGTCTGATACCCTGAAGAATTTTATTGATGAAAAACCATGATAACAGCTGGCAGAGGCTAAACGAAAATGACTGAAAATGAAAAAAAAAAAAACTTCTGAGAAAAATATTAGGACCCAACTGCGAAAGTGGTATTTGGGTGAAAACGAAATCACACATCTATCAAGTGATATGATAAGTCACCGTTACAGTAAAGAAACGGTATTATATTTTTATGGCGCCCAATATAGAACTAGCAACGGATACAAAAAGAAAATTTACAGACAGAAAAACCATAACAGCAACATGACAGAAGCTAATGAAGACCTAAATGAAATAAATATTCATATATACTTATACACTTCGTACATTTTCTTGATGTAGGACCAGTAAACCCATTAATTTCATCAGGAGTTTATCACAAATCTCTCACAGTCAAGCTATTCATCTGTAAAGGAGACTTACTTTTACTTTTTCGTGTACGAAAACTACAATTTGTTTGCCCAGTATTGGGCAATGTCCAATGCTTCTTCTTTAGCCAGCCATAGATCGTCGAGGGTGCATCTGTGGGGGCAGGCAGGGCATTGTAGGAGATGTTCCATGTCCTGTCGAGTGCCGCAGGCGCATTTGTCGTCATTTTCGTCCAACAAACCCCATTTGATCAGATTAGATTTCTCAGGAGCCACCCCAGTTCTGATGCGGTTAAGCATTGTCCAGGTTTTCCAATCACCAGAAACGCCGCTTGGTGGGTCCTTTCTTAGTGGATAGTAGATGGGGGGCTCATCTAAGGTGCAACTTAGGAAACGGCGTCTGGATCTGAGTCTGCTGGAGCCACGCTCTAGGCCAAATATTGAGTGACGGGCATCAAAGGTTTGTTTTAGCTTCTCGGTATGTTCATGGGCTTTCCTACGTGAGTCAGGGTTTGTGAAACCTGCAGGCCTGTGAAGATTTTCTGTGGGGGTTGGTTTCATGCAGCCTGTCACTATCCTGCATGTTTCATTCAACCTAATATCTACCTTTTTTGCGTGGGCGTATCTGCACCATACCGGGCAGGCATATTCGGCAGTTGAGAAACACAAAGCTTGGGCTGAAGTTCTGACCACGGTAGGTTTGGCACCCCATTTGCTATTGCACAGCTTTCTTATTAGGTAATTTCCTGCTTCTTTTTTTTACGTGCTTTTTCGTAATTATATTTGTGTGTCAATGTTCTGTCCAGCACGACGCCAAGGTAGGTGGGAGTATCCGTGTGGTCTAGTAATGTCCCATCCCAGGTAACATTGAGCCTGTACTTTGCCTACCTCGAGTTCACACGGAATGCACTCACTTGAGTCTTGGAGGGATTGGGTTTTAGAGAATTCTTTTTGTAGAAAGGGCGGTTTCTAGTTTCTCCTCGATGGCTTCAAACCTGTTGCCTTGAACTGTTATTGCCAGGTCGTCTGCATATACAAAAGCTTTGGTTTTGTCTGGAGTTGGTTGGTCATTTGTGTATATGTTGAATAGGATTGGCGCCAACACGCTCCCTTGGCCGAGCCCATTTTTCTGATTCCGCCATCGACTCCTTTTCGCCTCAGGCATTACGAAGAACTATCTGTTTTGGAGCAGGGATTCGATTATCTTGACTAGGTGGTAGTCTTTCAGGGTCTCGTAGGTTTTATGCAGTAGTGTCCGGTGATCTACTGTATCATAGGCGGAACTTAGGTCGACTAGTGCCAGCCCGGTGATTAGTTTATTCTGAAACCAATCCTCGATATGTTCCGTCAGTGCCATAATTTGACTGGTACAGGGCTTTCCAGGTCTAAAACCTGCTTGGTGTGGAATTAGCTTCGAGTCAACGATCTTCTCTATTCTGTTGAGGATCAATCTTTCATAGAGCTTAAACAGGTGGCAGAGATGGGTTATGGGTCGATAGCTCTTCGGAGACTCCGGGTTTAAGGAGAGCCACCACTTTTGACTTCCTTCACAGTTTCGGGATTTAAAAGATTTCACGGCACACGTTATAAAGTCCACGTATCCAGTCCCTGGCGCCAAGGCCGAAGTTTTTAATCTGTTGTAAACGATAATAATAAGTGACTTAAATATTCCTAAGTATTTATTATTTTTTTAATATTCATAATATTTTTGCCTCCAAAGTAGGGCACCCACAGTTGGTTTAGAAACGACCAGTTCATTCGCAACATCACCTACTGACACCTTAATGACAACCATATAAAATTGGGAATAGATGCAATATAATGTCATAGAAGATAAAAGTCGCAATATTCATACACTATGTCATCAAAATTATCCGGATACCCCCAAAACATATGTTTTTAATATTAGATGCATTGTGCTGCCACCCACTACCAGTTACACCACATCGGCGACCTCAGTAGTCATTAGATATCGTAAGAAAGCAGAATGGGGCGCTCTGCGGAACTCACAGACTTCGAAATGGTCAGGTGGCTGGGTGTCACTTGTGTCATACGTCTGTACGAGATATTTACACGCTCCTAAACATCCCTAGGTCCACTGTTTTCGATGTGATAGTGAAGTGGAAACGTGAAGGGACACGTACAGCACAAATGCGTACAGGCCGACTTCGTCTGTTGACTGACAGAGACCGCCGACAGTTGAAGAGGGTCGTAATGTGTAATAGGCAGACATCTATCTGGACCATCACACAGGAATTCCAAACTGCATCAGGATTCACAGCAAGTACTACGACAGTTAGTCGGGAGGTGGGACATCTGGGATTTCATGGTCTAACGGCTGCTCATAAGCCACACATCACGCCAGTAAATGCTAACAACGCCTCGCATACTGTAAGAAGCGTAAACATTGGCCGATTGAACGGCAGAGAAACGTTGCGTGGACTGATGAATCACGGTACACAATATGGCGATCCATTGGCAGGGTGTGGGTATGGCGAATGCCCGGTGAACGTCATCTGCCAGCGTGTGCAGTGCCAACAGTAAAATTCGGAGGCGGTGGTGTTATAGTGTGGTCGTATTTTTCATGGAAGGGGCTTCCACCGCTTGTTGTTTTGTGTGGCACTATCAAAGCACAGGCCTACATTGATGTTTTAAGCACCTTCTTGCTTCCCACTGCTGAAGAGCAATTCGAGGATGGCGATTGCATCTTTCAATACAATCGAGCACCTGTTCATAATGCCTGTGGCGAAGTGGTTACACGACAATAACATCCCTGTAATGGAGTTGCTTGCAGAGAGTGCGACCTGAATCTTACAGAACACCTTAGTGATGTTTTGGAACGCCGACTTCGTGCCAGGCCTCACCGACTGACATCGATACCTCTTCTCAGTGCATCACTCCGTGACGAATGGGCTGCGATTCCCCAAGAAACCTTCCAGCAACTGATTGAATGTAACCATGCGAGAGTTTAAGCTGTCATGAAGGCTAAGGGTGGGCCAACACCATATTAAATTCCAGCATTACCTATGGAGGGCGCCACGAACTTGTAAGTTATACACAGCTAAGTGTCCGGATACTTTGATCACATAGTGTATGTTAACCACACGTCAGAATTGTATAGTGAACATATGTTTACTGTGATGAATACACTGACAATTTTAGAGCTACTTTAAATATGTTCGCAATTGCGAATAATGTCAACCATCAACTGTAGAATGAGATGAGGGCAATGAAAACATGTGCCGGACCGGGCCTCGATCGCTGATTTCCCGGCTATCGCGAGCGTTCGCCTTACCATTTGGCTATCTTTGCACGACCCACGGCCACACCCAAACTTCCATATATCGTCATGCGTCTTTCATATACAATGTCTGACCTGAGCGGGAATATACATAATGGATGTACGAGTGCATGTCGTAGACCTATAGCTGATGTTTGTCCGTTGGTCCAGATATTGCAAGAAAGGCCGTACGTTGTTTGTAATAGCTTTTTAATAATAGTGACCTACACTGAACGAGCCAGCACACTGCGTTTTCGAGCTATTATGTGAGCGTATCGCGTAACTTGTTACCTGCCCGAACCACTGCAGCTAGAGGTGCTACAGAATAATTTATGCTGACTGCCGCCTACTGAACCAGTTTCAGGTAAATCGTGGAGCGCTGACTTGCAGTTTAAAACGAATGTTCCAGTAGGGCTCGTGAGTATTTCCAAACGACACCCACCTGTTGAAGCAACACACCTCCGCGTGAACGTCTTCACTGGCAGAGTGCGACTACTAAGTTACCTCCAAAGACGTGCGTAGGAATGGCGGAACAAATGCAGTACTGCCGTTATTTTCGTTTTTAACTGTGCAGCTGCAGATACACAGGGAATGGTTAGTTGGAAATCTACCGCCGTCTCCTTAACTGCTGTAGCATTCGTAGTTTAGAAAATGAAAGCCAATAGAAACAGGTAAAGTTGCACTTTGATGTGGAAACGGGTGCTAGGATGGAATTTACCTAGCGTGCCGCAAGGCATCAATGCGAGGGGCGGACAGTCAGCGTTCACTCAGAAATCAGGAAATACGAAACCACATGTGTGGTAGTATGTTACATCGGACTGTAATGGTACTTGAATTATGTAACCATTGCGGCACCTCACCTCAACCTCTCGATACCAGCAATATTCTACTGAGTTTCTGTAAAGTATTTAACATATTTCTGTGACAACATTCAGATTTGATCTCATTATTGTAGAGGTACTTCGATACATCGATATGTATATATTGCAATGATATTATTCTTATGTGTATTCTTTCTTTTGTCACTCTGATCTTTAACGTACTTGTAACTCTGATTTTTGGGCGCGTAAGCGGTTATTAGAGAGTCAAGCTTTGGTCGTCATGTTAAAAAGACGCAAATTGTAGTCAGTTTATGAAATGTGAACTTTAACAGTGAGGAAGATATTTTCAAGTATGTTTTATATTGTGAAGTGACGTTTTAGAACGTGTTACGTGATATTGCAACAGAAGTAATAAAAAAGGAGTGTAACTTAAATTCGGAGTGCTGATTACTTTTTTACATCACCATTGTCCTAACTTGCTAAAGGTTAATCATCAAGAATGGTTTACGAAACACATCTATAAAACCTTCGAATATCGCAGAATAACACCTAGGCCTCTTTGCATCCGAGCTTGGAATCATCTCTACCTAGATTTTCGACGATGGAGCCATGAGTTCACAACGAGATCAGCGTGGGAAACACGAAAAGATGAGTGCCTAGTTTATCCATTATTTCAAGGAATGACTTTATTAACTGTGCTCTAATGACACCTGCCACGTAATATAACTTTGTTGTTGCCCGAAAATCCAATATTTAGCAGCGTGAGCAACACTAGAATCATAATTAATTATTTACCTTTGTTGTGGTAGGGTTGTTAGAGGACTAAATGAGTACCCCACTAGAGGCATGACGCTAATATCATGTAGTGTTCAACTTGATTTTCAACCTTCGGATGTAACTGACTTCAGTTAGTAGAGTTAAAATACTACTCTGATTTCCTTCTTATTCCTAGATGACTGTAAACTTACAGGGAGCAATTTCGGATTTCTTCACAATTTATGCTAGAAGTAAATGTAGTGTAACAACTTCTATTTTCCTTCAGTAATTATTCTGACACATTTAGAGTATACACTGGCTAAAAAATAAGTAACCACTATTTCAGTAATTATAAAATCGAGTGAAATTTACAAACAACCTGGCAGTGTGAGTCCACTTGTCGGGACGACGTTGCACTTCCTCTGGCCTCAATGCATTCGCTGCATTCGATTGGAGTGTCATAAGGCTGTTGTATCCTCTCCTGAGGCAAGGTCGTTTCTAACTGGTCCTTTACATCTTCCATGCTGGCACTGGGATGGAATTGACCTCCGAGCCAATCGCATGCCTGAGACAGGTCAGGGCATCCCGCTGGCTACTACAGTACCTCACCGTCATCCAGAAAGTTCTGAGCGACACGTGCCATGGGTGGACAAGAGCTGTCCTGTTGAAAAATGTCACTAATCTACCGTCGTGTGAGAGATGACAAGTGAGGACCCAAGACATAAATGAAGTACCACTATACTGTAAGACTTCCCTCAATCGCTACCTGCTGTGACATGTTATATCCGATTTTGGCTCCACACACTACGATGCTGGAAGTAAAATCGGTCATGCCTAAAAACTGTCCGATTCTAGTTTGGTGTGGTGGTACAGCAACCTTCTATTGCTACTGTATTATTACACTACTGGCCATTAAAATTGCTACACCAAGAAGAAATGCAGATGATAAACGGGTATTCATTAGACAAATATATTATACTAGAACTGACATGTGATTACATTTTCACGCAATTTGGGTGCATAGATCCTGAGAAATCAGTACCCACAACAACCACCTCTGGCCGTAATAACGGCCTTGATACGCCTGGGCAGTGAGTCAAACAGAGCTTGGATGGCGTGAACAGGTACAGCTGCCCATGCAGCTTCAACACGATACCACAGTTCATCAAGAGTAGTGACTGCCGTACTGTGACAAGCCAGTTGCTCGGCCACCATTGACCAAACGTTTTCAATTGGTGAGAGATCTGGAGAATGTGCTGGCCAGGGCAGCAGTCGAACGTTTTCTGTATCCAGAAAGGCCCGTACAGGACCTGCAACACACGGTCGTGCATTATCGTGCTGAAATGTATGGTTTCGCAGGGATCGAATGAAGAGTAGAGCCACGGGTCGTAACACATCTGAAATGTAACGTCCACTGTTCAAAGTGCCGTCAATGCGAACGAGAGGTGGCAGAGACGTGTAACCAATGACACCCCATTCCAGCACGCCGGGTGATAACGCCAGTATGGCGATGTCAAATACACGCTTCCAATGTGTGTTCACCGAGATGTCGCCAAACACGGATACGACCAACATGACGCTGTAAACAGAACCTGGACTCATCCGAAAAATGACGTATTGCCATTCGTGCACTCAGGTTCGTCGTTGAGCACACCATTGCAGGCGCTCCTGTCTGTGATGCAGCGTCAAGGGTAACCGCAGCCACGGTCTCCGAGCTGATAGTTCATGCTGGTGCAATCGTCGTCGAACTGTTCGTGCAGATGGTTGTTGTCTTGAAAACGTCCCCATCTGTTGACGCATGGATCTAGATGTGGCTGCACGATCCGTTACAGCCATACGGATAAGATGCCTGTCATCTCGACTGCTAGTGACACGAGTCCGTTGGGATCCAGCACGGCGCTCCGTATTACCCTCCTGAACCCACCGATACCATATTCTGCTAACAGTCATTGGATCTTGACCAACGCGAGCAGCAATGTTACGATACGATAAACCGCAATCGCTATAGGCTACAATACGACCTTTACCAAAGTTGGATACGTGGTGGTACGCATATTTCCTCCTCACACGAGACATCACAACAACGTTTCACCAGGCAACGCCGGTCAACTGCTTTTTGTGTATGAGAAATCAGTTGGAAATTTTCATCATGTCAGCACGTTTTAGGTGTCGCCACCAACGCCAGCATTGTGTGAATGTTGTGAAAAGCTAATCGTTTGCATATCACAGCATCTTCTTACTGTCGGTGAAATGTCGCGTCTGTAGCACGTCATCTTCGTGGTGTAGCAATTTTAATGGCGAATAGAGTACATTTCATTGCTTCCTATTTTGTTTGTATGAATTTTTTGTGAAATAACTCTTAAACGATGCACCTGTGCTCTTACTTTAAATCTACCCATTTATGTGAGTGTATTTACTCCTAGAACCTCACATCTAATCGCAAGACTAACGTCGTTCTCTGACAAGCATGTTGGGATCTCTTTACTTCCTCTCTTCTTTTGGCATCTGCCTCCTTAAATTCATTTTCTTTTTCTTTTTTTCTAATTACTTTTAATATATATGGGTATAATCTGCAATTTCATAAAAGAGAAGTGGTGGTCTTCCGTCTTAACAAATGTAGTACCAGATCTAATTTTGTGCTTAGTAGCTTGTATGTAACTATTTTCCTAATTCATTTTGACCATTCCTAGCTAATATTTTTGTTATAGGGTGAAATCAGTAATTGTTTCATAACAGATTCTATTGTTGACTTACAAACAAATATAAATTCTGTAAATTATAAACATTTGGAAGAACTACTACTAGGATTCTTATAGTATTTATTTGGCTCTACTCGAAAACATTTTAGGAAAGCTAGTCCTTAATTCCAAAATAATTGTGAGGTTTGTCAAAAGCATTGTTTGTGTAATAATATCTGTTAATTTCATTATTTAAACAAACCCTTGTTGTAGAAGAAACTGTTGGACAAAGGCATTTTTCAATGTATTCATTTAATTGAATGAGTTATGTTTTAAGTGTATTTTCTGTAAATTAAACATCGAACAAAGTGTAGTGTCAGTACCTATTATTGAAAGGATATATAGAGGTCCGATTTTTGTCCCGTGACAGTCAGTCCACGGTCTATTTTCAGACTAGAAACCTATATTGGTTTGATCGACAAAAATGCTTCAATTTAACCGTGAATTAAGTGTAACGCAGATAGGCCGTATGTTGAAATAACGACAGTGTCCGTTCAATAATGTCACACGTGCTGCAACAACTGTGTGGTTAGATTTTACTGCTCTTATATGTTCAACAGTAAACTATTGTAGCAGTATGCTGACGTTTACCTGCAAACTATTAATGAGGCTTATCAAAAGTTAACCAGTAGTGAACGGGCGATATTAACTGTGTAATATTGGGAGGTTGTGAACAGTGGAAGTAAAGAATTGTGAAACCCAACTCTGCGACTGTCGACTACATCATTTACAGTAGTCAGTGTTGTTGAACTTCCCCCCCCCCCCCCCCCGCCCCATTTTTCAGCCTGTATAACAACGCATTATGTCGACACTGAAGACTATCAGGGAGGAAATAAAGCCGGAGAACGTCATAGTTCGTCCGATACTTTTGTATTTCAGACGTTTTGTTACCTCTTGTGAGTTTTGCCTTTCGTTCTCCCGCTCTCGTAAGGTACGGACGCCATTCTACTATGCTCATTGTAAGGATTATTACGTAAATGGTAATAATGTTTTCTTAGTATAGTATGAAGTTTTGTCGTTTACTTCTGACAAAACCCATCTAAATGTTGTATAATTTTTAATTTGTACACATATGAAAGGTGCGTATTTAGGGACTCTGTACAATGCTCGCAGCAGGAGACTCATTGAACTCACAGGTCTGTTTAACTCTATTTATTTGCCTGCAGACTGTTACACTGAAAGGCAAATTCTAAACATCAGAAATGCAAAGGATACTACTGATTGCACATCAAACATCGGTTGGCTGAGTCGATTGGATGAGAGCCATCAGGTGAAATAGACAACAGAAGCATTGTAAGTTCAGACTTCGAGAGCAGCACTCCAAGTGCAAGGAACAGACTTGTCAGAGCTAATACGAAGCTGGCGATAAGGAACTGGCGCCACACCAATGTGTATGAGAATCTGCATGGCTGTATAAGACATGATTTTTAAAGGAGATGGGGCACAGTTTCTCCTTATCTGCAGTGGGCCAGTCAACACAATGGCACATTGCAGGCATTGGCCAATCAGACGTGGGGCTCTGTAGCTTCCTGAATGTCCACCCAAGTTCATGTTCTTTCCTCCTCCTGCTCTTTTTGAAGGGATATCTTTGGGCTTTAAACTAACATATTCCCACTTTTGTAGCAACAGCGTCCAGCTAAAAGGGCCGAGCGGTTCTAGGCGCTACAGTCCGGAACCGCGTGGCCGCTACGGTCGCAGGTTCGAATCCTGCCTCGGGCAAGGATGTGTGTGATGTCCTTAGGTTAGTTAGTTTTAAGTAGTTCTAAGTTCTAGGGGACTGATGACCTCAGCAGTTAAGTCCCATAGTGCTCAGAGCCATTTTTGAACCAGCTAAAATGTAAACATCACTGCCTTTCCTGTTATCAAAAGCAATATTTTACGTCACTTGGCCTTGGCGGGAGGCCCTCGTGAGTGGCAACCAATCCTGCAGCAGTTTTACCGATTTCAAATTTTACTCTAACTGTGTAAACCGACTGGTGTAACTGTTCTCAAGTTCAACCATCAAGCTTGCTACCTCTGCTAAGACCAACCTCTACTCTGACACCATACAACAGCGTCTAGGAGGTGCAAAAAGTTGCCGGTTATTTCTCTGAAGTGAAACTTCTCCCCTGACAGCTGCCAGGAGCGCCAGCAACACGCAGGGCTGTATAGTTACTACGAAACAGTGGTGCCTATGTTATTAAGGATTTAGAGGCAATGTGAGTTAGGACTCTCAATATGTCCTTCCTGGACGGGAATGTAAGTAAGGTACGAGCGCAGATCGTGACGCAACGACGACGACGTATGGAAGTCTGGCTCCAGCCGTGATTCGTGCACCGATAGCCGAATGGGGTAAGACGACGCCAGCGTAGAACGTGAAATCTTCTCTCGAGTCCCAGTCTGCCACATATTTTCATTGTTGTCAATCTAATATACAGTCTAAGGTGGATCATAATCGCAGTTGCGAATACATATCCTGTTTACCTCCGGAAAGCAAAACGGTAAGTTATTCGTCTGGTCTTTGCATTCCCATTTTGAAGTCCCCTAGCTGGCTTCCACAACACTAAGCTTAACAATTTACAGGTCAATAGATCAATAGATGACAAGCTCTTGTCGTACTGGAATACAGACGTCAGTAGCATGGGCCACTTATCACGCAGATAAAGCCTCAACGCGTGGTTATCGAGAATATTGACGTAAATGTCTTGGATCAGGTTTACGTTAATCTGAATGAATGGGGTTCAAGACTTCTGGTGGCAAACACACCCATAAAATAACAGAAAAACCTCCGCACTGAGCTACAGCCACCGGAAACAGTTTGGATTAAAGTTCAAATTTCGCAGTCGTTGCGATTGACGCTTTAAATCATATAAAAAGCGGCCAAATCGCAATCACAATACACGAATCGCATTAGCTACCGTCCATTGTTTGTGTTCCTTCTTTCTTTTGAAAGACCCCTATTTTATGTGCCACTATGAAACATAGCCTTTTGTAAGACATCCGACGAGAAGTGTTAATTGTGTCCGGTTCTCTTCACAAAGTTCTCTGGGAATGAGGATGAGATGGACCTGCATTCAGTGATAGCAGCAATTGCTGTTAAGCCTGAAACTGGCTTTAATTGACAGGATGTGACACTCGACTCCGAATAAAAGAGAAGGATATCTGGTTGGGCGAAACAGGGTAATATCAACAGCAATAGAAAATCGTATAACGGGTCTAGACATCGTTACCGTGAGTGATTTATGACACAAAAATACAGTGCCCCACTGTGTTTCAGTTAATTAGTTACATAAGTTAGAGCAATTTCTTGTTTATATATGTATTTTATTAATTTTGTCAGTATTCACTATTTAAAACTATAATATACTTATGAAAAACTCTTGAAAAGTAATATTATAAAATCTTCCTGGTAGACGCTGGCATAGTCAAGGTAGTTCGTACTGTATAGAATACAAAGGGTTGTTTCAATTTGACAATAATGCCGCTGGGCGGCGGCAGAGTCACTAGCAGACAGTGGATTGCTCCTCTATGGATGCAAAGTGGCGGTGATAGAAGGTTTAATGGAAAGAATTTTCTAAATGGTGTTTCAAGCATGGCGAGGCATTCTGAACGGGTGAGTGACCACCTCTTTGGGAACAATATCAGCACTTTGTCAGAATGTGGAATGAGGCTGGAAGCCTAAGACATGTGCTTGGAACTGACCCACGGTTAAAACTAGCCAACAGCACAGATAATACCTAAAGAGAATAGGACGTACCTGGACCCCGCATTTATTCACAAAATAGCAGGAAACGTATTTTGTAATTGAACAAGAGTACCGTGGACCAAAGTTATAAAAAGAAATTATAATGAAATGCAGACCATTAGCTGCATTCCGGTGTTGATAAATATCAATAGGGACAGTTGAAAATGTGTGCCCCGACCGGGACTCAATCTCGGGATCGCCTGCTTATATTGCAGACGCGCCATCCGACTGAGCCATCGAGGACACAGAGGATAGCGCGACTGCAGGGAACCGGTAGGCCTGATCTATATGAGGATGGTATCTGTTATTTCGAACGTGTCCGAAAGAAAAGATGTCATCTTCATATATTCATAAAGTTATTAAGAGTTGCACGTTGTTAAATAAGAGTTTATTGTCAGTATTGGTCGTTAAAACATACATTACGTCCCACTGTTTGCAACTGGCCACAAAGTAAGATCAAGTAAGTGACCTTTTTTATCATGTAAACGGCTTGCCTTCATCGTGTTTTCAGTGCTTTCAACTTTATGGTAAGTGAGAGAGATATAGTTATTTCAATGGAGAGAAAATGAATTACATTTGTAATTCAGCTGACTTAAGTAGTCCATGAAAAAAGATGCAGTAATATTTACTGTTTTTTATGCTTTGTAGTGCTTCTACTGCAACCAGATCAGTACTAAGCGAAGACAGTGGAAAGTAGAGGCAGCATCAATACAAATAATGTAAACTGTATATTCTAGTTTGACGAAAGTAACTTTTGTTTAATATGTTGCTGACTTTCGTAACATTGGCATTGCAAAGATATTTGTTGTTAGTTAACGAAATTATGAACCGTTGTGAAGCAACATTTAGAACGGAACAGTGATTAATAGTGAATATTTGCATCACAAAATCTAACGACGCATGGTATTGCAGTGATTAACGTTAATCCGTACGTCTCGCGTCACGTGTTGCTAGTAAATAACCATTATTTGTTTTTGTTAACAGTAAGTAATTTCAGTGCATTTCTAATGAACTTAAAATCAATTTATCTCATGTGATTTTAAATCCAAGCTCGCTCATGAACAATTTTGTCCCGCTACTGTCTTCCTATACATTTGAAATTATTTCATAATTTCAATTTCAGTTCAGCCATTAACCAAAAGTAACTTTCATTCACTTTTGAACTGGCGACTGTTAATTATTAATCTGCAGATAATGGATAACTGCATTGCACTATTTATTTCCATATGAAATTTATTTCCGATCGTTGTAGTACATGACTGCATTTTTCGGTTTGCATTGTTCTTCAGAATCAATGCCTTTTGCTGTTGAATGGAGAACATTAGGTAGGAGGATAATTAAAATCACTTTTACCGGAGACTATAGTCAAGTTACAGGTACGGTGATATGGTTGTTCTTATCATCGTGAACACCAAGCAAAAGCCAGCAGCACTTTTTCAGGTATACGTGACCTATCCAAGAAAACGCCTAGGAAAAATCGCAAAAATACCTGCAGGAAATATGTCATTATTTTAGGTTTGTAATATTTGCCGATTGAATGTCTTAAGCACTCTCAGTAGTACAACGCTTCTGGCCGGTATGCTGTGAATAGCGTGAATTGCATGCCGCCAGACCTGTAAAATTTTTAGTGTTATTCAGGACTTCAGAAAATCTTTCGTTCACGTCAGTGTCTGCACCTCTTTGATACAGGAAATGCAGCTCACAGTTTGCAGTTTCCTCATACTGTAAGTCGCTGTGGATTCGAATCGTGTGCAAAGACAATCTATATACTGTTTTCATCTGCTATGAAAGTTCAAATCTTTCTTTTTCAGGAAAAATGACTTTTATCCGCGGTACTTTTCTGACCAATCCAGTAACAGGGTGCTTGGGATTTGAGTTTAGTGTTGTCGCTGACTGCTCAATTCCTTCTCATCGCGTGGGTGTGCCTTTCGACGTTCAAGATTCTATCTGTTAAGACGGAACATCTTGAAAAATGGTTCAAATGGCTCTGAGCATTATGGGACGTAACATCTGAGGTCATCAGTCACCTAGAACGTAGAACTACTTAAACCTAACTAAGCTAAGGACTTCACACACATCCATGCCCGAGGCAGGATTCGAACCTGCGACCGTAGTGGACCCGCGGTTCCAGATTGAAGTGCCTAGATCCGCTCGCCCACACCGACCGGCCCGGACATCTTCCACTGATGGTTTACTTCGATAGCCTTTACTAATCCACAACATCCAGGAATTTGTGGTGAGAACGTTGCTTTCAAGCATACTTTGGCGTAATACTCTATTTAGATATTTTAACTCTGTGGAGGTGCTTTTTTTAAGGCCAATATTAAATTGTAACTTATCCGTGAACATTATCCCACTTATTTAGCACTATCTGAGTACCTGGCGTTGCCCAGTACGTATTGTTTCCAGTTTTACGTATTTGTCAACCTTTTCCTCCCTGTCTTTTCTTCCACTACTCATCCTCTCTGTTCTTCTTCTCCTCCCCCTTTCCCTGTCCACATCTTCCTCCTCCCTCTCTCTTTCTCTCTTTTTCTCTCCCTATCTCCTTTTTCCTTCTCCTCCCTCCTCATCTTCTCTATAACCATTTCTTCCTTCACCATCTCTTAGTCTATCTCCTTCCCCATTTCTTCCTCTCTCCTCCTCTGTTCCACCTCCTCCACCCTCCCTCTCTATCCATCCTCTCTTTTCTTCCTTAGTCTACCTCCTCATTCCATCTCTCTCTCCATCTTGTTCTCACCCCTCCCCCTGTCCATTTTTCCTCTCTTTCGGTCCATCTCCTCATTCAAACCTGTGTCGATGTCCCCCTTTTCCTTCTCTGTCTACCCATCTCTTCCTCTCCCCTTCTGTCTCGGCATTATCAAAGGCATTCAGACAGGAGGCTGCTAACAGTAACCGCTACCCCGCACCCACCACTTAACCCCATCCCCGCATAACTTACCATATAGTAACCAACGTGAGTACCAAGTTCGGTTAAAACTGATCCAAGTCCTAATGCGGAGTTTTTTGCCGGCGGATTTACCCGCATATCCACGTGTCACCTATATTTCACGCATATTTAATATACTTCGCACGTATCTGTACACACATTGCACCTGCATCCTTTCAGAATTTCTCCCTGTAGGTTCTTTTTCACCCAGTTCAACATTTATGCCGTCTTATCTCCAGAAATATGCGTCGTACAAAGGCATATACTTTGTAGGCACATTCAGCTGCATACGTGGATACTGTCTGCGAAATCTGTTGCGAATAGATTTGGTAGCAAAAAAGTAACACATTGAATCATCATGCATTGTACAGTAGTTACTCACGAAGCTCAGACTTTATGACGTTATCTCTTCTGAACTTTGTGTTGTACAATTATATAATTTTGTAGATACATTCAACGGCATTCGTGAATAGTACCCGCGAAATGTGTTGCGAATACAGATAGTAGTAAGAAACTGATAAATTTAAACGTCGTACATACTGTTGCAGTTTTTCACGCATCTCAGCCTTCATGACATCGCATCTTCTCGACTACGTCGTGTACATGATGTAATTTTACGGGTATATTCAATGGCATACGTAAATACTGTCTGCAAAATGTATCGCGAATATGGTTAGTAGTAAAAACGTAATACACTACTGGCTATTAAAATTGCTACACCAAGAAGAAATGCAGATGATAAACGGGTATTCATTGGACAAATATATTATATTAGAACTGACATATGATTACATTTTCACGCAATTTGGGTGGATAGATCCTGACAAATCAGTGCCCAGAACAACCACCTCTGGCCGTAATAACGGCCTTGATACGCCTGGGCATTGAGTCAAACGGAGCTTGGATGGCATGTACAGGTACAGCTGCCCATGCAGCTTCAACACGATACCACAGTTCATCAAGAGTAGTGACTGGCGTATTACGACGAGCCAGTTACTCGGCCACCTTTGACCAGACGTTTTCAATTTGTGACAGATGAGGAGAATGTGCTGGCCAGGGCAACAGTCGAACATCTCCTGTATCCACAAAGACCAGTAGAGGACCTGCAACATGCCGTCGTGCATTATCCTGCTGAAATGTTGGGTTTCGCAGGGTTCGAATGAACGGTAGAGCCACGGGTCGTAACACATCTGAAATGTAACGTCCACTGTTCAAAGTGCCGTCAATGCGAACAAGAGATGACCGAGACGAATAACCAATGGCACCCCAAACCATCACGCCAGTATGGCGATGACGAATACACGCTTCCAATGTGCGTTCACCGCGATGACGCCAAACACGGATGCGACCACCATGATGCTGCAAACAGAACCAGGAGTCATCCGAAAAAATGATTGTCATTCGTGCACCCAGGTTCGTCGTTGAGTACACCATTGCAGGCGCTCCTGTCTGTGATGCAGCGTCAAGGGTAATCGCAGCCATGGTCGCAGAGCTGATAGTCCATGCTGCTGGAAACGTCGTCGAACTGTTCGTGCGGATGGTTGTTGTCATGCAAACGTCCCCATCTGTTGACTCGGGGATCGAGACGTGACTGCACGATCCGCTACACCCATACTGATAAGATGCCTGTCATCTCGATTGCTAGAGATACGAGGCCGTTGGGATCCAGCATGGCGATCCGTATTACCCTCCTGTACCCACCGATTCCATATTCTGCAAACAGTCATTGGATCTCGACGAACGCGAGCAGCAATGTGGCGATCGATAAACCGCAATCTCGATAAGCTACAATACGACCTTTATCAAAGTCGGAAAAGTAATGGTACGCATTTTTCCTCCTTACACGACGCATCATAACAGAGTTTCACCAGGCAATGCCAGTCAACTGCTGTTTGTGTTTAAGAAATAGGTTGGAAAGTTTCCTCATGTCAGCACGTTGTAGGAATCGCCACCGGCGCCAACCTTGTGTGAATGCTCTGAAAAGCTAATCATTTGCATATCACAGCAATTTCTTCCTGCCGGTTAAATTTCTCGTCTGTATCACGTCATCTTCGTGGCCTAGCAATTTTAATGGCCAATTGTGTAAATGAATATGTTATACCTGATGCGAACATGAACGGCGAAAATGTAGCGATAAATTTTATTCCTTTGTTGCAATTCACTAAGTGATCTCGTTCTCAAATACTGGATGAATAAATTCTGGGTATTTACGCGTCATGGCCTACAGTACTATTTCATCTCCATACTACAGGTTTGATAAGTATGTGGCTTTTAGTGCCACAGCAATTGTTTCCAGATAGTAATTCCAAATTCCTTATTGAATTATGTGTTTGTTCCTTGAAAAATATTTAAAAATTATTGTAAATGTGATTTAATTATTTTTGATCCAGCAGCTAAAATGATTTAACATGTTTTCATGCACGATTACTATGTGGTCATTTATCTTTCATCTAAAATCACAGCATATACGATCACAGTTCGCTAAATACTTTCTGCCCTTAGTGGAGTTGTTAAATAAGATGCTGTCTGCAGATGTCATATTTATTTCTCTGTATGTTTAGTACAGCAAGTAGAAGGTAGGTGTGACCTGTTGAAAAGTTCTAGAGACCTGCTGACCGAGAATATGTTGAGTTTGCCTACAGCGTGTTACTTCCAACGTGGAATCTACACTCCTGGAAATGGAAAAAAACACATTGACACCGGTGTGTCAGACCCACCATACTTGCTCCGGACACTGCGAGAGGGCTGTACAAGCAATGATCACACGCACGGCACAGCGGACACACCAGGAACCGCGGTGTTGGCCGTCGAATGGCGCTAGCTGCGCAGCATTTGTGCACCGCCGCCGTCAGTGTCAGCCAGTTTGCCGTGGCATACGGAGCTCTATCGCAGTCTTTAACACTGGTAGCATGCCGCGACAGCGTGGACGTGAACCGTATGTGCAGTTGACGGACTTTGAGCGAGGGCGTATAGTGGGCATGCGGGAGGCCGGGTGGACGTACCGCCGAATTGCTCAACACGTGGGGCGTGAGGTCTCCACAGTACATCGATGTTGTCGCCAGTGGTCGGCGGAAGGTGCACGTGCCCGTCGACCTGGGACCGGACCGCAGCGACGCACGGATGCACGCCAAGGCCGTAGGATCCTACGCAGGGCCGTAGGGGACCGCACCGCCACTTCCCAGCAAATTAGGGACACTGTTGCTCCTGGGGTATCGGCGAGGACCATTCGCAACCGTCTCCATGAAGCTGGGCTACGGTCCCGCACACCGTTAGGCCGTCTTCCGCTCACGCCCCAACATCGTGCAGCCCGCCTCCAGTGGTGTCGCGACAGGCGTGAATGGAGGGACGAATGGAGACGTGTCGTCTTCAGCGATGAGAGTCGCTTCTGCCTTGGTGCCAATGATGGTCGTATGCGTGTTTGGCGCCGTGCAGGTGAGCGCCACAATCAGGACTGCATACGGCCGAGGCACACAGGGGCAACACCCGGCATCATGGTGTGGAGAGCGATCTCCTACACTGGTCGTACACCACTGGTGATCGTCGAGGGGACACTGAATAGTGCACGGTACATCCAAACCGTCATCGAACCCATCGTTCTACCATTCCTAGACCGGCAAGGGAACTTGCTGTTCCAACAGGACAATGCACGTCCGCATGTATCCCGTGCCACCCAACGTGCTCTAGAAGGTGTAAGTCAACTACCCTGGCCAGCAAAATCTCCGGATCTGTCCCCCATTGAGCATGTTTGGGACTGGATGAAGCGTCGTCTCACGCGGTCTGCACGTCCAGCACGAACGCTGGTCCAACTGAGGCGCCTGGTGGAAATGGCATGGCAAGCCGTTCCACAGGACTACATCCAGCATCTCTACGATCGTGTCCATGGGAGAATAGCAGCCTGCATTGCTGCGAAAGGTGGATATACACTGTACTAGTGCCGACATTGTGCATGCTCTGTTGCCTGTGTCTATGTGCCTGTAGTTCTGTCAGTGTGATCATGTGATGTATCTGACCCCAGGAATGTGTCAGTAAAGTTTCCCCTTCCTGGGACAATGAATTCACGGTGTTCTTATTTCAATTGCCAGGAGTGTATATACTCAGATTAGGTTTAATAAGAAGGGGATAGCCTTCGACATTAGAATTTAATCTGTTTATGTCAATTTTGATCCGAAAATAAAATAAAATTGTACTCATATTAGGCTTAATAAGAAGTAGGTGGCCTTCGACATTAGACCTTAATCGGTTTTTGTCAATTTTAACCCTAAATTAAAGTAAAAATTGTTTCAGCTCTACACCCCAAACCTTACTAGTATTTTGAGACATTCCCATTGGATGTGCACAAAAACTGAAATTTACCAAATTTGGATGACATATCGTGCCCATGTGACATCATTAACCCATTTTACACGTCACGTGAAGTTCTGAGGCACGTATGTTTTTCGAATGTGTCGACACCTTACCCTTAGGTGCATAGTCGGGCTCGCGGGTGATTTTGCAAGGCACTGCACATTTACACCGTCAAAATGTTGCAGGCAATTTGAGCGAAATTTCAAAGCTCTGCATCGTAGTGGGAGACAATTAAAGGAATTAAAAAATGTGATCCTTTAATTCTGTTGCACGTTATATATACAGACACAGGGTGTATCATAATTAATGGACTAGGCGCATACAGTTGAAAGTACAAGATACTAGAAGCAAAAAGTCTCAGTAAACATAGGCTCGAAAAAGCATACCGTAAGACCTACGAGCCATTTCTCATCTTCGATACTATTAAGCAAATCGCTTCTACTACAAGCTCTTTGCTTCCCACATTTTGGGAAGTGGTAATGTGGACCAAAACAAGAAAAAAACGTCCAGGAAACATGAACACTAAAAAGCATATCTTAAGAGTTATGAGCACGTGCTCTTCTTAGCTACTTGGAAACACATCTGTTCTAATCAAGAATTGCTTACAGCTTTTAAGGTATGCATTTTAGAGCACATATTTACTGGACATTTACATCTTGTTTTGGTCCATACTACCACTTCCCAAAATATGGAAAGCAAAGAACTGCAAGAGAAGAGATTTGATTCACAGTATCGAAGATGAGAAATTGCTCGTAGTTCTTAAGGTATGCATTTTCGATCTTATGTTTACTGAGACTTTTTTGTTTCTAATATCGGGTACGTTCAATTTTTTCGATCCTATGTTTACTAAGACTTTTTTGCTTCTAATATGATACACCCTGTGTATAGGGTGAGTCACTAACTATTGCCACCTAGAATAACTCCGGAAGCATCATATTAACTGAAAAATTTGTGGGACAACCGAGCCCATAATATGACGTTGGTTTTTTTTTTTTTTTTTTTTTTTTTTTTTGCAAGGTGGGGTCGCGGCAGAGATATGGAGGTCAGTTTTGGTTCTTTCTAAATGGGACGCTATTGTTTGGTACTTATTTTCTGATAGCGGCTGTCGAGAGGAATCCAATTATATGTAACGGAAAGGTCTTTGAAGGTCAAAGAAGATCAAAAAGGTGGCATGAACGTCCATTTACA
The DNA here is from genome assembly GCF_021461395.2 of Schistocerca americana. Taxonomy (NCBI): domain Eukaryota; kingdom Metazoa; phylum Arthropoda; class Insecta; order Orthoptera; family Acrididae; genus Schistocerca; species Schistocerca americana. Next base: position 93,093,245 of record NC_060127.1, on the reverse strand, counting down.
GAATGTGTTCGAGGTGATGGCCATTGGTATCAATGCAGTGCTGCAATCTTCTTATCATGTATTGAGTGGTATTCCTTATCACATCGGGACTTGACGAAGCTCATGCTCTGACAGTTCAGGTGTAGTTGGACGTTTAACGCATCGGAAACATATCCGGCAAAGGAAACTTACTAATGAGGAAACGGAAATTGGTACTGCTGCCACTGTAGTTCGAGATCCTTGTGTTAGTTCGTGTCAAATCACTAGGGTATCTTTCATTATCCAGAGTAGTACTGTTCGTGTTCTGCCTCGCCATGAATATCATCCTTACCATATCAGTCTCCACCAAGAACTAACTGGTACGGATTATATCCGGCCCATTAAATTCTGCCTATGGGCTCAACTTCAGATTCAGAGGGATGACATCTATTAATTTGATTTGCTTTACTGGCAAGACTAAATTCACGAACTATGGAAATGTTAATTCGGATAACATCCATGAGGGGCAAATGAAAATCCCTATTGGCTGCGGCAAGTTGCTCACCTAAAACGGTGGTCGGTGAATGTATGGTGTGGTATTCTGGAGTACAGAATTATAAGCCCCTATTTCATTGAAGGAAATCTTAATTGTAGGAAGTACAGAACACTGGCGCAAGAAACATTAGGTCCGTTATTGGAAGAAACACCTGTACGAACAAGGAACAGAATGTGGTATCAACATGATGGGTGTCCGGCAGATTTTCAGCTGATTCCTAGAAATGAGTTGCAGAGAAAATTCCCAAATCGTTGGATTCGACGAGGAGGAGATGTGTCGTGGTCGGCTCGTTCTCCAGACGTGACGACTCTGGATTTTTTCTTGTGATGATTCGTAATCGACATTGTTTACAAAGACCCTTCAACTACACCTGAAGATACTCGAGAAAGAATTGAGAGAGCTTGTGCTTCGATAAATACCATTGTGATAAGGAATACCACTGAGTTCATGATAAGGAGATTGCAGCATTGCATTGATACCGATGTTCATCACTTCGAACACTTCTGTAAATGGACGTTCATGCCACCTTTTTGAGCTTCGTTGACCTTCAAAGACCTTACTGCTACACATCACTGGATTCGCTATCAGAAAATAATTACCAAACTGTGGCATCCCATTTCCAGTTCCTATCATACTTTCAGAGTCATTCTAGGTGGCAAGAGTTAGTGACTCACCCAGTATGTACACATAGCACACTAACATATTCCCACACGTTTCGGTCAGACTACTTGTGGCATCTCTGGAAGCGACTGTAACTTACTCAGAAAGTATCGTAGAAGTTATTCAGCGTGCTAAGAACGTAGCAAGACCGTAACACAGGCAAGAAATGAACACCAGCTGAGGTTAACGAGATCTGTCCGATGGCGTGATTAGTGGCCGGCCGGACTAATTTCATTAATATACTCGGGTGTTTTCATTAGCTGCGCAGCTGGAAGCCAAAAGGTTCCACTTGCTGCCGTCAGCATTAACTTTAGACTCAAGTGAGAACACATGGTTCCACTTCTCTGGTTGTATGATTTGTAACATGTCCGCCAAATGCTTTCGAAACGCTTGACTCCACGAACGTCTTAAGCTGCATGGTGGTTCAGAATTTATTCCTATGCCTCAGCTTTATTACCTCGCCGGCAACGAGGCGCCCTATGGTGACTGCTTGTGATCGATTAACTACGGTCACTTGATTGTTTACGATTTTATTATACCTTGCGAATGAATCTAAATAGCAAACGATTCAGTAACGCATTTAGTACGCGTTATTGATGTTTCCCTCTTGGATGACCACACTCATGTAGAAATTTTTGAAGGGAATTCCCGCTACTTAATTGTAAATTGCTATTATGAGACAAAATCAGGATTTCAGGCTTTATAGCCATTCTCAAACGGCAGTTGAAGTGTCACAAAATGTCAGTCTGAGTATACTACAGCGCCACACGGTAAAAAAAACTTTACTGGAGAAACCAACTGTAAACGTGGTCGAAACGATGGTTTCTCCAGTATGGTTTTCATACATTATGACACGGCACCATACGCAGAAACCTTTCATGTCAACGGAGTCTCGCCGTGGTACCGCACGCAGTTATAATGTCAGACTTGTTTAGATGACTTATTATCGTCTTAGTAACACATTTCTGGTCTACAAACCAGTTTTCGGCATACAGAAGTTCACTATATATTGAAACCACATGATATGGCTAACACTGTACACAGCGAGTAAACATTAACGAGCTGTGACAGTTAATACACGGCTGCAACCTGCATTCATCACGGTCACATATCAACTGACATTAACATTTTGATAATACATACATGCTTCCGACACCATAGTCAGCTGACATGAGATTGTATCGCATCATACTGTAATATTAACTATTAGAAGAAAAGCCAATGTTTCGGCAACTCCTACAGTGGTCTTATTCTGTTTCTGACAGCAGACCCAGAACTGGGACACTGTAACAGTGACTGATACGTTGGCTCCACCACTAATAACTTTCATTGCAGTTTCACGTTCCACCATACTCATAAATTCTTGCCATATATATATATATATATATATATATATATATATATATTCTTGCCATATATATATATATATATATATATATATATATATATATATATATATATTCTTGCCATATATATATATATATATATATATATATATATATATATATATATATGGCAAGATTTTATGAGTATGGTGGAACGTGAAACTGCAATGAAAGTTATTAGTGGTGGAGCCAACGTATCAGTCACTGTTACAGTGTCCCAGTTCTGGGTCTGCTGTCAGAAACAGAATAAGACCGCTGTAGGAGTTGCCGAAACATTGGCTTTTCTTCTAATAGTTAATATTACAGTATGATGCGATACAATCTCATGTCAGCTGACTATGGTGTCGGAAGCATGTATGTATTATCAATATATATATATATATATATATATATATATATATATATATATATGTGTGTGTGTGTGTGTGTGTGTGTGTGTGTGTGTGTGTGTGTATGTATGTGTGTGTGTGTGTTTGGATTCCCAGGAATGCCAAAAATAATGCACCTATGAATGAGTGCCAGAAGACATTTACCTTTGGGTTATGAAACGCAAGTCCTGTTGGCTAGAGTAGAAACGTTCAAATGGTTCAAATGGCTCTGAGCACTATGGGATTTAACTGCTGAGGTCACCAGTCCCCTAGAACTTAGAACTACTTAAACCTAACTAACCTAAGGACATCACACACATCCATGACCGAGGCAGGATTCGAACCTGCGACCGTAGCGGTCGCGCGGTTCCAGACTGTTGCGCCTAGAACCGCTCGTCCACTCCGGCCGGCAGTAGAAAAGTAATAGGATGTAAATATAGCTCTGGCACCTTGGGAGAAATTGGAATCAAACTTAATGCACTCATAGCATACTATCTTTCTGTCATAGCACCGTCAGGGATGTGAGAAAGTGGGGTGAAAATAGTCTGACACTATAGATAACACTAGTATAAAAAGTCAACGAGAAGTGTAATGCCCCATTTCCCTAATTCAGTAGCAACATGATATAGTATAGACTGCGGGCCTCTATAGCCGAGCCGTTCTAGGCGCTTCAGTCCGGAACCACGCGGCTGCTACGGTCGCAGGTTCGAATCCTGACTCGGGCGTAGATGTGTCTGATGTTCTTAGGTTAGTTAGGCTTAAGTAGTTCTAGGTGAAGCGGAAAGATGCCCTCAGATGTTACGGCACTTAGTGCTTAGAGACACTTGAACCATATAGTTCAGAGTAATATTTACCATTCGAAACTAACAAAGAGTTTGGACAAAAATATACAGACACCGTGAGAAGTGTGTGCGTGAACATAAACACAGATGCTAGCCAAACTTGTAGGTACATTAAATGTACACTACTGGCCATTGAAATTGCTACACCAAGAAAAAATGCAGATGATAAACGTATATTCATTGGACAAATATATTATACTAGAACTGACATGTGATGACATTTCCACGCAATTTTGGTGCATAGATCCTGAGAAATCAGTACCCAGAGAACCACCTCTGGCCGTAATAACGGCCTTGATACGCCGGGCATTGAGTCAAACAGAGCTTGGATGGCGTGTACAGGTACAGCTGCCCATGCAGCTTCAACACGATACCACAGTTCATCAAGAGTAGTGACTGGCGTATTGTGACGAGCCAGTTGTTCGGCCACCATTGACCAGACGTTTTCAGTTGGTGAGAGATCTGGAGAATGTGCTGGTCAGGGCAACAGTCGAACATTTTGTGTATCCAGAAAGGCCCTTACGGGATCTATGATATACGGTCGTGCATTAACCTGCTGAAATGTAGGGTTTCGCAGGGATCTAATGAAGGGTAGAGCCACGGGTCGTAACATATCTGCAATGTAACGTCCACTCTTCAAAGTGCCGTCAGTGCGAACAAGAGGTGACCGAGACGTGTAACTAATGGCACCACATACCATGACGCCAGGTGATACGCCAGTATGGGAATGACGAATACACGCTTCCAGTGTGCGTTCAGCGCGATGACGCCAAACACGGATGCGACCCTCACGGTGCTGAAAATAGAACCTGTATTCATCCGAAAAATTGACGTTTTGCCATTCGGTCACGCAGCTTGGTCGTTGAGTACACCATCGCAGGCGCTCCTGTCTTTGATGCAGCGTCAAGACTAACCAAAACCGTGGTCTCTTAGCTGATAGGCTATGCTGGTGCAAACGTCGTCGAACTGATCGTGCGGATGGTTGTTGTCTTGCAAACGTCCCCATCTGTTGAGTCAGAGATTGAGACGTGGCTGCACGATCCGTTACAGCCAAGCCGATAAGATGCCTGTCATCTCGACTGCTAGTGATTCGATGCCGTTGGGATCCAGCACAGCGTTACGTTTTACTCTCCTGAACCCACCGATTCCATATTCTGCTAACAGCCATTGGATCTCGAGGAACACGAGCAGATATGTCGCGATACGATAAACCGCAACCGCAACCGCAATAGGCTACAATCCGGCCTTCATCAAAGTCGGAAACGTGACGGTACGCATTTCTCCCTCTTATACGAGGCATCACAACAACGTTTCACCAGGCAACGCCGGTCAACTGTGTATGAGAAATTGGTTGGAACTTTCCTCATGTCAGCACCTTGTATGTGTCGCCACCGGCGCCAACCTTGTGTGAATGCTCTGAAAAGCTAATCATTTGCATATCACATCATCTTCTTCTTGTCGGTTAAATTTCGCGTCTGTAGCACGTCATCTGCGTGGTGTAGCACATTTAATGGCCAGTAGTGTATTTAATTGTGAGTATGGACAATCATTAGCTTTAAAATGGAATGACGACAGTGAAAATTTTTGTCGGACCCACACGGAACCCGCTTTCCCAGCTCAACTCACCACCAGATCAGAACTTCCATATGACGTCAATCATGTGTCCACAGCCTCTATTCGAACCTTCATTATGTTTATTCCCGTAGTGTTGAGACATTTAATTGAAAGTCGTTTGCCCATTACCGTGGATAAATACGGCATTCTAGAGCCTGTGTTATTCTGAATTACGATGTAAAGTCACTTTGGACTTGCGTGCGTGTCCAAAGGATCTTTTTATCGCAATTAAGAAATACACAATCCCTGCAATATCGCAAACTTGCAGGTGGCGTGATTGTACTGTATTTGACATGGAGTGTGCTGTGCCTTCAATACGTTTCACGTGTCAGTAGCTGTTAGAACTGTGTAGTTGCGAGAGCATTATATCGGAGGTAACTAAATTCGAACGTGGGAAAATTGTCGGTGCTCGTATGTTAGATGCTTCTGTTTCCAAGGGAGCCGAAGTATTTGGTCTTTCAAGAGGCACCGTATCGGGGATCTATATCGCATACGTGGAAAGCTGAAACAATTCATCCGCTAAATCGCAACGTGGACGAAAGAATTTGTTGATTGATAGTCGCGAACGGTCGTTTCTGAGGACTGTGACGTAAAACAGCAGAACGAGAGCTTCAGAACCCACCACAGAACTGAATGTCGCTTTCATGAACTCTGTCAGCACTTAAACAACATGAAGAGAAATCTGTAAGTAGGGAACTCCACGCCGAGGTGTTATTCCAAAACCACTCATCAGTGGTACAGATGCCCGTAACGATAAAACGTGGTGCCGAAGCCATGAAATCTGGGCTATGGAGCAACGGAAGAAAGCCATTTAGTTCGATGAGTCTTATTGTACATTGATTCCAAGTTTTGCTCGAGTTTACGTCCATGGGGGGCTTCGGTGACGCTTCGGGCAGCCATATCGTGGTCCTCCGTCGGCCACATTTTTCACTCCAGGGTTGCATTACTGCCAAGGATTATGTGGCTGGCTGGTAAAATCGATCCCATGGTGCAATGTTCGATCACCTCGGGTGACACTTGTGTTGCAAGAGGACAGGGATCCCTTTCACACAACTCGCATGGCCCAGGGCTGGTTTTGTGAGGACGAGGTTTGTCGCATCTTCGCTGGCCACCAGATCACAATACTATTGATCCTTTGTGGTCTACTTTGGAGACAAAGGTACGTGATCGCTATCCATCCATTTTGGAGGAATAATAGTATAAGATTCCCTTGGAAGCCATCCATTATCCAATCACACACGACTGGAAGCGAGCGGTTTACTTAGATCTTATGAAGCGTAGTAGTGTATTTTTAGTATTGGTTAAAAACAGTCTTGGCTGAAATTTTCGTTTTTTTTATTTTTATTTTTCAACGACGGATTTCACTTTATTAAGGCATCTTCAGGTTATGTTTTCTAGATGGACGCGAGAGACACCAAGATCTGCATAACGCGTTCCCATTCACACGACGCTGTGGTGCATTATGCTTACTACCTGAGCCCCCATCTTATTCTGTTACTCGCTCCTGTGAACGGGAACGCGTTATGGAGATCTTGGTGTTTCTCGCGTCCATCTAGAAAAGATAACCTGAAGATGCCTCAGTATGGTGAAACGCGTCGTTGAAAAATAAAAAAAAATAAAAAAACAGAATTGCAATCAAGACTGTTTTTAACCACTGCTGTTAACCACTGGTTTGCTGTATGCCACATATGGATTGGAAGAATTTCTGATGTACTTTTAACGTTCCCATAATTTGTCCCACCTCTTTGCGAATGACGGCACCCCACTTTTGCCGAATATGATATCCCATCAGTACGGGTGAAAGTATGCCGTCACCCTCAGAGTTTCCGGTGCTGCGAGGACTGACCCAGTAGGGCCCTGCATTACGCATCAACCGCGCCAGACTGAGAGGGAAACCGGTCTGGAAGGCGAGGCGGCGGTGCGGCAGCTACGCCCCTGCCATCCGCTCGCAGACATAACTGGATCGCCCAGTCTGACGTTCTCCTGTCCTGTGAGTTGGACAGCCGCCAGCCACGCTATGTGTGTGTGACCCACCCGTCTCTCCCAGCGGAGCACCCGGAACCGGTTGCGCCTATTACCCAACACCGCACCGCACCGCAGCCACCGTATAGCGCTTTGTCGCCGCCCACTTAAAAGCGGCCTCTGACACGCGAGACAGCGCCTGGGCGGCGCCGGCTATTGCCGGTGCACGTCACCGGCTGCCGTGGAATCTGCCAGTGGTTGTCTCGTCAACTATCCGTAGGCGGTCGATGCTATCCAAGAGGAGTCAGACGTGGCTGATAATATAACGAATCCCGCCGGAGGTGTTGACAGGGATCTGTTATCATCCGCTTCCCCTTCCCCCTCCGTTTTTTTTTTTTTTTTGAGTCATCAGTTTTCTATCTTGATGCGGCCCGCCATGAATTCCACTCCCACGCCAACCTCTTCTCCTCAGTGTTGCACTTTTAACTACGTCTGCAATTATTTGCTGAATGTGTTCCTAACTCTGTCTTCCTTTACAGTTTTTGCACTCTACAGCTCCCTCTAGTACCATGGAAGTCATTCCCTGACGTCTTAACAGCTGTCCTATCATCCTTTTCCGTCACCTTGTCCGTGTTTTCCACATACAATGTGACCAAAAAGTCAGTATAAATTTGAAAACTTAATAAACCACGGAACAATGTAGACAGAGAGGTAAAATTGACACACATGCTTGGAATGAGATGGGGTTTTATTGGAACAAAAAAAAAAAAAAAAAAACTAAGTTCACAAAATGTCCTACAGATGGAGCTAACTGCTACCGTGACGGGTGAGAGGTACGCCGATATCTTACAGAATCCCCTGGCCGATAAACATTTGCTGGAACTTACGATGCAGGATGGCACTTCACCCCATATTGCTAGACGCGTGAAAGATCTCTTGTGCGCGTCGTTTGGTGATGATCGTGTGCTCAGCCGCCACTTTCGTCATGCTTGGCCTCCCAGATCCACAGACCTCAGTCCGTGCGATTATTGGCTTTGAGGTTACCCGATGTCGCAAGTGTATCGCGATAGACCGACATCTCTATGGATGCTGAAAGACAACATCCGACGCCGGTCATGCTTTACAGTGCTGTTCACAACATTATTCCTCGACTACAGCTATTGCTGAGGAATGATGGTGATCATATTGAGCATTTCCTGTAGAGTACATCATCTTTGCTTTGTCTTACTCTGTTATGCTAATTATTGCTATTCTGATCAGATGAAGCGCCATCTGTCGGACATTTTATGAACTTTTGTGTTTTTTGGTTCCGACAAAACCCCATGTCATTTCAAGCATGTGTGTCAATTTCTACCTCTATCTACATTACTCCGTGATTTATTCAGTTTTCAAATTTGTACTGACTTTTTGATCACCCTGTATATCTTTCCTCTTCGAGTCTGCGCAGAACCTCCTCATCAACTTACCAGTCCACCTAATTCTCACCATTCATCTGTACCATCGACTATTCTTATTTCTTTCAATTATCATGTCTTTCTAGCTTATTCGAATGTCTCACAGAAACCGTTCTGTTGTCTAAGTACTTGGGGAAAAAAATACGTTGGAGTGACACACTGTTTCATTTCGATATCAGCAACCTCATCCTTCCCCTCCCCCCCCCCCCCTTTCCTTCGATGTCTGGGAGAGTCAATCTGAATGCACAAGTACTGGCAAGAGAATTTTACCTACCACAGAGTATGGCAGTACCAGCTACGCTAGAGCTTTCCATCATTATACAGTACTGTAGCTTCGGTCGATTCAGAGCTTCCCCGCTTGTTTTTCGTGCGACTGGCTAGGTCCAGCAACGGACACCATCCCGTCATGCAAAATACAGCTCCTGCTCCGTAACGCGTCCAAGACCTTTGGCCGTTTCTGAATACTTCTTATGCCTTCCCCCGATCCCTGTCATTGTATTTCGGAACATAGTTTGGGTGCAAGTCCAGGTCATTTTATGAAGAAAAAATGTTCGTTACAGCTAGGGACTCACTCACTTACAATAATTGCATAGTTAGAAATGATATTTCGTTGTTAAAATCGTGCTTTAATTATACACTCCTGGAAATTGAAATAAGAACACCGTGAATTCATTGTCCCAGGAAGGGGAAACTTTATTGACACATTCCTGGGGTCAGATACATCACATGATCACACTGACAGAACCACAGGCACATAGACACAGGCAACAGAGCATGCACAATGTCGGCACTAGTACAGTGTAAATCCACCTTTCGCAGCAATGCAGGCTGCTATTCTCCCATGGAGACGATCGTAGAGATGCTGGATGTAGTCCTGTGGAACGGCTTGCCATGCCATTTCCACCTGGCGCCTCAGTTGGACCAGCGTTCGTGCTGGACGTGCAGACCGCGTGAGACGACGCTTCATCCAGTCCCAAACATGCTCAATGGGGGACAGATCCGGAGATCTTGCTGGCCAGGGTAGTTGACTTACACCTTCTACAGCACGTTGGGTGGCACGGGATACATGCGGACGTGCATTGTCCTGTTGGAACAGCAAGTTCCCTTGCCGGTCTAGGAATGGTAGAACGATGGGTTCGATGACGGTTTGGATGTACCGTGCACTATTCAGTGTCCCCTCGACGATCACCAGTGGTGTACGGCCAGTGTAGGAGATCGCTCCCCACACCATGATGCCGGGTGTTGGCCCTGTGTGCCTCGGTCGTATGCAGTCCTGATTGTGGCGCTCACCTGCACGGCGCCAAACACGCATACGACCATCATTGGCACCAAGGCAGAAGCGACTCTCATCGCTGAAGACGACACGTCTCCATTCGTCCCTCCATTCACGCCTGTCGCGACACCACTGGAGGCGGGCTGCACGATGTTGGGGCGTGAGCGGAAGACGGCCTAACGGTGTGCGGGACCGTAGCCCAGCTTCATGGTGACGGTTGCGAATGGTCCTCGCCGATACCCCAGGAGCAACAGTGTCCCTAATTTGCTGGGAAGTGGCGGTGCGGTCCCCTACGGCACTGCGTAGGATCCTACGGTCTTGGCGTACATCCGTGCGTCGCTGTGGTCCGGTCCCAGGTCGACGGGCACGTGCACCTTCCGCCGACCACTGGCGACAACATCGATGTACTGTGGAGACCTCACGCCCCACGTGTTGAGCAATTCGGCGGTACGTCCACCCGGCCTCCCGCATGCCCACTATACGCCCTCGCTCAAAGTCCGTCAACTGCACATACGGTTCACGTCCACGCTGTCGCGGCATGCTACCAGTGTTAAAGACTGCGATGGAGCTCCGTATGCCACGGCAAACTGGCTGACACTGACGGCGGCGGTGCACAAATGCTGCGCAGCTAGCGCCATTCGACGGCCAACACCGCGGTTCCTGGTGTGTCCGCTGTGCCGTGCGTGTGATCAATGCCTGTACAGCCCTCTCGCAGTGTCCGGAGCAAGTATGGTGGGTCTGACACACCGGTGTCAATGTGTTCTTTTTTCCATTTCCAGGAGTGTATCTCACTGAAATTCTTGGACATGACATCGATCTCATTCCTGGTCTGGGCCCTACCAAGTGCCTTCAATATTTTCACCTTTAGTGAATTTCATCAAGCCTAGCAATTATTACGCACCAGTTGGTGAAGTCTTCAACTCGTCAGAGCAAATGACATCAGATTTGTGTGAGTTGACTGGCGGTCCCTGGTGCTCTGTTAAAGTTGTCGAAACGCCTTGGCTATTCATTTGAGTAATTGGGCTCAGTGACGTATTGGTAATATTCATGTGTAGTATTTACTGATTTTGTCATAGTTTCACACTTGTTTTGTCCCTTATAAGTAGCCATCACTTGAAGTCAAAAGATCACCATATACACACACCAAAAAATGGTTTGCATCACTTCGGTTCCGAGAGTTCCGGAACCTGTACACAAAATTGGATTAGAGATCAACATAAACATCATTTCCGCCCTTTCTATCGCTCATGGAAACCACACATTGCATGTTGTACCATCATGCAGCGAGACTTTCAAAGGTGGTGGTCTAGATTGCTGTACACACCGGTACCTCTAATACGCAATAGCACGTCCTCTTGCATTGATGCACGTCTGTATTCGTCGTGGCATACTATCAACAAGTTCATCAAGGCACTTTTGTCACACTCCTCAACAGCGATTCGGCATAGGTCCATCAGAGTAGGTGGTGGGTCACGTCGCCCATAAACAGCCCTTTTCAATCTATGCCAGCCACGTTAGATAGGGTTCATGTCTGGAGAACATGCTGGCCAGTCTAGTCGAGCGATGTCGTTATCCTGAAGGAAGTCATTCACAAGAAAAAAATGGTTTAAATGGCTCTAAGCACTATGGGTCTTGACATCTGAGATCATCAGTCCCCTAAACTGAGAACTAGTTAAACCTAACTAACCTAAGGACATCACACACGTCAATGCCCGTGGCAGGATTGGAACCTGCGACCGTAGCAGCAGCGGGGTTCCAGACTGAAGCGCCTAGAACCGCTCGGGCACAGAGGCCGGCAGGGGCGCGAATTGTCGTCCAAGAAGACGAATACCTGCCGGTATGGTTACACTATCGTTCGGTGGATGACATTCACGTATCGTACAGCCGTTACGGCGCCTTCCATTACCACCAGCGGCGTACGTCGACCCACATAATGCCACCCCAAAACAGCAGGGAACCTTCATCTTGCTGCACTCGCTAGACAGTGTATCTAAGGCGTTCAGCCTGACTGGGGTACCTCCAGACACGTCTGCAACGATTGCCCGGTTCAAGACATATGCGATACTCATTGGTGAAGAGAACGTGGTGACAGTCCTGAGCGCTCCATTCAGCATGTTGTTTGAGCCCATCTCTACCGCACTTCATCGTGTCGTCGTTGCCAAGATGGACCTCGCCATAGACGTCGGGAGTGAAGTTGCGCATCATGCAGCCTATTGCGCACAGTCTGAATCGTAACACGACGTCCTGTGGCTGCACAAAAAGCGTTATTCAACATGGTGGCGTTGCTGTCAGGGTTCCTCCGAGCCAGAATCCGCAGGTAGCGGTCATCCACTGCAGTAGTAGCCCTTGGGTGGCCTGAGCGGGCCGTGTCATTAACTGTTCCTGTCTTTCTGTATCTCCTCCATGTCCGAACAGCAACGCCTTGGTTCTCTCCGAGAGCCCTTCCTGGCACAAAGTAACGATCGAACCGCGGTATAGATCGTCTAGGCATGGTTGAACTACAGACAACACGAGCCGTGTACCTCCTTCCTGGTGGGATGACTGGAACTGATCGGCTGTCGGACCCCCTCCGTCTAATAGGCGCTGCTCATACATCTTTGGGTGGGTTTAGTGACATCTCTGAAAGTCAAGGGACTGTGTCTGTGATGCAATATCCACAGTCAACGTCTATCTCTAGGAGTTCTGGGAACCGAGTCGATGCAAACCTTTTTTTGATGTGTGTATAACGAAAGCAATGGCTTTCTGTTGGGGAGTGATTACATTCCATAGAGCAAAGTTTTCAGAGTAAAACGAACAGTTGTATGTGTGGATGAATGTCCAATAATCGGAATGTATCGAATGTAATGAATTTTTACCAGAAGACTCCGAATTTTACATCCATTCGCAGTAGCTTTTCCTTTTCGGATCTTGAGGATACACTTGCCTGTGTTAGGGATTAGAAGCTTCATCAGATTTCTTTCATACGATGCTTATGTAAACTGTAAAAGAGTTACTCTTCCCTCAGACATTACAGCAGCCTATATCCTTATCCTCTCGTATCTACGCTGATATTTATGTCCAAGAAACTGATTAACGATACCGATGTATGCTATGGGGCAATTCATGATTAATATTGTACCCATATCGTGACAGAAGTGCTTGTGCAGAAACCATAGTTTGATAGTAGAAAAGTCTGCATTTAATGTATTGTAATCTACTATTGTTTTCATCCTTTACATGACCTACTTCTCTATACAATTCTACAACATATAATTAAAGCATTGGAAACCTGAAGGAATTTATTTTTGTCAGACAGATTTTCGACAAAGGAAATGATGTGCCGACGAGTAATATAACAATCTCAATGAGTGAATCATTGTGTAATCGTAATAAGGTCAGCGATATGTTCTGCGCTGTTAAAAAATACAGGGTTATTACAAATGATTGAAGCGATTTCTCAGCTCTACAATAACTTTATTATTTGAGATATTTTCACAATGCTTTGTACACACATACAAAAACTCAAAAAGTTTTTTTAGGCATTCACAAATGCTCGATATGTGCCCCTTTAGTGATTCGGCAGACACCAAGCCAATAATCAAGTTCCTCCCACACTCGGCGCAGCATGTCCCCATCAATGAGTTCGAAAGCATCGTTGATGCGAGCTCGCAGCTCTGGCACGTTTCTTGGTAGAGGAGGTTTAAACACTGAATCTCTCACATAACCCCACAGAAAGAAATCGCATGGGGTTAAGTCGGGAGGGCGTGGAGGCCATGATATGACTTGCTGATCGTGATCTCCACCACGACCGATCCATCGGTTTTCCAATCTCCTGTTTAAGAAATGCCGAACATCATGATGGAAGTGCGGTGGAGCACCATCCTGTTGAAGGATGAAGTCGGCGCGGTCTGTCTCCAGTTGTGGCATGAGCCAATTTTCCAGCATGTCCAGATACACGTGTCCTGTAACGTTTTTTTCGCAGAAGAAAAAGGGACCGTGAGATTGCACAAAACACGTTAACTTTTTGTGAATTGCGAATTTGCTGCACGAATGCCTGAGGATTCTCTACCGCTCAGATTCGCACATTGTGTCTGTTCACTTCAACATTAAGAAAAAATGTTGCTTCATCACTGAAAACAAGTTTCGCACTGAACGCATCCTCTTCCATGAGCTGTTGCAACCGCGCCGAAAATTCAAAGCGTTTGACTTTGTTATCGGGTGTCAGGGCTTGTAGCAATTGTAAACGGTAAGGCTTCTGCTTTAGCCTTTTCCAAACCGTCGGCTGTGGTACGTTTAGCTCCCTGTTTGCTTTATTCGTCGACTTCCGCGGCTACGCGTGAAACTTGCCCGCACGCGTTCAACCGTTTCTTCGCTCACTGCAGGCCGACCCGTTGATTTCCCCTTACAGAGGCATCCAGAAGCTTTAAACTGCGCATACCATCGCCGAATGGAGTTAGCAGTTGGTGGATCTTTGTTAGACTTCGTCTTCAAGTGTCGTTGCACTGTTATGACTGACTGATGTGAGTGCATTTCAAGTACGACATACGTTTTCTCGGCTCCTGTCGCCATTTTGTCTCATTGCGCTCTCGAGCGCTCTGGCGCCAGAAACCTGAAGTGCGGCTTCAGCCGAACAAAACTTTATGAGTTTTTCTACGTATCTGTAGTGTGTCGTGACCATATGTCAATGAATGGAGCTACAGTGAATTTATGAAATCGCTTCAATCATTTGTAATAGCCCTGTATAGGCTTTCTGCCTTCCTAGGATTGATAAGAAAGCCTGCTACGGGCTTGGGCGTCACTGAACACGTAGTGAGCGAGGACCTTTAGAAAAGATGTCAGTAGTTTGTGCCCTCTGTTTTTGAGAGGTAAGCGCATTTAAATAATTCCATGTTGTACGGGAAAAAGGGTGACATTTAGAAGATAATAGTAGTCGTTATAACAAGACAGATTCTGGCCGGCTTACATAACGGAGCATGTAACGAAAGCGACAACACACCTCATTTTGTGATGTGGGAAAATCCACTGTAATAACTTAACAAAAGATGTTATGTTATTTGCAAGGCCAGCCCCGCAATACGGTGCGATATAAGAATACCCGGTCGGTGCCAAGTTTGGGAATGTCATACCTTTCGAAAAGATATCTGCATTCATCACACCTCCGAATTCGCAGCGAGGAGTAGAACATACTGCCACCTTGATGTCTTCAGAAGCCCAAAGTGATTTTAAGCCTGACATTTTACAAGAAAACTTGTACTCCAGGTTACATTTTCACAACTCTGTTTCTTTCAATTTGAAGTACGCTCCTCAGTTTTATGTACACTCGTACTGGGTCAACAAGTTTGCATCCGTCGTTGCGCAGTAGATGGCAGAAGCGGGAAGTGATGGTGCAGCTGGTAGGTCGCACGTGTCATACAGTAAAATGTTTAAATGTGTGTGAATCCCGAAGGGACCAAACTGCTGAGGTCATCGGTCCCTTGACTTACACACTACATTAACTTATGCTAATAACAACACAAACACACCCACACCCATACCCCAGGGAGGGCCCGAACCTCCGGCGAGAGCGGCTGCGCAGTCTGTGACATGACACCTCAAACCAAGCGGCCACTGCGAGCAGCCGTCATATAGTAAACTTAGTCATTTAGAAACATAAGACCATCAAATTATTAGTCGATCTGCGATTAAATCATAAGGATTTCTCGATTGTATGTGTCAATTCACGTGCCTCTACCATTATGCTTAAACATGAACAATCCTGCGGCTGAAGCTAATAAAATTCTGGGTAAGACGATGGTTAGGAACAGTTATGGGAAGAACGTGCAGAGCAGAACGGCTATCTTGATGTCGAAGACCGGCATGATGGTGGAAGAGATACAGAATTGGAGGCTTTATTTGACCACGATGGGTATCAGCATCGTAGGGAGTAAGGAAACGAGCCATTTCCAAATGCTTGAAAACCCTGGAAATGATACAGAAACGAGGACACTACGTGCCTTACGAGCTCAAGCTGAGAGCTATTCTACATCTACATCTACATTTATACTCCGCAAGCCACCCAACGGTGTGTGGCGGAGAGCACTTTATCTATCATTGTCATTACCGTTCTTTCCTGCCGGCCGAAGTGGCCGCGCGGTTCTGGCGCTGCAGGCTGGAACCGCGAGACCGCTACGGTCGCAGGTTCGAATCCTGCCTCGGGCATGGATGTGTGTGATGTCCGTAGGTTAGTTAGGTTTAACTAGTTCTAAGTTCTAGGGGACTAATGACCTCAGCAGTTGAGTCCCATAGTGCTCAGAGCCATTTAAAACCATTTAAAACCGTTCTTTCCTGTTCCAGTCGCGTATGGTTCGCGGGAAGAACGACTGACTGAAAGCCTCCGTGCGCGCTCGAGTCTCTCTAATTTTACATTCGTGATCTCCTCGGGAGGTATAAGTAGGGGTAAGCAATATATTCGATACCTCATCCAGAAACGAACCCTCTCGATACCTGGACAGCAAGCTACACTGCGATGCAGAGCGCCTCTCTTGCAAAGTCTGCCACTTGAGTTTGCTAAACATCTCCGTAACGTTAGCACGCTTACCAGGTAACCCTGTGACGAAACGCGCCGCTCTTCTTTGGATCTTCTCCATCTCCTCTGTCAACCCGACCTGGTACGGATTCCATACTAATGAGCAATACTCATCTCCTTTGTTCCAGGACTACATTTTCTAAGGACTCTCCCAATGAATCTCAACCTGGTACCCGCCTTACCAACTATTAATTTTATATGATCATTCCACTTCAATTCGTTCCGTATGCATACTCCCAGATATTTTACAGAAGTAACTGCTACCAGTGTTTGTTCCGCTATCATGTAATCATACAATAAAGGATCCTTCTTTCTATGTATTCGCAATACATTACATTTGTCTATGTTAAGGGTCAGTTGCCACTCCCTGCACCAAGTGCCTATCCGCTGCAGATCTTCCTGCATTTCGCTGCAATTTTCTAATGCTGCAACTTTTCTGTATACTACAGCATCATCCGCGAAAACGTCATGGAACTTCCGACACTATCTACTAGGTCATATATATATATATTGTGAAAAGCAATGGTCCCATAACACTCAGCTGTGGTACGCAAGAGGTTACTTTAACGTCTGTAGTCGTCTCTCCATTGAGAACAACTTGCTGTGTTCTGTTTGCTAAAAACTCTTCAATCCAGCCACGCAGCTGGTCTGATATTCCGTAGACTCTTACTTTGTTTATCAGGCGACAGTGCGGAACTGTATCGATCGCCTTCCGGAAGTCAACGAAAATGGCATCTACCTGGAAGCCTGAATCTAATATTTTCTGGGTCTTATGAACAAATAAAGCGAGTTGGGTCTCACACGATCGCTGTTTCCGGAATCCATGTTGATTTCTATACTGAGCGACGTTTGTTTGCTTTCCACCGGCCGCGGTGGTCGAGCGGTTCCAGGCGCTTCAGTCCGGAACCGCGCGACTGCTACGGTCGCAGGTTCGAATCCTGCCTCGGGCATGGATGTGTGTGATGTCCTTAGGTTAGTTAGGGTTAAGTAGTTCTAAGCTCTAGGGAACTGATGACCTCAGATGTTAAGTCCCATAGTGCTCAGAGCCATTTGAACCTTTTATTATCATTATTATTATTACTTTTTTTTTTTTTTTTTTTTGCTTTCCAGGAAGGTAAAACCGAAGTGTTTCTTCATCGCATCGTTATGGGGCGAGAAAAATGTTTCTTACAATGACCCTAAGCGTAAGAAATCGTGAAGTTATTCTGGTGATGATTCTACGTCGATGGCCAAACCGAATATTCAAGGCGCAAAAGTCACGCTCTGTATTTGGTGGGACCTGTCTGCGTAGTGTAGTATGAGCCACTGAAACCGAGTGAAACAGTCACAGAAGATCGGTATGGAAAGCAGTCGACGTGTTTGAGCCGAGTACTGAAAGACAGCGACAAGTACAAAAAGGCGATTTTGCTGCATAAGGATGCTGGGCCTCTTACCGCAAAACCCGTTTAAACTTACCTGCAAACGTTGCAGTGGTAACTGCTACCCCACCCGCCGTGTTCTCCGGCCTCTGCCTGCTGCCCTTTTCGATCAATGGCGCACAGCGCGGCTGACGAGTTCTTCTGCTCATATGACCAGCTGAAAAACTGGATCAGTTCATGGACCTTCTGGGAAGGCGGCCGTTTCTTTCGTTGCGGGATTCGTGTGCCGCCCGAAAGATAAGAAAGAGTAGTGGCCAGCGATGACCAATACGTTGAATCGTAAATTGTCTGCAGTGTCAGCAAGTTTTTCACAGTAAAATTTCGAGAAACAACGGCGGAAGCAAAAGTTGTAGACATAATACTATAAATGCAAGTTCTGGATCGATTTGCTTCAAATTGCTTGCATGATACTCTAGTAAATATGTGGACGGACCTGGGCTATATATCTTTTGACAGAACAATATTTGTCGTTTAAAGCAACTGCGAGAAAGAAAACAAAGTAATGTTGAAACTTACTGGCAGATTAAAACTGTGTGCTGGACCCAGACTCGAACTCGGGACCTTTGCATTTCGCCGGCAAGTTCTCACCGACTGAGCCACCCAAGCACGACTCACGCCCCGTCCTCACAGCTTTGCTTTCGCCAGTACCTCGTCTCCTACCTTCCACTCCGCTGCAGAGTGAAAATCTCATTCTGGGAAGCATTGTTGTCAACAGAATTTTTGCTTAAAATTATATAAGCGCAGGAGAAAGCGTATATGACAGAAAAAATTTCTCTCATGTTCCAAATTCGCTGCTATCGTAGTTAAAACGGACTTCACAGGAAAAGCGAAACAGCGCATTTTCACAGCACAGATATTTTTTCTCGCAGTTCTAATTAATCTCTTGTTTCCAGAACTACCATGCTTTCTCCCTATGTCAACTGTATCCAGTGTTGTTCTGTTTTATATTTACATCATTTACGCATGGTCCTTCGCACTTCTCACTGAGATGGAAATAAAAGGACTGTTGCGCTGAATTGCTGTAATGTATATTTTTATGTTGTTTCATTAAAAACTGCCACTATAACCCGTGTAAAGTACTGTAAGCTATTGTGGTCACAGTGGAAGTCAGTGAAACAAAACCAAGGAAGATTAAAAAATGAATACCTATGTTTATCCGAATGTATATTAGACTATCACGTAAAAATTTAGAATTAGCTCGTTCACGAACTTTTCAAAACCGTTTTCATTTATAATCTTAACGATTTATTATAATTACGAGTGCCGATCCATCAAAGTGGACGAATTCGTAACGAAAAGAAGAAATTTTTGTTCTGGTACAATTTACAGGAATACTTTTGATTAGGGAGTACATCAAATTCAGCAGTTGACAACTGTTGTGGGGTTTGCTGTTCGTTGTGCGTACCGACGGGTGCCAGCTGGTTTCCTGACAGGATTTACCAAGCACACCGTCTGGAGCAATTTACACATTATGATGAGGATTATGACGGCACTGGAGTGGATTCAAAAGCATACAGTACGAGGTTTCTCGTCCGTTCCGACTTTCTCAGTGCTTTTTGAACCTTTTTATTATTATTATTACTATTTTTGTTGCTTTCCAGGCAGGTAAAACCGAAGTGTTTCTTCATCGCATTGTTATGGGGCGAGAAAATGTATCAGGTAGACAAGCTGATTCAGAGTGAAGGCAATGAAGTGCAGTTCTGCTGGGTACGTAGGTGGGTCAGCATACGTGGAAACGGAATAGACGACAAAGTAGCAGGCGAGGATGGTGCTATACGTCGATGTGCCGTCCTCTTGCACGCCATCTCCTTATCTGACAGAAGAATCACAGTTTAGAGGGAGACTGAATTGTTTAAGGTAGTGGGCGACAAACTGTGGTTGCTCAAACAGACATGGGGCACTTCATGACAACCACGCTGCTGGAAGGCAGTGCTGCTCACCAGACTCCGCATACGTCATTGTTCAGCAATTCTGACTGCATCCATCTGAAGGATCAGAGGTAACGACTGTTAAGGTAATCGAAACAACGCCGTTATAGCATATAAACACATTTTTCGGCTATAAAACCATCAATTGTGTGTCACAGAAAAAACTTGATGCAATATACTTCTCATCTTGAAATTTGCAACAGGTAAGTAAATTTGAACGGTCAGATGTTTATAAAAAACGGTGTAAAGCTTATAAAGCGAACTGTATGATGCAAACCGGTAAAAAAAATTCGATAAGGAATAAAGTGTGTGCAGAAGCTATCAGACTGGACATCCACCACCGATCGGTACTTGCCATACATACGCACTAAACAGCCAAAGAAACTGGTACACCTGCCTAAGATCGTGTAGGGCCCCCGCGAGCACGCAGAAATGCCGCAACACGACGTAGCACGGACTCGAATAATGTCTGAAATAGTACTGGAGAAAACTGACACAATGAATCCTGCAGGGCTGTCCATAAATCCGCAAGAGTATGAGGGGGTGAAGATCTCTTCTGAACAGCAGGTTGCAATGCGTACCAGATATCCTCAATGATGTTCATGTCTGGGGAGTTTGGTGGACAGCGGAAGAGTTTAAACTCAGAAGAGTGTTCCTGGAGACACACTGCAGCAATTCTGGACGTGTGAAGTGTAGCACTGTACTACTGAAATCGGAAGTCCGTCGGAATGCAGAAGGGTCATGAATGGATACAGGTGATGAGATAGGGTGCTTTCGTAAGTGTCAACTGCGAGAGGCGCATCTAGACGTATCACGGTCCCCATACCACTCCAACTGCACACGTCCCACACCATTACAAAGCCTTCACCAGCTTGAACAGTCCCCCGCTGATGTGCAGTGTTCACGGACTCGTGTGGTTGTGTCCATACCCATACACGTCCACCCGCTCGATACAATTTGAAATCTATCGATCGATCAGTCTTCAAGGGTACACGAGTGGGCCTTTGGCTCCGAATGCCCATATCTATGACGTTAAATGGGTAGTTCGCACGCTGACACTTGCTGACCGCCAAGCATTGAAATCTGCAGCAATTTGCGGCAGGGTTGCACTTCTCATCACTCAACATGCGGAGAATGCCTTCCGCAGTCGAAGGCGAAACGTCAGGGGAGAGTCTTACGTATGCACCACGGCATCTCAACCTGGAAATGTTAAGAGATGACAACACCTGCCGTGAAAGCCTTCATTCTATGGGTTGCACTTCTGTTACGTTGAACGATTCTCTCGAGTCGTCCTTGGTCCCGTTCCTGCAGCATCTTTTCCGGCTTCAGCGATGTCGGAGATCTGATGTTTTACCGGGTTCCTGATGTTCACGGTACACTCCTAACTCAAATCTTCGTAAACTGTCATTGTAGCAGCAGTAACCGATCCAACATCTGCGCCAGATATTTGGCTTGTACAGGCGCTGCCGTCTGCATCGTCATATTCTGCCTGTTTACATATATCCGTATTTTAATACGCATGCCTGCATCAGTTTCTTTGGCGCTTCAGTGTATAGAAGACTAGTCACCCCCTGAAAGCCATACAAGAGGACTTAGAGGTGATGCACGTGGATAATAAAAGGAAAAGTCAATCAGCTGGCTTAAGTTTGATAATGTATTTAATATACAAACTGGCGAGAATGGTAATGCCTTCTTCAATGATTTTTAAATCTTTTTCCATACTGGCGTTAGTGCGATAAATGTGGACGATTTGGCAAATATAACCATTCATATCGTGTCCCTCCGCGTAATTTGTAACATCTTTTCAATGTGGCTGTTGGCACAATACAGTCCATTAGAGACCTACACATGTTTACGAACTAGCGGTGCACAGAGAGGCGGCTGATGCAAGAGTTTACCGCTTCACGGTAGCGACGCTTTGGAGGGAATTCAGTAATACGTATAAGCAGAGCAGGGAATCTGGTGTTGCCATTTTGAAAGTAAGACGCGAACTTCACTTCCGAATAATTCCATTTGTTTTGATACTATTACGATGAGTGCTTTTGAAATGCATTTTATGTAGGATTAACTAAGACGACCAGATGATGGGAGCTTGACTGCTGAAAAACGTTTCTGTGGATTATGTTCCAAATATTAGTGGTTTTATGGAGAGTTTTATTAGTGAACCTATGTATTGCGACGGCGCAGTTAAAATGCTTGGATCCTTGTAGAGGCACCTACATGACGTTCGTGAGGATAATGCTACGTATTACTCTTCCTGCTCGCTTATATGGAATTAAACTTCCTTTGTACTTCGTGACTTACTCCAGAAAGTTATTGCGTAAGATATTATTGAGCACAAATATGCAAAATGTGTCAGCAATCTAATTCGTTCGTTTCCAAGAGTAGCAATTATACGAAGGGCGAAAGATCTGAAACTAGGTGTTTGAGAAGCTTAGTAATCTGCTTTTTCTGCTTCAAGTTTTCATCATTACCTTGCACCCAGAACTTTGGAGTATTGTACCCTATTTACTTTCATTCACGAGCTACAGCAATTTTGATAAGACTCTATCTGTTGTACAGAACAGAGTGTAGGTTCGCAGGAGAGCTTCTGTAAAGTTTGGAAGGTAGGGGACGAGGTACTGGCAGAAGTTCAGCTGTGAGGACGAGGCGTGAGTCGTGCTTGGGTAGCTCGGTTGGTAGAGCACTTGCCCGCGAAAAGCAAAGGTCCCGAATTCGAGTCTCGGTCCGGTACACAGTTTTAATCTGCCAGGAAGTTTCATATCAGCGCACACTCCGCTGCAGAGTGAAAATCTCATTCTAGAATGTAGTGTGTTTCTTCAACATTTATGGGGAGTCTATTGCCAGAGAATGTAACTCACTTATTCCCGTTAAGCATGCTTACACGTCATGTTAAGTTGTTGACATAAGTTGATCTCAGTTAATATGACACCGAGAAGTCTAGAGGTGATTGCAGGCAGCCTCAGCCCAAATTAATTTAAGTTAATTTCAGTCTTTCTCTTTGGAAACCTTTTACTACCATGTGCGCCATTTCTGCCTGTTGGTTGTTACGGGTAATCTGATATGCTGCATCTAAGAGTTTATGAGTAGGTCACCGTACCGTATTGTGAGTGCATTCAGTGGGACAGGTATACTAGTTCAGTTATCTAAGGCAATCATCTTTATCGGTACTATCTCCAGGCTACTTAATAAAGATGCATGACCAAAGGAGCCGAGTTTCCGATTAACCAGAAGTTCAGGAAAAGCTGCCCTGACATCTGAAGCAGCACTAGGAGAGGTAACTCACAGCGGTTGCATTACGCTCGGTAATTTATTAAATAGATCAAATTTAATATTTGTTTAGTGTATTAGGGAATTGAATATGCTTCAAAAACGTTTTATGTTTAGTCTATTTTGATTTAGCCCTGAATCGGGAGATGTTACATGGTTAAACATTGGTCCTGTTTAAAGCTGCTTTTTGTACCGCTAAAAAACTGTGTAATTTTGAGAAAGGTCTTAAATGTTGGCTGCCCTACTTGAGTCTTACTCTGCTAGACTATAACCTTCTAAATAATTATAATTTCTAAAACATACGACACTGGGGTAATATTCTACAATACTTATTGTTTTACAAACCGATTTGCGGCTGTTAAACTACCGTCAGGTACTAAGATAAATGTGAGTCTGTGAAATTTCTGTGGGGTCAAATATTTAAAAATAGTGCAACTAAAGAGTGTCTCAACTGGTTTCCCACAAACGCTAATTATTGATTTAGATCCAAACAGAAATGGATTATTTCAGTATTAATGTGATGTGAACTATATTTAGCTTAGATAAAACGTGTGACACATTAAATAATGATTTACATAACTAGTTAAATGCACAACTGCAAAATATGACACAAGTGTCGTAACTATTTCACTCATTCATTCAATAAAATATTTTACGAAGAACTGACAGAGCAGTCAATGAAAGCGACTAGACAATTGCTCGAATACATTAATGCCATGGTTTTAAACAATGTACTTTGGTAAAATATCAATCAACTCTCAGAAGGTTTAAATGGTCGATATTGCATTGCCTGCGTTGTCGCGGAGTACCATGCAACAGTCCCTCGGACAATCATAGACGTCCAAAGGAACAGGCCATAATAAAATCCATGAAAAGTATTCGCAGCTGCGAACATGGAGAACCATCACCCAAACAATGGAAATTTGTGCCGGGCTGGGAACCGAGCTCACATTTCCCGCTTATCGCTAAAAGCTTGGAATTCGGGTTTGAGTACCAGCCTGGCTCAAAGTTTCATTTCATTTCAGCTGATGATTTTCCATATTCGCAACTGCCAATAAATTCCATACGTTTAATTGTCCTTACCTCTGAATGTGGAGTTTTTGTAACACCAAATATATTTGTTACAATAAACTGGTTAAACATTAGTCGTCAGTTTTTCCACCTCATTCAGAGCGGAGTATTAGGAAGAACGTCCAACACAGCCGCAGCTCCAGTAACAGACAAGAAGAAATCGTGTCTGTTGAGAAACTATGAAGAAACGAAAACACGTAGCCTTTAAATAAAATATGAAAAAACGTACCAAACAAAATGTTACGAGACCAACATCTCTTTGAAAACCAAGGCATAATTTTCCACGTATCTAGATAACAGAAGTCAATGAAAATCTAAATGAAATTAATAATTAGGAAGAAATCATTGAAGGAAGAACAAGATTTCTAACCTTTCTAATTCTACACGGAAGTCACAGGAGAGTTTAACAGTGCTTTGGAACACTTGCAATCAAATATGATAGAATGGACACACAACATCCCATCGTAATTTATTGGGGGAAGTGGGAAACAAAGAACTGTTATAGTTGGTTTGTAGAATCTATGGGTCTAGTGATGTACCATTGAAAGGTCTCTGTTGGATTCCTTTCATGATAATTTTTTAAAACTGTTGTCATTTACGGCATACATTCCTCTTCTAAATTTACTGTGGTGTTTCTGACTATCTGGGAGGAGACTGAGTAGTGGAACGTGTTACTTTTACACATAAACAAGAACGATCTGTCACACTACTATTCTTTAAAACACAGTTTACATGTAATTCGTGTCACACAGTCTCATACGGAACATACATCCGCCTTCTTTTATATACTGTATATGATAAGATACTGTCATCCCCCTTCCCTTCTGTGTGAAAGGACGAATGAGCAAATGTTTTTCTAGTTGCATGCTTGGTGGTAGCATGTCTGCTAGAGAACAGTAGGACCAACGTCGGAACAGGTAGCTACGCTTTCTAAAAGCAAAGAGATTTCTATTTTTAGTATGGTCCTGTCCGTGCCTTGTCATGTTGGTATAGGAAGCTGCCTCTCTGGTCACTTCCGTTTTGTATCTGGAAGCACCCTTGGTAGGAGCCCACGGCAGTCTGTCCGCGGCGAGCGTCTGAAGTTGTAAGATCTCCGGCTAAGCGCATCTCTGCTAAGTCCGTAGGACAATGGATATCTTCAGCCTAACTGAAAATTTAATCACCTTTATTTCAGGTTTAGATCTAAAATATCTAATGTTATCTTAAATTGCAGCGCAGTGTAATTCTCGTGCGAAGTTCAGGATATATTCCGGTAGTTGCTTTGTCACTACTTTGTGCGTAAAGTGGAACCACGTGCTGATCAGTAACTCTAACTAAGTTCATCAATCTTAAATGCGAATGTGCGTGAGATTATAACGTCTCGTCTTGACAATATTTTTCTGTGAGACCAGTACCACGTGCTTACACAATTGTTTGACCCATCAGGTTAATAGTAAGACGATAGTAACCAGTTCGAGGTTTTTCTTTTGTAATTTGTATTTCGATGTAATTTATTTTAATTATCAAAATTACTGTAGAGTTACACTCTTTGTGTAACCCAAGTTGACCACGTGAAGCATGTAGTGTAATCATCAAAGTAGCCCTCAGCTATTCTTTTTGGGAAGATTTCACAGAAAGTTAGTATGAATTTAGTATACCAGTGTGTGGTAATTTCATGACGGACAGGATTACGCTACGAACTAACTTCTTTGGGTGAAAATTGAATCGGTTGGTTGTGGATAATTTCCTCTTGCATATGTTTCACGTGTGTTATTTTATGAATGCAGTGTTGTATGCAGTATCCCAATCTTGGCTCCATATTTGATGTGTTCCGTAAGATTACGAACTCACATTTTCACAATCCTAAATAAGGCACCAGTTTAGTTATGAATCAAGTATAATGTGCTGAAATTTTAGCAGAACAATGATCAATGTTAAAATAAATGTCCAGATATAAACTGATTTATTTCTTTGTATTTAAATTGTCTTTTTATATGCAGTGTGTCCCAGCTATCTTGTCCACCCAAAATATCTCTGGAACAATAGCAGCTATCAATGTAGGGCTGAGGTCCATGTATGTACATATTTGGAAACATTCTAAAACGAAAGCATATGTGTTTTTTAACGCAAACTTATGTTTTTTTACATGGACCTACAATATTTTTTCTTCAGCAATCCACAGCATGACAAAGCACATACACAATGGCGTTGGTTGCATCGCTATATTCCCATTACATCCCGAGATATTAAGACGCGAAGTTGACGCTCAGGCGTGAACCTCATGCTGCCCGTAATCGCGATATGATTGACATGTGTAATCACACCTCCATACTTATTAAGAGATCCGAAACGAATAATACGATCTGCTGCCACCAACCCTCATAAGCACATAATGGTTTCCCTCTTGCACGTTTTACGTATCTACGTACACAATATGAACCAGTACCGATCGGTGTACACCCGTCAGGTTGTCTTATTTATCCTGCACACCCAAAATAAGGTTTATCTAAGGCGTTATATGACCCATTGTGCCTGTCGCGCAGGGCCTGGCTCTACCTAGTCAAGTGTCCAACGTAGTTCCCACTACTGCCACAGTTACCACTTCGCCTTGTTTATGATTTGCGACCCATGCAACCTCCCGTACTCCACCACCCTCCGAGCATCCCATTTGTTGTTGCTTTGGCGTGCAGTACACCGTTTGCCAGTGTAGTCGTGCATCAGAGTAATCTAGTGACGGCACGGAGGTAGTACACATTGTGAATAAACGTTGTGTTGTGCAACTTATACTGTACAGTATAATGTACACATATAAAGATAAGGTAGAAATGCTGCTGATCTATGGAGAATGTACGTTATGAGATTGCTTGTTTGTTGAATGTACTGTTAGCGAACATTATGATTATTAAGTTAATATGTCTGTTTTCTACCCTACTCTACATACCTGTACTGTACCCTGTTGTAGGTGGACGAAATGCTGTTCAGGCAGAACGACTGTACAGAAGACGGTTCCCTGACAAGCCATCATCTTCGCGCGGGATGTTTGGTGAAACGGGAAGCTTAAATCCAAGACCTCGACATCGTCCTAGAACACGCACAGATGAACGTGCTGAAGTTGCTGTGCTCGCTACCATAGCTGTGAAACCTCAAATCAGCACACGTCAAATTGAACGTGAAGTTGGTGTGTCGAAATCAAGTGCACAGCGTACTCTTAAACGTCATAAATTTCATCCTTACCATGTTCATTTACACCAGGATCTTCATGGAAATGACTTCCGCAATAGGGTAAAATTTTGTCGGTGGGCTCAGCAAAAACTTCTGACTAATCCAATTTTTTTTGCAGATGTTCTCTTTACCGACGAGGCATCATTCTCCAACTAAGGAATTGTCAATATGAGGAATATGCATTATTGGTCCGCAGACAATCCAAAATGGCTCCGTCAGGTAGAGCATCAACGTCCGTGGAAAGTTAATGTTTGGTGTGGCATTATTGGAGATACCATTATCGGACCTTTCT
Source organism: Schistocerca americana (assembly GCF_021461395.2). Lineage (NCBI taxonomy): Eukaryota > Metazoa > Arthropoda > Insecta > Orthoptera > Acrididae > Schistocerca > Schistocerca americana. The sequence goes on along the minus strand of NC_060127.1, from coordinate 93,065,449 downwards.
TTATAAATGGCATCCTAAATGGCAGACAATACTCCAGATTTATACGACACAATCTTCCTGTTCTCTTGGACACCGTACCTCTGTTCCGGAGAATGGTCATGTGGTATCAGCATGACGGATGCCCTGCACATAACGCCTTACGAGCACGACGACTTCTGAACCGTAAGTTCCCTGGTAGGTGGATTGGACGAGGTGGCCCAGTTAGGTGGCCTGCCCCATCTCCAGACCTTACACCGCTGGATTATTTTCTCTGGGGAGCAGTGAAGGATGCTGTTTACCAACATGAACCAACAACACCAGAGGACATGAAGCATTATTGATGCTTGTACAGCCATCAAAGAGGAAACAGTATCACGCAGTAAGGCATCCTTCATCCGCAGAGTGACCCTATGTAGGCAAGCCAATGGGCATCACTTTGAGCATGAGATTTGAACGCTATGTTTAGTATGTAGTGCTGGTATCACAGTGGAAGTTTCTACAAAGGGCAATTTACCCAGTGATATTAAGAATCATTTGTTTGGAACAATTTGTCATTTAACGCATTAAATAAACATAACGTTGATAATTATGTGACAATAAAACTAATTGGTTAAACATGTTTGCATTCATCTTCTGAACTTCCCAAATCAAAACATTTTTTCCTAAACAACGGTAAAACATTTAGTCCACTTGCTGGTTTCACTAAAACAATCAACATGAATTTTACTATTACGAGTGAATGATTAACTGTCACTTGCGGTAGATCTACAGTAAAGTTTTAACGTTGAACGGCATTACCTTTTTAGTAACGGATTAACGATAAGCGAAGTTAACTTTGTGACTAACGTTGCGGTACACAGATATGTTACAGAACCGCATCACCCCTAGCCTATGGGATAAATACCTGCTGGAATGTACGACGTTAATGTACGATGGCAGCATACCGTATTATTCGTTTCGGACCTCTTGATAAGTATGGAAGTGTGATTACGCATGTCAATCACATCGCGATTACGGGCAGCATGGGGTTCACGCCTGAGCCTCAGGACGTGCGCTAGCAGCGCATGTCGGGTGTTTCAAGCGTCAACTTCGCGTCTTAATATCTCGGGATGTAATGGGAATATTGCGATGCAATCAACGCCATTGTGTATGTGCTTTGTCATGCTATGGATTGCTGAAGAAAAAATACAGGAGGTCATTAAAAAAAACATAAGCCTGTGTTAAAAAACACATATGCTGTCGTTTTAGAATGTTTCCGAATATTGATACCGGTGAAAGTCGTTTTCCAATAGCTGTTATTGTTCCAGAGATATTTTTAGTCGACAAGATAGCTGGGACACCCTGTATATATCACCGGTTATCGTAAGATGAGAACTAAAAGATTATAATTAATGTTAGTCTGGTTGGGGATTTGGTAAGGTAGACTGGATACCTGGTTGAAACAGTTGCTCAGTAATGCAAGGTTAACTTCCCCAGATAGCTCACTGCTTTTAACCCGCTTTTATTGTCTTAAATATCAGCACCGCTTTCAGAACAAATTAATACATCAACATTAATTAAACCATCAGATTTTCGGAAACTTATCATACGCAAAACACTGCAAGGGGATGTAAGTGCAAGAACTGTCTCACAATGAACATTACAGTATATGCAAGCAACTTTCTCACGGAAGAATTGAAAAAAAATTAGGAAGACTATGAGTTCGGCAGTATCAAAAGGTGAAGGCGCCTCAGAGGCACTTCTGACGTTGCGCTAGCTGATTCAAGGAAGCCTTAATAAAACCAAGACGTCTTTAGAGAAACTGTCGAAGTGGAAAATGTATTAGACAGCATAAAATTTTGCATTATATTTGAAATTCTCAGAGTAATTATGTAAGCTGTAAAGAAAAGATGATGTACCATTTTTACAACAACCAAGAGGGAAAAATAAGAATGGAAGACGAAGAACTAAGTGCTGACATTAAGAATGGTGCAATAAATGGTTGTAGCCTGTCTTCCATACCATTCAAACTGCACTAGAGGGAGAAATGATGGAAATAAAATAAACGTTCAAGAATGGGTTTGAAATTCAGGTTGAAACGATATCCAATCCGCTTATGACACTGATACCCTCGGTGAAATTTGAGAAGAATTAGAGGCTGTCTCGAAGGGAATGCATAGTCTCCTGAAAGCAGAATACTGATTGAGACTAAGCTGAAGAAACATTAAAACAATGAGAGAGATGCAATTAGCGACAAACTTAACAGCAAAACTGGGGGCCGCGAAGTAAGTGAAGTAAAGGTATTCTGTTACACTGATAGCAAAATTACAGTGACTGTCAAAGAAGGCATTCCTGGCGAACAGAAGTGTACTAGCATCAAAAACAGACATTGACTTGAGCAAGAACTTTCTGTGGATCCACATTTGGAGCACATAATTGTATGGTAATGAACCACAAGAACTGTGGGACAACCAGAAAATCAAATCGTTTGGGATATGGTACTGTAGAAAGATGTTACAATTTCGTGGACTGAGAAAAGAGATGAGGTACTTCTCCGTAAAACCGACCGAGAGAGGAACAATGATAAGAATAATGTAGGACACGTGTTAAGATATGTGGAAACAACTTCCATCGTTCTAGAGTGAGCTGTCAAGAATGAAAATGGTAGGGAAGTGAGAGACTGGAATGTATGTAACGAATAACTGAGGAAGTTGGGTGGACGTGTTACTCTGAGACGAAGAGATTGGCACAGGAGAGGAATGTGTGCAGTGCTGCATCAAAACAATCAGAAGAGAAATGACCGAAAAAAGTTATCGCCTGAGACATATTTTGTACCTGTGGACCTGCCGCCTTGGAGGAACCAAATTATGTTCATCCATGGGCGTTGTTATTACTGAAGGAACCTCGAATTGTATGCCAAAAAGTACACATTGATGTATCTCAACGTCAGTACTGTTTGGCTGCGTGGGATACGTGAATTGTGTCAACGCACTGGGAAGGATATGGAGTGACATAATGTGCTGGACTGTATCCGAGTTTTGTAGCAACTTGACAAGGTAACAGTAACGCCGCTACCATGCCGCTAAGACGTTGAGACTAGCTGCAATACCAGTAGTTGATCGCAGCGTTCAAGTTTCAAACCAGTTTCCCACTCCGTAGCCACTGCCTGATTTGTAATACGAGATAGCTGAACCTGTTCTGGTGCAGAATAACTATGCATACGAGCGACAGCTTTCCGCCAGTATCTGTCTTTAAATAAACATTTCACCATCCATCTAAATGACATGCAACGATATGTCTTCACCTTTTAGTTTTGTGAAACATTACTAGCGCGTAGTCTACACTTTTAGTTAATAGCAGTGCCGGACTAACTACTTTTGCTTTCTTTAGTTGCTGTCCGTGACGTTAATTTTAATCTCCTAGCGGCTGATGCTTATCGTGCCAAATATTTCAGTATGGATCAGTAGTATTAATGTTGAAAGCTAGCTACTAATTGAAACTTCCTGACAGGTTAAAACTGTGTGCCGGACCGAGACTCGAACTCGGAACCTTTGCCTTGCAAATGCTCTACCAACTGAGCTACCCAAGCACGACTCACGCCCCGTCCTCACAGCTTTACTTCTGCCAGTACCTTGTCCCCTACCTTCCAAACTTTACAGAAGCTTCTGTAAAGTTTGGAAAGTAGGAGACGAGGTACTGGCAGAAGTAAAGCTGTGAGGACGGGGCGTGAGTCGTGCTTGGGTAGCTCAGTTGGTGCCGGCACGGTAGCTCAGCGTGTTCGGTCAGAGGGTTAGCTACCCTCTATAATAAAAACTGAGTTAACGTATCAACAACGAACTTAAACGGATGTCTTACGACGTCCTCCCCGAGCAGATGCAAAAAAGAAAAATGTACTAAAGTTGATAGAGCACTTGCCTGCAAAAGTCAAAGGTCCCGAGTTCGAGTCTCGGTCCGGCACACAGTTTTAATCTGCCAGGAAGTTCCATATGAGTGCACACTCGGCTGCAGAGTGAAAATCTCATTCTAGTTATTACTTCTTTGGAAGTACTAGCTGACTAGTCATGTGTGCGTTCAGACTTGAACTCGCTACGAGCCCAGTACGCATATGTGCACTTAATCATGAACACTGGTTCTCCAAGAGCAATCTACTGAAAACATCTGCATTAGCGAATGCTGGTGTGTACTGTAAAGCGCCAAAGAAACGGGTAAAGGTATGCGTATTCAATTACAGAGATATGTAAACGGGCAGAATACGGCGCTGCGGTTCGCAACGCCTATATAAGACAGATGTCTTACGCATTTGTTACTGCTGCTACAATGGCAGGTTATCAAGATTTAAGTGAGTTTGAACTTAATGTTACAAAGCAAGAGCGATGGGACACAGCATGTCCGAGGTAGTAGTGAAGTGGGGATTTTCCCATACAACAATTTCACGAGTGTACTGGGAATATCAAGAAGACGCTAAAACATCATATCTCCGACATCGCTGTAGCTGGAAAAAGGTCCTGAAAGAGTGGGATCAACAACGACAGAATAGAGTCATTCACAGAAGTGCAAACCGCAAATTGCTGCGGATTTCAATGTTGGGCCATCAACAGCGTGCGAACCATTCAACGAAACATAATCGATGTGGGCTTTCGGAGCCGAAGGCCCACTCGTGTACCTTTGATGATTGCACAACACAAAGCTTTACGCCTCACCTGGACCCATCAACACCGACAATGGACTGTTGATGACTGGAAACATGTTGCCAAGTCTGGAAAGTTTCTTTTCAAATTCTATCGAGCGAATGGACGTGTATTTCTAGGTGTTCAGATAGATAGTAAGCTGTCGTGGAAAGCCCACGTTCACTATCTTGTTCAAAGACTTAATACTGCCATTTTTACTATTCAAACGTTATCAGAAGTGAGTGATCTTTCGACACGAAAATTAGTCTACTTATTTTCATTCGCTTATGCCGTATAGTATTATACTTTGGAATAGCTCTTCCCATTCTAAAAGGATATTTTTGACTCAGAAACGGGTGGTTTGGGCAATAAGTGGTGTAAGTTCACGAACCTCTTGTCGACCCCTGTTCACGAGTCTGGATATTTTGACATTGGCCTCTCAATGTGTATATTCCTTACTGTCGTTTGTTGTTACCAATATTAGCTTATTCCCAAGAATATGCTGCTTTCACTCGGTTAATACTAGGCAGAAATGGTTCAAATGGCTCTGAGCACTATGGGACTCAACATCTTAGGTCATAAGTCCCCTAGAACTTAGAACTACTTATACCTAACTAACCTAAGGACATCACACACACCGATGCCCGAGGCAGGATTCGAACCTGCGACCGTGGCAGTCCCGCGGTTCCGGACTGCAGCGCCAGAACCGCTAGACCACCGCGGCCGGCACTAGGCAGAAATCAAAGCTGCATTTGGATCGGATTTCCTTAACTCTTGTTCAAAAAGGTGTGCAGTATACTGTTTCATCCATTTTCAATGAGCTACCACACAAATTCAAAAATTTGAGCAGTAGTCCACGCGGTTTCAAATCGAAACTGAAGAGTTTCCTCATGGGTAACTCCTTGAAAAATTAAGCTGATTCTTATTGTATAGTTGATTGTATTTACTTAATCTTATGGACTGACTTTTTTCAGTTCATGAACATTTATTTTTACCTGTTATTACTTTTATGTTGTAATTTCATGTATTGACACGTTCCATGATTTTGGAGATTCGCTCCTCAATTTGGCTCTACGGAACTTGACGTGTAAATAAATAAAAATAAAATGGAGACAATCTCATGAATCCGTGGACCCTGCATGTCAGCAGGGTTCTGTTCAAGCTGGTGGAGGCTCTGGAATGGTTTGGGGCGTGTGCGGTTGGGGTGATATGGGACCCCTGATAAGTATCGGTACGACATGGTGACACGTACGTAAGCATACTGTCTGATCACCTGCATCCATTTATGTTCATTGTGCAGCGCGACGAACTTGAGGAATTCCAGCAGGACAATGCGACACCCCACACGTCCAGAATTACTGCAGAGTGGTTGCAGGAAGACTTTTCTGAGTTTAAACTCTTACGCTGTCCACCAACCTCGCCAAACATGAACATTACTGAGCATTTCTCGGATTACTTGCGACATGCGGTTCTCAGAGGAAATGTCCAACCCATCGTACTCTTACGGATTTATGGACAGCCCTTGCAGGATTCAGTGTGCCAGGTCCCTCAAGGACTATTTCAGACATTAGTCGTTGTACCAATTTCCTTGGCTCTTAAGTGAACTTTATTACAGTCTATGGCGACTACCTCCTTTTATGTCAGTGTTCGGCGAAGATGGACGAACCCTCACACAGTGAGAGGTGGTACTTGTAATGCACCAAAGTATATTGTCTAACATGAAAGTTTTGATGGTCCTGGTTATGGTGTGAGGAGGCACGATAATACGTGGGTGTACTGACCTCCATATCATTGAGCCTGTATAATCATCGGTCAACGTTATTGAAATCCTACGCACCTTCCCCTGTGCGCCTGTCGAAGGGTGCATCAGCCGCTGACTTCATTTCTATGCTTGACCGTGCGAGATCGCATCGAACAGTGGAGATGGAGAAGTTCTTGGAACCTGAGAATATTCGGCATATAAACCGGCATGCACGTTTCCCTACTTTCAGTCCAAACGAAAAGGTCTGCGATGCTTGTGGAGACCTACTGCAGTACGTACACATGTAATAAATAATATCTAGCGACTGTCAACTGCGCTGGTGGATGAAACGCCGTAAGACACGAATTTCTTACCGACCTGAAGGCAGGCATGGATTCACATTGCAGAACATGTATTGCCGTCCACGGTAATCATGCATAACGGCCTTCCCGCAGTGGTAAAACAGGTTCCCGTCAGATCACCGAAGTTAGACGCTGTCGGGCTGGGCTAGCACTTGGATGGGTGACCATCCGGTCTGCCGAGCGCTGTTGGCAAGCGGGGTGCACTCAGCCCTTGTGAGGCAAACTGAGGAGCTACTTGACTGAGAAGTAGCGGCTCCGGTCTCGTAAACTGACGTACGGCAGGAAGAGCGGTGTGCTGACCAGATGCCCCTCCATATGCGCATCCAGTGACGCCTGTGATCTGAGGGTGACACGGCGGCCAGTCGGTGCCTTTAGGCCTTCATGGCCTGTTCGAGAGGAGTAATCATACATCGTGTTAAATACTATGTCTCGCAGTTTATTATCGTCATAAATCCAGGTGACTTCAGTGTAATCACGGCCTTTGATTAAAAATGTTATTTCTGTTCGTTTCAATCCGTATTTCTTTCACTACGCTTCTGTACCATACAGTAGAAGATTCTTCTACGTATGGTCCAAATTTCATCGAGCTATGTTACCAGTCAGTTACACAAAATGCTAAATTTAATTTCGTCCTTAAGTTTTGCGCACTAGTGAAACATACGTAATGTACATCTAGATCTACATGTATATCCATACTCCGCAAGCCACCTGACGGTGTGAGGCGGAGTGTACCTTGAGTACCTCTATCGGTTCTCCCTTCTATTCCAGTCTCATATCTTTCGTGGAAAGAAGGATTGCCGGTATGCCTCTGTGTGGGCTCTAATCTCTCTGATTTTATCCTCATGCTCTCTTTGCGAGAGGTACGTAGGAGGGAGCAATATACTGCTTGACTCCTCGGTGAAGGCATGTTCTCGAAACTTCAAGGAGAGCCCGTACCGAGCTACTGAGCGTCTCTCCTGCAGAGTTTTCCACTGGAGTTTATCTATCTCCTCCGTAACGCTTTCGCGATTACTAAATGATCATGTAACGAAGCTCGCTGCTCTCCGTTGGATCTTCTCTCTCTCTTCTATCAACCCTATCTCTGCCTGGCCGAAAGGCGAAGGTGGGATCTGGCCGCGTGGCGGCTGCCTTGCCCCTTTCCAACAGGTACGGGGTGCTTCCTAGTGGTGATGACATCGTTTCCGAGCCACCACAGGATGCCTCGCCTGTTGGGCCAGTGGCCGATTCTCCGGCAAGGTCCCGACAGTCACAGAGGGCGGGCCTATTAGTATTAGTTATAGGGAGCTCCAACGTTAGGCGGGTTATGGAGCCCCTCAGGAAAATAGCGGGTAGGTCGGGGAAGAATGCCAGTGTGCACTCGGTGTGCTTGCCGGGGGGTCTCGTCCGTAATGTGGATGAGGCCCTTCCGGCAGCTATTGAACGCACTGGGTGTGACCGGCTGCAGATAGTAGCACATGTCGGAACGAATGACGCCTGCCGCTTGGGTTCTGAGGCCATCCTTGGTTCCTTCCGGCGGCTGGCTGATTTGGTGAAGACAACCAGCATCGCACGCGGAGTGCAAGCTGAGCTTAATATCTGCAGCATAGTGCCCAGAGTCGATCGCGGTCCTCTGGTTTGGAGCCGTGTGGAGGGTCTAAACCAGAGGCTCAGACGACTATAATGGTTGCAAATTCATCGACCTCCGTTATTGGGTGGAGAACTGTAGGGCCCCCCTAGACAGGTCAGGCGTGCACTACACACCGGAAGCAGCTACTAGGGTAGCAGAGTACGTGTGGCGTGCACACGGGGGTTTTTTAGGTTAGAGGGACCCCCCCTTGGGCGAAACGATAAAATACCTGACGGCTTACCAGAGAGGACATTATCATCGTTGATAAAGAACGTCCGTCCTCAGAGACCAAAAACAGGAAAAGTTAACGTAATATTGGTAAACTGCAGGAGTATCCAGGGCAAGGTTCCTGAATTACTATCTCTTATTGAAGGAAATAGTGCGCATATAGTATTAGGAACGGAAAGTTGGTTAAAACCGGAAGTGAACAGTAACGAAATCCTAGACACAGAATGGAATATATACCGCAAGGATAGGATAAACGCCAATGGTGGAGGAGTATTTATAGCAGTAAAGAATTCAATAATATCCAGTGAAGTTATTAGCGAATGCGAATGTGAAATAATCTGGGTTAAGTTAAGTATCAAAGGTGGGTCAGATATGATAGTCGGATGCTTCTATAGACCACCTGCATCAGCAACCGTAGTAGTTGAGCGCCTCAGAGAGAACCTGCAGAACGTCGTGAAGAAGTTTCGTGATCATACTATTGTAATAGGGGGAGACTTCAATCTACCAGGTATAGAATGGGATAGTCACACAATCAGAACTGGAGCCAGGGACAGAGACTCTTGTGACATTATCCTGACTGCCTTGTCCGAGAATTACTTCGAGCAGATAGTTAGAGAACCAACTCGTGAAGCTAACGTTTTAGACCTCATAGCAACAAATAGACCGGAACTTTTCGACTCCGTGAATGTAGAAGAGGGTATCAGTGATCATAAGTCAGTGGTTGCATCAATGACTACAAGTGTAATAAGAAATGCCAAGAAAGGAAGGAAAATATATTTGCTTAACAAGAGTGATAGGGCACAAATCGCAGAATATCTGAGTGACCACCATCAAACGTTCATTTCTGAGGAAGAGGATGTGGAACAAAAATGGAAAAAAATTCAGAAACATCGTCCAGTACGCCTTAGATAAGTTCGTACCGACTAAGGTCCAAAGCGAGGGGAAAGATCCACCGTGGTATAACAATCATGTACGAAAGGTACTACGGAAACAAAGAAAGCTTAATCATAGGTTTAAGAGTAGTCGAATCATAGCTGATAAGGAAAAGCTGAACGAAGCGAAAAAGAGCGTAAAGAGAGCAATGAGAGAAGCATTCAACGAATTCGAACATAAAACATTGGCAAACAATCTAAACAAGAACCCTAAAAAGTTTTGGTCATATGTAAAATCGGTAAGCGGATCTAAATCCCCTATTCAGTCACTCGTTGACCACGATGGCACCGAAACAGAGGACGACCGAAGAAAGGCAGAAATACTGAATTCAGTGTTCCGAAACTGTTTCACTGCGGAAAATCGTAACACGGTCCCTGACTTCAGCCGTCGCACGGACGCCAAAATGGAAAATATTGAAATAAACGATATCGGAATTGAAAAACAACTGCTATCACTTAGTAGCGGAAAAGCATCCGGACCAGACGAAATACCCTTAAGATTCTATAGTGATTATGCTAAAGAACTTGCCCCCTTTCTATCAGCAATTTATCGTAGATCGCTGGAAGAACGTAAAGTACCTAGCGACTGGAAGAAAGCGCAGGTCGTTCCCATTTTCAAGAAGGGTCATAAATCAGATGCGAATAATTGTAGGCCTATTTCGCTTACGTCAATCTGTTGTAGAATAATGGAACATGTTTTGTGTTCTCGTATTATGACGTTCTTAGAAAATACAAATCTCCTTCATCATAACCAACATGGATTCCGCAAACAGAGATCATGTGAAACTCAGCTCGCCCTATTTGCCCAATAAATTCACAGTGCCGTAGACACTGGCGAGCAGATTGATGCCGTATTCCTGGACTTCAGGAAGGCATTTGATACGGTTCCGCACTTACGTTTAGTGAAAAAAATACGAGCTTACGGAATATCGGACCAGGTTTGTGATTGGATTCAGGATTTCCTAGAAGAAAGAACACAACATGTCATTCTTAACGGTTCAAAATCTGCAGATGTAGAGGTAATTTCGGGAGTACCGCAGGGAAGCGTGATAGGACCTTTATTGTTTACAATATACATAAATGACTTAGTTGACAACATCGGTAGCTCCGTGAGGCTATTTGCAGATGACACGGTTGTCTACAAGAAAGTAGCAACATCAGAAGACTCGTACGTACTCCAGGAGGACCTGCAGAGGATTAATGCATGTTGCGACAGCTGGCAGCTTTCCCTAAACGTAGATAAATGTAATATAATGCGCATACATAGGGGCAGAAATCCATTCCAGTACGATTATGCCATAGGTGGTAAATCATTGGAAGCGGTAACGACCGTAAAATACTTAGGAGTTACTATCCGGAGCGATCTGAAGTGGAATGATCACATAAAACAAATAGTGGGAAAAGCAGGCGCCAGGTTGAGATTCATAGGAAGAATTCTAAGAAAATGTGACTCATCGACGAAAGAAGTAGCTTACAAAACGCTTGTTCGTCCGATTCTTGAGTATTGCTCATCAGTATGGGACCCTTACCAGGTTGGATTAATAGAAGAGATAGACATGATCCAGCGAAAAGCAGCGCGATTCGTCATGGGGACATTTAGTCAGCGCGAGAGCGTTACGGAGATGCTGAACAAGCTCCAGTGGCGGACACTTCAAGAAAGGCGTTACGCAATACAGAGAGGTTTATTATCGAAATTACGAGAGAGCACATTCCGGGAAGAGATGGGCAACATATTACTACCGCCCACATATATCTCGCGTAATGATCACAACGAAAAGATCCGAGAAATTAGAGCAACTACGGAGACTTACAAGCAGTCGTTCTTCCCACGCACAATTCGTGAATGGAACAGGGAAGGGGGGATCAGATAGTGGTACAATAAGTACCCTCCGCCACACACCGTAAGGTGGCTCGCGGAGTATAGATGTAGATGTAGATGTACGGATCCCACACTGGTGAGCAGTATTCAGGCAGTGGGCGAGCAAGCGTACTGTAACCTGCTTCCTATGTTTTGGGATTGTATTTCCTTAGGATTCGTCCAGTGAATCTCAGTCTGGCATCTGCTTTACCGACGATCAACTTTATATGATCATTCCATTTAAAATCACTCCTAATGCGTGCTCCCAGATAATTTACGGAATGACCTGCTTCCAGTCGCTGACCTGCTATACTGTAGCTAAATGATAAGGGATCTTTCTATGTATTAAACTTGAGATTCAATTGCCATTCCCTGCACCTTGCGTCAATTCGCTGCAGATCCTCCTGCATTTCAGTACAATTTTCCACTGTTACAACCTCTCGGTATACCACAGCATCATCCGCAAAAAGCCTCAGTGAACTTCCGATGTCATCCACAAGGTCATTTATGTATATTGTGAATAGCAACGGTCCTACGACACCCTCCTGCGGCACACCTGAAATCACTCTTACTTCAGAAGACTTCTCTCCATTGAGAATGACATGCTGCGTTCTGTTATCTAGGAACTCTTCAATCCAATCACACAATTGGTCTGATAGTCCATATGCCCTTACTTTGTTCATTAAATGACTGTGGGGAACTGTATCGAACGTCTTGCGGAAGTAAAGAAACACGGCATCTACCTGGGAACTCGTGTCTGTGGCCCTCTGAGTCTCGTGGACGAATAGCGAGAGCTGGGTTTCACACGGTCGTCTTTTTCGGAACCCATGCTGATTCCTACAGAGTAGATTTCTAGTCTCCAGAAAAGTCATTATACTCGAACATAATACGTGTTTCAAAATTCTACAACTGATCGACGTTAGAGATATAGGTCTATAGTTCTGCACATCTGTTCGACGTCCCTTCTTGAAAATGGGTATGACCTGTGTCCCTTTCCAATCCTTTGGAACGCTACGCTCTTCTAGAGACCTACGGTACATCGCTACGATTTTGGTCACAGAGTGTCTGAACATTTTGTTTTGATCCACCTACCGCTTTGACATAGTGAAAGCCGCATAAGTACAGAACGAGTACATTGTATCTTACTTTTCTGCTGTTGTGAACCAACGTCATCCCACAAAGAAAGTAAAACTCTGATGTGCCTAAACGTTATATGGCCAACGATATCGTCTCATCATTACACAGTCCAGTCACATTAGTGTAACCACTGCCTATCTCCGGTATCAACGTGCAATACGCTACGCAATCTCAGACGGCAAATGGCAGCGCTCAGTAGCACTGGAGGATGTACGAGGGTTGTTTTTTAAGTAAGGACCGTTCGCGCGTATAATCCCGTAGTTCGCGCGGACGCCGCAACAAGCCGCCGCGCCACTTGCCGGCATCCTTCCCGTTCACACTGATGCAGGTTGCAGCTCTCTAGCTGACGTATACGCATCGCTGTGCTACTTTATAATGTTTACGATTATTGAATCGCCCGCCGCGTGTTAGATACGCTCAGTGATACGTTTTTTGACCGCGAGAAGCCTATCAGCTGCTGAAATTCATCGTCAGTTAACAGAAGTTTATGGCTTGAATGCAATGGGTGAAGGTAAAGTGCGTCAATGGGTTAGAGAGTTTAAAAATGGCCGTCAAAACATCCATGACGAAGAACGCTCAGGCCGGCCCTCTGTGATCACTGATGATTTGGTGGCTGCAGTGGAAACAAAGACTCGTGAGGACAGGAGATTCACAATTTCCACTCTTTCTTTGGAATTTCGACAAGTTTCAAGATCAGTTTTGTACAAAATTGTGTCTGAAAACCTAAACTTTAAGAAACTGTGTTCTCGGTGGGTACTCAGACTCCTCACAGAGCACCACAAAGGGAAGAGATTTGCCACTTCATTGGACTTTTTGATGACATGTTGAGTCAAATTGTTACTGGAGATGAAACATGGGTATCCCATATCACTCCCGAAAGCAAGCGACAATCGATGGAATGGCGACACACAACCTCACCCGTCAAGGTCAAAGCCAAACAGACGCTGTCAAAGTGCAAGATTATGGCAACTGTGTTCTGGGACCGGCGCGGTGGTTTGCTAGTGGACTTTATGCCACGAGGAACGACAGTAAACTCAGATGCCTACTGTGCAACTCTAAAGAAGCTCCGCAGAGCAATTCAAAACAAAAGGCGCGGCATGCTGACAAAAGGAGTTTTGCTCCTGCACGATAACGCTAGGCCTCACACCTCTCAAAAGACTCGGGGTTTGATTGATTCTTTAGGCTGGGAAGTTTTGGACCATGCACCATACAGCCCCGACCTTTCTCCTAGCGATTTTCACCTTTTCCGGTACCTGAAACACCATCTTCGCGGGCAGCGCTTCAATGACGACGATGAAGTGAAAGCGGCCGTGAACTCTCGGCTGTCGGAGCTGGCGGCCGAATTCTTTGAAGAGGGAATTAAAAACTTTGTTGTACGGTATGACAAGTGCTAAAATAAACAAGGCAACTATGTAGAAAAATAGGTAAAAGTGTGTAGAATCAGAAAATAAAAGCTTTTTTTACAAAAGTATTTGTATCTTTTTTAAAAAATAAAAACGGTCCTTACTTAAAAAACAACCCTCGTATAAAGCTTGTACGGGGGAGGCCGTGTGGTTCTAGGCGCTTCAGTTTGGAACCGCGCGACCGCTACGGTCGCAGGCTCGAATCCTGCCTCGGGCATGGATGTGTGTGATGTCCTTAGGTTAGTTAGGTTTAAGTAGTTCTAAGTTGTAGGGGACTGATGGCCTCAGATGTTAAGTCCCATAGTGCTCAGAGCCATTTGAACCAATTTTTGGTACGGCGGAAACAGTGCAGTCGTTATCGTGATGCGGAAACACAGCGATTTCTCTGATTTCCGAAAGGACATGATGGGTGTTTGAAGTATAACCTGCATGATAAAATGGCGCTATCCGAAACCGGCGACGGGCCAATGTGGTGCATCACTGTCCGTAGATGACAGGGATGAACGACGGCTGCGAAGATGTGCACGAGCGAATAGACGTGCGAGTTCGGAGCTCCTGACCGCCCAGAAGAACCAAGGAACTACCAACATTGTTTCCAAAACGACCGTTCAGTGAATGTGTCTGCTTGTGGGCCTCCGCAGCAGGTGCGTGGTCCATGTAGCCACGATGACTGCAGTTCATCGGCAACGAAGATGCCATCTGTTCTTTCGGACATACACATACCAGATACCATCTTGATATACAGGGTGGTCCATCGATCGTGACCGGCCCAAATATCTCACGAAATAAGCGGCAAACGAAAAAACTACAAAGAACGAAACTTGTCTAGCTTGAAGGGGGAAACCAGATGGAGCTTTGGTTGGCCCGCTAGATGACGCTGCCATAGGTCAAACGGATATCAACTGCGTTCTTTTATTAAATAGGGAACAAAATTTTTATTACATATTCGTGTAGAAATATGAATGGTTTAGTTGGGCCACTTTTTTCACTTTGTGACAGATGGCGCTGTGATAGTCACAAGCAAAAAGCTCACAAATTTAGACGAACAGTTGGTAACAGGTAGGATTTTTAAATTAAAATACAGAACGTAGGGACGTTTGAACATTTTATTTCGGTTGATCCGATGTGATACATGTACCTTTGTGAACTGATCATTTCTGAGAACGCATGCTGTTACAGCGTGATTACCTGTAAATACCACATTAGTTCAATAAATGCTCAAAATGATGTCTGTCAACCTCAATGCATTTGGCAATACGTGTAACAACATTCCTCTCAACAGCGAGTAGTTCGCCTTCTGTAATGTTCGCACATGCATTGACAATTCGCTGACGCATATTGTCAGGCGGTGTCGGTGGATAACGATAGCAAATATCCTTCAACTTTCCCCACAGAAAGAAATCCTGGGATGTCACATCCGGTGAACGTGCGGGCCATGGTATGGTGCTTCGATGACCAATCCACCTGTCATGAAATATGCTATTCAATACCACTTCAACTGCACGCGATCTATGTGCCGGACACCCATCATGTTGAATGTACAACGCCATTCTGATATGTAGTGAAACACCTTGTAGTAACATCGGTAGAACAGTACGTAGTAAATCAGCGTGCACTGCACCATTTAGATTGCCATCGATAAAAAGGGGGCCAATTATCCTTCCTCCCATAATGCGGCACCATACATTAACCCGCCAAGGTTGCTGATGTTCTACTTGTCGCAGCCATCGTGGATTTTCCGTTACCCAAGAGTGCATATTATGCTGGTTTACGTTACCGCTATTGGTGAATGACGCTTCGTCGGTAAATAGAACGTCCTGTAATTTCTCCTGTGCCCCGTGGCAGAACTGTACACGAGGTTCAAAGTCGTCGCCATGCAATTCCTGGTGCATACTAATATGGTACGTGTGCAGTCAATGTTGACGTAGCATTCTCAACACAGACGTTTTTGAGAATCCCGATTCTAGCGCAATTTGTCTACTATTGATGTGTGGATTAGCCGCGACAGCAGCTAAAACACCAACTTGGGCATCATCATTTGTTGCAGGTCGTGGTTGACGTTTCGCATGTGGCTGAACACTTCCTGTTTCCTTAAATAGCGTAACTATCCGGCGAACGCTCCGGACACTTGGATGATGTCGTCCAGGATACCGACCAGCATACACAGCACACGCCCGTTGACCGTTTTGATCACAGTGGCCGTACATCAACACGATATCGACCTTTTCCGCAATTAGTAAACGGTCCATTTTAACACGGGTAATGTATCTCGAAGCCAATACCTTCCGCACTGGCGGAATGTTACGTGATACCACGTACCTATACGTTTGTGACTATTACAGCGCCATCTATCACAAAGCGAAAAAAGTGGCCCAACTAAAACATTCATGTTTCTTTACGTACTACACGAATATGTAGTAAAAAATGGGGGTTCCTATTTTAAAAAAACGCAATTGATACCCGTTTGACCTATGGCTGCGCCATCTAGCGGGCCAACCATAGCGCCATCTGGTTTCCCCCTTCAAGCTAGACGACTTTCGTTCTTTGTAGTTTTCTTGTTTGACGTTTATTTCGTTAGATATTTGGCCCGGTCACAATCAATGAACCACCCCGTAGATAATGCTTACCGGACAATGATCTTCTTCACTGCAGATGCACTCTGATTGCTTAAACTCTTACGGGAATCGGTATATTGACTGCGTGAGTAATAAGCATATTTGGTAGGTGCACTACAAATGTAGTCTGTGGGCAGTTAGTTGGGACCCTCTCCCAAGGTAGCTTCAGCCAGCTCCCCCTCCCTGATGATGTCCTCCTCCCCTCCATCTACCCCTCCTATCAACTTTGATCCTCGCCCCCCCCCCCACTTTCTGTGTCCTTTCCTTTCGGCACCCTCCCTCCCTTCTCTTTCTTTTCCCCTGTCCCCTTCGTCCACCCCTCTTCCCCCGGGCTTCCCCTCCCCCTTCCTCCCTTCCCCCTATTTCCGCAGCCCATGGCATCTGCTCTCTCCTCTCCCTGTCCCACCCCCCTCCTCCTCTCTTGGCAGGTCCCCGGACTCGTACATGGTTAGTGAACATTCGCGCGCCGGAGATCAAAGCCTTGTGTTTCTGTGTGTGTCGTCGTTTTGTGCTTAAGTAGCTCGGTGTTATTCGTTTTGTGCACCTACGTTCACGTGTGACAATTTCAGTCTATGTATGTGTCCAAGTGTCTGAACAAATTTTATCTTGGACTCTACGCCCGTGAATGGCTCCATGTATTTTAAAAGGTGTTTGTCTCCGTTTGTATGTCCACCATATTTTTTTCTCTAATTGTCTCCATTTGTATCTTTTGTGTTTCTCTGCGGCCAAAGGACGGCGTAGTATGCTGCTGCAGGCCTGCCTGTAAACGGGTTTAAAAATAACAATAAAGGAAACAAAAGTTAGTTGGAAATGTAGGTGTCATGGGGAACGTGCCAAAGATAAGTCCCTGCAACCGTACTGTCATCTATATCCTCTATGGCTCATTCGGGTAGAGCGCCTGCTATGTAAGCACTCATTTTCGTCCCCACCTGTAAGCAGCTGATGGTCTGGATTTCATTGCAATTTCATACTGCGCTTTAGTTCGACCAATACTTTCTGCAGGTTTAACAGCTTCCGTAAACAAACAGCAAACCATTGAATTCGTTTTCTTCTTCGTGCAGATCGATAATGGAGCTGCCATGTTTCACTGTCTGCTACAACGACTAAGGCGAGTATTAGAGTGACACGTCGTACAGAATTATTGCAGATGCTAGCAGAATTACCAAGCCCCACTCCGAGAAACGGGGAAAGTTCCTTTACTTTTTGACTTCTACTCGTACGTTATTATATACATCTACATCTACATTTATACTCCGCAAGCCACCCAACGGCGTGTGGAGGAGGGCACTTTACGTGCCACTGTCATTACCTCCCTTTCCTGTTCCAGCCGCGAATGGTTCGCGGGAAGAACGACTGACTGAAAGCCTCCGTGCGCGCTCGAATCTCTCTAATTTTACATTCGTGATCTTCTCGGGAGGTATAAGTAGGGGGAAGCAATATACTCCATACCTCTTCCAGAAACGCAACCTCTCGAAACCTGGACAGCAAGCTACACCGCGATGCAGAGCGCCTCTCTTGCAGAGTCTGCCACTTGAGTTTGCTAAACATCTCTGTAACGCTATCAAGCTTATCAAATAACCCTGTGACGAAACGCGCCGCTCTTCTTTGGATCTTCTCTATCTCCTCTGTCAACCCGACCTGGTACGGATCCCACACTGATGAGCAGTACTCAAGTATAGGTCGAACGAGTGTTTTGTAAGCCACCTCCTTTGTTGATGGACTACATTTTCTAAGGGCTCTCCCAATGAATCTCAACTTGGTACCTGCCTTACCAACAATTAATTTTATATGATCATTCCACTTCAAATCGTTCCGCACGCATACTCCCAGATATTTTACAGAACTAACTGCTACCAGTGTTTGTTCCGCTATCATATAATCATACAATAAAAGATCCTTCTTTCTATGTATTCGCAATACATCACATTTGTCTATGTTAACGGTCAGTTGCCACTCCCTGCACCAAGTGCCTATCCGCTGCAGATCTTCCTGCATTTCGCTGCAATTTTCTAGTGCTGTAACTTCTCTGTATGCTACAGCATCATACGCGAAAAGACACATGGAACTGCTGACACTATCTACTAGGTCATTTATATATATTGTGAAAAGCGATGGTCCCATAAAACTCCCCTGTGGCACGCGAGAGGTTTACTTTAACGTCTGTAGACGTCTGTCCATTGAGAACAACATGCTGTTGTCTGTTTGCTAAAAACTCTTCAATCCAGACACATAGCTGGTCTGATATTCCGTAGGCTCTTACTTTGTTTATCAGGCGACAGTGCGGAACTGTATCGAACGCCTTCCGGAAGTCAAGGAAAATGGCATCTGCCTGTGAGCCTGTATCTAATGTACCCCTGCCAAATTTTTTTAATGCTTTCATCAATCTTCAGCTGGCGTAATACTTATTCTTCGTTTTTAAGGTGTAATTATTTTTAACGCAGTACTTGTTCCATGCAAAAAATCATTCCTTAGACACCACTTTCCTGAATCGCAGGTGTATAACTAATTTACGGACAGGCAGATGTACTTTTATCTTATGTGTTTAACTACTAGATTCGCATTGAAATACGTAACAAACATCGTTGCAAGATTAATTTTATTCCTGGCGTAAATAACAACTGTAAATGACGATGTGAATTCGACGAGCCAGTTGCGAACAGGCGGTGTTAAGTTATGTATGTGTGGCCATAGGTATGTGAGTGCTGTTGTGTCAGAAATTACAATAGAGCCACATTGAAGTGTTCAAGACATTCTGCAGAATGTTTTGAAGTAGAGAAATGTGTGTTCAAAGTTAGTCCCGCACGCCTTGACTGCCGAGCAATAGCAGCAATGCGTGGACGTCTATCGCGATTTGATTGAAATGCAAAACGCTGATAATTATTATCTTGAAAAATTCCTCACTGGGGTTCAGACCTGGTGTTATCAATGCGAACCAACAGCAAAACGACAAAGTCTAGATATTCACATGAAGGTTCAAAGCTTTGACGACAAAACCGACATTGAAGCCAATTTGACAGTCAAGTTTCACTTGGTTGTATTAACGCTCTAGCCATTTTACTCAGAAGAGGGTGGGAGGGAAGGTCGGGACCATGCAGAACACCGAAAGCTTTAAAGCTTTAAAACTACCATTTTAACATTCCTATATTTTTTATCAATCCAGTCTGTAACCTGTTTCGACAGACGTGGTATGAAAGTGCGGTAGAAGAATTTACAAGACACAGAATGGGAGTATATCCACGCTTCTGTAAATTAGACGCAAATATATGAGTCCTAAAACATGAGAACTGAAGGAAATGCTCTTTTGCACTGGACACAATTCCGCTCTCAAAATGCAGTCGACGTGAACTTAATAATGAATAAGTTATAAGTGTATTACGACAGTTCAAAAGAGGTAAGGTCTTGGCGTGAGTGCCTACATAAAAAATTCTAGTTTCTATATTTCTTCAAGCAACGGGCCAAAAGCATTATGTATAATTGATGCTGGACTATATGCATCTGTGCACGTCTTGATCTCATCTGATTTACACTCCTGGAAATTGAAATAAGAACACCGTGAATTCATTGTCCCAGGAAGGGGAAACTTTATTGACACATTCCTGGGGTCAGATACATCACATGGTCACACTGACAGAACCACAGGCACATAGACACAGGCAACAGAGCATGCACAATGTCGGCACTAGTACAGTGTATATCCACCTTTCGCAGCAATGCAGGCTGCTATTCTCCCATGGAGACGATCGTAGAGATGCTGGATGTAGTCCTGTGGAACGGCTTGCCATGCCATTTCCACCTGGCGCCTCAGTTGGACCAGCGTTCGTGCTGGACGTGCAGACCGCGTGAGACGACGCTTCATCCAGTCCCAAACATGCTCAATGGGGGACAGATCCGGAGATCTTGCTGGCCAGGGTAGTTGACTTACACCTTCTAGAGCACGTTGGGTGGCGCGGGATACATGCGGACGTGCATTGTCCTGTTGGAACAGCAAGTTCCCTTGCCGGTCTAGGAATGGTAGAACGATGGGTTCGATGACGGTTTGGATGTACCGTGCACTATTCAGTGTCCCCTCGACGATCACCAGTGGTGTACGGTCAGTGTAGGAGATCGCTCCCCACACCGTGATGCCGGGTGTTGGCCCTGTGTGCCTCGGTCGTATGCAGCGCTGATTGTGGCGCTCACCTGCACGGCGCCAAACACGCATACGACCATCATTGGCACCAAGGCAGAAGCGACTCTCATCGCTGAAGACGACACGTCTCCATTCGTCCCTCCATTCACGCCTGTCGCGACACCACTGGAGGCGGGCTGCACGATGTTGGGGCGTGAGCGGAAGACGGCCTAACGGTGTGCGGGACCGTAGCCCAGCTTCATGGAGACGGTTGCGAATGGTCCTCGCTGATACCCCAGGAGCAACAGTGTCCCTAATTTGCTGGGAAGTGGCGGTGCGGTCCCCTACGGCACTGCGTAGGATCCTACGGTCTTGGCGTGCATCCGTGCATCGCTGCGGTCCGGTCCCAGGTCGACGGGCACGTGCACCTTCCGCCGACCACTGGCGACAACATCGATGTACTGTGGAGACCTCATGCCCCACGTGTTGAGCAATTCGGCGGTACGTCCACCCGGCCTCCCGCATGCCCACTATACACCCTCGCTCAAAGTCCGTCAACTGCACATACGGTTCACGTCCACGCAGTCGCGGCATGCTACCAGTGTTAAAGACTGCGATAGAGCTCCGTATGCCACGGCAAACTGGCTGACACTGACGGCGGCAGTGCACAAATGCTGCGCAGCTAGCGCCATTCGACGGCCAACACCGCGGTTCCTGGTGTGTCCGCTGTGCCGTGCGTGTGATCATTGCTTGTACAGCCCTCTCGCAGTGTCCGGAGCAAGTATGGTGGGTCTGACACACCGGTGTCAATGTGTTCTTTTTTCCATTTCCAGGAGTGTATCTCTACGATGACAGTACCACAATGATTGCAGAGAGTTTTTGTATATATTTAACTAACAAAGATTTCCGACTGCTGCGTGGTCTTCTTTCCAAGATTTCCTACATTCAGTTTTCGAGGACATCTGTTTCACTTTAAGAAGCTTTTTTTTGCTAGCGTTTCGGCCTGCTATGGACCACGAAGATATTTATCTCTTCCCTGATTGTGTTTTTCTCATTTGCCAGTAGGTATTCATTTTGGCTGACTGCTTCTTTTCTCTGTTTCGACCAATTGCTGGAAGGATGTGGAACTGGCGTAGTAAACGAAATGAGGTTTTTAGTAATTTTGACTTTTTCTCTGAAAACTTCTCGATCCTGAATGTCATCAAATGAATTTTCAGCTTCCTGTAAATCCTTTTTAAATTGGCTTGCCCATTTTGGCGGCGGGGTTCTCCGTTTTCTTTGATAGGGCCAAGGAATTCCCTCAAAATTTTCCGGTCTTTTATTTCAAGTTTACGTAGTGGACCTTAATTCGTCATGTTTGAACATTCTGATCCATACAAAGCTGACGGTCTAATAACAGTGTTATAATGAAAAAGGTTTATGTTTAGAACCAGGCTTTTGCTTTCGATTTTACAAAGAGTACGCGAAGGAACTTGCCCCCCCCCCCCCCCCCCTTCTTGCAGCGATATACCGTAGGTCCCTAGAAGAGCGTAGCATTCCAACGGATTGGAAAATGGCACAGGTCATCCCCGTTTTCAAGAAGGGACGTCGAACAGATGTGCAGAGCTGTAGACCTATATAACGTCGATCAGTTGTCGAATTTTGGAACACGTATTATGTTCGAGTATAATGACTTTTCTGGAGACAAGAAATCTACTCTGTAGGAATCAGCATGGGTTTCGAAAAAGACGATCGTGTGAAACCCAGCTAGCGCTGTTCGTCCACGAGACTCAGAGGGCCATAAACACGGGTTCCCAGATAGATGCCTTGTTTCTTGACTTCCGCAAGGCGTTAGATACAGTTCCCCACAGTCGTTCAATGAACAAAGTAAGTGCATATGGACTATCAGACCAATTGTGTGATTGGATTGAAGGGTTCCTAGATAACAGAACTTCATTGTTAATGGAGAGAAGTCTTCCGAAGTAAGAGTGATTTCAGGTGCGCCGCAGGGGAGTGTCGTAGGACCGTTGCTATTCACAATATACATAAATGACCTTGTGGATGACATAGGAAGTTCACTGAGGCTTTTTGCGGATGATGCTGTGGTATATCGAGAGGTTGTAACAATGGAAAATTGTACTGAAATGCAGGAGGGTCTGCAGCGAATTGACGCATGGTGTCGGGAATGGCAATTGAATCTCAATGTAGACATGTGTAATGTGCTGCGAGTACACAGAAAGAAAGATCCCTTATCATTTAGCTATACCATAGCAGGTCAGCATCTGGAAGCAGGTAATTCCATAAATTATCTGGGAGTACGCATTACGAGTGTTTTAAAATGGAATGATCATATAAAGTTGATCGTCGGTAAAGCAGATGCCAGACTAAGATTCATTGGAAGAATCCTAAGGAAATGCAATCCGTAAACATAGGAAGTAGGTCACAGTACGCTTGTTCGCCCACTGCTTGAATACTGCTCAGAAGTGTGGGATCCAGACCAGAGAGGGTTGACAGAAGAGTCAAGAGATAGCAGCGCGCTTCGTTACAGGATCATTTGGTAATCGCGAAAGCATTACGGAGATTACAGATAACCTCCAGTGGAAGTCTCTGCAGGAGAGACGGTCAGTAGCTCGGTACGGGCTTTTGTTGAAGTTTCGAGAACATACCTTCACCGAGGAGTCAAGCAATATATTGCTCCCTCCTACGTATATCTTGCGAAGAGACCATGAGAGTAAAATCAGAGAGATTAGAGCCCACACAGAGACATACCGTCAATCCTCCTGTCCGCGAACAATACGGGACTGGAATAGAAGGGAGAACCGATAGAGGTACTCAAGGTACACTCTGCCTCACACCGTCAGGTGGCTTGCGGAGTATGGATGTAGATGTAGATGTAGATGTATAAGTCTTTGCACAGATGAAAAGCACCTTCCAGTTCACAACACCTACTTTCAACAGCTGCATTTTCTGAACCGTCAAGTGTAATTATTCTCCAAGATATTTAAATTTCTACGACTGCTTGATTTTCTCTTGTTGTATTTCAATACGAGGAGTGACGTGTTTGATGTTTGTGATGAATTCAGTTTTGTTAAATGCTATTTTCAGGCTCGTCTTAGGAGCAATGGATTGTAGGCTGGACTCTTGAACCTTAGCTTTGTCAGTATTATTTGTAATGAATGCCAGATCATCAGCAAGCTTTTACGAAGCTGTCTGCGCGTCTGTGAAGTCACTGGGTGACTGTTGTCATGTGTAGTACATAATGGCCTGCAGCCACTGAAATTATATTTTCTCTTGCTTCTTGTATGTGATCCTATTTTTTTAATTATTATTTTTTTTCACTGGTGTACTGGTGTACCTCACCAACTAGCTTCAGAAATCCCTTCGCCTTCCCGACACTGCGGTACACGGTGGTACAACTTCATAATGCTTCGTAGCATTACACTGAATGTTTATACGATGTGACGAGCTCAACAGAAATTACAGTTTGGTCAACACAATACGGAAAAGAAGTTGAAGGGTTAAACATTCGAGTCTGTTTGTGGTCAGCGAGGTCAGAATATTCACGCCTCTGTGAACACATTAATAATATCTCTTGTGTACACCAGCATGAAACGTGGTCTGAGTGGGGAATGATACACGACTCCACACTCGAGTTCTGTCGCCCACCTGCTGTTGAACTGCACAGCAGCGAGATAAAGACTCACTGTAGACAGCGGTTTCTCTGTGGTGTGCCGTCTATCTGGCACCCAGCTGTGCTGTGACGAATTGCTCTACTTGGCCTACACCACTCTGCAACGTAGCTACGATAATTAAATTACTTGGTGGTGAAGCTTGTGTTGCGTTTCCTTCGTTATAAAAGCAAGACATCTACACCGCAGTTCGTTAGTGGCAGTCCCTATAAATTCTGTACGAGTACGCTGTTTCTGTCTTATAATGAACCCGTCACACTACAGGCAATATATACTTGTAGAAACAGTTCTAGGCGAAACGGCGCATGT
This sequence comes from Schistocerca americana, assembly GCF_021461395.2. Lineage (NCBI taxonomy): Eukaryota > Metazoa > Arthropoda > Insecta > Orthoptera > Acrididae > Schistocerca > Schistocerca americana. Next base: position 93,040,857 of record NC_060127.1, on the reverse strand, counting down.
CGTTTCGAAATACAAAATTTAATCGGCGCGACTGACAATAGTGAAGAAGTCCTGATTAATATCGGGAAAGACAGCTAAGGCAAATGTCAAACGATAAACCAAGGGCCAACGTTTGTGTACTTTTCAGAGTCTTCATTTGCTCTCCATCTTTAGTACAGGAAGGCACGCTGGGTCCGAAATTTTTATCTAAAAACTTGTAAAACATTTCAAACAAAACAAAGGTTACTAACACTTTACATCTTAATTCAGTCCAGCCCCGGTAGCTGAGTGGCCAGCAGGACAGAATATCAATTCTCAGGGCCCGGGTTCGATTCCCGGCTGGGTCGGAGATCTTCTCCGCTCAGGGATTGGGTGTTGTGTTGTCCTAATCATCATCCTCTCATCCCCATCGACGCGCAAGTCGCTGAAGTGGCGTCAAATCGAAAGACTTGCACCTGGCGAACGGTCTACCCGACGGGAGGCCCTAGCCACACGGCATTTATTTATCTTAATTCTTCGTGTCTACAAATATGCAGCCCTCTGACGCAAGAGGGCTCCGAATTGTACGTGTAACACGGTGGCGTGGAAAATGACTTTCTTGGGGCGTGACAAACAGCGTATTGTAATCGAGTTTCCCATTCGCAGAGTTCCTTGAAACATGGGCCACCGTGTCCTTCTGCATAACAATTCGAGACCACACACGAGTGCTGTGAGGTCTGCAACAGTCCTACACGTTTAATTGTGTCATCAGTTATATTCCAAGCCCCGGTTTCGACCCATGAAATATTCACCTGTTTCGACAGCTTAAAGAACACTTTCTAGGGCTTCAATTCTTTTTTTATTTTTATTTTTACAAGAGGTGGAGCCCCTCCACGCTCACACCGGCATGACGGCCAGCTGAAAAGGTCTACTACCATCTCTGTATACGTGTTAGTCATCACTAAAGTGAGGTGTCGCAGGATGTGGGTACTGCGATGTTTGCGTACGTCTGGTTAAGGTTAACGATTTGTACCTGCTCATCTGGAGACAGACTGTGCCGTCGAACGAAGAGTAGCGGTTTGAAGGGCAGAGGAAAAAAAGTTCCAATGCAAGAGTCAAGGGAGAAAAAACATCATGTGTGATAGTTAGGTCGGGTAGTAAGAGCACTAGCGGATGTCTTGCTGCCTGTGACAGGTCATGCAAAGATAGGCTTCGTTAGTAGTGGATATCATGCATGTCGATACATCTGACGTTGAGCGTTGCTCGTCGGCTGCAGCTGGGTGCCGGTGTTAATCTCTCGGTCAGCGTCATTGATTCAGGTTCATCACTGATTTGTGTCCGATAGGTCACACATCAGATGCACAGTGTAGGGTGATATTGGCTATTTGTCTGTGCGTCAGTGTGCGAGCTCGTCGGTTTCCCTGCTGGAGCCTGTTGGTCGGCTTTAACAGCAGCTGGTATATCCAGTCAACATTTCTGATATGCAGCGGCTTGCCGACGTTTATCGCTTGTTGGCATGTGTTAGCTTGCCATAGGTGGCTATGCCCTAGCTAGTATTGTCTTTGACTGCTTATGCTTCCACCTGTGGTTGTGATTATAGTTTGTCAGAGTAAGGATGAAAGGATTGTTCGAGTGTCTCGAGTTCCTGTATAGTCGTGTGGCGTGTTTTTTGAATACTTCCTTGAGGGTTTCAAGGGACACACGGTGCGTGTGTAGCGTGGAGCGTTGCTAATGCTTCGTAGCACTTTGTTCTGTATGACCTGCAGGCGGCGCAGGCGAGTAGGAGCTGCACATCCCCAGACGGGAGCTGCATACGTCATCAGAGGTCTAATCAGTGTTTCGTATATGGATTTAGACACCCTCCTATTCAGTGTGCTTTCCCTGTTGAGCATTGGGTACAGTTGTTTGAGCCTCGCGAACTCTCTATTGGCAACGTATTCGATGTGGTCCCCCCTCCCCCATGTAAGTTTCCGGTCCAGCCAGACACCGAGATATCTGACTTCCTCTCGGAAACGTATTGACCGTGTATGTAGTGTTATGTACTGCGTTGACGTTTGCGCAGTAGTTTCGGTCTGCTTGTAAACAGAACTGCTTCGCACTTGTCGACGTTTACTTTGATACTGTAATACGCCATCGATAGTGATGAAGCGGTACAAGCGGAGGTGAAGGTATGGCTGCGTCAACAGACAGTATACAGTGCCTGTATCAAAAACATAGTCTCTTCCTGGGAAAATTTTGTGTTCATTGTCAGGGTGTCTATGATGAGAAATAACTACATAGACATGAAGAATAAAGATGTAGAAAAACTTATACGGTTTGTGTTATTTCGAAAGCTATAGCGGTTTTCACATAAAAGACCTGACGGTACTGTTATTTATCACGCTCTCCTACTTAGGATCTGATATTTTTCTGATTACTTATCGTTCAATCTTTTGGCTGTCTTCAGTGTCCCTCTTTCTCCTCAAAATGAGTGTTTCAGCTTCATAAGTTCACTCTTGTTTGATGACTATGTAATTGCGTCTCAGCTGCACGCACCTAGAGAAGCATTTATTGTTATATAGGTCTTTTGTAAGCTGAGCGAAGTGGCGCAGTCGCTAGCACACTGGACTCGCATTCGGAAGGACGACGGTTCAACCTGCGAACGACCATACAGATGTAGGTTTCCCGTGACTTCCCTAAATCGCTTCATACAAATGACGGGACGGTTCCTTTGAAAGGCTGGTTTCCTTCCCAATCCTTCCAAAATCCGATCGGACCGATGACCTCGCGGTTGGTCTTTGGTCTTTCTGCCTCCCCCCCCCCCTCCCCGCCCACTCACACACCACACACAATACAAGCCAACCAACCATTTTGTGACAGTGAAGTTCGTCACCTATCTTTCCCAGATTTCTAGGCCAGTTTCTTGAACGGTTTCTCGTAAATATTTGATCTGGTAATTTCACTCGTTTTCCCCATATTTATATTTAGATATATTTATGCAGTCTACGTTCAAAAGGTACCAAACAGGTTTCATTCCTAGCGTACAAGCGACATCATCGTAGCAACTAAATATGACACCTCGAGCCGGCACGAGTGACCGAGAGGTTCTAGGCGCTATAGTCTGGAGCCGCGCGACCGCTACGGTCGCAGGCTCGAATCCTGCCTCGGGCATGGATGGGTGTGATGTCCTTAGGTTAGTTAGGTTTTAGTAGTTCTAAGTTCTAGGGAACTGATGACCACAGATGTTAAGTGCTCAGACCCATTTGAACGATTTGACACCTCGAAGTAACAAGAAAACAAATTTGCATACGACCAGATAGCTGTGAGCAATCAGTGTAGGTAGTGTACGGTCAACCTTAGTGCGTGACCGTTCTTCTCACAAACTGCAAAGGAGCAACGAATGCCGGCAGGAATGGCCGAGCGGTTCTAGGCGCTACAGCAGTGTGGGATCCGTACCAGATAGGGTTGATAGAAGAGATAGAGAACATCCAACGGAGAGCAGCGCGCTTCGTTACAGGATCATTTAGTAATCGCGAAAGCGTTACGGAGATGATGGATAAACTCCAGTGGAAGACTCTGCAGGAGAGACGCTCAGTAGCTCAGTACGGGCTTTTGTTGAAGTTTCGAGAAAATACCTTCACCGAGGAGTCTAGCAGTATATTGCTCCCTCCTACGTATATCTCGCGAAGAGACCATGAGGATAAAATCAGAGAGATTAGGGCCCACACAGAAGCATACCGACAATCCTTCTATCCACGAACGATACGAGACTGGAATAGAAGGGAGAACCGATAGAGGTACTCAAGGTACCCTCTGCCACACACCGTCAGGTGCCTTGCGGAGTATGGATGTAGATGTAGATATAGACACAGTGTGGAACCGCGCGGCCGTTACGGTCGCAGGTTCGAATCCTCCCTAGGGCATCGATGCGTGTAATGTCCTTAGGTTAGTTAGGTTTAAGTAGTTCCAAGTTCTAGGGGTCTGATGACGTCAGATGTTAAGTCCCATAGTGATCAGAGCCATTTTTTGAGCAACAAAAGTAAACGTCTCTAAACCAAGTGTTCTCGATCTTCTCGAAAATCTACAAAGATTAAAGAACAGACGTCAACTGCACACGAAAACTTTTATTTGATTCATCTTCAGAAGTGAGGCTCAAATAATGTTAAAAAGATTTGTACAAAGATTGAACAGCAGAAGTAAAAGAGCTTTGTTAAATGTAAAATAGTTAAGCTTGAGGGCCACAACATACCTTTGCTATAAAATCAGTAAAATAGAGCGGCACAGCTAAAGATATATGATATGTGCGATGAGTAACGAACAGTGAACTGTCAAACTGCAAATCAAACATAGTGTGTGCGACAAAAGTCAATAATGGTAACATGAAGGGCATTGAGCAGCCTATTATACAAAGTGGGAGCGCTGGAGTAGATATAAACTGCAGTGAGGTTTGTAACAGTTGAAGGGCAAGTATGCACTAAAACTCATAGAACCACGTAAAACGATTAACGAAAGCATTTACACAGACAATAAAGCATGGAGCAAGTGTTAAACAAATAGACATATACAAAAAGAAATGGCTCTGAGCACCATGGGACTTAACTTCTGAGGTCATCAGTCCCCTAGAACTTAGAACTACTTAAACCTAACTAACAGCACACACATCCATGCCCGAGGCAGGATTCGAACCTGCGACCGTAGCAGTCCCGCGGTTCCGGACTGCAGTGCCTAGAACCGCACGGCCACCGCGGCCGGCTATACAAAAATAACAACATCGCTCTGTAAAGAGAGCTTAACAAAGGAAGATAAACTGTTCACATTTTATCCATCATTTTATGGTGTAGCCATGGGCCACTGTAACCACGGCGATACGTGCAATTGTTGAGTATCCCGGAGACGAGGCCGGCCGTTAAACGCACGTTAGCGGGGAACACGAGTAAGTGAGCTAGTCTGGCTTCGGTAGCAGGAAGTGGATGCCGCCGAGTCTAAGGCGTCCGACGGGCCCCCAGCGCGGGTTGAAGAGTTGACCTGCAGCACAGAACTGTGCCTGTGGCTTATTTGGATGCAAAGTAAAACCTAGTGCGTGAGAGCTAATAAACCTCAGTAGGCGTTTGAACAAGCCAGCGTGTGACAGTTGCACATTAAAAGGTAAGTATAGTTCGGAGCAATAGCAAGAAGACGTCAGAAAGTAAAAAATCTATTTTACTTAAATGCCGTTACCACATATTGATTAGAAACGTAAAAATAAAACTACTTTAAAACCTGTGAGCAATCTGCCTTCAGTTTTGTAATCAAATACAGCAGGTGTAGGATATGAAGTAGATCACCGTAAATCGATTCACACATAAGCTGCACAACCAAAACAAAAAAAAAATCTGTTTTTCAGTGCAAAATGATCATTTAGCAAAACGTTAGAGGTAAGACGACAATGTTTATTAATTTTAACTTCTTCCAAGAGATTATTTTCATCGTGACAGCGACAACAGTAACCGTTACGAAATTTTCTCGAATGAAAAACTTCCCACAGTTGCACTAAATTATGTTTCTTTTAAACCTTACGATGGTTTCTTCTATAATATTATAGCCATCTTCAGAAGTCCTAAAAAATGATCAATATGACATCTAGACCAGTTATACAATCTACACATAAACTTCAAAATTAGGTAAGAGATAACATATTCCTTACATACACATTAATAAATGAAAAATGTCTTGGCTCAGCGGCTGCGTCAAGACTAATAAAATAGCTTCAACAGACAGAGGCCTGTTTCTAGCATAAGTAAAATTACGTATGGCACCGTATGTCCTCCGCCACTACTACTGTTGTACTGGGCGCACAGTTGTCAGATCTGCTGCACCTCGCGCACCATAGGTGGCGCTCACCACAGTGGGATACGTCGCACCGTTACTTACATACTTTCTGTGTCCGGAACTAGACTTCAGGCTTCCAAAAGTCAGTAGCCAATATGGCCTTGTCATTTGCTTCCCGTAAGTCAGCCATTGTAAGGCCATTTGCCTCCCATTAGTCATCCATTGTGCAGGGCTGGTCTAAATATGGACAGATAAGTAGGTGTTGAGGATCCTGGACAGAACCACACAGACAGAGAGTGTTCTCATTCTCTTTTAGGAAACCCCTTTGCTGCAGGTTTGTCTTGCACCTTGGCACTTCTACCCTCATACGGTGTAGGGTTCTCCGGACTGTGCATGGAAGGTCTCCACCAGGCGTCAGTTCTTCTTTTACATCTTTATGGGGGTTTCTCAGGTCGATTTCCCACCTTTTCAAACGATTCTCTGCAGCCGACCCTTCCAGGGCTCGGGTACGTGACAGGAAACTCTTCCTCGAACAAACCATCGGTCAGCAGGCTGGTGTCATATAAAGGGTGACGCATGTCCTTTCCTTGCTTGGTTTTTTCGGCTTCGGCAGTGATGTCACGTCGTATGTTGGGCGTTGCGATTCCCATGATTAAGTACATCTTGTGCGCTGGGGTCGGCCTCAAGCATCCGGTAACAATCCGTGCCATTTCGTTCACCGCGACATCAACTTTTCTCGCGTGTGTTGATGCAGACCATACTGGAGCGGCGTATTCCGCGGCTGACACACTGAGCGCAAGGGCTGCAGTTCTCAGGACTTTTGGGTTTCCACCCCAGGATCCGCTGGTTAGTTTCCTGATGATGATGTTTCTAGTAGAGACTTTTTCCCTTGTGGCATTACAATGATGTTTACAGGTCAGTGTGCGATCCAACGTGACACCAAGATATTTGGGCGTTTTACAATGCTCGAGACGTTCACCTCTCCATATTACATTTAATCCACGATTTGCCTCTCTGTTCTTTAAATAGAATGCACAGACCTGCGTCTTGGAAGGGTTCGGCCTTAGGTGGTTTGCCTCATAATACTGGGAGAGAGCTTCCATAAAACTGTTACCTTGGGCTGCAACTGCAGTGTCATCGGCATCCATAAATTGGCACGTGATGTTTGGCACTGGTTGGTCACTTGTATATATATTATATAGAGATGGGAGGAGCTAGAGATTAGTGTTTAACGTCCCGTCGACAACGAGGTCATTAGAGACGGAGCACAAGCTCGGATTAGGGAAGGATGGGGAAGGAAATCGGCCGTGCCCTTTCGAAGGAACCATCCCGGCATTTGCCTGAAGTGATCTGGACGAGGGAGCTTCCCTGAGGTAGGCCATTCCTCTGGTATCTCCTCCTGCTACTCTTGCCCTGGAGACAGACGAAAAATCTCCTATTATGCAGGAAAGTACCTATCAGTGATGTTAAATGGTAATCTCTTTTCGCATTATACACTTTCCTAAGGAGCCTCCCATGGTTTACAGTATCATATGCAGCTGAAAGGTCTATGAATGCCTCTCCCGTGATCTCTTTCCTCTCAGACCCATCCTCGATATGTTGGGTCAGGTTCAGGACTTGACCGCAGCACGATTTGCCTGGTCGGAAACCTGCCTGCCGTGGGATGATCAACTAGCCAATATGTACGACAATAAATTAATGACAAACCTACATGTGCAAATGAATGCACATGAATGTTCAAAATTAATAGAAAATGATCGTAAGAAGGTTAGCAGAAATTATGAAGAATACATGGTTATAAGGAGAATTAATATGAAGTTGAAGCAACACGAGGCCATTATCACCAAGTCTGACAAGGGAAACTTGGTTATTGCAGCGTAAGTTAACGTGTATAATGACAAGACTATGCAATTTTTTAATGCAAATAACATAGTACAGCTCGAGTCAGACCCCTCTAATAGTTTGCAAAAAGGTATCAGGGAAGCTCTTAGTAACACAAAATAGGCGAATAGGCGAATACAAAAAGAAGACATTAATTAACACGAATCAGAAGCCGCCTAAGTTACATAACCAATTTAAGGTTCACAAAAAGTACCATCCGATCCTTCTGATCGTCGACAGTTCCCATAGTGCTCATTATAAATTAGCTAGTTTTCTGCAAAACAAGTTAAAGGAAGTGTACATGTTCGAACGTGTTTACTCGATAAAAAATTATTGGGAGTTAGTAGAGAGGCTTAAAACTATCACATGCTCATCTATGACTTCGACGTAGTTAACTTATATTCCAATGTCCCAGTTGACATCACGCTCGACATCATAGAATGAAATCTACGGTGTCATAAAAAAATAACAGCGCAGGAAACCACTGAAATGATGACGCTCCTACGTATAACACTCAACTACAATTATTTTTAATTTGATGGGAAGATTTATGAACATCTGTATCGTCTGGCCATGGGCTGCCCGCCTGCTGTGGTTATGGCTGACAATTTTATCAATTCAAAAGAAACCAGTTTTTTTGAAATAGCGCTATGGACGTTAAAGATAACATTAGAGTCTATGCACGATATGTTGATTATCTTTTCTTTGTGGTTGATGGGTTCCGTAAGGAGTTGGAGTAGTTACACATTCATTTCAATTCGATGCATCAAAAAATGAAGTTAACTATGGAATTGCGGAATAATACTAGAGAGATTAATTACTTGAATTTAACTTTATCGGTACTTACCGATGGGATAGAGTTATATATATCGAAAGCCTACGTTTACAGATTGCGTCATTCCCAACATATCCTCACATACGTGGAGGCCAAAAATGGCTTTTTTCAATTCGAATGTACATAGGGCAATAAATTTACCTCTTACCCAGGTTAATTTTCAGAAAGAAGAGGTCGCCAGTAATAATGATTATAGCCCCAACACAGTCTATAATATAACTGAGCGCAAAACGAAAAATACAGTTTCCACGTTGATGAGGTCCGTTAGCAACATCGATCAACGTAGGACATTTATAGCTGTTCCGTTTCTAGGAAACGTATCATGTAAAATGCAATGAGTGCTCCATGAGCACGGCTGTGATGTAGGATTTTCCACCGACCATAGCTTAAAATGGAATTTTCTTTGTTGCAGCAATAACAATTATCACAAGCTATTGCAGTCAGGATTTTGTAAATTGAAATGTAATGGTTGCGCAGCGTATTACACAGGGTAAACAGATAGGTCTATAGCAGTAAGATATAAAGAACATATGCCGTCGAGGATGGGTATGAATAAGAATGAGTCAATGTTTGCTGAACACATAATCGAAGAACGACATACGCCCTAACCAGTTAACGACACCAGACTATTGCGTAAATAAGCAAATGGTACGAAATTAGATTTATTGGAAGATGTGCAGATATACAAGCACAAAAAGTTTGACAGTAGAAATTTATTGAATGATCAATGTTATTTGAAAAGTTCCAGCTTCCTTGAAGGTTTTCAGCCCGTTTTGGGAGTAGCAGATAGGCACTAGTAATTACTCGATTGTGCCATCTGATTGTACGATTATCTTTTGAGATAAACTAATGTTTTAGGACAATGCACCAGTAGGAATTTGTCATAGAGTCATGAGCTGCTTTTATGTTAACCGTGGCTTATGTTGAGAGAAATATGTAAATGTACCCTTTGTCATCTTGTACCATGTTACCGCACTCGTGCACTAGGATGATAGTCGTAAAAATAATGTCAATCACTGGTAGTGTGCCTACGTACAACGACTACGGTCGGCTGGTAGAATTAGCCGTATAAACTATTACTTGCATGTGAGATACAATCTAGTAAGAGAGTCATTTGGCACACTGTGTCGATTATCAGAATTTCCATGTGAATTGAACATGGCTGGGGATAGGTGACTTTTTTTCTTTCGATTTTGAATTGTTCTGCGAAAGGTGACTTATAAGAATTGCCACTATCTTTATCCAGAAAGTGATCGCGTAAACGGGTTTTAAAAGCCCTCCCTATTTGTCGTACACTGAAGAGCCAAAGAAAGTGGTACACCAGCCTAATATCTTGTAGGGCACCCGCGACCACGCAGAAAGCGCCGCAACACGATAGGTCATGGACTTGACAAATGTCTGTAGTAGTGCTGGATGGAACTGGCACCATGAATTCTGCAGGGCTGTCCATAAATCCTTAAGAGTACGAGGGGGTAGAGGTCCCTTCGGAACAGCACGCTGAAAGGCATCCCAGACATGCTCAGTAACGCTCATTTCTGGAGAGTTTGGTGCCCAGCGGAAGAGTTTCAACTCGGAAGAGTGTTCCTGTAGGCACTCTGTAGCAATTCTGTGTGTGTCGCTTTTTCCTGCTCGAATTGCCCAAGTCCGTCGGAATGCACAATGGAAATGAATGGATTCAGGTGATCAGGCAGGATGCTTAAGTAAGTGTCACCAGTCATAATTGTATCTAGATGTATCAGGCGTCCCATATCACTCCAACTGCATACGCCCCACACCGTTACAGAGTCTCCACCAGCTTGTACAGTCCGCTGCTGACTTGTTGTTGTTGTTGTGGTCTTCAGTCCTGAGACTGGTTTGATGCAGCTCTCGATGCTACTCTGTCCTGGGCAAGCATCTCCCAGTACCTATTGCAACCTACATCCTTCTGAATCTGCTTAGTGTATTCATCTCTTGGTCTCCCTCTACGATTTTTACCCTCCACGCTGCCCTCCAGTACTAAATTGGTGATCACTTGATGCCACAGAACATGTCCTACCAACTGGTCCCTTCTTCTAGTCAAGTTGTGCCACAAACTCCTCTTCTCCCCAATTCTATTCAATACCTCCTCATTAGTTATGTGATCTACCCATCTAATCTTCAGCATTCTTCTATAGCACCACATTTCGAAAGCTTCTATTCTTGTCCTCAATGTTTCACTTCCATACATGGCTACACTCCATACAAATACTTTCAGAAACGACTGCCTGACACTTATACCTATACTCAATGTTAACAAATTTCTCTTCTTCAGAAACGCTTTCCTTGCCATTGCCAGTGTACATTTTATATCCTCTCTACTTCGACCATCGTCAGTTATTTTGCTCCCCAAATAGCAAAACTCCTTTACTACTTTAAGTGTCTCATTTCCTAATCTAATTCCCTCAGCATCACACGACTTAATTCGACAACATTCCATTATCCTCGTTTTGCTTTTTTTGATGTTCATCTTATATCCTTCTTTCAAGACACTGTCCGTTCCGTTCAACTGCTGACTTGTAGGTTTCATGAATTCCTGAGGCTTTGTCCATACCCTTACACGTCCATCCACTCGCTACAATTTGAAACGAGGCTCGTCCGGCCAGGAAATATGTTTCCAGTCATGGCTGGGTGCGCCGCCATAATGGCGGGTGACCTTGGACGAGCTTCGCTCGGCCGCTGTTAGGCCTGAGCGGATCGCGCTAAATTTGAACTGAGCGCGATCAGCAGAATTGGTCGACTTCCGGTGCCGCCATTGCGGTTTATCAGCGCGCTACTTCCTGCCGCGCCCAGTCTTATCACTAACGAACATCCGCTACAGAGGCAGCTGCACGGTCATTCGACTCGAGGCAGCCGCACGAAGCACACTGCCATGCCGTACAGGAGGAGGAGATACAGACGCAAGACCAGGATGCCTGTATACATGAGTGATGATACTTTTTCATTTACTCCAGATGAGACTGGACAACAAGAACTACTTCAAGGACCTATTACTTTTGTTGGTTGCAAGACTCAATTTTCTTGTACCACTACAGAGGTTGTTAGTGGTAATTCATGGTTGACTGTTGCTGTATTAAGAGGAGGTGATTCACCACTAGGAGGACTGGAGAGCTATAATGAGAGAGATATTATATCTTTTCGTACATTTGCAACTGGTGTTATACCAAACAGGAATTATGGTACCTGTGTAGTCACAACAGACAAGCCGTTTTCATTATACACCGGGTGTCGTGCAGTCATCAAGGGTACACAAGTGGGCCTTCGGCTACAAAAGCCCATCTGACACTTGTTGATGGCTCAGGATTGTAATCCGCAGCAATTTGCGGAAGGGTTGCACTTCTGTCAAGTTGAGCGATTCTCATCAGTCATCGTTGGTCCCATTCCTTCAGGATCTTTTCCGGCCGTAGCGATGTCGAAGATTTGATGTTTCACCGGATTCTTGATATTCACGGTATACTCGTGAAATGTTTATACGAGAACATCGCCGCTTCATCCCTACCTCTGGGACGCTGTGCCACATCGCTCGTGCTCCAACTATAACACCAAAGTCACTTAAATCTTGATAACATGCTACCGTAGCAGCAATAACCGATCTAACAACTGCGCCAGACACTCATTGTTTGATATAGGCGTTGCTGACCGCAGCGCCGTATTCTGCCTGTTTACATATTTTCATACGAATGCCTATATCAGTTTCATTGACGCTTCAGTGAATATAAAAGCACGGGCAAATATTGCATTGTATTTTATTTATCCCACATTTTCTGAGCGAGATGGCGCAGTGATTAGCACACTGGACTCGCTATCGGACCACGTCCTGCCATCCTGATTTGGGTTTACAGTGATTTTCCTAAATCTTTTTAAGCAAATGTCGGGGTGGTTCCTTAGGAAGGGCAAGGCCGACTTCCTTCCCCATTCTTTCACTATCCAATGGGATCGAATGCCTCTCTGTGTCATCCCCTCCCCCTAATCAACGAAATGGTTCAAATAGCTCTGAGCACTAAGGGACTTACGATCTGAGGTCTTCAGTCCCCAGGAACTTAGAACTACTTAAATCTGACTAACCTAAGGACATCACACACATCCATGCCCAAGGCGGGATCCGAACCTGTGACCGTAGCGGTCGCGCGGTTCCAGACTAAAGCGCCTAGAACCGCTCGGCCACAGCGGCCGGCCCTAATCAACCAATCAGACTATCCCACATTTGAAGTACATGAATGGAATATGTGCTCGAGCCTGTAAAGTGAATCAATTAAAGATTTTCCTGTGCAGCCGATGGGTGAGTTTTTGTCTTTGATGATATATTCTGCAGATGCTGAGCCACAGCTGTGAAAAAAATTTTCTCCAGAATGATTTGAAAAAGAAGAAAGTGTGTGGAAACATTGTCCCGCTCGCAATGACTTCTGAACAAATGACACTATGCGCGTAAGCCTACCTCCATTCTGATATTTCTGGCAAGAAAGGAAACACTGCGAATGTGACGTGAGATTGGAACAGCAACCAAAAGAAGGACTTTTCTGATAGGTTCACATGGCTGTATGAACGTTCTTTGGGTAATACTAGAGAGAGGGGAATGCAGAGCAGCTGTAACGCTAAGGCGACCATATTCTCTTTCCTCTATTTTTTGTTGATCCAGTCTCTAAACAATTTGGATTTTATGGATATGTATATTGCATCTGTGTGTGGTTGTATGCTGGCCATTTCGAAAATAATAAATAAATCTGTGGCTTCAATTCAATAAATATGTAAATACAGGGTTATTACAAATGATTGAAGCGATTTCACAGCTCTACAATAACTTTATTATTTGAGATACTTTCACAATGCTTTGTACACACATACAAAAGCTCTAAAAGTTCTTTTAGGCATTCACAAATGTTCGATATGTGCCCCTTTAGTGATTCGGCAGACATCAAGCCGATAATCAAGTTCCTCCTACACTCGGCGCAGCATGTTCCCATCAATGAGTTCGAAAGCATCTTTGATGCGAGCTCGCAGTTCTGGCACGTTTCTTGGTAGAGGAGGTTTAAACACTGAATCTTTCACATAACCCCACAGAAAGAAATCGCATGGGGTTAAGTCGGGAGAGCGTGGAGGCCATGACATGAATTGCTGATCATGATCTCCATCACGACCGATCCATCGGTTTTACAATCTCCTGTTTAAGAAATGCCGAACATCATGATGGAAGTGCGGTGGAGCACCATCCTGTTGGAAGATGAAGTCGGCGCTGTCGGTCTCCAGTTGTGGCATGAGCTAATTTTCCAGCATGTCCAGACACACGTGTCCTGTAACGTTTTTTTCGCAGAAGAAAAAGGGGCCATTAACTTTAAACCGTGAGATTGCACAAAACACGTTAACTTTTGGTGAATTGCGAATTTGCTGCATGAATGCGTGAGGATTCTCTAGCGCCCAGATTCGCACATTGTGTCTGTTCACTTCACCATTAAGAAAAAATGTTGCTTCATCACTGAAAACAAGTTTCGCACTGAACGCATCCTCTTCCATGAGCTGTTGCAACCGCGCCGAATATTCAAAGCGTTTGACTTTGTCATCGGGTGTCAGGGCTTGTAGCAATTGTAAACGGTAAGGCTTCTGCTTTAGCCTTTTCTGTAAGATTTTCCAAACCGTCGGCTGTGGTACGTTTAGCTCCCTGCTTGCTTTATTCGTCGACTTCCGCGGGCTACGCGTGAAAGTTGCCCGCACGCGTTCAACCGTTTCTTCGCTCACTGCAGGCCGACCCATTGATTTCCCCTTACAGAGGCATCCAGAAGCTTTAAACTGCGCATAACATCGCCGAATGGAGTTAACAGTTGGTGGATCTTTGTTGAACTTCGTCCTGAAGTATCGTTGCACTGTTATGACTGACTGATGTGAGTGCATTTCAAGCACGACATACGCTTTCTCGGCTCCTGTCGCCATTTTGTCTCACTGCGCTCTCGAGCGCTCTGGTGGCAGAAACCTGAAGTGCGGCTTCAGCCGAACAAAACTTTATGAGTTTTTCTACGTATCTGTAGTGTGTCGTGACCATATGTCAATGAATGGAGCTACAGTGAATTTATGAAATCGCTTCAATCATTTGTAATAGCCCTGAATACAGAATGAGTATTAACAAAATCCAGCAAACTGTAAATGTGGCAGAAAAGGTTCTATGAACAAGTGTCTGAAAATGCATCGTTGCCACGGTAGATGGCGCTGACGAATGGAAGTTCCTCTGACCACGTGCCGCGTGTTCAAAATATTCCAATGGGTGTGATTTCCTAAGAGACCAAACTGATGAGTTCATCGGTCCCTAGTCTTACGCATTGTTTAAAGTAACTTACGCTAAGAACAAGACGCCCACCCATGCACGAGGTAGGACTCGAACCTCCGGCAGGAGGGCCCGGAAATTCGTGACATGGCGCCTCAAACCACGCTGCCCTGGGTTCCTTGTGTGTTGTATGCACGCTGCGTGATTGACGCAGCGTATTGTAAGCAGCAGGATGATTTCGTCGGTAAAGAGGACTGACACAAATTCCATAACTGTAATGTTCTGGTGCAGAAAGCATCGACAAAATCCTTCCCGTAGAAGGAAATACGCTGCTGATAATCCTCTCACTCGTTGCAGGTGATAATCGCATTTTGGCTTACAGCATGATGGCGAGACATGTGCCTGGGGCTAGTACGAGGGTTCCTCTCAATATCCCGTAGAACCCGGTACTCCGTGTCCGGTGTACGCTCAGACCGCCGCCTCCGTGCATGTTCGTCTGTCTGAAAGGACACATGGTCACACAAACGGCCGAAAAGGACTTGACATGTTGTCTGAAGTCGTTGGTGTCTTGAACCCATAGAGGCCCTTAACGTACTGTTTCCACTTATCCATTCTCTCCTCCACATTTAACAGTGGAATTCCTGTTCTAATGATACCACTCTTGCTTTTAATTTTACCGAAGGCTATTTTGATTTTCCCATATGCTGAATCAGTCCTTACGACAATCATTTCTTGTATTAGAACAAATAAGCCCTCGGTCACAAATATTTAGTCAAAATTGACCAGGTTTCGACGCTACTATGAGCGTCGTCTTCAGAATTAGACTAACTGTTCTAAAACAAATTAGGTATATAACACATTAATAAAATGAAAGCTTGTACTGACTGGAAAAAGATGCAGTACTTACAAGTCATATATTAAAAAAGATCTAAGCCGGAAAGGCGACGTCATGAATAGTTGTAAGTAAGATGGCGAGCCGCTAAGGGCTGCTGGTACTTTAGTGAACTTGTAAGTACTGCATCTTTTTCCAGCCAGTACAAACTTTAATTTTATTAATGTATTATATACCTAATATGTTTTAGAACAGTTAGTCTAATTCTGAAGACGACACTCATAGTAGCGTCGAAACCTGGTCAATTTTGACTTAATATTTGTGACCGAGGGCTTATTTGTTCGAATATAATTCTGACACGGCCACTGAACCTTAGCAGCTATGTTCAAAGTTTTAATCATTTCTTATCCTATTTCTTCAAATTTTTCACGCAGCCATTTC
The DNA here is from genome assembly GCF_021461395.2 of Schistocerca americana. NCBI lineage: Eukaryota > Metazoa > Arthropoda > Insecta > Orthoptera > Acrididae > Schistocerca > Schistocerca americana. The sequence goes on along the minus strand of NC_060127.1, from coordinate 93,024,858 downwards.
GTCTTAGCTTCCTTGGACTTACTATTTATTTTATTCTTCTGCGACTTTTATTTCTGTATTCCTGAATCTCCCTGAACATTTTAGGACTTCTGTCATCGATCAACTTATTTCTTCTGTTACCCATGGTTTTTTTGCAGTTACCTGCTTTGTTCCTATGTTATTCTTACCAGTTTCTGTGATTGTCCTTTTTAGAGCTGCCTACTGAGCCTATACTTGTTGGTTTATCTATAGCCTTGGAGAACTTCAAGCGTATCTCGTCATTTCTTAGTACTTCCGTATCCCACGTCTTTGCGTATTGACTGGACCTCTAAAATTTCAGCCTACTCTTCATCACTACTACATTGCGATTTGTGTCTATATCTGCTCCTGGGTACGCATTACAATTCAGAATCAATCTGACCGTGATGTAATTTATCTGAAATCTTCTAGAATTATCCGGCCTCTCCACGTATACCTCCTCCACTTGAACAGAGTATTCGCTATCACCAGCAGAAATTTATAACAGGACTCAATTAGCCTTTTTCTCTCTCATTCCTTGTCCCAAGCCCATTTTCTCCTGTGAAGGACAAGAGAGTGTTCTGAACCTCAGTCTGCTGCCTTATTTGATCTTAAGGCCTCCAAAGCTCTCTTGAACTCTGATTATAATACCGGATCACCTATCTTTCCTAAATCGACTCTTGTTTTTTTTTTTCTCTCACATCAGACAAATCTTTCAACTAGTATAGGCCTCTACCATACGTACTCATTCCACTTATCCCTTCCCTCATCTCTATTTAACACTGAAATTCCCCTTCCTCTCTTAATGATACCACCCTTGCTTTTAATTTCACCTAACACTGTTTTATTATCCCGTATGCTAAATCAGTACTTCCGACAATCGTTACTTCTTCAAATTTTTCATGCAGCCATTTTGTCTTAGCTTCCCTACACTTCCTCTTTATTTAATTTCTCTACGAGTTGTATTTCTGTATTACCGAATTTCCCTGAACATTTTTCTACTTCCTCCTTTCCTCGATCAACTGAAATATTTATTCTATTCCAGAATGAGATTTTCACTCTGCAGCGGAGTGTGCGCTGATATGAAACTTCCTGGCAGATTAAAACTGAGTGCCCGACCGCGACTCGAACTCGGGACCTTTGCCTCTCGCAAACAGGTGCTCTGCCATCTGAGCTACCGAAGCACGACTCACGCCCTCTCCTCACAGCTTTACTTCTGCCAGTTATTTAATCTATTACCTATGGATTATTCTCACTTACCTTCTTTGTATCTTTGTTTTTCTTTCCAACTTTGTCCTTTTTAGAGCTGTCCATTCCTCTTTAACTGTACTGCGTACTGATCTATTACTTGTTGCTATATGTAGATCCTTAGAGGACTTCAAACATATCTCGTTACTTCTTAGTACTTTATTATTCCACTTATTTCACAAGGTCTTCGCAGAATTATGGCGAATTCTTATGCCGAAAATGCTCTGTCTCCAATAATGACTATTAATCAGAATTTAAGGGGTGCCGGGTTTCTATCCTGGAACCCAGTAATTTTTGATTATTAATCAAAGACGCTGGTATTAGACCACGGGTGCAATCATCTTTAGAACTGAGTTTATTATAGAGGGATAACGCATGTAAATAAGATACGTGAGTGTGGCAATCGCTGCATCACGTAAAAAGGCCGCTTGCAGCTACAACACTGGTCGTCGGCCGAAGTTCCCGAAGACCTCCTAATGGAACTTCAACACATTAATTTTGTGTAAGTAATTTTCAATATATTTTCTATCAGCATATATAGGGTAATTGAAACATATTAAATACTACGAGAATTGTGACGCGTTGGAGAAAATCTCATTTATTTCACCCAAAACTTGAGACCAAACCGCGCACTGAAGTAAGCCTTTCAAAGACGTCAGGAAACGGCTACAAAAGGTGATAGACAATGCTGTCGTCAAATTCGGATCAACATTATACATACCATTCTAAAATTTTGTTTCCTGCCAGTGTGACTAGTACAGTTTCGAGGAGTATGCGTTTAATGATTTGGGGTACATTTTTTATTGTTAAGTTAAACGTACCTCTAGGCAGCAATCGCTGGGCCGTACAGCAATCCTTTCACATCGAAAAGGAGGTAATCCTAAATCTTCTTCGTGGCCATGCTGAGTGAGCTTCTGTCATCCACAGCTCTGCTCACTTGATACAGTTTTGGTCCTATTTTGTACAGAAGTTGTAACATGCAGTCCGATCTCAAATCCAAGGAGTTTCACATTTTTTAAACTACATGCTGCCACACTAACTTCAATGTCGACTATTTTTCCTCGTTGTCAATCCATTTCAAAATATGGTTCAAATGGTTCTGAGCACTATGGGACGTAACATCTGAGGACATCAGTCCCCTAGAACTTAGAACCACTTAAACCTAACTAACCTAAGGACATTCCACACCTCCATGCCCGAGGCAGGATTCGAACCTGCGACCGTAGCGGTCGCTCGGTTCCAGGCTGTAGCACCTAGAACTGCTCGGCCACACCGGCCGGCTCAATCCTTTTCGAAGACATTTTTCATAAATCACGTTGTAACTCGATAACGGAGTTTCAGGCGAACCTTGCTTGAACACTGTCATAGACAAAATACTAAATTGTTAAAAAAGGGCAACCCCCTTAAATAACAGAATCCAGGCGGTATCTGTGGCTGAGCGGTTCTAGGTGCTTCAGTCCTGACCACGCGGCTGCTACGGTCGCAGGTTCGAATCCTGCCTCGGGCATGGATGTGTATGATGTCCTACTGTTCCGCACGAAAATAGAGCGATGCATAAACGACTGTCTATATGCCTCAGTATGAGCCCCAATTTCTCGAACCTTATCTTCTTGGTCCTTACGCACAATGTATATTGGTGACAGTAGGATCGTTCGACAGTCAGCTTCAAATGCTGGTTCTTTAAGTTTTTTCAGAAGAGTTTCTCGAAAAGAACGTCGCCTTCCCTCCGTGGATTTCCATTTGAGTTCTCGAAGCATCTCCGTATCACTTAAGTGTTGGGAGCCTCTGAATTGCTTCGGTGTCCTTCACTCTGACCTGCGAACGAGTCGCACCTGTGTCTTACATGCAGTCTTCTTTGAACCTCTCATTCATAAAATTCTCCCTACCACAGTTCTAACATGTCTGTTCCATTTCATATCGGTTTGCAACAGGTATTTAAACGGCTTGACTGTGTCAGGCAGGAAACTAGTAATGGTGTATCCGAACATTCAGGTTTGATCTTCCTACTCATCAGCATTGACCTACATTTTACCACATTTAGGGCTAGCTGTCATGCATCACACCAACTGGAAACATTGTGTGTGTCGTATCTTCCCACAGTCACTCAACTTTGCCACCTTACCGTACACCACAGCATCATCAGTTACGACAGGCAAGTGCCGGTGTGTTGTTAATGCAAGTGTTCCCGCACCTGTCAGAAGATCATTTCTGGAGTTTTTCGTAAACATACACATAGTCTCCATGAGCGCTAACTGCGGGTAGAATAACGCACTCGATGGACTGCCACATTTCATTTGAATTATAGACGCATTAGGGGTCTCCATGGAACATGTATGGGATCGGCTGAAACAGGGTACTTTTGGAGGTCGACAGAGACCACGAATTCTGCGTGACGCGCAGAGTCGCCGTTGATTAGTGAGAAAATTTGGCTCATACACAGCATGTCACGATGGATTGAAGTCCGCATAATGGCAAGTAAATAGTGCTTTGAAAACGCCATCGGAAACATACGATTGTGGCGTTACACAAACGCTTTTTTTTTAATTTGATTTGGTGAATGGATACATTGAAAATAAATATATACATGGGCTGCATAACCAATTTTTGGGTTCTGTGTCATGAATTTCCCCTGTATTACACTGTCAAGTGGCTGTACGAGGATACAGGATGCTATCTGGTGTGATGAATAGCCCCATGCTTTAATGAAGAAAGATATTAATTAATGTAGATGAGTAGGAAAAACAGTTCCATAATGTTCGAATAGTGTTAGTAGCGTTCTGCTCGACATAGTCACGTCTAGGATGTACCTTGCAAATCAGTATGAAAGGAAATGAGCACATTTTGGATTGATCTGGAGACACGAAACCGGTAATCAGTAAGGAATATTTGCGATCTTGACGTAGGTTTTTTATCCACATGTGTCAGAAACGTAATATCTGCAGACTTGTGAACAGGACTGTTGTCATGTTGAAAGATGGGAGAGTTCGGAGCACACTCATCACGCAGATTTTGGACAAAGAATAACACAGGGTCATCGAGAAAGTTTAAATACCCTATATATATATATATATATATATATATATATATATATATTCTTTTTGTATACCATGGAGTTCTGTACTAGAAACCATACGTACAGTCACATACGTTGGTGTAACTTTGCGAGAGAGCTGCAGACAACGCTGTAAGGAATGACCTCCGGTTAGTGATGTCTATTAGCCACAATTTAAACCACAAACAGGACGGAATCTATTCTATTCCACATAACTGTACTGCATTGTTAATAATTTTAGCACAAGCGATACGATGTACTACAATATTATTGGATGCCAGTTCTAATTGCCTTCGGTATGTATTGTCTGTAGACTTAGGGTTTATTTGAGCCTATTGTGTTGTAAATGGGCTACAAACCAGTAAATGCATGATTTCGTTAGTGACCTGTTTTGGTAATACATATAATAGTTCTTTTAAACAGTAAATGGAATGGAAGGTATACAGATTGGATTTGTATTTAAGAAACAAGCGGTTTACTATGCAATTCTCAGGACCCTTCATGGCAGTAGCAGGTTTCTCCAACAATTTTCCGGTTGGAATCCTGAACGATTGCTTCTCCCACTTTCATCCATCTCTCATTTCTGTAACCTACTCTCTCCTCGACCACTGCTCTATTTTTCTCACTCATCCGCTCCCATTTTATATATATCCAAATTCTCCTATGTTTTTTCACTGTCAGCTCCCTGCTCTTTTTATTTCAACTCTCTCCCCTATTCACATGAATTGTCACAGTACCTGTCACAAAACGTACGAAGCTTGGCACTCTAATTTCATATTGTCCCTGTGTTAAAGTAACGACTATACATCTGTTACTTTAAAAAAAGTTAATTTTTCATATGACGACGTTTTACACAATTGCTTTGCACAGAAGCGACATTCCTGGACGCTTTCATCCACGAAAGGGAACCACCAGCTAGGCCAGAAACGGACTGAGAAATAAATGGCAACTTCCGTAATTGTTCTTTGCGAAGAATGCGAGAAGAAAACGCCGTTTACATTAATTTTCCGCTCTCATCAATTACACCGAGGAGGAGATGGACTAGGGAAGGAAGGAAAAGAGACGGAAAAAAAGAAAAAATACTCCCTGCGCCATCATCCGTTTCCAGGCGTCTTATTAGATCTGTCTGCGAGGAGACAATGTTTTATCATTAGAACAAAACCAATCAGTACGACAGAAAAATTCTATTCAAAAAACTAAATAAAATTAATATATTGCGACTATACATGTTTATCGTCAGTTTTACAGCAAAAACAACTCCATAATTGAACGAAATTATTTATTTCAAAGATATTTAATACTTTTCGCTTAGTTCATTCTTAATGTCAGCGGACCAATTAATTATTAAATTTATCTACATTCTCATTTTAATTCTTTGTGATTTGGGTTCTCTTTCTTTAGGTACAGCTGTAGCGCAAAATACTTTTAAAAAATATAATCTTTGTCAAGGGATGAAACTGAGTAGATAATAATGGTTTATTGTTTCAGTCACTGAAACATAAACATGATTTTCTGTCTGACACTAATTACTTCGTAATGTATATGTAAGTACGTATCTCTACAATAGTAATAAATACTTTCGCCTTCTGCCACCAAGCTTCTCAAACATTGGGTCGCGTTTCAAGTTTATAGCTGCACCGTTAACATCATTTGGTGGTTAAAATAGGTTCACGGCTTGTTTGTGACCTCCAGTACAAGGATGATGCAAATTATTTACATATTTAATTAACGTAATAATATGACATTCTGGCATTGTCTTCCATCAGACGAGCGGCTTAGATATACAATTACGAGTAGTGGCAGTAATAGTAGTTTCATTGGTCCGTCGATTATTTTTTATACGGATATTGAACATGTCACGAATGGGACAAGATTCCGGCCGTGGCCTTATTGTAGGAACCAGTCCGACATTACCCTGAAGTATTTTACTAAAACCTCGGGATAACTAAATCAAGAATGACCAGATTGAGAGTACAGCTTCAGTAGACCGAATAAAAGGCAAGTTTAAAAGAGTCCTACCGCATTCCGCTTATGCATAGTGTAAAACTTTGTTTTTAAAAGAAGTTCTTTTAATACCGTAAAAGCCTAGAGCCACAGTAATCAATCGTTTCTCATACCCTGTCGCGCTCTATGCGCACTTTATGTCATAATGTAACACTACGTAGACTGCAAACTAACACCAAGGACATAGCGGCGATCTTTGGTTTCCATTTTGAGCAACACAACTTTCCATGACAAAATTTCAAAACACTTAAGTGTTAGTAGTACATCTACACAAATAATTACTTAATGTTGAGAACGAAAAGTGGTTTACTTACTTCAGTTGAAACTAGTTTTTTGCATGTTCTCCTGATTATACGCAAGACAGCAAGCCATAATGTGGGAGGTGTTAGTTACATTTTCTCCATGATAATCATAGCTACATGTTGGCTATTTACGTAACATCACATTTTACTCTCAGTCTACAACAGAATTTGATAAATGTTACCGATTGTTCCCATTCTGACATTCATCTAAAGAGTAGAAAGAACAGTGAAACAGAAGTTATTTCAGTAATTTTAAAGTTTTCACTAACTGCCAGTACCATCAACGTGAAATGCTTGTAATTCCTGTAATATTTTCTCCTGTCTGTGCAAGACTTAACTTCTGTTGTACTTAGTGGAACCTATTTTGGTTCGTAGGGTTGTATTTATGAATGCATTACAACGTCACAGGCTAAAGTGTTACGTTGCTCACCAGCTGCAGTTCATAGTATGGTATCTGGCGCCACTTTGCCATTAACTCTTCCATGAATTGCTACAGGTTACGAAACTACCGCGCTATGTAACAGCTTTTCAACACTGCTGACTATGACGTACACTGCCGACGGAACCAACTGTGTGGCTGAACAGGGGGTCGTAAAATCTGTGGTTACGAGCTGCACACACTGCTGACGTATTTAGCACCAGCACTCTTGATGTAGCGACAGTATTTTGCCGATATTGCTGAACAGTATGCCGTTCAGTACATAGCGTGTGACACAAAGCGTTCGGGGTGAAGTGCTATCGCTATGCACTTGAACTTCAGCCAAGTCCAGAGGGTTTCAGGTGCCTGGAACGAGGGGGGAGAGGGGGGGGGGAGCAGGGGGCGTGACCGACACGATGTACACTACTGGCCATTAAAATTGTTACACGACGAAGATAACGTGCTACAGACGTGAAATTTAACCGACAGGAAGAAGATGCTCTGATATGCAAATGATAACCTTTTCAGAGCATTCACACAAGGTTGGCGTCGGTGGCGACACCTACAACGTGCTCACGAGAGGAAAGTTTCCAATCGATTTCTCATACACAAACAGCTGTTGACCGGCGTTGTCTGGTGAAACGTTGCTGTGATGCCGCGTGTAAGGAGGAGAAATGCGTACCATGACGTTTCCGACTTTGATAAAGGTCGTATTGTAGCCTATCGCGATTGCGGTTTATCGTATCGCGACATTGCTGCTCGTATTGGTCGAGATCCAATGACTGTTAGCAGAATATGGAATCGGTGGGTTCAGGAGGGTAATACGAAACGCCGTGCTGGATCCCAACGGCCTCGTATCACTAGCAGTCGAGATCACAGGCATCTTATCCGCATGGCTGTAATGGATCGTGCAGCCGCGTCTCGATCCATGAGTCAACAGATGGGGACGTTCCAAGTCAACAACCACCTGCACAAACAGTCCGACGACGTTTGCAGCAGCATGGACTATCAGCTCGGAGACCATGGCTGCGGTTACCCTTTACGCTGCATCGCAGAGCGCATGCGATGGTGTACTCAACGACGGGCCTGTGTGCACGAATGGCAAAACGTCATTTTTTCGGATGAATTTAGGTTCAGTTTACAGCATCTCATCCGTGTTTGGCGACATCGCGGCACATTGGAAGCGAGTATTCGTCATCGCCATACTGGCGTATCACCCGGAATTATGGTATGGGTGCCATTGGTTACACGTCTCGGTCGCCTCTTGTTCGCATTGACGGCACTTCGGACAGTGGACGTTACATTTCAGATGTGTTACGACCTGTAGCTCTACCCTTCATTCGATCCTTGCGAAACCCTACATTTCAGCAGGATAATGTACGACCGCACGTTGCAGGTCCTGTACGGGCGTTTCTGGATACAGAAAATGTTCGACTGCTGCCCTGGCCAGCACATTCTCCAGATCTCTCATCAATTGAAAATGCCTGGTCAATTGTGGCCGAGCAACTGGCTCGCCACAAATACCCGTCACTACACTTGATGAACTGTGTTATCGTGTTGAAACTGCATGGGCAGCTGTATCTGTACACGCCATCCAAGCTCTGTTTGACTCAATGCCCAGGCGTATGAAGGCCGATATTACGGCCAGTGGTGGGTGTTCTGGGTACTGATTTCTATGTACCGAAATTGCGTGAAATTGTAATCACATGTCAGTTCTAGTATAATATATTTTTCCTGTGAGTAACCGTTACGATCTGCATTTCTTCTTGGTGTAGCAATTTTAATGGCCAATAGTGTATTTATAGATGACGTTACAGTTAGGGAATATACACAGAATAAGGTCTCTTACAGTGGATGAATAGGCATATCACCGATGTTTGTTGAAGTCCAACGAGAAACGTTGAGGTCTCATATGGTATGTAGCCTGCTACGTCGAACATCGGGAGTGTTTCATTTTCCATTTCAGAGTTGCTTACATACGATGAAATTGATAAAATTGTTCACTGAGGCGTGGTTGCCTATACCGACCGAGGCGGTGCAGAGTGTTAAGGTAAATCCTCAGTACGAAGGCTGGCGTGTGAATCCACGTGCGGCCATTCCGATTTAATTTTTCCGTTGTTTTGTTAATTCAAGCAGTGAAATTGCTTCGCAACCTCGCTTTCGTCTCTAATAGCATCGACGTCGACGAGACACAAGGCATCAATCATCCTTCCCAAATCACAAGTACCTCATAACCAAAGTACTGCTTTCGTCTTCATGCTGGATATGATGACATTCTGCACATTCTACAGCATGATCGGCCCAGCATGCCACACAGCACTCGAGTCATGTTTAGTAGCCGCATCTGGGCCGAGTTTCGGCCTGTCTTGGTGCTGCTTGCTCATTTTCGTAAGACGAGCCAAAGCACGATATTTCATTTAATATTGCAGTGTGACGTTTTTAGGTAGGTGCAACTCTCTTCAGCTCGGCAGAATAGTGGTGTCAACACGGCTTAGTCTTGACTACCTGTTAGTGGTATGAGGGACGTTCACAGATCCAGTGGCTGTTGACACAAAAAGAGGCAGTCTAGCGGTTTGGCGCAACAAGCCTTTAAAAATAAGTGGGAATGCCAGAAAGGGGCATGAGAATTCTATCTATTACGCACTCCTGTAATCGTTGGATACTGCAAATTATCAATGAGACGGCATTACAATACTGTTCTTAAAGAATTCAAAGATTAACATGACGACGAAAAATCAAAAAATTATATGATCGCCAAGCAGAATTCACTGTTTTGCACATCAGTAAGCGTTTTGTGCTAAGTTTTGAAGGCATTCAGTTCGTGAAGAAATTGTTGTTAAGAACAGTCATATGCGTAAACCACTGTCAGTTAATAGAGTTGTCGCCAGTATAAAGATGAATGTGGAGATTATTACGTCCAGACCCGTCGTCAACTATGTGGTATCTAGGAAGCCTCCTTACTAGGTTAGCTAGACAAACATTCAAACAAATCGTTTTAAGGAGACTGCCTACACTACGCTTGTCCGTCCTCCTTTAGAATACTGCTGCGCAGTGTGGGATCTTTGCCATATAGGACTGACGGAGTACACCGAAAAAGTTCAAAGAAAGGCAGCACGTTTCGTATTATCGCGAAATGTGGGAGAGAGTGTCACAGAAATGATACAGGATTTTGGCGGGAAATCATTAAAAGAAGCGTAGTTCGTTGCGACGGAATCTTCTCACGGAATTTCAACTAGCAACTTTCACCTCCGTTTGCGATAATATTTTGTTGACACCAACTTACATAGGGAGGAACGATCACCACGACAAAGTAAGGGAAATCAGAGGTCGTACGGAAAGATATAGATGTTGATTCTTTCCGCCCGCTATACGAGATTGGAATAATAGAGAATTGCGAAGGTGGTTCGATGAACCGTCTGCCAGGAACTTGAATGTGATTTGCAGGGTATCCATGTAGATGTACGAGGGGGGACACAAAAGAAACCGGACTCCGAGGGCGCTACCACTCGTAGCCGTATTGCAGGGTTCTGACGCTAGATGGTGTTAGTAGAGAGCTTCATGAAACAGCTGTGCAGACGGCGTCAGTGTAGAGCTGAACGTGCATGTGTGGTATTGTGTTTCTCTGACTGTTGGCGGGTTCCCTCTGCGAAGTCGTTACGGCAACTTTAAAAGAACAAAAAGAGTGTATGTGAAATTTTGTTTCATGCTTAAAAAAACTGCAAATGCCTCAGGAAGCTTTCCAGAAGGACGCTGAGCCGCACACAGGTATTCGAGTGGTTTGGGCGTTTTAAACGTGGTGATATGCGTGTTGAACACCAGGCTCGTTCTGGACGCCTTTCAACATCGCGAAATGAGGAGAACATTGATAAGGTCCGTCAAAAGATCAACGAGGATCGTCGCCAAAAGATCGACCAAATTTCAGCAGAGACAGGAATCAGTTGGAGCTCGTGCCAGCGGATTTTGAGTGCGGATTTGCACATGAGACGTGTTGCTGCTAAGTTTGTTCCGCGCCTTCTCACACAGGAGCAAAAAACCATCCGCATGAATGTGTGTCAGAACTTGAAAACAGAGACTGCACGTGATCCAAACTTCTTGAACAAAGTCATTACAGGGGATGAGGGTCGCTGATACGGGTATGACCCAGAAACCAAGCAAGCGTCAAGCCAGTGGAGGACTCCCAACTCTCCCAGCCCAAAAAAAAGCAAGGCAGGTGAGGTCAAATGTGAAGAAGATGATCATTATCTTTTTTTATTTTCGTGGAATTGTGCATCGGGAATTCGTACCTCCTGGCCAGACTGTTAACCAGCACTTTTACTTGGATGTTTTAAAGCGTCTGCGAGAGGATGTGAGGAGGAAACGCCCGGAACTTTGGCGATAAGGTGACTGGTTTCTGCATCACGACAACGCTCCAGCACACACGGCCGTACGAGTGACCCACTATTTGGCATCTCAGAGGTGGTTTGCCGTTCCTTACGCTCCGTATTCGCCGGACCTAGCCACGATCGACTTTTTCCTATTTCCACGAATGAAAAAAACGCTAAGAGGGGAGCGTTATGACGATGTGGAGGCAGTAAAAACAGCTTCGCAAGGGGCACTGGACAATATCAAACTTGAAGAGTTCCAAACATTCTTCCAACAGTGGGAAAAGAGACTTGACAAGTGCATCGCATATAATGGAGAGTATTTTGATGGCGACGAAAGTAATTTTGTAAAAAGGTTCATCAATAAATTATTTACGACAACAATCGAGTTTCGTTTGGGTCCCCCCTCGTATATGCAGATGTAGAATGAGTTTTATTACAAAAAGGAAAGAGACAATACCTAGCTTTTGCAATTACACAAACGTGTCGGGAGCGAAGGCCGACACACAAAATAAGCAAATTTCTTCAGTACAAACAGTCACAAGTCTGTGCTACATAGAGATTAAAAGAGAAGTAACGAGCGTTGACGCTTCTACCCAAGTCGCTAGTCGTGAAGCTGCTATTGAACTGGGTCGTCACCAGTCGGTCGCGGCGCTTACGTCCTCTCCACACAGGGGCCGCTGCTGTCGCGTTGTCATCCTGGAGAGAGGTCCGGTCAGCGTGTGATTGGCTCACGTCTTATAGCCATCTCTTGTCTATCGCTCCCGACTCGCGTGCCGGCGCCTGACTTTACGCCGTAATAGAGACTTTATACAGGGTGGTCCATTGATCGTGACCGGGCCAAATATCTCACGAAATAAGCATCAAACGAAAAAACTGCAAAGAACGAAACTCGTCTAGCTTGAAGGGGGAAACCAGATGGCGGTATGGTTGGCCCGCTAGACGGCGCTGCCGTAGGTCAAACGCATATCAACTGCGTTTTTTTAAAAAATAGGAACCCCCAATTTTTATTACATATTCGTGTAGTACGTAAAGAAATATGAATGTTTTAGTTGGACCACTTTTTTCGCTTTGTGATAGATGGCGCTGTAATAGTGACGAACGTATAAATAAGTGGTATCACTAATATTCCCCAAGTGCGGACGGTATTTCCTTCGTGGTACATTACCCGTGTTAAAATGGACAGTTTACCAGTTGCAGAAAAGGTCAATATCGTGTTTATGTATGGCTATTGTGATAAAAATGCCGAACGGGCGTGTGCTATGTATGCTGCTCGGTATCCTGGACGACATCATACAAGTGTCCGGACCGTTCGCCGGATAGATACGCTATTTAAGGAAACAGGAAGTTTTCAGCCACATGTGAAACGTCAACCACGACCTGCAACAAATCATGATGCGCAAGTAGGTGTTTTGGCTGTCCGTGTTGAGAATGCTACATCACCCGTACCATATTTCTATGCACCAGGAATTGCATGGCAACGACTTTGAATGTCGTGTACAGTTCGGCCACTGGACACAAGAGAAATTACGGGAAGATGACAGATTTTTGGCACGCGTTCTGTTTAGCGACGAAGCGTCATTCACCAACAACGGTAACGTAAACCCGCATAATATGCACTATTGGGCAACGGAAAATCCACGATGGCTGCGACAAGTGGAACATCAGCGACCTTGGCGGGTTAATGTACGGTGCGGCATTATGGCAGGAAGGATAATTGGGCACCATTTTACTGATGGCAATCAAAATGGTGCAATGTATGACAGAATGGCGATGTACTTCCTACGTGATGGATGTCCGGCACATAGATCGCGTGCGGTTGAAGCGGTACTGAATAGCATATTTCATGGCAGGTGGATTGGTCGTCGAAGCACCATGCCATGGCCCGCACGTTCACCGGATCTGACGTCCCCGGATTTCTTTCTGTGGGGAAAGTTGGATATTTGTTATCGTGGTCCATCGACAACGCCTGACAACTTGCGTCAGCGCATTGTCAATGCATGTGCGAACATTACGGAAGGCGAACTACTCGATGTTGAGAGGAATTTCGTTAACGTATTGCCAAATGCATTGAGGTTGACGGACATCATTTTGAGCATTTATTGCATTAATGTGGTATTTACAGGTAATCACGCTGTAACGGCATGCGTTCTCAGAAATGATAAGTTCACAAAGGTACATGTATCACGTTGAAACAACCGAAATAAAATGTTCAAACGTACCTACGTTCTGCATTTTAATTTAAAAACCTACTTGTTACCAACTGTTCGTCTAAAATTTTGAGCCATATGTTTGTGACTATTACAGCGCCATCTATCACAAAGCGAAAAATGTGTTCCAACAAAAACGTACATATTTCTTTACGTGCTACACGATTATATAATAAAGAAATTGGGGTTCCTATTTTTTAAAAAAAAGCAGTTGCTATCCGTTTGACCTATGGCTGCGCCATCTAGCGGACGAACTATATGGCCACCTGGCTTCCCCCTTCAACCTAGACGAGTTTCGTTCTTTGTAGTTTTTTCGTTTGACGCTTATTTCGTGAGATATTTGGCCCGGTCACTATCAATGGACCACCCTGTATATTACTGCAAAGTATCTTGACTAAATCAAGAGGCATGCTTCGAACGTTCTTTTTAGATTTAATACCCGCTATCGCTGACCTCATAAAGGAAAAAGAAGTGATGAAACGAAAATTAGAACATCTGGGATGAATTGCAGAACACCCATTTTAAATGGACTTGACTTCAAACTGTCGCAATAAGACACTGCAGGGTCAGAAAATACATCTTTCTAGATTGGGTTGCGTTTGAAAAGGATATCGCGTTACAGAAGGGACAAATTCCGACGAACGGCGTCCAGTTTCCTAGGCCAAGTGCCTTAAATAAAATGTGTTGTTTGAAGAAATCATTGTGACCTTCGAAGATTTACAAGGATAGTTTTCTAAACGTTTTGACGCAACTGCCAACCTTATATCTGTTTTCCAACTCTTTTCGAGACCTCTTGTGGTTTCAGCTGAATGCACCCCTGTGCATGTGTAGATGTAATTGATTGAACTGCAACGCAGGTCCCGTTTTAAAGACAAATCTTTTTAGCTTAGAACAGCCCTGGAAGTCTTCATAGTTTTCCTCAGGCAGAGTTTCCACTTCATAATGCGGTTGCAAATCTGCTACAGTGTTAAGATCAACGTATGTATTGGACACATCGCTTTTTGATTGTGAAACTACATCAGTCAAGATTATGTGGCAACCTGAGTGAGAAAATCAGTGAAATGTCTGCGACTATTCGTATGCCAGTAGTTTGAATTAGGTAAAAGTTACATATGTCTTCAGCTTCTGAAAAATAATCAAACAACACTGAAAATTAGTTTCATGTGTGATCTGTGTTGTTGGGGAACGTGGATATAAAACCAAGTTGTTTGCACTTCTACTGCGTTCCCATTTAAATACGACGCATCCTCAGTTTCTCCCAATCTCCCTCCCTCTCCTCCCCCCTTCAGGCTCAAACAGTGCAGCTTGATGGTAGGGGATGTGTGCAATCCAGTTGAGCACTAGGGCTCTCGTGCTGGGGCACAGGTCGCAGACTGAATTCTTAGTTGTCGCTTTTCTAGAGCAGGGACAAAGTAAAACTGTTCCAGAAAATATTTCACAACATAGGCAGCCCAACTTGCATGATCTGCCTCGGTTGGGAACGATATACGTTGGGTTACCTACCTTAAGGTGCATGTAATATTTTGCAGACCTGTTTTATTTTAATACCGGACTGTCAGTGCCTCGGTTCTTGATATCTGACAGTCCCGATTTCTTTGTACCAAAGCCAATATCTTTTTCAAACTCTGTGAATTTCGTCTCAGTCATGAGTCGTTCTCATAGTTCAGCTTTCTAAGTTAGTTCACAACTTGTAAATGGCCCACTCTACCACATTCACTTCTAGAATCTGCTGACTTCTTTGTACAACGGACATCCAAAGCAGCTCTTCTCAGCCTTTGGTAGTGGGAGTTACCAATTAGGAAATAGTTGCTTATTCGTCGCTAGAAGCGAAAACGATGATGAGAGACTACAGAAGAAAAAGGCTTTCGGAGCGTTGGAATGCAATGAAAATTTCCTCGGGCCCTCACGCCCGTCATTTTGCTCAACATCTGCCGTGCTCCGCAAACTTTCGCTCTTTCCATCTTCAGGGTAAAGTGCGAGGAGTGAAAGCTTCCGAACAGTGTCGGCTCCAAACAATGTTACGTCACCTGCGCGCCGTGGAAGTTGCAGAAACAAGAACCGTGGGAGGTTGCACTTCACAGTAAGGGTAAGGAACGTTCTCACTGTTGCTACCCACAAAATTCGGAATGTGCGGTGCAGATACATACTTAAATCCATGGAACCGAGTATTCTGGAATGCAATAGCTGTACAATAACTGCGTTCGTACTCAAGGTTTATATAGAAAACTGCCACAATTCTGATAAAATTTTTATAATTACGTGTTCTGTCATTACTGTCGCAGTGTCATTCTCGTATGTATTCAACGCGTAGTACCACAGAACAGTGACTTTGGAATGTAACTGCTCTTGACATGTAACTGCAATGGCTAGACCGCATAAATATCTGTTTATTTAAGACAGCCGGTTTCGGGACACTTTGCTGTCATCTTCAGGTCTGTAACGAATTGCATGTATATGGAATATGTCCCATGACATGAGCAATGTTTGAGATAAAAGTCTTAGTTCGGTATTTGTTTTTTTCATTAACAGTACAGAGTAACCCACCGCCTTGAAATGTAAGGTGGGTCGGATGCTTCTGAATCTAACAGCAAAGACTTCTCATTGTTACAATCTTATTTGTATAGAGTTGTTAATGCTTTTTTTGAATAATGTAAAGAACATAATACAGGGTGTTTCAAAAATGACCGGTATATTTGAAACGGCAATAAAAACTAAACGAGCAGCGATAGAAATACACCGTTTGTTGCAATATGCTTGGGACAACAGTACATTTTCAGGCAGACAAACTTTCGAAATTACAGTAGTTACAATTTTCAACAACAGATGGCGCTGCGGTCTGGGAAACTCTATAGTACGATATTTTCCACATATCCACCATGCGTAGCAATAATATGGCGTAGTCTCTGAATGAAATTACCCGAAACCTTTGACAACGTGTCTGGCGGAATGGCTTCACATGCAGATGAGATGTACTGCTTCAGCTGTTCAATTGTTTCTGGATTCTGGCGGTACACCTGGTCTTTCAAGTGTCCCCACAGACAGAAGTCACAGGGGTTCATGTCTGGCGAATAGGGAGGCCAATCCACGCCACCTCCTGTATGTTTCGGATAGCCCAGAGCAATCACACGATCATCGAAATATTCATTCAGGAAATTAAAGACGTCGGCCGTGCGACGTGGCCGGGCACCATCTTGCATAAACCGCGAGGTGTTCGCAGTGTCGTCTAAGGCAGTTTGTACCGCCACAAATTCACGAAGAATGTCCAGATGGCGTGATGCAGTAATCGTTTCTGATCTGAAAAATGGGCCAATGATTCCTTTGGAAGAAATGGTGGCCCAGACCAGTACTTTTTGAGGATGCAGGGACGATGGGACTGCAACATGGGGCTTTTCGGTTCCCCATATGCGCCAGTTCTGTTTATTGACGAAGCCGTCCAGGTAAAAATAAGCTTCGTCAGTAAACCAAATGCTGCCCACATGCATATCGCCGTCATCAATCCTGTGCACTATATCGTTAGCGAATGTCTCTCGTGCAGCAATGGTAGCGGCGCTGAGGGGTTGCCGCGTTTGAATTTTGTATGGATAGAGGTGTAAACTCTGGCGCATGAGACGATACGTGGACGTTGGCGTCATTTGGACCGCAGCTGCAACACGGCGAACGGAAACCCGAGGCCGCTGTTGGATCACCTGCTGCACTAGCTGCGCGTTGCCCTCTGTGGTTGCCGTACGCGGTCGCCCTACCTTTCCAGCACGTTCATCCGTCACATTCCCACTCCGTTGAAATTTTTCAAATAGATCCTTTATTGTATCGCTTTTCGGTCCTTTGGTTACATTAAACCTCCGTTGAAAACTTCGTCTTGTTGCAACAACACTGTGTTCTAGGTGGTGGAATTCCAACACCAGAAAAATCCTCTGTTCTAAGGAATAAACCATGTTGTCTACAGCACACTTGCACGTTGTGAGCAGCACATGCTTACAGCAGAAAGACGACGTACAGAATGGCACACCCACAGACTGCGTTGTCTTCTATATCTTTCACATCACTTGCAGCGCCATCTGTTGTTGAAAATAGTAACTACTGTAATTTCGAAAGTTTGTCCGCCTGAAAATGTACTTTTGTCCCAAGCATATTGCAACAAACGGTGTATTTCTATCGCTGCTCGTTTAGTTTTTATTGCCGTTTCAAATATACTGGTCATTTTTGAAACACCCTGTATATAAAGATTTCTCTGAGGACATAGTGAATTGAATGCTTAACAATTATTAAAATGGTTCCATATAATTTGTTACTATGTAGTTGATGAGAATATAATGTATATAATTCAAATGTCAAAGAAAAACAAAAAACAAAGAAAATGTAACACAATGAGCATGGTGGAAATAATTTGTAGCGTGTAGAGGGAGGTGGTATGCTGTATTTGGATGTGTAATACAGTCTAAGTAGCATGTTGGTAAATAGTGACCTATTTCTATCTATTTCAGATGAGAAGGTCTCGGTACACCTCGAGATGTTCTGATCTGAAATGGTTTGTGCTAACATACGTTTATACAGAGTATCCAGATTAGATGCTGATTGAGCACTTCATACATGAAATACATGAATTTTAGTTTTACATGAGAAATACACGTATGTTTTTTACTTGTAAATAACTGAATACATTTCTGATACATAAAATACATTGATTTTAGCTTTTAATGGAGAAGAGAATATACTTTTGTCTGGAAACAATAAGACGAGCAATACATTACTTCGAACACTATGCAGGATGTCATTGGGGAGGAGGAGCCTCAGAATAAAAGTTTTTTGAGCCTTCTCCTCCAAAGCGGCATTACCTCATCACTACAGTCTTAGTATGTGGTGGCGGTGTTTATTTATTTTGTGATTGCAGTGTTGTTTGTGACTGTGTTGTGGCATATAGTGTCATGCATTGTTGGTTTTGGTAGTTTACATATTGATCCCATCTGAGTCATGTTCACCTAGTGTTCCTTCCTCGGTTTCGGAATCTGCGGTCGTGTTTGTGTCCTCCCATGTGGTTTGTTGTGTTGTTTGTGCTTGTCTACGAGTCCTTCCATATGGGTTCTGGCGTACGTATTCTTCGTGCAGAGTGTTCCATACAATATCGGGTACGCTATTTATCGTGTTACAGTAATCGAGATTACGTATTATTCTGCCGATGTCATTGTCGTTCTGTACAGGTCTCACTTGTGCTAGCGTGTTGCACTGCAGTATGACATGTTCTGGTGTCCCAGTTTCTCCGCACACGCATACTTCACCGTTAGTTAGTCCCATACGGTTTAAATGTACCGGATACGGCCCTTGGCGTGTCAGGAAATGGACCATCCCCCGGCTTGGGTTGACACGTTTCAGTTGTAGCCTGTAGTGTACATCAGTACATCAGGGAAGAAAGAGTTTGGCATTACAAAAAAACGCTGAATGGAACTGCACATTTCCGGGTCTTAAAAACCTTTTGTGGTGAACGTGTTCGTCTTACAATGGACCTCATGCCAAGTTGTCATGGGGGATAAAAACCAGCACGTTATAAAGATTTGTCACACGAATCATCGCGTGCATTTCCATACACGTATCGCTCACAGATGCTTGTTGCAACACAGAAACACAGTACATAGTAGCACATCTGTCTACACAAACTAAATATACTCTAAACAGAGAAAATCCACTATAAATAGAGTATATGGACAACTGTCAGGTAGTATTGCAAATATGACATTTCTATAGCGTGTTACAGCCACTACATGTCTCTTACTTCAGTACCATTTAGCAGAACATAAATAATTTTCTTTTCACATTTAAAATTAACTACTCTAGTGAGTGGACTCTAAGAATAATAACGATTATAGAACTGTACTTTACTTACAACTGAAATAAATTTTTAATTTTTACAATCCCCTTCAAGCCTTCTTATCACTGTATGCATGATAGGAAAGGATGCCATCAAATTACAAAGTATGTACAAATCTTTCTATGTAGATTATTAAAGCCTTGAGGTACAATTATTCACAAACAGCTATGTATCATATCATAGAATGCAAATATTATGTAGCGAGCCTGGCGAGTAGAAAGAAGTGCTGTTGATAGGTGCAAGTCATATTCCGTGTTGGGCTGTGTACAAACTTTCAGGTATTAATAAACATAAGAGTACACACATTTAAGATAAACAATTACAGAAGTTTTGTGCACTGGGAGGAATGTGGGGTAGTCACAATATCATAGTGCATATAATAATAATAATATGAAGAAATGGAGCATACTCTAACATCCTGATTTGGCATGTCTACCTGCATGCAAAATAATATTTTTAAACTTGACACATGACAGACAGAAATATACAATAATATGCTGACACGGCTGTAACGATCTCTTACACTGTAAAACTATATTAATTATTTATTATGTTGAAATACTAATGAAGATTGGGTTCAAGTAAAACGAGAACCGTCCAGGTGGGTTGTCATGAAGTAAAGCACAACAAGCACAAGTATAAACCATGTGGTACTGTAGAAGGAAAGGAAACAGAATGGCATAAACTGAACACAAAATAACACTGTAAAATAACATACAACAATGCTTTTAAAACCACACCCCACTTCTGGCGGTATTTGTGACAATACAAGCATAAATTGTTCTTACCTCGAATACAGTTAGAACGCATACAAATTACAATAGATAGGTACAAGTATTACTCTGCTGTTCATGGTAGGCATGAATCAGCGTGACCCTAGGTTTTTTCTATTCTTTACAACACCGAAAACGTGTAGTACATATTCTTTCTGTAACGTAGGTAGTGTCAGGGCTGCTTTCCGAGGTAAGCTGATACAGTAGCAATATTTTTAATAATAATATTCTCAGCGAGGTGACAGATTAGAGTGCAAAATATTTTTGCAATACGTAACTGTGGGAGTACAAATAAATGTAATAACGTATGCAATAAGTAACTGTAGGAATAAAACTAAAGATAACAACATTTGAAATAAGTAAGTATAATAGGTAACTATGAGGATACATCTAAAGGTAACAACATTTTCAATAGGTAACTAGGAAAGCAACTAAATGTAAAAACTCAGAAGTGCCATCATGAATGAGCAAAAAATCTTCGCACATTAAAACATAAAAGTTCAATCATTTAAGATTTAAAAGTCTCAGAAGAACTTTAAACTGAGCAAAAGGTGGGGTACTAGGAATATACCATTATATATGGCAATATTACAGATCACAAGGAGATGGTGTGTAATATGATGGCACAGCATTCTTAAATAATATTTAACATGACATAGCATTCTCGTATATGTGTAATAGTATGACAACAAGTATATAAAAATACATTATAACAGAAATCTACGTTAATTACTTATTATATTGAAGTGCAAACGAAGGATTAACTTCAAATTAAAATGAAAGCAACATGTAAAGGACATGGACACTCGTATAAACCGTTTGTTAATGTAGAAGCGAAAGAAACGGATAGAGCTTGAAGTGGATACAAAAACATTTTGTAGTTACATAAACCAAAGCACTTAAACCAACATGTCACTAATGGAGGTGTGGGATAGCAAGGATACACGATGTTTACATCATACTGATCATGAGGGCTGGTGACATGAAATACAGAAGCAGAAACTATCAAAAGCATAGGCATTTCATAATCTGTTTCACAAAATATTTATGGTATGTGCCCAAAAATGGGCTGTATATATCGAATAAAAGAAACACTCCATATGCCATATTCTGTTACAAAAGTAGTTGTGTCTTACGTGAATATAGGTGCTCCAGTTTAGTAAAATTAGGATGTCTTTTAGTGATTTGTGAAGTACAGATATTAATAAGAACAGAGAGATATGTTGACAAATACTTAGCTGAAACTAGTACATAGGATAAAAATAATTTTGGAATGTCTGGCTTCTTACTGGTTCACACAGTAATAAGATTTTACAGCAGTTATGAATTACTTACGTAGACGACTTCAACATGTAACGTTTTCGTAAGGAGGGACCATATCAGCCAAACTCATGTGAAATAATTGCCGATCATAAAGGCAAATATTTGCGTGGGTAGTGGACAGAAACCATGATTAACAGTTCTAGGTAAAGGCTAACAAGTAGAAATGCGCAACATATTTTTAGGCACTAGAAGTATTTAATATGATATACATATTTTATGTCTGGCGTAAGTAGCACGGAACATATATTAACCACGCATATATTATACTGAAATTTTGAAAGTCTATGTTATAGCCTGTTTCTGTGTATTACGTGGCATGTGAATCAGTAGTACATGTACTTCTAGTACCAGTTCTATTTATTTAATTTTTTTTATTTGTTCGACTTTTTCCTAAAGGGGTACAGGGTGAGCATCAGTCTTTCCCTCATTACAAAATGTTATTTATGAGGAATTACGCTCAACCCAGTTAACAATTTAACAAATGGTAGCTTGTAACATTTTTTTTATCGGATATCCTTCTTCATGTACTCCCTTTCTTATCCACAGAATGTCTAAGCGATACTAAATTTCTATTCATATCTTTGGCAATATCTCTTAGTCATCGCCTCTACAGCAACTTGCATTTCTGTCTAATAGACTGCGCATCAGGAATTTGAGAACTGAGCATTCTGTTCTGTTAAAGTAACACCACAAAAAGTAAAAAGGGTTTAAGTCTGGTGAAAATTGTGCTCATGACGAAGGATCGTCTCTACCGATCAGTTAGTTCTGAAAGGTTGCATCCAAGAACTGCCAAATGTATTACTCCCAGTGTTGTGGAACACCATCTTTATGAAAGACTTTCACGGTTTAAATACCTGTAATTGAATTGCAACAACGTGTAGTTTCAACATGTATAGGTATACTGCCTCCATAGTGGTAGACTCAGTTGAAAAGAATGGTACAAGCGCTAAGCCACACCATTCATTCAGTTAAACAGGATGTCCCTTACCTGCTGCACCACCATATGAGCGTTCTCCCATTCTAAAATGTGGGCATTACGCCTGATTATTTTGCTGGAGACATGAAAAGTCACTTCATCGGAAAAAAACCTTTATTGAGGTAATCATATTCTGCAGCAATTCGTTCCAGAATGTTCCTATAGAACTCAGGACGCCTTGGCCTATCATCTGGCCGCATTGAATGCAGAAGTTGTACTTTGTGTACATGCAAACACAGCAGTTTGTGTGAAATCTTCACAACATTGTTCAGAGGCGTGCCTGTTTTTCTCGAAACATGATGGGTCCATTTTGCGAGATTTTTCTTGCTGTTCTGTGTGATGACTCTGAATGTTCTCTGGTAAGGGAGCTTTGGTTCGTCATTTTATGGTTGGTGATCTGCAAATGTGTAAGTGTGCCAGCCGCCATAGTCGTGAGTTCATGTCTCTAGAGTCGGAACATTTATCATTTCCATTGCTTTGGCTTGTGGATACCTAGCGGCCAGTATATACTATACAGCGAAGCCACGGCACAGAAAGCAAATGATGTACACCTTTTGTTACGAGTGACTCAAGCAACGGTTTTGAGACACGAACACCCTGGTTCTTTGATCTTGGCCTTGCTCTAGAGATTTGATTTGGGTTGGTTCAAATGGCTCTGAGCACTATGGGACTCAACTGCTGTGGTCATAAGTCCACTAGAACTTAGAACTACTTAAACCTAACTAACCTAAGGACAGCACACAACACCCAGCCATCACGAGGCAGAGAAAATCCCTGACCCCGCCGGGTGTTATTTGGGTCCTCGTGTATATCACTGTTAAGCTTTAATTAGCAAATATTATATTCGTCTTTATCCTAAGCGTTACCAATTTGTCAAAAGCAGTACCTTAACAAACTAAAACTCTTTTACCACTTTGTGCAATCACTGCTCGATATGAAAATGACTTAATCATTTGTGACCTTCCTACTCAAAGGTCCATTTTCAGTAAGGATTCACCTTCCAGGACTGTATGTTTCCTTTTGTACAATAATGAGTTAGTTTGACACAATTATTTTTTCAGTTCAAGATTATTGAGCCGCAATGTAAAAACTTGTATTGTTCACAGTTATGGCATGATAGAGCCTTGTGAGATCTGTCGGCTTGTAACCCGTAATCCATACTGACTGTAATCACCTTCTCGTTACGTGATATGTAGGTTAAAGTGAACCTGATCACCTTTTGTCAACACCTGATTATTAACCAAATGGATTTCTTTTCAGTTCTTTGAAATGAGATGTAATAATGTTGACGATTTCGTTCCTTATACGTGCATTGCACATGTTTTTAACTCATCTACTGAATAACGGAAAGTTGTTGTCAAACGTGTTCATTCTGTTAACAATATCCCTGCCGTTATTTATGGGATTTAAATGTCATATGGGTGGTGACTAGCGTCATATGAGATGTGACTAGGAAATAAGAGGACTGTTGCTGCAAAACGTGTCATTCCAGAAACATACATATCAAGTTATGGTCCCGCTCAATGTACTCACCTTCTCTGCCCCTACGACGTTCCATCCCAACTCTACATTGATGAAAATTGTGCCTCAAGTCTGCCTTTCTGACCTCTTTGACGAGGCGGCTGGATTTTTCCTTTGACTGCATTAGCGGACTGAAGTCGCTTTTCTTTCAATGCATATTTGACCTTGGAGGATAGATAAAAGTCACATGATGTCAGGTAAGGTGAATACAATGTGTCGCTGTACGTCGCTAGAAACTTCTTAACGGACAATGTGGTATGCAACGGTGATTTCTTGACGCAGAATCCATAACATGTTCCTCCACAGTTTGGGTCGTTTCTTTTTTCTCACGCAGTTGAGCTAGAACCAAAACTTAGTAGAGCTGGTTAATAGTTTGACTACTGGGAACCCAATGAAAAAACACGATTCCATGAATACCGAAAAAACTCACAATTGTTTTGAATTTTGTTTTGCTTATTTAAGTTCTTTTCGCTCTCGATGAAATTGGATCCTTCCAGTATACAGACTGGTGCTTAATGTGGAGCTCTAGTACCGTCCTGGGAAATTTCAGCAAGACTACAACAAAACAAATTACTTATTATTACCTAACATCAGGTTTTATTCAATCACTGCCTTTCCTGGTTAGGGGACGTGTAGCAGTGTTGTCTGTCAAGCTGTGTAAATGGCGCTACGTTCATGCACAAAAGTGATCGTATATAACCAGCAAACGGGCTAAATGCATGATAAGTAATCTCAACTGTACAAGAGTAATGATTTTTAGCAATCTTCAGTGCTGTTTCATAATAATCTCATTACTAATAACTAATCATGTATCGACTTTACCGCTACTGTTATTCCAGGTGGCAACACTTTTCTTTAAGAAAAATTAACAGTCTTGACATACAATACCACACTATACTAGTGTATTGTTTCCGAAATAACCAGGCTTCATACATCAGCAGAGGAGAATTTTTATTACTTAAAATGCTGTTTGCATAGACATAAGTTCACTATACTTAAAGATTAATCACAATCTAAGTGGAACTCACTACCTCTGTGTGGGTTCTGGGCCACCAATCACAATTATTATCGCAATAATGATCATCAAGATTTATGTCTGTGTAAAACTTCAATTTAAGACTGCTGCTGCAATGTTTGACTAAGATGGCGGCTAACATAAGACAATCACTTATCGACTCTCCTACAGACACTGTTTTACAACTAAAAAATAATATACATAAAATCTCTTTTGTAGCGTTACTATATACATTAACATTTAAAAGTATTTCTCAGTGTCAATCGCTTGTTATTCAGCATTTACCAATAAACCACGCTGTAGACCAATAGCGCCAATGGCTGCTCTCCATTGTAGCCGATCAGAAAACTTAACATTTACGAGTATGTAGGATGAGAATCAGTGAAATAAAAGTCCAAACAAGAAAATTCATTCTATGACACACAAACTCAATTTTTCAAATATTACTTAACAACATAATACAGTTTGTTAGAGACCTTTGTGTTACGAGACATCAATCACATGTGATCAGTACAACAGTTCGAACAAGAAGGATTAATCTAGAAGAATCATAGACAACAAAAGATGGAGATTTTCATTATATTTTACGATGGGTATTGTCTGAGAAATAATTTCTTACAGAATATTAAATTCTGTTAGTGACAATAATTATTTATTCTTTTACTATCGATGAAGTTCTTTTTATTAATATCAGGAAAATGTTCATTCGCACTCCACACAAAACGCTGTCGCGAATATGATTCTGAATAAAATATAGGCGCGGATATTACATTAGTATCCTGATCACAAGTGAAAAATTTGAGATTTAGATGCATTTTCAAAGAAACCTGGACCATTTTAAGTGGTGTCAAAGAGTCACTACGAACACTTTCACGAGCTTCTTTTTGTTCGATCGAGAGAATTTTCGGCACCAGTTTCTCACACATTTTTTTCATATTAAATTGGTTAAGTGAAGTTTGTGTAACGCATTCTTTGTCAATTCCTACAGTTTCACAAATCTGTCGAATACTCAGCCGAGGGTCCGATTGAATCTGGGTGCCTACTTTTCCTATATTTTCATCTGTCTCTGATGCTGAAGGGCGTCCCAGGTCCGAGTCATCCTCAACGTCTTCTCCACCATCTTGGGATCGCTTGAACCAATCAGAAACTCGCGTACGTGATTAATAATTTTCAGCATATACTTCTTTTGTAAAAGATAGGTTTCAGTGGCAGTTTTCGCAAGTTTCGTGTGAAACTTTCCGACAGTTGGTTGCTCTATTATTACACTTCCCATTTTTACCCAAAACAAAAATTAATAGACAAAAAAATTGGAACGGCCACAGTGATCTACTTACAGATAACAGAAATGCGGCATTCAACTGAGAAGGCTTCAAGTTCTACTGCTAATGGTCTTTAATCTTTGGCGCATGGCTACTTATTCTGTGACAGCATCAGTCCTGTTATTTTATAGTCACACCTGATGTATGTATAATTTGTAAAACATTTCCTGAATGTGTAAAAGAATAGCTTGAAGTGTCATCCCGACCGTGTGATTCAATAATATCTTTACGGTGGCTCTTATATTGTGTTTTGTAAGAAGGCAAGATAATTCAGAGCTAACAGAAATATTATCTTTGTCAGAAATTCAAATGTTCATCACTCTCGGTATTGTTTGAATCCCACTGAGGTTAATGAATGTTGTATGAAATCTTCTTTCTGGCTGTTTTAAAATGTTCGCCTTACCACTGCTATATCCATGCATCCTGCCTCTTCAGAGAAACTAACCCTGTAAGTTCAGGGCTAATATCTAAAACAAAGTGGAGTGGTGCACTTGCTTGGAATCTTTCGTAAAGGCGATGAAATGAAGTTAAATACAGAAATGAAACTGGAAAATTTGTGTAAAACAGTGTTGCTTAGTATAGTTCTCAAAACTTTATGCTTTGTCCGTAACATTTCTAAATAGTGTCGCCTTTACTTAGTATCACCTGAAGATGCTACCACCGCCTGAAGCAGTTATCTTGGAGAGAAAGAGAAATTTGGAAGGCTACAGAATGATAGCAACAAAACTGCGATTTTGAAAAACAGTTCCTCCATTTAGAATTTTCAAACCAGGTTGAAACGTCCCCTTAGAAAAGTTTATGAATGACTGTGCTGATAAACCTCTCACATTATTTGCTTTTCAAACAGCTGAGCAAGTCTGAACGTACTCAGACATTTCTCTCTTTACTTATTCTGATCAACACTAAACTGACACACAATATTTTTAGCGCAACGCAGTCTGACTTTTAATAATCCCTACAAAATAATGGCCCTAACTAACAAAAACCTATACCTTTCATGAATCACTTACCTCACAAAAGTCTTCGTTACTCAAACTACTGCAATACAGCGAGCGCCAATACTGCCAGCTAAATAAAAGATTCTAACTACTGAAGGCACTAACTACTGATAGGCATAGTTAGCAAATGAAAGATTTTGATAGAGAACAAACAATGCATTTACCTTAATACTGTTCAAAAGTCTTAATATAAATATCAGTTCATGACATTCAGTATTACAAATTTACTGTCTCTGATGGACACACGTCCAGATCATCCGCTCTCAAAACTCCGCCATCTCTCTCCCCACATCCACCACTGCTGGCGGCTCATCCAACTGCACAACGCTACGAGCTGTTAACAGCCAAGTGCCCAACACTACAATAGCGAATATTACAACAATGCCAACCAGCCACAGACTGCACACAGCACAGTCAGTAATTTTCATACAGAGCGCTACGTGGAGTTACCAACATCATAAAAACCTAAGCAGCCTAATTACAAGGTGTTTAGGTTTACATATTTCGACTCTAAAAAAAAAAAAAAAAAAAATTCGATACTTTAGGAGCACGTTCAAGGAAAGTAAGGTTAAAAGCTCGTCATAACGAGATCAGTACGGCTATGTTTGTAGTTGTGTGGTGGTGCCGTGGGAGGTGGGGGGGGGGGGGGGGGGGAGGGGAAGAAGGAGAAGGGGGCACATCCAAGGCGTGACAGCATTGTTTGAAACAATTTACTGATTCTCTTTCTGCAAGGAAGGAATAACCAGCCGATACTTATAATGAAAATATAATATTGTTTTATTGCCGCGAAGAATCTGTTACAGCCTTTTTTTCTTCAGTGAACATAATATCTGTAATAAATGTAACGGAAGTTTGACAATTGCTCTATGACACTGAAATTTTAAAATTCTGTGTTCGACAGCAGAAGAGGTAGCGCTATATTATAAACAAAAGTCTAGAGATACAAACAGGCGATTTATTTATACGAAAAAAGCTGATGCATTTCTATATTTACATCTACGTCTACACGGATACTCTGCAAATCACATTTGAGTGCCTGGCAGAGGGTTCATCGAACCACATTCACAATTGTCTATTATTCCAATCTCGTATAGCACCCGGATAGAACAAACACCTATGTCTTTCCGAACGAGATCTGATTTCCCTTATTTTATCGTTGTGATCGTTTCTCCGTATGAAGGTCAGTCTCAACAAAATATTTTCGCATTCGGAGGAGAAAGTTGGTGATTGTAATTTCATGAGAAGATTCGTCGCAACGAAAAACGCCTTTCTTTTAATGATGTGCAGCCCAAATCCGGTATCATTTCTGTGACACTCTCTCCCATATTTCCAGATAACAGAAAAAGTGCTGCCATTCTTTGAACTTTTTCCATGTACTCCGTCTGTCCTATCTGGTAAGGATCCTACACCGCGCAGTAGTATTGTAAAAGAAGACAGACAAACCTAGGGTAGAGTGTCTCCTTAGTAGATCTGTTACATTTTTTAAGTGTCCTGCCAATAAAACGCAGTCTTTGGTTAGCCTTCCCCACAAAATTTTCTATGTGCTCTTTCCAATTTATGTTGGTCTTAATTGTAATACCTAGGTATTTAGTTGAATTTACGACTTTTAGAATAGACTGATTTATCGTGTAACTGAAGTTTAACGAATTCCTTTTACCACTCATGTGGATGACCTCGCACTTTTCGTTATTTAGGGTCACCTGCCAATTTTTGCACAATTCAGATATCTTTTCTAAATCGTTTTGCAATTTGTTTTGATCTTCTGATGACTTTATTAGTTTATAAATGACATCGTCATCTGCCAAGATCCAAAGACGGCTGCCCAGATTGTCTTCCAAATCGTTTATATATGTAAGTAACAGCAGAGGGCCTATAACACTATCTTGGTGGACGCCAGAAATCACTTCTGTTTTACTTTCTGTTCTGACTTTCCGTCAGTTAGTACGAACTGTGACCTCTCTGATAGGAAATCACAAATCCGGTCACATACCTGAGACGATATTCCACAAGCACACAATTTCACTATATGCCGCTTGTGTGGTACAGCGTCAAAAGCCTTCCAGAAATCCAGAAATACGGAATCGATCTGAAATCCCTTGTCAACAGCAGTCAACATTTCATGTGAATAAAGGGCTAATTGTGTTCCATAGGAACGATGTTTTCTAAACCCATGTTGACTGTGTAACAATTGACAATTTTCTTCGAGGTAATTCAAAATGTTTGAACACAATATACGTCCAAAAATCCTGCTACATATCAACGTTAACGATGTGGGCCTGTAATTTAGTGGATTACTCCTGCTACCTTTCTTGAATACTGGTATGAGCTGTACAACTTTCCAGGCTTTGGGTACGGGTCTTTCGGCGGGCGAACGGTTGTATATGATTCTTAAGTATAGAGCTAATTCATGAGCATACTCCGAAAGGAACCTAATTGGTATACGGTCTGGACGAGAAGACTCGCTTTTATTAAGTGATTTAAGTTGCTTCACAACTCCGAGGATATTTACTTCTATGTTACTCATGTTGGCAGCTGTTATCGATTCGAATTTGAAAGGTAGCAGCCACTCATAGCATTTCCTTAACTCTACTGTTAAAAAACGTTCTGCAAGTGGAACTGCAGTTTTGGGAAAGAACATTGGTTACTTCTTTTTTACATCGATATTTGCATAAAGCCATGAAATTTTCTATGTTGCGTAACCTGTTACTAGACCGCAAACTTTGTACCACTCGAGCGAACGGTTACAGCTGCTGATTGAATCACGTTGGTAATTTCATCCTTTCAAAATTGGGACTATCGTGCATATCGGGCGACGACCAATGAGTGATGAGGCTGTTGTCCCAGCTATGAAAATAGATAGACGAGGAAGCGATAGGGAATTTCCGCCCACAACACAACCCTCAAATGAAAAGTCAGTATTAGTCCCCCATCCCCGCTCGCGACCAACATAAATTTCCGCTAACATGCACCGAACATCGCGAATTAAAACCATCAATTATTCTCTGGCAGCTCGCAAGCGACGCTCTGATTGGACGTGCATGTACGACTGAATCCGAAAGGGAAATATTACCTCTCACTATTCGGAATATGTTCAACCAAATTTCTGTGTGAATCGTTCGAAGATGGATTGATAAGTCTGGCAAGCGTTTTCGGAATCGCCACCAAGTTTTAATAAGGGGAATGGACGTCTATAAGCGAGACCAGTGTAATAAATATTCAATCGAACGAATCTCACTGCCGTTCGTTATTGGCTACCGTAAATGGTTGGAGTAACACATTTCGTGATAATGGATAAAGGTAAGTACCATTAAATCATAGAACTGTGACATAGATGAAATGTATTCGCAATTGCGAATACGAGAACTATCGGGTTTATAAAGGAATGATAACAATGAAAATATGTGCCGGACTGAAACTCCCGTCCTGATTTCTCGCTTTATGTGAGCTGTCGCCTTGATCGCTTCGGCTATCCGTGCACGAATCACGGCCAGACCCGAAACTTCCAAGTGGTGTCGCTCATGCATCATAACCTGTATTCAGTCACACATTATGTAATTCCCGTACAGGGAAGGAAATGTTAATTGAATGTCACTACCAGGTATTGACGGATAAATACGATACTGCAGTGCTCGTAGTGTTAAGGAGGGCGACGAAGTGTTCCTTCAGAAACGCATGCATGTCCGAATGTACAGTCGTGGACAAAACGAGCGAGACCCCTCGCCTTTTCGTTATGCTGATCCGCACAGCTTTAAAGTCTGCTACACAGCATAACAGGCAAGGCGACCAAGTGCTACCAACATACTATGCACAGGCGTAAAATTTAAAAACCATCCGAAAGTTGTCAGACTGTTTTCAATCGTGTGTAAGACTACACTAACGCTGATTAGTGTGTTAACCACAACATCTAAATATAAGATATAAATGAAAGAAGAAACATTGAGTTCAATGTACGAGTAATAATGTTTCGCAGATTAGGCAAGCACACAGTAAGTTAAGCAGTGTTAGTGATGAGTTAATAAGGCATCTTATTGACAAGTTAAAGATCCGACTCTTTCATTCAAAGGTGCCAGGTCATATTCCATATTACGGATAAAGCATTGCGTTTAGAAGGTTCAGTAGCATTTAGGAAGTTGCAGCACAGAACCTCCACAGAATTTAAGCCCAAAAGCCTTCATAACAGTAACTTTCAGAAGATTAAACCTAAACGTCACACATATTGAACCACACACATAAACCTCATATCCTTCGCTATTGATATTTTTACTTGCATTTATCCGATTTCTTCGTGCGGTTTAAATTTCCTTACTTGGTTTGTCTTTTAGAAATTATCTTCAGCTTCACTGACATATACTGGAAGCCAGCACCACCACAAACGCGCAGTGTCTTAATACGTAGTGTGGAGGATAGCTTCCGTCAGTTAATGCTACCAAAATATGAGAACGCTGCTTATCTCAATTTTGACACGAAGCAGGAGGCAAAAATTCCGCGATTTCTATGAGTTTTGCTTAACTACTTTAGTAGAGGTTGAAGATATCGCTTCAGTTGTAAGGTTCGTTTTATTTTTCAGTACTTGAAGCACAGCCGCTTTCGGGTTCTTACATGCCAATTTTCAGGTGTGATATTGAAAATAAACAAGAGACCGAAGCTAATAGCTATTTTTACACACGATGGTACATATGAAAAGTCAGAAGTGTTCCTTGTAACTTTTTACACAACCGCGGTCAGGCTAGGTGCATTAAAATCTAAGTTAATGGGGAAGAGAGACCAGACAATACTACGGATACTGCCTCGGGTAAAGAAAAATGCAATGATTACCCAAACTGTCTTTTTTTGACGGGAAGAACAAAGCGGGAACAGCTAGCCTGACTGTTCACAATTTGAATTAATGATTTAAATTCAAAATGAAAAAAAAATCGTTAAAAAAGGTTACGTGAAAAACCTTAAGAATACATTACTAGTGGTTAAAGGACATACTGAACAGAGACAGTACAGAACTACATTAAAAGTGACTGGAAATATGCGACATAAAGGTTATTTATAAACTGTAAATCACAAGTAAGGTTTTTTCGCTTTCCATGCGTGGCATGCAAGTTTTTAATTAAGTCGGGATGCGTATGGTGACATGAAATAATGTGCGACAGTCATGAGTTAAAAGAAGATATACATTTGTCTCTGATTAAAAAGCATCTCGGTACTAAACAAAGTGGAAGGTAGTGAAAGCCGTAAGTCCACACTGTCAAAAACTCCTGTACCAATTAATAGATAGCAGCAGTACACGAGCGAGGTGGCGCAGTGGTTAGACCCTGGACTCACATTCGGGAGGACGACGGTTCAATCCCGCATCCGGCCATACTGCTTTAGGGTTTCCGTGATTTCCCTAAATCGCTCCAGGCAAATGCCGGGACGGTTCCTTTCAAAGGGCACGGCCGACTTTCTTCCCCGTCCTTCCCTAATCTGATGAGACCGATGACCTCCCTGTCTGGTCTCCTTCCCCAAAAACAACCCCAACAACAAGCAGCAGTACCAAAAATGGGACACATTAAAAGTAGGAGCAATTGAGTAATTTCGAACTCAAAGCCGGCGACTCAACGAGGATTAAGTAAGACGAAATGTGACACAAAACTTACATCATGAGTGGCACGCAAATTTTAATTTAGTGAGGACACACATAACGACTCACAATAATGCGCCGTAGTAATACGATAAAAAATTAAAAATATGCTAACTTCTGTTAAAAGAAGATATTTTACAGCCATGTGAAATAGAAACTGGGTTGACTTTGCAGTCATTGCTGTAGAAAATAGGAATATATCATGTAGTAGCTAAGCCTCATTAAGTGCTATCTAAACAATAGCGAAAACGCTGACCCAGTCAAGGAGTATGCGTGGGCAAACGTACAATAATCAGAAGCCAGATGGAGCTTGTTTCCCCCTTCTTTTAACGCTACTCCGTCCTCTACGCTCACTAGTGGCACATTGCGTCCCGGTGTTCACTGCATATTTCTCTGCCCAGACCGTCGTCTGTAGTACGAGGTTATTTCCGGAAAATACGTGTAAAAGTTGAATAATAATATTTTACAATTATTCAGGTATTACAATATGGTCTCCTTCAAAGTACTCGTCCTGAGACGCGATACACTTCTGCCAACGCCGTTTCCACTGTTGATAACATTGCTGAAAGTCTTCAGTTGTGATGTTGTTCAGTTGCCATGTTGTTTCCGCCTTGATGGCTTCCACATCTCCCAAGTGCCGCCCCGAAGCACCATTTTGCATTTCGGGAACATGAAGAAGTCACACGGGGCTAAATCGGGTGAATAAGGTGGGTGGTCTGTCACGGTGATTGAGCTTCGGGCCAAAAACTCGCGCACAACGAGCGGCGTGTTAGCGGGCGCATTGTCGTGATGAAGGATCCACCTGCCCCCTTTTGCCAACTCCGGTCGAACTCGGGCCACACGAGCTCTGAGACGTGTCAGAACTCAACGTAAAAAGTTGCGTTCACTCTCTGTCCGGGAGGGACAAATTCCTTGTAAACAATGCCCCTAGAATCAAAGAAAACAATCAACATTGTCTTCACATTGGGCCTTGATTTTCGCGACTTTTTTGTTCTTAGTTCTCCTGCCAGTTTTCCTTGCTTTGAGATTTGAGCTCCACATCGAATTCGTAAAACCAGGACTCGTCTCCAGTGACGACTCGGTTGAGAAAGTCCCTCGTTCCTCTGCTTCCAACCAATCCTCACAGTACTCAACCCTCTTTGCATTCTGTTCTGGTGTCAAGAGCTTCGGTACGATTTTCGCACACAATTTCTTTATTTCAAGTTTTGCGTCAGGATTTCGTCGCCGATTGTTTTGGGGATTGACAGTTCGTCAGCAATCATTCTGACTGTCAATCGACGGTCTCTAAGAACACAAGCCCGAATTCGTTCAACATTTGCATCGGAACTCGATGTCGACGGGCTTCCTGGCCGAGGGTCATCGTTCACTTCTTCTCGGCCATGCCGGAACCTTTTTAACCGCTTGTTCACGGTTGGTTCCTTCAGAGAATTGTATCCGTAAACCTGTTTCAAACACTCAAAAATCGCACGGCCATTCTTGCCTAGCTTTGCAACAAACTTGATGTTGACGCGCTGTTCCTCAATCAGAGAGAGCTCCATGCCGACGGCAGGTGAAAAAGGATAACCATCTACCGCACACTCCCACCTTCACGCAGAGTGCTCTGACTCGAACTGAGCATTGATGGGATTGATTACAGCAGTAGTCCCCACCTGGCGGTGACTGCAACTTGCAACATAAAGACGTTATTCAACTTTTATACGTATTTGCCGGACAAACCTCGTATTGTCTGGTGTCGCTTTGCCATTGAGTTAGTATTTACCGCACCTAGCCCTACTGCTGTTTTCTAAACCGTTATATGGGACATCTTACCCTTTCGTATGCACTACCGCTTGTAAAAATTATTAATAGCTGCGGTCTCTTCTTTATTTTCAGTATTACACCTGATAATTGGCATGTACAGGCCTAAAACCAGTCATGCTTTAAGTATTTAAAAGAATTTTACACCTGAAGTGATATCTTTCACCTCTAATGCACAGTTGCGGATGGTCCTCCAACAGGATTGCTTGTCAGCCACATTAATTAATTGTAGCGTAAACTAAGATATGTCAATAACTTTGATTACACAAAATGTAAATAATTCTCTGACCAAACAGAATCTTTTCATATCCACTTCCACAGCACTTTGTCTGCTATTTATGTGGGTACTTTCTATTTCAATCTAGTTCAGTCAATGGATTATAAACACGATTTAGAAGCGACCAGGACCGGAACTTTCGTTGCAGTGAATTATCAGTATCATTGACCATTGAAACCTCTTAAAATTACTAATTCGTAAGACAAGACGTAATTGTGGTACACAGCTTGTTTGCCGTTAATGGATGATCAACTGGAATACCAGGTGTACCGGTATGAAATGAGCGTTTTTTTGTGAAAATGAAACACTAATTTTGAAATGAAAAGTAAAAACATTTTGTTCAGAATACTGACCATTGCTTTCTATACATTTTGACCACCTCCCTGGAAATTTGTGGACACCCCGCCAATAGAAATGTTCGTCTTTTGAAGCAAACCAATCAGATACCCAATTTTCGATTTCTTCGTAGGAATCCAAGTGTTTCTCCTGCTTTGTGTGCAGGTGTATTGTCGTGTAAAAATGCTACTTTGCCATGTCTTCTGGCTCATTCGTCTTTTTTCGTTCAATACATGGTTCAAATTGATCATTTGTTGTCTGTGGCGATTAGTATTCACAGTTTCACCGGGTTTTGGAAGCTCATGATACATCACACCTTTCTGATCCCACCAAACACAGAGCATTGTCTTCTTGCCGAATCGATCTGGTTTTGCAGTCGATGTTGATGGTTGTCCCGGATTAACCCATGATTTTTCCCGTTTTGGATTCTTAAAATAGATCCATTTTTCATCCTCAGTAACAATTCGATGCAAAATTGATCTTCTTTTATGTCTTTGAAGCAAAATTTGACAAATGGTTTTTCGGTTTCCCATTTGTCTTTCATTCAATTCATATGGCACTTTTGGATCTTTCCCCGTAGCTTTCAAACGGTCAGAAATTGTTTGTTGTGCAATATTTAGCATTGCTGCCATTTGGTTCTGACTCAAAGTATCACCTTCATCCCACATTGCTTGCAATTCGGCGTCTTCGAACTTTTTTGGTGGTCTTCCACGTTCTTCATTTCTTACATCAAAATCATTATTTCTGAACGGTATAAACCATCTTTTGCATGTTGCTTCTGACAGAGCTTGATCACCATATGCCTCGACAAGCAGTCGATGCGACTCTGTAGCACCTTTTTTAAAATGAAAACAAATGTTAATGCTTTCCGCAAATCATCGCTTTCTGGTACAAAATTCGACATTGTTAACACGATGAAAACATATGATGTTGTTTGTTCCATGACTTGATGTATACTAAATATCTTTGACAGATGTCATACCAACAAAACAAACAAAAATTAAGGCTCGTTCACAACAAATGTTCTCTATCGACACACTTGTATCTTAACGCTTATTTCATAGCGGTACACCTGGTAATGTAGCTGCTTCAGCTGAAGATAAAGTGAGTCTCTTAACGCACCATTGACGGGTTTAGCAAAACAAAATGGTTCAAATAGCTCCAAGCAGTATGGGGCTTAACATCTGAGGTCATCAGTTCCCTAGGCTTGGAACGACTTGAAACTAACTTACCTGAGGACAACACACACATCCAAGCCCGATGCAGGATTCGAACCTGCGATCGTAGCAGCAGCGCGGTTCCAGACTGAAGCGCCAACAGCCACTCGGTCACAGCGGACGGCTCGGATTCAGCAAGGATACGTTTCGACAATACAGCTGTTAATGCATACTGACCACGCACGCCCCTATCTCTGCTTTGTCAAGGTTTGAAACCATCATATAAGTCACGTGAGGGAGGCCGAAATGTCAAGTTTCCGTCATTACGCGATATGCAAAGTGCAATCACTAGCTACAGCTGAACTATAAGATGCAGAAAAAAAGTATCTAACGATAGTGAAGATGTTCATTAAACACAGAAAAATTCATTGTTTGAGATAAGATGTTCGTCTGTTACACTTTTCTCCGAATTTTGCAGTCATGTTCGTCACAATACTGAAAGAAAAACTGATCTGACATATGACATATCAGGGAATTATTGTGCGTTTTAATATGTAATGTACATATGTCCATTTAACAGACAAAAGAATTTCAAAAATTGTAATGAAATACAGAAATGTATAGGCGCTAAGCAGAGACAACTGTACGCTGTCAGTATTGTGATACACAAACTGAGGAGCACCTTACGGAGCTGATGAAACACGATTAGCAGGTAAACATTTATTCGTTCAGATTTACACTTGTCCGTGCGTCAGCCTAGGCTGACACCTCGTCCCAGTGATACTACGGGATTCTGCAGACTCCTGTTGTCAAACTGGCTGGCTGGTTGCCAAAGCTACTACACCACCAATACTGCCGAAGTTTTATGGGCTGCCGTCTAACAGTCTGCCGACGAAGCTGCAGCATGAGTGCGTGCCCCATAACACTTTAGAGTATCCTAGATCCCACTCCGGAAGATGGCGATGTCCCATGATGACTGACCGGGATGCGCCACACTGTTGGAAGCTGTGTAAGCGGTAGAGCCTGGCCTCAGCAGATAGGTAGGCTCTTGCCACCTGGAAGTACCTGTAGCGATGGTCAGTAACAGAGGCTGTAGATGGCCTTCTTTCGTGATAGTGATGGTGATGGTGCAATAAGCACCACAGAATGTACTGTTGCTGGAAGACCATTCGTCTCCTGACCAAAGACATTGTATGTGCCAGCCACTGTAATGTCTCATGAGTAGCTGGCAATGGGTACTTCGCTGTTGTCATCTTCGGTGTGACAGGCCGTATGTTCACGAGAACTGCTGGAACATCTAACACATGATTGTCACTATAACGTAATACTCATTTTCACCAGCTGCGACATATTCGCGTATATGAACAGTGATCCAATACTGTCAAATGTTTTTTATTCCAGTCTTTGATCACATAGATCTAAAACAAGGTGTAGAATAGGCCACATCGTCCACACAGTCATTTTGGCCAAAATGGACGTAGTGGCCTATTCTAAACCTTATTTTAGATCTAAGTGACGATGCTGTGCTGCGTACGTTTATATGTTTTGACGATGCCATTTCGGCCTTAGGACTTTAGGACATGGTGTAGAAAAGATCTGAGGATGGCCATCATCATCAGTTATCTGCTATATTAGCAGGTCCTTTGCCTCTCCATTTTCTGCGATCCATTGCTTCCTTCTTAAGGCTGCTGTATGTTGTACCGTCCATCATGTCATCCAGTATCTGGAATCTCTTCCTTCCTCGCTTACTTTTCCCTTCTACATAACCTTCTAAAACTGTTTTAGCAGTCCGTCATTCTTTCTTAATATATGCACAATCCAATTTCTGTTTCTTCTCTTTATTACATCTAGTAACTGTCTTTTCTCTCCCACTCTTCTCAGTACCACTTCATTTTTTACTCTGTCCATCCAACTTATTCTTTCCATCTTCCGCCATGTCCAGATCTCAAAAGCTTCCAGCCTTTCTCTGTCTTTTTTCCTCATAGTCCATGTTTCAGCGCCATATAGAAGACTTTTATGAGTCTCTTTCTGAGTTCTCTGTCCAGACCGCTGCAGAAGTTTCTCCTTTTCTTATAAAACGCCTCTTTTGCGATTGCTAACCTTGTTTTAATTTCTGTGGTGCACTTCCAGTCGGTGTCTATCCTGCTTCCAATATACTTAAAATTTTACACCTGTTCTAGTGTTTTTCCATTCAGCACAATTTTTATTTCCTTATTTCCTCCTAGTGCCAATACTTTTGTTTTATTTGTGTTAATTTTCATTCGATATTTTTTTCCGTTAGTAGCAATGGTGTCCACCAAATCCTGTAATTCTTTTTCCCCTGTGGCTAGAAGGACCATGTCATCAGCAAATCTCAAGCACCCTACTCTTCTTCCTCCAATTTCTACGCCTTTGTCATCTAATGAGCATTGGTCAATCATATTTTCCAAGTAGAGGTTGAAAAGAGTAGGTGATAAACAGCATCGTTGTCTTACTCCTTTTCCTAGTCTGATCCAGTTTGTACTTTCTCCTCTCACTTTAACTGAAACTTTTTGATTAAGATATAATGAGTTTATAAGTCTTATGGTTTTCCAGTCCACTCTCTTTTCCCTCATAATAGCCGCCAGCTTGTCCCAAACCACATTGTCAAATGCCTTTTCTAGATCGATGAAGCACATATATAGGTCTCTTCCTTTTTCAATAACCCTTTTCCCCAAGATTCGTAAGAGCCCTATTGCATCTCTGGTGCCCGTATTCCGTTTAAAGCCAATCTGCTCCTCGCCGAGATTCGCCTCTATTACTTTTTCAAGTCTTTTATTAATTATTCTTAACATCACTTTGGCTGCATATGAAATGAGGCTGATTGTCCTGTGCTCGCATTTCTTGGTTCCTTGTTTTTTCGGTAATGGAATCATTACTGTTGTCAAAAAGTCCTCAGGCCATTCACCACTGCCATATATTTTATTACATAACCTCAATATTTCTCTTATTCCATTGTGGTTCAAGCATTTTAGTATTTCTCCCGGTATTGTATCTGTACCTACTGCTTTGCCATTTTTCATTGCAGCAATGGCAGACTTTACTTCTTCCATTATGATGGTCGGTCCTTTCTCTTCATCACTTACACTGTTGTGTGATTCAAGTTCCAGAGTTTCTGGTTTGCTATTTGTGTCATATAGTTCTTTTATATATTCTTCCCATCTCTGGACGACATCGTCACGATCTTTGTACACTACCTCTTCGTCTTTACTCAAAATTTCCATAGTAGCACTTCCTGCTCTGTTTTGTTCCCATGTTATAGTCTTTAATCTGTTGTATAGTAAGTCGTATGGTCATTACTGACTTAAACTGGTCATCGTCAAAAGAATTGATACTGTGATCAAAGACTGGAATAAAAAAAAAGTGTAATAATCATTGTATCGAGTGCTTTGGTGTAGACTCCTGACCAACCGAATTCAGAGCTTGAGAACTATGGTGCTTGGGTTGGAGGTAAACACATTATGTTCTGTTACTTATGATTAAATGGAGCCTGTTCCATTACTAGTGACCAACAGTCCTCATTCCACTGTGTTTTCTCAAAATTTGTTACAAAGTCTAACTGTACTGCCAGGTTTCTGAAATGTGTTATTGCGTTTGAGGTTATTGCGTAAGAGCTAACGAAAATATGTCTCTCTGTCTCTTGGTGGACATTATGCTAAATGTGTAACTTGTACCTGGTGATTCGTGCCATTGTGGCAACGTGTGCTCACGTATGTGACCGACTTACAGTATTGATTATTTCTTCCTGCTGCACACCTATGTCACTGCCTCTGCCTGTTGTTGCCTGTGGCTGTGTCAGGGGCATCGATTTAGTCTGTAGAATGACACAAGTAACTGCAATAAAGTTTGTTATTATTATTTCACATGGTAGAAAATTTGTCAGTAACGTAGACTCATAAGAAATCTTCAGAACAGTACAGGTTCTGCAGTATCGTATTTATTCGCTGACACCAGGCAAACGTCTATCAATTGGCTCTCCTGAAAGGGAACATACGTAGTTCATGTAAAAATGCTGGCTGGGACGTCATGGTTGATGACACATTAAGTTTAGGTCTGTCTTCGGTGTGTGCTCAGATAGGCTAATACTAACGTAACCGCTCCCAATAAACCCGAAATCTGGGTTCCAGTCCTTGTCTGGCACAAATTTTTCCAGTCGTCATTTCATAATACTACTGATAGTTGTCTACATTGACAACTGCGAGTGCATTTCATGTATAGGGAGAGATACTTCTTTATGATTTTACTAAGGAATGACACCTATCCCTATCAACAACACTCTTATTTTTCGCAGTGTTGGTGTATATGTTTTATGACTTCCGCTTAATGAAGTATAGACGTCGAATCAGTATCAAGAGAAGTAGGATAATATATTATAAAACATCATGCAAAGGCAAAATTCCTACAGTGATTGCAGAAAGATCGTTCTAAGTGATTGAAATTTCTTAGTAAAAATTTTCAGTTTAACTGAAAGAACTTAATTCTGAAACCTGAGTGAAACTGAAAGCAAGTGAATCTGCTTAAACTGCTGAGTGAAACTGAACGTACTGTCGCTTTGCTTGTCTTTATCATTTCATTGCAGACCTATAGAATTATTCCTGTCCCATACAAACTCAAAGTTATTCTATTCATTTACGACCTACAATAGACAACGATACGCAGTCTTACTGCACAAATAATTAACACAAAAGAATGGTCGTGAATTAGAACAACTCCTAACAATAATCCATACATTTCATGTCACTTACCTCACAGAAAATCTACATAACACGAACTACAGCTATACAGCAAACACCATAATAAAAGATTCTAGCTACTGTGGGCTCTAACTACCAATAGGAATGTGATTAGCAAAGGGAAGATTTTCTTGAAGAGCAAACAATGTATTCAGCAAATTTTACCTTAATACTGTGACATCCAGTTAAAAAAATATATAATCGATACAATATTACATTTCCATGACGAACACACTTCCCGATCGTCTGCTTGCAGTAACACTTCAGACCTCTACCCGCTGTCACTGCCAACTGTTACCATAAATGCTGGCTATTCACCTCAAACTGCCTTCACTGCTGGCTGTTAACTTCCAACTGCGAGTCCGACCAGCCACAGAGTCTCTTACAAAGAGCGTGCAAAGCTGTCAGAGTCATTAGTTGGTTGTTTTTGGGGAAGGAGACCAGACAGCGTGGTTATCGGTCTCATCGGATTAGGGAAGCATGGAGTAGGAAGTCGGCTGTGCCCTTTCAGAGGAACCATCCCGGCATTTGCCTGGAGTGATTTAGGGAAATCACGGAAAACCTAAATCAGGATGGCCGGACGCGGGATTGAACCGTCGTCCTCCCGAATGCGAGTCCAGTGTCTAACCACTGCGCCACCTCGCTCGGTGAGAGTTATTGATGCAATCTATCGCGCTGCCAACATATAAGCAGGCTACTTACAAGATTTACGGAAAACTAACATCTAACTTCCAAAGTAATCATGTGAGTGTTTGTAAGCAAACAACAAAACAACACAAAATAAAAACAAATCACATAAAAAATGGTAGATAGTGATAAAGTAGTCTCTAATTACGCTCAACTTGAACCGTGAAAGTCAAATAAACTCGTACTTGGTTATGAATGTGCAGTAATACACTACTAGCCAGTAAAATTGCTACACCACGAAGGTGACGTGCTACAGACGCGAAATTTAACCGACAGGAAGAAGGTGCTGTGATATGCAAATGATTAGCTTTTCAGAGCATTCACACAAGACTGGCGCCGGTGGCGACACCTACAACGTGCTGACATGAGGAAAGTTTCCTACCGATTTCTCATACACAAACAGAAGTTGACCGGCGTTGCCTGGTGAAACGTTGTTGTGATGCCTCGTGTAGGGAGGACAAATACATACCATCACGTTTCCGACTTTGATAAAAGTCGGATTGTGGCCTATCGCGATTGCGGTTTATCGTATCTCGACATTGCTGCTCGCGTTGGTCAAGATCGAATGACTGTTAGCGGAATATGGAATCGGTGGGTTCTGGAGGGTAATACGGAACGCCGTGCTGGATCTCAAAGGCCCCGTATCACTAGCAGTCGAGATGACAGGCATCTTATCCGCATGGCTGTAACGGATCGTGCAGCCACGTCTCGATCCCTGAGTCAACAGCTGGGGACGTTTGCAACACAACAACCATCTGAACGAACAGTTCGACGACGTTTGCAGCAGCATGGACTATCAGCTCGGAGACCGTGGCTGCGGTTACGCTTGACGCTGCATCACAGACAGGAGCGCCTGCGATGGTGTACTCAACGACGAACCTGGGTAAACCAATAGCGAAACGTCAGTCTTTCGGATGAATCCAGGTTCTGTTTACAGCATCATGATGGTCGCATGCGTGTTTGGTGACATCCGGTGAACGCACATTGGAAGCGTGTATTCGTCATCGCCATACTGGCGTATCACCCGGCGTGATGGTATGGGGTGCCATTGGATACACGTCTCGGTCACCTCTTGTTCGCATTGACGGCACTTTGAACAGTGGACGTTACATTTCAGATGTGTTACGACCCGTGGCTCTACCCTTCATTCGATCCCTGCAAAACCGTACATTTCAGCAGAACCGCATGTTGCAGTTCCTGTACGGGACTTTCTGGTTACAGAAAATGTTTGACTGCTGCCCTGGCCAGCACATTTTCCAGATCTCTCACCAATTAAAACGTCTGGCCTATGGTGGCCGAGAAACTGGTTCGTCGCAATACGCCAGTTACTACTCTTGATGAGCCGGCTGGAGTGGCCGAGCGGTTCTAGGCGCTATAGTCTGGAACCGCGCGACCGCTACGGTCGCAGCTTCGAATCCTGCCTCGGGCATGCATGTGTGTGATGTCCTTAGGTTAGTTAGGTTTAAGTAGTTCTAAG
Source organism: Schistocerca americana (assembly GCF_021461395.2). Classification (NCBI taxonomy): domain Eukaryota; kingdom Metazoa; phylum Arthropoda; class Insecta; order Orthoptera; family Acrididae; genus Schistocerca; species Schistocerca americana. The sequence goes on along the minus strand of NC_060127.1, from coordinate 92,981,388 downwards.
TTCTAGGGGACTGATGACCTCAGCAGTTAAGTCCCATAGCGCTCAGAGCCAACTACTCTTGATGAACTGTGGAATCGTGTTGCAGCTGCATGGGCAGCTGTTCCTGTACCCGCCATCCAAGCTGTGTTTGACTCAATGCCCAGGCGTATCAAGGCCGTTATTACTGCCAGAGATGGTTGTTCTGGGTACTGATTTCTCAGGATCTATGCACCCAAATTGCGTGAAAATGTAATCACCCGTCAGTTCTAGTATAGTATATTTGTCCAATGAATACCTGTTTATCATCTGCACTTCGTCTTGGTATAGCAATTTAATTGGCCAGTAGTGTATGAAAATGTAAAACAAATTTCACTTGGTTGGAAAGCTGTCGGATTTTAAAATTCCCTCCGACAGCCTGCATTGCAGCAATAGCGAACGAGCAGCCTTGCAATGATTGGTCGGCACTCGTAATCTACTGGCGGACGCCACGTCTTACACGGAAAACCACATACCACAACAGAAGTCGTAAAATCGCCTCGTGGAACACTGCACACACGCATAAGAACACGTCTCTGCAGAAGACACTTTAAAAGACGTGCAGTAACACGTAAAATAAAATGAAAGATAAGGCGGAAGTAGTTGACAGTACTGAGTACTGCTAAAAGTGAAAACAACAATGTACCACAGATTGTGAGACACTTCACTGAAATTACATTTATTTTAAAAGAACACAAATACCAACAATGATTTCATCATCATCAGTTATCTGCTATATTAGCAGGTCCTTTGCCTCTCCATTTTCTGCAATCCATTGCGTCCATCTTAAGGCTTCTGTATGTTGTACCGTCCATCATGTCATCCAGTATCTGGGATCTCTTCCTTCCTCGCTTCCTTTTCCCTTCTACATAACCTTCTAAAACTCTTTTTATCAGTCCGTCATTCTTTCTTAATATATGCCCAATCCAATTTCTTTTTTTACTCTTTATTACATCTAGTAACTGTCTTTTCTCTCCCACTCTTCTCAGTACCTGTATATCTTTTACTCTGTCCATCCAACTTATTCTTTCCATCCTCCGCCATGTCCAGATTCCAAAAGCCTCCAGACTTTCTCTGTCTTTTTTCCTCATAGTCTATGTTTCAGCGCCATATAGAAGAACATTCCATACAAGACATTTTATGAGTCTCTTTCTGAGTTCTCTGTCCAGATCGCTGCAGAAAATTCTCCTTTTCTTATAAAACGCCTCTTTTGCGATTGCTCTCCTTGTTTTAATTTCTGTGGTGCACTTCCAGTCGGTGTCCATCCTACTTCCAAGATACTTAAAATTTTGCACCTGTTCTAGTATTTCTCCATTCAGCGTAATTTTTATTTACTTATTTCCTCCTAGTGCCAATACTTTTGTTTTATTTGTGTTAATTTTCATTCGCTATTTTTTTCCGCTAGTTGCAATGGTGTCCACCAAATCCTGTAATTCTTTTTCCCCTGTGGCTAGAAGGACCATGTCATCAGCAAATCTCAAGCACCCTACACTTCTTCCTCCAATTTCTACGCCTTTCTCATCTAATGAGCATTGGTCAATCATATTTTCCAAGTAGAGGTTGAAAGGAGTAGGTGATAGACAGCATCCTTGTCTTACTCCTTCTCCTAGTCTGATCCATTTTGTACTTTCTCCTCTCACTTTAACTGAAACTTTTTGATTAAGATATAATGAGTTTATAAGTCTTATGGTTTTCCAGTCCACTCTCTTTTCCCTCATAGTAGCCGCCAGCTTGTCCCAAACCACATTGTCAAATGCCTTTTCTAGATCGATGAAGCACATATATAGGTCTCTTTCTTTTTCGATAAACCTTTTCCCCAAGATTCGTAGGAGCCCTATTGCATCTCTTATAAACCCTCAAAGCGTGTTCAACAGAGATTTATCACAGACGAAGAAGAAATTACAAATGAATGTGTTTCAAACGCTTTGAGGGTTTATAAGAGGGAAGCACTCCACGCTGCAGCCTATCTGTGTGTGTGTTCGGGCAGACGCGGCATCGACGGCAGTTCGTTGTTGCTGCCAGAGTAATTAAAATGGCTCCAAAATGTTATATCCAAGTCCGAATGTTTGCGATTACGTTGTTCTGCACGCACGTGATTCTATTATCAATGTCGCGTTCACACTTTCGGGGTGACGCCACAATGAGTTTAACTCACCGATCACTGAACTATACTCTATCCGCTTTTAGCACATCACATTGCGAACTAAAAATTCCAGCTACAGCAGTACAATATGTAATAAACAAGTTCATTACTTGCATGTCGGCAGCTAATGTTTTAACACGCCGTGTAGTTCACTGAGCTGCGAACAAGGTAAAAATTGTAAAGTACATTAGTGGGTGCGAATCAGCTAGATCCAAAATAGCTCCGTTCTAGCGACGGTAATCACTGCCCATTCGCGTGAGAATTTTCACTGCTGTTCGTAACATTTCGCAAGCTCACAGATTTAAACAGACTGACCTTTTGTTTCATAACGTTGACCGTAATAATTTGTCGAATCCGTGTACGAAACACAAGGACGCGGTTGTAAGAATTGTTTGCGTTTCAGACCGACGTGGTAATAGCACGATTACACAACATTAACGCGCATATACGTACATCACCATTGCGCACCCACTGATTGTCACTATTCGATTGGCAATATATATTGCTCTTGCATCATAGTCCATGCAACAGTGCATTGCATTACATTTCCATGATGCACTGAAAAGAAACAGTACAAACTAAATCAAACATATGTTGCATACTTAAGATACTCATATATCAATGTAAATAAAGTAACCACAGTCACATTTCCTACCATAGAGACAATAAAAAAATGTTCTAGGCAACAAAAGATATATATAAAAAGTAATTGAATCAAAATAAAATAATGAAGACAAATAATTATCCGTCTTCGTTAGCATATTTTCACATGAGCTACTCACGGTGTACTGTCTCAAAATGTTATTAATTCATCCAATCTTACATGTGAAGTCGACATCGGCTCAGTCTTTCAAGGAATGTGTTCACATATTTCAGTACAAAAGGCTTCTCCTGTAGATCAAAATATTACTTCATTTCACATTTTCTTCCATTGTAAACATACGCTGTACATGATTACACAATTGTAAGAAAGATACCTTTACTGAATATACTGCAATTAAAATAACGGTAAACTAAACAGTATTCCAGGAAGTCGTCTGAAAGTCTATGCTGCCACTAAACGCCTGATTGATGTTTTTCCTCGACAATGGCGTCATGTGCTGTCTGTGTCATCTATAGTTTACGGTTCGCAGCTACAAATGTTGGTATGTTTTTCAAGATGGAGTTGTGTCGTGGTTGCGTTTGCTGAAGTACGCAACACTGATGCAGCCGATTGTAGAGTGCATCTAACTACTGTATTTACTTGCAAATGAACAAACATTATTCCTAGCTTTGGTTCTTTATTTATGAAGTTAAAAAATGATTCAGTCTACATATGAAGCTAGTAGCAGCTAGTCCCGAATATTACCAATGTACTACAACGCCTTTTTACTTAAAGGACAGTAATTGTGACTAAATTGAATATACTAACTTTACATACATAAACTGAACTGTTCAAATATATTTGTATTTAGTAATTACTCGTTTAATATATCAAGCAACGCATAAAATGAAAATAAAAATATTGATAGCAGCGGAAATTATATCCGAGTAGACGAATAGCCAGTCAGTGCCATTGCATGAACTCCTGCTCCAGAATTTCTCATAATCTGAGCTTTCACAATTTGTTACATCCAATTTCAAAGAAAAAGGAGGGTGTGAGAAGCTAGCAAAGATAAATAAATCTTCAAGGAATTCAGAGTGTTACCCAAATTTAGCTGTCACACCACTGCAAAGTTGGAACAGCTGAAATCGTTAAAACAGAACAAATCCCCAGGTCCAGTAGAATTCCTATCAGATTCTATACCAAATTTGCAGCTGAGTTATTCCCTTTTCACCGCGCGGGATTAGCCGAGCGGTCTCAGGCACTGCAGTCGTGTGACTGTGCGGCTGGTCCCGACGGAGGTTCGAGTCCTCCATCGGACATGGATGTGTGTGTTTGTCCTTAGGATAATTTAGGTTAAGTAGTTTGTAAGCTTAGGGACTGATGACCTTAGCAGTCAAGTCCCATAAGAAAAAAAAAAGGCTCTGAGCACTATGGGACTTAACTTCTGAGGTCATCAGTCCCTTAAATCTAGGAACTACTTAACCCTAACTAACCTAAGGACATCACACACATCCATGAACGAGGCAGGATTCGAACGTGCGACCGTAGCGGTCGTGAGGTTCCAGACTGTAGCGCCTAGAACCACTCGGCCACTTCGGCCGGCCGTCCCATTAGATTTCACACACTCTTGAACATTTTTTATTCCCTTTTCCAACCACAACACACTGTAGATATCTCAGGAAAAACAGTGAAAATGTGTCTGGGGCTGATAGAAAGCTGAAGTCACACCCGTCTACGACGAGCGTAGCAGAAGCAATCCACAAAATTACAGATCCTCCAATATCCATGACGTAAATTTGTACTGCAACTGCGGAAGATGTTCAGAGCACAAATGTGATCATCTAGCAGGAGCAGAATAACCTCCTCCAACGTCAACTAGCACGGATTCGGAAAACATCGATCATGTGAAAACCAACCCGCGCTTTTCTTATGCGCCATCCAGAAAACCATTGAATGAGAGACTCAGATAGATCAAGTATCTCTCGGTTCCAAAAAGCACAGACCCGCTCCATACCATTTCCAGTAAAAAACACTTGAAATGACCCGTGAAACACGTACCAGGTGTAGAAGTATGAAAACGGAATTTCCCTATACGTGGTGTTAGCCGCCACTGTAGGGCCCATGAGACCGCGTCTGTAGCGCCATCTGCTTCCCGTAACGGCTGTCGACGAATGTCAACACACAGCAACCCAAGTTGCGTACATCGATATCTGTTTCAAACCTGTGAACATGTCGAGTTTTGTGCCCACGAACTACGATATGCGCACAGCATTGGTGTTCTGTTATCATTTGAAGAAACCTACTGCAGAATCGTATCGAATGCTTGTCCTAGTTTTCGGCGAACATGCTCTTAGGAAAACACAGTGTTTCGAGTGGATCAAAAATTCAAAAGGGGTGAACTGACGACGAGCGCGGGAAATCACGGAAAAAGTTGGGAGGCAAGGAACTGCGGGCCTTATTCGATGAAGATGATACTCAAACTCAACAGGAACCCACAGAACAAGTTAGTGTGACGCAGAAACCCGTTGAAAGCTATGGGAAAGGTGCAGAAAGTGGCAAAATGGTTTCCGCATGAACTGATTGGAAGACAGCAAGAAATTCGAAAGACTACTTGTGAAATGCTGTTCACCAGATACAAAAGAAAATCGGTTCTCCACCATATAGTGACAGGCGATGAAAAATGGATATACACTCCTGGAAATGGAAAAAAGAACACATTGACACCGGTGTGTCAGACCCACCATACTTGCTCCGGACACTGCGAGAGGGCTGTACAAGCAATGATCACACGCACGGCACAGCGGACACACCAGGAACCGCGGTGTTGGCCGTCGAATGGCGCTAGCTGCGCAGCATTTGTGCACCGCCGCCGTAAGTGTCAGCCAGTTTGCCGTGGCATACGGAGCTCCATCGCAGTCTTTAACACTGGTAGCATGCCGCGACAGCGTGGACGTGAACCGTATGTGCAGTTGACGGACTTTGAGCGAGGGCGTATAGTGGGCATGCGGGAGGCCGGGTGGACGTACCGCCGAATTGCTCAACACGTGAGGCGTGAGGTCTCCACAGTACATCGATGTTGTCGCCAGTGGTCGGCGGAAGGTGCACGTGCTCGTCGACCTGGGACCGGACCGCAGCGACGCACGGATGCACGCCAAGACCGTAGGATCCTACGCAGTGCCGTAGGGGACCGCACCGCCACTTCCCAGCAAATTAGGGACACTGTTGCTCCTGGGGTATCGGCGAGGACCATTCGCAACCGTCTCCATGAAGCTGGGCTACGGTCCCGCACACCGTTAGGCCGTCTTCCGCTCACGCCCCAACATCGTGCAGCCCGCCTCCAGTGGTGTCGCGACAGGTGTGAATGGAGGGACGAATGGAGACGTGTCGTCTTCAGCGATGAGAGTCGCTTCTGCCTTGGTGCCAATGATGGTCGTATGCGTGTTTGGCGCCGTGCAGGTGAGCGCCACAATCAGGACTGCATACGACCGAGGCACACAGGGCCAACACCCGGCATCATGGTATGGAGAGCGATCTCCTACACTGGCCGTACACCACTGGTGATCGTCGAGGGGACACTGAATAGTGCACGGTACATCCAAACCGTCATCGAACCCATCGTTCTACCATTCCTAGAACGGCAAGGGAACTTGCTGTTCCAACAGGACAATGCACGTCCGCATGTATCCCGTGCCACCCAACGTGCTCTAGAAGGTGTAAGTCAACTACCCTGGCCAGCAAGATCTCCGGATCTGTCCCCCATTGAGCGTGTTTGGGACTGGATGAAGCGTCGTCTCACGCGGTCTGCACGTCCAGCACGGACGCTGGTCCCACTGAGGCGCCAGGTGGAAATGGCATGGCAAGCCGTTCCACAGGACTACATCCAGCATCCCTACGATCGTCTCCATGGGAGAATAGCAGCCTGCATTGCTGCGAAAGGTGGATATACACTGTACTAGTGCCGACATTGTGCATGCTCTGTTGCCTGTGTCTATGTGCCTGTGGTTCTGTCAGTGTGATCATGTGATGTATGTGACCCCAGGAATGTGTCAATAAAGTTTCCCCTTCCTGGGACAATGAATTCACGGTGTTCTTATTTCAATTTCCAGGAGTGTATTTTGTTTTGAGAATCTTAAGCGACGTAAATCATGTGAGAATGCAGACAAACCATCGATATTAACTGCAAGACCAAATCGCTTAGGAAAGAAGACAACGGTATGTGTTCGGTGGGATCCGAAGGGTATAATCTATTATGAGCTTGTAAAACCTGGTGAAACCGTTAACACCGTTCGCTGCCAACAGCAGATGGTCGATTTAAATCCAGCATTACGTGAAAAACGACTGGAATATCGAAAAAGGCAACACAAAGTCATATTTCTCCATGATACCTCTGCACCACACACAGCAAAACGGGTCAGGGAAATACTAGGGCATTCGGCTTTTCTCGAGACTTGGCTCCGTACGATTATGGCTCTGAGCACTATGGGACTTAACATCTGAGGTCATCAGTGCCCTAGAACTTAGAACTACTTAAACCTAACTAACCTAAGGACATCACACACATCCATGCCCGAGGCAGGATTCGCACCTGTGATCGTAGCGGTCGCGCGGTTCGAAACTGAAGCTCATAGAACTGCTCGGCCACATCGGCCGGCCGTACGATTATCATCTGCTTGCATCACTGGGACGCGCTCTTGCCGAACAACGATTCAGTTCGTAAGAAAATGTAGCAAAATGGGGAAGAAATGTGTAAATAGCAATGGACATTATTTGAATAAAATCATGTTTATCAGTTTCAAACAACAGATGTGTAATTATTGTAACCAAATACCGGTTTAATATATCTACACCTGGTAAATACATAGCAACTGACAGAATACTTCCTCTATGCTTGTTAGCGAAAGTAAAATTGTGTAGGTTGTTGAGAATTTCTTGGTAGGGTCGATGCAATACGTTATCTTCGATAAAGAGTCATCGACATAAGAAGAAGTAATTTCGGATGTCCCCCAGAAAAGCGTGTTTCAATCCTTCCCGTTCATATTGTATATTAATGGCCCATAACACAATATTATGTCAACAAAATCTTCTGGGTTTACAAGCCATTTCACTTCGAATGATATCTCGAGTTTCCGATAGCTGTCCCTGCCATCTTTATCAGGAGTTAAAAGTCTGTGACTTTCAGAACTGGCGCGGAGTTCTGCTTATACAGATTTAATGCCAGCGTCTGGAAACTTCCAGAGACGGCCCTAATAACACATGAGTGGAAGGCAAGTTTGGCAGTTCCTGGCAGCTTCCGATACCTATCATCTTCTAACGAATGCTGTACCTTCAGATGGTAGTCTTCGGCGTTCAGGACCACAGAGGTATTTCTTACATCAACTGTCAAGACAACCCTCGTTCTCACCTAACAAGCACAAGCAATGTCGTCCTTCCAGCTAATACTGGATTTCGGTGGCTTAGACTTCACTGGGATTCAGCTAGTAGTTAGTACAGCAAATCCACGCACACTGAACGGTAACTGAACGCATACAGTCTTCACCAACCAGCACGTGAGCAAGCGCTACTAAACACTTTACTTCCCAGAGCAAAGATTATTTCTGGTGACGACAATACAGCGTCTGAATTTCAGCATTTGAAACACGTGTTCAGAGAAAATGTTACAGGAAGCGCGGAACTGAAATAGGTTTCAGGTGCTACCGACGGAAGACACCTCGTGAATCGGTAGAAGAGACCAAGCCACGTGCATTTCGTCCGTACTGTGGAGCAACTACATACATAAAAGGTTTTACATCACCTCAGTTCCAAGAGTTCCGGAACCTGTATAGAAAACTGGAACAGAGATCAACATGAAATTAATTTCCGCCCTTTAATTGCTCATAAAAACCACACACTGAATGCTGTACCACCTTACAGCGAGACCTTCTGCTGTATACATCGTTACCTCTGATACCCAGTAGCACGCCCTCTAATATTGACGCATGCCTGTATTCGTTGTGGCATACTATCCACAAGTTCATCAAGACACTGTTGGTCCAGATTGTCCCACTCCTCAACGGCGATTCGGCATAGATCCCTCAGAGTGACTTGTGGGTCACATCGTCCATAAACAGCCCTTTTCAATCTATCCCTGTCATGTTCGATATGGCTTGGAGAACATGCTGGCGACTCTAGTGGAGCGAAGTTGTTATCCTGAACGAAGTCATTCACTAGAAGTGGAAGATACGGGCGCGAATTGTCATCCATGAAGAATGCGTCGCCGATATGCTGCCGATATGGTTGCACTGTTGGTCGGAGGATGGCATTCACGTATCGCACAGCCGTTACGGAGCCTTCCATGACCACCAGCGGCGTACGTCGGCCCCACATCATGCCACCCCAAAACAGCAGGGAACCTCCGCCTTGCTGCACTCACTGGACAGTGTGTCTAAGGCATTCAGCCTGACCTGGTTGCCTCCAAGCACGTCTCCGACGATTGTCTGCTTGAAGTCATATGCGACACTCGTCGGTGAAGAGAACAAGAGGCCAACCCTGAGCGGTCCACTCGGCATGTTGTTGGTCGCATCTGTACCGCGCTGCATGGTGTCACGGTTGCAAATATGGACCTCGCCATGGACGTCGGGAGTGAAGTTGCGCATCGTGCAGTCAATTGCGCACAGTTTGAGTCGCAACATGACGTCCTGTGTTTTGCACAAAAAGCATTATTCAACGTGGTGGCGTTTTTGTCGGTGTTCCTCCTAACCGTAATCCGTAGGCAGCGGTCATCAACTGCAGTAGTAGCCCTTGGGCGGCCTGAGCAAGGCATAACATCGACTGTACCTATCTCTGAGTATCTTCTCCATGTCCGTACAACATCGCTTTGGTTCACTCCAAGACGCCTCGACATTTGCCTTGTTGGGAGTCCTTCCTTCCTTAAAGTACCAATGCGGGCGCGATCGAACCGAGGTATTTACCGTGTAGGCATGGTTGAACTACAAACAACACGAACCGTCTACCTGCTTTCCGATGGAATGATTGGAAGTTATCGGTTGTCAGATCCCCTCCGTTTATTAGGCGCTGCTCATGCATGGTTGTTTGCGTCTTTGGGAAGGTTTAGTTCAAATGGTTCAAATGGCTCTGAGCACTATGGAATTTTATATCTGAAGTCATCAGTGCCCTAGAACTTAGAACTCCTTTAACCTAATTAACCAAAGGACATCACACACATCCATGGCCGAGGCAGGAATCGAACCTGCGACTGTAGCAGTCGAGCGGTTCCGGGCTGAAGGGCTTAGAACCGCTCGGCCACCCTGGCCGGCGCGGGTTTAGTGACCCCTTTGACTAGTCAAAGGGACTGTGTCTCTGATACAATATCCATAGTCAACTTCTATCTTCAGTAGATTTGGGAACCGGGGTGATGAAAAACTTTTTTGATGTGTCCACTAGCAGGACGGCAGGCGTGTTTAGAGACGTCGACCCCAGAGCAGTCTTTCGGCTCGCCTCCAAGACAAGGGACGTCTTACCCTGCTTTAAACACAACATAGGTCTTAGAGTTCCTGGTGTGTATGGTGTCTGCTCTGAATTTTGCAGCACTCACATACGTCACACTATGCGCACTGTTACTGAGCATTGCGTAGAGCACTCACAGCATACTAAACAATGGGAACTTGAAAAGGCGGCAGTCACTGCACACTACACAATGGGAACTTGAAAACTCGGCAGTCACTTCACACTACACAATGGGAACTTGAAAAGTCGGCAGTGGCTTCACATTGCCTAGAAAACAGGCAAGATTCCCTTATAAGAGAAGCTACCGAAATTACAATTAACAGCATCCATTTTATCAGAAACCAGGAGTAGACACATATTGGGGTTAGCGGGCAGTCTTTGGTCATTGAGCGAAACCGGATATTTAGGTATGACGCCTATAGGGAGGTGTGAGCTGCAGTTTTAAACGTGACGCCTACTGACGTCACACACAACGGACACCTTGAGCGCGAGATCGCAAGTTCAATCTTGAGTAAGACTCATTTTAAAGTGTTGCGTTAACAATAATGACAGGAGAAATATTAGCTGCCACTGAAACATCATGTCCGTCAGGGGGTGACACAAAATGTGTTTTCGGGATGTGCCAAGATCAACATTCTATTAAATGTATGTGTTATACTTCACAAAGTGGACATCATACACATTCAAAAAATGTTCAGTATAATCCATTAACTCCCACCATGAACACCAAATGAAAAATCGTGCACCACAGTGATCATAAAGGTTCGCACCATCAAGATTGAAGGTGAACGCCTTGGGAGTTACAAACAATGCAGGACTTTCAGCTAGGTATCCGTCCTTAAGGAATTACCCAATTATTCCGATGTGGTTTAATATAAAACTGATGAAAACTGACAAAATGTGATGACATGCAACCGAATACGGAAAAGCCTGCCGGCCGCTGTGGCTGAGCGGTTCTAGGCGCTTCAGTCCGGAACCGCGCTGCTACTACGGTCGCAGGTTCGAATCCTGCCTCGGGCACGGATGTGTGTAATGTCCTTATGTCAGTTAGGTTTAAGTAGTTCTAAGCTTAGGGTGCGGATGACCTCTGAGGTTAAGTCCCATAGTGCTCAGAGCCATTTGAAGCATTTTTTAAAATGTCTCCAGAAGAGCTTATCGTGAAAGTGGCTGTCCTTCGAGGCGTAACTGTAGATAGGAAGGGAAAAAAAGAAGGCTGAATTTGTCCGGTGGTTTCAGGCGATGCCATACACTTTCCAGGAAGGATAGCTTGCTCTAAAGGAGTATGGTTTTTATACGCAGACCAGGAATCAAGCAAAAGCAAGTTATTCTGAAAAGCTATTGGCCAAAAGCAGTGCTCATACCATAGTTGAAGTTCTCTTACACCTATTTTCCCCCTCTTGCTTGCTTTGACGTAAATATTACCTGCCACTCTTGCAATACCATTCATACGAGAAATAATCCTAGAACGGTAGATCACCTCCACCTTCCCAGAGTACAGTAAATTACTTTGCAGTTACTTTACCATCTAAATTAACAATGAGTATAACTGTATACGAATACTTTAAAGCGTTGATGTTAGTTGATTTTGGTACAAGTTTCTTAATACCTCTAATTTCCAGGGCTCCTTTCATGTGCTTTCAGTCTTCAAATCCCGATTAGTATGAGTCGAAAACAAATTTCAGACTGAATGATATGTTAGCCTACCTCAACTAAAAATTTTCTGGCCGATTCCGCAGTTTCCTGTTCATCGTCAAGCTGACGATTTGTTTGAAACTTCGTTACCTTACGTCTTCCGCTTGCAGTTATCCAACAATTCACTGCTTTTATTGAAATTACTGCATTCTATGTCGCGCAGAGCTAGATGTGCATATAAAGTAGTAGGTCGCTACCGCGCATGTCCCGTAAATTGTATCGGGCATCCTTGAAACGCTGAAACATCAGTTGTTGTAACAACTGCGGCTTGTCCTCCATTGAATAGCTGTAGATTTGTACTGAATGTTGAACAGTACTTATTGCTACGGACTTACTCGAAATCTGTTCCCAATTGCATTTTACAGAGCTGCGGATGATCTTACATCAATATAATTATGTTCAGTATCCGCTCCTTGGACAACGATTGTGCATTCCTACTTTTCACTGGAGACTGGATTTGTGCTTCCCTGCCCGACAAGGATGATGAAATACGAGGTTCGAGACCTGTTTCGATACCATTTTCACTTGTTAAGCACGTACTGTCATCATTGTAGTCTCCATGTACATTGTCCGCGCAGTCGAGCGTATACGTCACCTCACGTTCCACTGACTCACTTTGGAGAAACGCTAATACTTCATCTGCCACTTATTTCTCACACAGCAAAATTCCTTGGCTTCCTTTCTGTCGAAATCTCAACTTCTGCGAGTGTTGTTGTAGGCATAATGCAGTGTCCGGTTTGTTTATCGTTGTGCTTTGTATGGACATCACTAGCACTGTAGCACTGTTCAGAGCCAGTCGTCGGCTAACCAGTTCAGTAGAACCAATTCATTTGTCTGTGTGTGTATGTGTGTGTGTGTGTGTGTGTGTGTGTGTGTGTGTGTGTCTGTGTGTATAAGTACAATATAACTTCTGCACAATTTCAGTGCAGTAATGTTTTCATTGTAAATGAGTATTATAGTAGTTCTATTACATGTTTATTACCTTATAAATAAAAAAACTTCTTTTGTTTTAAAGTCAGTGAATTAGTGTTTGTAAAATGATTCTTCCCTGTCGTGTTCATTAAAAAAATGACGATCATTCCACTTGGGACCTGTGGAAGGTACATTAGCTAATTTGTTTCAGATGTAAATATTTGTCATGTATTATTGTTTTTCTGACATATTCTACATCCTGGAGGACCTCCTCACTACGGATCAATTGGAATGAAAGTAAACCTAATCTAATCTACACTATTGGCCATTAAAATTGCTACAATATGTGAGACAATTGTGAGACAATTGTAGACAATATGTGAGTAGTGGAATGCCGAATATATCGCTGGTCTTTTCCTCGTCAGTTCCGCGTTGGGACGGAGCTGCTGCTAGCTCCCTAACTTGTCTCTCGTGCCTGCTTCACTTCTGCCCCCCCCCCCCCCCCCGGAAGGTTCGACATGTTGGCATTACATCTGTATCAGCAGCACACCATCCTAGCTCCGGTAGTTGGCAATTTTAACTTCTATTGACGATGGGAGAGACAGGTATCGAAAGCTTGAGTAGCCTCATTTTGTTTATTATTTTCTTAGTGTTTTATTTGTTGCATATGATGCAGATATCTGTAATGAAGTTCTGTCAAAGTATTCAGTCATACCTTGAGGCGAATTCAAAGTGGTGCAGAGACTGGCAACTATATTAAAACGTTCAGAAGTGACTTGTGCATGTCACGTAACTGACTGTGGAACCTTCCCATTGCATCCTCTGTACTTCTCCGAATAGATTTGTGATACATTCTTACCACTACTGACGAACATTATAGAACTTGGTTAGTTCATATTATTGTGTTCATACAGGTTTTAATTAAGACTGAGTTTTTTAATTACGTAAACTAATGTGTAATCCTTGCATCTTTTAGACAATTCGCTCTGTATTTTGATATGTACATTTGCTCTGGTATAGACTTCACTTTATATATTTTAATTACGTCAATTAATATTCAACATTTGCATCTTTTAGACAGATTGCTCTTTATTTTAATTTTAATATGTACTTATTGCCTCTGTTATAACCTTCACTGTATAGACCTGAAGATGACGTAATGTATCGTCTAAACTGGTAGCCTAAAAATAAAAGTAAAACCTAAATAACGGTGACTGGCATTGTTTTATTGGATGAAAATTTGTGTCGGACAGCATGTCGAATTCGGGTTTTCGCTTATCGTGAGCTTCAGGCTATCCAGGCACTCTTCATTGCCAGACCGATAAACTGCATATATCGTCGTCCCTGCGTACGATCTGTACTCGCACACACATGCAATTCTCGCAAATGGCAGAAATTTTAGTTGAATGTCTCTGCCCGGTATTGGCGGATAAAATGCTGGGTGCTATTGACAAAGGATTTCAGATCGATTCCGTATTCCTGGATTTCCGGAAGGCTTTTGACACTGTACCACACAAGCGGCTCGTCGTAAAATTGCGTGCTTATGGAATATCGTCTCAGTTATGTGACTGGATTTGCGATTTACTGTCGGAGAGGTCACAGTTCGTAGTAACTGACGGAAAGTCATCGAGTAAAACAAAAGTGATTTCAGGCGTTCCGAAAGGTAGTGTTATAGGCCCTTTACTGTTCCTTATCTACATAAACGATTTGGGAGACAATCTGAGCAGCCGTCTTCGGTTGTTTGCAGATGACGCTGTCGTTTATCGACTAATAAAGTCATCAGAAGATCAAAACAAACCGCAAAACGATTTAGAAAAGATATCTGAATGGTGAGAAAATTGGCAGTTGATGCTAAATAACGAAAAGTGTGAAGTCATCCACATGAGAACTAAAAGGAACTCGTTAAACTTCGGTTACACGATAAATCAGTATAATCTAAAAGCCGTAAATTCAATTAAGTACCTAGGTATTACAATTACGAACAACTTAAATTGGAAAGAAGACATAGAAAATGTTGTGGGGAAGGCTAATCAAAGGCTGCGTTTTATTGGCATGACACTTAGAAAATGTAAAAGATCTACTAAGGAGACTGCGTACGCTACGCTTGTGCGTCCTCTATTAGACTACTGCTGCGCGATGTGGGATCCTTACCAGGTAGGACTGAAGGAGTACGTCGAAAAAGTTCAAAGAAAGGCAGCACGTCTTCTATTATTGTGAAATATGAGAGGGAGTGTTACAGAAATCATATAGGATTTGGGCTGGAAATCATTAAAAGAAAGGCGTTTTTCATTGCGACATAATCTTCTCATGAAATTTCAATCACCAACTTTCTCCTCCGAATGCGAAAATATTTTGTTCACACCGACCTACATAGGGCGGAACGACCATCACGGTAAAATAAGGGAAATCAGAGCTCGTACGGAAAGATATAGGGGTTCATTCTTTCCGCGCGCTGTATGAGATTGGAATAATACAGAATTGTCCAGGTGTTTCGATGAACCCTCTGCCAGACACTTAAATGTGATTTGCAGAGTATCCATGTAGATGTAGATGTAGAATAAGACACTGCAGTGCATGTATTACTAAGGGTAATGATGCAATGGTCCTTCGGACATGCATGTCGTATCGTATAGTACTTTCGAAAAATTTCGTATGCGCTCTCATTTCTCTGATTTACGTCTTCTGGCAAGATAAATGCTACGAGAAGTAATCTGTTGTCTAGCTCTCCTTGGTACGTGATGTTGTTGTTGTTGTTGTTGTTGTTGTTGCTGGCATTGTCGTTGTCGTCGTCAAGGTCTTCACAGGGTGTTTTATGAAGCTCTACACACTAGTGCATCCGGCTCAAACCTCATCTCTCCTTAACTACTGCAAACTACGTCCGGTTGAACGTAATACTATATTCAGACCTTGATCTCCAGATACAATTTTTACATCCTACATTTACCCCATTACAGAACTGACAATTCCTGGATGTCACAGGATGTGTCCTACCAACCGATTCCTTCGTTTGATCGAATTATGGCATAAACCTTTTTTCTCCACCAATTATGTTCACTGCTTCCTCATTACGAATTGCCGGCCTCGGTGGCCGTGCGGTTCTAGGCGCTCCAGTCCGGAGCCGCGCTGCTGCTACGGTCGCAGGTTCGAATCCTGCCTCGGGCATGGGTGTGTGTGATGTCCTTAGGTTAGTTAGGTTTAAGTAGTTCTAAGTTCTAGGGGACTAATGACCACAGCAGTTGAGTCCCATAGTGCTCAGTGCCATTTGAACCATTACGAATTCCATACATCCATGTAAGCTTCAACACTCTCTTGTAACACAACACTTCAGAACCTTATACTGGCTTCTTGTCTTCTGAAGGCCCTGTCCCAACTACCCTATAACCGAAAGGCAAATCTCACGGTTCAATATTAGAATCAGTCCTGTCTGTCAAACGCAAGTCTGCCAGCCCTCCTCTCTAATTAACCTCCCATTCAGAACCAACTCCAGCGACCTCACTCTCTCACTCCTGTTCTCTGTTACAAAGAATTTAATTTTTCGCTCAGTCTCAGTCAAGTAATTACTAGTGAGCGTTCAATTAAACAAATTACTTTCATTAATTTAGATAAATGGCCGCCTATGTAAAGTAGTTTTGAGGAAACCACTTACTTCAGTAAATGAAAAGTAATGCAATTCATTACTTCAGATTAAGAAAAGAATCAATAAATCTAAACCGTCTTTTGTATCTTCAAATGGCCACGGTATGTCTGGACTGTGAGCTATCTATCGGAATATACAATGACGGACTGCAGATTGGCCATTAATAGACACCATCACTTACTACATCCTTATCTTCGTTCTTGTTCAGTACATGTTGTAACAGTGCAGTATGTATGGATAAAACCGAAGCGTCTTCATATGATTAAACCACACACCTGAAAGCTTAGTGTTTCTAAAAATACTGTGAAAGCCTTTAACATGAAAATATTCACTGTACCAGACTCTAATTTCAGGTAAACTCAACATTGAAAAGTAGAATAAACTTAGCGAAGTGTAGGCTCTGACTACCTTGGAAAGCCGTTTTTGGGCCTTAAGACATGAGAAAACAGTATTATTCTATCAATATTAAATCCAGCACTGTATTAATTAAAGTACTGTGTAAGTTTTTAAGTTATCTATCTGCAGTGATTTAACAAACTGTTAATTATACGTACTTACTTGCAAAGCTGAGGATGTGTCGCTACAAAACCGGTTAAAAACTTCATAAACGTATTGTGAATCACTGCAACTGGACGTGTATAAGTAAAAGAAACAGTCGTATAGTAACTTTAAGATGCGTATGTGCACGAGCAGCTTTATATTACCAAACAATATTTCATTTATTTCCACTATAATACTGTGAACACGTAATTATTCCCCTATTTTAAATTCGTTCAGGCAGAATAACACGTAGCAGTTATATTCTCAGGTAACGAATAAGCTGGCCTCTCTTATATCTCTTTCATGAGCTTAGTAAAAAGTGAGATTAACACTATCACTCTTCCTGAAGAAATTAAATACAAAAATACTTTTTCTTTTAAATGGTCTCAGGAAAGTGCTGATTATTATATTTGAGGTCTGAGTGTGCATTAATGACTTAAAAACTGCTACTTCTCGTTTTAATAATCCTATGCAAAAGTATTGATATGCTGAATGGCTGAAGAAATATCTGGTTTGTACGAGACATGTAAAGATAATCACTCTGACAGTTCACACTATCTCAGTTACAGCGAAGCAGTACTAATTATCACTTCATTGATCAGTCCAATGATTTAAAGTCTTTTCTAGTCACACGCGAAGTTACGTTAGGTGGAATGACTGGAAGGGTAATTTTTAATCTTTCACAATCGAGAGATCAAATAGTGAAGCAGCAGAGGATCAAATAGGGGAAAAGACAGGGCCTTGTACAAATCCTTGGACTACACAGGAGGTATTGAATTCAACTGATGAAAGAATAAAAATGCAGTAAATGAAGCAGACGAAAGTGAGTGGAAACGTCTAGAAAATGAGATTGACATGAAGGGCAAAATGCCTAAACGGGAATGGCTAGAGGTCAAATGTAAGGCTTCAGAGGCATGTATAACTAGGGAAAGATAGATACTGCCTACAGGACAACTAAAGACTGATTTGGAGGAAAGAGATGCAGATGTATAAACATCAAGAGCTCAGACAGAAAACCAGTCCTAAGCAAAGGAAAACTGAAAGTTGGAAGGAGTATATAGAGGATCTCTAAAAGAGAGTTAAACTTGAATGCAGCATTACAAAAATTGAAGAGGACGTAGATGAAGGTGAAATGGGAGATATGATATTGCGAGAAGAATTTGACAGAACACTGAAAGACTAAACAAGACCCCGAGAAAAGACGACGTTCCGCCAGAACTACTGATAGCCGTCGCAGAACAAGCCGTAACAACAGTCTCCCATCTCTTGTGCAAGATGAATGACACAGGCGAAATATCGTCAGACTCCGAGAAGAATATAATAATTCCTATTCCAAAGAAAGCAGATGCTGACAGTTGTGGATATTACCGAACTATAATTTTAAAAAACCATGCGTGCGAAACACTAACAGGAATTGCTTACGCAGCATTGAAAGAACAGGTAGAAGCCGACCTCGGGAATGATGTTTGGATTCCGGAGAAACATCGGAACAAGCTAGGTAATACTGACCCTACAGCGTCTGTGAGAAAATGGGTTAAGAAAAGGCCAATCCATGTTTATAGCATTTGTAGACTTAGAGAAAGTTTTTGACAATGTTGACTGGAATACTCTTTTTGCAGTTCGGAAGTTAGCAGGGGTAAAATATAGCGAGCGAAAGGCTGCTTACAACTTGTACAGAAACCAGACGGTATCTATAAGAGTCAACGGTCATGAAAAGAAAGCAGTGGTCGAGAAGGGAGTGAGATAGGCTTGTAGCCTATCCGCTGTGTTGTTCAATCTGTAAAACGAGCAAAGAGTGAATGAAACAAAAGAAAAATTTGGAGTAGGAATGAACCTTCAGGGAGAAGAAATAAAAACTTTGATGTATCCCGATGACATGGTACTTTTATTAGACGTAGCAAAAGACCTGGAAAAGCAGTTGAACGGAATGGTCAGTGACTTGAAAGGAGAATATAGAATGAAAATCAAAAAAATGCGAAACAAGGATAATGGAATGTACTCGAATTAAGTTAGGTGATGCTGGGGGAATAGATTAGAGAGAAAGACACTTAAGGTAGTAGATGAGGTTTGCTATTTGGGCAGCAAAATATATGATGGATGGCCGAGGATATAAAACACAGTTTCCCACCGGCAAGAAAAGCGTATCTGAAGAAGAGTAATTTATTAACATCGAGTGTAGGTTTAAGTGTTAGGAAGTATTTTGTAATAGTATTTCTATAAAGTATAGTCATAGACGGAAGGGAAAAATGGACGATAAAGAGATTAGACAAAAAGAAAATAGAGGATTTTGAATTGTGGTTGTCCAAAGATTGCTAAAGATTAGGTGATGAAATCTTATAACTAATGAGGACGTACTGAACAGAATTGGGGATAAAATATTTTGTGGCGTACCAGACTAGATGAGATGATCGATTGATAAAACACATTCTGAGACATCAAGGGGTCACCAATTCCGTAAAGGTGGTAAGCGTGGGGGATAAAAAAAATGGTTCAAATGGCTCTGAGCACTATGGGACTTAACATCTATGGTCATCAGCCCCCTAGAACTTAGAACTACTTAAACCTAACTAACCTAAGGACAGCACACAACACCCAGCCATCACGAGGCAGAGAAAATCCCTGACCCCGCCGGGAATCGAACCCGGGAACCCGGGCGGGGGAAGCGAGAACGTTACCGCACGACCACGAGAGGCGGGCGTGGGGGATAAAAATCGTACAGGTAGGCCAAGAGATGAATACAGAAAGCAGATTCAGAAGGATGTAGTTTGCAGTATCGAAGATGAAAGCTCTTGCCCAGGTTAGGGTAGCATGGAGAATTGCATTCACCCGTTCTTTGGACTGAAGACCACATCAACAACTACACCTTCCAGAATGAGATTTTCACTCTGCAGCGGAGTGTGCACTGATATGAAACTTCCTGGCAGATTAAAACTGTTTGCCGGACCGAGACTCGAACTCGGGACCTTTGCCTTTCGCGGGCAAGTGCTCTACCAACTGAGCTACCCAAGCACGACTCACGCCCTGTCCTCACAGCTTTACTTCTGCCAGTACCTCGCCTCCTAGAAGGTTCGCAGGAAGTTTGGAAGGTAGGAGGCGAGGTACTGGCAGAAGTAAAGCTGTGAGGACAGGGCGTGAGTCGTGCTTGGGTAGCTCAGTTGGTAGAGCACTTGCCCGCGAAAGGCAAAGGTCCCGAGTTCGAGTCTCGGTCCGGCACACAGTTTTAATCTGCCAGGAAGCTTCAACAACACATTGTTTCTTTACGGTTTATACTGTTCAAAACTAGCAAAAAATTTTAATCTACACGCTGTCTCAAATATATATAACACTTCGCCCTTCCCTTTTTTTGCGGCCGTATTCAACATATTTTGTGTTGGTTCAAATGGCTCTGAGCACTATGGGACTCAACTGCTGAGGTCATTAGTCCCCTAGAACTGAGAACTAGTTAAACCTAACTAACCTAAGGACATCACAAACATCCATGCCCGAGGCAGGATTCGAACCTGCGACCGTAGCGGTCTTGCGGTTCCAGACTGCAGCGCCTTTAACCGCACGGCCACTTCGGCCGGCTATTTTTGTGTTAAGTCGGTAATTGCTCTTAGGTATGGCTTCACATACCACGGATTTGTATGTACGCTATCTTCTTCAAGTACCATTACGATCATTACTATAAGTAATTTAGATAATTTATTAGAGGCCAGTAACTGGTATTTAGAGCAGAAACTCTCCACAGTACGTCCACTTTAATTTTCTTCTTGTGATATGTTGCACATTAGCCAGAGCTGTTTGAGAGTATACTCCACTACAATTACAGCAACTGCATTTTGTTACCTCCCCACTATATGTTTCTGTATGAAATTTAGTCCAACTTCAAATCCAAATCTATAAAAAATCTACGTACTGCCAAAACTATGTACCTACAAACCTTTTTCCAACTTAAACTCGAATGATAACTTATGACTAAACAGAACATAATTTGAATTGCACTGTAGCTGGTCTGAATACAATTTGTCTTTATAGTAAATGCGCAACTAAAGTAAAACAATTGTCTGGTTCAAATCAAAATTTCCACCTACGTCGCGCCTTCGCAACATTGTTGCAGACTTCTCGAAAGGATAACAGCAAACAGCAAGCAGGCAGTGGCTAAGCTAGAGTACTATTTTTTACATTAAATTTACAGACAATATTGAACCTGGTACTTACCACATGATGCAAAGTGGTTATGGGTAATGATAAACATTTAAACAGTGGGATAGAAAGAGTAATTATTCCTGTGAATTTACACTCCTGGAGGTTGAAATAAGAACACCGTGAATTCATTGTCCCAGGAAGGGGAAACTTTATTGACACATTCCTGGGGTCAGATACATCACATGATCACACTGACAGAACCACAGGCACATAGACACAGGCAACAGAGCATGCACAATGTCGGCACTAGTACAGTGTATATCCACCTTTCGCAGCAATGCAGGCTGCTATTCTCCCATGGAGACGATCGTAGAGATGCTGGATGTAGTCCTGTGGAACGGCTTGCCATGCCATTTCCACCTGGCGCCTCAGTTGGACCAGCGTTCGTGCTGGACGTGCAGACCGCGTGAGACGACACTTCATCCAGTCCCAAACATGCTCAATGGGGGACAGATCCGGAGATCTTGCTGGCCAGGGTTGTTGACTTACACCTTCTAGAGCACGTTGGGTGGCACGGGATACATGCGGACGTGCATTGTCCTGTTGGAACAGCAAGTTCCCTTGCCGGTCTAGGAATGGTAGAACGATGGGTTCGATGACGGTTTGGATGTACCGTGCACTACTCAGTGTCCCCTCGACGATCACCAGTGGTGTACGGCCAGTGTAGGAGATCGCTCCCCACACCATGATGCCGGGTGTTGGCCCTGTGTGCCTCGGTCGTATGCAGTCCTGATTGTGGCGCTCACCTGCACGGCGCCAAACACGCATACGACCATCATTGGCACCAAGGCAGAAGCGACTCTCATCGCTGAAGACGACACGTCTCCATTCGCCCCTCCATTCACGCCTGTCGCGACACCACTGGAGGCGGGCTGCACGATGTTGGGGCGTGAGCGGAAGACGGGCTAACGGTGTGCGGGACCGTAGCCCAGCTTCATGGAGACGGTTGCGAATGGTCCTCGCCGATACCCCAGGAGCAACAGTGTCCCTAATTTGCTGGGAAGTGGCGGTGCGGTCCCCTACGGCACTGCGTAGGATCCTACGGTCTTGGCGTGCATCCGTGCGTCGCTGCGGTCCGGTCCCAGGTCGACGGGCACGTGCACCTTCCGCCGACCACTGGCGACAACATCGATGTACTGTGGAGACCTCACGCCCCACGTGTTGAGCAATTCGGCGGTACGTCCACCCGGCCTCCCGCATGCCCACTATACGCCCTCGCTCAAAGTCCGTCAACTGCACATACGGTTCACGTCCACGCTGTCGCGGCATGCTACCAGTGTTAAAGACTGCGATGGAGCTCCGTATGCCACGGCAAACTGGCTGACACTGACGGCGGCGGTGCACAAATGCTGCGCAGCTAGCGCCATTCGACGGCCAACACCGCGGTTCCTGGTGTGTCCGCTGTGCCGTGCGTGTGATCATTGCTTGTACAGCCCTCTCGCAGTGTCCGGAGCAAGTATGGTGGGTCTGACACACCGGTGTCAATGTGTTCTTTTTTCCATTTCCAGGAGTGTATATTCCAAGAAACGAGTATAGAATAATCCACGTATCCAAGAAGACAGAATAACATTTGCATTGGTCTGAACAATTCTATGCTTAATGAACAACGAACTGAAGAGGGTGCAGTGTTAACAGAGAATTTCGGTAAAAGACCAAACAGCCTAATTAGTTGATATCTTAATGAATGACTCAGGGAAATAGTGCTCTCTCTTTCAGCTTTGAGGCAGTTAAATAGCTGCCAACAATTTTTCTTATAGATTAGCTGTGCAGTGCTGCAGCCTTACATCAAATTTCGTTTCTTGAGAGATAATAACATTATTGAAAATTTATATTCTCTTCACTTTTCAATATATATCATCATATTCATCCTTGCAATAAATGTTTCTTCATCTGACAGATACAACCGCAATTCAGCACAGTCCATTCATCCCACTTTCGAACCAAGGGTGAATCAGACAGGGCAGAGGCAAAGACCATGCCACAACAAGACAAAAGATTGTTTAACAGCAACATAACTTGCTCTCTCTCCTTTGTGCACATCGATAACTTGCAAAAGTCAAAACGACATGCCTACCTTAAAACTTACGCTTTAATTATTGCAGTTCTACTCTATACACAAATGATCACAGAATACTGTCCAGTTTCTGAACGAATAAATACGACACATTGCATGCTAAATTTACTACGGCCAGACAGTTATATACCCAAAATCTGGACTCGGTTGACGGGCCTCGCACACTACATGTTACTCCACGATTCCATAATTCAGACCGTGTATTTGTCTTTCATTATGTTCTGGAGCGCACAATAACTTTCCGTACCCTCCAAGTCATCTGTATTTTTTCCGTTTCAGACATACATTAAGTGTCGATATTGATAATGGTGAGATTGTACATCAAATCTCACATTATCATTCTCGTTGACGTTCTACACTGCTATTGTTACAGTGAATTGTCTCAGAAAGTAGAGGAAAGAAGAATAACAAACAAAATATCTATACTGGGCTTTAAAATAAGTGTCGTCATCTACAACACACTTCTGACGTGGGTTGTACAGCTGTTTGAAACTGTCAGCAAACGCTTATTGTGGAATCTTTCGAAACATGGTAGCCACGCGTTGTTGGGTATTTGCATCATTATCCGATACGAGACATGGTGCAACCAGCACGATCCGAGGACCGAGAGACAGTCAGTGACATGGTGTTCATCGTCTTCCCCTCCTCCGTCGATTATAAACATGCAATCAACGTCGTTATAATCTTCGATTTCGTAGGTCAATGTTTTTTTGGGAGAGAGGGAACACGTTGAAAATTAAGCCGTTGACTGTATCTTGGTCTACGGATCGTATGTGTAGCGACCACATAAAACAAACAGTGGGAAAAGCAGATGCCAGAAAGAGATTCACATCAAGAAGCTTAAGGAAATGTGACTCATCCACGAAGGAAGTAGCTTACAAGGCGCTTTTTCGGGAAATTCTTAAGCGTTGTTCACCGGAATGGGAATCTTACCAGGTAGGACTGATACAAGAGGTAGAGAAGATCCAGACAAGAGCGCCGTTTCACCACGGAATCTTTTCCTCAGGGCGAAGAGTGGGCCTACATTTCGCGAAAAATCCACGTGGGAAAATTCGAGGAATTAGAGCTAATACAGAGGCCAACCGACGATCATTCTTCCCATTCACCATTCGCGATGGTACAGGAAATGGAGGACAGTTAGTGGTAACAGATATACCCTCCACCACCTATCGTTAGGTTTCTTGGGGAGTGTGACGTGGATTGGCAGTATCAGGTCTCATCTCCTGTAATGAAGCGGGTATCCAAGAAATCGTGATCACAGTGCTTCGAGCGGCTCTACAGCAGACGTTTGGTGACGGTTTCCAACAGCTTCGCACTCGATGTCAGAAGTGTGTTGTAGCTTATGGTAATTGCTTTGAAGACCCGTAATGGTATATTTTTGGTAACTCTTCCTTCTTTTATTTTCTGATGCCATTCACTGAACTTCGTAGACGCACCCACTAGAACAGTATAAAACTACACAGTTATACACAACGAGGCATTTTAATGCAGTAATTTAAGCGCAACCTTTCATAAAACTACTCAACAAAAAAATCTAATACATTTTATTGTGGTATTAATGGTTAATTATTGTGTAACCGTCCACCTTTCTCTTTCATACAAGGCTACACTTGAGACAAGACCTTATAATAACTACACTGCGTTATGTGCTAATAAAGTTCTCTGTTGGACATGGGCGTTCGATGCTGTTGCTAGTCTGCATTTTATATCGTCCCTACGTCGGCCATAATCTGTTATTTTGGACACCCAAATTTCAAATCTCAGTTACTGCTTTTAGCGTCTCATTCCCTAATCTACTTTCCATAGCATCTCCTGATTTACCTATCCAGCCCATTACAAATGTCTTATTTTTTGTTGAAGTTCATCTTATAATCTCTTTCAAGACATTATACATTCCATCCAACAGCTCTTCAACGACCCCTGCCGTCTCTGACACAATGACTCTGACTTCGTCAAAGCTCAAAGTTTTTCTTTCTTCTTCTTGGTCTTTGATTCCTCTTCCCGATTTCTCCTTCTTTCCCTGTATCTCCTTGGAACATAACCTCTTGCGGTTTCAACGACATACCTGTCTGTAATGTTCAAAACCTGCCACGATTCGACTAAAGGAATACCTGACGAAACGCACCACTCTTCTGTGCATCTCCTCCTTATCCCCCGATAATCCTGTACAATAAATATATTTATATTTAGGAATATGCGAAAAATACAATCCTGCAACTTCAGAACAAAATCGCGCGGAATTTTCGACGTAAATACCATAACCACTTAACCTCACACATTTATTTACGCTGTATTTCATAGTTTGGAGGTTAGTTATTTTCACATAGGGCGCTTCTAACACTGTTTTTCTACCGTAGGGCAACAACACACCAAAACACTTCGCCACAGTGGAATAATAAAAATAGAAAACGGACGATAATGTAAAGTGTATCTCGAAAATCGTGTGAACAGCCGTCTGATGATGAACTTGCCAGTTCGCAATGCGAAATTGATCACTCTGCTTCAAGAGAGGCGGTATAGAAGAACGCGGAGGTATTTTGCTGTCAGTAGAGAAGCAGTAACAGCAGAGACGGACGATCAAGAGAGCTCAGTGATTTCGATCGTCTGCTCGTCCTTGGATGTCACCTGAGTAAGATATCCATCAAGGACATTACAACGCTTCTAAGTTTCCTAGTCGACTGCAGTGACTCTGAACTGTGAACTGAGGGAACGCGAATGAACCACACCTAAACCAGACAGACCTCATGATTTAACTAAGGCATTTGACTGTGTTGATCACAAAATATTTCTCCAGATGTTGGACCATTATGGAATAAGGGGAAGAGCTCACAATTGGTTCACCTCTTACTTTAGCATCAGGCAGCAAAACATCATTATTCACAATGCTGATAACGGCTGTGATGTGGGATCTGAATGGGGTACTGTCAAGTGGGGGGCGCCCCAGGGATCAGTGTTGGGGCCGCTCCTGTTCCTTATTTATATAAATGATATGCCCTCTAGTATTATGGGTAACTCTAAAATACTTCTGTTTGCTGACGACACTAGCTTGGTACTAAAGGATGTTGCGTGCAACATTGACTCGGTTTCAAATAGTGCAGTACATGATCTCAGTTCATGGCTTGTAGCAAATAAACTAACGTTATATCACAATATGACTCAGTTTTTACAGTTTCTACCACACAATTCAGCAAAACCTGACGTTGTAATCTCACAGAACGGGCATTTGATTAGTGAAACTGAACAGTTCAAATTTCTAGGTGTTCAGAGAGATAGTAAGCTGTCGTGGAAATCCCACGTTCAGGATCTTGTTCAAAGACTTAATACTGCCATTTTTACAATTCGAACGGTATCAAAAGTGAGTGATACTTCGACACGTAAATTAGTCTACTTTGCTTATTTTCATTCACTTATGTCGTATCATATTATGTTTTGGGGTAACTCTTCCCATTCTAGAAGGATATTTTTGGCTCAGAAACAGGCGGTTCGGGCAATAAGTGGTGTGAGTTTACGAAACTCTTGTCGACCTCTGTTCACGAGTCTGGGTATTTTGACAGTGACCTCTCAATATGTATATTCCTGATTGTCGTTTCTTGTCACCAATATTACTTTATTCTCAAGAATAAACAGCTTTCATTCGGTTATTACTCAGCAGAAATCATACCTGCATTTGGATCGGACTTCCTTAAGTCTTGTGCAAAAAGGTGTGCAGTATACTGCTGCATCCATGTTCAATAAGCTGCCACTCGAATTCAAAAATCTTAGCAGTAATCCACGCGCTTTCAAATTGAAGCTGAAGAGTTTTCTCATGGGTCCTACACTTCTGTGTAGGAGTTCCTTGAAAAATTAAGCTGATTCGTATTGTATTGCTGATAGCGTTTACTTACACTTATAGCCTGACTTTTTTCAGGTTGATGAACATTTATTTTTATCTGTTTATTACTTTTATGTTGTAAGTTCATGTACTGACACGTCCCATGGCCCTGGAGATTTACTCCTCAATTTGGTCCAACGGAACTTGACGTGTACATAAAAATAAAATAAGAAAATAACAGGCATGGACTGCGTGGCATAGGGAGTGTGTGGCTGTAATAAATCGTATAACATCAAAGGACGGAATCGCTCGTTGGCGCTAACCTGCAACCGGCAGTCCAACTAACGCCATCACTGAGCGTAGGGCGTTAAGACTATAGGGCACAGTTGTCCAGCAGTTCCTCGTAAACCACACATTTCTGTAGTCAACACTAAGCGGCTGTTGTGGTTGTGCGAAGAGTGACGCAACTAGACAGTGGATGTCTGGAAACGAGTGCTCTGGAGTCAGGAATCACGCTATACACAGTAGCAAGGGTTTGGGATTGGCGATGCTGAGGGATCGTTATCTGCCATTATACACTCGTGTTCAGAAAAAAGAACATCTTGAACGACTAGAAATAGGACGTTCATATTCACCTCATTAGCATTTCAGCCACCTCGGATCAGCACGTGTCCTCTCCTTTAGCAGGCACAGGGTCCGCCATGGGCCCTGTTAACTTGCCCCATGCATTATGGAATCGACGAGTATAAGCCGTGAATGGCATCCTGTGGTGTAACCATACATGCCGTACAATGTAGGCCTTCACGGTCCGTGTTGTCTCCAGTTGAATCTTCCGGGCTGAGTCGCCGTGGTCGATGTATAAAATTTCCATCTGACGTTTCGTCTTCATCTGCGGTAAACATCTTCTGAGGTCGTCCTTCTACTGCCACTGAGGCTCCACGTACTCTAGCATTTACAGAGCGCATAGAGGGCACCACCATTCGTCACGTGATGTCGACGGTATGCCTATTTTCGGAAGGCGTCATCATTCTCGATAAAGAGTAATCGATTGTCATTCTGTTGTCGCAACGTCGACATCCATATTTTGCCTAACTTTAATACTTCCTCTCTTCTATTAAAATTGTTATGGTGTTTGTGAATCTCTATTGCTTCTATATACATGCGCGGATGATAATGGAATGTTCGTGCTAGAACGCTTGTCTCATTAAATTTAATTTCGTGATTTCCATCTCGAAAAACATCTCAGCTACGGCCGATTTTTCAATGTGTCCTAAGCGACAGTTTGTTTTATGTTCGACTAAGCGGGTGTTTACACTTCTTTTCCAATATATACTTGTCCACAACTACATGGAATTTTGTATACCCCAGGTGTTGCTAGGAGGTGTATGGGGTCTTTTGCAGTTCTTAAGTATTCCTTAATCTTCTTGGTGGGCCTGTAGATTGTTTCGATCCCATACTTGGCCAGAACTTTTCCAATACGGTCCTTAACTTTATTAATGAACGGTAGGAAAACTTTTCTAGTAGTTGAGCGTTGTTGCTCTGGACTTCTGGATTATTTTCTTCTTTGATGGAGGGCTCGATCAGTTTCCTTCCCGGTATATCCGTTTTTCGTGAAGGCTGACCTTAAGTGATTTAGTTCATCTTGTAAGTAAGCCGGCTCGCAGATTTTGTTGGCTCTGTCCGCCAAGGTTTTCATGTAACCTCTCTTTTGCCTAGGATGATCGTTAGATTCCTTGTAGAGGTATCGATCCAAGTGAGTGTTCTTTCTGTATACCTTGTGGCCCAGCGTCACATCCACACGTTTAATTACCGACAAATCCAGGAAATTGAGTTGACCGTTGCTCTCTTTCTCCATCGTAAACTGTATTTTCTGGTTAATGCTATTCATATGCACCAAGAAGACGTCCAACTCTTCTTCACCACGAGTCCACACTACAAATGTGTCATCAACATAGCGGTACCATTTAGCAGGCTTTCTACTGGCAGTCTGCAGCGCTCGCTGTTCTAAGATCTCCATAAGTAAATTGGAAACAGGTGGGCTGAGAGGGCTTCCCATCGCCACCCCGTCGATCTGTTCGTAAAACTCGTTGTTATATTGGAAATAATTCGTCAGGCAGTGTTTAAATAAAGCCACTATGTCAGTCGTAAAAATATCTGCTATATGTGGTGAAAATTTTATACATCGACCACGGCCTCTCAGCCCGGAAGGTTCAACTGAAAACATACATGTCGTATTGACTTGGTTCCAGAGCCCATCTTTGAGGATTGGCGCTGGGTAACAGTGCTGAAGCAGTCGCTTCAGCATATCCCACATACTTTCGATTGGCGACAAGTCTGGTGATCTGGCGCTCCAGGGCAAAAGGCTGACATACTGTGACACCAAGAAGGCACCTTTCCGTACAGTAACATGTGGTCCTACATTGTCTTGCTGAACAATGGCACCTGGGCTGTTGTGCAGAATGGGTATGGTTACCGGTCGCATGATGTCATTCATGTATTTGTATTAAAAATGAAGAAACTCCGCAAGCTGTATTTAACGTGTCGATTTTATTTCGGCAACTAGTTTCAACGTTGTAACAACGTTATCTTCAGGCCCATACACTTGCTGACGTCAGCTGCATGCGGCTGATACTAGAAGTCAGTGGTGAGATACGGACGTGCTCCGTGTGGAAGGTGATGTACGCCACACTGCTCACAGTGCCTTCGACGTGCACCAACTGTTATTTGTGGTGGTACCCAACAGCACCCCACACCAAAATGCCTCGAGTTGGCTCTGTAAGTCTTGTGCGAATGCAGTCACTGTGATGCCGCGCACCCTGCCTGCCACGAACCAAAATGCGGCCATCGTTTTCAAACAAACAGAACCTGGATTCATCCGAAAACACCATCTGATGCCATTCCTGTACGCAGTGATGCGATTCCACACACCATCGCCTTCCAGTACGTTTATGCACATTCGTCAAAGGTAGGCGGAGAAGTGGACGACGCGCACGTAATAAACGGCGACGGACTGTCACCCGTGATAGAGTAGCGTGTGGGATCTGTTACACCGTTCCACTGCTTCGAAAGAGCCGAGGAGGATCCAGATCTGTCCAGCAATGGCATTCGGATGAAGTGTTGATATTCTCTGGCGGGGGGGGGGGGGGGGGGGGTCGACCTGACCTAGAGCGTCGTTTTCCACGGCCTTCCCTGAACCACCTGCTACACCGCCGAAACACTTCGTCACATCTGAGTAACAATTCCCCAGGTGGACGCACCACATCCTCTCATGGAAATAATGTGCCTTTTCTAAAACTGTGATGCTGTTTTGATGATACGGTGCGCGGATATGTCTGCGTCGCATTCTGCATCGCTGATTCATTACCGTTGGTTTATAGTGAAAACTTGGCACTAGGTGCAGGGAGTGTCAACTGACCCTTAACATAGACAAATGTAATGTATTGCGGATACATATAAAGAAGGATCATTTATTGTATGATTATATGATAGCGGAACAATCACTGGTAGCAGTTACTTCTGTAAAATATCTGGGAGTATGCGTACGGAACGATTTGAAGAGGAATGGTCATATAAAATTAATTGTTGGCAAGGCGGGTGCCAGGTTAAGATTCATTGGGAGAGTCCTTAGAAAACGTAGTCCCTCAACAAAGGAGGTGGCTTATAAAACACTCGTTCGACCTATACTTGAGTGTTGCTCATCAGTGTGGGACCCGTACCAGGTCGGGTTGATGGAGGATATAGAGAAGATCCAAAGAAGAGCGGCGCGTTTCGTCACAGGGTTATTTGGTAAGCGTGATAGCGTTACGGAGATATTTAGCAAACTCAAGTGTCAGACTCTGCAAGAGAGGCGATCTGCATCTCGGCGTAGATTGCTGTCCAGGTTTCGAGAGGGTGCGTTTCTGGATGAAGTACGGAATATATTGCTTCCCCCTACTTATACCTCCCGAGGAGATCACGAATGTAAAATTAGAGAGATTCGAGCGCTCACGGAGGCTTTCCGGCAGTCGATCTTCCCGCGAACCACACGCGACTGGAACAGGAAAGGGAGGTAATGACAGTGGCACGCTAAGTGCCCTCCGCCACACACCGTTGGGTGGCTTGCGGAGTATAAATGTAGATGTAGAAACGACAGCCTGAGGCACATTTTACCGGTAGTTATTGTTGCAAAATGTTTAGACAACATAGTTGCGTGGAGACAACAGCGATTGGTTATTTATAATAAATTATTCAAAATGACTGTCTCAATCGCATTATTTATTATGCCGCCAACCGGTTTCAACCCGCAATGGGGTCATCTTCAGGGCAATTTACACTGTAAAGTGATAATATTACTAAGTAAGCATGTACGTAATCTACAAGCAGTTAGCCAAAGTTACATAAACAAACAGATTTTTATACCCATTTGGTCGCTCGCTGGAGTCGTCACCTGCCTGTGCACGGATGGTAACTATGCATGGTTGGCTCTCAGCATGAGCTTAAATAACGGCCAACAACACGTGAGCAGGCGGTAACGCCCT
Source organism: Schistocerca americana (assembly GCF_021461395.2). Taxonomy (NCBI): domain Eukaryota; kingdom Metazoa; phylum Arthropoda; class Insecta; order Orthoptera; family Acrididae; genus Schistocerca; species Schistocerca americana. The sequence continues at coordinate 92,949,791 of NC_060127.1, read as the reverse complement.
CCACGCTGACCAACGGTAGTTGCATGCTTAAGCAAGATACCGCAAAATTTAAAGTTTGTTCCAGTTGTAATTTAAAACACAATAGAAAATAAATAATAATTGTAAGTAATTAAATCTCCAGAAATTTACAATCATTTAAAATTCAGATAACTGTTGTCCAGTTCATTTTTCACATCATTTGTGGATAGAGCAGAGCCCTCTATCTTTTGTGGTGGGGACGCCGTTGCCATGGGCGATAGTATACCGGGTGATCAAAAAGTCAGTATAAATTTGAAAACAATAAATAACGGAATGATGTAGATAGAGGGGTACAAATTGACACACATGCTTGGAATGACATGGGGTTTTATTAGAACCCAAAAAATACAAAAGTTCAAAAAATATCCGACAGATGGCGCTTCATCTGATCAGAATAGCAATAATTAGCATATCAAAGTAAGACAAAGCAAAGACGAAGTTCTTTATAGGAAATGCTCAATATGTCCACCATCATTCCTCAACAATAGCTGTAGTCGAGGAATAATGTTGTGAACAGAACTGTAAAGCATGTCCGGAGCTATGGTGTGGCATTGGCGTCGGATGTTGTCTTTCAGCATCCCTAGAGATGTCAGTCGATCACGATACACTTGCTACTTCAGGTAACCCCAAAGCCAATAATCGCACGGACTGAGGTCTGGGGACCTGGGAGGCCAAGCATGACGAAAGTGGCGGCAGAGCACACGTTCGTCACCAATCGACGCGCGCAAGAGATCTTTCACGCGCCATCTGTCGGATATTTTGTGGACTTTATTTTTGTTTGGATCTAATAAAACCGAATGTCATTCCAAGCATGTAAATTTTTACCTCTCTATCTACATTATTCCGTGGTTTATTAAGTTTTCAAATTCATATTGACTTTTGGATCACCCTGTATATCAAGCGCCCTCTAGCCTCTCTCGTCATGGTAGCGCTTCGTATAAGTCGTCTGTTGTAATATCAACTTTGCGCGGCGTTCTTTGCTATGGTAACGGCGTACCATAACGATTCTTCCGCCATTTTGTTGTCCATCCATATGGTCTTCTGCTGCGGCGTCAAAAAATAATATATTAAAAACGATACGTTGACAATATTTTAATATTATCTGACGGCACAACAGAAGAAATAAATAACTTGACAGAAATGATGAATAGTAGACATCCAAAACTTCCGTTTTGGCTGTTTCGTGATTCGAGTGTGGTCCTCTTACTGCGCTTGAGAAAAGGCTAAATGTAGATTTTATGGACACATTTTACAATGTTGTGTAGAACGTACAACGGACCATTTCGGATATGAAGACCGCGTCAGAATGACAACGCAACCTTCCTTGAAGCAGCTTCTGTGAGGCAATGGTATTTAGATACCCTCCTGGAAAGTACTGGCCTGCCCAAGGTCCCGAGCTGAACACAATGCAGCAGCTTTGGGAAGAGTTAGAACATTGATTAGCTTTGAGCCTCAGCGTCCGACATCACTACCTCCCCTGTTTCGGCTCTTGAACAAGAATTGACCGTCATCGCTCCACGGACATTCAGATACGTCAGTGAGAGTGTCCCCAGCAGAGTTCAAGCCGTATAAAGGTGTAGAGTAGACACAACACATAGTGATGTCCACATAGTGATCTGGTAGTGTACGTAGGACGACCCACATTCCTAAATTTTTATACACTTGCCACTGGTCAGTATAAAGTTGATCATCATGTAATCAAACAATAATCCCTCCTGGCGCGTGTTTACGTTACAGTTAATTGTAGTGAAGCTCAGGTCCTGCACAAATCCTCGATTCCTTTCAGATCTTCCAGCACTGCGCTATAAGTTTTGGAATAGATCATCCACAAACAACCACACATACCGGAACCCTGTCATGAAGGTAATCGTGTTGCTATAACCGAACGAAGAAAGCCCCTGTTTCAGCCCAAAAATGAAGAATATGTCCTAGGCAGATCTAGACATGTAAAAGAAGGGAACTAGTCTTTCGACTAATCCGGCAACATCAAACACATTTAAATCGGAACATCTTTTTTACTTATTAGCATTAGTACCCATTATAATAATAATGTCGTGTGACGAGGGCCTCCCGTCGGGTAGACCGCTCGCCTGGTGCAAGTCTTTCGATTTGACGCCACTTCGGCGACTTGCACGTCGATGGGGATGAAATGATGATGATTAGGACAACAGAACACCCAGACTCTGAGCGGAGAAAATCTCCGACCCAGCCGGGAATCGAACCCGGGCCCTTAGGATTCACAATCCGTCATACTGACCACTTTTTTTTTAATAAAATTTTTATCTATTTTTTTTGCATCCTCTGCAAAAACAAAAAAAAAATCATTGTAAAACAAATCACAAAGGTAAAGGAACAGGGATACAGGGATGTTACTTTTATGTATTTATTTATTTATTTTTCATAAGGATCACTCTGTTAAAAGGAACATGTAGATCATTTCATGGTATAGTTTGTGCATTATATATGAAGCGGTGAGAGAAACGTGAGGTTCATTATCAGCTGTCAAATGTGCACACCGACTGCACCCGGCACATCCCAACTGCGTGGGGGGTCGAGGAAGACTGTCTGAAGATAATTGGCAAAGGTTTGCCGATAGTGAGACCATCTATGAACCTCATTGTGGGCTTGCTGCAAGAAATACCAAAAGTCGAGTCGCGACTTGGCAGCATCCCCATAGAGGTACGCGATCGTCCAACCTTTGACCCAGATGATCGAGTGTGATTTAGTCGCCGGAAAGTAGTCACACTCCGGATGTAAGAAGGAAGCAGGTGTAATATGTTGCGGGGTCACACGGAGGTAGCAAGCCACCATCTGTCTTCCTAGGAGCCATACCTCCTCCACCGCGATACAAGTTAAGCGGTGATGGTCGTCATCCACTTGGCGACATTTCGGGCATAGTGGAAACCACTCAGCTACCGGGGGTGGACATTAGTACCCATGTCATACACACTGAAGAGTCAAAGAAACTGGTACACCTGTTCAGGCCCCCGTAAGTATACAGAAGTGCCTCAACACGACGTGGCATAGACTGGACTAATGTCTCAAGCAGTGCTGGAGTTAATTAACACCAAGAATCCTGCAGTGCTGTCCACAAATCCATAAGACTACGAGGGGGTGGAGATTTCTTCTGAACAGTACATTGCAAAGGCATCCCAGATATGTTCAATAACATTCATGTCTGGGGAATTTGGTAGCCAGAGGAAGTGTTTAAACTTAGTTGCTGGGGACACTCTGTAGCAATTATGGACGTGTGGGGTGCCGCATTGTCCTGCTGGAACTGCCCGACGGAATGCACAGTAGACATGAATGGATGCAGGTGATCAGACAGGATGCTTCGTCACATGTCGCCTGTCAGAGTCGTATGTAGACGTTCATTTGTCCCAGGACATTCCAACTGCACCCACCTCACACCATTACAGAGCCTCCTCCAGCTTGAACAGTCCTCTGCTGACATGCAGGGGCCACGGATTCAGGAGCTTGTCTCCTTTATTGTACACGTCCGTCCGCTCGACTCAATTTGAAACGAGACTCGTCCGACCAGGCAACATATTTCCAGTCATCAGGAGACCAATGTCGGTGTTGACGGGACCAGGTGAGGCGTAAAGCTTCGTGTCTTGTTTGACATTAAGGTCACAAGAGTGGGCCTTCGGCTCCGAAAGCCAAATGGACGATGTTCCTTTGAATGGTTCGTGCCCTGAATTTGTTGATGGCTCGGCATTAAAATCTGCAGCAAGCTGCGAAAAGGTTGCACTTCTGTCACACTGAACGATTCTCTTCAGTCGTCGTTAGTCACATTCTTGCAGGATCTTTTTCCTGCCGCAGCGTTGAGGGAGATTTTATGTTTTACCAGATTCCTGATGTTCACGGTCCACTCGTGAAATGGTTGTACGTGAAAATCCCAACTGCATCGCTTCCTCGGAGATGCGGCGTCCCATCGCTCGTGCGCCGACTGTAACAACAGTTTCAAACGCACTTAAATCTTGCTAACCTGCCACTGTTGCTTCAGTACCAAGCTAACAAGTCCACCAGACTCTTGTAGTCTTACATAGGCGTTGCCAACCGCAGCGCAGTATTTTACCTGTGTACCTTAACTCCGTATGCCTATAGTAGTTACGTTGGCGCTTCAGTGTAATATAACGCTTCGTATCAAGTAGAGTGATATAACAAATGCTGAGTCGTATAACGTTGGCCATCATGGCATCTGTCATATCGTGCAATGCGACACAACGTTTCAGTAAAGTTCAGAATACATGCTGCCTTATTCTGGGTTACTTCCTACTTCCTACTTCCTACTGAAGGTGCATCCCACTCACTAGGAGCACATAAATATGCTTTTGTTTCTTCTTCCACACTTCACAATAGATGTAACAATGGTTGGGTCTAACAAGGGGAGGCCGCCAATTGTGAAATTCAGATTCGATTCATACTGCGCATAGTAAAAGCTCGTGGCCAGAGGTGTAATGTGGCAAAGCACCAAGATGCACTTCTCAGCCGTTGTTGAGACAATCGACAGTTAAAAGAAACCGTTGCGGTGAAATACTCTGTACGATTAATAATTTTCTACAGCGTCGTGGCGCAGCGGTAAGCGCTCGGGTTCGTAATCCGAAGGTCGCCGTATCGAATCTCGCGCCATGCAATTTTTTTTTTATTATTAGTTTTTTGTAATTCAAATATATATATATATATTTTTTAACAGGGTGTACCAAAGCTCTCCCGTCCGCACAGATTTTCGACGATGTTATAAGTTGCGCTAGGGACCGCATCTACCTTCTTTCGAAGTTAGCAGGCAACTACGCTGTTATGCGGCGGCTCGTTTCGGCCCATTCAACATCTGTCCTTCAAGTGTAACGAGCGAGTAACGGAGTTTATATTTCATACCTGCCACAGCTAATTTGTGTTCGTGGGGTCTCTATTCTAATTCGAACGTTTGACTTACGCTATACGTATTTGTTTCGGAATATCGTTTCTACGTCTTCCGTTAACTATACGTGGCTAACATTATGAAGACAGGTAATAACATTTGTGAAATATAACTTTGTTTGCGGAAAACATAATGATGTTCGAAGTCGCCAGTTTTTCCACGACAAACGACTTTCAACAACGTATTATATGCATAATTTTTGCAACTGATTGCCGGGAAATATATATATATATATATATATATATATATTTGAATTACAAAAAACAAATACTAAAAAAAAGTTGCGTGGTGCGAGATTCGATCCGGCGACTTTCGGATTACAAACCCGAGCGCTTACCGCTGCGCCACGACGCTGTGGAAAATTATTAATCGTAGAGAGTATTTCACCGCAACGGTTTCTTTTAACTGTCGATTTTCTCGACAACGGCTGAGAAGTGCATCCTGGTGCTTTGCCACATTACACCTCTGGCCATGAGCTTTTATTATGCGCAGTATGAATCGAATCTGAATTTCACAATTGGCGGCCTCCCCTTGTAAGAGGGCTCTCTGCACTGGGGAAGTGGGGTTAGCTAGTAACAAAGCGTGAGTATGTCAAGCTGTTTTGATTTAAAAGTGAAGCTGCCAGATAACACGAAAAGTTAGTTCCCTCCTTTTACATATCTAACTCTACCCGGGACATATTTGCCTTTTTTTTAAGCTATGATCAGAGCATTTTTCATTCTGGGTCGCAAGTATTACTCCACCATAATTTTAACATTAGACCACCACAGCTTAGACACCGATTTCGTTGACTTCGGCGGCGATTGATTCGGGACAAGTTTTCTGATGATCTTTCGAACAATGTTGCTTACATCGTGGCAACGGATAAAGCTTTCACAAAACAACGGGATGACCATTAATTACATGTATTTGTTTATCTTCTTACTAAATCCGAACCTACAGGGTGGCGCACGAAATGTGTTACCAATTGTTTCTTTCACAATTTACGACGCACATTAGATATCCCGCTGGGATCTCTACAGCAGTACGAGCACTGCTTGGAAAAACAGATGAGTTACGAAAAGACGTGTAATTCACGATACTGCCGCTAGGAGACTAGTAAGTAGTAGAGATGGGCAAACTGAAACACGTAACTGTTTCGAAACAAATGAAACAGTACAATGTAATGTTTCGATACGCTGTTTTGAAACAGTGAAACAGTTTGTGTTTTGTAATCTAATAAACCAATACATTTTATCATCTTGAATGTCTACTCTATAAGTATGCCCATATAAACACAAATGAGGTGCGAGAGCTCTAATGATATCGCAGAAAGCATGAAACTATCACTTAGGCGTCTTGGCAGTTTCGTAATTCCTGCAGCAAATGCGCTGCTTTCGTGTCGTGTGACTTTCATACATTTCAATTGGCTAAGGACAGTCATAGCTGAAGACAGAAGAACCACCACGAACGGAACTGGAGGTGGGAGCAAACTGCAGAAACAACGGATATGCTACTGGGATTCCCATGTTAGTATGGGTAATATACCCATCCAGCTAATTTCCATTCACACAAAGGGAATCATTGTGGATAATGGGCACAGTGACTATAGAATCACAAATAACGCCAAATAATTCCAATAAATAACAAAATGTAACAGAAAAAAATTTTGTCTTTCAAGGTGTTTCGAACCGTTACCATAAATTCACCATGCTTCCCAGCCCTTCCCGTTCACCATTACACTATCAGTGATACGTCAAACAGATTGCTTGCAATTATACTTACATCGAATTTATGTATATGTATAATAACTGTCACTCTATGCCTTTTTTTATTCAAAATGTTGTAGGCTTACTAGCGTTTCTTAATATGATAACTGTACATGAACAGAGAAGCGTATTTTATATAAAAAAGTGTAATTTATCTGAATGATTTTCACATATTTATTATTTTGAATGTGAATAGTATGCGTTGTTTTATTATTTGGTTAGTGTTTATAAAGCAGATGTTACGCCATTTCGGAATAGGACAGTCAGCTAGAAACGTAGCTTTATTTTTGGATATCTTAAGCTTCATGCTATTGCCTGTCAAAAAGATTTCGACACTCTTGAAAGTGTTTCATGAAGTGTTATGTTGTGTTTCAGTACCTGTGCCGAGCCCGAATCTCGTCCGACACAGAGCGGAATGAAACATCGCTGTTTCGATACAATTAGTACGTTCCAAGCACAAGTGGACTGAAACAGCCTTATTTTGAAACAACGATACAGTTTCTGTGTGTGGCTCGAGATCGAATCTGGTCCAGTTGTCCGAGACAGGGGTGAAATGAAACACCTCTGTTTCGAAACAGTGAACCACAGCCATTCCGAAACACTGAAACAGTTCCACGTATCGATACACTGTATCGAAACATAGAAACAGTGGCCAAGTCTAGTAAGTAGCAATGGCTGACAATGGAAGACTGACGACACAGCAACGATCGGCAATTGTGTTACTTTTTCATGAAACGAAAAGCCTTGTTGTGACTCAGAGGCGTTTTCGACAACAGTTTAACACACGTTGCGTCCCTTGCAAGAAGACCATCCACAGGTTGTACGATAAATTTGTACAGGATGGAACAGTATTGGATGCGAAGCGACCTCGGCCTAAACCTGTTTGTTCGCCGGAGAATATTGAAGCGGTACGAGTTGCTGTACAGAGATGTCCCGGGAAATCGTGTAGTAAGGTAGTAGTGCCACTGGGAATATCCAGACGCTCCGTTCAACGCATTCTTAAAAGTAACTTCCATATGTACCCATACAAGATGACCTGTGCACAAAAACTCACTGAAGAACACAAGCAGCAGAGACTACTGGTTGCTCAGTGGGCAGCGAATAGGGAAGAAACTCTCAACAACGTTTGGTTTTCAGACGAGACGCATTTTCATTTAGGCGGTGTGGTTAACAAACAAAATGTACGCTTTTGGGCCACTGAAAACGCACAAGTGCTTCATGAACGACAACATTATGCTCCGAGGATTACAGCGTGGGCAGCAATTTCCAGTCACGGACTTACTGGACCCTTTTTCTTTTAAGAAACTGTGAACAGCGAGCGTTATTTGAGCATGCTTCGCAATAGCTTCATTCCACAGCTCCTTGCTACTGCCTTGCCCTTCAACACGCAGTGGTTCATGTAAGATGGAGCAAGGCAACCTACTGCAAACACTGTGTTGGAGTTTTTACACGAGCATTTCGACATGCGGATCATTTCACTCAGGTTTCCAGGTCGCTTCAATGACGGACAAAGTTGGCCCCCCAACAGTCCAGACCTCAATCCATGTGACTTCTTTCTTTGGGGGTACCTAAAGGAAAAAAAAATTCCGGAACGTCCACGTGATTTAATGGAGCTCAGAAGACTTATTCTTCAAGATTGCAGTGAAATTACGGAAGAAATGTGCCGTACGGTAATCACTAACTTCAGTGTTCGTTTGAAGGAAGTTAGAAATCGAAATGGTGGACATATTGAGCATGTGCTGAGTTAGAACAAATCTCCATGGACGGCTCTTCATTGTAGTATACGTTCCTTTCAGATTGTATTGACAATACAGTTTGTATTGAAAAAGAAAATGGTAACACATTTCGTGCGCCACCCTGTATTTGTACAAGTCTGAAACATACAGGTGGCGATGGTAAAAAAACTCTCTGAATGAAGACAGATTTTTGAGAGTTATTTTTCAACTTTATTCCAACAGTGCATTTTTTTTATTTACCTGATTAAGCCGTTTCCACGCAGTTATTTCATAAATGAACAAATTTAGTCAGCTACATTTGGCTCGACTTTAATCCATTGTGTGTCGACAACGGATAAAGATCGTTGGATGAAAAAAGAACGTTTTGGCTTTCTCCATTATCTACATTGATACAAGGTTTGAACAGGTAAGTGCAAGTTTAAGCTATAGAAGCGGTGCGCTTCGAAAACCTCCCAGACACCATCATATCTCGACAACAAGATTACTGGATAAAAAAATTTCGTTTGACTTTATCTATTCATCTACCCGCCCCTCCCTCCTCCCGACCCCACAACCCTGACCCCTGACAAACGTGTTTTCTGCACGTCGGATCCAAACGGAGAAGGTTTTTTTAATTGGTTAAACATTTTCTTAGACCTAGTTCTGATACACCAGTGGACCAAATTTGTATTAACAGTCTCTCTCCAGACCGAAGTTATTCATAGGTGACTGTTTTTGCACTTCAAATCCGAACTGTGCACACACAATTGATCCCATTAGCTGAGCATTAATTTCAGTCCGATTAACACAGTTTTCAACAGGAATTAATCGACTCGTATAATTTGCTTGGACGCCATCTCGTTTGTCATTCAAACCTTGCTTAATATTCTGTAACATAGCTACATTAGGGCAGGTATCCGAATAGCACAAATGGCAACTGGACCGGGATAAACCAAAAGAGGTTTCATCCCATGTTCGCAGCTCAAATAGGGACCGGGCACCAGGACTCCCCCTACTGCGCTGTCTTTTTAGATGACTTCTAGTATCTGCCTCTGTATTCTGTAACTTATTCTCGTAACACGTCTCTAAATTTTCCAGCTTATCCTGAGAACTTATTTCTCTCCTTGATTTCAGTATTATACAAATCAGTAGCAAAAGTAATTGAGAGATATACTTCTTTTTCTCTATTGACTTTCTCCTCCGTGAACTGTTCACTTATTTTATTGAACACGGAACCTATAATCTCGATGCTATACTATGTGCTGTAGCTTTTCAATGAAAATACAGACCTAATTTTTAATCCTTACAGCATTTTACAGTATTCACATACGTAAAAGTCCATGTGAAGTTTTCCCATACCACCGTGACTGGCTGTTACTACAACTGGTTTCTAAAGTGTTTTAGAAAAAACAAGAAAACGATAAATGTGGCCTTAGTTGCGAAATTCTTTAGTGCCAATAATGTGCTTCGCCCTTTTAGGGCCCATCAGATTGTCCAGATAAAGAAGAAACCATATATTTAGGTGCAGTTGGAGGATAAGGGCATGGTCCTACTTTGCACTGCGAAGCAAACAACGTGTACCAAAAGTAATAAAAACTTACGTGAAAGTAGCTACTCATCAGTCATAAAACCACATAAATGTAAAATAGTAAAAATAGCTGGATATGTGCCCCATCAGTCTCCGAACCTCTTTTAACGTAATATAGATACCAAGGTAGAGGGATACATAGCCTACTCGTCACGAAACATCTAACCAATGACGTGGAGTTAGCGAAAGGAAAGAAATAGCCATAATAACACCGAGAAAGTAGAAATATGTGGCGGAAAGTTTTTTCGCGGTAATTGTATGTTACCTTTGGCACACCAGCCGACTCCACCGTGGCACTTCGATGTAGAGCCACGCTTACAAAACGGCATTATAGGCCTCGTACGTCATTTTCTGTATGGGCGGACGCACAAACATTACTATGATGAGATACAGGTGGTGTGTAATGCGGTTAGAAGTACACAGATAGCGCGCATGACTGGCTAAGGTATATTTCCGAAAAAGTGCGTAAAACTAGTAATTAAACACATAAAATAATCAGTTGATCTTTCAGCAACCTGTCCATTTTAATATCAAGATGTTTAATAGTTTCCAGCTATTTATTCTACTTCTGAGCAAGATGAGGTACGAATGGAAACGTATCCGGTTACTTTGGTGTCTGTTTTTCATTATATGTGGTTCTATCACTGATGGGTTACATATCCAGGTACTTTTACTGTTTTTCATTCATGTGGTTTTATAACTGATGCGTCGTGTCTCCAGCCACTTTTACGTAAGATTTTATTACTTTTGGTTCACGCTGTCTGCATAGCCGCGCAAGATAGGACCATGCCCTTTTCCTCCACTTGTATCTAATTATTTGGCTCCTTCTTTTTTTAGACGATCTGATGATACGCAAATTGGGCGAAACGCGTTATTGGCACTGAAGAATTTCGCAACCGAGACTGCTTTTGTTCCTTTTGATTCTGTTTACACTGAAGAAGCAAAATCCGTTATTTAGTAATCATTGTCCTACAACTTTCACAGGGCTCCTAAAAAACTGTTTAAATCATCCCCTGGTCTTATTGAAGCTGAGCTGTCCTTATGATGATGCCGGCCGAAGTGGCCGCGCGGTTCTGGCGCTGCAGTCTGGAACCGCGAGACCGCTACGGTCGCAGGTTCGAATCCTGCCTCGGGCATTGATGTGTGTGATGTCCTTAGGTTAGTTAGGTTTAACTAATTCTAAGTTCTAGGGGACTAATGACCTCAGCAGTTGAGTCCCATAGTGCTCAGAGCCATTTTTTTTGTCCTTATGATGAAACGTAGCCCTCTGTTGCTGGACTGTTTATCCGTTTGCTTTTCCTCACGAGCAGTAGGCTATCTGTCTTGCGGGCTTAACGCCTGTTGCCAGCAACTATTACCATTCTCCTAATTACAGAAGCTAACGGATGCCAACATTTTGTCTCAGCGTCTTGAGCGACACTGGAATTTGATGGTTTTAATTAAACCCAGCCACGGTACGGGGGGCCATTAAACTCCTGCTAGGCGAAGCGCAGCTTCAGTGTCGTAAAAGAGCAGCCGCCACTAGCATTATCTGTTATGTTGAATGATAGCTCAAGAGTTCTAACGAGCGGTTAGGGATTTTTGTGTGTCTCCACGGACTCTACTTCTTGGTACAGCAAAATTTCGCTTTTAGAATGGCTAGAGTCAGAAACTGTCTGCACTGCGTTTTGCTGTAGTTATGCGTTACAGTTTCCCATGGAAGCGAGGTGCTGATGCTACAGATTACCTTGTTAGGTATGTCATTAATATTACGGTACATGTCTTTCGCAATAACACTTGTGTCTCGTTTTGAATAATAACCACTTGACAGCGCATGTAAATAATTAACAACTGGTTTCACAGCCACAAGCCGCATGATCAGGTTAGATAAGGTGAATCATGACACTTTCCCGCCCGCATCATCATACACTGCAGTCTCCTGTTTTTATGGCACTCTGAATAGATTATTAGTCTATATCTAATGGTTAACCGGTTATGTTCGGCCTGCTGGCGTCCATTCCGGATTCGTCGCACACTTGAGGAACCGTGGATCCATTCTTTCAGCTTACCTGACAATCTGCTAATTAAGTCAGTGAATCGTAGACAATGAATGTACGGCCTCGTACAGGTTGCAATTTTAATGTCACGATTCCCTATGTGTAATCTGATGAAGTAGCTTCTAGGCTACGAAACCGGTCATAAAATAATTTACTTACAAGCGCAGCCAAGGAGTTATTATGTACTGACACTATGTCATGAAACGTATCCGTACACCCCAAAAAACATTCGTTTTTGATATTAGATGCATTGTGCTGCAACCTATTGCCAGATACTCCATATCAGCGACCTCTGTAGTCGTTAGTCATCGCTCCGCGGAACTCACGGGCTTCGAATGTGTCATACGTCTGTACGCAAAAATACCACACTCTTAAACATCTCAGTTACTCTTCTTTCAATTTGATAGTGAAGTGGAAACGTGAAGGGACACGTACTGCACAAAAGCGCACAGGCCGACCCTGTCTGTTGACTGACAGAGACCACCGACAGTTGAAGAGGGTCATAATGTGTAATAGGCAGATATCTATCCAGACCATCACACAATAATTAAAAATCGCATCAGGATCCACTGCAAGTACTGTTATAGGCGGGGCCACGCGGGATTAGCCGAGCGCTCTAAGGCGCTGCAGTCATGGACTGTGCCTCTGGTCCCGGCGGAGGTTCGAGTCTTCCTTCGGGCATGGGTGTGTGCGTTTTTCCTTAGGCTAATTTAGGTTAAGTAGTGTGTAAGCTTAAGGACTGATGACCTTAGCAGTTAAGTCCCATAAGATTTCACACACATTTGAACATTTGAGTTAGGCGGGAGGTGAGGAAACTTAGATTTAATGGTCGAGCGGCTGCTCATAATGTAAACATCACGCCGGTAAATGCCAAATGCTGCCTAGCTTGATGTAAGGAGCGTAAACATTGAACGATTGAGCAGTGGAAAAACGTTCTGTGGAGTGACGAATCATGGTACACAATGTGGCCATCCGATGCCAGGCTGCCAGGGTGTGGCCAGGGCGAATGTCGGGTGAACGTCATCTGCCAGCGTGTGTAGTGCCAACAGTAAAAGTCGGAGGCGATGGTGTTATCGTTTGGTCGTGTTTTTTATGGAGGGTGCTTCAAGTGGTTCAAATGGCTCTGAGCACTATGGGACTTAACATCTGAGGTCATCGGTTCACTAGAACGTAGAACTACTTAAACCTAACTAACCTACGGACATCACACACATTAATGCCCGAGGCAGGATTCGAACCTGCGATCGTAACGGTCGCTCGGTTCCAACTTGTAGCGCCTAGACCACTCGCCCACAGCGGCCGGCGGAGGGGGCTTGTACCCATTGTTGTTTTGCGTGGCACTATCACAACACAGTCCTACATTCACGTGTTAAGCACCGTCTTGTTTCCCACTGGTGAAGAGCAATTCGAGGATGCCGACTGCATCTTCCAGCACTATCGAGCACTTGCTCATAAAGCACGGCCTGTGGCGAAGTGGTTACACGACAATAACATCCCTGTAATACACTGGCTTGCACAAAGTCCTGACCTGAATCCTATAGATGTTTTGGAACGCCGACTTCGTGCCAGGCCTCACCGAGCGACATCGATACCTCTCGTCAGTGCCGCACTCCGTGAAGAATGAGCTGCCATTCCCCAAGAAAACTTCCAGCACCTGTCTGAACGTCTACCTGCGAGTGTGGAAACTGTCATCAAGACTAAGTGTGTGCCAACATCTTATTGAATTCCAGCATTACCTATGGAAGGCGCCTCGAACTTGTAAGCTACTTTCAGCCGGGTGCCCGGATACTTTTGATCACATAGTGTATTCTTATACGCTTGCTTGAACTCTAGTACTGAGCTTTATTTATTGGTTTCCTTATTTTATAGCATCTTAATGTGGAATAACGTTGTCTCGAAACGTGTTGTGGTAAACATATCATACATTTGACAAGTGGTGGCGTATAACTGATCAGACAGTTTTATTATGGCTTCTGAACACTTATGTCATCAATAGAGGCAACATGTTGAGTCCTCTGTCATATATATACATAGAAAAGTAGTGGAGTGAGAAAGGAACCTTGTGGCACACGGTTCCAAAATGACTTAAAAAAAGTACTAGTTCATGTATCGAAATACTAACTTACCAAGTCAACAAATGTCCGCGTGCCAAAGAACTTGGCTCCCGGGAGATATAGGTTCGGAAAATTACGAATATCGACCTCCATTCGTCTTCAGAGACAGCGGCATAAATTTAGTATGGTAGACGGGCAAGATAACAAATTAAATCCAGGCACGTTCGCCGGGTCCCCGTAAGATGGCCTGTCAAGTTAGCGCAACGGATAGGGTGGAAGCACAACTGGGCATTAAGTGGGAGGGGGGGGGGGGGGATGCTAGCGTTTGTGTATGATTCGCGCTTTGCCATACGTTAACGTTGGAACTGTCGACATGCGGATCTGTTACAGGAGCAACTAACTGTTTCCCCTCACAGAGGGCATTCCGTCATCTCACGCGCGTTACAAGTCACGCATGAAATGGCCCCACTAAATCTTAAAGGCGCTGTATTACAATCGGTGTTCTACAAACTCGTAAATTCATCCCCTGCTGGCGATATATCTATCACGTGGGCACTAATTTATCATAACAGCCGCTGACATTATTTGCAGTCAAGAAAATCTAACGTAGCTGTAAATAAAAAGGACAGTTAGGCGAGTAAAGAATTGCATTAAGAAATACGCAGCACTAGTAGAATTTTTATTGAAGATAGTCTCGGTCCAACATTAGATCATCTTTTTGTCTCAAAAAGCAAGTGATCTAAGCACTGTCAAAGTCGTAGTACCAAATCTAACTTACAGAATTTTCCCTTACTGTTATTAATTAGCTGTCTGTAAGTAACAGTTATGTACACGCTGTTGTTACAACTTCAGAATCTGAGAACACCATGAACACAACTGTCTCTGATGTTGTTGGCACATAATTGTTACTCATAGGTAGCTAATAACAGTAATGGAGCATTCTATAAGCTACATTGTAACGGAACATTCTATAAGTTACATTCGGCGTTGCAAGAGTAGCAGTGCAAAGCAGAGTTGCTTTTCGACGTCCGAAGATAGTATCATGCTGCACCAAAATTTACTGTCCTCTATAAAATATTGTAGTACAGGTGTATATCTTAAAATTCATTTCGGACATTTCCTAAAAGTAGTTCATTTCTGCACACACAAAATAATAGTAGGGAGAGTGCATACAAAAAATATTGGATTTTCACGCGTATAATGTAAAAGACCTCGCCGAAAAGTAATGATTCCCAATATTTATTTGATAACTTTTCTTTTTAAGTAAAACAGGTATTATTGCCAGTCTGAGTCGTTATTAGTCATGTCTTCGCATTTTCAGCCAGCTGCTGCTACAGGGCTTCGAACCGTAGCGTGTAACATGGCTGTGTGTGTCATAACTACGACATTTAATTTTTTTCCCTTTATTGATTTTCAATTCCCCCCTCCCTCCCCACCCCCCACCCAGCAGTTGGGGAGGGGCGGGCTGATAGCAGCTTAATACGCTGCTCTACAGCCGAGATAAAAGTTAAACAAACAATGGTAAGAGAACAAACAATATAAAGAAAAGGCGATAAAACGGTGACTGTGTGAATAAAATATGAGTAAAATGCCGGAAAGTTGTGGAACTTAAAATACAAAAACACGGCGTTGACGATGTGGATGAAGAAAGAAAGGAAGGAGACAGGCACAATTAAAAAACACGGCGACCGTCTGGTTTCTGTTCGCACGAGTTAAAAACACAACCAGCGACAGTATGGTGGCTGTTCGGAATACTAACAGGGGACCCACAACACTGAACACTCGCATAAAACAGCACTGTAGAGGCGACACGGCGGTAGATGGGGGGGGGGGGGGGTGGAGGGGGGGGGGGTGGAAAGATGAGTGGGAAAAAAGGGGGGAGGAGAGGAAAGGTAAAAAGGGAGCAGCCGATGAAGGGAGGAGACAGAGAAAAGAAAGGGGGACTGGGCGGACGAGAGAAGGAGTGGGAAAGGCAGTGGAGGGGAGGGGGGAGAGCAAAAAGGACCCGGGGTTGAGAAGGGAGGCCGAGAGAGGGTAGGCGGGGAGAAAACAGAATGGAAAGGAAGGGCGGGAGAGTCACTTCTAAATAATCTCTTGATATTTATTTTTTAGAGAAACAAAGTACATAAACGTTACCTACAGACTTTTCTCTCACTTTTTAACATAGACCACATTTCTCTCCGCACATTTTCCCCATCGTTTTCGAAATGAAAATGCTTTTACGATAGAAAGTTCTTGACGAACTGCCTTCTGAATATCCTCCACCGTCTCGTAGTGTTGGCCTCGCATACACTTATAAGCTAAACTATTACACTACGGGCCATTAAAATTGCTACACCACGAAGATGTGCTACAGACGCGAAACTTAACCTACAGGAAAACATGCTGTGGTATGCAAACGATTAGGTTTTCAGAGCATTCACACACGGTTGGCGCCGGTGGCGACACCTAAAACGTGCTGACATGAGGAAAGTTTCCAACCGATTTCTCATACAAAAACAGCAGTTGACCGGCGTTGCCTGGTGAAACGTTGTTGTGATGCCTCGTGTAAGGAGGAGAAATGCGTACCATCACGTTTCAGACTTTGATAAAGGTCGTATTCTAGCGTATCGCGATTGCAGTTTATCGTATCGCGACATGCTGCTTGCGTTGGTCGAGATCCAATGACTGTTAGCAGAATATGGAATCGGTGGGTTTAGGAGGGTAATACGGAATTCCGTGCTGGATTCCAACGGCCTCGTATCACTAGCAGTCGAGATGACAGGCATCTTATCCACGTGGCTGTTACGGATCTTGCAGCCACGTCTCGATCCCTGAGTCAACAGATGGGCACGTTTGCAAGACGACAACCATCGGCACGAACAGATAGACGACGTTTGCACCAGCATGGACTATCAGTCGGAGACCATGGCTGCGGTTACCCTTGACGCTGCATCACAGACAGGAGCGCCTGCGATGGTGTACTCAACGACGAACCTGGTGCACGAATGCCAAATCGTCATGTTTTGGGATGAGTCCAGGTTCTCTTTACTGCATCATGATGGTCACATCCGCTTTTGGCGACATCGCGGTGAACCCACATTGAGAACGTGTATTCGTCATCGCCATACCGGCGTATGACCCGGCGTGATGGTATGGGGTGCCATTGGTTACACGTCTCGGTCACCTCTTGTTCGCATTGAAGGCACTTTGAACAGTGGACGTTACATTTCAGATGTGTTACGACCTGTGGCTCTACCCTCCATTCGATCCCTGCGAAACTCTACATTTCAGCAGGATAATGCACGACCGCATGTTGCAGGTCCTGTACGGGCCTTTCTGGATACAGAAAATGTTCGACTGCTGCCCTGGCCAGCACATTCTCCAGATCTCTCACCAACTGATAACCTCTGGTCTATGGTGTCCGAGCAACTGGCTCGTCACAATACGCCAGTCACTACTTATGAACTGTGGTATCGTGTTGAAGCTGCATGGGCAGGTGTGCCTGCACACGCCATCCAAGCTCTGTCTGACTCAATGCCCAGGCGTATCAAGGCCGTTATTACGGCCAGAGACGGTTGGTCTGGGTACTGATTTCTCAGGATCTATGCACCCATACTTCGTGGAAATGTAATCATATGTCAGTTCTAGTACAATATATTTGACCAATGAATACCCGTTTATCATCTGCATTGCTTCCTGGTTTAGCAGTTTTAATGGCCAGTAGTGTATTATGCCCACTGGCCACAGCGACGTCGGACGCCGCCTGGTGGCTCTGCGGGCACGTGACTAGGTAACAAATGTATGTAAGAGGATCTGACACTGACGGGGGATCACGCTAGCGAAGATGCGGGCTAAAATGGGGATATCCATTGAGATAAGCGACTTTGACACAGGGCAGATTATTATTACGTATAACGTGTGAACGAGTATCTCGAAAACGGCCAAGGTGGTCGAATGCTCACTTGCTACAGTCGTGAGCACCTACGGATATAGATAGATAGTGCAACAACCACTACACACTAAATCGGTGGATTACGGTTCTTCACAAAACGCGGAGTTCGAAGGCTTCTCTGCTCTGTGAAGTAGGATCTGTGGCACTCTGTCGAAAGAGCACAATATTGGTGCAAGCACAAGTGTTTCGAAGCACACTGTTCATCGTGCAGTGTTGAAAATTGAGCCCCGTAGCTGACCACCCCTATGTGTTCACATATTCACCCAACGAAATCGTCAATTACTACTGCAGTGGGCACGGGAGCGTTGGGATTCGTTCTTGAGGTTATTAATCACAATTAATACATAAAATGTAAAGTGGAAGTAGGTGCCAAGTAATAACTGGTGAAATTACACACTATTTTCAGTAACACTCTTTATGCAAATATGGTGCAGGATTTTACGATATTTTAAAGAAATCCAACAATCATTTAACGAATAAGTCACAATTTAAAATAGGAAAGGACTTTAAAATTATTATAATAAAAATTTCACGCCAGTAAAAGGCAAGTAAAGGCAAGCAGTTTAACTTTTACAACGGGACGCTGTATAATATTTCAAGCTCAGCTACATTACAGATGAATTTCACTCCATTAATAGTTGAATATAATTTTAATTTATGAGTTCACTTTTGGGCAGACAAATTTCCCATTTGGTTACAACAGCCGTAGCTAAGGCCGCCCACAAAAGCCTCACTCAGGCTCATTAAATGGCGCAGAATCTAACTTCTCTGCAATATATAAAGACAATCCTGTTTACAAAAGTTCTCAAATTAGAAAAACCAAAACGCATGAGTCATGCACATGGGGGGGGGCTGGGGGGGACACACTCACAGTTAATAACATTAACATTTCCAAAATATATAAAAACACAAATTTTACAAATTTATGCCAGTTAACTTACGGCAAACACACACGCTCGCGAAGTAGGACTTGCGAACATTTACAACATTCTCCTTTCAAGGCAACAATTTCTACCCGTAATGAAATGGCAAACTTTTGCATAGCAAGAAAACACACTAATAACCAACTACCTGTATACTACTTTCACAGACATGGCAGAGGCTAACAGTCGAATATCCCGTAGATAAGCTGGGAGGGGAAAGAAACAATCCGAACCGCAGATTTACTCTGACTCCCTCCCCCCCCCCTTTCGCCCAAAAAAAGGGGACAAACGGCCACCCTGTCTAATATTACCATCTTCCCGCGGGTGGGCAGACGAGAATGAATGGCGGGAAGCCCCCAAAACATACGGCTGGTATAATTAACAAGAATAAGTAAATTGAATTGAGTTCATAAAATTTGTTAACAATCAATACTCAACTTCTGGTGCGTTACGACTCCCAGGACTGAACCAACGCAGCACCTCCGAATGCTCTGCCGAGCCGCCCGCTGCCAGCCGTTTCAACGGACGCAGGAAGGCGCGCCGATTTTCAGAACCTCCTCGCCGGTCGACAGCACGCGGCCGAACTGCAGATTAGGCCCCTCGTGGACCCACGCTCAGGAAGATTCCTTTCGCGACGAGCAGTTAACGCCCCATACCACGGAGCCGCTGCTCGCGTCGCTTGCGCTGATGCCGCGGTCTGCGTGCTGTCCCCCCACCACCGGCTCAGAAGTCGCTTCTTGATGTCCCGACTGCCAACTCTCCACCAGAGCCCATACAGCCACTTCTTAAACCCACGGGAACAGCCCGCTTTTCCCCTTTCCCGCTAGAGGGAGACACCAAAGCCTTCAATTGCAACAACGGCGCCACCACCAGGAAACGTAGGGCGACTGCTTCACGCTACGCGCTGCGGCGCGCTTTTCAAAGCTAAGTTTACTGTGCCTCAGTCGATCAATGGAAACGTGTCGGCTCTTCGGGCGAATGACATTTGTGCTACACTAGGTTCATGGTCGTCTCTACAAACGGCGTCATCGTGGTGAATTGTGCAGCGGTGGAACGCGCAGAGCTCCAAGGCTTCAGGCTGGTGGGAGCAGTACAATACTACGCGAGACACTCTCATGCGCTTGTACGGGACCTGCGGTAGTAATCGAAGACACCGTTACACTGCCAACCATCCGCATCCCCTCATGCTTGATGTCTTCAACGACGGCGATGTCATCGTTCAGCAATTTAACAGTCCATGTGTCGGTACCAGAACCGTGCAACAGTGGTTTGAGGAGCATTATAGTGAATCCACGGTGATGTCTCGGTTACCAAGTTCGCCTGATGTAGATTCTATGGAACCCACCTGGGTCGCTATCTGGCGGCGCCACCACGTATGCAAATCAACGTCCCGTTATTCACGCGAGTTACATGAGCCGTGCGGTGACATCTAAAGCCACATACCTCTACAAACCTACCAACAAACTCTTGGATCGCTGATACGTAGATTCAGAAATGAACAAGTTGTTGGCACGTGGTCATAATGTTTTGGCTCTTCAGTTTATGTTTGGTACGTTATTTCTGTTTTGAACTGCAATATCCTTAACCTTTAATATAAAGGGAGTCGAAGGACTTGACCCATACAGTGAACATTTCATTTCAACATATTTATTTGCATTATAGATAAATCATTAAGAGAAATACACTCATAAACCAGATAATAAATTTCTTTAAGAAACGCCATTCAGGCAAACTTTATAAACTGCGTGTTATATAAAACCATAAATGAATTAATCTATTTACAGACATTCAAAAAATCGCCACTCGGGCCAAATACATCATTTAAAATAAACTTTACATTACATAACCAGCAAATCAATTATTATTTCCACATAGATTGAAAACCGCCCTTCCCGGGCGAGATATTACCAAACAACTTTACAAGGTTATAGACAGTGTAATCAATAATAACCCAGTTATATCCCCATCAAAATTGACATACGCCATCAAGGCTGAATTGCACCGCAATTTTAGAAAACGGTTTCAGTTAAGACGCATTCTTCTATAAATCCCTCAAAATTCTTAAGACAAATATTTAAAACATTTAACCCGGGCAACCTTGCAGAGCCACCACAAGTTTTAGAAAACTGCAGCTTCTACAATAACTGAGGCCCGAGATTGTGAGGCCGCGACTTGGCCACGAACGGTGGAGGCGACTGAGTACTTATCTTCGAATTAAGATGTGGACTCCGTTTGTACTTCCACCCCATTCAGAACTCCGAAATCGGAACCAAACAGCACCCGCGAGCTCAGGCGAAGTCCACCTCCCGTACGCCCGCTAGTAATTTAAAAGGGGAGGCTCTGCACTCCGCTGGCCCATTGCTTCCGATCTCTGAAACATAAATCAGAAGCGACAGCAAGGAACCAAACAACCCTTTCTTCACCTTAATGCTCAAACTTATACAGAAAACTACTCCGATAAATTGACAATAGTGAAACTGATTTCATTCCTTTAAGTAGAACCACGTACACGAATGATGCAAATGGAACTGGCTCATTAAAACCCACCTGGAGCACCTTATGTGGGCGTGTAAGGTACCACACGGCAATCTTTAAACACGGTAAGCCTGCGTACATGTATCAATATTTTAGACACTTGCCAGCTGAAGTAAGAACAATACTATTAAGGAGCGAAGCACACAATAAGAGGCATGAAATATCACATCACAGTCCTTGCAACGCTTTACTGCCTCAAGATCAATCATCATTATATTTCACTAATCGATGGTAGTACTTGAATTACTTAACTTGATGCCAGCTGCCGGATCGATGTGGCGAAGACGCCAGACGTTGCTTAGTCCGATAGTAACAACGTGTTCCGGCCGGCCGAAGTGGCCGAGCGGTTAAAGGCGCTACAGTCTGGAACCGCACGACCGCTACGGTCGCAGGTTCGAATCCTGCCTCGGGCATGGATGTGTGTGATGTCCTTAGGTTAGTTAGGTTTAAGTAGTTCTAAGTTCTAGGGGACTTATGACCACAGCAGTTGAGTCCCATAGTGCTCAGAGCCATTTGAACCATTTTGAACAACGTGTTCCTTCACGGAAGCGAGCACATGCCTAGCTCCACGAGGTTGCCAAGAAGCCACAACGCCGGCCCGCTGCTACTGACCCCAGTACGATCAAGCGCCAACTACAGCCCGTACTCCGGCACACCGCGCTCGCTGTCGTCTCTCCAACGTCTCTCTAATACGCTCACTTCCGCGTTGTCCCTTCTCACTCTGTGCTGTCCGCTATATCCCGAGCTGGCCCAGGCTGCAAAGACAAACTTCTGCCAGAGGGAATTGATAGTGCCTAACCAAAGATAAACCTGGCACCAGTACCGCCACGGCTCAATGTTCCTACATAGCTTTCATTGCCTGTCACTGTACTCGTCGAAGAATCATCACCTTCAATTTCAAACATCTGAAGTATGTTGATGTTTCTTGTCTGAAGCTTGTGGCCTTAGGTTAATAAACGTGGGACGGAACGCGCACAAACTTTTCGATAACTTAAGCTTTGAATCGTTTCTTACACTGCACTGTGTCCTACTGCAAGATTAGCAGCGATTTCATTCACGGTGACACGACTGTCTTCTCTAATGTGCGAACCAACTCTTTCCTTGGTGCGTTCCGTGGAGGAAGTTCCCGGGCGATCGCTACTTGGCTCACCTTGGACACAGCATTTTCCTGTCGTCGAAATACTTCACCCATCTACTAACACTGCTAGCACTCATGCAGTCTCGCTGACTATTGAAATGAATTTACCCCTCTTTAACAAGGAATTCAATGACAGCGCACCGTCGAAAGGAGTAATTTTGGAAGTGCTGCCTATTCTGACGTGATAGACGCCGACGACATTTGAATATGGCAACATGTAGCGGAAAGTTTGCAAATTATGGTCCTAAAGGCTTTTTTCTTACATTGATGGCTTTTGAATTTTAATAATGGGTGCTCACGACTTTTAGTATGACCATCGTATGTCGGTGCGTACGAAAGAGTGTGCTGTAATCGAGATCCGAATTCAAAGATTTCACCTTCAGCATGAGAATGCGACACCACACATCTACAGCAATCCGACGCCTTGAGTTCACTGTCGTCGATCATCCTCCATACAGTCCAGACTTCGCCCCATCAGATTTTCATGTTCGAGGACTTCACACTGACAGTGATGAATCGGTGCACGCAGTGGTGCGCCAGCTGTATCAAACATTCGGCAGTGGCGGTATCAACAAACTGGTGTCTCGTCGGGAGAAATGTGTTCGTCGCCAGGACGACTACGTAGAGAAATAAGTACGTACACATGAGGGTTAAAAACGGAGAATGTTCGTAAGGTTTGGTTTATTTATGAAACTTTAAGTCTTTTGACATTAAAAAAATCAGTTGCGTTACTTTTCTGCACGCGCTTGTATTAACGTCAAAATATTGTGTTTAGCTTTTCACGGGCAACATGTTCGAATTATATCCTGCCAAACAGGTTTTTTCGTTTAAACTTCGTGTCAGGTAAAAATTGTGCGGCAAACCGGGATTCTACGTCGGAACATTGCTTTTAACGGGAAATGCTCTTACTGACTGCTTTTGCTTTTCTTTTCTTAAATTTCTTTCATGAAGTCCTATTTTCTCTATCTGGCTTCATAGACCTTATATCTGTGTTTTTCCCCCTTCTGGTTCCAACACAACGATAATCGCTCCGTTCAATGATGAAATATTGGTGCTGTGTCAGAAAGTAAAATGCATTCTTTCGTTCTTTTTAGGGAAGGCAAATTGTACGATAGTAAATAGATTTAACTTCTTGGAAGTAAATTGTAACATATGAATTTCAAAGACCTCTTATGATACAACATAGGAGCCTGGGGCAGTACGGCGCTATTAACATAGAAATGACCACATTTCCAGTACAGTGGCCAAATAATGCTAGAACAATTTCTCAATATAATTTAATACATACTTTAAACTGTGAAACAAGAAACCAAATATAAAGGTGCACAGGGGAATACTGTAAAGAAATAAAAAAAAATAAGCCTGCGATTGGTTCGTTGTACCCAATGCCTGAGGAGGAAAGGAACTACGATCGTGAGTCTAATATAGTGCAAGGGATACCACTAACTTACATTTCCTTACAAGATTAAAATATAATCATATTTCCTAAAATCAACCAAATCACAATAGGCACATGAGTTTACGAGTGGCAGAAAGCAAGATGCCTCGAAAGAGATTTAGTCTTCCATTTCTTTGTTAAACGGGTGCGTCCATTTATTTTTTTCTGCCAATTGGATAGATAATGCTCTGAACTCGTCCACTGTCAACACAAACAAGTAGCCATTCACGTAAATAACAAGCTGCAACTCCTGCTCATTCACAAAAAACATCACAAAATTTTCTCTTTGACTTGTCAGTTTGAAAAGTCTCATTTAGAAGGCTATTCTGAACTGCCGGAAGGGTGGCTTTACAAACGTAGAACTGAATACTGGTATTCCTAAGTCCCATTTCCTTTTTCACAACGGCTGTCACTGCTTCTTTTAGGTTTTCTGACTACCACTTTTGATGATCAGTTTTGTGTTTGACATTGCAGTGCCTCCGTTATTCCGTATTACGATGCAATGTTCCTACGGAGATACTCCCCATAAATGTGAATTTAGGGTTCCAGTCCCAGTGAGGGACAAATTTTCACTGACGTCAATCCATTATACAGGTGATTGTCTTCCATTTTCACAATTGGGAATACATTTATTGTACTTCATAATGCCTGTAGTCGCTGAACTATGTCAAAGTTCATCTGGGTACATAAATGATGTCGTCTGCTCTGTCGAATGTTATTTCGATAGCTAGAACAGCTTACGCTGCAATTCTATGCAGGTATTCTTATTATTCAGCAGATTACAAAAATGACTCTCGTCTCGTTGCACCTTTCTTTGACATACATATGCCCAGAAAAATTAAACTAATTTGTACGCGATGTGCAATCACAGTGGACACTGCCAGCAGCAAAAAGTCAGTTCATTTGAGATGACTTTAACTATACTGAAGCGCCAAAGAAACTGGTACAGGCATGCATATCCAAATGCAGATATGTGTGAACAGGCACAGTACGACTCTGCGGTCGGCAACGCCTATATAAGACCACAAGTGTCTGGCGCAGTTGTTAGATCGGTTACTGGTGGTAGGTTATCAAGATTTAAGTGAGTCGTTCTGAGCCGTGGTAAAAATTGCTGTTTTGAATAGCGCGCCGCAGCGCGTTGTGTGAAGCAGTCGCCCTCCGTTTCTGGCGGTGGCACCGCTGTGGAAATCGCAGCTTTGGTGTCTCCCTCTGGTGGAAAATGGCAAAGGTTGCCTGTTCACGTGCATTTAAGAGGTGCTATAAGCTATGCAGGGAGTCAGTTGGTCAGCCGGGTCAGTGTGGAGCAGTTAGTGTCTGTCTGTCATCCGGAGTGTTAATATGTGTTAGGCCGCCAGTATGCTCGAGTTTGTTCAGGCAATGGTCATTGGCCGTTGGATCTATCGGTTGCTCGGTCGCGCACTGGGTCACAAGATGACTTGTCCGTCTTGAGCGTCGGCGCATGTGAGGTCGCCACGTCAGTCCAGTGAGTCGTGCCGCATAGCGAGGGGTAGTGGCTTCGCGGCCGACACGAGAGCAACAGAAGTCAACCCACGACATCGATCTGGTCGTTGCGAGCTGCGACGCCGTGAGACGGGAGATAGGCGCGCCTTCCTGCGTCCGTTGAAGGGGCTGGTAGCGGACGGTTCGGGAGAGCGATTTGGGGGTGCTGGGCCAGGTCCTCACCAGACATGGCAGTTTATTAGAACTTAAGTGATTCGTGATATGTTGTTTCATTTACTTGTTATATTCTACCCGTTTTCTTGTTCATTCTCTCGTCCCCAGCTTGCTCGTCTGTCTCCCTTCCGCATTTGTTAGGCAGTTAGTGTCCGTCTGTCTGTCTGTCGGTCTGCCATACGTTAATAGCCGATTCTGTCATGTTTGTCGGATTCGGTGTTAACGAATTTACTGCTTGAAGTGTAACGGCCGAATTCCTGAAATAGGTTTTTATCTTGCCTATCATCTTGAGAGGCGGTACATGTGTAATGCAAGGCAGGTTTGTGTATTTTATGTAAGACTGCATTTCATGGTTTTTTTTTTAAATGGTCATTTTTGTATATAAAGTTGCCACCCTTCCACCGTAAGAGTGTTTCCTTTTTTTTTTTTTTTTAATCAAGTTGCATCCTCGGTGGCAAGTTAATGTTTTTAAATGTTAGTGTTTTGTACACATCCATCCCTCCTACGGCGTGCATAGTTTATGTGCTTGTGTGAGTTGTTAAAATTTTTAGTTTAAAGTAATCTGGTGTGTTGCAGATTTGCACCAGTGTAGTCTTTCTCAGAGGTTATTGTGAGCGGTCGTGACTACGGCCGTGTGAAAAGACAGCGGCAAGGTTCTCAGCCCGAAAGCTCATACTGTCAATATTTGTTCTTTCTGCCTCTGAAATCTGCCTTTTAAATCTCTTTAAAAAAAAAAGGCTTTTAGGAATAAAAATTTCCATTTGTTGAAAGAAATTTAATTTGTTTTCATCAGTTACCAACTGGCAACTACTTCCACGCTCACATAGTGTGATCAAATGTGTTAATATTTTTGACGAATCGCTAGTAAATAAAGTAAATCCTAAAGAAAAGGTTTTGAAAGTTAATTCGAGGTTCATGCTCAATGTGACACAAGGGCAAATTGTTGCAGGTTTCTATTCCAGACCATCAGCAAACTTGTGTCCCCTTAATGCCTACACGACACAAAGCTTTACGCCTCGCCTGGTTCCGTGAACACCGATAACTGACTGTTGATCACTGGAAACGTGTTGCCTGGTCGGACGAGTCTCGCTCCAAATTGTTTCGAGCGGAAGGACGTGTGCGGGCATGGAGAGCTCGTGAATCCATGGACCCTGCATGTCAGCAGAAGACTGTTCAAGCTGATGGACGCTCTGTAGTTGTGCGGGGCGTGTGCAGCTGGTGTGATCTGGACACCCGATATGTCCTCCTGTCTGATAACCTGCATCCATTCATATCCATTGTGCATCCCGATGGACTTGGGGGATTCCACAAGAACAATGCAACACCCCATACGTCGAGAACCGCTACAGAGTGGCTCTAGGAACACTCTTCTTGGTTTAAATACGCTGGCCGCGAATCGCCCCAGACATGAACATTATCGAGCATATCTGGGACGCCTTTCAACGTGGTGTTCAGGAGAGATCTCAACCCTCTAGTATTCTTACGGATTTATGGACAGCCCTGCAGGATTCATGGTGTCAGTTCCTTCCAGCGCTACCTCAGACATTAGTAGAGCCCATGCCACATCATGTTGCGCCACTTCTGCTTGATCGCGGGTGCCCTACACCATATTAGGCAGGTGTACCAGTTTCTTTGGCTCTCCAAATATTCCTAAACTCGGTTAGACTCTAGTAACTGATAATGCCCCGAAGAGTCAATAACACCATGTGACACCAACATTTACGTGCATAAACAAGGTACCAGTATTGTCACTTTAAAACCGACTGACAATTTATACGTAACAGCTTCAATTACGTGACATATTATCAAAAGTACTGCTTTTTTGGCAATTTTGCTATTTTGCAAAGACTCTCTAAGACTCTTTTAATTACCACAGTAAATCTATTCTCAACAGGAAACCACTGTCATCACTGCTATGTATTACCTTCACACTACGATCACACGACGAAATGCGGTTTAATTAATCCAGCAAAATGTTAAGGACATGTAGGATTGATCACTATTACTGACTGCAGAATGTATTAATGCCCTTGTTAAAATAACTTGGATTAAATTACTACAATTCCTTTTGTGTGTAATCATTTCTGGAGTTTTGTTATCTAGAGTAAAAATACATCTTTTATTTTGCTAACGCAAAGACAATATAAACTATCAAGTAAACATTAGGAAAGAGTGGTCCGCTACACCACGGCCTGTGACGTTAACTGCAGTTCAACGCCCATTAAGCACTTTGAACAGTACACATCGTCTAAACGCACTAAAATTAAGGACGTAGCGTGCGTTTTGAGATTTTAAGAAATAGAAAACTAACAGGTAAACCATAATCGCTTGAGTTGCTGATAAATAGTTACTAATATTGCAGTACCTAACCGAAAAACATGAGAAAAACGCATTATTGGCACAGCAAAGGGAAAATATTCTACAATAGCTTATTACCATTCTTGGATAATAGTTCCTGAAAGTGATTCTAGAGTGCATCACTTTGCAGCCAAAATGAACGCCTAGGTCCTTTGTGCATTGGGGTTCCATCCTGACCCACTTCCCCTAATTTCATTCCCCTTCCTCTAAAATGAAATTGTTTACTGAGCTGGACTAGAATTCGTTCCTTGTCAGACAGAAATGGAGATGAGTGTATGGCATTGTGGATGGGGAGTCCCTCATTTGGGGAAGTTGTCAGACAGAGATACTCAGGCTCGACCTACCTTCACAGTATTCTTTCTGCGAGAACCTGTCTCCATTGTCCCAAATTTCACCCTTTTCAGGAACGAAATACTCATTCATGTCAAAATGTCTTACACTGTGACCAAGCCACATCGCTCCAGTACCAATTCTTGTAAGGGAGCTATTGCGGTGAAGATATGGAATAGAACATCAGCAAAGTTTGAAAGGTAGGAGAAGAGATACTGGCCGAAGAAAAGCTACAAGCACACATCGCAAGTCGTGCATGGCTATAGTGCACACAAAATGCCGTGCCCACTAGATGCGCAGTCGGCTGGGGAAGTGGGGAGAGCGGCGTGGTGGGGGATCGCTCAGGGCGCTGCAGGGGAAATGTCGAAGGCTGAAGGGGTATGCCAATCTAAACTGAAACCTACGGTCGTATTTTTTGTAAATGTTACGTGGGGGCCCTCCTTGCCCACACTTGCATGGCGACTATTCAAAAAGATCTGATGTCTCCTCTGCTTTCGTTAATCTTTCTTTCTTTCGCTTATGCCTTTGTCCCACACTTTTCGCAGGGTCGGCGTGGTTACAACGGATTTGGCAAGGTTAATTTCAAGGGATGACCTTCCTGCCACCATCCTGTAAACAGTGTACCTCAGCTGTCTACAGCTAGTGTAAATAATCAAATAGTGCGAACGCGTTTGAAGTGTCTGCGAGTCGTGTAACTGAGGCGAAACGTGGGGAACAGCCTGGTATTCACTTAGTGGGATGTGGAAAACCGCCTAGAAACCACAGCCAGGCTGGCTGGCATACCAGCCCTCGTCGTTGATCCGCCATGTGGATTCGATCTGGTGCCGGAGTGTGTACTCAAGTCCAGGAAGCAGCGCATTAGCGCTCTCAGCTAACCCGGCGGGTACTCTGCTTTCATTAGTATCTAAAAAGAATTCCACCGAAAATGAGGCGATTTATTTTCGACTGTCTTTGTTAACCATGTGTGACTTTCTGAGAAGCGTCATGAGTGACGAATGTTTAGTAAAACCTACACATTTTTCTGGATGTCATGTCAAAATTGGCTTCTTTTGCCAAAACACAGCGTTGAGCACACTGTGTCACCCCACTAACATGTTGTGCGGACACAATTTCAAAAAATTCTGACACAGTTGTCTATTAAATTTATTAGGTGAGCTGAGGAAAAATAAAGGCAGTAGTTTATGAAAATGGACGTTATCAGTACAAAAAACATGTTATATCTTCACATACGTTGTTCCAAAACCCATAGAATTTCTGGTTTCACCAGCTATCGAAGGCCCTTAAAAATTACTTTATTACACCAAAAATGTCTGTAGTTATTGGAATAACACTGTGGATAATGAAGTTTTACAAAATAACAATATGGTGAAGTACTCTTCTCTTTGCATGATATCATTTTCTAGAATCTCATTTCGATATCTGAAACAGTTGGTGAAAAAACAGGATTGTTGTGAATGTGATGCGCAGTTTTCTGGGAAGTGGGGAGAGCGGCAATGGTGGGGGATCGTTCAGGGCGTTGTAGGGGCAATGCCGAAGGCTGGAGGGGAAATGCCATTCTAAACTGAAACCTACGCTCATATTTTTTGTGAATGTTAAGTGGGGCCCCTACACACCCACAATTGAATGGTGACTATTCAAAAAGATCTAATGTCCCCTCTGCTTTCATTACTACCTAAAAATCGCAAATGAGTGTGCTACATTGGATCAGTTTTCTCGGGATTGGTGACAGTCTAAAGAAAAATTCAACATATAAGCTACATATCATATACAACAACATATTATGTAATATTCAGCAAACGCAAAATTATAGCTACCTCTACGCTCCATTGCACATTTTTCCGATTTTCGCGTAGTGTCTTACTTTCATGTAAATATTACAATAACTGCGGCCAATAACAAAAAGACGGCCACATCATCATGAACCTGACATGTAAAGCTATAAATTAAGCAAAAATGAATTGTTTTAAAGAAGAGTTTTTGTAAAATAGTCAGAGAAATATTGCAGGGTGCGCTCCTCGATTTCGTCATCGCTAATGTGCCTTAAGCAGAGAAAAACTATCGGAGTACCCTACCGAACAAACGAGTGAATTCGCTCAGCGCTCGAAAACTGGGTCACTGCACTTCGGCCACCATATCCTGCAAGAGTTATAGATCAGTGCGGAAGAGCATTGATCCTCCTCACCCCCGGCCCCCACCCCACCCCGTTCAGAATTGCAGGATTCTGTGTTTGTTTGTTCGAGTCGCATTTCGAGATAAAAATATAATCAGCCAGGAAGATTAAGTAAGTGCAGCTTACAGATTTAATCGGCCAAGAAATTTCAAAACAGCGCACGCAGTGCTAGTAACAGCTTAATCAAGATTCTCTCCTTCCTGGTTGTAATCTTGTAATTGAGGACACAGCTATACTTCTCAAGTTGTGATAAATTATTTACGACCAAGAAAGAGCTTTGTCTGGAAGGCTACCACAAGAGTACTGAAAGCTCAGAACCTCTCATGGCGGGATCAGTGCCTGGAGTAAATAAAAATAAAAATGAGAAGAAATGAAATTTTTAGCGTCCTGCTGGGTATTGTTTAAGTTGTGAGGCATATCCTTGGAGGCAGAATTATTTTTCCTCTGCACGAAAACTCACTGCTCGGTCTGCCGTATAAAATTACGGCAGGGGGAAGTGGTCCGGAACCCGCATCTAGAGAAATTGAATCTACGGTCTCTTTCTGTTGTATGCTCTCCACTTCGCCTTTTCACTCGAATTGGGAGAAACAGGCAGGACAGAATGTGGCAGTTTAGAACAGTCGGAGGGAAGCCTCAAAGCGCACCGATATTTGAGACTGGCACAGTACATCACTAACTTATTCAGTTGGTTTGACTACTCAACTGCAGTTTAATGTATGGACTACCCAAAATACATGAAGAATCGGTTCCTGTGAGGCCTATCGTCAGTGGGACTAACTCGCTGACTTATTTTTTACTACGTCATGTATCAGATAAGCTTTGGTATCTAGTTGGTAAAACAAATACTTTTGTCAAAGATACAAAACTATATTTCGTAATTATAGACTTCCCAGGCGGCCGTATGAAAGGCCTCCCCGGTTTGTCTGACAAACAGTTTCCTGGTGCTGTCCGTAGCTGACACCGTCGCTGAGCCAGATGTTGTTACCTGTCCTGTTTTAGAGGAAACCACTCAGCCGGCAAGATCCGGGCAATCACAGAGGGTTGGATTATTGATATCTGCAGGTGATATTCATGTTAGCTTCGATGTGACATCGTTATTTACTAACTCCCCAGCGTCAGATACAATGAAGATAATAAGGGAGTTAAGAGCTCCAGACGTTTGTGACTTAAGAGGCTCCGGAAAGGCTCAAAATCATGCAAAGTTCAATTTTTACTTTTTTTGCGTTTTCTGAATCTGCAGACTATTACCTTTTAATAGATATATAATTTATTCAAATCCAAAGACTACAACTATTTTTAAATTTTTTTTTTGAAATGTGTTCTACATGGGCGTGACCCACTGTGGCGCTGTTAAACTGCTGTCAAATAGTGTTATTATTATCGTCCGTGTTCATCAGGTACGTTTTAGTGATGTGAGATAAAGTATGTGTTGTGGCTAACCTGTGATGGTTCAATATATATCGCTGGTGTGATTGTCGATTGTTTCATGTTTATTTACTCTGTCGTTATCTCGAAAATATTCGTAATTAATTCTGTTTCTTGAGTCTCTGTTTTGTTGAAGTATAATAATGAGTAAAAGTAAAGTTATTAGAAATCCTCTGAAGGCTTTTAAGAAAAGGAGAAATGTTGGAAAGCCAAAGGTATGTGTTATTACTGTAAACAATAAAGACGATAACCAAGTGAGTGAACCTAACCTCTCAAGTACACCTGCCCATAGCAGTCAAAGTGGGAAAGAAAATACTTCACAGAAGAAGCTTGGTTCAATGACTGAAAACTATGAATATTTTATGGGCGAATCGGATGTGAATGAAATATTTGATATGTCTGTTCTCAAAGGAATTTTTTCAAACTGTGTAAGATGTATTCATTGTAGTGAAGTTGGTCTGGAACTCTCCATAATAAAGCACGTAGGACTTGCTAGTGAAATACAACTGAAATGTGATAAGTGTTCATACACGACCACCGTTTGGAACAGTGTTGTAGTAACAGCAACTGAAGAAAATGGTAGCAAAATCTACGAACACTACAACGAGCGATGCTTGCTTTAGACAAGGAACGCCTTCGGGCTGCAGACAGGGCTGTAAAGAGTCTAGAAATACAAGCAAGAGTAAACAGGAGGAGGAACAAGAGGAAGCTGGAGGAGGAGTTTGCAGAGGATGAAGATAATCCATCCTATGGACCTGCAATGCACTAAAAAGTTAATCCAATCTCTGTCGCTCGATTCCTTAAACTTTTATTTTCTCATACTAATTACATGTTTTCTAAGGATCTTCCAAACATATTTGTTTCAAACTTTCAGTAAATGTTACACAGTACCTTCTGCATAATTTAACACAGCCTTTTTCCAAAAAACTGTATATTTTTGAATATATAAATAAAAAATTGCAAAAAAATGTTGTGAATTTTCATTACAATTGAAAAAAAAATCATCTTTAATAACTGAACTAAAATTTTGTAAAATCCCTGTGTTAAGTTGTAGCCCATATTCCAATAAATAATCTGTAAAAAGTTCAACTTCCTACCTCAAATACTTTGTGAGGAAAGATGTAATTTATAAGCGTTATTTTAACATTGCAAGTATAGGGCGTTCAGGAGCCCCTTAAAATTCTGTGTTCGTTCGAGCTATTTTGAAGAAAATGAATTCTATGAGCAGGCTGACGGCCTTGCTCTGGGGCCACCCATTTCGCCATTTGCAACTGACATAGTTTATGGAACATTTTGTGCAACAGGCATTAAGAGTGAAGCCCTCTTGTTGGCTCCGCTATGTGGACGATACATTCGTTATATGGCCACACAGCGAAGAAGACTTTCATGCGTTCCACAGTTTCTTAAATGGAATGCACCCTAAAATCAAATTTACCTTGGAGGTTGAGAGTGAGGTCGGTCTCCTGTTCCTAGATGTGTTGGTGTACAGTAGATCTGGTAACACTCTACGTCACAGAGTGTATAGGAAGCCGATTAATACAAACAGGGCCGCGCGGGGTAGCCGCGTGATCCAAGGTGCCTTGTCACAGTCTTGCGGCTCCCCCCGTCAGAGGTTCGAGTCCTCCCTCGGGCATGCGTGTGCGTGCTGTCCATAGCGTAAGTTAGTTTAAGTAGTGTGTACGCTTAGGGACCGATGACCTTAGCAGTTTGGTCACATAAGACCTCACCACAAATTTCCAAATTTCCAAAATACGGACAGGTATTTAGATGCCACTTCGCACCACCACCCAGCCCAGAAGCAAGCAGTGCTCAACACCCTGTCTCCACGTGTCTTCTGTATCAGCGATTACGACAACCTGGCTATGATAAACAGGGCTTTTAGGCGGAATATTAATCAGGCTAATAAGAATGACGAGGAACCGCCATTAGGTTACCTTTCGATTCAGATGTCTCTGACCGCATACGCAAAGAAAATGGCTCTGAGTACTACGGGACTTAACATCGGAGGTCATCAGTCCCCTAGAACTTAGAACTACTTAAACCTAACTAACCTAAGGATATGACAAACATCCATTCCCGAGGCAGCATTCGAACCTGCGACCGTAGCGGTCGTGCGGTTCCAGACTGAAGCGCCTAGAACCACTCGGCCCCGCATAAGCAGAATTATAAACAAAAATTGTATTCAGGCATCTTTCTTTAGTCAATACAAAATAAAAGATTTTTTTCCGATGACAAACGGATGCATCTGATTGACTTCACAACGCAGGCGTCTATAATGTGACATGTGGCTGCGGCAAAGTGTTTATAGGCGAATGGGGAAGAACTGTTAAAGTACGCATTAAGGAACACGAAGGGCACACGCGGCTAAAGCAAAGTGTAATATCGCCAGTAGCGGAACATCGTGAGAACTGTGGTTCTGACATCGATTTTAATAACGTACGTGTGCTGGTGAAGGAAACAAAGGTTTATAGAAGAAAGGTCCGAGACGCGGTTGAAATTTCCAAGAATGAAACTAATTTCAATAGAGAGGACGGCTATAGGCTTCCGGCATCGTGGTTCCCCGCCATAAAGGAAGTGAATATGCGGCCGTGATGTGCGAGCAACATAAATAACTCGCTGCAAGTCACCTCAGCAGGCAATAATATTTTGGGTAAACATTCCCCCTCTCTTGCTCTGTCCGTTTCACATCTAGACAATGAGACGGCCAATCAATAGCAGTAGTAGGAATTTCAACCAATAACCTTTCTCCAACGTAAGTGTAGAATAGTACCTTTCTGTCCAATGACGATGGGACACCAATAGAAACTACAAGAGTTCAGCAAATAACACCCATTCATCTGCATCAGTAGCCGGCCGAAGTGGCCGTGCGGTTAAAGGCGCTGCAGTCTGGAACCGCAAGACCGCTACGGTCGCAGGTTCGAATCCTGCCTCGGGCATGGATGTTTGTGATGTCCTTAGGTTAGTTAGGTTTAACTAGTTCTAAGTTCTAGGGGACTAATGACCTCAGCAGTTGAGTCCCATAGTGCTCAGAGCCATTTGAACCAACCCATCTGCATCAGTGCGGAAATATTAGCTTATGATGATGGCCAACCAATGGTGGGCATATTACTTTTACAATGTTACTTATAAATCCTCTTGATTGCCAAAATGTTTATCCATATGACCGGTTTCGGTTTCTCTAGAACCATCTTCAGATCTGCAATTTCGGTTACAGGGGTAACCCGTCCACACTCAGCAACCTTTACATGCTGCGTCAAATTCGGGTTTGTGGAATAACACCAGTGCCCTCACTTTTCTGCGTGTTCGGTTAGGCACATCTCGTGATGAGCACACTGCTCTGCTTCCTCGCAGGCAGTTCCAAAGTACGATGCGTCGGGACGCGCATTGTTGTTGCCGAGCAGTGCGTACACCGGGGCATGGGATGGAGGGTGGACACGTCTATACGTTATACAACGTGTACAATATGCAAAAAATAATGTAGAAGCTTGAATTAAACACTCTGAACGTTGTATAAGCGTTGTATTCATTACTATCAAGCGTATCACATAGCACAAATCAACCAGTAAAATAATTTTCACAAATATAATAGAGATCAAAAGACAAAGAATAAATGGATTTTTCAAATGATAAATATTTTCCCCAATTTGAGTATTATTTTCCAAATCAATAAGTATCTTGCGCTACACACTTTCCAAAGTAGCCAGTGTCCTTACTCATGGTTCTAGGTCGCTCGATAACAAGTTTAATCAAATCTTTTCACAGGGTTAGTCGCGGATACGTATTAGAGCTCCTTTAGCATTTACAATATTGGTATGGATACAACTTTCTGTTACGATGCGTTCTTTGTCGTGATCCGATTTTGATAAAATTAAGCCTATACGTAGCCCCAAGCTATGCTCTAGTTTCCTGTGAAAACTCCATGAAAGAGATTAGTTTGTCCAGAGAAACTGACAGATAAGACGCCTTTAGACAAAACCTAAAACTACGATATTTATTTCCTTAATCCGATTTTGATGAAATAAAGACTATACGGTGGCCCAGGCTACGCTCAACTTACTTGCGGAGTGCCCATGAATATTCGTCTAGTAGTTTTGGTGATTAGTATGTTGAAACAAGTAGACAGAGAAGACGGTTTTACTAAAATTTTACCGAGCGAGGTGGCGCAGTGGTAGCACACTGGACTCGCATTCGGGAGGACGACGGTTCAATCCCGCGTCCGGCCATCCTGATTTAGGTTGTCCGTGATTTCCCTAAATCGCTCCAGGCAAATGCTGGGATGGTTTCTTTCAAAGGGCACGGTCGACTTCCTTCCCTAATCCGATGAGACTGATGACCTCGCTGTTTGGTCTCTTCCCCCAAAACAACCCAACTAAAATTTTAAATCATTGTATAATTTTTTTCGTAACCCGATTTTGACGGCACGAAGCCTGTACGGTGCTCAAGTTACCTGAAAAAACGCCATGAAAATTCATTCACTTGTTTTGAAGTAGCGTATTCAGACCGACAGAAAAACACGACTGTTTTACAGATGTACTCGTATTATTAGTATAGATGTAGATATGTCGCACATTTAATTGACATCACGTGACATACGTCAAAAACAGCTGCGCTTTATTTGTTCCTTTGGCCGTGACAAGATAGAAGCACCGATAACAAAAGCGCGCCGGCGCTTTCGGGTGTCCAGTACCGTCTCCCGCCGTATGTAATAAAGCTTTAAGCAGATTGTCTCCAAAAATACCGAATATAAGTGATTATTTGTTTTAGAGCGCGTGTAGGTAAATAACCGCTGCAGGAATGACACGTTACTATCGATATTTGTGCGAACTGTAAGTGCACTTCAGACGAGTGAGGAAAACACTTAGGTGATGGATACAACTCACATGACCTCTTCAGTACTTTCTCAAGACCAATGAATTACATTGTCGAACAATATCTTACACAGTTTCCAGAACGAGACTTTCACTCTGCAGTGGAGTGTGCGCTGATATGAAACTTCCTGGAAGATTAAAACTTTGTGCCCTACCGAAACTCGAAGTAGGAAACGAGATACTGGCAGAAGTAAAGCTGTGAGGACGGGGTGCGAGTCGTGCTTGAGTAGCTCAGTAGGTAGAGCACTTGCCCTTGAAAGGCAAAGGTCCCGCGTTCGAGTCTCGGTCCGGCGCACAGTTTTAATCGACCAGGAAGTTTCATTTTACCAGTTGTCTGTAGGCATGTCTAGTAGACGCCGGAAATATCGAGACGTGGGCAAAATGAAGATGTTGCAGTGCTGGGCAGTTCAATAACAACATGGTTAATCGTCCGCTTGCGCCAGTGCGGACGGTATTTGCTTCGTGATACATTACCTGTGTTAAAATGGACCGTTTACCATTTGCGGAAAAGGTCCATATCTTGTTGATGTATGGCTATTGTGATCAAAATGCCCAACGGGCGTATGCTATGTATGCTGCTAGGTATCTTGGACGACATCATCGAGATTGGGGATCAGTCGCAGACAATGCTGACGGACTCTAATCTGGCTGAACTGACGTATGTGATGCTACACTCACCTTGAAACAGAGTCGACGAGACTTTCAGTCCAGCCTCATATTTCGTGTTGTTGCGCTCAGAAGGCGATGCAGAAAATGTGGTATATATCGTGATCTGAGCACGATGAAACTGAAGGCGCCGGATGAAGAAAACCCTTTAGCGAACTGTGCTAGACTAAAGAGCCAAAGAAGCTGGTACAGCTGCCTACTATCGTGTAGCGCACCCGCAAGCATGCAGAAGTGCCGCAACGTGACTTGGTGGAGACTCTTCTAATGTCTGAAGAAGCGCTGGAGGTAACTAACACCATGAATCCTGCAGGGCTGTCTATAAATCCGTAAGAGTACGAAGGGGTGCACGTCTTTTTCTGACCAGTGCGTTGCAAGGCATCCCAGATGTGCTCAGTAATTTTCATGTGTGGGGAGTTAAGTGGCCAGAGGAAACACGTCCATCCGCTCAATACAATTTGAAACGAGAATCGTCGGGCCAGGCAACATGTTTCCGGTCATCAACAGTCCAGTGTCGGTGCTGACGGGCAAAGAAGAGGCGTAAATCTTTGTGTCGTGCAGTCACCAAAGGTACACGAGTGGGCTTTCAGCTACGAAAGCCCATATCGATGTTGTTTCGTTGAATGGTTCAAACGCTCACACTTGTTGGTGGTCCAGTATTTAAATCTGCAGCAATTTGCGGAGGGGTTGGACTTCTGTCACACTAAACGTTTCTCTTCAGTCGCCGTTGGTACCGTTCTTGCAGGATCTTTTTCTGGCCGCAGCTATGTCTGAGATTTGATGTTTTACCGGATTCCTCACATTCACGGTACACTCGTGAAATGGTTGTACGGCAAAATCCCCACTTCATCACTGCCTCGGAGATATTGTATCCTCTCTCTCCTGCACCGACAATAACACCACGTTCAAACTCACTTAAATCTTGATGACCTGCCACCGTAGCAGCAGTAACTGATCTAACAACTGCGCCAGACTCCTGTTGTATTATATAGGCCTTGCCGACCGCAGCACAGTATTCTGCCTGTTTATATATCTCTGTGTTTGAATAGGCACGCCTATACCTGTTTCTTTGGCGCTTCAGAGTATCATGCCCAAAAGTACCCGAACGAAGTAAATTGTTTTGTATCCCTCCCGAATAGTCGGTGTTTGGGTATGCTCCTGTGAACTGCTTCTGTAATATAGGCCGACAGTGAAGGAAGCGAGTAGGAGCAGGAGAGGTGAAGCACTTCGGTATTGCAAGCAACTTCAACACTTTTGATATAGTCAAAAACACAAGTAAATATTAAGGGGCTCCGGAACGCCCTATACTTGCAATGTTAAAATAACGCTTATAAATTACATCATTCCTCACAAAGTATTTGAGGTAGGAAGTTGAAATTTTTACAGATTATTTATTGGAATATGGGCTACAATTTAACTCAGGGATTTTACAAAATTTTAGTCCAGTTATTAAAGATGATTTTTTTTCAATTGTAATGAAAATACACAACATCTTTTTGCAATTTTTTATTTATACATTCAAAAATATACAGTTTTTTGGGAAAAGGCTGTGTTAAATTGTGCAGAAGGTACTGTGTAACATTTACTGAACGTTTGTAACAAATATGTTTGGAAGATCCTTAGAAAACATGTAATTAGTATGAGAAAATAAAAGTTTTGGGAATCGAGTGACAAAGATTGGATTAACTTTTTAGGGCATTCCAGGTCGATAGGATAGATTATCTTCATCCTCTGCAAACTCCTCCTCCAGCTTCCTCTTGTTCCTCCTCCTGTTTACTCTTGCTTGTATTTCTAGACTCTTTACAGCCCCGTTTGCAGACCGAAGGCGTTCCTTGTCTAAAGCAAGCATCGCTCGTTGTTGTGTTCGTAGATTTTGCTACCATTTTCTTCAGTTGCAGTTACTGCAACACTGTTCCAAAAGGTGCTCATGTATGAACACTTATCACATTTCAGTTATATTTCACTAGCAAGTCCTACGTGCTTTATTATGGAGAGTTCCAGACCAACTTCACTACAATGAATACATCTTACACAGTTTGAAAAAATTCCTTTGAGAACCGACATATCAAATATTTCATTCACATCCGATTCGCCCATAAAACATTCATATTTTTCACTCATTGAACCAAGCTTCTTCTGTGAAGTATTTTCTTTCCCACTTTGACTGCTATGGGCAGGTGTACTTGAGAGGTTAGGTTCACTCACTTGGTGTCGTCTTTATTGTTTACAGTAATAACACATACCTTTGGCTTCCCAACATTTCTCCTTTTCTTAAAAGCCTTCAGAGGATTTCTAATAACTTTACTTTTACTCCTTATTATACTTCAACAAAACACAGACTCAAGAAACAGAATTAATTACGAATATTCTCGAGACAACGAAAGAGTAAATAAACATGAAACTATCGACAATCACACCAGCGATATATATTGAACCATCACAGGTTAGCCACAACACATACTTTATCTCACATCACTAAAATGTACCTGATGAACACGGACGTTAATAATAACACCATTTGACAGCAGTTTAACAGCGCCACAGTGGGTCACGCCCATGTAGAACACATTTAAAAAAAAATTTAAAAATAGTTGTAGTCTTCGGAATTGAATAAATTATATATCTATTAAAAGGTAATAGTCTGCAGATTCAGAAAACGCAAAAAAGTAAAAATTGAACTTTTCATGATTTTGAGCCTTTCCGGAGACCCTTAAATGCATACATAAATTTGGCTAGGATGGGCACGTAGGTGTGAAGCCGTAGTCCATGTATAATCCTGTGAAGTTAGGATGACTTTTCTGTATAATCTCAAAATTAACAAATACTGGTTGCTGTCCAAACCTTAACTGAACGTAACTAACACAAAGTCTCAATAGCAAGCTAGCCCACTCGTTAGTAGAAGCGATATTTCCAGGCCGTCTGCTCTTAATGAAATGGGCAGAAATCCAGGCGGCACTCGCTGAGCTCCACAGCGCTGGGCAGGGGGTGCTGTGGTCGGTGTAGTTAGTCTTCTTTCGTAGTGGCAACTTAGGAGAGCGTGCGCCTACATTGTGCCATCGCACTATAGACGCCACAACTGCCGGCCGGAGTGGCCGAGCGGTTCTAGCATCTGCAGTCTGGAACTGCACGACCGCTACGGTCGCAGGTTCGAATCCTGCCTCGGGCATGGATGTGTGTGATGTCTTTAGCTTAGTTAGTTTTAAGTAGTTCTAAGCTCTAGGGGACTGATGACCTCAGAAGCTAAGTCCCACATTGCTCAGAGCCATTTGAACCACTTTTGATCTCCACAAATTGTGTTCTTTCTGATTTGTATACAACCTACATAATGTAACAGTCTTGCAGGAACCCTGCTCACTTTTCAGTATAGTAGTTTTGACTGTACAGAATGATTACTGTAAGGGATCATTACTGAAAACTGCTCGGTATCTTTATCAGTCTACGCTTTGCAACACATTTACAGGACCATGTTCTTCAACCTACATTGCGCAACACAATTTAAGGAATACTTCTTCGAAACCAATAATTGGCTTCCGTTCCGACACAGAAGTCTGAATCTTGCGTCAAAGGTGGCTACAATGTTCCTCCGGAATGGCGCAAAAGCGTGGCGCTCTGCGACGTCATCCTCGGGCACGGCGACGCTTCTGACGGCAATGAGTCCACACATACGAAAGAAGGACAGAATTCAGAAGTTCATGTGGCGTATAAGTTCGATGGCCACGAAAATTCTCCACGATTCTGCCCAACTAATCAGTGAACATGTCACACGATGGTAACGGCGTCAAACACCGCCTCATACCCACAAGTTTCCTTGAACCCTCTGTGACGGACGTGATAACCGTGACAGCCATGGTTGGAAACACGAGGTTTAATTATGGCTGGCTGAGGAAAACACTTCACGCAGGGAAAAAATTTTAACGCACACACCGCCGCTCAGAAGCGAAACGAAAAGACCTCACGGGATGGCATGAAGGAATTCAATAAAACCACCCTTTCCCTTGGGGCGTTGATTCCCACACATTTCGCCGTCGAAATCGACAATTCGTAGTGCACCGAGCAACACGACGCCATTCTTGACATCCGTTGATACCACTGACAGTTCAAGACGCTCGAACCCTTCTCAACGCACATAGGTGGGTTGCATCTACATTGCAAGTGATCTTACACATTTGGAGTGCAAAAGGAGCACGCTGAGAACGGACCTCGAAATTTCAGTTGTATCGACTGGACGCTGCTTCATCCTCAGCCCTTAGGGTCACCGGATGAGGATATGTAGTGGGATGTGGTCAGCACATCTCTCTCCCAGCCGTTGTCAGTATTCGTGACGGGTGACGCTACTTCACAGTTAGATAGCTCCTCAGTTGCTCTCACTGCGGCCGAGTGTACTCGCTTGCCAACAGCACTCGGCACGCCCGGACGATGGCCCATCCAGTTGTTAATCTGACCTGACACGCGTTACGACGGGAACGGGTGATATAACTACGGCGAGGCCGCTGGCTCATTTTCAGTCCAGAGTTACCGCAATTGTTGCGCTCGTCTACAGGTTGGAACCACTACAGACTGTTCAGAACCATTAGACGAAAGCTGAACGTGATCCGAGGCCGCAAAGCCTGCTTATGGATTTTCAGCGTTACATTATTTATGGACGTTCACAACAGTACATATTGGTGACAAACACTCTGTGTTTGAGGAACAAACCTTACATAATGAATGTGTAACGAAAACAGCGAAAGAAACAAGCGTGTTACTTCGATTCAAAGAAGGGAA
Source organism: Schistocerca americana (assembly GCF_021461395.2). Taxonomy (NCBI): domain Eukaryota; kingdom Metazoa; phylum Arthropoda; class Insecta; order Orthoptera; family Acrididae; genus Schistocerca; species Schistocerca americana. The sequence goes on along the minus strand of NC_060127.1, from coordinate 92,907,491 downwards.
AAACGGAACTAGATCAAAAACTATGTTGTTGTTGTTGTTCTGGTCTTCAGTCCTGAGACTGGTTTGACGCAGCTCTCCATGCTAATCTATCCTGTGCAATCATCTCCCAGTACCTACTGCAACCTACATCCTTCTGAATCTGCTTAATGTATTCATCTCTTGGTTTTCCTCTACAATTTTTACTTTCCACGCTGCCCTCCGGTACTAAATTGGTGATCCCTTGACGCCTCAGGACATGTCCTACCAACCGATCCCTTCTTCTAGTCAAGTTGTGCCACAAACTTCTCTTCTCCCCAATTCTATTCAATACGTCTTCATTAGTTACGTGATCTACCCACCTAATGTCCAACATTCTTCTGTAGCACCACATTTCGAAAGCTTCTATTCTCTTCTTGTCCAAACTATTTATTGTCCATGTTTCACTTCCATACATGGCTACACTCCATACAAATACTTTGAGAAACGACTTCCTGACACTTAAATCTATACTCGATGTTAACAAATTTCTCCTCTTCAGAAACGCTTTCCTTGCCATTGCCAGTCTACATTTTATATCCTCTCTACTTTGACCATCATCAGTTATTTTGCTCCCCAAATATCAAAACTCCTTTACTACTTTAAGTGTCTCATTTCCTAATCTAATTCGAATACATTCCATTATCCTCGTTTTGCTTTTGTTGATGTTCATCTTATATCCTCCTTTTAAGACTGTCCATTCCGTTCAGCTGTTCTTCCAAATCCTTTGCTGTCTATGACAGAATTACAATGCCATGGGCGAACATGAAAGTTTTATTTGTTCTACATTGATTTTAGTACCTACTCCGAATATTTCTTTTGTTTCCTTTACTGCTTGCTCAATGCACAGATTGAATAACACTGGGGATACGCTGCAACCCTGTCTCACTCCCTTCCCAACCACTGCTTCCTTTTCATGTCCCTCGACTCATATAACTGCCGTCTGGTGTACAAATTGTAAATAGCACTTCGTCCCTGTATTTTACCACTGCCACCTTCAGAAAAACTATGTATAACAACGAAAGAAACAAGTTTGTTACCTCGATTCAAACAAGGGAAAAACTTCACTAGATCAAAACTATTGTATAGTATTTAAAGCTACCAGTACTAACAACGGATAGCTTCATGAGGGGAAGAAAATAAACAAATAACCCCACTGCATATAACACAAATAGTGGTGCAACGCGTGAGGGTGAAAACGAAACAACAGAACGGCGTCTTGCATAAGGTGGAATCCCTCTACTATTTAGCATACGCATCGTCTAGTAGGGGCAACAACACCCATGATTGGACTAACAATAATATTTTTGAGATGGTGCGAAGTTTATCACCTTTCGTGGTAACCAAAGCCCGGGATGCTTGTCGACGTAAATGCTGCATTTGTACTTGCTACATATAAGGTCAGCACATATGGGCTAAGGCGTCGTTGTGACCTCGCAATAACGGATTAACTCCTGGTAATCGCAACTTTAGGAAAGGGCAAGCAGTTCCTGGGCACTTCCACAGAATGCTACAACCGCACAGCAAACACTTGATGCCACGCATTTCTCATATGTGCGTGAGAACCTATCAGCAACTATTCGAAAGTTAGTACTGGCTGCTATATGTATGAGAATAAAATGTACTTGAACTGATACAGATGCCCGAAAGTATCTGCACCGTTCTTGTTACAAACCGTCCAACTGCAAAATTGGTTCGACTCATCCAAGTTAAGCACCTTGTCATGTAGCATGTAACCACCAGATGTGCACAACGTTACCACACCGCCCTTTCCGGTTGTGTGTATGCTGCAGTGATCAACTCTCTCTGGTTGGATCGGATTAACGTACAGTCTCACGCTAAGTGGCTACTTTCGCTGTTTTTTTTTTTTTTTTTTTTTTTTTTTTTTTTTTTTTTTGTGGCAAATTGGTTAATACAAGATGCTTTCCTGTTATTAACCCAGCGTAATGGAAATCGATAAACTTTGATATTCATTACTAGTGGAACTATGACCATGAATGCTCGCATTTCCTGTGCTTGTCTGTCTCACTTTGCTCTCCTTCTTCGTCTTTCATATGTTACTTAAATTTAGACGTAGCAGAACTCTTTCGCTTCGTATACATCAGGGTCCCCTATTCATATGTGGAGCTAATTGCTAATATCGTTTCTGCTTTTCCTAATTACATTCGTCTTTCTTCGGTCTAGTCTCAATCTATAGACTGTGCTCAAGATGCTCTTGCTTTGATTCAATAGAGTCTTCAATTCTCCCTCACTTTCAATGGGCATAGTAATCTCATCTGTGGATCTTATCGCTGATACCCTTCAATCGTGAGTGTTAATCGTACTTTCTGTACACAACTCAAGTAAATAACGAAAAAGAACCTACAATTGTGTCCAGGCGCAAAAAGAAGCGCTTCAATCCACTATCAATAGAATACACCAGCCGATTGCATTACAATCCCCTTTCTTCTTCATTTTTGAGAAATCCGCTTAGATTGTTGGCCATTATTTTTGGTCTGCTCAGCATCCATAACACTCTTCTGGGCTTTCTCTTTCAATTTTAATACTTAACATGGGGTAATTAAACGTATATAGCTGAACCGTTACAAACTTCACGGTTATGCTGAAGAGTCATGCAATCAATCTGACAGTAAACGGCAGCAAATAGGGAAGGCCGAGGTAATCTGGAAGCGGAAGAGTAAATTTCTTACAAAGTGACCGACAGAAAAGAAGTCAACTCCTTACGTGGTTGAGACTGCAAGACACCGGCGTCTGTTGGGTTGCCGCAGTGCCAGACGCAGGCTAATCCACTTCTGTCATCTCCTGCGGTGAGTCCAAACTATACGAGCACTACCCACGACGAAAGTCGATGCCGCCTGGTGGTGGTGCGTTCCTGTGACACTAAGGAGAGTATGTAAGGTGAGAGATGATGAATGAGAAGTCTACCAAGTGTGGGAAACTACTAACGCATCCGACAAAAGGGCAGATTGTTGTGGCCCGGCATCTAGGAACGAGTATCTCGGAAACGGGTAAGTTGATCGGCTGTTCGTGTGGTGCTCTCGTCAGCATATATGGAACGTGGTGGAAGGATTGTGACAATATGAGTAGGCTACAATGTGTTGGACGTCAAGGGCTGATCACAGAACGTGTACATCCGAGATTTGCGCTCTTGAGAAAGCAGAATAAGCTGCGATTTGTGCCAGAGTCACACAAGTGTGTTGCAGCCCACTCTTCAGCGCACTTATTTAATATGAGGCCACCACAGCAGACGTACGTGTTCCCATGTTGGCCTAACGACATCGTCAATTATAATTGAACTCTACCTATCGAGACTGGACCATTGATCAATGGAAACATGTCACATGGTCGAATGAATCACATTTCTTGATACACCATTTCGATGGTCATATCCAGATACATTCCCTACCGGGCATGTAGCTGCTAGAAAGGTGCACAGCCTCATGGACGCACGCCGTCGAAGGCAGCATTATAGTGTAAGAGTCACGTGGCACTCCATGCTTTGCTTTGTGTCTCCCCGTACGAACGTAAGTAACTCCTTGCTTGTCTCAAACTGCAGGGCACCAGCGTCTGGTGGGTTGCCGCACTGCCAGGCGCTGGCTAATCCACGTATGGGACGCTAACGAGAGCCAGCTCCGCGCCCATGTACCAGCAAGCGGTTAGTCATGATAATCCCTTGACCTGTGCGTTCAAATGGTTCAAATGGCTCTCGGCACTATGGGACTTAACAGGACTTAGCATCTGAGGTCGTCAGTCCCCTGGAACTTAGAACTACTTAAACCTAACTAACTTAAGGACATCACACACATCCATGCCCGAGGCAGAATTCGAACCTCCGAGCGTAGCGGTCACGCGGTTCCCGACTGAAGCCCGTAGAAACGCTCGGCCACAGCGGCCGGCTCTGTGCGTATACATCTGAAACAAGATATGTGTCGATAGCTGTCAAGGACTTGTCGAATCGATTCCACTTAGACTCGCTGCTGCATTACGTTGCAAAAGTGGACCAATGTGCCATTAAGAAGGTGATTATAATGTACAGGCTTATCAATGAATGTAGCATGCAGAGTACAGATAGCTGTTATCTTCCTTAGCTAGGCAACTGTGTCTTAATACTCTTACGTCTACGTCACAGAAATTGCGTCACAGGAGCTAACCGATCCTTGGAGTTATTTTCAGCCATAATGGCTATGTTTGTAGACCGTGACTGTGTGGGATAATTATTTGTTTCAAGTTTCTGCTACCAGTCACTTTTTATTTTATTTTATGTTTAATCTAACATAATGCAACGCGTTTCGAACATGTTCTGTTCATTTTCAAGCGTTAATACACACACAAACTGGTCTAGAACACTTTGTCTATTGTTTTTTAATTTTTAATGTAGCTGCTGGTGTGGCATTTGGGGGAAGAAAACAACAAAGGCTAAATGACAGTAAGGCTCAGATTTTACAGTTTCAAACACACAATTCAATAAAACCCGACTTTTTAATTTCGCAGAATGGTCATATTATTAGTGAAACTCATCAGTTCCCATCTCTAGGTGTTCAGACAGACAGTAAACTGCAGTGGAAAGCCCACGTTCAGGATTTTATTCAAAGACTTAATGCTGTAATTTTTACTATTGGAACGGTATCTGAAGTGACTGATCGTTCGACAAGAAAATTAATCAACTTTGCTTATTTTCATTCCTTTATGACATACAGTACTAAGTTTTGGGGTATATCTTCCCATTCTAAAAGAATATTTTTGGCTCAGAAAAGGGCAGCTTGGACAGTAGGAGTTGTAAGTTTTCGAACCTCTTGTCGACCCCTGTTCACTAGTCTTGACGTTCGACATTGGCCTCTCAAGATATATATTTTTTACCGTCGTTCGTTGTTAACAATATCAGCTTTTCCCAAGAGCTAGCAGCTTTCACACAGTTTATACTAGGCAGAAATCTAATCTGCATTTGGATCGCACTTCCTTAGCTCTTGTGCAGAAAGGGGTGCAGTATACCGCAGCATCCATTTTCAATAAGGTAACACAAGAATTCAAAGATCTCAGCAATAATCCACTCGCTTTCAAATCGAAACTGAGGAGTTTCCCCGAAGGTCACACTTTCTATTCTGTCGAGGAGTTCCTTGAAAATTAAGCTGAGTTCAAAAATTGTTCTAATGGCTTGGAGCACTATGGGACTTAACGTCTGAGGTTATCAGTCCCCTAGAACATAGAACTAACCTAAGGACATCACACACATCCACGCCCGAGGCAGGATTAGAACCTGCGACCGTAGCAGTCGCGCGGTTCCGGACTGGAGCGCCTAGAAGCTGATTTCTGTATTATATTGTCGACTGCTTTTTTCTTAAACTTATGGTTTGATCTTTCTTGGGTTCACAAACATATTATTTTATCTGTTAATATTTTTATGTTGTAATTTCATGTACAGACAAGTTCCATAGCCATGGAGATGTGCTTCTCAATTTGGTCCCATGAAACTAGAGGTGTAAATAAATAATGAATAAACGAGATATTAGGGCTGGTAGAGTTTATCATAACAAGTATATTTCACATGGCAGCCCATGTCTGCTCCCATTAGCGACGAGGTCTTCGTCTGTTCATACCATACTAGGATTGCCTACACCAGCAGCTTCATATGTCCCAGTGGAAGAAATCCAGAGGTATGAAGGCAGGTGATCTTTCTGGTTAGGCCAAAGGGCCACCTCAGTTTACCCATCGATTCTCGAAGCTGCCCTCTGATGATTGCCTACACAGCGCTGTAATGGACTTGCAACCCCATCGTGACAGGATTACATCTTTTATTTCGAGCTGATCTCGGAGACAGTCATCCTTATACAGAGCAGTTTTGAATGATAGCTCACTTACGTTCATTTCTTTCTTTTTTATGCCTCAATATCCTGACTGGCCACGTATTGCTCTGTTAACCTCTTAATCTGACAGTAGTAATTGGATACTATGTCCTCAATTATTTACTTGGTGTATCCAAATTCCTGTCTTTATTTATCTTCTGCGGTTCCCTGTACTGTCATGAAGTTATTCCCCTGAAGTCTTAGCAGACGTCGTACCATCGTGTCCCTTCTTGTCAGTGTTTACCCATCTTTCTTTCCTCTCCGATTCTGCAATCAACCTCCTTACTTCTTACCTCATCTACTTTCATCTACAGTAAAACATCTAAAATTCTTCGTGTCTCTTCTGTTCCGGTTTTCCCACGGTTCATGTTTCACTACTATACAATATTGTGCTCCATCCTTTAGAGATTTCTTCCTCAAACGAAGTGACTTCTCTTGAATACGAATGCCTTCTTTGCCAGTGCTAGTCTCTCTTTTATGTCCTCCTTGCTCCGTCCATGATGGGTTACTTTGATGCTTAGGCAGAAAAATTCCTTTCCTTGGTTTACTTCGCTTAGTTAAATTTCTCGCCGTTCTCGTGTAAGCTGCTTCTCATTAATTTCATCCTTCGACTTGCTCTAAATCCATTTACTGTACTCACTAGACCACTCATTCCGTTGAACACATCCTTTAACTCATTTTACTTTCACTGAGGACAGCAATTCACCGCAATCGTAATATATTTGTTTTATATTTATTTTGTTGATTCAGTAATGGTTCAATTGGCTCTGTTATGTCCTTAGGTTAGTTAGATTTAAGTAGTCCTAAGTCTAGGGGACTGATGAACTCAGATGTTAAGTCCCATAGTGCTGAGAGCCATACGAACCATTTAGAATTTTGGTACCAACGAGGTTGCCTAGAGGCAGGCGTTGGTACATATAAATTCGACGCTCTGTCGCGTAGTTGCATGATGTTTCCACACACGGGTTGCTATCCTACATTTGTTCCTCCAGACACCGTCTACAGTTACACGAAGTGTGTCGCCATGTACCTGGGGGACCATACACATATAGGTAGATTCACGAAGATATGCAAATTTTGTAATATGTTATTCAACAAGTAAAACTAAAGAAAAAAGTTCAGATAAACATAGGTCCGTAAATGTTTAGTTACGGAGTTACAGCTAATAAAAGATTTTCCCTGAAATTTAGCAACTTCACTAATATGAAGCCATCGCAAATCTGTACGAGATTAAAGTAAAGCACGATTTCCATTTCTTTTTGTCGTTATTGATCTGGTGAATCTAGTAAAACATATCCCAGACGTGTGCCTGCAGTTATTTTACCGAAAGTCCACAGATGCAAAGAAGTAATTTCTTAAAATTTTTAATTTATGAACTACTTGGCCCAGTTTCACACAATTGCGCAAATTTTTCAACAGAATTGTACAGAATTTAATTTTGGAGAAAATGATGGTAATAACGTTAACTGAAACAGTATTAATGTGTCAGATAATCTCCTTTTATTAATATCACAACACACGCGAGTTCATGTTAAACCAGAAAAAACAAAGCTAAGTGTTAAGAAAGTTGTACACTGTACATACACTGACACAATACATTCACAGTAAATGTTTAAAAATGCCTCCACCGAATACGATGCATTTAGCTACACGTGTATGAACAGATTTTGTTGTTCGTTTTAGTTTCACAGGGTTGTTCTTAATTTCGTCTATTCCATCCATAATGCGGCCAAGTAATGCCTCACGTGTATGGACGTTGTCGTCACAAACTACGTCTTTCATCCATCCCCGTACTCAAAAATCCATTTGTGTTAAATCGGGTGATCTGCGAGGCCACAGACGTGTAGCACCACATTCTTAATGGAGAGTACGCAAATTTTTTCTTGTCTCGGTGTTCTGGAAAAGTACTACAGATACACGTCTGAGGCATGTTTTATTAGATTCAGCAGAGCAATAACAACAATTTAAATCGTGCATTACTTTAACCTCGACAGTTTTGCGATGGTTTAATGTTAGCTAAGTTGCTACATTTCAACAAAATATTTTATTAGCCGTAACTCCGTAACTAAACATTTGCGGACCTATGTTTTCATGAACTCCTTTCTTTAGTTTTACTTGTTGAATAACATATTAAGATATTTGCATATCTTCGTGAATCACCCTGTGTATACTTTCTGCGAAGAATGGAGGTACTAACGGAATGTAAAGAAATTGAATGTGCACAACGGTTATGTTCTGGTCCGGCCTTATAACCAAATCTATAAACACATTGTACTTGCTTCCACTTGTAACCGATTCCTACTGCCAGTGAAGACCAAACTGCCACATATTTGGTTGACTAATGGCGTAAAATATGGATGCCACAACAATAGCAGTTATTACCATTCCGGTAATTTATGCATAACGAGTAACTAATAAATTTCATCCGCTCGGCCAACACATCATTCACAGAGCGGCAAAAAAGAAATAAAAAGAGAAAACAAAGTGTCCCTCGTGACAAATGGTCGCGGTCCTCAGTCGGCAGGGCGTGACTAGACCAGAAAACTGGCGGTTTTGAAATTGTGTCCCGCTGACAACGCAGCGGTCGGCGGTATGTTTGTTAATTTACTGCCGGTTTTCCCCCAGTAATTTGCGGCCGTGTTTTCTATGACGTGTGGCGTCGGAATGAACCGTTCGCCCTTGTACGCAAATTGTAGTTCCGCAGTCGAAATCTGTGACCGCAGCAAGAGTAGTATTTCTTTCTCTAATACTTTTAGCAGTGGCGAAGGTCGAAGAGGGGCGGATAAAATGGAAGTCGGAACAATAAGGGTAATTTCATACAAGAGGCTAGTGCGTCCTGTTCTAGTGTACTGATCCAATATGGGTGCGAGTTTTCTGTGACATCTGGTGTATGAATGGAATGTTCTGTTGTGTGGACAAGTTGCATTTCGGCAGCTGAATTTTATGCCCGCTTGAAGAGCGATATGTTTTTCTAAAAGCTTCAACAGAGAAAAAAAGTTAGAAAATAAAGGAAACTGCGTGCTAGACGCTAGCGACCCAAATTCTAGTTCAGTTTTAACAGCATTAGGGGTTTGTTTTCTGTGACATATCGTATAGAAAACTGAAGTGGTCCCCTACATCTACATCTACATGGTTACTCTGCAATTCACACTGAAGTGTCTGGCAGAGGGTACATCGAACGATTTTGATACTACTTCTCTACCATTCCACTCTCGAATGGCGCGTGGGAAAAAGGATACCTAAATCTTTCCGTTCGAGCTCTGATTACTCTTATTTTATTATGATGATCATTTCTCCCTACGTAGGTGGGTGTCAACAAAATATTTTCGCATTCGGAAGAGAAAGTTGGTGACTGAAATTTCGTAAATAGTTCTCGCCGCAAAGAAACCCACCTTTGTTTCAGTGACTGCCACCCCAACTCGCGTACCATATCAGTGACAGTCTCATCCCTATTGCGCCATAACATAAAACGAGCTGCCCTTCTTTACACTTTTTCGATGACCTCCGTCAATCCTACCTGGTAAGAATCCCACACCGCGCAGCAATATTCCGGCAGAGGACGGACAAGTGTAATGTATGCAGTCTCTTTACTGGGTTTGTCGCATCTTTTAAGTGTTCTGCCAACAAAGCGCAGTCTCCGTTTCTTCTTCCCCACAATATTATCTATGTGGTCTTCACAATTTAAGTTGTTCGTAATTGTAATTCCTAGGTATTTAGACGAATTGACAGCCCTTAGATTTGTGCGATTTATCGTAAACCCAAAACGTATCGGATTTCTTTTAGTACTCATGTGGATGATGTCGCACTTTTCTTTGTTTAGTGCCAATTGCCACTTTTCGCACCATATAGAAATTTTCTCTACACCATTTTTTAATTGGAATTTATCGTCTGATGATTTTACTAGACGGTAAATTACAACGTCATCTGCAAATAATCTAAGGGGGCTGCTCAGATTATCGCCTAGATCATTTATGTAAATCAGGAAAAACAGAGGGCCTATGACACTACCTTGCGGAATGCCAGATATCACTTGTGTTCTATTCGATGATTTACGGTCTGGCACTACGAACTGTGACCTCCCCGAGAGGAAATCAAGAATCCAGTCACACAACTGATACGATACTCCATATGCACGCAATTTGATTAATAGTCGCTTGTGAGGAACGGTATCAAAAAGCTTCTGGAAATCTAGGAATATGGAATCGATGCGAGATTCTTTGTCGACAGCACTCATTACTTCATGGGAATAAAGAGCTAACTGTGTTACACAAGAACGATATTTTCTGACTCGTGTTGGTTATGTATCAATAATTCATTTTCTTCAAGGTGATTCATAATGTTCGAGTACAGTATATGCTCCAAAATCCTACTGCAAATTGAGGTCACTGATATAGGTCTATAATTCAATGGGTTACTCCTATTTCCTTTCTTGAATATTGGTGTGACCTGTCCTACTTTCCAGTCTTTAGGAACAGACCTTTCGTCAAGTGAGTGGTTGTATATGATTGCTAAGAAAGGCGCTATTGTGTCTGCATACTCCGAAAGGAACCTGATTGGTATACCATCTGGACCTGAACACTTACCTTTCTTAAGTGATTTGAGTTGTTTAGCAACACCTAAGATATCTAATTTCATGGTACTCGCATTCTGGAATATTTACTTCGTTTTCTTTCGTGAAAAATTACGGAAAACTGTATTTAGTAACTCCGCTTTAGAGGCACCATCATTGGTAACATTTCCATCGCTATCGTGTGCAGAGACGGTATTGACTGTTTTTTCACACTGATATTGTTTACGTACGACCAGAATCTCTTTGGGTTTTCTACCATATTTTAAAACAATTGCGGAAACTATTAAAAGCATCTCGCATTGACGTCCACACTAAATTTCGAACTTCCGTGAAACTTAGCCAGTCTTGGGGATTTTTCGTTCTTCTGAATTTAGCATCCTTGTTTCGTTGCTTCCGTAAACGTGTTCTGTCGTGTACAAGCTGTATTTGCGCAGGTGAAATCTCCTTTTTCGTCGTTGGAGTCAGCAGTAGCTAAGGTTTAGATATGGGGTGAGTAACGGGTGCTAAATGAGTAAGACAAAGGTAAATGCTGTAAGATGCCAGTTAGCCAGACTATTATTACTCTAGCACTGGGAAAGCTAAGCACGTTTGCATGACGGAATAAATCTAACATGTGCATAGACTTCATAATTACGCCAAGTCTTAGGATCCCTTACCCTTTTGATACAATAAATAAACAATCACAGTCTGGATTACAACATCTTATTTACCGATAGCCGGTTCAGATCTGTACTGCGAATCATTTTTAACATTACGCCACAGTAGAAAAGCATTAAGAATAGTGACTTTACAGAAGTGTGACGTTAGGAACACGTGTCTCATGGATAGTAGGAATCACAACAAAATGTTATTAACTCACACACACATGTCGCCGCAAAGTGCAATTTGGCAACATCTAACGTGGCAAACAAGGCTGTGGTGGGGGAAAATATTCATATAGTCAAATGACACGAATGTAACTCATATATGAATGAATTAGAACTGTTAAACTATTTCTCCACATATAACTATTTAGAAAAAATCATAAAAAATGAATTTCAAAGGACACGTAATAGAGTGTACTTATAAATGAAGCGTTACTCCATAGTAGATAGAAACAAACCTTACAAGCGTACTGAAGGAACTTTGAATATTACATTTTCGTTACATAGTTATGATTTTTCGTAACTAGACTCCTTCTTTTTCCACCCTTTATAGCTTACAGTAAAAGTCTTCGGTCTAGAATGTATCTATTCTTATTCATTACAATGGAAACAAATTAGTGACGTCCGTGAAATGATCGGTAATTGGCCACTGCCTCTCAAAGTATGTAGACGAGAGCCAAAATATACGATTCATAGTTGATTTCGCTGTGTTTGTAAGATTTGTTTTCATCTCTTATTGAGTAACGCAACACTCCTGCTGAAATGTACTACATTCGCGTGTCGTTTAAGCCTGAGCTTTTATTGGTTTTTTAATTCTTTCGCGGCTACGGGTCTATATGCATGCCAAGCAGGAAGAGGGGCCAGACCGCCACGGGCGTAGATGTACGCCAAGCATATGAATGCTAGTAGCATTCATATGCGCCCGAGCTTTGGAGCAGGTAAACTTACACAACAGAGCGGCTATTCACTGTTGTCCGCGTTTCTGACAACAGTTCCATTATCTGGTCATCCTTCTAACGTAGGAAAGCGCTTTAGTTTTCACCTCCCCTGGGCACTTCTGCTTACGAGTCCAACATTCGGCCAGTCCTCTTTTCGCTCCAGGTGAGACGACAGAGTTCGCATGTGGCAGACTTAGCCAAGTCGGGACACACTTTATCGGACAAGGAAATCATGGATATTCTTATGAATAGTAGCGACGAAGATTGTAGTGATGCTTCGGAGCTTTCTTCAGACGAAGAGCTGGATGCGTCTGAACGTTTTGCTGAATCCTCGAATTCTTCCTCTAAAGACCGAAAAAGAAGATGAGAAAGAAAGTGTGACCGGACGGAGAATCATCCAGTGACGAAACGACACCGTTTAGTGAACACATTTAGCGGGTTAGAAGCACACTTCGAGGAGTCAGCAAGTCATTTAGTTGTTTTTTTTTATTTTTTTTTTTTATTTCATGTCCATGGAATTCGTTTCTGCCATCTGTACACAGACCAATAGTTATTATAAATTTATTACTGAAAACATGACGATAGTACCTAGGAGATCATCTCGCTGGAAGCATATAGAACCAGTAGAATTTTATTGCTTCCTAGCGTGTTCTCTGCTTATGCCTAGAGGTAAAAACTTAGAAGTGAATGAATATTAATCGACAGATTCTTTGCTTCAAAAACCCGTATTTTCTAACACAATGGCCAGGGATCGGTACAAGTTTATCCAGCGTTTACTGCACTTTAGTGACAATTCCACCGCGTCTCAAGATATTCTTGTAAAAATGTGTCTCATTGTAGGTCACACAAAAAGTAAATTTCTTGAGGCTTTAGTACCCTAGTGATCGACGCAAGTCTGCTAATTTTCAAAGGAAGGCTCCGATTAAGCAGTACATACCAAATAAACGTAGCCGTTTCGACATTAAAATTTTTGTCCTTTGTGACGTACAAACCGATTATATTTTGGATTATATTGTCTATATTGTTGCCGTCACTGAAAATAGAATCTGGAAATGCTGATTGGGGAAAATCAGGCAATGTAGTTTCGAGTTTTTTATTGCCATATCTCAAAAAAGGTCATATCATTTATTTAGACAATTGTTATTCGAGCCCCGAATTATTCCTATGGCTCCACGATAAATGTACAAACGCCGTTGGAATAGTACGCAAAAACAGGGAACACCTACCATTGTTGCCGGACAAGCTGAAAAATGACAAATGGGGAAATACAGTTTATGATCTGTTGAACATTAATGGCACTAAAATGGATGGACAAGAAAGACGTCTGGATGTTTTCCACCGCAAATGGACAAGAGCTAGTGGAGATAGAGAAAAAAGTAACATAGAAAAGGACAAAACAAATTGAAACCTATCTGTGTTGTCAGCTATAATGACTCAATGGCTGCAATGGGTGCAGTTGATAAGACAGACATGCTGTAATCTTCTGCATAGTTCATCCGAAAGACAATGAAGTGGTACAAGAAAGTATTCTTTCATTTGAATGACTTGTGTGTGCTTCACGGAAAAACTATTTTTGAAATACAAAAGAAACAGAAGATACCACTAGCGAAATATCTGTTGGAAATAATCCGTCAGTTGCCTGATAAATTCCCTAGTGGAGCGTGTAAAAGTACGAACCCATGGTCATCCAAAGAAGAAAGCCCTTTGTGACTGCAGAATAATGAGGGTTCCTCATAGCAACGGAGAATTAGGAGATTCCCCAGAGACGCTGTGTGGTATGTATTACTCATCCAGGTTCGAATCCTGCCTCGGGTATGGATGTGTGTAATGTCCTTAGGTTAGTTAGGTTTAAGTAGTTCTAAGTTCTAGGCGACTGATGACCTCAGATGCCAAGTCCCATAGTGCTCAGAGCCATTTGAACCATTTGAATTGTGCCGTATTAGTTGTATTATCGGAAAAATGTCTTTCACTCCCACATATAATGAATATTGTAGCATTTTCGCAACCTCATTATGGAGGTGTGGAAGTTGGGCCTGAGGAAAACTGTAAATATGTGCTGGACAGTTTTAACGCAAAGGAGCCGGCCGAAATGGCCGTGCGGTTAAAGGCGCTGCAGTCTGGAACCGCAAGACCGCTACGGCCGCAGGTTCGAATCCTGCCTCGGGCATGGATGTTTGTGATGTCCTTAGGTTAGTTAGGTTTAACTAGTTCGGGGGTTCTAGGGGACTAATGACCTCAGCAGTTGAGTCCCATAGTGCTCACAGCCATTTGAACCGTTTTTTTTTTAACGCAAAGGATAGGAATTACCACGCAGATACATGAGTTACATCCACACATGGACAGGGGTGCTGTCAAGTGAAATGGTAGGTGGTCTAAGGAGCTCGAAAACGGATGAGGCACAGACCGTGTCCTCAAATCGTTTAGGAAACTACTCTCGTAGTTAATTAAACGCCACAATCAATTCTTCATACCTCACGTTTTCTTTAACACAAGAGCACTTAGGGAACAGGACGTTCGTTTACAAAATTTGTCCCTTCTATAACGCGATTTCCTTGTCAAATGCACTCTCATCAAATTAGAAATAAGTTCTTTCACACCTTGCAGTGCCATATGTGGCAGTGTGAAATAAGTTATAGTTAAAACGGGGAGTGTGCAGTCGACTCTGGATGTCCTACTTTCCTTTTGGCGTTCCAGTTCCCTTCATAAATTCTACAATAATAGGTGATAAATCGAAAAATCTTTCCAGCCATGCCCATTGACCTAACCAATCTACTTTGTACTGATGTATAATGCGCCCATAGTTTTCGGTCAGTTCAATCAAAAATGGTTGCATAAAATTGTTTTAGCTGGGATTCACATTCATAAACATTTTTTTGAAGGACATCATCTTTACGCCAGTGATTGTTATAAGCTTTTATTTCGGCCTTAGGCCATTATCAAGTGTTTTAAGCCATCATATCAGCACTTGGTAATGGCCTAAGACCGAAGTTGCAGTAGTGTAAAAAAACAGCCACTGGTGTAAAGATGATGTCCTTCAAAAATGGTTGCAACTGACAGTGAAAGACTGTGTGGGACTTCAGAAACTCCACTGTTCGTAACACCTCTTTCTTCACGTGCTGTGCTCCATGCCTGCAAATTAGCCGCAGAGGGCTGCTTTTTGCGGAACAATCCCGTCTGCTCATCGTTGTAATTTTTTGCTCTTTCATTGTCAGCTAAATCTTTAAATTCCTTCTGCATGGTATTTGTGACGGTACGTCACGTAAATATTGACATTTTTAGCGGTTGTAAACCGTAGTTAAAGTCTTTTATGAATATAATTAGTATAAAAGATACAGTTAGTGTTCTTGAAACAACTGATATGCAGTGATAATTTAAGAGTAGCAACTGTATTTAACGTCTACGGAAATAAAAAAAAGTATCGCTATTGTACGGCCGAGGAGGAAGGATGTATTTTATGGTACACACACTGTTTTGTTTCGCTATACGGAAGGCAGCCATTTAGCGGCTACACATATTTTATGTAAGTTATTCTGTATTATTCAATAATAAACTTATTATTGTTATCAAAAAATGAATTTCCTTGCAATAGTTGTCAGCTCCAATGCTCGCAGTGGCTAATTATTTTTTATAAGCATTTTCTCAGTAATTTGCGCTGCGAGAAGCTCATCTTCCGATGCAGCCTCTGGTCGGCCATTACGCGCCGAAATATTAATTTATTTTTCCGTGTTAACAGTAACTGTAAATGCGAGAGATTTCGTTGTAAGAACCTTTTTAAACAGCAACAGATAATTAATTTACGTTAAGTTCATTTTTTTAATTATACAGATTCCATGGGTTCAGTAGGTTTTATCGTGGCCGCTCCACGGCAACAATCGAAATTCTCTCGAGTCTTGCTTTGCAATCGATAAATAGAAATTAACAAAATTACATTCAATTCAGTTAACGGCAACTATATTTTACTCATCACGTTCCAAATCTAAAGTTGTTACATGAATAACAGCGGCCCTTCAAGAACCCGTTTCATATTTACTTATGCACGTAAGTACAAGTGATAGGAAAAGCTAATATCCCTGAGAGAAAGGATCGCGCTCTAACAAAAGAAAAATTCATGCTGATAAATAAATAAATAAATAAATAAATATATACACGTAATTTTTTGGTATATAACGTAACAAATGGCACCAGACGTCACATATTCCACAACAAACTTGCAGTAACTGTCGATCGTGTGACTGTACATCTTTTCTCTCAGTCCCATTGATTTTTAAAGGCTTGTGACGACAGACCGCTAGACTACCTCATTTTGTGCAAACATCCACTGGACCTGTGAACGACGTCCTCGAAGAAATAGCGAATGGTAAACACGCTGACACAACGATGGTGCCGGACTGAAGTGGGTTGGGCCGGCCGAGAAACGGCACACTGCAATTATAAATGTAATGTCATGCTGTACCAGGTACTTCAGAGAAGGACGGTCACGAGAAGAGCTTGAAAACAGATGTGAAACTGGCAGCATCCTCAAAACACTTAGGAAACTATTCTTGTCGTTCTTTAGAGGCCACCATGAATTCTTAAGACCTCGCGTTTTCTTTAACGACAGCGTGCTTAGGGAACGGTTCTTCGGTTTCCAGAATTTGTCACTTTTATAATGTCATTTTCTTACTAAATGCATCCTCATCAGATGAGCCAAGTCAGGGCAAGATTTGGCCTGCACGCGGTGCACAAATGACAGTCGCGAGAAGTTGGCATGCCGTGGTCAGCCCTGCACTACGTACCATACAGCTTTCGCTATAGGTCTCTGCAGTTGTGACTTCATAGCATACAGCTGGATCATTTGCATTAAGACTGTGGGAGATTTCAACGTTCTGCAGAAGACAATTTATATTTTACCAGGAAGATATAAGTCCCTAATTATGTTGAATTCATCAATTTTAGATTATTCAACCATGCGCTTCTGAAATAAATGCCACCAAAAGTAGTAAACCAAAAACTCAGAAATTGTTTTCCATTTTGTACGGGTCGAAAAGCGAGAATATGTTTAGATAAGGTATACAGTTTACTGGAAGTCGCTAAGTGACTTATTACATACATAAAAAATAGTTTGGCATCACCCCAGATCCCAGAACTCCTGAAGATTGACGTCGTCTGTGGATATTGTACCACAGTCCCTTTGACTATTCAGAGTTGTCGCTAAACCCTCCCATAGATGTAAAAAACCGTGCATGAGCAGCTCCTATTAGACGGAGGGGTTCCGACAGCCAATTACTTCCAGTCATTTCACAGGAGAGAGGTACACGGCTCGTGTTGTCTTTAGTTCAAACATGGCTAGACGGTCAATATCGTGATTCGATCCCGTTCGCATTGTTACTTTCTGCCAGAGAGGGCTCTCAACAAGGGAAGTGACCAGGCGTCGAGGAGTGAACCAAAGCGATGTTGTTCGGACATGGAGGAGGTACAGAGAGACAGGAACTGTCCATGACATGCTTCGCTCGGGCCGCCCAAAGGCTATTGCTGCAGTGGATGACCACTAGCTACGGATTATGGCTCGGAGGAACGCCGACAGCAACGCCACACTGTTGAACAATGCTTTTCGTGTAGCCACAGGAAGTCGTGTTACGACTCAAACTGTGCGCAACAGGCTGCATGATTCGCAACTTCACTCCAGACGTCCATGGCGAGGTCTATCTTTGCAACCACGACACCATACAGCGCGGTACAGAAGGGCCCAAGAACATGCCGAATGGACTGCTCGGGATTGGCATTACGTTCATCTCACGGATGAGTGTCGCATCATCGGAGACGTAGGCTATCCGGTCATGCTGAACGCCTTAGACACTCACTGTCTAGCAAGTGCATCATGGTGGAGGTTCCCTGCTGCTTTGGGGTGGCATTGTGTGGAGCCGACATACGCTGCTGGTGGTCATGGAAGGTGCCGTTAGGGCGATACGATAATTGCATTCCATCCCCCGACCGATAGTGCAGCCACATTGGCAGCATATTGGCGATGCATTCGCCTTCATGGACGACAATTTGCCCTCCCATCGTACACATCTTGTGAATGACTTCCTTCAGGATTATGACATCGCTAGACAAGAGCGGCCAGCATTTTCTCCAGAGGTGAACCCTATCGAACATGCCTGGAATAGACTGAAAAGGGCTGTTTATGACGACGAGATCCATCAACCGCTCCAAGGGATCTACGCCGAATCGCCGTTAAGCAGTGTGACAATCTGGACCAATAGTACCTTGATGAACTTGTAGATAGTATGACACGACGAATACAGGCATGCAGCAGTGGAAGAGGACGTGCTACTAGACATTAAAGGTGCCGGTGTGTACAGCAATCTGGACCACCACCTCTGAAGGTCTCGCTGTCTGGTGGTACAATATACAATGTGTGTTTTTCATGAGCAATAAAGAGGGTGGAAATAATGTTTATGTTTATCTCTATTCCTATTTTCTGTGCAGTTTCCGGAACTCTCGGAACAGAGGTGATGCAAAACGTTTTTCACGTGTGTGTTAAACACTGGGTATGTATAATGTAGATAATTTGGGCTTCGTTTTTAAAGAAAACTGGATTTCAACACATAACACTGTTTATTTATTCTTGAGCTGTGTGTCGTACTGTGATATAATTTCACAGGTACATTCAGCGGTATATTTGGACACTGTGTGCAATAGGTATTGCCAATAGGGTTAGTATTAAGAAAACAATGAAGTAAAACGTCATCCCTGATGCTTCAATTTTACTGTCTCCCTCAGCAGCTGCGAGGTCAACGTGGTGGATTGCTAAGCAATGGGGCCCCGTTTCGATTCATCACTGGTTCGGAAATTTTCGCTGCGTTGGGACCGTGTGCTGTGTTGTCCTTACGGCTGAACTGGCACGCCCGGAAAGTCAATAAATTGGAAAAAGGAAAACAGAATTTTATTGAGTGAACACGGAAAATAAAGTAAGTGATAAGTTTTTCCTTTCATTATTGTGCAGGATTATCAACGAGAAAAAGTTTCACAACGGTTTAAAATTAAATGTACAGTTTCTTGGAAGTCGTCAAGAACTCTCATATTCAAATACTGCATGAATATAGTCTCGGTAGGACTTATTCAGAGTTTCTAACTTTAATACTTGTTAAAACTTTAACGTGATAATATGCGTCTTAATGGCTATCTTACGACATCATTCAAAATTTTTTAATGTGGTTAATAATTTGTGACATCACCGTCACATATGACTGAGAGATATTTGATTATTTTTCTGCTGATTTCTTGGTTACTTTTTCGGAGAGTACACGGACTTCTAACTCTGGAGGAAGACGTAACTGCATCTTGTTAAGAAACGTGCTGGCTTCGCATCCATCCCGTGGTCTACCTTGACCTCAGTAGGTAAGTCACTGACGCCGTGCGAAAGGGGAGATGGTCCTCAGAGCACTGCAGGTCCCAGGAGGGACTGCGATGGGCTCCGGTCCCTCGCCATTGCGGCGAGTGGTGCTTTCTCCATTGATAGCATCTGTCGCTATGCTACTGCAAGTTCACGGAGTATAACTGTGCAAGACCACTTCCTGAATACAGATTTTAGACCGGGTCTACGTGGCCCAGTTCAGTCAAGGTGTAAAATTCCGTTATCTTTTTCGATTCAGATGTCCTTATCCAATCAATTAAGTATTTCCCATCACTGTGAAGGTCTCGACCAATGAGTGGAACATGGATAGAAATCTCTTGCATTTTTCGCTGCGTTCAGTAAGCCAAAACCGTAAAACTGTTGCACCGTTCCCCTGCACTCAAGCAAATAAACCGAAATTATCCTTGGTCATTGTGGTAATATTAGGATGTCTTCTCTTCCACGAAGAGCTATTTTAAAAGGTCCGGGCCGGCCACTGTGGACGAGCGGTTCCAGCCGCTACTGTCGCAGGTTCGAATCCTGCCTCGGGCATGCATGTTTGTGATGTCTTAAGGTTAATTACGTTTACGTAGTTCTAAGTCTTGGGGACTGATGACCCCAGATGTTAAGTTTCATAGTGCTTAGAGCCATTTGAGCCCTTTAAAAGGTCCGGCTTGATATTTACAAGAGAATAATTTTGGCAAGCGGTCAAGGGCACTAGCGATTCAGAGGACTTGGGGAAGCCTCTTTTTTCTTCTCATTTCTCTGTCGTGTCTACACAACATCCTGAACTCTCGATTATGTCCCATAAATTTTCAGTGCGATTCATGTCGGGTGTTCTGGGTGGCTAAATCATTCGCTCGAAATAGCCAGCTATTTTTCAAGCGAATCGATAACAATTGTGGTCCGGTGTCACAACATCGTTGTTTCGAAGCATGATGTTTCAATGGCTGCATATGGTCTCCAATCAGCCTAACGTAGCCATTTCCATTCAATGAACGGTTCAGTTGGCCCACAGAACCCAGTCCATTCCACATAAACGCAGCCGACCCCATTATGGAGCCACCATCAGCTTTCACAGTGCATTGTAGACAACTTGGGTCCATAGTTTCGTGGGTAGTCGCCATTACTGAAAGATCTGCTCCCACCAACTGAAATCGGGACTCATCTGACGAGGCCATGGCATTACTATAATGGTCCACACACTCTTGTAGCGTCTTTGATTAATAATCACATTTTCGGTCCCGGGTTCGAAATCTACGGCCGCCTAAATTTTGATTAATAATCAACATTGGCGGCCTAAGACTTCCAGCATAAGAAAGAGATCCTCATTCTGCCGAAGGGTGGACTAGCGGAAGAAGGTTCAGGGCACTCTCTTAGCCTTGTGGTGGAAAACTGCCCTCGAAGGCGGAAGAATCAGCAACGGCATGAGGGTGCAGAATGCAATGGAGACCTTTGCAATGAAGACACGTTACCTGTCTCCACAGAACAAGTTACCCGTAATTGAAAAAGCGTCATGATGATTTCACCGTTGACAAAAGATTCATTAATAGTTCGCCATTAGAATTTCCGGGAGAGAATGGACAAAGCGGAGATGACCAAGAGAAAGATTGAATAACCAACGGGAGGATAACTCCCTACGAGTCGGGGCACGGAATGTCTCGAGCTTGAAGATGGTAGGGAAGCTAGAAAATCTGAAAAGGTAAATTCAAAGGCTGAATCTACATATAGTAGGAGTCGGTGAAGCGAAATGGAAAGAAGACAATGATTTCTGGTCAGATGGTTATAGGGTAATATCAACAGCAGCAGAATATGGTATAACAGGAGTAGGATTCGTTATGAATAGGAAGGTAGGGCAAGAGTAGTTTCGTATGAACAATTCGGTGACAGAGTTGTTCTTATTAGAATCGACAGCAAACCAACACCGACAACAATAACTGAGGTACACGTGTCGACGTCACAAGCTGAAGATGAAATGACAGAGAAAGTATATGAAGATATTGAAAGGGTAGTACAGTATGTAAAGGGTGGTGAAAATCTAAGTCCGCAGCCCGTGGTCGTGCGGTAGCGTTCTCGCTTCCCACGCCCGGGTGCCCGGGTTCGATTCCCGGCGGGGTCAGGGATTTTCTCTGCCTCGTGATGACTGGGTGTTGTGTGATGTCTTTAGGTTAGTTAGGTTTAAGTAGTTCTAAGTTCTAGGGGACTGATGACCATAGATGTTAAGTCCCATAGTGCTCAGAGCCATTTGAACCATTTGAAAATCTAATAGTCATCGGGGGCTGGAATGCAGTTGTATAGGTAGAAGTAGAAGAAAACGTCACAGGAGAACAGAGGCTAGATTCCGCAATAAATTTCAGCTAGTAACAAGAGTCACAAGAGGATGAGGTATACTTCGAAATAGCAGTGTGATATCGGAAGATTTTACATAGATTACACCATGGTCAAGGAGAGAGACTCAAATAAGAATGTAGTAATGATGAAGAGCAGGCTTAAGTTTAAG
The DNA here is from genome assembly GCF_021461395.2 of Schistocerca americana. Classification (NCBI taxonomy): domain Eukaryota; kingdom Metazoa; phylum Arthropoda; class Insecta; order Orthoptera; family Acrididae; genus Schistocerca; species Schistocerca americana. The sequence continues at coordinate 92,885,609 of NC_060127.1, read as the reverse complement.
AGATTAGTCAGAAAGAATCAAAATGCAAAGAAGCTGGATACAGAAGTACTAAGGAATGACGAGATACGCTTGAAGTTCTCTAACGATATATATACAGCAATAAGGAATAGTCCAGAGGGCAGTACAGTTCAAGAGGAATGGATATCTCTAAAATGGGCCATCTCAGAAGTTACACGTAACTGCAATAAATCCATGGGTAACCGAAGGAATACTTCAGATGACCGATGAAAGAAGGAACTACAAAAATGTCTAGGGAAATTCTGGAATGTTGAAATATATGTCGCTGAGGAATGAAATAAATAGGAAGTGCAGGGAAGCTAAGACGAAATGGCCGCATGAAAAATTGTAGAAATCGAAAAAGAAATGTTAGTCAGATCGACTGACTCAGCATATAGGAAAGTCAAAACAACTTTCGGTGAAATTGAAAGCAAGGTTCGTTACATTAAGAGTACAACCGGAGTTTCATTATTAAATGCAGAGGAGAAGTGGATAGCTGGAAAGAGTACATTGAACGCCTCTATGAGGGGGCAGATGAGCTAGAAAAAGGAAGAGTGGTCGATTTGGAAGAGATAGGGTATCAAGTATTAGAATTAGGAATTAAGAGGCTTTGGAGGACTTAAGATCAAATAATGGAGAATTCCATCAGAATTTCTAAAATCATTATGGGATGTGGCCAGAAAACGAGTATTAACGTTGGTGTGCAGTGTGTGTGAGTCCTGCAATATACCGTCTGACTTTCGGAAAAATATGATCCAGACAATTCTGAACACTCCAAGAGCTGACAACTACGAGAATTATCGCACAATCAGCTTAACAGCTCATGTATCTAAGTTGCTGATAAGAGTAATATGCAGAAGAATGGAAAAGAAAAACTGAGGATCTGTTAGATGACGATCAGTTGGGCTTAGGAAAGGTGAAGGTACCAGAGAGGCAATTCTGACTTTTCAGTTGATAATGGAAGTGAGACTTAAGAAAAATCAAATCAGGTTCATAGACTGTCTCGATCTCAGTTAGAGAATATGAAATTCTGAGAAAATAGGGTTAAGCTATAGGGAGAGGCGGGTAATGTACAGGAACCAAGACAGAACAATAAGAGAGGACGACAAAGAACGAAATGCTTCATTAAAAAGGTCGTAACACAAGGATGCAGTCTTTCGCCCAGTTCAACCTGTACATCGAAGAAGTAATGACGAAAATAAAAGAAATGTTCAGGAGTGGAATTAAAATTCATGGTGAAAGAGTATCATTGATACGATTCACTGATTAGATTGCTATCCTGAGCGAAAGTCAAGAAGAATTACATGATCTGCTGAGTGGAATGGACGGTCTAAAGAGTACAGAATATGGATTGAGAGTAAATCGAAGGAAGACAAAAATAAGGAAGAGAAGAGAATCGAAGCATTTGAGATACAGTGCTACAGAAGAATGTTTAAATTTAGGTGGACTGATAAGATGAAGAATGAGGAGGTTCTGCGCACTATTTTAACCAACCACGTAATACATTAGTGGGTCACATTTCTACAATACAGTTGTTAGCAGCGTATTAATTCAAAAATGTTCAAATGTGTGTGAAATCTTATGGGATTTAACTGCTAATGTCGTCAGTCCCTAAGCTTACACACTGCTCAACCTAAATTATCCTAAGGACAAACATACGGACCCACGCCCGAGGGAGGACTCGAACCTCCGCCGGGACCAGCCGGACAGTCAATGACTGCAGCGCCCGAGACCTCTCGGTTAATCCCGCGCGGCAGTGTATTAATTATTACAAGCGTTGGCTTGTCTACTGCTACACGAAATGTAAGCTATACTATGGGCAATAGCTTTCTTACTGCTAGTTTTTTCTGTACTAACTACCCTACCAAGCTACATTGCTGCAGTGTTGCAGGTGTACCAAAAGATTGGAATATATCCAGCAGACAATTGAGGACGTAGGTTGCAAGTGCTACGTTGAGATGAAGAAATTGGCACCGGAGAGAAATTCATGGCGGGCTACATTACACCTGTCAGAAGGCTGATAACTGAAAAAAAAAAATACTCCAACGGATATGGTCAAGAGCCTAGGAGAGGCGCTCCAGGCGATGTCGTGTTGTTAGCAAAGGTACTCGCGTCGGTTGTTTGCTGCCGTAGCCCAATAACGCTAGATTTAGCCCCAGTGTTTTAATGGATACATTCATCGTACGTTACACTTTGATGCCGCACATTAATTTGTGCGGTTATTTCACTCAGTGTTGCTTGTCTGTCAGCACTGACAACTCCAAGAAACTGCCGCGATTCTTGGTCACTGCGTGGATCGTGGTGAGAGCTGACACCTAAAATTTGGTATTCTCGGCACATTCTTGACACCGTGGATCTCGGAATGTTGAAGTTTCTAACAATTTCCGTAATGGAATGTCCCATGCGTCTATCTCCAACTGCTATTCCACGTTCAAAGTGTTAATTCCTGTCGTGCGACCATAATCACGTCTGAAATCTTTTCATCTTAATGACCAGTGAACAAATGAAAGTACCGCAAATGTACTTTTCTACCATGTGTATGCGGTACTGCTGCCATCTGTATTTGTACATATCGATATCCCATGAGTTTTGTCACGTCAGAGTATGTCCATTTGTGTCGTCACGACTTTGCCGTCCTCTGTCCTGTAATCCACCCATGCCAACAACGAGTCTGATGTCGAATCAGAGCATAAAACGAAATCAGTAGTTGGGCTACCATAGAAAGTGATTTGGACCACATCCTTAACCCCTCCATTTGACACTGTTCCAGCCCAAAGAGTTCCGCCTTAAGACTCAAAATGTCGGCAGCCTAACGAACACTATCATAAGGGTCACGTAAAAGAGAGTAGTAAATTCCTTGCGTCCTCTGAAATTATCTCTCTCAATTAGCGTAGAATGGTATGATTGTCTGAATCTCCTCATTGCCAGTTGATCCAATCATTCCAAAATAGGGGCGTATCGAGCATTTGAGCAGAGACTACGGTCCCACCCCTTCTTGGAACAGCTAATCGGGAACGGAATCCTCCAAGTGCGCCACATTCAGCGATCAGTGCGATCGAAACAATTGCATCGACTCTCACGTGTGATTTAAAGTGATAGTAATTGAATAGTGGTAATGAAGCTGCTTGGGATAAAATTGGCTGTTAAAATCCTATCACACTTCCTATCAGATAAATGAAATCTGTGAATCTTACTGCCAGAAGTTCAACTAAATTGATATATTTGACAAGAGTCAGATATTTACAGCCCTAAGAATTTGGCAGTTTTAAGAAACGATCTGGATAAACTGACAGAACCAGAGGTTGTACAGAGTTTCAAGGAGAGCATAAGGGAACAATTGACAGGACTGGGGGAAAGAAATACAGTAGAAGAAGAATGGGTAACTTTGAGGGATGAAGTAGTGAAGGCAGCAGAGGATAAAGTAAGTAAAAAGACGAGGGCTAGTAGAAATCTTTGGGTAACAGAACAAATATTGAACTTAACTGATCAAAGGAGAAAATATAAAAGTGCAGTAAATGAAGCAGGCAAAAAGGAATACAAACGTCTCAAAATTGAGATCGACAGGAAGTGCAAAATGGCTAAGCAGGGATGGCTAGAGGACAAATGTAAGAATGTAGATGCTTGTCTCACCAGGGGTAAGATAGATACTGCCTACAGGAAAATTAAAGAGACCTTTGGAGAAAAGAGAACCACTTGTATGAATATCAAGAGCTCAGATGGAAACCCAGTTCTAAGCAAAGAAGGGAAAGCAGAAAGGTGGAAGGAGTATATAGAGGATCTATACAAGGGCGATGTACTTGAGGACAATATTATGGAAATGGAAGAGGATGTAGATGAAGATGAAATGGGAGATACGATACTGCGTGAAGAGTTTGACAGAGCACTGAAAGACCTGAGTCGAAACTAGGCCCCGGGAGTAGACAACATTCCAATATAACTACTGACAGCCTCGGGAGAGCCAGTCCTGACAAGACTCTACCATCAGGTCAGCAAGATATATGAGATAGGCGAAACACTCTCAGACTTCAAGAAGAATATAATTAATCCGATCCCAAAGAATGCAGGTGTTGACAGACGTGAAGATTACCGAACTATCAGTTTAATAAGTCACGGCTGCAAAATACTAACACGAATTCTTTACAGACGAATGGAAAAACCAGTAGAAGCCGATCTTGGGGAAGATCAGTTTGGATTCCGTAGAAACATAGGAACACGTGAGGCAATATTGACCCTACGACGTATCTTAGAAGCTAGATTATGGAAAGGCAAGCCTACGTTTCTAGCATTTGTAGACTTAGAGAAAGCTTTTGACAATGCTGACTGGAATACTCTCTTTCAAATTCTGAAGGTGGCAAAGGTAAAATACTGGGACCGAAAGGCTATTTACAACTTGTACAGAAACCAGATGGCAGTTATAAGAGTCAAGTGACATGAAAGGGGAGCATTGATTGGGAAGGGATTGAGACAGGGTTGTAGCCTCTCCCCAATGTTATTCAATCTGTATATTGAGCAAGCAGTGAAGGAAACAAAAGAAAAATTCGGAGTAGGTATTAAAATCCATGAAGAAGAAATAAATCTTTGAGGTTTGCCGATGACATTGTAATTCTGTCAGAGACAGCAAAGGACTTGGAAGAGCAGTTGAGCGGAATGAATAGTGACTTGAAAGGAGGATATAAGATGAACATCAACAAAAGCAAAACGAGGATAACGGAATGTAGTCGAATTAAGTCGGGTGATGCTCAGGGTATTAGATTAGAAAATGAGACACTTAAAGTAGTATATGAGTTTTGCTATTTGGGGGAGCAAAATAACTGATGATGGTCGAAGTAGAGAGGATATAAAATGTAGACTGGCAATGGGAAGGAAAGCGTTTCTGAAGAAGAGAAATTTGTTAACATCAAGTATAGATTTAAATGTCAGGAAGTCGTTTCTGAAAGTATTTGTATGGAGTGTAGCCATGTATGGAAGTGAAACATGGACGATAAATAGTTTGAACAAGAAGAGAATAGAAGCTTTTGAAATGTGGTGCTACAGAAGAATGCTGAAGATTAGATGAGTAGATCACATAACTAATGAGGAAGTATTGAATAGAATTGGGGAGAAGAGAAGTTTGTGACACAACTTGACTAGAAGAAGGGATCGGTTGGTAGGACGTGTTCTGAGGCATCAAGGGATCACCAGTTTAGTATTGGAGGGCAGCGTGGAGGGTAAAAATCGTAGAGGGAGACCAAGAGATGAATACACTAAGCAGATTCAGAAGGATGTACGTTGCAGTAGTTACTGGGAGATGAAGAAGCTTGCACAGGATAGAGTAGCATGGAGAGATGCATCAAGCCAGTCTCAGGACTGAAGACCACAACAACAACAACAAGAAATTACCTAATTCCTGCCACACCCAACAGAAATTATTGGGAGGCTGACATTGTTAAAACATTCTACGGACTTTTCGGTAGCAAGCAAACAATCTCTTCCTTATAAATTCGGGAATGACGCAAAGTGCGTCCGGTACCGGGCGGTGGATAAAGGAGAATCAAGAGCTGGGGAAGATAAGTACATCCTATTTTTCTACCATTGTCAAGAAATCCAATCCCTTGGAAGGAAATGCGCTCCCTAGAAAACAATGCAGTCCGCGAGGAAGATTCAGGAGCCACCTTAAACACAGTGCTAAAACCAGGGAGGAAAAATCGTGTAAATTGTGCTTCTTGTGGGAAGACGACATCCGCACAGGAATCATAAATAATTGAAGCAACGAAGCGGGTAGGAGATCCGATTGCACCAGACTAGCATTCAAAAGAAGAAATGTATAAGCCTGCGTACTTAAACAGTTCTGATGAACTGAATGACGTCATCAGCTTTGTAAACATCCATAGCTGTGTCCATTGACGAATTAGAGTATGGGCGTTGCCTCTGAAATCTAAAGGTTTCTTCTTTTTACGAACCAAGGCAAGTTGCTGTTGGACGTGTTTGGTTACGGAATCAGCATTGAGGGGCGAAGTGGTTTTTGAACATTAACCAAATGAGTTACAAACATGGAGCAGCAGAGGCCCACATTGTAGGAGGTTATCCTTGCATTTCAGAGCGACACACGAGAGAATGGTCACATATCACAACAGCTGGGTCACCTAGTAGAGTTTCATGCTCAACAGTCGCCTGCACTGGGGTAACAACGGTTGGACGTTCCGACGTAACCTGAATGGTTGACGTTAAGGGGACATAATTTTGGGGCTGCCTTAATTTGCTGCTGTTGAGTCACTGGAACATCAAAAGACTCAACAACATCCCCAATCCTAGGTTCCAGAGGAATTACCTCAACTGCGGGAGGAACACTTGGAAAAACACTAAAGACCTCAGCAGCTGTTTTCACACTATCGACCCCATCAGGAACGCTGGACTCAGCACTGCGAGATACATCAACTGACAAAGTTACGTCAGGGCAGGTTGGGTGAGGTTATCCGATTTCACATCGTCCTGCGTACGACATCTCTTATGTTGCACTGCGGACACTGCCGGCTTGGTTGCAACAGTTTCAGGACCGTGCTGTGATGATAAACGTAGAAGGTTGTGCCCTTGCGCCCTAGGAAGGCGTGTCACCAAAATCGTGAGCAGTAGAACCGAGTTCAGTTAACGTCAGATTTCGACGCGCGCAATTACATCTAAGGTGGCCACTATCACTGCACGGAAAGCATGTCTTCAGTTGACCACTATACTTATATGAATGTGGTAATCAACGACCTAATGGTAACAAATGTTACGTTTGACTACCTTCTACAGTGAACGGATTGCGCTATAAAACTGCAACCGTTGTTGAGTGGACCAGCATTCTCGTCGTACACTTCTCACATCACCATAAGGGAGAGGCGTCACCTTACGTAAAGTATCATCCACTGCCTGCGATAGAGTGAACACTCGAACATTAATATAATCCAATTCCGCATTACCAAGAAGCACTATACTTATGAAACCATCACGATGCTTAAATGGAACTTGATAACCCAAAGGCACGTGTAGAGGAAAAAGAGTGGTTATCAGAATCAATATAGGCAGTAGGAACCTCATCAGATATTATATGAAAAAAAAAAAGAATGGCAATTTCTGGTAAGGTCTTGTGGGACCAAACTGCTGAGGTCATCGGACCCTAAGCTTACATACTACTTAATGTAACATAAACTAACTTAAGCTAAGGACCACAGCCAGGGCCCAGGGCGGACTCGAACCTCCGACGTGGGCAGCCGAGCGAACCGTGACAAAGTTCCTGACACCGCACGGCGACCCCGCGCAGCCTCGGGAGTGAAGTTGCGCATCATGCAGCCTCTTGCGCACAGTTTGAGTCGTAACACGACGTCCTGTGGCTGCACAAAAAGCATTATTCAACATGGTGGCGTTGCTGTCGGTGTTCCTCCGAGCCGTAATCCGTAGGTAGCTGTCATCAACTGCAGTAATAGCCCTTGGTCGCCCTGATCGAGGCGTGTCATTGACAGTTCCTGTCTCTCTGTATCTCCTCCATGTCCGAACATCCCTTTGGTTCACTCCGAGACGCCTGGACACTTACCTTGTTGAGGCGCCTTCCTGGCCCAAAGTAACAATGCGGACTCGATCGAACCGCGGTATTGACCGTCTAGGCATAGTTGAACTGCAGACAACACGAGCCGTGTGCCTCCTTCCTGGTGGAATGACTGGAACAGATCGGCTCTCGTACACCCTCCGTCTAATAGGCGCTGCTCATGCATGGCTGTTTACATCTTAGGGCGGGTTTGGTGACATCTCTGAACAGTCGAAGGGACTGTGTCCGTGATACAATATCCACAGGCAACGTGTATCTTGAGGCGTCCTGGGAATTGTGCTGATGCAAAACTTTTTATCATGGGTGTATATTAACGTTAACACGGTAAAGTCACAGAACCTTTAAATGAAGAAGTTAGGCAAAATATACGATCTTACGAAAAATATATGTAGCAATAAATAACAAAAGTTGAAAGGTACAAAATTGGTTTGAATATGTACAAGTACGTCACAATTGAAAGTTACAAATCTAGACTTAGGCCTAATCACCGCAATATTTTATTTAAGGCGCTAAATATTATATTCAGAAAGATGAACATTCGTATGTATTCGCAGTTTGATGTAGGCACATCTATGAGATTTAAAGTTATTTATTAAAAACCAAGTTTTGAACAGAGACATCCATTATTCATGACAGATTAAGTATCATTTGCATTTATAACAGAAATTTCTAATTATAGCACTGTTACATGGATGCTATAAAATAGATATACCAAGATTCAAAACTGTATTGTAAATAACTACGGTTACAAGAAATCTTAAAGAGGCAGTTTAAACGTCTTGTCCTGCTGTTGGTCGCATCTTAAATGCAGTGGAGCTAATCCTTTTTCTGTATCTTAAGTAAACTATTTGTATAAAAATTAAGGAGATTGTAAATTCTTAAAAGACAGAGATATTAATTAAAATGTGTCGGAGAAAGAGGCCATTTCGCTCCTGCTACCTCTGCCTAGGGCGGTTGCTAGCAGATGCTCCGTTTGGCTGTCCACTGCTCACAAACGTAAATACGGCTAGAGAACCAGTTGGGGAGAGAAACTTCGCACCGAGCTATCAATCCGTTTTCGTCAGTCAAATGGCTGCGTACGGTGTGCCTCGGATAACATCAGAGTTGGGCAGACTTGAATGCGTTTTCCATAACAATAGGAAGTGAACCAGCGAGGTCTATGCACCGTCCTGGATCGCTTAGATTTCATGGAAGTAACTGTTTGTGTGCCGCCCACAGTGTTTATGAAACCACAAGGCAAGTGGCGAAATTATTTTCGACTTTTAAGGTCAGCAATTAACTTCTGGTGATTATAAGTTAGGGCCATAGACCATTTTACTTGGAACATCCTGCAGAACTCACCTCTGAACTGTTAATAATGATGTTCCCGATACGAATATTAGAATTATATTTCGTGCTTTTAAAGTTTAGAATTATATTTTGTACTTTTGAACTTATTTTGAATGTATCAATGAATTAAATCTCAAAACTTATTTATATTCATAGTTCCTGATACCACTGAGGAAACAGCACGTAGGATCTTTCATTCAGCTGAACACAGAGTAATGTCGACTTGCATACTGGACGTTACAGTCATGTTATCCATCTCTTTCTGGCTGACCGCAAAAGTTGCAAGTGGGCTGTTTAGGTTTTTGTAGAGGAGGCGTAAGGCATGCACTGACAATCTGAGTGTCTTTTCATAACGACATAACGAATTAAGCACCATTAAGATTATTTACTCGCCTCCCCACAATTCTGCGACTATTCCTGAAAAGCGCTCTTTCAAAATTTCAATAATAAACCTCTCCGTGATGCAAAACGATTCCCTTCGAATGTTTGGAGTTTCTTGAGCATCTCTGCAACGCTCTTGCGCCGACTAAACGATCACGTGACGAAACGCGCCGCTCTTCATTGGATCTTCTCTATCTCTTCTATCAGTCCTACCCTGTAAGGAACCGAGACTGATGGACAATACTCAGTACTCGTCAGAAGAATCACCTTACAAGCCATTTCTTTCTTAGACGAGCTACCCTTCCTTAAGCTCTGCTTTTCCTACTATTTGTTTTATGCAGTCGTTTCTGTAAGTCGCTTTCGACAGTTAATTCTGGATATTAGGACGGTCTTACGCCAGAGTGAACCAACTACAAAATTCACGATTTGAGATAATTGAGTTTTAAGTTCCCGACACTACTGTAAATCTGGATAATTTACTTTGGGATTCAAATTGGAGTAAATTGCATTGATTATACATACACTCCTGGAAATGGAAAAAAAGAACACATTGACACCGGTGTGTCAGACCCACCATACTTGCTCCGGACACTGCGAGAGGGCTGTACAAGCAATGATCACACGCACGGCACAGCGGACACACCAGGAACCGCGGTGTTGGCCGTCGAATGGCGCTAGCTGCGCAGCATTTGTGCACCGCCGCCGTCAGTGTCAGCCAGTTTGCCGTGGCACACGGAGCTCCATCGCAGTCTTTAACACTGGTAGCATGCCGCGACAGCGTGGACGTGAACCGTATGTGCAGTTGACGGACTTTGAGCGAGGGCGTACAGTGGGCATGCGGGAGGCCGGGTGGACGTACCGCCGAATTGCTCAACACGTGGGGCGTGAGCTCTCCACAGTACATCGATGTTGTCGCCAGTGGTCGGCGGAAGGTGCACGTGCCCGTCGACCTGGGACCGGACCGCAGCGACGCACGGATGCACGCCAAGACCGTAGGATCCTACGCAGTGCCGTAGGGGACCGCACCGCCACTTCCCAGCAAATTAGGGACACTGTTGCTCCTGGGGTATCGGCGAGGACCATTCGCAACCGTCTCCATGAAGCTGGGCTACGGTCCCGCACACCGTTAGGCCGTCTTCCGCTCACGCCCCAACATCGTGCAGCCCGCCTCCAGTGGTGTCGCGACAGGTGTGAATGGAGGGACGAATGGAGACGTGTCGTCTTCAGCGATGAGAGTCGCTTCTGCCTTGGTGCCAATGATGGTCGTACACGTGTTTGGCGCCGTGCAGGTGAGCGCCACAATCAGGACTGCATACGACCGAGGCACACAGGGCCAACACCCGGCATCATGGTGTGGGGAGCGATCTCCTACACTGGCCGTACACCACTGGTGATCGTCGAGGGGACACTGAATAGTGCACGGTACATCCAAACCGTCATCGAACCCCTCGTTCTACCATTCCTAGACCGGCAAGGGAACTTGCTGTTCCAACAGGACAATGCACGTCCGCATGTATCCCGTGCCACCCAACGTGCTCTAGAAGGTGTAAGTCAACTACCCTGGCCAGCAAGATCTCCGGATCTGTCCCCCATTGAGCATGTTTGGGACTGGATGAAGCGTCGTCTCACGCGGTCTGCACGTCCAGCACGAACGCTGGTCCAACTGAGGCGCCAGGTGGAAATGGCATGGCAAGCCGTTCCACAGGACTACATCCAGCATCTCTACGATCGTCTCCATGGGAGAATAGCAGCCTGCATTGCTGCGAAAGGTGGATATACACTGTACTAGTGCCGACATTGTGCATGCTCTGTTGCCTGTGTCTATGTGCCTGTGGTTCTGTCAGTGTGATCATGTGATGTATCTGACCCCAGGAATGTGTCAATAAAGTTTCCCCTTCCTGGGACAATGAATTCACGGTGTTCTTATTTCAATTTCCAGGAGTGTAGTTCTCAATATTTATTACTTTTTCAAACATGAAGCACAAATAATTAATTACAAATATTTTCGTTATTGTAGTTCATACACAGAATTCGGTACATATTTTTAAAGTTACTTGTTTCCTTACAGAACTATCTTAATACTAGCCTTTTACAAGTTTAAGTAATCACAACGTCTTCAAAAAATATGTTGACTTTTAAATGTTTCAAACCAATAGTAATTTATTTAGATGCGCTGAGTATTATTTTGAAGTATTCCTTAAACATGGTCTTACACTTCATCTGCATAGTCACCTTCACTAGAGTCTCCTGCTTCTTGGCTGCTGCTTGATAAACTGTTATAAAATTGATGGTATACTGGAGGAATTAAACACAGGATAGATTTAAGGTCTTTTAGCTTTGGAGCAGTCAGTTGTTTTCCTGCAGGTTATTTCAATTTTAGAACTATGTTATGAACCTCAGTTACTCGGCCTCTAATCCTGTTTGTAAAGCTGACCTGATGAAACTCCATTTCCTCATTGTCACGTTTTCTGAAGAGTAGAAGTCTTTTGTTTCCATCTCTAATACTTCAAAAGCTGCAAGTATTTATCATATTTTGAAGCTCACTAGGGTGGTAAATATGTTGATGCTTCCTAATTTTCTTCTCAATAAGGCCAAAGTCAGTATCGTTGGGCAAATAACTATGTCCCGGAATTTCACATTTTTGAACAATCTCCTTGATACTGTTGTTAGGATCTTGTATAAGTAGGCAAACTATACTTCTATTTTGGCCAGCACATGAGTCAGACCACATGATGCTCATTTAAATACTTCAACATGCAGGAACCTACTTCATCGGGTCCTCGTTCTGCTATACCTTCATGCCAGATATTCATTGTGCCTTTGGATATCAAAAGAAACCACAGTACATTCTCCATTCTTTGCGCTTTCTATGTCTCTTTTCATGATTTCTTGTGCAAGATCAACCTGGCACTGATGGCATTCTTTCTCTGTTCGCACATCCTGAAGTGCTTTTAAGATTTCAGAACTTTTTTCTCCTGTCATAAGCGAACTTGATTTTATTGCAAACATATCACACTTCTTGCAAGCATCTTTAGGAAGAGGCTTGAATCCCAAGTTGAATTGTGTTGCAAAAACTTTTTCATTAAAAGGTTGAGACACTATTTCAGTTTCTACATTGTCTTCTTGCATCTATTGTTTGTAGAGTCTGCATATCAAGCTTAAATTTAAAGTCTGTAGCAAAAGTTGTTAATTTGGATTCTTTTTCCTTCAGCAGTGACTTTTATATCGAGGAAATGAATTTATGTGGTTCTTGACATGCTGCCTCTTTTCCTCTGGGAATTTGTTATGTGGTTCATGTCTACCCTTTTATCCCATATATCACCTGATTTAACTTTCTGAATGGATCAGTGTACTTTAACACTATGAATACACAGTGTGTTGAGAAACATATCTTTACACACTATCACATCCCCTGAATCTTAGGAATAAAATAATTTCTAGATAAATATCATTTGAAGTTCCCCCAACTAACCCTTCTGTCCGTCACTAGCATTGATTTCACATTTCGTCCAGGTATTGTACTTTGTGTTTGAAATGATCCCTCTTTGTAATACAGATCGAAAAATCATCTTCGATGATCCACAGAAACTTTTTCAAAACATTTATTTTTGCAACTGCAAGAGTATTTTTTAAAAAATTGCCTGGCATGTTTCTTCCTGTTGTTGAAACATACGATTTCCCACTGTTTCTTCCTATTTTTCTTTCATTCTTCTTCAATTTCGCAGAGTAACCTTTCTTCTTGAATTTTCTTTTTCTGGATTTACTTACATCTCCTGAAATAAAAAAAAATCGAAAATTAAACTAATTTTTGTTAATTTTATTCGAGCACTCATATTTCGTGACAGATCATTGATGAGAACAGCTCAAGTCACATATAAGCGAGGTAAGAACGCGCAGCTCTGTGTTATTAGTCAAAACTTAATCTTTCATTCGCGCTGTCCCAGAAGATAATTAATAAGATTTCTCATATGCCAGACTGTACCAAATCCATTAGCGAGTCTGTCTAAATACGCTGGGTTTCACTGGACAACACATAATGCCCTCCATTGAGCATAGTTCGTAGATTAGTTCTTAGTATGCTTAAGACATAGATGGCAGCACCTCAACGCTTCGAGTAGTTGCTTCATTCTGGCATATGACAATATGTGAAAATTACAAGTATAGATTACAATCTATATTTCATTATGTAGCAACAAAATTCTATGAATTATATGCGATCACTACTTGAAATAATTATCACTTGAACCACTTTCTACATCTACATCGAGCACATCTGACAACATGCTGGGCCGCCATTTTGACAACTGACTTAGTTCACTTTGCTGAATGAAATGTTTGTCAATTGTTCAGGCAGAAGTAATGCCAACATAGTATATTGCGGGATGCAATGCCTGGAACATTACGTCACTCTGGCATGTGAAAGAGTATCGAATGTATCAAATACGTTAAAAATTTGTAGATAGTTCACAACCTTCTGCAGGCCATTCAGCAAATCGATACTTAGTTGTGGTACGCTGTTAGTTACATCAACTAAGTTTCGGTTTGCAGTTCTGAGCCAATGGAGACAAATAAAGAAAAGGCTGTCTTCGGCGAGCACACTGCTGCAGTGCTGGTTACTGGACACAGTATTGAGGTGCTACACATCACGCCTGAGGGAGCGACGCTGGAATTGTTGGAGGAAACAGAGACTTACAGCAAACACAATAAAGGCTCCTGGAATATTACCTGAAGATAAACGTAAATTTATCTATGATTCGTCCTACGCATTCCAGAGCAGCTACTTGAAATGTCCCGTGCCACAATCATGGATGTACCACATGCACACCCATTCAAAGTAAGGAACACGAGCTACACACCGCCAACAGAGTTGTAACGTTGACATCACCACATTTGTGCATGTACTGTATCGGGGAAACCATTGGCTTCCGTATGTACGTTTGTTGGGATTGATTGTTTGCTTCATAGTCCTCTACTCGCACCTCCGCATGTACTTACAGTAGTCAATTGTCCATCACTCATAACGAATTTGTGTGCGTTTATGTACTGCGGTACAGGTCATGGAATAACACACCACATCACACATTGGAAACATCACGCACAAATTGCATAGTTGATAGAAACGCACCTGAAAATAGGAATCATTTCGTGAAAAGCGTGTAAAACCATAACTCTAATACTATACTGATTTATTTTGCCTTTTGTTTTATTTAATGATACATCGTTGAGCTTCTGTAAATGTGTTGGATTTGATCGATAACACAAAATTGTATACTCCTTTCTTTGTAAATACTTGGATGTCATCATTTAATTCTATGCAATGTAGTGTATCCGTCATTTAAATTCTTTGTCCCAATTGGAGGGAGACTGTATATATTTGGAATTTGTTTAAACAATTTTTATGTAGAAATGTCAATATGTGCAAAGGTTGTGTTTTATTTAAAATATTTTTTGCGGTTATGTAAACTGCTGACCTTCAGTTAGGTTCCTTAATTATGTCATACACTCCTGTAAATGGAAAAAAGAACACATTGACACCGGTGTGTCAGACCCACCATACTTGCTCCGGACACTGCGAGAGGGCTGTACAAGCAATGATCACACGCACAGCACAGCGGACACACCAGGAACCGCGGTGTTGGCCGTCGAATGGCGCTAGCTGCGCAGCATTTGTGCACCGCCGCCGTCAGTGTCAGCCAGTTTGCCGTGGCATACGGAGCTCCATCGCAGTCTTTAACACTGGTAGCATGCCGCGACAGCGTGGACGTGAACCGTATGAGCAGTTGACGGACTTTGAGCGAGGGCGTATAGTGGGCATGCGGGAGGCCGGGTGGACGTACCGCCGAATTGCTCAACACGTGGGCGTGAGCTCTCCACAGTACATCGATGTTGTCGCCAGTGGTCGGCGGAAGGTGCACGTGCCCGTCGACCTGGGACCGGACCGCAGCGACGCACGGATGCACGCCAAGACCGTAGGATCCTACGCATTGCCGTAGGGGACCGCACCCCCACTTCCCAGCAAATTAGGGACACTGTTGCTCCTGGGGTATCGGCGAGGACCATTCGCAACCGTCTCCATGAAGCTGGGCTACGGTCCCGCACACCGTTAGGCCGTCTTCCGCTCACGCCCCAACATCGTGCAGCCCGCCTCCAGTGGTGTCGCGACAGGCGTGAATGGAGGGACGAATGGAGACGTGTCGTCTTCAGCGATGAGAGTCGCTTCTGCCTTGGTGCCAATGATGGTCGTATGCGTGTTTGGCGCCGTGCAGGTGAGCGCCACAATCAGGACTGCATACGACCGAGGCACACAGGGCCAACACCCGGCATCATGGTGTGGGGAGCGATCTCCTACACCGGCCGTACACCACTGGTGATCGTCGAGGGGACACTGAATAGTGCACGGTACATCCAAACCGTCATCGAACCCATCGTTCTACCATTCCTAGACCGGCAAGGGAACTTGCTGTTCCAACAGGACAATGCACGTCCGCATGTATCCCGTGCCACCCAACGTGCTCTAGAAGGTGTAAGTCAACTACCCTGGCCAGCAAGATCTCCGGATCTGTCCCCCATTGAGCATGTTTGGGACTGGATGAAGCGTCGTCTCACGCGGTCTGCACGTCCAGCACGAACGCTGGTCCAACTGAGGCGCCAGGTGGAAATGGCATGGCAAGCCGTTCCACAGGACTACATCCAGCATCTCTACGATCGTCTCCATGGGAGAATAGCAGCCTGCATTGCTGCGAAAGGTGGATACACACTGTAGTAGTGTCGACATTGTGCATGCTCTGTTGCCTGTGTCTATGTGCCTGTGGTTCTGTCAGTGTGATCATGTGATGTATCTGACCCCAGGAATGCGTCAATAAAGTTTCCTCTTCCTGGGACAATGAATTCACGGTGTTCTTATTTCAATTTCCAGGAGTGTATATAGGTGTTGTCGTTCCCCTCGGGAACGGAACTGTGTATCGCGCGCAAATTGTGGTTGGCCTAGGTAGAAAAGGTGGAACAAAAGTCAGTCGGGGACGAGCTACCAAACTGTGCATTGCCCATGTAAAAGTTGTATATTGTGCTGGTTCCGAGAGAGGCCTTTCCTGCCGCTTACCAATGCCTCGGATGGATGGATAAATAGCTGGAACTATTCTGGAACTGGTATCTATCATTGCCACCAATAAGGGACCGAGTCCAGCAATCCTGCCTGCAAATCCACCTACCAACATGCAGTTGCCACCACACTGCGCAATGACTGTAACGGAATACTATAACAATGTACAGTGAAGGATCAGCTTATTGGATGTTTTAGTGTGCACAAACATTAGGTAACTTATAACTGAATTTATGTACCTACCTTGATTCTTTCCTAACACCACTCAGGTTCCTCTCCATTTGAACTATGATTACCGAGTGTCCTAGTTTGTGGAAAAAAGAAAGCCTCAAAGCCCAATAGTTAATTAAATGATGTTGTTTGATCTTTGGTAAGAAGGGAATATTCATATTTACTGTGGATTTAGTGAGATTGTGGGAGGTAGTAAATGTAGTTTTGTGAAGTTCCAAGGTCACCTATATCATCATTTACTTGCAAGTAGAAGACTGTGGTAATAAAGACAATTTGCTGTTTCTTTTAAAGATTAAAAGTCCTTCAAACTGAGGTTTATAAAGTGTTGCTTAATTAATGATCATAGTGCTGCCTGTAGTAAATTTTAAAAGGTGAGTCATTTTCTTGCAAATTTGTCAACATTGTGTTAACATTGTGTTTCACTGTAGTAAAAGTGGAGAACAGCAATAGTGGAGAGTTATAGACTCATGTTTGCTAACTGTTTGTCTCTTTTGTGTATTGGAAGTGCATGTTAATAGTATAAGAGTTTGTCTATTGTGCTAATAATAGGTAACAAGTAACAGAAAGACCACTGTTTATGAAAACAATAATTTCTTTATTCAAAAGACAGTGTGAAGTAACCTGTTAGTGAATTCCAATTATCTTTCACAGCTCATAGTTTTGCAGTGAACTACATTTATAATTTTATGTCAACGAGGAAAGTGTTAGAAAAATAATACTTAACCTATGTCCAATTTATGATTCTGTAGTGAATATTAATAATAATGTTATAAAGCTTATTCGGTTTGAATAAGCCCTGAAAGTAATAGTGTGTTTCGTCATCTGTTATGTTTATGCTCTGTCAGCTTCCAATCTTAACTGTGAACATATGCAGGTGTCAGAGTTCAATGCACTCGCGTGTGGCAAAATATAGGTTGTGTTTGCCCGTTAAAGTTACTCATACGTAATTTCTTGAACAATAATGTCAATAATTCTCTTCCCTAATTAGGCTGGCGACCGTTTTCCTTGTTCTTTGAACAGTGTAGATAGGTAAAATATTGTTATACTGTTCAAATATTTACGTAATTCTGACTTTCATTTCAGATAAGCCATTTCCGTTAGGTACAACACTGTCAACATAACAAAATTCCTCTTAGAGGGTAACACTGCTCTGTTGCTTTATACCATAATTGCTTTAACAAGATAGTTTTATTTCACGACCTGCTTCCAACTTTAAGGTTCTGGTAAAGCAGTAGCAGATGAGGGTGTTATAAGCGCAGGGGCAAGAAATAAGCGAACTGAAATTGTTGCCAACAGTATAAAAAGGTGTCATATATTGAAACACAACATATTTTTTAGAATTGCAGGCTTTCACCAGATGTTTGTAATGGATATAATTACATAAAAATTAATTCAACGATTTAAAATGTAAATGTCAATGGCCTCCTAGAACGGTGAATAGAAGCACGCAGACGTCTGAACTATGTGAAAATTTTGCAATGCAATATTGATATGGCGAGCCACAGGAAGGTGAAATCCCGTCTTCATGCCACCTGCCGCACTTGCCACTGTGCGCCCAGGTCGAATCGGGCGCCATTCAGAAGGCGGCCATTGGCAGCGCGATTACTGGGCAGGAGATCTCAAATCTGGGCGCTTGCCGGGCTTCCCCAATCGGCCTGCTGTTGTGGGACTTCAGGAAATCCTCCCCCTCTCTCAAGCCAGGTGAGGGATTACCTCAGCCGCACTTTCTGCCGATCCAGCAGCTGCTCAAAGCGAGCTGAGACGTCACGGTCGCCAGATACATTAATCATGCCTATATTTTCAACTCGGAGTCCCAGTCGTCACTGAATATGGGGCCCAACAAGAGGAGAGCAAATCGATATTTTCGTTAAGGGTCCTAGTAAGATTACTTAGCAGGCATTGACATTTATTTCAGAAGGTGTTGGATAATGCGGCACATCTTCAGCTATAACGAGGTATCTTGGCATGAATGCACACAAATTATAAAAATGTATGCATGTACGTATGTTCCTCACCTACTCCTACACCATAGGGTGACAATTATTGCGCTGCCTAAAATACAATAGTCATTACTTCTGAATGTTTTGCGGAGGATTTTCAAACTGCACAGTTGACCGCGGGGCAAGATGGGAATTACTATGCGCATGTGTCGTTTGGATTAGCGATGAAGCCCACTTTCATTTGGACGGGTTCGTCAGTAAGCAAAATTGCTGCACTTGGGGGGCTGAGAATCCGCATTACGCCATCGATAAGTGTCTTCACCCTCAAGGGGTGACTGTATGGGGTGCAGTGTCCAGTCACAGAATAATCGGTGCGATATTCCTTGATGGCACTGTAACCACCGAGAGGTACGTCAAGGTTTTGGAAGACGATTTCATCCCCACTATCCAAAGTGACCCTGATTTCGGGTTGGACTCGGTTGTTTGGAGGAAGAGACCAAACAGCGAGGTCATCGGTCTCATCGAATTAGTGAAGGACGGGGAAGGAAAACGGCCTTGCCCTTTCAAAGGAACCATCCCAGCATTTGCCTGGTACGATTTAGAGAAAACACGGAAAACCTAAATCAGGATGGCCGGACGCGGGCCTGATTTCAGCAAGATGCAAGTTGGAACTCGACCCCATCGACGCAGGAAAGTGATGTCCCGGAGAAGCACTTTGGCAACCGCATTCTGGCTCTGGGGTACCCAGCGGCCACTAGCATGGGCCTCGATTGGCCACCATACGCTCCGCATCTGAACACATGCGACTCTTTTTGTCGGGCTACGCTAAAGACAGGGTGTACCGCAATAACCACAACACTATCGCTGAGCTGAAAAGAATGGCTCTGAGCACTGTGGGACTTAACATCTGCGATCATCAGTCCCCTAGAACTTAGAACTACTTAAACCTAACTAAACTAAGGGCAACACACAACACCTAGTCATCACGAGGCAGAGAAAATACCTGACCCCGCTGGGAATCGAACCCGGGCGCGGGAAGCGAGAATGCTGCCGCACGACCACGAGCTGCGGAATGAGCTGAAAAGAGTCATGCAGGAGGTTGTCGAGAGCATCAGTGTTCCAACACTTGAACAGGTCATACAGGATTTTGCTGTTCGTGTGTGCCACATCATCGCCAATGATGGCAGGCATATCGAACAAGTCGTAACCTAAATCCGAATATCTGATCAGCGTAGTTTGTAACTAATTCACGTTTTTTCCATATAGTTCAATAATTGTCATCCAGCATGTTCCACATCTCCTACTAAACTAATGGTAAGAGTCCAACAAAATTTGGTACACCTGGTAATTACTGTCTGAAAAGAATCTCTGTGGGGGTAAGAACGACCCACTTATCGAACCGGTAGTGGTTAAAAAGCAGTGTAGCCTACCACACGAGTGTACCCGTACTTCAGTAATCCAGTATTTGAGAACGAGAGCACTTAGAGACTCCCAGCAAACTGAACACATAATTTCAAACCTCAGCAAAGTCGTTTCTGGTGACGCCCTCCCACGAAAAGATGAAAGGAGAACCGTTTATCGCTTGCTACGTTTCCGTTGTTGATGCAGTAAGGCTGTCTCATCAAGCATTAGTTTTAATATAATACTTCTTTGATACTAACGCTATTCACAACAGATGTCGGAGACAGCGGGTACATATACCACTGTATATAGCTCCAAAATTATATCAATGCGCAGCAAATGGTTCAGGAGATACGACATCGTAAACATTAAGCTTCGTGAAAATGAAACTTCTGGGCGAAATTCAGTAGACATAGCGGAGAAATATGCGTGAAAGTACGTGTGAAATATGTTGGGTATGTGTGAAATATTTTTGACAGGTGCGTATGCGAACAAGCCACTAGCGAAAAGCTCATCTCAAGTGAAATTGTGATAATTACGGCCTCTTAATTGAACCAGGAAGGTAAACCGGGAAGAGCTGGACCAGGGGGATTTCACACATTTGATTCACTAGAGGAACAAAAATATATTTTACACAGTTTCAATCACATAGGAGCCAATAGAGCTTATTTCAGTTAGTTAAAAGGCCAAGGCCAGAGCCAATTTCAATAATTTACAGAAAAATTTAAAGTTAATTTTATT
This sequence comes from Schistocerca americana, assembly GCF_021461395.2. NCBI lineage: Eukaryota > Metazoa > Arthropoda > Insecta > Orthoptera > Acrididae > Schistocerca > Schistocerca americana. Next base: position 92,864,929 of record NC_060127.1, on the reverse strand, counting down.
CCCCCACCCCCCCCCCCCCCCCCAATCCTAAAAAAACAATATTTATTGAGGCAATGACACGCCCTATATAAGGCACAGAACGTATTAAGGCTAAGGGCGTCATAAAGGCAGACGTAAATCTAAAGAATAATAGAACGGATCAGAGCGGCCTTAAGTATAAAATGGTGAGAAACATATTTCAACGTTGCTCATTAAAGAAAAACCTAAAACGATACTCCAAAACAATGAAAAACAATTTAACACCGATAACTAGACAACATAAATGTGAGCCCAGACAAACACATCAATTGAAGAATTAACATCTTTTCTTCAAAAACACAAGAATAATTAAGTTACATGTTGGGATCATCAATATTTGCTTAAGGTAAAGGCCACAAGCTAATGGATTCAAATCATTAGTATTACAAGTGCAAACTTAACTTGAACAGGAAGATTAAGTAGGCGGTTGGGGAAACAGCGCTGAAGACAGTCAGAGGAGAGAGCTGCGGAGTGTGCGCACTCGAAATGACATAAATAGCCGGATAAGCACGCCGACGAGGTGTGAGTAATTAGGGCCCGACCATCGGTAACACGTACCAGCAATGGAGTACAAGAGATTATTAACCACCGTTTCCTGCAAGACAAATACTTTTAATTAAAATTCCAACAAAGCCGTGCATCAAATAATTACCCTTAGGTCAGAATCAATTAATCTCAGCACTTATCAAAACCATGACAATGAATTGTCCTCCAACAAGTGGACCACGGGATTTAATAAACCAGATACAAATATTTAAAAGAAATCATTTCAGCAATGAGATAATAACAACAGAAAAATTTTTCTGTCTACCTAACCATTAAAGCTCACGTGACATTTAAAACTCGTCGGTACACACATTAGTCCGTAGTAGTCCGGAGAAAACGATTGTCTCTTGTAACAGACTAACGTAAATAGCACAGACGTACTGTAGACAACGTGAGTCTTCCGCATTAGCTTCGAAGCAACCAGTACACAAAAGCAAATTATAAACAGTCCAATAAAACATAAAACAGACACATTCTGACACGAACATTTAGTTGCTAATGCTAAACATTTCACTGTGCCTCCACTTGAAAGTTACTTGACCAATCACGTATTTTAAAAATCAGAAGAATTAAGGGAATGCGGACAATAGCAGGCAACGGATATACTAATTCACACCCACAAAATTATGCAACACGGGGCATAACACTAGCTAAAGATTCACAAGCACCACGAAAACATAAGGTGGTGGTGGTGGTTAGTGTTTAACGTCCCGTCGACAACGAGGTCATTAGTGACGGGGAAACATAAGGTTAACACACGAAACAAATTGCAATGAAATATCAACCAATGAATCAATTTGAAATGTCTGCCAGTTCGTGAAATCACTTTGGCCTTCGAATAGCAAAGAGAGACAGGCATAATACCAAACAAACAGAGGGAAGACATACAACGTAAGCTTTCAGGGCCGGTATTGCCTTCACTTACAACTTCCGGGCTGATAAGCCGTGGTCGAAGTATAAAACTCTCTCCTGACGTTTCGTCTCCGACTGCGGGAGATATCCTCGGAGGTAAGGCGGCGAACTGCCAAGAGAACTCGAGGAAGCGCTGTTTATATAGGCAGTACAGAGGGCGCCACTGTCGATCACGTGGCGTCGGCTACGAGATTGTCCCTGGTAATGCCACCATTCTCGATTGAAAGTAATTGATCGTCACGCTTGCAGTGAAACGCTGACATCCAAATTTTATCCAGTTTAACGCCTTCGTCTTTCCTGTTAAAATTATTACGACGTTTATCAATCTCGATAGCCTCTCTACACAAGCGTGCATAATAATGCGAGGTTTTTGATATGACGCTCGTCTCGCTGAATTTTGTTTCATGATCACCTTCCTGGTAAACACGTTCCGCTACGGCCGATTTATCCGTGTGACCCAGGCGGCAATTCCTCTTATGTTCAACAAGACGGGTGTTCACACTTCTCTTTGTGGTACCGATGTAAACCTGGCCACAACTACAAGGAATTTTATATACCCCTGGTGTAGCCAAAGAGTGTCATGGATCTTTCGCCGACCTTAAAAATTCTTTTATTTTCCTGGTGAGTCTGAAAATAGTTTCCACCCCATACTTGCCTAAAACGTTCCCAATGCAATTTGAACGGAAGAAAAACTTTGCCTAGAGCGAGGTGCTCTATCTATATCCTTGCTAGAGTAGACATTCTTCACGAAAGTTGACCGTAGATGTTCAATCTCATGTTTTCAATAAACAGGTTCACAAAGTTTGTACGCCCTGTCTACCAAAGTTTTCATTACACCTCTTTTTTGTCTAGGGTGGTGGTTTGAATCTTTGTGTAGATAACGATCAGTATGTGTGGGCTTTCTATGCACCTTATGGCCCAACGTTCAGTCCCGTCGTTTAATCACAGACACATCCAGGAAGTTCAACTGCCCATTCCTTTCCGTGTCCATAGTGAATTGGATTTTCGGATTAATGCTCTTTAAATGTGTCAGGAAGGCATCCAACTCCTCTACTCCGTGTGTCCATACTACGAACGTGTCATTCCTTGTAGTTGTGGGCAGGTTTACATCGGTACCACAAAGAGAAGTGTGAACACCCGTCTTGTTTAACATAAGAGGAATTGCCGCCTGGGTCACAAGGATAAATCTGCCGTAGCGGAACATGTTTACCAGGAAGATGATCATGAAATAAAATTCAGCGATACGAGTGTCATATCAAAAACCTCGCATTATTATGCACGATTGTGTAGAGAGGCTATCGAGGTTGATAAACGTCGTAGTAATTTTAACAGGAAAGACGAAGGCGTTAAACTGGATAGAATTTGGATGTCAGCGTTGCACTGCAAGCGTGACGATCAATTACTTTCAATCGAGAATGTTGGCATTACCAGAGACAATCTCGTAGTCGACGCCACGTGAACGACAGTGGCGCCCTTTGTACTGCCTATATAATCAGCGTTTCCTCGAGTTCTCTTCGCAGTTCGCCGCTTTACCTCCGAGGATGTCTCCCGCAGTCGGAGACGAAAAGTCAGGGGAGAGTTTTATACTTCGACCACGGTCTATCAGCCCGGATGTTTTAAGTGAAGAGAGGGAAGACAGATGAAAATGGTAGTAAACACTGTCCTGACAGCACGGTTACTTTCTGATAAATCACAGAAAAAGGCAACACGGTACTCGATAACTTACACGCGGTAACATCACCGCAACTTTGTCCCCCCAGATGGCTAACACCACGGTGAAGGGGCTCCACGGAATGCCCTTTACATCTTCGCTCCTCATCTCGTAATCCCACCAAACCGGCCACCATTCCCCTCAGCCGGCACAGTAGAGGGCGATGCGCTCCAACACCGACGTGTTAGCCAAAGACCACGTTGTTGATGTGGTCCTCAGTTCTGAGACTGGTTTGATGCAGCTCTTCATGCTACTCTATCCTGTGCAAGCTTCTTCATCTCCCAGTACCTACTGCAACCTACATCCTTCTCAAATGTGCTTAGTGTATTCATCTCTTAGTTTCCCTCTACGATTTTTACCCTCCACGAAGCCCTACAATACTAAATTGGTAATCCCTTTATGCCTCAGAACATGTCCTACCAACCGATCCCTTCTTCTAGACAAGTTGTGCCATTAACTCCTCTTCTCCCCAATTCTATTAGATACCTCCTCATTAGTTATGTGATCTACCCATCTAATCTTCAGCATTCTTCTGTAGCACCACATTTCGAAAACTTCTATATCTTCTTGTCCTAACTATTTATCGTCCATGTTTCACTTCCATACATAGCTACACTCCACACAAATACTTTCAGAAACGACTTCCTGACACTTAAATCTATACTCGATGTTAACAAATTTCTCTTCTTCAGAAACGCTTTCCTTGCCATTTTCAGTCTACATTTTATATCCTCTCTCCTTCGACCATCATCAGTTATTTAGCTCCCCAAATAGCAAAATTCCTCTACTACTTTAAGTCTCTCATTTCCTAATCTAATTCCCTCTGCATCACCCGATTTCATTCGACTACATTTCATTATCCTCGTTTTGCTTTTGTTGATGTTCATCTTATATCCTCCTTTCAAGACACTGTCAATTCCGTTCAACTGATCTTCCAAGTCCTTTACTGTGTCTGACAGAATTACAATGTTATCGGCGAACCTCAAAGTTTTTATTTCTTCTCCATGGATTTTAATACCTACTCCGAATTTTTCTTTTATTTCCTTTACTACTTGCTCAATATCAATAGCGATACCATTATATTGCGACAAAGCCGCCATGGCTCACTAAACCCCTAGGACGGTTTAAATCAGTCTAATAAACATATTAGTTACAATAGGGGAAGGATTACTGTATGGATAAGAACCACTGTCCTTCTATTGGGATGAATGTGATAACGTGGAGAAAGGAGGCAAGACTACGTAATGGGCAGCGAGAAGAAAGTTCGAGATAGATACAGATAGTGGAAGGAGGGGATGGATGGAGATAGGGGATGGGACCATTACAGGAGGGTCGGGCAATGAAGCAGATCTGCACCCAAAAAACAGGGGAGGAGATGATTAGCTAGAGGGAGTAGAACGAGATGAATAACAAAAGGAGATAGGAGGAGATGGACAGAAGGGTAGATGTAGATTGATAGAGAGTGAGAGGCGGAAGAGATACAGAGAGGGGCAAGAGTAGATCGATAGAGGGAAGGGGTGGAGGAGTAGCACAAACAGAGGTGGAAGGAGGCTGAACTAATAGAAGATTTGAATAAATACATATCGAGGGGATGCCAGGTACACATCTAGTGTTTTAATAAATGAACCCAGTACCTTATACTGAAGGTGAATATTCCTCATGATCGAGGTGCATTGCCATTCCAATATAAAATTTTTCACTGGCACAAAATAGTGTCTCAATGTGTTAAGAAATATAACTTGACACACACACTAGCTTCACACAAGTCTACGGTTGGAGGACTTCTCTTGTGGAGAGGTAGTGGACTGTAAACACAAACTTTGCTCATGAATCAATCTCTGTGTAATGAAGAAAGTATCAAAATCACTGTAGCAGTTTCTGTGGTCGGCTTTCGCATACAGACAGAAATACATCATTTATAAAGTTTACGGAAGAAAATTATATCTTGTGGTCAAGCTTCACAGCACTCTAGATTTGTGATGGGTGTTTGTTAATTCCTTTATGCGCCATATACCTGCTACACTTTAGATGACCAGCTCGTAGTTCCCATTATTGCCTGATACGTCACTAGAATCAGCAGTTAACAGATATCAATTCATATATTACTCACTTATCATTATTCAAACTATATATTAAGTACACCAACCTACCTCTGGAAGCAGTCTATTAGTGGAAACCACATTGGAAATCCTCTGGTGTTTCCTGAGATTGCCCTTCATATCCATACTGAAAATATGGCGGGCAACCTTAAATCATATATGTGCAGTTAGATAGAAGAATATTTACTGCTGATAAGCGCAGACCACTCCACCAGGCTACCGCCTTCATAATTCTGATGACATCGCTGTACTCGCTCTGTATCGTCCAATCAAGATATCCCAACGATCCCTCCAAGTTCACTTCAGTCAGTTTACCTCCGTGTGTAACCAATGGCTCCTTATGATCAACACTTCAAAAACCCAGGCAACAACTGGAATAGGACGCAACTTTTCCACCTTCTGCCTCTGTGAATTCTACCTAAACGTTTATGACCGTCCTACCCTGTTAACCAATACACTAAAATAGCTTGTACCAACCATCGACCAGCAAGTAAAGTCGAAACACCTAAGCATCCAATAGAAAACCCACAACAGACTGACACTACTAAAACTACTAACTGGCCAAACTTTGGGATTGCACCTCACCACTTCCTTCACCTACAAAACCTTGGGCTGACCCAAACTCGTTAAGCTGATATTGCATGGATATCTGCCCCAACAAAGTTCTGTAAATTCCTCTTCATCCTGGAACGCCATGCACTCTACGTCGCTTTCTGCGTCCGTTTACCTTCCCCCATAAGAATGTCACTAAAACTGAGCACATCTGAAAAACTGAAACCATCCACAAACCTGATTCCTACGATTCTATATTCTTCCCCTATACTTTCCTACCCTCGTACAATCCCGCACTGACACATCCAGCCAACCATATACCTGCATAATCACTACATACTCTACCAAAAAAAAAGCCACCTCCCCTCCAAGATTATAAACTCCACTCCAACATGTACCCATCCAACCACAGTTTAAATTCAGCACACCCTCATATCTTCATGAGGGCTCCCTGTACCTCCTCTCCCTATATATACCTACCCGTTTTTACCCTTCCCCTATTCTTTCCTACCCGCTGAACTTTTGCCCCCCTGCCCCTTTTCCCTTTTATTCTAGAATTAGGCTCACCGATAAACCTTCCTACTCCCCCATTCTTGCTTCACAACAGTCACTCCTATGCCATTATGCACCAGTCTTCCATCCTTACATCACCACCCTCCTACACCACGTGCACTAATCCCCCATATTTGCATCACCACCATCCTACAGTCTTCCACAAACAATTCTCGCCCCAGGGCTGGTCCTTCTAGCTTTAGTGATAGTGAAATGCTTCTTTCTAATATTAGTGTTCTTAAGCAGTTAATAAATATTTTTAAATGTAGCTTCATCTGGTTTACGGTTTCATCAGAGCATTTAAGTCAATCATTTTCTGGTCACCTTCGTCAGCGCGTTTTCTTTCCAAATCACCCACTACCTTTTTATTTGTTCTAATCATTCTTGTCGATTCTTATCTGTTAATACTCTTTTTTATTGGATTTAATTTGTCTTTGGTTTGAATATTATTTTTATGCCCTAGGTTTCTTTAAATTTTCAGTTTTGTTATGTATATTGTCCAGGGTTAATTCTACCTCTTTCACACCATCCCTGATTTTCTTTATCTACCACGTTTGTAGTTTCAAGTTGAAAATTTTGTGTACAATTTTTCTTAGGAATCTGGTTTCTGGTGTCCAGATCCTCTCCCGCTTGGTACCTGTAATGAGCTCCGGTTTGCTGCCCACTACTTCATTTGGCACAATTCACAATTGTGCGTCTTTTCGATATTTCTTATTTGTGCATGTTCTCACTATTCTTCCCTCTACTTCAGGATTTTATAGATTCTTTTATTCTGGGTGGCTCTGCAAAAAGTTTCACTTCCCTATGTCACCTCTGTTTGCACTAGACATTTTTAATTATATGTAGACTATGTTAATTTTCAGTTTTTTATCATTTCATTAGTTCTTTCTTGCCGTGCAGGTTTCTCGCCAAAGTTGTGAATAATATTTTCTCCTAGGTATTTAAATTTACAGTTTTATGTACTTGATTACTGCTGGATGTCGTAATATTATCTCAGTTTTTCGAATGATATCTGGAGTCTTGTTTCTTCTACTATATTCTGTTAATCTTTTAGGGGCAACTGGAAACTCACGAACCCACGAGACTTTGAGAAATCGAACTTCCTTGTACAAAGCAACTTCAAACATCTCATTAATTTACAGACCAGTTGTTGTTGTCGCCGTCTCTGTGATCTTCAGTGTGTAGACTGGTTTGTTGCAGCTCTCCATGCCACTGTATCCTGTGCAACCCTCTTCATCTCCAAATAACTGCTGCAACTTCCTTCCTTCTGAATCTTCCCTAATTACCTATCATACCAAGACATTTTGGACAGAGTACACATCTGTCCTAGGAAGGGTCTTACAATTTAAAATCTGGTTTCGTAACCTCGGTCATACCTCTATGTAATCAATACTAAACATTGTAGTCTCTCCACATCTCTTCCACGAATACAACCTTCTTTCACGATCCTTAAAGCAAGCGTTAGCGTTGAATAAATTATGGTCTGTGCAAAATTCTACGAGGCAGCTTCCACTTTCATTCCTCTCCACCATTCCATGTCCATCTACTATCTTTCCCTATCACCCTTTTCCTACTGGCGAATTTTAGTCCCACATAACAACTAAATATTCGTCTGCCTTAAATATCTGAATAATTTCTTTTATCTCCTCATACATTTCTTTGATCTCTACATCATCTTCGGTGATAGTCAGCACACAAACTTGCACAACTATTGTAGGTGTGGGCTTCATGTCTGTCTTGGCTACAGTAATGCGTTCGCTGATCTGTTCATAAGTGCACCAGTAGCGGTCTAGGGTCAGTAGAACCCACTTGGGGTCCGTGCTTCGGACCCCACGTGGAGGAAAAATGCCTGTATGGACGGAAATTTGCCAGAACTTATGTCACCTTGAGTGCCGATTCCAGATGGTTTCCTTGATGGATTCCTCGTTCCCGTCTGCAAGCCTTGGGGTACGTCACGGATATGCGATTACCGCCTTTAATTTACCGGCTTTTCCGGTCTGGTTTGAGAATATCAGGCAACAGATAAATAATAATAGGTAATGATAGTAGTACGTTATCACAGTATAAATTTTTAACGGTGTGTAATACAAACTTAGGGCGCTTGGCAATGGCTTTTTGCGTAAAATCGTTTCATTGTAAGATCGTGAGTGACTGTTCTGAAAATATTTCTTTAACGAACATCGTAGATTGAATGATTCCAAAGTTTTGGCTGATATTGCACTATTCACAAAGTTTGTAACACAGAAACTTTAGCCTTCCAAACACGGTTTAATCGGAAGAATAGCTTGCAACGTAAATGAAACACAAGGTTAAATAATATCACTGTGTTCACTAAATATTATAATAAATTAAATTACACAGACACTTACTGCGGTGTCACCGCCAGACACCACACTTGCTAGGTGGTAACCTTTAAATCGGGCGCGGTCCGGTAGTATACGTCGGACCCGCGTGTCGCCACTGTCAGTGATTGCAGACCGAGCGCCGCCACACAGCAGGTCTAGAGAGACTTCCTAGCACTCGCCCCAGTTGTACAGCCGACTTTGCTAGCGATGGTTCACTGACAAATTACGCTCTCATTTGCCGAGACGATAGTTAGCATAGCCTTCAGCTACGTCATTTGCTACGACATAGCAAGGCGCCATTATCATTTGCTATTTATCTTGTCATGAATGTACCGTCAAGACCGATGTTCACCAATTGTGGATTAAAGTTACGTACGCCATTGGCTATATTGATTACCTTGTCCAGTTCCAGACCTCACGCCAGCTTGCGTGAGCTTAAACGCGTGCCTTTTCGGCTTCCTCTCATAGTGGCTTGGCTGTCTTGCCAAGTCACAACACTTACATTAATTCTGTTTCTGTGTGTGAATATGAGTACGCCTCGTGAGATTTCGTCTTAATAATGCAGAATAAGGGTGGTGTGCCAAATAATTATCTGCAGCGGTGGCAGATATTAGTCCGATCTGGACCGCTTTAAGAACAAAAAAGGTGCCGACTTCTCGGCAACACAACTGAGCTGCGTAATTATTCTAATGTTTCAGCGGTTACACGCCACAGTCGATACAACCGCTTGTACTAATTAATGTCTTAAGTAAATCTTTATTTATTTTCTGAACTTACATGTACGTTTTTGCAATATATCCACGCCAATCTTGCAAATGTGCCTTTAAACGCCCCTTCGCTTTGCTCAAAAGCGACACAAAGATCTTTGCACAGCTGTTGGCTCCGCGGCTTAAACTTATAACATTGCAACAGCATTTACGTAGCTTATATAGTCAAATACCGAGTTTGGCTTATTACGTACTATGTCCCAAGAGAACAAATAGTCCTGTCACGGAAAAGCCACGTGTAACACTACTGTATGCTACTGCTATACCGTAACCCTAAAGTTGGAGGCAGGTTGTGAAATAAAACTGTCTTGTTAAAGCAATTATGGTACAACGCAACAGAGCAGTGTTACCCTCTGAGAGGAATTTTGTTACGTTGACCGTGTTGTACCTAACGGAGGTGGCTTAACGGAAGTGAAAGTCGGAATTGCGTAAATTTTTAAACAGTAACAAACAATATTTAACCTATCCACACTGTTTAAAGGATAAAGAAAACGGTCGCCAGCCTAATTAGGCAAGAGAAAGATTAACGTTCTTATTTAAGAAAGTAGGTATGTGTAACTTTAACGGATAAACACAACCCATACTTTACCACACGCAAGTACAATGAACGCTGACACCTGCATATGTTAACGTTAAGGTTGGAACTAACAGCTAGAGCAGCACAAACTAGTTGCATAAATATAACAAATAACAAAACACACTATTACTTTCAGTGCTTATTCAAACTGAATGGCCTTTATAACGTTACTATTACTATTCACTGCAGAATCATTAATTGGACATAATGGCTGTTGCCCAGGCTCGTCGTATGCCTGGACTTCTGGCAGCTCTCAAATTCATCCAGACGTTCGATCGGGCCGATCACAATTACCTGGAAGGGATGCTCCACAATATAGGCTACCCTGACACTGTTATGATGCGGCTCTTTCGTGGAACTACGTCTCGTATTCTCTACTACAGTGGCTGTTTGACTCCTCCCATCTCGATCCGTCGATCCGTCCGTCAAGGCTGCCCGCTCTCTGCACTGATGTATGCTTTCGCCATGGAACCGTTGCTGTGTGCCCTTCGTCAACGCCTCTCTGGGATGTCTCTCGGTGACCATTGACACACACAGTGTTTACGGTTACTACAAGCCACACCATATGTTGGGAAACGGGCCCAAATTTCTAGTTGTTTACTTTGGAGTTGAGATTTTCACAAATGTTTTATTCGTATCTTACGGAAACTAGGAGAACGGCAATAAACAGCCTTTTAAACACGCCGCTAACGGCAATCAAATGATTTATAGCAATACAACAATTTAAAAAAATAAAAAAGAACACAGCAGCAAGCAGTGCGACAATAAACAACCTTTTAAAACACGCCGCTAACGGCAATAATGTAATTCATAGCAATACAACAGATTAAAATTGTTTTTTTTTTTAAACACAGAAGCTAGCAGTACGGCAATAAACTACCTTATACAGCACAACGCTAACGCCAATCAAAGTAATCTATAGCAATGCAACAATTTTTAAAAAAATTTAAAATCATTACTAAACAGACTCCTAAAGTAAATACAGAACTTTGTTAATAAAGTACGGTTAGGTAGTGAAGCTACCAAAACCACCATTAAAAAAATTAAACAGGTCTCAGCAAACACACGATTAATGACAATAAAAGGAATTTACAAACTTGGAGGAAAGTAAAAAAAAATTAAGCAAAAGTGTCCTGGAATATCATTAGAACATAACAGATATGACGGACCCGTGTAAGGCGGCCACAAATCACCCACTCAGGCATGCTCAGGGTAGAGAGAATAATGACCAATTTAAATACGCCCGTAAACACAATTGCCACTCTCAGGCTGGTCACTGCACCGACTTTTAGCCAGCGAAAACTTATTATAAGATGGCTGACAGAATTAGATCCAACCTCGTGCAAGGAAACATTACACCACGCAGTCCTGAATGAGCGACCACTTGATCAACCAACAAGAAGCATGAATTTACTCATAACCCATGACAGAATAGCGAAACAATTAAACTGCCAAAACTACACCTCCCATCGGACAGTAATGAGAGGGGGAGGAAAGATCACTGTCTTCAATTACACCGGTGCCTGGGACAGGAAACCCGGTCGCCGGAGGCCATAAGGCAGAAGAGACGCTGGTTCCACAAAATTATTACTTAATGATTAAACCTTCCACGAACTTAACTTGCAATTATTCGCGAACAGGCAGTAGACGACGTTCGATGGCAAGGATCCACACATTCGACCGCGCACGCGTCGCCGGCGTACCCAACACGCCACGGTCACGCGACAACACGCTCTGTCACCGGAGTTCACGTCTTCTCTGCAACGTTGACGGGTAGTGACCGCTCCTTCATGTCAGGTGTCTCCTTTTAAACTCCAGTGTTGAAACGGAGGATTTAAAGAAGCTTGGTAACGTCCCGACAAGGCGAAATGAACAGCAACTACTCGTGGGGCGATTCTGTATACAACCAACACGCGGGGAGGTCTTCCATCAACTCGAGCCGCTCGTTACACACATCCGACATACATCACGTGGCGACTCGGTACAACCGACCACGCCTGGTCCGCGCTGGCGAGCCACACTGCCCTCCCGTGTGTAACCTCCCCCTCACTTATCGACCTTAATGACAGTGAAAAATGAAACCGCGTGTGCCTAATGGGAATTTTGGAAAAGCAATCGTCACCGAAGTTAACCTGTCGGTAAAGAGGGAGGAAAGGGTTACATCTAAATGAAAGGAAAAATGCAAGTGAAACTGGTGGAAATTAATTTTGAAATAGGGATAAAGTTAATAAAGAAAGTAAATGTGCGGCCGTTACGTTAACAATCAACTAGCGGTAATTAGATATTTGAGATTTGGGGGAAATTACGGTCGCCAGTCCTATGGACAATTACTATAATAACTGAAAAAGAAAGGTTATTACACATATAATTAGCACTAGAAGCGTGGCAACTGAAGGTTGACACGTGTAGTGTGAAAACTGAAAGTTTGTCAGAAGTAAAAATTTCGCTACACTTAATTTAGCAAAAGAATTAATGAAACCGGAAGATCGAAAGTTAATTTAGTGACTGAAGTTAATAGTGAGCTTTCTTTCTGAAGCACATCGAAATACAGTTAGTCTTGGACTACCTCAACAATCATTTCTAAAGCTACTTGAATCTACGCAATATAGAAAGAAGAGATTTAACTTTGAACTTGAATTAAACGATTCTGAACAATTAACAATAGTAAAATTTAGTACGTACCAAGCTGAGCTGCAGTCACAGGTAAGCTAAAATACGGTAACAAAACTCGCACTCTTAATTTTTTCTTGTGTAATCTAACTATTGTAGCCAGCTATGAATACTAAAATTGAACTTTGAAATTAAAGCAGTGAAATGGAATTATGCTGGCGTTTGAATTTCAACGACACTCGGGTCATTTCGGAAAAGGAAGGGACGCTGCTTGGCAATGCAATTGGGACAATGAGCAACAAAGGTTCATGCTAAGTTGCTGTAATTTTGCGAGGCAAATGGAACAATTTGAAAAGCTGAGGTCTGCCATACAGTTCTGAAACTTTACGTGCTTTTAGTCTTCCTTGTTGGATGATTGAAGGTTTGAAGCCGTCGATCGAGGAGGTGGCGACAGTCACTCATTGTCGGCCGTCGCTGTTGCAGAAGCTGGATGTTGGCGCGCCTTCTTCTCGACACGGTCACCAGGCGAAACGGGCTCTTGATGTGCGCCAGCTAATGCTTCCCGTCCGCGACACCATGTCAGAAACTATCATCGCGAGTCGAGCGCAATTACATGCTGCCAAACCCCGAAAGCGCGGCAACTCGCGGGAGCGTCACACAACACACCTCCTCCACTCGCTACTCCAGCCAGACTCCCACAGCTCTACTCGCGCTCCACGCGGCAGAGTTCACTACCAAAGATCCTACACACTTTGAGTCTTCACACGACCTATCGATGTAATCGTTCGATAGCAGTTTTCCCTAGGCAAGACCCAGCGTAAAAATACAAATAATATTTACGAAACAAACCAGTTATACATCGACATAAATGCATAAATATATATATATATATATATATATATATATATATATATATATATATATATATACAAATAGTAAAACAATTACAATATGTAAAGACACAGAAATGTCATATATTCAGGTAACAAAAATAAGGAAAACAAATTATAGTACAATAGATGGAAATAGGAGGATATGCATTTCCGGCGTTACACGTGTCCACCACACTCTCTGCGCGCAACGCCCCTGCTGCGCCACCACACGAGGTCAAAGATCTCACTTCCTCCATAACAGTTTCTCGGAAGCAAAAACGCAGATATCGATAGCAGAGGGAAAAGACAACCAAGCAGCCACTTAATGACAGACAACATATCAAACAGACATGTCAGGGGAAGAATAGGAAAACCAATGCAATCCAAACACAAGGTGTAGCACCAGTCAATACACGGCTCTACCATATATTCAGCTGTACTGCTTATGCAGACCTCGGCATCGTTCTCCGTAGCGGTGCTGAAATCAGGGAGTCATTGGGATGAGTTACCACCTACGGCGAAGCTTCTGGTTGCTGCCTAAACGCCCGTAAATCGAGCGCCATGGCTATAGGTGAGGGACTTACTGAGCACAGTGCTGTTCCTTTGCGTGTAGCTGATACTCTTCGATGCTTAGGACTCGATATCGCAAGCGATCACTGGCGCACAATTGCCCTCAACTGCCGGCGTCCACTATCCCAACTACGGGCTGGGCTCTTACATCACTGTATACGAGCACTCGATCTTCTGCAACGGACACAATACGTAAATGTGTGTTTGGCTTCACGCATCCCCCAAGTGACGCAGACACTTCCTATTCCGCCATCCATGGCCCGCCGCGTGCTAGCGGCATTGGGTTCATTTCTTTGTCACGGTTTGCTGTTCAAGATAAAGTCCGAGACCCTCACCCTCCTGTTGTGTGCAAGAGTGGTTTAGGTCTGCATAAAGTGCCTGACAGTGAAAGATTGCCGTCTAACCTCCTTGCCTGGGGGCGTCAGATGAAAGTTGATGTCGTCAAGCCCTGAATGAAAATTGCGCAACGGATAACTGGGGAAAGGAGCTTGAGAGCGCTACCTAGAGAGCGTGCCCTTTCTGTACGATACTAGGCAAGGGGCTGGAGGGCTCACACGCTGATGTGTGGGTCCCTGCATTCTATATCTTTTACTTTAAATGAATTCCTTTAACTTGACTGCTTTGTGATTTTTAAGGTATGTTAAAGATTGATGACAGTTGATCACCTATTTATTTTAAACATTATCACTCGACTTTACAGGGATTGCAGCAATTGTTTCAGTTTACAGATATTACAATTTTACAACTTATAGCTCGGGTGTATTGTATACTAATCTTTACGCACATTGCGTTGGCCGAATGTATACCAGCAAAGTCTCCCAATATTTTGCATAGGACATTCACTATGTGAGGAGGATAACGGGCAAACTGGGGACCAGATACATTAATACAGGGGGTCAAATTTCCAAAATTAAACGAGCTCATTCATTTCCTTACACAATCCTAATCTGGAAATAAGAGAATTAGTACAAATATTCAAATACCTCTCTTCCATGCGTGAACATTGAGACAGACACACTGAGGGCACGTCTGCTCACTTACCCGTCTTCTGTAACACTCTTAGAATATGGCGGGCACCCGGAGGTCTTCCTGGGCCCCGGTGGAGGGGGTGGTCGAACCACTTGGCCGTGACCAACCTCTCTGCCCCAAATCTTGTGACACTGGAATGTTTTTTACTTTTACCTGCCTGTGCTGTCTCTCCGATCCCCTACCCAGGAGTAAGGTTGGCGCTACTGTACTACAGAACTACTTCCCAACTAAGTTTTGGCCACGCTTTACGGAAAGGTGTGAGGAGGATTAGGAAAGTTCATGTGCAGATTCACATTCACGTACAAGAAATTCATAGTACACGACACATGTAAATACGTATTATGAAGTGATTCTTGAGTTTCTCCCGGCGTATTTGATAGTCAAAATATCCACGGGTGTGCTGCTGGTCTACAGTGTCCAACGGACACAATATTTCGGCGATCATACATGTCGCCATCATCAGGTGAACTGACGGCCTGAGCTTCTGTGAACGTGCCGGCACGGAGATCCGTACGCTATGGCTGCTCAGAGGGAACTGGGTTCGGTCGCGGCGGCGGCTGATTTAAATACCCTCCGCCCGCGGCGCGCTCCCTCCGCCGTCCGCGCCCCGCGTATATTGGTCAGACGATGCGTACCGTCGAAGATCGATGCCGTGAACACCAGAGGCACACTCGTCTGATGTATCCGAGCAAGTCGGCGGTCGCTGAACATTGTTTGTCGGAAAATCACGCCATGGAATATGACCGCACGAGGATTCTGGTACAGACGTCGAGATATTGGGACAGCGTTGTTAGAGAGGCCATCGAAATTCGCACCAATGACGACCTCATAAACCGTGACTGTGGCTATAATCTTAGCAAGGCTTGGGAACCAGCGATCGGGTTAATCAAGAGTAAATCGAGCAAACGTATAGTTGTGACGACCACGGCGGACAGAGCCATCACTCCGACGTCATCTCAGACGCCGTCGCAATCTGTTCCACCGCGCGACCGTGGCGCGGGGCGCGGACGGCGGAGGGAGCGCGCCGCGGGCGGAGGGTATTTAAATCAGCCGCCGCCGCGACCGAACCCAGTTCCCTCTGAGCAGCCATAGCGTACGGATCTCCGTGCCGGCACGTTCACAGGAGCTCAGTCCGTCAGTTCACCTGATGATGGCGACATGTATGATCGCCGAAATATTGTGCCCGTTGGACACTGTAGACAGGCAGCACACCCGTGGATATTTTGACGTATTATGAAGCCTGACACATTTCTTTCCACCCGTCCACATGGGTCCTGTTGCACCCGCGGCCGGCCGCGTCGTGTAATAAAATTGGCGGCGAAGCCGCTGTTTGTATTTCCCTGTGCGAGCGAGCAGCGAAGCCAGCTGCTTATGGAGCGGAAACTACTGTACCGTTTCAGCAGAGCGGTAGCCCCTTTCATTGGCTCTCACTTGACGTCGTGGCGCGGTAGTTCTACATGCCTTGCCTGCCTATTGCTGGAGGCCCTTGCAGAGCACTCTCTCTCAGCACCTATCCAACTTTTGGAAGACCCGCCACCCTTCTTTTACTTCTGCCACTTTTTCCTCGAACTGAGCTATGTTCGTACTGCGATAACACCAGCACACTTGACATCCACGAAGGCGATCTACGGTATCCTTCATGAGCACAGGTCACTGAGTGTGGCTGATGGGAAGCATCCCCTCATCGATCGGTTTGCCGTTTGGCCATCGGTGTGCGTTGCTTATCTTCACACTGACGTCCAGTCTGCATGGTACCTTACCGTCAATGGGAAGGTAATACGTCGATCATGCGTTCACAGGGATCATCTCGCAGACACCCTGTAGTGCATCGCCTGTGATGTCTTAGACACAAACGAGCACCACCTGGTGTGCAGATGGGCAAGAGGTGTCTGGTTCTTGGTGCGGCCGATGTTGTCCCTAATTACCCATACGACGCCTCGTTAGGTAACTACTCAATTGCTCCTCTTTCTGAACGCGGGATACTTTCTGCAAGCGAAGACGAAATCTGTCAAGTTGGTTTGTGGACACGAAGCTCACTATTTGTTAGCTGATGGAGAGAAAAATATCCTTGATTTTTCGCAGTTCCTTAATGAACGCCAGTGTGCAATTGACCGTTATTCAAAATACCGACAATTTTTCTCCAGTTTCCTTCGCAATGTCTTCCTTAACTCACCCCAAATCTGGGGTTTTCCTTTCAGGAAAAGTTTATACCCCCATCTTCCACTGTTACCGATGTATTCTCTGGTCATCGGCATGTTCTTCGAAGACAAACCATATTTTGATAGTCTGAATGAGTCTGACGTCTTGCTAAGCTCTCCTCGCGACGCCAGTTTCCTGCTATTCTGATATTAATGTGAGCAAATAAGTAAATAAATAAAAATAAAAAAGAAAGAAAAGGAAAATAATAAATGATGTGCATTGTACCTCTACTCCGCGTTCCCTACGCTTTCATTGGCCCCTGCAGGGTGGCAAAGGGGCATGCTGGCCAGACGTCGGGTTGTGACCCTGTCTACTTTTCCCCAACCCTCCCTTTGGGCACCAGCAAGGTTTATTTAAAAAAAAAGGAAGGGGTAGCGTCTTTGATTAGCACTGAAACCTCCTCGTTTCCGAGTTCGAAACCCACCACCGTTTCAATTTTGATTAATTATCAGCACTGGCAGACGAAGACTTCCGGCATAAAAAGTCAACCTCATTATACATACACCCTTCTCAAAGAGCGCGGAAGGGCGGACAGAGGTTCAGGGTACTCTCGTGTCGGGGTGGAAAACTGCCCCTAGAGGCAGAACAATCAGCTACCATCAACATTCGATTCGTCTTCAGCACTGGATCTCAAATACTTCGATTCTCTTCTCTTCTGGTTTTTCCACAGTTCATGTTTCACTACCTTAAGGCCTACGTTTGGCACTACTAGACTAATCTTGAGCAAATAGGTACTTTTTCCCAGTGCTACTCCTCTTTTGAAGTCCTCCGAGATCCGTCCGTAATTGGTGATTTTGCTGCCTGGGTAGCAAAGTTCCTTTACTTCATCTACTTCAAGATCATCAGTCCTGAAGTTAAATTTTTCCCTCTTTTCATATCTGCTACTTCTAGTTACTTACATATTTCTTCGATTTGCTCCCAATCCATATGCTGTACTGATTAGACTGTTTATTCTGTGCAATGAGTAAGCATTAAACGAATCAAAGATAAGTTTGGCGTAGGAGTTAATGTCCAGGGAGAATAAATATAATTCCGTCAGACACAGCAAGGGACTTGAAGGAGCAGTTGAATGGAATGGACAGTGTCGTAAAAAGAGGATGTAGTATGAACATCAACAGAAGCAAAACGAGGATAATAGAATGTACTTGAATTATATCAGGTGATGCTGAGGGATTTATATTAGGAAATGAGACGCCTAAAGTAGTAGATGAAGCAATATAACTGATGGCGTTCGAAGTAGGGAGGATATAAAATGTGGTCTAGAAATGGCGTGAAAAGCGTTTCTGAAGAAGAGACATTTGTTAACATCGAATATAGATTTAAGAGTCAGGAAGTCCTATCTGAAAATATCTGCATGGAATGCAGTCAAATATGGAAGTGAAACATGTACGGTGAACAGTGTAGAGAATAAGAGAATAGTGGCTTTTGAAATGTGATGCTACAGAATAACTGTGAAGATTAGATGGGTAGATCACATAACTATTGAGGAGATATTAAAAATAACTGTGGAGAAGAGACATTTTTGTTACAACCTGAGCAGAAGGAAGGATCGGTTGGTAGGACACATTCAAAGGCATCAAGGAATCATCAATTTAGTACTGGAGGGAAGAGTGGGGGTACAAATCGTAGAGGGAGAACAAGTGATGAATAGAGTAAGCAGAGTCAGAAGGATTTAGGTTGCAGTGGTTACTTGGAGATAAAGAGATCTGCGCAGGATAGAGCAGCATGGAGAGTTGCATCAAATTAGTCTTTAGACTAAAGACCACAACAACAATAACAAGACTGTAAGTTCCATGCAGCAGATCGTGTAATTCTTCTTCACTTTCACTCACCAATTTCATCAGCGAATCGTATCATTGATATCCCACCACCCTGAATTTTAATCCCTCTCCTGAACTTTTCTTTTATTTCTATCACTGCTTCTTTGTTCTTGGTCGTCCACTCTTATTATTTCTTCTGGCTGTGTTACACATTGCATACTACTCTGACGCTCACTGTGGCTTACGCCCATTTTTCTCAGAATTTCGAACATATTGCATCGTTTTTCATTGTCGAACCCTATTTCCAGGTCGACAAAGCCTATGAGCGTCTCTTGACTTTTCTTTAGTCTTTCTTCCACAGCTCTTAAACTGCCTCTCTAGAGCCTTTATCTTTCCTAAAGCGAAGCTAATCGTCATCATTTTCCCTTTTGTTACTCTGCAGTTACTCCTCGGGGCCTAGCCAGTTTAGTTCATGACGTCACCAGCGGGGCCATATCGCAGTATGTTGACGTACGTCGATATTCAGTATTCAGTGTTTAGCCTCACGGCTAGAACAGTTACTGCACCTCTGTAGAACTTTAACCTCACTTGGGCGCAGCAGAACTATCGTTCAAAGACTTACAATAGTGCATTTCTATGCCATCATTAGACCAAGGACATTGCACTGTACCACATGGAGACATCCAAAGTATGAGTATTCACATTATAGCTACCCTACAATAATGTTTTTCTAATCATTCCATGTTTGATTTATGCTTCAGTTCCCGTGCATTTTCTTGAACAGAAATGCTTTTTGTACGGGTGTCTACCACTCGGACACACTTTGTTTAGCGCTAATGCTAAGCGCCATTATACACTATGTAATTCCCATTTAAGAGAGGACATTTTAATTCAAAGATGGTGCAGTGTTCCTTTCGACATGCAGGGATGTACTTGTTCAGAAATGCATGCATGTCTGAAGGATCGAAGCATCGTTCTTCTTAACGCAGGCACTGCAATATCGAATCGTAGCAATGTTTGTGGCTCTTATTTATTGGTTACACGCACCATCCCCACAAAGCTGTCATTAGTGAGAATCTGAAATTAGAGATAAAGCTGACGTTTCTCGGTTTGTAGAGGAGCCATCAGCTAATATGAATGAAGCACACCGCTTACCATATGTAAGTAACTGTGTTTCTCATCGATTGCCCCTTAGCACTGTTGAAAACCTAGGTGGTAATATAATGTTTTATTCGAAGTAGCCTATACCACCGTCTTCTAAGACATTTACCATTACTGCTAAAAAAAACCTGTATAGAGCAAAGGGGAACGCAAACATGTTAGTTTTGTATTAGAAAACAAAGAAAACTGATCGTTTGTCGTCATTGTGGAAAAGTAGACTTCAAGCGAATCACAAACAGATAACGTGATATGGTGAAACCAGATGAAAATAGAAACAGACGAATTACATTACTGAAAAGAACAATGTGGTGATACCCTGGATATCGTAATGTAGGACAATCTAATAACACACTCAAAATAGGAGATTAAGCTACAATCAACAAAGAGAATGGTACCAAATGATGTCAAAATGGAAACACACAGGTGCACATGTTGTATGAATGCTATATTATGCTTGCTGGTTGTTAGTAACAAAAGTACAGAGTACAGGAAGTACCAACAAACGTTACCATAGCTTATGAGAAAGTATCATTAATGCCGACAAAATTACAATAAAACGAGATTCAATATGTAAAGGTTAAATTATAGTACTACACATGTATCATCGAATCGTTACAAGGATCTTTTCATTCTCCACGAGACCATTCCATCTTTTCTTCCAACTGCCTTCAGTGACAACTCATTTCAAATGTTCCTCGCCGTGCCATGTATCTTTTTGCATAAAATTTGGTAGTTTGCTGCCATAGAAAGCTGTTCTCCAGCAGAAACAGAAAACAAGAGCTAACACAGCGGTTTCCATAATTATTGCTCGAACCTGGTTACCTATCTTTCGCTTGCAAGGTGATTCCAACGATAGGGCCAGACAGAATACAGTTCGGACCGAGGTAAAGTTATAAAGAAGCGCATAAAGAAAACGGAGTCGCTATCGCTTATAGCATGCCATTACAGTAAAAATGATAACTCGCTTCGAAACAACAGCGTAAACTACCTCTGGATTTCAACTGGAACTACAACTCCAGACAGTACTTCCAATATCCATATTATGTGCACAGGCCACCTATATTTTAACGAGCTAGAAATTCATTGTTTGTTAGCAGTTCTCGTTGAAGTTTGCCCGGTATCTGTCTTTTAGCTCGTGTTTCTGGGTCAAACATTGTATTTTATCGTCCTGGTTAGCTGCCAATTTTATTTCGGTCTTTGTTTTTCTTTCTTGCCAGGACCTCGCAACGATACGGCATTACGCTGGTTGTTCGATTGCCTGATAGCTATAAATTTCACAAACTCTGCTTCAGTTCACGCTATCTCAGACGCCAGACACTGCTGAACATGCAGTAGACGTAATTTGTGGGGTCGATTTGGAGTGGTATTACATCTTTTTACGTCAACGGCAACTGTACTTAGTGTTAAATTATCTCAAAACCGCTTAAACGGGAAACATTCCATGATCTTTTAACAGTAAGTAAACTCATAATTTACAAAACAAGGATCAGCTACACATAAGTAACTTAAAAATTAATTTTTAAGACGTTACAGTGCTAAAGATCAGATGTTACTAAAATATCTCTTTACTAGAGGCAAGTAATTAAAACAGAGGTCAAAAAAGAGAAGTAAAATTATGTACAATGAATAATGAAACGGTGTTCGTTGTACTGAATGGCTAAGATTACAAAAACCAATAATACATATAAAGAGTCTATAGGAATGAACGACCTAGTTACATCTGATATACGTTAGAGTGATTGATGTGTGTTCCAGTGTTTGCATATTGAGTAGAACAAATAGTGAATGTGGGTATTAGGTGATGAGCACTCTGTGAAGTAGAAGAGCACAATAAAAGTTTTTCGTTTTTTGTCACAGTCACAAAACTGACTATTAACTCTGCGTCTTAATCTGCAAGTACGAACATTGAGTCTAAAGCTGCGTTATTATTAATATTGATCGGATACATTTCTCTGACTGTAGAGCGTGTGTGCTGGCATAAGACGTTGAATTGTGTGTGATCAAGCAGTCTCTAGAGAATTTAAACAGTTTTCTGTGCAAGTGCAAAAATGTCTTCACATTAAAATGTGCAACGTACATACAGAAATTGTAGTCATCAATGATGCACGACGAATTCCTTGCACAGAAAGAGAGATCTTGTAAGTTTACGCCACATATCATGTTTCACTAAGTTTCTTTTATGTATGTTTCTACGGAAATCAAAAAAGAAAAGAAAATCTTCTTTCGTATGTTCACCGAATACTGAACGCAAAATTTCTAGTTCACTTTAGAGAACGAAATCAATAAGAATACACAACGACGACGCCCCAGAAATCAAACATAGCCGTAAAAGCCATCAAAAGAAGTAGTTGTAGTAAATACGAAACCGGTAGAGGTTTGATGTGAAAAAAAACTTTTTGGATCATGTCTATGGCTGGCTGTTGTTTTAAACTTAAAACCCTGTAACTGCAACACAGTAACTGTTCGCATAATTACTGTCGACAAGATAGCGCGAAGACGCAAGTACAGCTTCGATATTATAACACATTTTATATGAGACGCAATAGGTAATAACGAAGCAACTTTAAAGTGCAATTACAGTCGATCTTAGAAAACTTTTTAGGTGAGATGCATTAAGTAATAACAAAGCACGTTTAAGGCGTATTTACATCATAATTTACCTGAAATACTCGGTCCGAACATGCCTTGAATGCCCAGTGATACCGACCGACCGTCGTGGCATCCTCCCCATAGGCTACATTGGATGAGGATGTAGGGCAAGTGTTCAGTACACAGCTGCCCTGGCCGTCGTGTTTTCGTGACCGGAGCCGCGACTTCTCAATCATTCGCCTCACAAGGGCTGACTGCACCCCGCTTGCCAACATCGCTCCGCAGATCCGCACCGCCACGAATTTCTTGTCAACTCAGACAGCGCCCAACTTCCGTGATATAACAGAAACCGGTCGTATCACTGCGGCAAAGTAGTTACCATTTAACTGATATGGTATCGGATAAATTAAACGAGGATTAAAAATTAACATAAGCTGTAACACTAAGAATGAATGACGCACAAAATTTCATTTTAATGTTACGGAGGTACGCAGTTCTGTCTTATTACACTGCCGTCTCAAAATATCACACCGCTAGCTAATGCAGTGGTTCTCAGCGGCGCCGCATGTGTGGCAATGCTGAAATTAAAACACCGTGCCGGAGCGCTCGTTAGAAATTACCGTGATAAACAGCGGCAGCGCAGTATTTTGTGAACAGCACTCCACCACTCGACGCTGTCGAGTTTTACGCTTTGTTACCAGATATTAAAGCGCTAAATTTTAATAAAACGGAATTTTCTTGTTTAAAAAAATTTACGTCATTCTAGCTGAGAAGTGAAGCAAAATACAAGCCGAGATATATATAGCGGGAACGAGAACAGTAGATGAGGACTATTTCATTTCCCTGACAGGCGCGAAGGCAGCAGTTAAACACATCTATTTTTCTGTTAATCCATCTTTATACAGGATGGTTGGTGGACTTCGCTTGGTGAATACAAAATGTCAAACCAGAAACACTTATACCCGTCTATATTTCAATGTTTCTTTTACTTCTGGGTTCAGCTTCGGTGTTTCACTACTTCGGCGTTTCACTACGCCCAACGCCATCTTCAGGTCCCGCGACCGATGTTTAAAAAAAAATAAATACCTGATGTGCAGTCGAAATAGGAGCCAGCTTTCAGTAACTTGTATCCGTAGACTTTTTCCCTAGCAACGCGATCCCTTCTTTCGTTAATTGCAGACTGATTCTTCATTTGATGATTTAAGGGATTGCGTTGTTAAAACAGTAGTCTATGGATTCAGTTACTGAATGCTGGCAGCTGTTTCGACTGCACGTGAGATTGTGTTTTTCCTAGATGTCGGTCAGGGTACATGAGGATGACCAAATAGGACTCCGAAACTGGTCTCATAAGTAAAATAATATTAGAAATATAGACGGCTGTAGGTGTTTCTGATTTTACATTTGCATCTAGTCTTTAGCCAGACTGATTTCATGTGGAACTAAGTGGAAGATTCAGTCATTTACATGATAAAACATGCATCTTTCGTTGGTTAATGAGGGTCATCTTAGTGTACCAATGTATGCCTAAGTGGTGATAAAATTGGTGTCAGTGTATTGTGAGGTATCTGATATTAGAGTTGTTACGACTTTACAGCACCGCTCTTTCTGTGAATGCAGTATCGAGATCTAGTCCGTGTCGATTGCTTCAGATAAAAATTCTGAAAAGTTAGTCAGCATTTTACATAGCTGAAGTTGGTTTTAATATAATATTACAGACTTTTGGTAACAATATTAATTTGCTGAGATTCCTCGTCCCTCTCTATGTCGACCATTTTTGATTGTAGTTATTTTATCATGTTTCTACCGATGGTTCCAGTATTTTTTCCTTAATGTTTTCCTTGTAGAAATTTCCTCATTGGGATTTTAGAATGGTACTGATCTTAACTTTGACACTACTTTAGAAATTGTTTTGAAGTAACTGTTGTATTCCAGTCGTACCACGGGGTCGGAATACTCGATTATAATTACGACTTTTACTGGAAAGGCGATGTTTCGATATGTAGTAATTAATTAAAACATCGCTAAATACGTATTGTTAACTCTTGCAATGCTTTAACCGGGCGAGGTGGCGCAGTGGTTCGCGCACTGGACTCGCATTCAGGACGACGAAGGTTCAAAAACCCGTCCTACTGTCTAGATTTTGATTTTTTGTGATTTCCCTAAATAACCCCAAACGCCTTGCGGGATGGTTCCTTTCTAAGGGCACGCCCTATCTCCTTCCCTACTCCTTCATCATTAAAGTTTGTGCACAGTCTCTCATGACGAGGTGTTAAACCTCTTGATTTTTCTTTCTTCCTTCATTTTTTACGATTCCGTACTTCAGCTGGTAAAAACGGAGCCCTTTTCACTTTGCTGCCAACCTGTGTCTGTTAAGACTACTTCTTCTCAGAATTGGTGGGCGTATCGAGTTGACATATGTGTCACATACTACGGTTTTCGGGCGCTGCCGAAATAAAACATTAAAAATTCTTAGTCAGTGCAACGCAGTCAAATGATACGGCTATGTACTCGTATATCACGTACTTCGTTATTCGCAAATTCACTCATCAAAACCTGTATAGTACGATATTGCAATGCCTGTGCTATTCCGAATTAAGATGTGATGTTCCTGCGCACTTGTATACACATATCCGAATGAACAGGCACTGCGGGGTCTACAGCCATCACGAAATAAATGAAATGTAGTCGCAATTGCGAGTATGGACAATAATCAGATGTTTTAAGGGAATAATGACGATGAAAATTTGTGCCAGGCCGGGACTCGAACCCCGAACTTCCAAGTTATCGCGAGAGGTCGCCTTATCATTTGGCTATCCGAACACGGCTAGAGTGCTTGTCGTTGATATAACATCATGAAATTTAGCAAGAAACAAAATTTCACAGTACAAGTAAAGGAACAAGATTAAGAAAATTGTTAATCAGGAGTTAAAGCTAACGAATTTTTTGTTATTGTTCGTTATCTGTCTGCCAATCTGTTAAGATATCTTTCTCTCAGGAGTATTAAGATATATAAAGTTCAGCTTTTTATCACAAATATCATATAGGTTTTGACCATTGAGTTTGCGAGTAGCAAAATATGTGATAGAAGTGCAGTTGCCAGTTAGCAAGCATGCTAATGTAAATTCAAAACCAACAAAGTATATGACAAGTTACAGTATCAAGCCTGAAATTACGGAAAATACTCAAAATTTAAGCATTCTCGAAACAAAATTTTAAACGTGGCTGAAACAGCAACTGTTAAAAACCTTCACGGTAAATGATAACAGCCAGATAATTGTAGGATGAAGATTCATTGAAATCCTTGACAACGGCTTCGGTATATCTAAATATACCTTTATCAGAAGCAAAAATACATCTGAACAGGAAGACACCTTCATTAAGCAAAGCCTTAGGTACAAATGCTAGGTAAAAATGCGGACAAGGCGTACATTTCCACGTTTGCTGAACATCTATTGCCCTTACAACATACGCCACGTAAATTGTATGACGTAGAATTGCTACGCGAAGAAACTAAGGGTTACAAACTGGACCTCTTCGAGGAATTAGAAATTTTTAAACATCCGTTTCAAAAAGATGGATTTATTGTTAACGAACAGGTCAGCTTAGAAACAAAAATACAAAAAGTTTTTCATGGTTTCAAACCCCTTCTTGCTCTAACGTAATATAGTTTGGCTGACTCGAAGCTAATTATCTTGCCTGTTGATATTAGTGAGAGGCTTCTTTCCTGTCTTGCTAGGATTTTACATATTTCTGATCATTGTTGTTCACTGTTCTCGATGTCTATGTGTGGTTTAAATAATTGTGCTATGTTTTTTATTTATGATGATAGATGGTTTCGATTTTCTGCAATATTTTGTTCGTTTTCATTAGTATGTATTATAGCCCTTCATTCTGAGATTCTCGCGCATAACACTAGTGTCCTCTCTAGTTAGATGTATTGCTTTGCTCAAGCTTCACCAGCTTGACACTAGAACACAGGCAAATTGGTGTTCATATTTTTATGGTATGCACGTGTTTTAAATGGTTCTGATATGTTCTATTTATTAAGGCAGAGAGTTTGAACTAGCACAACCTTTAAAATTTTGACGCGCTTGGGTACTTACCCCAGGTTTTAATACGCGCGAGTGTCTCGCGCATATCACAAGTGCCCTCTCTCGGTGAAACTGTCTGCCCTAGTGCCTCCACACCGTCATCACGCTAGTTAACAGGCTAAGTACTGATAGTATGCTGCGTTCCCATCGACCATCTCTTCATAATTATGCTGTACAGATGGAGGTTATATTTTAATTATAACTACTGGTGCCGCCATTAGCACGATTGTTTTATGCATCTCCACTGCCGGATGTGATTTTAGTAAGTGACTACATGTTTTTGTGCTTGTAATACTTTGGTACTTTTCATGGTTACTTAAAGCTACAAGCGTTTGTTCACACTTCCGTCTCAGTTTTGTTGCTAAGTTTTTTGCTAATGGATGCGTCTTCCTGTTCATGTGCATTTTTGCTTCTGATGGACGTTTATTTAGATTAACCGAAACCGTGGTCAAGTATTTCAATAAATCTTTATGCTGCAACTGTTTGGCTGTTATCATTAAGCGAGAAACATTCACGAAAGTCTTGGAACTCTCGGCAACAATAAATTGTCAGTATCGATACAGATAACAGCTAAAAATTGTGGAGCTTCTCGATTCCTGGTCTATATACATAATTCCCTGTCTATATACAGAATGAAGTTTGTACCGCACCCTCAGTGTCCGAGTCCCGCCCGCACCTACCAGGTGAGGAAGTATGAAACCGGAATTTCCATATAGATGGTGTTAGCCGTCAGTGTAGGGGCCATGAGACCGCGTCTGCAGCGCCATCTGCTTCCTGTACCGGCTGACGACGGGTGCTAACAGACAGTAACCAATGTCCCATACATCGATATCTGTTTCAAAACCCGTACACATGTCGAGTTCCGTGCCTACGTATTAAGATTTGGGGACAGCATTGGTTTTGTGTTATTTGAACAAAACTGGTGGGGAATCGCATGGAATGCTTGTGGGAACCCTTTCTGATAGTCTACAGCAGCACAAGTGCATCGAAGAACGCAGCTGCTAGTAGTACTGGAACTAGAAACCTCCGCTTGTGTAGCAGTGGTAGTGGACGGGGCGGCTGCTTCACCTTATACAACTTCGCGGCTGTGCTTCGTAGTTTTAAGTTCTTGTACGTTTCGTTTTTCAAGATACACACTGCACAGCCCAGAGCGGTCCACACACTTCAAAGGAGGTGAACAAGCGACTCCTTCGTGGGCAGTGTGACGGTACGTCACATAAATATGGACATTTTTGTCGGTTGTAAACAGTGTACAATATTGTTAAGGGTGAACCAAAAATTATTTGTATTTTATGTGCTTGTATTTTATGAACATAATTAGTTTAAAAGATACAGTTAATTTTCTTGAAACAACTGATATGCAGTGATAATATAAGAGTTGCATCTTTATTTAAAACATGTCTATGAAAATAAAAAGGATCCAAAAGGGACGCGATTGTACGGCCGAGTTGGAAGGACGTATTTTATGATACACACAGTGTTTTGTTTCGCAATATGGAAGGCAGCCATTGAGCGGCTACACATATTTTATGTAAGTTATTCGGTATTCTTCTAAAATAAAGTCATTATTTTTATCATAA
The DNA here is from genome assembly GCF_021461395.2 of Schistocerca americana. Lineage (NCBI taxonomy): Eukaryota > Metazoa > Arthropoda > Insecta > Orthoptera > Acrididae > Schistocerca > Schistocerca americana. The sequence goes on along the minus strand of NC_060127.1, from coordinate 92,836,389 downwards.
AATGAATTTCTTTGTAATAGTTGTCACCTCAAATGGTCTCATCGGCTGATTATTTTTAATAACCATTTCTTCAGTAATTTACGCTGCGGGAAGCTCATCTTCCGATGCAGCCTCTGGTCGGCCATTACGCGCCGAAGTATTAATTTATTTTTCAAAGTGTTAAGATTAACTGTAAATGCGAGAGATTTCGTTGTAAGAACCTTTTTAAATTGCTACAGATAATTAATTTACGTTTAACTTCATTTTTTAAATTATACAGATTCCATGAGTTAGTAAGTTTTATCTTGGCCGCTCCACGGCAACAATCGAAATTCTATCGAGCCCTGCTTTGCAATCAATAAATAGAAATTAACAAAATTACATTCAATTCAGTTAACGGCAACTATATTTTAGTCATCACGTTCAAAGTCTAAAGTTGGTACATGAATAACAGCGGCCCTTCAAGAACCCGCTTCATATTTACTTATGCACGTAAGTAAAAGTGATAAGAAAAGATAATATCCCTGAGATAAATAATCATGCTCTAACAAAAGAAAAATTAATAAGCGTAACAGCCGCCTTACCACAATTGCCACATTTGCCTTCTCCATTACACCCTAGAGTAGTATCCCCAAAGCACTGGCATCTGCAAATGGCATTGAGTTGGAGACATACGGCCCAACGCTTAGACGAAGGAAAGCAGAGTTGTGCTCTGGAAGTTTCGTGCGGTTAAAAGTGAGTATAGGCGAGTTTGTGCTAACACATCGTCATCTACCCTTTTCATTACGTTTTGGGCTTCAATAATGCCTTCTTGGAACCATTCCGTTTTAAGTTCGTCTTTGGGATTGTCCACCAGATCCCTGCATGTCACAACATCTTCGCTGTAGTTCAATGTGATATGGAACTCAGTCTCAATGGCATATTCCCGAAGGCTTTTTGGCTTTCTGCAGGTTTGTCGCTTGTTGTGAACGTGAGGATTCGACGGACAGTGTCACATTCCACTACCGCTTAATAGATTTCAACGTACCTGCAATCCCCTCCGATCCCTTTTGAACGTAAAACTGAGAGACTTTTTAAAAGCTTCTTTCTTTCCTTTAACTAATAGAGACACATTCTGACAATCAGTATGGTAGATGCTAGAGTTCTGTAATTTTCCTGCAAGAATGGCTGCACGAACGCTCCTGTCGCATTCGCTCCTATTACCTACCAGTGGCCCACTCGTTCTTCTGAAAAGGGGAAAAGCAAATTTCTAGCGATCCGTCTCGGTCCCACAAGCAGCTAGGCACACAAGGGGCCGGTCGCTGCGGCCGAGCGGTTCTACGCTCTTTAGTCCGGAACCGCGCTGCTGCTACGGTCGCAGGTTCGAATCCTGCCTCGGGCATGGATGTGTGTGATGTCCTTAGGTTAGTTGAGTTTAAGTAGTTCTAAGTCTAGGGGACTGATGACCTCAGATGTTAAGTCCCATAGTGCTTAGAGCCATTTCAACCATTTTTTTTTTTCAGCATACAAGGGTCTAATCAGACTGAGCCCCGATTGCCTGTGTAAGACTTACACTACTGAGGTGCGGCAATTTCTCCTGAGGTTGCCCCGATAACGACTGTTGCACATCAACAACCATCCATCTCATCGTCTCGATCTGCGCTGTAAAACCGCGATCCCCGTTCCTTGTGACACTACAGGTTCCAGTGCCACGCCATAGAGTTGTCGCTGAAGCATACCCAGAGCTCAGATGTCAGGACTGGTAGCGCTTACCAGTCCTCAGCACAGTAACCCAGATCGTCAAGTTCATATCCAGAAAACTAATGTTGAGCCCCTGAGGGCCCAATACAGCATGTAATATTTCTCCCCCACTGTAGAATCACTACATCGAAGAGGCAATAATGAAAATAAAAGAAAGGTTCAGTAGTGGAATTAAAATTCAAGGTGAAAGTATATCACTGATACTATTCGCTCATAACACTGCTATCCTGAGTGAAAGTGAAGTAGCATTACACGATCTGCTGAAGGGAATGAACAATGTAATGAGTACAGAACATGTACTGAGAGTAAATCGACGAAAGGCGAAAGTAATGAGAAGCAGCAGAAACGAGAACAGCGAGAAACTTAACATCAGAATTGATGGTTTCGAAGTAGCTGAAGTTAAGGAATTCTGCTGCCTAGCCAGGAAAACAACCAATGACGGACGGAGCTAGGAGGAAATCAAAAGTAGACTAGCAATGGCAAAAAAGGACATTACTGGCCACGAGAAGTCTGCAAATATCAAATATCGGCCTTAATTTGACGACGAAATTTCTGAGAATGTAAGTCTAGAGTACAGCACTGTATGGCAGTGAAATATAGACTGTGAGATAATCGGAACAGAAGAGAATCGAAGCATTTTGAGGTGTGATGCTACAGACGAATGTTGAAAATGAGGTGGACTGAAAAGGTAAGGAATGAGGAGATTCTGCGCAGAATTGGACAGGAGAGGAATAATTGGAAAACAATGATAAGTAGAAGAGATAGGATGGTAGGACATTTGTTAAGACATGAGGGAAAGACTTACATGGAACTAGAGGGAGCTGTAGAGGGCAAAAAGTAGAGAGGAAGACAGACATTGGAACACGTCCAGCAAGTAATTGAGGGCATCGGTTACAAGTGCTTCTCTGAGATGAAGAGGTTAGCACAGGAGAGGAATTCTTGGCTGGCCGCATCAAACCAGTCAGAAGACAGCTGACAAAAATTTATTCCTTTCATCTGTCTTATGTTTCTCTCAAGAAGAACAGTCTTACAGAAGAATGGAATTTTAATCTCTATGTCCCACACGCATGGAAATGTCAGAGAACGTGTTCGTTCAAGTTCTGAAGGCGTATTTCTCGTTTTTGTGAATAAATCAGGATCAGATCCTAATAACAACTGGAACGAATATCCATTTTTTCCCCACTGTGAAAATGAATTTGATATTTTTCATTGCATACACTTTTCCTTAAAATTACATTCGTCGTACTTGCTTGTTCGCAAAGTGCCTTTAAGTGGTGTAGGATGTTAAACAGAATCTGCAGTCTGTTACAATGTTGTACAATTACGAACCCTGCGTTCAGTTGTAAAGTAGAGTGCATTTCGGGCCGAAAGAAAGTTATTATGTTTATCTTATTTTGAGTTCTTTACAGGCTTTAACGAAAGAAATATGATGTTTGGAACATTAATGTCTTTCTTACAGGTGTCTAAAGCATTTTCGTGATTGAATTGTACAAAAAAAAGGTAGAAAAAGGAAGGAACTTCGGATCAATATCCTGCCTGACTTCCACTGTCAGTTAACCTCTACTGATGTTAGTAGTGATACTTCCAACTGAATACGGCTTTCATTTTTCTTATTCGTACTGGATTATTTTGTGGATAAGGAGGAACAGTTTTTCAGCATAACTCGGAGGTTTTTATAACACGAAACTGAATTTCCGAGTGAAACGGAAAGAGGACCTTTCCAATTCCACCAAATGCTTACTTATTGCTAATTGTCTAATGGCGTTCTCCCTTCCATCTATTAACCCTACGCATCCCATCAATCTGGAAAAAATATAATTTAAAATTTTTAATCTAATTAACGTTTATTATCATAGGAAGCAACGAATATATGACAGATTAGGCAAGACGCACAAGACTCACTGGTTTTAAGTAGGTGCTTTTGCATACAGTTCTCAATCACCCAACATTTCATTCCATAAGTTTGAAAGCAAATTAGAATTTAGCCATTCACAGTCCCACATCTCTAAACTTCCACGAGCTCATAGTGCCTAAAACAAATTATGGTCCTCAACAAGAATCAAAAATGGACTTGTATACTGCCTCAGTGGTTCCATTTAGAAACCACTCCTAAAAACAAAAGCTCTGGTACGAACTCAAATTTACGTTACAATAGATATACTTACTTTTACTGTAGATGACCTCCTGTTCATTTAACGTTGTAAGTGACTGTTACAATGCACTAGATTGATAGAAGTATCTCAGTGTATAACTTGAGGCTTTTGCAACAGCAGCGTTGGTTCATGTTAAAGGCACTGGTGTATGCAAGGAATTCGTTTCCGTCAGAAACTACCGGTACTGGAAGAGTTAACTAAATCTCTGATTTCTCTGATATAGTGAAAAACACTTTCGGCGATCTACAATAACAGCAAGCAATATGCACCAAAATCGTTAAAGAAAACATTCCTTTTATAAAACGGTTCTGAACTGTATAAATTTTAAGCCCCTTCAGCAGCAAGGTAAATCACACATATTAATAGCAGAAAAGTGGCCCAACGTACTTGCCGAAGTCTAGAAATATGAATATCAATTATTTCACCCGTTGCTTTTCTAGTTCTTAAATGTCCTTTCTTTAATTTCGTCCAAATACTGTCGGCCATCCCTAGATCTGAGTTAAGGTATCGAAGAAAGAATCAGCTTTGTTCGCAAAGATGTAAGACTGACGCTGACCTTCCGTTGGCAGTTAAATCTACGGGAAAGTCAAGGACAGAAAAAAAGATACCTACTGCCTGATTTATTGCCAGAACAGTAAAGTCTGTCTAATTTATGGCCAGAACAAAGAAGCAACATAGAACACTGATTCCATTCAGGAGCACGCCCAGCAATTTCTGTCCAAAGTTAAGCTCTTTTATATTGCTATAGATCCTTGTCCCCTGTGTTACCACCCAGTGTAAACAGTTTAAAGATATTAGTGTGTAAATTGTGTCCCTAGACTTTAACGTCTGAAACCAACGGAATTGGTTTTCAGTGTACAGCAGCGGAACAGTTGACCTCGCATTTTGAGCACCCTTCTATCTTGGGGAACCCTGTGAGAGTAATTTCCATATAAATGGCAAGCTGTGCTGGAGGTAATTTACAGTTCGGCCGCGGTGCAATGTTTATTTCTACGAATACATGTTGATGTTCACAAGCATGGGCTCTACTTCGCTTTTTGCTATCTAGGTAACAATCTCCTTTTCTTTCTTCTGTAATAACAGTTTTCCCAGTACGGCTGCGTCTCGTAATATTATTTATCTAACGAAGAAACGGATCGTGGCGATTTTCAGGATGCTGTACTGTTGTAATTTGTATGTAACAATTCAGAGAGCTCGGCTCCAGCATAGGCTAATGATTAAAAAATACAAACACCGGCCGAACAGGTATAGAAAGCCCCACGGTACCGACTGGCCGCTGTGTCATCCTCACTTCGTAAGCGTCATCCGATGTGGATACGGGAGGGGATGTGGTCAGCACACCTCTTTCCTGGTGGTTGTCAGTTTTGGTGACCGTGTGGCTCATGACTTCTACCTACAACTGTGCAACAGCATTAACAGCAGTATTTTGTACAAACACACTGCCAATTGTGGATGAGAAAAGGCCGAGTGGTTCTATGCGCTACAGGCTGGAACCGCGAGACCGCTACGGTCGCAGGTTCGAATCCTGCCTCGAGCATGGATGTGTGTGATATCCTTAGGTTTGTTAGGTTTAAGTAGTTCTAATTTCTATGGGACTGATGACCTCAGAAGTTAAGTCCCATAGTGCTCAGCGCCATTTGAACCATTTGATGAGAAAAGTGAAAGTCTGTTGATAGTCGCAGTGGTTCGCTCGCGCCGACACAATGCACATTTTGCGGATTCTACTGAGCATTGCAAGTCCATTATTGTTGTTGTTGTTGTGGCCTTCAGTCCGAAGACTGCCTTGTTGCAGCTTTCCAAACCACTCTATCCTGTCCAAGTCTCTCCTATTCTGCGTTACTACCACATGCCGCGTTATTTAAACATGCTCTCTGTATGCAATCTCTGATCTCTCTTCCAATTCTGGCCCACAATACTCTCTTCCATTAGCAAATTGACAATTTCTTGTTACCAAGGACGTTTCCTATCAACTAATCTCCACTCTTAGTAGCAATTCGATTTACTGCTCCTTAATTAGTTATATATACCAATATTACCATCGTCGCTGTTCTGTAGCACCACGACTGAATTGTTCCCATTCTCTTTTAAATTGGTCTACGTTCCAATTTCACTTCCGTACAAATACCTTAAAGAGCATTCAGTCCCCCTCGTTTAACTTTTGTCGACATTCGCCTTTTAACCCCTTTTCAAGACTCTATCCATTCCCTTCAACTGTTGTTGACGTCCCGCAAAGAATTAAAATGTCGTCAGCAAACCTGAAAGTTTTTTATCTCTTCTCCGTGACCTTTAGTTATCTTTCCAGATTTCTCTTTCATCTTCTTTACTGCTTGCTCAATCGAAATCACACTACTCTCCTCGATAAGCTAAAGTTTTATGGGATTGATGGTTTAACTATCCCACCAAAAGAATGCAGAGAGTTGTACTTAGTAATTCAACCAGTATAATCCGTTGACGTAATTTTGGCACGGCAGAATGCTCTAGTGGGGCTCTATTGGTAATACATGTAAATTATCTTCCGTCTAATGCACGAGAGCAAGAATTCACTCTTTTTGCAGACGACACTAGTATTACAATCAGTCCAAGCATACATGCAGAAACAGAAGAAATGGTAAACAATGTTCTTAAAAGTATCATTTAGTGGTTTTCTGCGAATGGACACAGTTTTGAAAAGACACAACATATTCATCTAGAGGCACCACACCAATATTAAGTGGAACATATGATGAAGGCACAATAGTGCGGAAAGTTCAAAGTTCTTAAGTTCTTCTCACAGCTGCTTCAAAGTATATTTATTCACTCATGAAACTGGTTATAAATAATCCACTCAGTTCATAAGGAACAACAATATGCTTAATTACAATACCAGGTGGAATAAGATATTCTTTATTCCATATAAAACTATCTTCAGAATAAATAGGGATGCACAATGCTGAAAGAAAAACTTTTGATCACTTGCCCAGTCATAACATTGCGAACGCAATATCGTATCCAAGATAGACAAGAGGTCACACTCACCAGGATAGTCCAAGTTTATATAACAATTATCTCCATAAATAATGAAGAGATTGGAGAAATGTGTGGTGATGTTAAGTAAATTATTCAGATGCTCAAGAGAGATAAAATTGTAATAGTGATAAGGATTGGAATTCGGTAGTAGGAAAAGTGGCAGGTGAATTAAGACTGGGGTAAAGGAATGAAAGGGGAAGCCACTTGGCAGAATTTTGCACAGAGCATAGTTTAATCATTGTTAAACCTTGGTTTGAGACTCAAGAAAGAAGGTTGCATGCGTGGAAGGCGCCAGACTGATTGTATAAGAGTAAGACAGAGGTTTCCGATCGTATATTGAATTGTAAGATATTTCCAGAGATGGATGTGAACTCTGACCATAATGTATTTGTTATGAACTGTAGAATCATACTGAACAAACTGCGAAAGATAGGAAATTAACGAAATGTGACCAGGATAAGTTGAAAGAACCAGAGGTTGTTGGGAGTTTCAGAGAGAGCATTAGGTAACAACTGAGTACATGAGGGGAAAAGAATACAGCAAAAAGTGAATGGGTATCTTTGAGGGATGAAATAGTGAAGGCAGATGAGTATCAAATAGGTAATAAAAGCGCTAGTAGTATCATTGAATAGTACAAAATATATTGAATTTAATTAATGAAATGACAAAATAGAAAAATACACCAAATGAAGCAGAAGGAAGGAAATATAAACGCCTAAAAATGAGATTGACAGGAGGTGCAAAGTGGCTAATCAGGGATGGCTAGAGGAGAAATGTAGGATTTTAGAAGCATATATCGTTGGGGAAAGACAGACACAATCTACAGGAATACAGCACTAGATGCCTTTGGAGGAAAGAGCAGCAGCTATAGGAATATCAAGAGCGCAGATGAAAAACCAGTCTTAAGCAAAAAGGCAAAACTGAAAGGTGTTATCTGTAAGAGGAAGACGAACTTGAAGTCAATGTTATAGAAATGGAAGAGAATTTAGATGAACCTTAGGCGGGAGATACCATACTGCTAGAAAAATTTGAGAGATCATTGGAAGACATAATTTGGAACAAGACTCCAGGAGGAGAAGACATTCCATCAGAACTACTGATGGTCTTGGGAGAACCAGCCATGACAAAACTCTTCCTTCTAGTGAGAGCCGGCTGCGGTGGTCTCGCGGTTCTAGGCGCGCAGTCCGGAACCGCGCGACTGTTACGGTCGCAGGTTCTAATCCTGCCTCGGGCATGGATGTGTGTGATGTCCTTAGGTTAGTTAGGTTTAAATAGTTCTAAGTTCTAGGGGACTGATGACCATAGATGTTAAGTCCCATAGTGCTCAGAGCCATTTGAACCTTCTAGTGAGAAAGATGTATGAGACAGGTGAAATATCATCAGACTTAAAGAAGAATGTAATTATTCCAATCATAAAGAAAGAAAGTCTGATAGGTGTGAATATTATCTAACTACATGTGTAAGAAGCCATGGTTCTAAAATACTAATGCAAATTCTTTACAGAAAAAATGGGAAAACTTGTAGAAGGTGAGCTTAGAAAGATCAGTTTGGATAGCGGCGAAATTAGGAACATACAGTGACTCTTCGATTTACCCTAGAAGATAGGTTAAATAAAGGCAAACTTATTTTGACAGCATTTGTAGACCTAGAAAAAGCTTCTGACAAAGTTGACAGCAGCATTTTCTTTGAAATTCTGAAACTAGCACGGGAAAACAACAGGGGCCGAAAGGCTAATAACAACGTATATAGAAACCAGAGGGCACTTATAAATGTCGAAGGGCATGAATGGGAAGCTGTGGTTCAGAAGGGAGTGGGATGGTGTTGTAGCCTGTCCCCTATCTTATTCAACTCGTGCATTGAGGAAACAGTAAAGTCAATCAATGAATTACTTAGAGCAGGACTTAAAGCACACGGAAAAAAATACGAACTTTGTTGATGACATTGTAATTCTCTCGGGCCCAACAAAGGACTTAGAGAAGCAGTTGATCGGAATGGACACTGTCTTGAGGACATGAGACAAATATCAACAAAAGCAAAACAAGGATAAAAGAGTTAATCTAATTAATTAAGGTGATGCTGAGGGAATTGTATTAGGAAACGAGGCTCTGAAAGCAATAGATGAGTGTTGCTATTTGGATAGCAAAATGTGTGTTGATGGCAATGGCATGGAAAACGTTTCAGAAGAACAGGAACTTGTTAATATCAAATACTGTTTTAAGTGTTAGCAAGTTTTTTCTGAAGGTATTTGTACGGTGTAATGTGATGACTGGCGGAGAAACAGAGATTGGAAGCTTTAGAAATTTGGCGCTACACAAGATGGTGAAGACTAAATGGGTCGTTCCACATCATTGCGAATTATCGTACAAAGTAATCAGTGGAACATCAAACTAACCTAACAACTAACTAGCTAACATGATTCCAGAGTGGAGGCGACTACATAGCAGATTTGACTATGTATTACTGATTACTGTTACCTTCCTTTCCATGCTTAGCTGCAAAATTACCCCTTTGTATCCCACAAGAGAATGAGAACGATTGGAGAAAAGAGTTAACCGGTGCTCAACGCCGAGTTTATCAGCAAGAGTGAGAATGATTTTTCATGCTGATTGTTGAGTGCTTACTTTTTTTTATGAGAGCTATGACGTTATTCTATGCTCGTTCTTTTCATGTCAGTCTTGCAACGGCGCACCAAGGTTTTATCTCCTGAGACACCCTCTCCACACTTTCGGCCTGAGAAAAGCATGAAAGTTAATCGCTGGCATCGACGTGATCTCTCAAGAGAGCAATCACCCGACGTGGCTCCCATCTTTCGGACGCCTTACTGAATCTCAGCGCATCATGGACGATAGTCTATGCTAAACCAGCACTAATATCCAAAACAGTAGCTACTTCGAAACTTCTTGGCAGATTAAAACTGTGTGCTGGACCGAGACTAGAACTCGGGACCTCCACCAGCACTTGCCCATGAAAGGCAAAGGTCCCGAGTTCGAGTCTCGGTCAGGCACACAGTATTAATCTGCCAGGAAGTTTCATATCAGCGCACACTCCGCTGCAGAGTGATAATCTCATTCCAGTGGCTATTTCGTTTACAGTAATACGCCTGTTATCTTTAACAACCTCTTCCACTGGAGCCATATTTTCGTTCATCACCTCGGAGAGTGCTTGCTGTCTCCCACACAAGTTGCGCCTGTTTCAAACTTTCTGCGCCACTTATGCACTTAGCACAGCGACGAAAACGAATCGCCTTGCTGTGCTTACATTCTGCGATACATTTCCACAGTTTAAAAGCTTCACTACTCAGAAAATGTATCGCAGATCTCTGTTCCAACGTGGTGCAAGTCTACAAAGAAGCGGCAGTCTTTCCACTATGATGCCACACGAAGCTGCCGATTGCTGCTCATTTGTCAGAAAGTAAGGATAGCTCCTGCTATCCGCCAGACAGTAAAACCATTAGCAAATTCGTAGCGATTTCCAGGTTCTCACTTGAAATGTCATCGTACCAACACTCTTGCTCACAAATTAATGATAATGGAAGCATGTGGTGCCATCCAACGTGGCACTACACAAAACTGGCGCTAATAGCATAGGTACATAGGGAACAAAAAGATCTATAAAACGGTATTGGTGATAAGTTCAGAAAACCGTCCCGAAACACGTGTGCTACAAAACGCCACTGTTTCCTGGACATGTACCCCGACATCAGTATGGGATATATCACGGTGCACACGTACACAGGTCGCATAATGGGCTGGTCGAGCAGCTGCTAGGGTATAGCCTCCCATTCTTGCACTTGTGCCTGTCTGAGCTCCTGAAGTGTCGCAGGGTTTTGAAGACATGCAGCGATACGTCGACCGGAGCATCCCAGACGTGCTCGATGGGGCTTAGGTCGGGAGAACAGGCAGGCCACTCGATTCGCTTGATATTTTCTGTTTCAAGGTACTCCTCCACGATGGCAGCTCGGTGGGGCCGTGCGTTATCATCCATGAGGAGTAAGGTGGGACCCACTGCTCCCCTGAAAAGGCGGACATACTGGTGCAAATTGACTTCTCGATACACCTGACCTGTTACAGGTCCTCTGTCAAAGACACCCAGAAGTGTACGTGCACCAATCATAATCCCATCCCACACCATCAAACAACGACCTCCATACAGGTCCCTTTGAAGGACATTAAGGGGTTGGTATCTGGTTCCTGGTTCACGTCAGACGAAAACCCGGCGAGGATTCAGACTATACCTGCACTCGTCCATGAACATAACCTGGGACCACTGTTCCCATGATCATGTAGTGTGTTCTTGACACCAGGATTTACTAGCTCTCCTTTGACCAGGGGTCACTAGAATGCAACTTGTAGGTCCCCAGGGCGAATAAACAGTATCTGTTCAGTCGTCTGTAGACTGTGTTTCTGGAGACAATGGTTCCAGTGGCTGCAGTAAGGTCCCGATTAAGGCTACCTGCCTCCGTGGCCGTCTGCGGGCACTGATGGTGAGATATCGGTCTTCTTGAGGAGTTGTACACTGTGGACGTCCCGTACTGTAGCGCCTGGAGACGTTTCCTATCTGCTGGAATCGTTGCCATAATCGTAGGGTCACACTTTGTGGCACAGGGAGGGCCCGTGTTACGACTTGCTATGTTTGACCAGCCTCCAGTCACCCTAGTATTCTACCCCTCATAACGTCATCAATATGTGTTCTTTGAGCCATTTGCAACACATAGTCACCATTAGTACGTCTGAAAACGTCTGCACACTTACTCGCTGCACCGTACTCTGACATGCACCAACACACCTCTGCGTATGCAGACTGCTGCCAGCGCCACCGTGAGACGACCGCAGGTCAAATGCACCGCATGGGCATACCCCGAGGTGATGTAAACCTGCAAACCGCCCACCAGAGCGCTGTTTCATCACGTATCAGCATTATCCTTAATTTATGAGCATGAGTGTAGTAAGCCTAGTGTACCTAGTAATTATTAATACTGTGATAAAACCTAAAAAAATCAAAGCTGCAGTTTTGACGCATGGTATAATAAAAAGAGAGGAGAAATTCTTATTTTCCTCTCGAGAAACTTAGACGCTGCACGAGCCGACGCAGAGAAAAAAAGTGAGACAGATGGCTCCCATTACCAGAGAGGGGGCTGCGTCGTGAAGTCAGTTTTATCTCTTCCAAGAAGAATCGTCCGCAGCCAGCTGCGTGTTATTTAGCTGCTCTCGTGAACAACTCTGGAGGCGAAGTCCTGTGCGCTATCCTAACAGCGGAACTCACAGCTTCAATTTACACAGGACACGTACTGCATTAATTTTTTTATCTTCTTAGATGCTGCCGTTGTGATCTAAATAAGTTTAATATTTCTTTACGCATAATAATTTGGGCCCACATCCAGAAGTCTCTCAGAACAGAATCTTCCGTCTGTATACCAAACTTGTGATCGTTGTCTTGTACTTCATTTCATGATTTTTGAGAAGATATCGACGACTGAAAACAAAGAAAATTTTTCTATGATTTTTGCATAGTCAACGAGTCGCGGAACTATTACAGTTTTTCTGCAACTCCGCTGCTACAGTGCAGCGAAGGGGCTAACCTGTAGAAGCGTACTGAGAAATGATATAAAGGGAGAAGTAAATTTAAATGAAGCAGTATTTCCGAGCTTATCGTGGCGCAATAAACTGTAGATGTAATTTGAAATATAGTTAAGAAATATCACGTTTTCGATTTCCAAAAGATTCTGACGGGAAGGCGAATAATATTATCAATAACAACTGTTTATTTTAGAAAGATTAGTTTCAGTTTTGAGCCATGCGAGATGATACTCAGCAATCTAGTCCACTCTTAGAAGCTGTAGATCTTCTGTTTTTAACGAGGATGCCGAAAATGTAACCAACGTTTCCTGAACTTACTTCTGTGTAAATGTCTGAACGTTTCCCGAATACTAAACTTTCTCACAGTTTGTATGTATTTTTGTTGTTAGCTACTTAAATGAGTAGGGATTCAGGTTCAGGCTCTGAGCACTATGGGACTCAACTGCTGAGGTCATTAGTCCCCTAGAACTTAGAACTAGTTAAACCTAACTAACCTAAGGACATCACAAACATCCATGCCCGAGGCAGGATTCGAACCTGCGACCGTAGCGGTCTTGCGGTTCCAGACTGCAGCGCCTTTAACCCCACGGCCACTTCGGCCGGCAAATGAGTAGGGAAACGAGGAACTTCGTAAGCAGGTAACTTACATTGAAATGTATGAACGTACAAGAAATTGTAGACATTAGCAAGTCGTCAGGAAGTTCTTGAATACAACAGTGTTTTCCGCATATAAACGAACAGTTGCTAGTAGAGGAGAAGGTACAAATGTGGGCAAAGGTCTAAAAATGGATTAGGACGCCGTGGGACGCAGTAAGCGCTGCCACCTGGCAATGGCGAGTGTATGTCTGTGCCCCACCACCTCCGAAGACGACTGTAACAATTGGTTATGCGAACTCATATTGTTTGGCTGGAGTGAGTTTTTGCGCATGAAAACCTCGATTGTGTCGACTTCACTTTATCGACAGATGTGTGCTTAACCATTTCTTTAGAACTGGGCTTAGCTCTGTATGTAGTTCGTTGGAAGAACTGTATTACTAATATGTTACAGTACATGTTTCCAGTTTTCATTGTTCTGTATGTAAAGACCGTCAGAGTAGTTTTGCGGGAACCACATTGTGAGCCATGCTATGCGTTTTAATGGTTCACACCACCATCATCAGCTGAAAAATGCATGTCATATTTATGATAACAGCGCAGTTTTTCTCATTGCTTATTAATTTCATTCATGGAGTTCAATTTTTCCGAAATTATATTACGGGATTACTACAAGAAACCGGTATATCGAATATTGAAACCACTATAACACGTTACCACATGTTTTGATGCCATGAACTGAGAATCGATAGGAACTAAACCCCATAGTAGAACTACTCATTTGACTAATTTCAATAATCAACCGAATACGAACAAAGGAAGCTGTTCTGTAATATTCGGTTAAATGACTCTTTAGAACATATCAATTATTCAGCAGAGGTCGGACGACGAAACATCATATTTTGTACACGTAGCTGCAACCCAAGCGCATCAGCTGAATTAATATTACTGAAATTTAAATCGGAGTGATGAGTTCTGTGTAACATTGAAAATATGTTCAAGATGAATTTTTAACTGGGATGGTGTTTCAAATATCATAAAACCCATGATGTAGATAGGTAATCTGGATTTTTCCAGAATGTAACATTAGGAAAGAAATCTACTATATGGGAATAATTGCGTCTATTTATTTGAAACACGGGGGATATGCAATTTACTTTCTATTAACAGTAAAGGCTTTATCCAAAAAATCAGAAATCTTTACAAAAATAAACAGAAATTGAAACAACGTATCACTTCAAGAACGTGGTTAGATAATACTTACTTTAATCGTTTGTGTGATTCGTAAAGGAAAATCCCTTTTCAAATTGTTCTATTTTTCTGCATAATGAAATAACAGACGAAATTAATTTCTTTAATTAGCTAGGTTGTCAAATTACCGGTGACTGCAAGAAAATTATGTCTAACAACATACGAAAACTCGAAAACAAGGATGTAATTTACTAAACAAATGTAGATCTTAACCCTCCTAGTACCACTCGGGTCAATATGACCCCATAAGCACATTTGAAATATATACATCTCTCTTGTTTTCAAAACGATTATATTCAAAATTTATGACTATGTCTAAGTTGCTTGTGTGCAAAGACATGTTATTCAGGTTTACATTTACAACATATTACAGTTTATCCATGGGCTATGCACTTAGTGCCACTGGAGTCAGCATGACCCCAATCTAAATTTTTGTTTCTTGAATGTAACATTACGAAAACAGACTGACGAATGTTACGTTGAACAGATGTTATACGAAACACCTGTTACAATGAAACTAACATTTCCCACTTATTATTTATACCGATTGTAGCCGTTTCTTGCCTCAACCGCTATTGTGTATTGCCTCAGTAGTTGCTAGTGTTTTACCTCAGCATCTGCAAGAACTACACTATGACTTGAAAACGTTTGGGTTGTGCCAAAATACAAGCAATTTTGAATGTGAAAGAGGAATTACGAGACATACCGTCTGATGGCGATGAAGAGATTGATGATATTATTTCTGGAGGTAGTCAATCAACTGAAGATTTTGATGAAGATGTTGGAGATTTGGAAACTCTACTTCTTGAAGTTGCTGACATCTGAAATCAGAATATTTTCAAGTAAGTATATATAATTTACCGTATGTTTGCAAACATTTTAATGATAGTACTACTAATAACAATACGTAATTACATACGTAAAATAGTAATCCCATTTTATTCAGGTCGAGAAGTGGACATGAAACGTGGGGAAAAAAACGTGTTAGATTACATGGGAGACAGACAGCACATAATATATTGAAGACAGCTCCAGGTCCCACGAGGCATACTGTAAGGAAAGTAAATATTGTGAAGCCCCCATTAGAATTCTTTGCAAAGCCCAACATTTTCCAGATTATTTTGAAGTGGACCCACAAAGAAGGTAACATTTCTTTCGTTAACAAATAGACAGATCTTGACAGAGGAGAATTTGAATGCTTTCTTGGTCTGCTTATTCTTGCGGGAGTACACAAAGGTCACAATGAGGGCATAGTGAATTTATGGAATGAAGAGCAAGGCTGACGTCTTTTCAGTAGTTCTATGTCAAGTAACTGCTTTACAGAAACATCACGCTGTATTCGGTTTCATGGCGCTCAGCACCGGCGACAGCGTCGTAGCCCTGATGAATTGGCTCCTGTAAGGGATTTATTTGAACAGTGGGTAAGCACATTACGTAACGCATACGAACCACGCGGAAATATTACAGCTGAGGACCAACTGGTAACTTTTATGGTTAGCGTCCAGTACATCCCTTCAAAACATGAAAAGTATGGTATACAGATATGGGTTTTATGTGACAACACTAATTACTATGTCACATCGTAAAGGGGGAAGGCCTAGAGAGATAAATAATGGAAGTGACAGAACATTTATCCAGGAGTTTTAGAAATATGACAACAGATAATTTCTTTACAAGTTTGGAGTTGGGAAAGGAACTAGAAAGAAAAGAGATGACTCTTCTAGGAACACTAAGAGTAAGCCGTCGTGAACTACATGTAGAATTTATCGAAGCAATGGGAAGAATTGCCGCTCCATGTCTCTTCGGATTCCAGGAATCAGGTACAATAGTCTCCTACTAACCAAAAAAGGGTAAGAGTACTATTGCATTTCAAAGAGGAAATAGGTGACGGCAAGGCAATAAAACCTATTATAATCCTACACTGTAATGCAACTAAGTCAGGTGTAGACACAATGGACAAATGAGTCAGGACATACACCACAAAACGTATGATAAGAAGATGGTCCATAGTTATTTTTTTATAATATTTTGGATATTAGGGCCCTAAATGCTTTCGTAATTTGGCTTGACTTAAATCCTGGCTGGAAAAAAAAAAACTACAAAAGAAGAGATTTTCTTCTGAAACTGGGAACAGAATTCGGCGCAGCAAAACTTCTCTCCCTCGACCTCCTTCTTCAACAGATGTGCATACAGGGGCAAAACATTGACGGTGCTCCCTATACGAATGTTCAGTGAGTAGATAACATTCAGAAACGTGCAGAAGATGCTTTTCTTTTGTCTGTAAATACCATTGTTTGCTTTAAATGTAAAGAGTTACTTTGTCTTACATGTAAGGATCTATAAGATCAAGGATGAAGGCAAGATCTGTAAGTGCTTATATACATAGTTTACATGGTTTCAGTCTGTAATGTATGCTTTTATGTCAGGTTATTAAAATAAATAAAATAATGCCAATACATCGCGTGTTAATTAATTGTGGCCATATTGGCCACAGCGGTACTCAGGGTAGCAAAAAAATTCTGGTAGTACGAGGGTTAAACTACCTATTCGTAATGAAAGATGAGTCACAAGACATTCATGCGTTAGAAATTGTTTCTGAAGAAGGTGAAGGCTACAAATGATTAAACGTATCTATAGCATTAGAAAGAATGAAGGTAATAGAAGAAATTTTAATCAATGTGTAACAAGAATGAAGATCAAATCTATGTCTCTCAGATTAGGAACAAAGAAAGGAACGTACAGAAGGATCTAGGCAGTCGCTGGAATAATGGGCATCGTAACAGCTGTCCACCTATTACTCAATTTTCAGAAGAACAAGAAGAGTTACTGTAGATGTAAAGCAGTTGGGAGTTGTGTCGAACTCCGGTCAGTAGGGTAGATGCTGTTACAATTTAGTTCTTCAAACACTTCATTTTTCCTTTTTAGGGGCAATTGCTTTGCCCTAATCAAGTTGTTTTTTTTTTCTCTCTGGGCTACACGCCAAGTTCTTTTTCCATTCATTTACTTCAAAAGACATCCTTTGTATTTGTCTGGTATTTTGATATCCTTTACGTCAGTATGTCATCTCTCACATACGCAATGGAATGGTTCTGTTATGGCACACCATTCTTCCAGCACTCTGTTAAATTCTTCTCACAGTATCAAATCTCCGTTCTCATCTATTTCTTTATCTATTTCCTCTTCTCCTTCAATAATATTTTCATTAAGTTGTTTCCGTTGTATTGCGGTTGTGTGTTCTTCAGATTTCAGTCTACATGCTTACCATCTGAGATATAAATAATCAATCTCAACTTGTACTTTAATCGGTTTCATCTATTACTGTCATAGGATTTCATCCCTCAAAGATACCAGTTCATCTTCTATTTAACTCCTCTCCATTCTTTCAGTCAATCGTTGCCTAGTATTTCCTCTGAAGCTCTGAAAAGCTTCTCAAATTAAATCTCTGCCTTGCCAGAGTACAATTTAGCAGCCACCATATGAGTTGTCTGACGTACTGGTAATAACTATATCCACAAACCTTCCTCATAAACGAATCTGTCTGTCAGTGAAATCCATACAGTAGTTCCTGAGATTAAGCTTCATATACAGACATAAAAATACATATATGAATTTATAACATACATTAATCTGAAAATTTTTGGTTTATCCAGGTCACTTATCAATACGCAAAAATCTTTCATGATTGTTAAATCAACTGGGAACAGTTCTTTCAATGTCCTTATCTACGGAGCTCGCAGACGCATACGTTTGTACCAGAGTGGAGGATGTTGTCTTCATGTCTGTCTTGGCTACGATATTGAGTTCTCTGTGTAGTTCATAGTGGCTCTCGAATTTTCTTATCCGTTATTAGATCTATTGCTGCAACACACCTGTTTCATTTGGCGTTGATTACCCTGTGTTTACTCGACCATAAGTCCCATTTTTCCTGCCACGACAGTTCACAAACTCCCGATACATCAACCTATGCATCTCGCGGTTTAAATCCTCCAGCTGGCTACCCACTCCGAGTCACGATCCGAAGAGCCACAGTTCTGTTCTCCTGACAGCAACATCCTACTGAGTAGTCGCACCCCGAGCATGTGAATGGGAAAACAGTTTTACCCGCATGCCACTGGGATAAAAACAGCTCTAGGGCCCCCTTGCTGTCTGCTGATCTAGGAGCACCAGTACAAGGTCATGATGGTTAATGTTGCAAGGCCAGATCAACCAGCCATTCCAATGGTTTAAATGGCTCTAAGCATTATGGGACTTTTGAGGTCATCAGTCCCTTATACCTAACTGCCCGAGGCAGGATTCGAACCTGAGACTGTAGCAGCAGAGCGGTTCTGGACTGAAGTGCCTAGAACCTCTCGTTCACAGAGGCCAGCACCAACCATTCAGACTCTTGCCCCTGCAACTACTGAAATAGCTGCTGCCCTCTTCAGGCATTACAGGTTAGCCTAGCCCCTTCACAGATACATTCACTGTGGTTCCACCTCTTCCAGAGGCGTCCAAGGGAATAAAGGCGGGTGATGGGAACAAGTGGTGGGGGTGGGGGGGGGGGGGGAGGGGCAGGACCACCTCATGAAAGCTGAGAATACATTCTCGATTCACAACATAATTCTCGCAAATTTACTCTAGTAAGCCGTAAGTATAATACACGGTTCATACTGACATTATACCATATCCGAAACGACACAGCGTAATAAAGATTTCGCGACATGACGCTAATTGGTGCGTCAGTCAGCATATCCACTGGGATGATACAATTGTGACACGATTCGCGATGCGTCTTGGTAAACGACAAGGAACAACACAGAACGAATCACGTTTCTGTTTCAGTTTCGGTTGCAATCGCGAGCTCTCCTTTAAGACGACGTTATTGAAACATCAAAGAAACCGAAAACAAAGAGACGTACGGGTTACAACCACAAAATGAGGCAAATATCAAACACAGATACGTTGTGGTTTCTTATCGGTTCTCTCAACACCAAAAATTCCACGAATTCTACACAATGAATCCAGACAGTTTCCACTTTTTGTAGAAACTAGTACCAGCTATTCTGACAAATTAAGACACACATTTGGGACTATACTCCCGGTTCTGCGCTCATAGGCAGCACACCGCGCGTGGCACACGCGGCGCTCGGGGACCACACCACAGCTACGACACCTGAGGATGGGCTTATAACAGTCAGAAACCAGTCATGTGAAAATAAACTAATTTACAACTGAACCGGCATTTTCAACCTGTGCTATAATGCTCAGTTGCGGATGTTCTTCCAACAGGATTGTTTGTTTTTCATTTCATTAAGTTTATTATGTGCAGCTTTGGTTTCGGCTTGCATGGGCAGCGTACAAAAGAAGAGAAGCAGGGGACATCTCTTCACCCCGCATGGCGGGGCCTACTATGTGGCAATACATCGGGTGTGACACGGACTATCCACAACATACCTGACGTATTTTCGCGAGGAAGGAATGAGTTATCGCTGTCCTTCTACGGTTAAAACCAATTTCGATATGGTCGCTACATTTCATACACAGGAATTTATGACTAAAAATCCACCAGACGTAATCTGGCTAGCGACTACATTGTTCTCTGCAGACTTTTGAAGCTGTATCAAGTCGCTTACTCATTTGCGAAGTAGAACAGTAATTTTGGCCAATAACGAAGAGGAAACCAGTTCATTATCAGGCTAAAATCTTAGATTTTAACGTACGGAAAAAGCATTTTTTTTTTTTTACCGGAGAGCCGGCCAGGGTGGCCGAGCGGTTCTAGGCGCTACAGTCTGGAACCGCTCGACCGCTACGGTCGCAGGTTCGAATCCTGCCTGGATGTGTGTGATGTCCTTAGGATAGTTAGGTTTAAGTAATTCTAAGTTCTAGGGGACTGATGACCTCAGAAGTTAGCTCCCATAGTGCTCAGAGCCATTTGAACCATTTTTTACCGAATAGTTTTTCAAAATCGAAAGGCAGTAGTGAAGAAGAAGCGCGAATTCTAAAACAGTATTATTTTATTTTTTACACGAAGTATAATTTTTACTGAGAAACTACAGAGACAGATGGAGCTTTGTTTCATCTACACTAAATCATTTTTTGAGCCACTAAAAGTTTTCCTCGCCGTGTATCTTATGATATAAGATGCGTGGGGCAATCAAACCCCAGTGTTGTGCCGAGTGGTGTGACATAGACACCTGTCAGTGTCATAGTGGTATCGTCCTAAGAGGAACCAGGAAATTCGCTTCAACTACGTTTCATGCACTCCACCGACACTGGCTGCTTCTTCGTCGTATCGCGAGTAACATGGCGTGTGATACCTCATATCGTATTGTCTCGGTGTGATGGGAAATACTGTAACTGTAGCATTCACTTTAGAGCATGCCCACAAGGTACGACAAATTTTGAGGAACTGTAGAGGGTGTCTTGAAAAACAAATTGAGAATAGGAAGCTGTGTCCAGAAACGCTATCCAATGGCGCTACAGAGCGTCGATATTATAGGTGCCAGCGCCTGCTGCTAGGCTACCCCTTGCGCAGGAAACGTGATTTTGTATGTTGACAGACTGTAGGTGGAACGTTTCACAATATCTGTTATTCAGAGATCGCGAGTGATAGTGTAATCGTCAGTTGAGACGATGTCCCTAGCTGCTGCCTAGAAGGGCCTTGTCTCCTGTGTCTCTGATGCTCTGTTTCCTCGTTGAATGACGTTTCCCGACATGGGTTTTAATCTGCAGTTTATTTTTCTGGTACAACCCTCTAACATCGCCAATGTTTTTCGATATACGCCTTCTCCAACCTCACATCTGTCTAGATAAGAAACTACTGTTTCATGTGTTAGGATAAAAGAGAATAAAGTGTAAAACTTTAAGGACGATGAAATGCCCACTCCAGGAAATGATACAGACACAATGCAGTTCAACACAGCAGGAGATGCAGTCACAGAGCCACAGGTCCCGCATTTCGAATGTAATGGCTGCACAATACTGTGAAAAACTAAAGTGACATTCCCTTGGTTGTATACTGATCCTGAGTTACACTTAACACTAAAATGTTCAAATGTGTGTGAAATCTTATGGGGCTTAACTGTTAAGTCATCAGTCTCTAAGCTTACACACTACTTAACCTAAATTATCCTAAGGACAAACTCACACAGCCATGCCAGAGGGAGGACTCGAACCTCCGCCGGGACAAGCCGCTCAGTCCATGACTGCAGCGCCTTAGACCACTCGGCCTAATCCCGCGCGGCGCACTTAACACAATCAACTCTAAAAATGCAGAGTGTAACAAAATGGTATGGCCAAGCTCTCAGGAAACATAACCGTCACACAGAGAAAGAAAACATATTATACATACGAGGGTTTTCCAGGAAGAAAGGTCGGTCGCTGAGGTGGAGCGGTTCTAGGCACTTCGTCCGGAACCGTGCTGCTGCTACAGTTGCAGGTTCGAATCCTGCCTCGGGCATGGATGTGTGTGATGCCCTTAGGTTACTTAGGTTTACGTATTTCTGAGTGTAGGGGAGTGATGACCTCAGATGTTAAGTCCGATAGTGCTTAGAGCCATTTGAGCCAGAAAGTAAGTCCCGATCGGTCGCGGGATACCACAGTGAAAACCCAATGAAGATTTGCACACGTGTTGGATAGTGTCTCTAGTATGACCATCGATCACATCAAGACGCTCTTTCCAGTTGTGAGCGCACTGTGAACGAGTAAAAGTCACCAGAACAACGATGTCTCCCACCAAGTAGGAGGGCCCGCTGAGAGGCTTCGCCTTAATGAATGCAGCCCACCTAACACAACAGCCACGCAGTTAATTCTTCATGGGAATTCTCAGCCGCACTCTTCAGGGGCAGTGAAGACGCTGCTGCAGCCTTTTCGATGGGACGTGTTCGATCTCCCAGTACACAGCCCTAATTGGCTCTTCCTGAGTATCATCTCTGTTCACATGAAACGCTCGATACGAAGACAACACTTCGGCGCAGGCTACGTGCTATAGACCAGCGTAGAGAATTATCGGAAAGCACAGGCGGTAGCCTTCTATGACGATGGTGTTGGAGCCGGCCGAAGTGGCCGTGCGGTTAAAGGCGCTGCAGTCTGGAACCGCAAGACCGCTACGGTCGCAGGTTCGAATCCTGCCTCGGGCATGGATGTTTGTGATGTCCTTAGGTTAGTTAGGTTTAACTAGTTCTAAGTTCTAGGGGACTAATGACCTCAGCAGTTGAGTCCCATAGTGCTCAGAGCCATTTGAACCATTGATGGTGTTGGAAATTTGATATAACGCTCCGACAAGTGTCTAAATCGGAGCGGCGACTATGTAGAGAAGTATCTGGAAAGTGAAGCTAACTCTTGCAAATAAAATGTTTCTATTTAGTGACCGATCGGAACTCACTTTCTGGACAGCCCTGGTTTACATGCCTCGTAACATCCTATTTCCTTGTTAGAACTCAGCTTTCATAGTATGTTACTCATGGGAAACACATAGGAAAATGACGTCTTACCACAGTATGAAACATGTTCCAAAATGAAATGTTCAGAATGATCTTCTTACCGGTGTTCCGTACACAAGAACTTTCACAAGTCCCCAAAAATAGACGCCACGTGGTTTCAGGGCTGTAGAAGGTACAGGCCAAGGATTTGGTTCCCCTCTATCTGTCCGTTTGTTGAGGAACCAGTTACTTAGAAGGCTGTGTACATTAAGACTGAAATCAGGAGGAGCTTCATCGTGCATGAAGTACATGTATTGTCGCGCTCGTAAATGCCTATGTACTGTCCGAACAGGCAGAGTATTCTCTAACAAAACTGTAAATTTCTCGGTAGAGGTAAGGTGGGAGGGGGTGAGGTGGGATAAACCTTAGGCCCAAAGACTGACAGAAAGTGTTGTTGATGACATGATTTCAGAATTTCGTGAAAATTCTCAGCAGCCCATCTGATCACTAGGAAACAAAGCCTCATCCGTGAACAGTACGTTTTTACCAAAGTGATGATTGACACATTGTTGATAAAGCATCTGTAGATTTAAAACCGTGCAAAAAATCAGCTGCTGATAGTGTAGAACATGGTGTACAAGGTACGTATACTGCAGGTTTTAATGTAGCACTTTCTAGAGACTCATGTGGTCAACATTACTTGTCGCAGCTGACTGTCTCACGCTGAAATTATGTTTGTGGCCAACTGCACGAAGAAATTCCTCGTCCATTTCAGGTATCCTCGTCCTTCTAGGCATCCTCCTATCACGAGTACTGGGTTTAAACATCCTATACACCCTACGACGATGATGTTGCTTAAAATGTCCTGTCGTGGCAACATCGTTTTGGCTATCTCTCCTGACACAAAAAGGTGATGCTACATGCTTGATCTTAATGAAGCAGAGAGGTTTGTCGCATTTCAAAGCAAGCAGTGAAGAGAGTTACTCCCCAGCATTACCTTATTTGCTTTGGAACAATAAACATTGGCAGTTAACCTGATAATTAGATGTTATTTCACATCCTAATCAAACCTCACCAGGAGGATATTCTGAACATTTTATGTAACGCTGGTACATTGTGTTCCTGTATGTTTCCCATGATTAATGTGATTATGAAGAGAATGAGAAAATGAGTTGTGACACAGGAATAAAGCGTTTCAGGACCCATGTCCACTTAATATTTTCTATTCCTCTATGTGCGAGGAATGTTTCCTGTTGAGGAATACCTTTTCTGTTAGTCTCTGTACAGCTTACAAAACGCGTTTGGTTCAGCTTCAGTTACCCCAGTTAACATTAAAAAAACTAAAATCATGCCATTCATGCTCTTAATCCATTAACACGATCAGCTTCCCTGTTCTGAATGGAAACAAAGTCTCATTAGAGTTGAATAAGCGCTTCTGTTTAGGGTTGCTTTTGTTAGTGGCATTTTTTTGTTAATTATGTTGATATTCAACAGAATTTTCTCAATATTTCTTTTTTTAATGTCAAATGTTTCATTTTCAATTACCACCTATAATTATTGAATCTTGAACTAATCTCTTGTAGATATTTCCTGGCTATATTTCACGACTCGTTTGATATTTTGAATTTAATCATTGGAGAATAGAATTTCAGATCGCTGAATCATTAAAAGTGGCATCTAGAGTTGTACTAATAATATAAAAAGATGTACTTCGCGTATGCTGTTCAAATATGCTTACAATTAGGGTACCAAAGTAATTTAACTCAAAAACACAAGTTCAGTGGTTACCAACCAACTTCTGTGAGATCGAAATAACAATGAAATGAACACCCTTAGCTGCTTACAGGCGTTGACATACGTCAACAGGGACCGATGAAAATGTGTGCCCCAACCGGGACTGGAACCCAGAATCTCCTGCTTGCATGGAACACGCTCTATCCGTCTGAGCGAGGACACAGAGGATAGCGCGACTGCAGGGATTTATCCCTGGCACGCCTCCCGCGAAACCCTAAGGGCAATGAGAACCCCTCCCCTATCCCCCTACTCCCCCTCCCGTTCACCAACTCGCATCTCGACCTTCATGAACTTAAAGGCGTTAAGGAACTTTGGAAGGGAACCACTACCCTAATCGTGTAACTACCAATCGTTAGTGATAGAATAAGTTTTTATGTATTTCTCAAAATTTGTTACTGGGCAGGACACGTTTTCGTATTCACTCAGTCGGTTAAATGAATGAGCTTTGAAATCTTGGCTCCTCTTGGATAGTTTCTGTGGTCGCCCTTGACCTAGAAACGGATTTGTGTATCGTTAAGGCACGCAAGGCACCCCACCATGACATCCCTATAAAAAAGTCACAGGGTCAGGAAACCACAGAATGCTGTAGGTTATATCAGCAGAACAGAAACCGCAACCTTAAAAAAATAAACAACAAAAAAAGCTATGAAGGTAGAAATCAGACTGGAAAGCGATTATAGAGTACTCATGTACCCCAGCAGGAATCGTGCAATTGTTGGAAACCGTGGAAATATGGGGGAGAAAATGTGCAGTTCAGAGGTCGGCGTTAGAACGGAAGGTAAAGACAGGGGCCGACGCAGAGGCTACTGGTGCAGCGGGAAAGCGTTGCCTCCAGGGTGAATGGACTGCTGGAGGCAGCGAATACCTTCATCCCACTGCTCGCTGGCTCTTCTTGCCCTCCGAACAAAGCTACTGCAGAGGTTGGCCTGAGTCCTACACAATAGCGACACTGCGGGAAAACACACAATTAACAAGCGCCGCAATGCCGCAGGAAGCTCGCAGTATCTGGCCACAGGCAAATGGTCTGACAGTCGAAACACCTCTTATTTGTATCTCGCTACTATCTACTTCCTCTGTGACAGTCTATCCAGTAGCGTTCACCGAAATCAGGTAATTAATTCATCTAACATTAACATTTATTAAGTTCTTCAAGTCTACCACGAATTTCTGCATTCAGTGACAGTCTATGTTAGCTGCATCTCTTTCGTTTAATTTCCGAGTTGTAGATCAATTTGTAGTGAAGGATTTCTCGACCTGGAAGAAGCGTTTCGCGATGTAAAATGGTGCAAGATGTTCGAAATTCTGAGCAAATTATGCATAAGCTATAGGGAAAGGCTGGTAGTACGAGGATTGGAAATTAAATAGTGGCAGCTATTTATTGACAACCGATCCAAAAGGTTACAAGTTTGCACCTGTTACTGTCCTTCAGAGTGGTCACCAGCGTTGTGTAGAACCCACTGCCAGCGATGTGGAAGAGGTAGTAATCCGTTAGCAGAGCCTGTTCTGTTGATGGTGCGAATGGAGCGGTCTAAAGTTATGGTGATTCTCGTGTACGGCTGTGATGGTGTTATTCTAACGCACTACGTTCCTCCACGGCAGACCGTCAATGGTCAGTATTACTGTTCCGTTTTAGAGCATCATCCGCGACCAGCTTTGCGAAAGAAGCGACGACTCTTTCTGCGCAACCCACCCATCATTTTGCACGACAATGCGCGGGCGCATTCAGCGTCAGCTGTGGCTGCTCTGTTCGGTCGATGGGACTGGGAAGTACTGTACCATCCACCGTACTCCCCGGACTGAAGTCCTTCTGACTTTGATTTGATTCCGAAGATGAAGGAACCACTTCGTGGCATTCGCTTCAGAACCCTTCCAGAGATTCGACAGGCGGTAGACCGCTCCATTCGTACCATCAACAGAACAGGCTCTGCTAACGGTATTCTACGCCTTCCACATCGCTGGCAACGGATTCTGCACGACACTGGTAACTACTTTGAGGGACAGTAACAGGTGCCAACATCTGACTCTTTTGGTTGTGAATAAATAGTTCACTATTTAAGTTCCAACCCTCGTATATAATACGTACAAGAACCAGGACGGAATAATAAGAGTGGGCTACGAAGAACAAGGTGCTCATATTGAAAAGGGTGTAAGACAAGGATGTAGCCTGTCGCCTCTGCTGTTCAATCTGTACATCGTAGAAACAATGATGGAAATAAAATGAAGGTTCAGGAATGGAACTGAAATTGAAGATCAAAGGATATCAATGGTTCAAGATGGTTCAAATGGCTCTGAGCACTATGCGACTTAACTGCTGAGGTCATCAGTCGCCTAGAACTTAGAACTAATTAAGCCTAACTAACCTAAGGACATCACACACATCCATGCCCGAGGCAGAATTCGAACCTGCGACCGTAGCGGTCGCTCGGTTCCAGACTGTAGCGCCAAGAACCGCACGGCCACTCCGGCCGGCGGATGTCAATGATACGATTCGCTGATGACATTGCTATGCTGAGGGAAAGTTAAAAAGAATTACATGATCTGCTGAAGTGGATAACGAGTACAGAATGTGGATTGAGAGTAAATCGAAGAAAGATGAAAGTAATGAGAAGTAGCATAAATGAGAACCACGAGAAACGCAAAATCACGATTGAAGGTCACGACGTGGATGAAGTTAAGGAATTGTAGTACCTAGGCAGCAAAATAATCAATGATGGACTGAGAAAGGATATAAAAAGCGAACTTGCAATGTCAAAAAGAGCATTCCTAGCAAGGAGAAGTCTACTAATATCAAAAATACGTTCCTGATACTTCACATTTGGAGCGGCTATAAGAGTCGAAGCAAACATATAGATACAAGACGCCACTTTATAAGGGAAAAAATAGGGTCAGCACAAATTACTGTGGAGCACATACCTTCAGACCAAAAGCTGGCAGATATTATGACAAGGCACGCCATCGTCTGCTACTGCAAGATTTTGGACTGAGAAAGTAGTTTTTTGTTTTGTGTGTGTGTGTGTGTGTGTGTGTGTGTGTGTGTGTGTGTGTGTGTGTGTGTGTGTATGTGTGTGTGTGCATCGTTTTGCAGGCATAATTCTAGTTGGGGTGTGGGATTTTAGAAACTATGCCTCCCTGGTGTTTGAATATCTTTTGTGTTGCTATGGGAACTACGGACTCCATGATTTATTTTATTCCGTTAATTGAGCTTTATGTGTGTAATTCATGTAGCTTGCTTAATGTATTAATGAATTGTACCAATCAGAAACCGCCCGTAAATTACTCTGCTAATAGAGTGAAAGATGGATTGTGGGAAAACCGGAACAGAAGAGAATCGAAGCTTTGGAAAGTGGTGCTACAGACGAATGTCGACAATTAGGTGGACTGATACGGTAAGGAATTAGGAGGTTCTGCGCAGAATCGGAGAGGAAAGGAATATGTGGAAGAAACTGAAAAGGAGAAGGAACAGGTTGATAGGACATCTGTTAAGATATCAGGGAGTGACTTCCATGGTGTTAGAGGGAGCTGCAGAGGGCAAAAACTGTAGAGGAAGACAGAGGTCGGAATACATACAGAAAATAACTAAGGACGTTGGTTGGATGTGCTACTGTGAGATGAAGAGGTTGGCACAGGGGACGAATTCGTGGCGGGCCGCATCGAACAAGTAAGAAGACTGATGACTCAAAAACAAACGAAAATCTCCAATTTTTAGGTATTTTGCAACGTATATTGGGTGACGCCACTGTTTACATATCACTTTATAATTTTGTTTCATCTCTGTTACCATTGCGCGGTAAATAATATCGTGTGGTAGGTACATTTTGCTGGGAGTGTGTAGTATCCCGTTTCACGCCAGAAATGGGTCAGTCTGGAGGATCCGGCAGTCCTGTAGAGATGGCAGAACGGTTTTCACAGCGTGCCAAGTTTAACAACGATCACCTCATCACTTTCCGTGGAAATTGGCCCTGTTTCCCTAAATGCTTACTGCTAACAATTCCTGGCATCAGTCCACTTGCCGCATGCCGTCACAGCTTTACCCTGACTGTGCTTCAGGGTGAAATTTGCCTTTCAGTGCGCACTTCGAAGAGGAGCCGCCTAACGGCATTTCTCTGGCGTGGGAAATTCTTTGCTCTGCCTAGAAGTACGTGCTTTTCAAACCAGATTTACACCCCTGCCACCAAACACAGTGAAGAAGATGCTGATCTACGGAGAGAGACTGTCCGAAACCAGTGTCAACCTCATGAATCAAATGTTCAAATGTGTGTGAAATCTTATGGGTGTTAACTGCTAAGGTCATCAGTCCCTAAGCTTACACACTACTTAACCTAAATTATAAACTATCCTAAGGACAAACACACACACCCATGTCCGAGGGAGGACTCGAGCCTCCGCCGGGACCAGCCGCACAGTCCGTGACTGCAGCGCCTAGACCGCTCGGCTAATCCCACGCGGCAACCTCATGAATCGAAATAATACCTTTTTCCAGGTGTGAATCTATAGTTTCTCCAGCTTTCTCCTTCTTTTTCGCAGAAAACGAACGAATTCGTTCGTACAGTTAGCAGTAGTATTCAGTCTCTCCTCCAATTGAGTTGGTTTGGATCAGAAAGATTCGCTTCCTAGCTTTCGTCTGGAGCTGATGGGTGACATCTTGCTGTACTAGGAGAATATGTGTTTCACTCAGGCTGAAGCGTAATCAATCTTCTGAGTCACTCCCATTAAACTCATTTGGTTATGGATAGTGAATTCTCAGTTACCTATATTAAATCTTTCCTAATTTATCAGATTTTTGCGAGCCTCCCATTGATGGATGTCCTATGTATTGCTTCATTTCGACCTCTTCCATATCAGTTAATTACGTCGCCATTCACACTGCGTTGTTTTTCTAGATTACTCTAAAAAAGTAAACACTGCTGCAATGAGAGCACAACACATTGAAAATAAAGAAATTTCATTTTGACAGAACCTTCTCGTGCTTCCTGCTGGGTCAAGTGGTTAAATTTTGACGAGCTTCCGACCGAATACTCGTGGACGATTACTGTGTGATAGCACTTGATAACGGCGGACGAGCAGTCGGCCAAAGTCTTGTGGACATTTAACCCTTTAACTGCTCTGGACGTGCTAACGCGCCCGCCTTTGTACCTGTCCCTGTGTGCTCTGAATGTGTTTACGTGCGCCACCAGTCCTTCTACCTGGTACTCTGAACGTGTCTACGCGTACTAGACACGTCTACGAGTAGACACGTTTAGAGTTACCAGGTAGAAGGACTGGTGGTGCCCGTAAACACATTCAGAGCACACAGGGACAGGTACAAAGGCGCGTGCGTTAGCATGTTCGGAGCAGTTAAAGGGTTAAATGCCTTATGTGTATGGAAGTTTGATAAAATTTCATCCTAACGAAAGTTTATTTATAGTGCATACACAAATAGTACGAAGAATGCTTGTAGTATGTAAGTGGTTGAGCGGTTGAAATGTCTGAAATTTAGTATGCTCAGGTGCCACCTCTGGCACAAGAAATGGCGCTTACCTGGCTGTGTATCGAATCGAAGTGAACTTCGGTAACAGATGTGCTTACACAACCACTTGCAGCATCCACCCTTACACCAGATTTCATGAGCTGTAGCAGCTGGGGAGTTGTACAGGGTCGGTCTCTTGACAATCAGTGAACACGTACTTTCAGTGGGTCAGAGACCTGTCCTAGCCACACAAGCAGTCTAACACTATCTGTATTGGGGTAGGGCAGCACGAGTAATCTGGGACCTTGCGCCGTCTTTTTGAAAAACGGAGATCTCGGAGCTAGAGCACAGTTGGACAAATCATTGGTGTTTTTTCGTGTTCATCTACATCCATACGCCGCACGCCGCCTTCCTGTGTGTGGCGGAGGATACTTCGTGTACAACTATCACCTCCCCCCCTTCCCCCCCCCCCCCCCTCCAAACTTTTCCTCTTTCACTCGCAAGAAGTTCGCGGAAAAAACGGTTGCCGGTAAGCCTCCAGTTTCATCTGTATAGACTTCTCGCGAGATATACGTAGAAGGAAGCTACATGTTTGTTGGTTCTATTAGGATCATACAGGGTGATAATTACTGAACTCTATTAAACAAAATCGTTATAACTTCTGAACGGTTTCGGTTAGGACGTTCCAACTGCACGGTTGGCCACGCGACATGATGGGTGTTAGTAATGTCTGATTTAGCGACAAAGCCCACTTTCATTAGGATGGGTTCGTCAATAAGGCAAATTTGCGCATTTGGCGGACTGAGAATCCGCATTTCGCGATCGAGAAGTCGCTTCTTCCTAAACGGGGGACAATGTAGTGTGCAATGTCCAGTCACGGAATAATCGGTGCGATAGTCCTAGATGGCTCGGTGACTACCGAACGGTAGGTGAAGCTTTTGGAAGATGATTTCATCCCCATTATGAAAGTGGCCGTGATTTCGACAAGATGTGGTTCATGCTAGACGGAGCTCGTCCGCATCGAAGCAGCAAAATATTTGGTGTCCCGCAAAAGCACGTTGGGGACCTCATTCTGGCTCTGGGGTACCCAAAGGCCACTGCCATTGACCTCGATTGGCGCCATATTCTCCGGATCTAAGCACATGGGACTCCTTTTTGTGGAGCTGTATTAAAGACAAGGTGTACAGCAATAACCCCAAAACCCCTGCTGAGCTGAAAACAGCTATTCAGCACCTCATTGACAGCATCGATGTTCCGACACTTCTGCGGGTCATGCAGAAATTCGGTATTCGTCTGCGCCACATCATCGCCAATGATGGCAGGCATATCAAACTTTCCGTAACCAAAATCCGAATAGCTGTAGTGAAGTTTACATGCTAAATAAAGCGTGTGCACAGCGTAGTTTATAACTAATTAACGTTTTTTTTCATACAGTCCAATATGTGTCATCCTGTACGCTCTTTTAACTTTAAAAACAAACCACACAGTGGCGCAGAACACCTCTGTTTCAGCGTCTGCCACTTCTGTCGATTGACCATTTCTGTGAGTCTTTAGTACTTACTGAATGAACCTGTAACGAAATGCGCCGCTCTTCTTTGGCTTTCCTCTGTCAGTCCTACCTGGTACAGATGTCTTACTGATGACAGATATTCTAGTACTGGGCGAACGAGTGTTTTGTAGGATCCTTCCTTTGTTCCAGGATGAGATTTTCACTCTTTAGCGGAGAGTGCGCTGATATGAATCTTCCTGGCAGATTAAAACCGAGACTCGAACTCGAGACTTTTGCCTTTCGAGGACAGGTGCTCTACCATCTGAGCTACCCAAGCACGACTCACGCCCCGTCCTGACAGCTTTACTTCTGCCAGTACCTCGTCATCTACCTTCCAAACTTTACAGAAGCTCTCCTGCGAACCATGTAGAACTCTTAGATCACTTGCCTGCGAAAGGCAAAGGTCCCGAGTTCGAGCCTCGGTTCGTCACACAGTTTTAACCTGGCAGGTAGTTTCCTTTCTTTGTTAATTGACTACATTTCCTGAGCATCCTTCCAATGTATCTTAGTCTGTCGTCGGCCTTCCACGTGATTAATTTCGTTCGGTCGTTCCACTTCCATCCTACCGTAGCCATATTCCTTGGTATTTTACGCAACTAACCGCTTACAGTGACTATTATGCAACTTTGTATTCATACAATAAACGGTATTTCTGTCTGTATATTCGCAGTACGTAATATCTGATTCAACTTAGGGACAATTGACACTCCCTCCAACCAAGTGTCGATCTCTGCATTTCTTCCCGCATTTCGCTGCAATTTTCTACTGTTGCAACTTCTCCCTGTACAACAGCATCATCTGCGAAAACACCTTACGGAACTTCCGACGTTATCTTCTAGATCACTAGACATTTACATGTATTGTGAAAATTAATGGTTCTATAACAATGATCCTGGACCATGCCTACGTTATTTTTACGTCTGATGACTTCTCTCCGTTCGGAATGACGTGCTGTGTTCT
The DNA here is from genome assembly GCF_021461395.2 of Schistocerca americana. NCBI lineage: Eukaryota > Metazoa > Arthropoda > Insecta > Orthoptera > Acrididae > Schistocerca > Schistocerca americana. Next base: position 92,803,942 of record NC_060127.1, on the reverse strand, counting down.
GTTTGCTAGAAATTGTACAATCTAATCACACATTTGTCGTCGCCTTACCATCATGGTATTAGCCGCAGACAAACAAGTTGGTGACTCCAGCACATCACAGTGATATGCTGATGTAATAGTCATGGATAATCTATTCTTTATTGGGTTGATCATGGCAAGCATACGCAGCAACTTGCTTACCCTTTCTGTAGCTGTTTTAAAGAGTTGATTAATCTTTATTTCTGGCCCACGAAAATGCCCAAGCATTATTAAACATGTTTCTTTTCATGCTTTTTACATCTGTCTTCATTGCAGAATTCTTTTCTAAGTTTGTGCTACATTTCACGTGGTGAGATGCCTAAGAGGCATCACATTCAGATTAACAAGAGAAAAGTTTATTAACAAAACAAGATACTGACAAAACCAAAACTTGTTCTCACAAAAATTAATACAAATCTCTCACCGCCTTCTATCAGACGTGCGGCCATGGAACAACAAAGTGAATTACGATGACAGGACGTAGAGACCAATTCAACGAAGTTTCCCGCGGGAGAGAAGTAAAATTCCTGTTGCGCCTAGGTAAACTTGTGGGTCTGTATCTGCGCAAGTGATTCGGCGGAGGGAAGGGGATTCTAATCAGCGAGAACCTCTGGAGGAGCCGGCACCGCAGTCTACCTGTTTTGATATAGCTGTCGCTAAGGGAGACATCGCCATGAAGGTACGTACGTGTGCGATGCCCCTCTGTCCGATGGGTTGCCGATCCTTCAGGCGTACTGCTGGCGCAAGGTGGGGCAAATGATAGTCGCCCAGAGAACAGAAATCCAGGGTACAAAGACACACAACAGGGGAAAGAAAATACAAAACTAACCTGACTGCAGCAAATCTCGAAAGTAACTTACATTCATCTTTTGACACATTTGAGCCCTGGTCAGTGAGTTGCTGAAGGCGGATGGAAGATGGATTCCTGTAAATACTGGAGTTTCATCCAAAATTTTCTGCCTTAGTTCTTGAAGGCTATGAGGATTGTTTTAAAACACCTTAGATTCGAGGGATCCTCACACCAAGTAATCGCGCACTGACTGATCAGGTGAAATGAGTCGCCAGCTAAGGCCGCAACTAGACTGACCCCATTAACAACTCCGTCGGACCGTGAAGATAGTGTAAATGTGCTCCAAGATTTGGCCGGCTGCATGAGCAATTGCTGCATCCTGTTGAAAGTAATGCTGCCACAAATAGTTTCAAAATTTCTGGGCCACTTTTATTTGCCCGACCCTGTATATAACACATTTGTCTCACAACGATTTATATGCAGCTCATGAATTGCTCAGCGTTTGTTGTACTGCTGATGTTTTCGCTTCAGAGTGCTCTTTCGAGCTGGTTACTACTACAAGGATGATATCGTCAGCATATAAGATTACTTCCTCTGAGCGTTGATGTCGCATTCCACTGATGTTAGGATACTTGCAGGAGATGGGTACTAAATCGAAACCTACTGTCACCGTTAAGTGATGTTTTTGATCACTTCGCGAATCCCCATTCACCATTCAGCAATTATTTTTCTGCAATAGTCGAGGATATTGTATAGAGCCGTTGGGAACTGCAGGGGTACCAACATCCCGGGGCACCATAAATCGTCGAATGCTTGTGATACATCTATTAATACTGTAACTGTGTATTTATTTTCCGTTCTGTTCACTATTCGAATTGGCAGATTAATCTGGCCATCGATCGACTTCCGAGGTGTAAACCCAAATTTGTGTGTGCTAACACCCCTGAGCGCCCCATAAGCCCGAAGGTGATCACAACGGAGTCGGTGGATCTTAGCAAGGGCATTTCGAAGCCAGATCGATGGATAAGATTTGGGTTACGACGGAAACTTGTGCACTGACTTCTTTATGTGGTCGCACAGTACACATATGATTGGCAGTCCATTTCTGGTCATACATGACCCGACTATAGCAGGAGGGATGGTAAGAACAGCTGCACTTATGCAGTGTCGCAACTTTTTGAGGTTCTGTAGTAGAAGTGGAACATAAACACTAGCCTTGAACTACCGCCACATGTAAAAATCCCCAGGCATCAAATACGGCGACCTTGGTGGCAACTCGACTAACCATAGGTTAGCGCCACAGGATTTCATATCCATCGACGTGGCAACATCTCTTTTAGGTAATATCGCACACGAATGTGGAAATGAGGAGGGGGGGGGGGCACCTTGTTGAAAGATGAAATCCCTGCTATTAGTTTCAAGATGTGATCGTGGATCATAATGGCATTGCATCAGGTTAGGTGATACCAATGACAGTTCTCTCAATGAATTCGAAAGTTTCATCAGTTGTCTTGCCGGACAAGGTACGACGCTCTCGTTACCCTGAATGTGTTCCAAAGTTGCATGTAAATTCCCAATCCCTTTAGCTACGTAATGCGCAGTTTATCTTTCTTGAAAGATGAAAAATAGCGTCGTCACTGACCATTGATTTGCTTGATAAGTCGTCACGTTGAAAATGATTCTAAATAACACTTCAGAATTAAAGGCGGTGCAAGTTCTCGACATGTTTTATGGTTTTCAGGAGCTGCAATTTGTATTCCTTAATTCTTAATCACTGTAGCGTCACTACCAAGCATTAGGCAAAAGTAATGTCTTTGGCAAAGGGAATAAGAAGTAGTGACAACGCCACCGTGAAGCATTGCATTAGCAGGCGCTTGCTGGCAGTTGCAGCGTAATGACACGTTGGACAGAACAATATGCACTGAACAGCCAAAGAAACTGGTACACCTGCTTAATATCGTTTAGGGCCTCCACGAGCATGCAGAAGTACCGCAGGACGACCTGGCGTGGACTCGACTATTATCTGCTGGAGGGAACACCATGAGTGCTGCAGGGCTGTCCATAAATCCGTAAGAATACCAGGGGGTGGAGATCACTACTGAACAGCAAGTTGCTAGGCGTCCCAGATATGCTCAATAATCTTCATGTCATGGGAGGTTGGTGGCCAGCGGAAGTGTTTAAGCACGGAAGGGTGTTCCTGGAGCCACTCTGTAGCAATTCTGGATGTGTGGGGTGTCGCATTGTTCTGCTGAAATTGTCCAAGTACGTGGAATACACAGTGGGCGTGAATGGATGCAGGTGAGGAGACAAGATACTTACATATGTGTGGCCTGTCAGAGTCGTATGTAGACGTATCAGGGATCCCATATCAATCCTACTGCACATGCCCCGCACCATTACAGGCCCTCCACCAGATTCAACGGACCCCTGCTAACATGCAGGATCCTTGGATTCATGAGGTTATCTACCTACTCGTACACGTCCATCTTCTCCATACAATTTGAAACGAGATTCGTCCGACCAAGCAACATGTTTCCAGTCATCGGTAGTCCAATGTCGGTGTTGAGGGGCCAGGTGACGCGTTAACCTTTCTGTCACGCAGTCATCATGGGTACACGAGTAGGCCTTCCGCTCCGAAAGCCCACATCGATGATGATTCGTTGAATGGTTCGAACGCTGACATATGCTGGTGGCCCAAAACTGAAATCTGCAGCAATTAGTGGAAGGGTTGCACTTCTGTCACGCTGAAAGATTCTCTTCAGTCGTCGTTGGTCCCGTTCTGGCAGGATCTTTTTCCGGCCGAAGCGATATCGGAGATTTGATGTTTTACCGGATTCCTGATATTCACGGTACACTCGTTAAATGGTCGTAAGGAAAAATCCCCACATCTTCACTACTTCGGAGATGCTGTGCCCCATCGCTCGTGCTCCGGCTGTAACACCACGTTCAAACTCAATTAAGTGTTGATAACCTTGCATTCTAGCAGCAGTAACCGATCGAACAACTACGCAGAATACTTGTCTGATATTGGCGTTGCCGACCGCAGCGCCGTATTCTGCCTGTTTGCATGGTTGTGTATTTGAATATGCATGCCTATACCAGTTTATACGGCGGTTGAGGGTACATGTGGTGAGACTAATAGAGCTTCACGGAAGACAGCACCACGAAGCATTAATGACTGAAGCGAGTAGACTGATGTCACGACACCAGGGGAAGTCCCTTGTTGCAATGTGACACATGTCAGGTTTTAGTGAAACAGATGCACCTTGGAGCTATAGACGTATGTTCGAATTTGGAGGCAGAGGCACTTCTTCCCACTGGAGTCCTACAGCACCACCACGACCCCAGGACCACGCTGGACAGCAAGACGCCTGGCCATCGCCAGCACCAGACAAGGGTTCGAAATCAGGGGGCAGCTGCCGACGCCAGCACTAAGTTCCTCATGGGATTTGGTGCCACAGCATCACCATCCTGCTGTCTGCACCTGCAGGCCCCAGCTCTGAGTTCCTCCCTGGGACAGCAGTCTCCACAGCAGTTGCCAACAGCAACCCACAGGCACACCTTCGGTGGGGTGCCTACACAGTATCCTCTCACCAGGGCAGAATCCACCACCCATGCATCAGCGCCAACCAGGAACAACAGGTTGAGGTGTCTTTTGCCTCGCCGAGCCATGACAAAGCGTGTACCGAGATCGAACTATAGCGTTATTTCTTACCAGCGTTGCTTCCATTGGGCCCTTCGCCCCGTCACTGCCGCCACTAATTCATCCAAGTGCAACTGCTCTCTTCATAGATCATGAGTCCGCGGTAGCGTTCTCGCTTCCCGAGCACGGGGCCCCTGGTTCGATTACCGGCGGGGTCAGGGATTTTCTCTGCCTCGAGATGCCGGGGGTTGTGTCCTTTCATCATCATTTCATCCTCATTCACTCGCAAGTCGCCGTAGTGGCGTTAAAAAACTTGTGGAGCGGCAGACGAACCACCCCGCGAGGAGTCTCTCGGCCACCAACGCCATACGCTCAACATTATTATTATTATTATTATTATTATCCATCATGGAAAAAAAATCTCCATTGTCCGCTGAGGGATGTTCCACTCTGCACCATCTCGATAGGCAGACTTTGAGCGACTTCGCAGCATCACGCCTTCTCATGATCCACTGCTTGATCTGAAATGCCAAGTCGGCCCGAAAATTTTGCATTGTAGAGACATGTTCGTCGAATTTCTTGTACCACTTCACTGTACTGCTATCACAAACTGGCCACATAAAGCTCTTTATGCACTCACTATGGACTAGCAACGAGCTAATTATAGGATATAAAGTATTTTCTCTGCCTTGACTTCCGTTTCGGCAAGTATACAGTCAGTGGCACTCCTGTCGGCCCTTTTCCAATCAACTAAGTGTCTGGTACCAGAAATAAAAGAGGGAGAGAGAGAGAGAGAGCGAATTTACCTTTCACGTACTGTACAGTTACCTATTCTCACCTTATAAAAGCTTTTGGGACTCTGCAAGTATTCTGTATAGTCATTTGCTACTGCAGCCTATTTACATTCATATTACAACGCTTCATAGTCATCGTTGTTGTTGAGAATCAACATATTCAACTTATTTCGATATAATGAAAAATATTTTAAAGTTGCAGACAGCGAGACGACAAATTTCACCTCAGAGCTGTTCAAACGCTTCACTATTTTATGCACAGCATTGTTTTCAACATACTAGATATATCGGTCAAATATAAAGTATCCAGTCATTTTAGGAACGCAGATATTTATAAATCAGATATTTATGGCGCCAGCTTGCAAGAAACGTAGCACTACGCGGTTAATTTCTAACTTCCTGTTAAAACTTCCCAGCTCATCAGCTACTGTTGATGTAAGAAACTACTCTCTCCCTATCGTGTAGTATCAGTCCAATGATTAAGTTTGAGTAATTTCCCACTGACATTGCGGAATGGAGCTGTAGCTCGACTCCGTATTTCTGACACATATATGCAAAAGACGCCTGTGTCGTGTACGTGTGGTGAGAACGACCCAGGCATCCGGACGTATAATGATGCACGATCGGCACTGAAAATGCTGAGGCCCGTTACGGGTCGAAACTCCATTATCTGGACTCCGGATTTATGTCCGGGATATGCATAGCTGATGGGGCTCAGGAAACTGTTTGTACCTCATTCCACCGGGCGCGCAGCTTGTGTGACGTCAGAGGGGTTCCCTGCGTCGCGACTACCGCACACTAAATGTCACGATTTTCGTATATTTTCGTTATCGGATGCCGCGACGCGCGGCGTCCAGGTTCATTTAAACTGTAATTTGGATTACGGTGGCAGACTTGTTTTCCGCTCACTGTTCTCTGCGGGAATATTCGCCACGTGGGAACGATGAGTCGTATCTGATTTCATTCCATTTGCATATGGTGTGGCACGAAACGCATACCGGCAGAACAAGGCTACCTGTCGGGATGGATATGTGCCCCCTGACAAATCAGTAGTGCTCGTTGCTTTTGATGAGCAAACCGAAAGGGTCGGCATTACGAAATGCGGACCACAAATTCAGTTTTGAGTCTCGTTACTAGGCGCAATGGCACGCACGCACACACACACACACACACACACACACACACACACATTTCTGCTCTTACCTGTGAACAGTAGCTGCAATGCAAGGGAAAATATTTTTCGATCCTGCAGAAGTGTGGGCTCGTACCAATGCATATTTTAGTTTTCTGGAGGAGAGCAAGATGTACTGTTTCAATAGAAGTGCAAAATAGGGTGTTAATTGCACTCAAGCGCCAAAGAAACTGCTGTAGGAACGCTTATTCAAATACAGAGATACGTAAATAGGCAGAATACGGCGCTGCGGTCGACAACGCCTATATAAGACATCTAGTATCTGGCACAGTTGTTAGGTCGGTTAATGCTCCAACAATAGCAGGTTATCAGCATTTAAGTTCAAATGGGTCTGAGCACTATAAGACTCAACATCTGAGTTCATCAGTCCCCTAGAACTTAGAATTACTTAAACCTAACTAACCTAAGAACATCACACACATCCATGCCCGAGGCAGGATTCGAGCCTGCGACCGTAGCGGTCGCGCGGTTCCAAACTGAAGCGCCTAGAACCGCTCGGCCACATTGGCCGGCTCAGTATTTAAGTGAGTTTGAACGTGGTATTATAGTCGGCGCACGAGCGATTTGACACAGGATCTCCGAGGTAGCGATGAAGTGGTGATTTATCCGCACGTCCTTTTCATAAGGGCATCGCAAATATCAGGAAACCGGTACAACATCAAATCTCCGACATCGCTGCGGCCAAGAAAGGATCCTGCGAGAACGGGACTAACGACTACTGAAGATAATCGTTCAACGTGACAGAAGTGCAACCCTTTCGGAGGCGAAGACCAAATCGTGTACTCTTGACGACTGGACGACACAAAGCCTTAGGCTTCGCCTGGGCCCGTCAACACCGACACTGGATTGCTGATGACTGGAAACATGTTGCCTGGTCGGACGAGTCTCGTTTCAAGTTTTATCGAGAGAATGGACGTGTGTGTGTATGTAGACAACCTCATGAATTTATGAACCCCGCATGTGACCAGGGGATTGTTCAAGTTGGTGGATGCTATGTAATGGTGTGGGACGTGTGCAGTTGGAATGATATGGGAGCCCTGATATATCTAGAAACGACTCTGACAGCATCCTGTCTGATCACCCGCATCCATTCATGTCCATCGACCATTTCGAAGGACTTGGCTAATTCCAGCAGGACAATGCGACACCCTACACCTCCAGAGTTGCTGCAGAGTTGCTCCAGAAACACTGTATTGAATTAAAACACTTCCGATGGCCACCAGACTCCCCAGATATGAACATTATTGAGCACATCTGTGCTGCCTTGCAGCGGTCTGTGCAGAAGTCATCTCCTCTCCTCGTACTCTTACGGACTTATGGACGACCCTGCTGGATTCATGGTGTCAATTCCCTCCAGTACTACTTCAGACATCTGTCAAATCCATGCCTCGTTGTGTTGCAGTAATTCTGCGTGCTCGCTGGGACCCTAACGATGTAAGCAGGTGTATAAGTTTCTTTGGCTCTTCAGTGTATGTTGTATCATTTCGAAAAACTCCTCTGATCCAGACGTTAACAGAAACAAAGAATTATATGGAATGACAAACGTTTTACTATTATTTACTTGTGTCACCTACGTAATTTGGCTCTGTATATGATATACTGCTCACCAACATTTTTTTAATTATCTGTGCTGTGTTATCTATCCAATTCTTCACTACATAGAATGTACTGCTTAACAGGTACATTTTACGTTCATTTTTGCAAATCTCTTTAATCTCGTCATACAATTTACTTAGCATTTTCGTTCCGCTATAGAGAATGCTGTATTTAGTTTGATGGTTGTTCTTTCTTGGTAAATGTAAGTTCAGTGTACATGTTGTTCCAGGGTCATGACTAAAGCTGATTTTTCAGAAATTATAAATGTTGTTCTTTACGTGCGTAACTTTTTGATTGAGCTAAAATCTTCAATGTTTTGAATATATCTTTAGAATGATTGCGATTACTGCTTGTTATTTTGGTTATTACTCTTGTGGTCCTATCCTGTACTTCCATAATTAGGAGTTATTTAAATGTACGGGGCCGTGCTGAAAAGTAATCCTTTCGAATTTTTGGTTTGAAAACTCCTAATGCGTTTACATAATGCAAACATTAGTAACACTGAAACTTCCTGGCAGGTTAAAACTGTGTGCCGGACCGAGACTCGAACTCGGGACCTCCGCCTATCACTGACAAGTGCTCTACCATCTGAACTACCCAATCACGACTTACGCCCCGTCCTCACAGCTTCACTTCTGGCATTAACTCGTCTCCTACCTTCCAAAATTTACAGAAGCTCTCCTGCTTTTGCTTGGAAGGTAGGAGATGAGGTACTGGCAGAAGTGAAGCTGTGAGGACGGGGCGCGAGTCGTGCTTGGGTAGCTCAGTTGGTAGAGCACTTGCCCGCGAAAGGCAAAGGTCCTGAGTTCGAGTCTCGGTCCGGCACACAGTTTTAATCTGCCAGGAAGTTTCATATCAGCGCACACTCCGCTGCAGAGTGAAAATCTCATTCTGGATTAGTAACATTCTACACTTTTGTTCACCATGTGTACATGTTCATTTTTCAACATCGTCGCCCTGGCGACGAACACATATCTTTCAACGAGAGGCAATCACTGTGAAAAGCTTGTAGGCGGGCCCACAACCCCACCTGTGCTTGCTCCGACTCATCACATTCAAAGTGAAGGCCTCGCTGGTGTTCTTTAAGTTTTGGAAACAGATAAAAATCGTGTGAGGCCAGGTAGGGACTGCATGGAAGAAAATGGAGGAGAGAGAACCTAAGGCGACGGATTGTTGCAGATGTAGCAGCGTCCATGTAATCTGGCATTGTCCTGCTCATTGTGAGGGTGCTTCACGTGTGGAGTGGACGAACTCTTCCATTTCTAAACTCAATTACTGTCCCATGTGTCTCAAGCACTGACTTGGTCATGTTAAACATAGCCACGATGCAAGCTGAAGTTTGGAGCTCTCTAGCGGCAGAGGACTGTCAATATGTAGACACGTAGAATAAAGATGTAAAATGTTAACACCGTTTATTTCAACATCGCTTCACTTCAAGTCTACCACTGTAGCATTGGTATAACAGCCGTATCAAGATATTTGCAACAGAAAAAGCAGTCTTGGTTGCACAAGACAACTTATTTAATTGCGCATGTGTCACGTTTCGCCTTTTCTAGGCGACATCAGACAATCTGATAATAATTCTTGCTAATCGTGACCGAGGTGTCGAACGTAATTAAAAGTCCTATACAACTGGGAAGTAACAGCGAGATAGCCACCGCCAGTGCGTCATTACATCACCGATTAAATTCTCCCCACTCTTAACCTAAGCGTCCTGCCGGCATGATAGCGCGTGTTCACCGTATTTGTGTTCATGAGGCGGTTTCTTCGTGGATGATGTAGTGAAGCATTGACAGTGGTTATCTGGCTGTTATCTAGCAGTTCTATGGGACACTTAATTACGTTCGATATCTCGGTTACGATTAGCAAGTGATTTTATCGATAATCTGATGATACCTATAACGGGCGAAACGCGTCACATGCGATGCTTAATTAAACCTATCTAGTGCAACCAAGACTTTTTTTCTGTATGTACAGTTGATACGTGTTACAAACCGGACACAATGGGAAGGACCAGGGCCCTTTGCCTTTTTCTTTTATCACTCGTTTATTACATCAGAGAAATAAACATTTTAAGACAAAATTTAACTGCATGAAATATTGCTCCCAGTAAAGGTTAACATAAACAGTGACAAAATTTAGTTGTCTTAAAGGTTTCTGCTGGCAACAAATTTTAAGGAGGCAATGTAAGGTTTATATCAATTTAGCTCAGACACGTAGCTAGTGATTGAATCACAACGCAGACACTTCAACAATTTCGGTAACAAATAAATATCGTGAATTTGTACACACAGTAACCAACTAATCAACAGCCTTGCCACTGAATAAGTAGTTGGCCATTTGGAACGATTTAGCAACACCCCGTAATTACCAACAGTCTTTAAATGTCTTGCTCCCCATTAAATAAACAAACTTACAGTAAATAATTGAGTAACAAATCAAACACATTACGCTCCACTCAAACTCTTCAGTGGAAGCCAAGCCAAAATGAAGATTCCATTAACTGACTAGCACTGAAGTCACACTAAAGCACATCTCTGTGCTCCCAGACACACATGGGGCAAACTTATACAAGACAAGATTTTGAAGGGAGCACATCAGTAAACCCGGTAGTGGAGCTAACTCGTGCCACTGAAAATTAAGGTACTAGACCGGGGCACAAGGTGGTATACAATGAAGTTGCCATAGTGCTATACTGCGCTCCGAAATATTAATTTAAGTGGCCAATTCAAAATTAAGTACACATAAACCAGCATTAATTAACGAGGAGTGACACCAGGTCACTCGAAGGAATGACAACACTTAATTGAAAATGCCAGAAGCGGCAGGAACATGAAACACCTTCTCCGAGTTTTAACCAGGAGTCACTTCCTGCTATACAAGTAAACATTTAACCAAGCACAAGGAAGAAACTCCAAAGAGAAAATTCAAATAAAACCCCCAAAAGATTATAAAGGACAGGGAACCCCAACTATTTAAATTTAATAGAATTAGCTCTCCCCAAAGGCAGTGTAAACGCGAAGGCCACAAGAGGCCACCAAAATTGGTTACAAAAGGTCTTACACATTTGCTCCTTTTCTTTAAAGAAACACAAGGCTGCTTAACCTCTGCTGGACGTCCGGTATGGCTCGTGTAGGATACACCAGGCAGCTTCCCAAGCTAGGCGGTCGCAAGGCACGGCGAGCAAAATCAGGAGAGCAGACAGGCAGGCAGCCAACACACATCCTCCATGCTGAACCGGCAGACCGCGTACAACCAACTCCACATATACGTGGTTGCTTCCACTTCATACCTCGCGGCGTCTCAGCAGGTAGCCCGAGAAAACGTCAACTGCCACTCGCCCCGAGAATGCGGAAAACAACAAGGCAAGCAAAGATAAGAAATATCGAAGGATCTATAATGGACATCCAAGAGACGGGCGCGCCAGTAACGAGCGCCACGGCTCAAAAGTGTTTGTTTTATTTTAAAAGATTTTCGAGTTTTCAGATAGGAAATACGGAAGCTTTACTTTCCTTCTCGACCACATATAGTTATTACCATCATATTGACCGTTGTTGTGGTTGACAGCATCAATAGAGACGTGTTGTGGTTGAAGCATCATTAAAGACATTGGAATCAAAAGTGGTCAGTTTAATTCAGTAGGTGAGAATATATCGTGGATACTACTGTTGCATGGCATGCGATTTTTGCCAGTAGCGGATCTGTGGGTACATTGCAGTAATACGAGGAGGAACGTGATGCGCGGGCTAACTGCATTAGCCAAGTGGCTGCGGCAACTCTTGCATGCGTCCTGAATTACACAGAGTTAAAAAAAAAGACGAAAGAAAATAATAAACAGAATAACAACGAGCGCGCGAAAAAACACAGAGAAGGGGTAGCCATTACAGTGCTGGAGATTATTTTTTAATTTGGCCTGTAAATTACTTACATGCATAATTAAACAGTCGCGGGGGACCGTCTGGGCTTAAAGAAACATTAGCATTGGGACAAAGCCAAGCCAAGCACAAGCGGAGCAGCTTCTGGACGCGTTCCCTGCGGCTGCGGTGGAGAAGGCACGCGGGTCGAAATTCTCCTTCAGCCATGTCTGAGCAACGCGTTCCTAGTTTCCACAGCTTAAGATGCACACTTGCAGCTGAAACCGGCGGAAAATTACCGTCAACACCACACATTGACAATATTTTACAACAGCATGTTTATCCGGTAGTGTTGTCGGCATTGCTGCAATGTGTCTGCAGGACAATATCGCTGGGTAGTACGGATTAGGAGCAGACTGTTGACGAGGTAGTGCCGAGGTGTTGCCAGTTTTGTTCACCAAGAGTGGAGAACACACATATTGGCCACTAAAATTGCTACACTATGAAGATGACATGTTACAGAGAGGAAATTTAACCGACGGGAAGAAGATGCTGTGATATGCAAATGATTAGCTTTTCAGAGCAGTCACACAACGTTGGCGCCGGTGGCGACACCCTACAACGTGCTGACATGGGGCAAGTCTCCATCTGATTTCTCATAAACAAACAGCAGTTGACCGGCGTTGCCTGGTGAAACGTTATTGTGATGCCTCGCGTAGGGAGGAGAAATGCGTACCATCACATTTGCGACTTTGATAAAGATCGGATTGTCGCCTATTGCGATTGCGGTTTATCGTATCGCGACGTTGCCGCGCGCGTTGGTCGAGATCCAATGACTGTTAGCACAATATAGAATCGGTGGGTTCAGGAGGGTAATACGAAACGCAGTGCTGCATCCCAACGGCCTCGTATCACTAGCAGTCGAGATGACAGGCATCTTATCCGCACGGCTGTAACGGATCGTGCAGCCACGTCTCGATCCCTGAGTCAGCAGATGAGGACGTTTGCAAGACAACAACCATCTGCACGAACAGTTTGACAACGTTTACGACAGCATGGACTATCAGCTCGGAGACCATGGCTGCGGGTACCCTTGACGCTGCATCACAAACAGTGCCGCCCGCGATGGTGTACTCAACGACGAACCTGGGTGCACGAATCGCAAAACGTAATTTTTTCGGAAGAATCCCGGTTCTGTTTACAGCATCATGACAGTCGCATCGGTGTTTGGTGACATCGCGGTGAACGCACATGGGAAGCGTATCACCTGGCGTGATGGTATGGGGTGCCATTGGTTACACGTCTCGGTCAGATACTGTTCGCACTGACGGCACTTTGAACAGTGTACGTTACATTTCGGATGTGTTATGACCCGTGGCTGTACCCTTAATTCGATCCCTGATAAACCCTACATTTCAGCAGGATAATGCACGACCGTATGTTGCATGTCCTGTACGGGCCTTTCTGGACACAGAAAATGTTCGACTGCTGCCCTGGCAGCACATTCTCCAGATCTCTCACCAACTGAAAACGTGTGATCAATGGTGGCCGAGCAACTGGCTCGTCACAATACGCCAGTCACTACTCTTGAGGAACTGTGGTATCGTGTTGAAGCTGCATGGGCAGTTGTACCTGTCCACGCCATCAAAGCTCTGTTTGATTCAATGCCGAGGCGTATCAAGGCCGTTATTACGGCCAGAGGTGGTTGTTCTGGGTGCTGATTTCGCAGGATCTACGCACCCAAATTGCGTGAAAATATAATCACTTGTCAGTTCTAGTATAATATATTTGTCCAATGAATACCGGTTTATCATCTGCATTTTTTCTTGGTGTAGCGATTTTAATGGCCAGTAGTGTATTTCGTGTGGCCGGGGCGCATCTACGTCCGTCGTTCTCAATCTCCTATTCTTGCTTTATCTTCCTTCCGCCGACAGCGCTCCAGTGCCTGGTCCCATAATCTGACAAGGGGACCGCCCCCACGTTTCATCATCGATTTCGTCAAAGTTTATGGTTAGGGCGGTTCAGTATGCAACGCAACGTAAAATTTGTTGTGGAACATATTACCGGCTCTATGGTTCCATATAGCACCGAGAGGTACCGGAGCTATACGTGTCATTCCTAATGGCGTCTGTAATGGAGTTGCGTAGCAACCAAGAGCTGATATTGAGCTCCTTTTGGTGGAAAACCAGAGCACCGTAGATATTCATAGCCACTTGCAGAATGTCTTCAAAGACCTGGCAGTGAACATTGAAACACACGAGTCGTTCCTCATGTGCCTGCCTGCCGCACTCAGCTGTGACTCCTGCTGTGTTGGAACACGCGCGCACTCTCGCCGGAGGTGATCGACGGATCGCAGTCAATCACATCGTTGCGCAACTGGGACGTCTCTGTTGGTAATGCTGAAAACACTCGTCTACCAGTTACCGTACTCCAAGGCATGTGCCCACCGGGATCCACGATGCCTAACGGAAGACAGTTTAAGAGCAACGACAGACCACCTGTCCGGAACAGCTTGTGCGTTAGGAGCCTGATCGTGGCAGTTTCTTGTCGATGAAGCATGATTTCCTCTCTTCGAACAGGTGAAAACCGACAATCCTTACTGTAACAAATCTAAGTTTTTACACGAAGTTCTTTGTCTCTTCTTTTCATGCCATTAAGAAACACAATGTATTGAATAATATTTTGATTTATTTGCAGTATAAGTAACGTCAATATTAGACATAAAAAAATGTGCGCATCCGGGCTCTACTGTTCAGCTGTCTTTCCGCTACATCAACCGCTGTCTGTACGCTACACAACTGTTATGACCCATACGCCGCCCGACCCGCCCGTAAGCGCTGTTTCATCTACGTAAGCCGGCCGCGTTGACCGACCGGTTCTAGGCGCTACAGTCCGGAACCGCCCGACTGCTGCGGTCGCAGGTTCGAATCCTGCCTCGGCCATGGTTGTGTGTGATGCCCTTAGGTTAGTTAGATTTAAGTAGTTCTAAGTTGTAGCGGACTGATGACCTCAGATGTTAAGTCCCATAGTGCTCAGGGCCATTTAAACCATCTACGTAAATGCTTGGCCATCTGTAGCTTCCAATTCTGTCACTTTCATTTCTGGCCAATCTTTGTATATACTCCAAATGTGTACAAAATTCGATGATGACGAATACGCACGTCACCTTCTGAGCGGTGAACCATGATTATTTCACTTCATTTCGAAGGATTGTGCAAGTACGTAGAGACATTCGATTTGACTGTTCTCTGTAGAAATATAGAAATGGCAAAGGAATTAGTCCATAATGACATACATGTAATATGTAAATCTACGATCGCTAGACGAGTGCAACTTTTTTTTTTTTTGTTTTTTTTTTTTCATCAGTTTCCTGGCTGCTTTGATGCGACCCGCCACGAATTCCTCTACTTTGCCACCCTCTTCATCTCAGAGTAGCACTTGCAACCTACGTTCTCTATTACGTACTGGATGTATTCCAATCTCTGCCTTCCTATACAGTTTTTACTTTCTACAGCTCCCTCGAGTACCATGCAAGTCATTCCATGATGTCGTAACATAAGTCCTACGATTCTGTCCCTTCTCCATATCAGTGTTTTCCACATATTCCTTTCCTCTCCAATTCTTCGCATAACCTCCTCGTTCCTTACCTTACCAGTCCACCTAATTTTCAACATTCGTCTGCAGCACAACACTCATTAATACTTCGATACTCTTGTGTTCCCGTTTTCTCACTGTCCATGTTTCACTACCATACCATCCTGTGCTCCAAACGTACATTCTCAGACATTTCTTCCTCAGAGACCTATGTTCGATACTAGTAAACTTCTCTTTGTCAGCAATGCCCTTTTTGCTATTGCAAGTCTGCTTTTTATGTCATTCTTCCACCGTCGCTCATTCGTTACTTTGTTGCTAAGGTAGTAAAATTCATTAACTACTTTTACTTCTTAACCATCAATCCTGATATTAAGTTTCTCGCTGTTCCCATATCTGCTACTTCTCAATACTTTCGTCTTTCTTAGATATACTCTCAGTCTATATTCTGCACTCCTTAGAATGTTCATTTCATTCAGCACATCCCGTAATTCTTTTTCACTTTCACTCCGAACAGCAATGTCATCAGCGAATAGTATCATTGATGTCCTTTCACCTTGACACACTTCCACTCCTGAACGTTTCTTTCATTTCCATCACTGCTTCTTCCGCGTACAGATTGAACAGCAGGGGCGAGAGACTGTTTTACATGCCTTTTAATCCGAGCACTTCGTTTTTGGTCGTCCACTCTTATCCTTCCCTCTTGGCTTTTGTACATGTTGTTGTTGTTGTGGTCTTCAGTCCTGAGACTGATTTAATGCTGTCCAAGCTTCATCATCTCCCAGTACCTACTGCAGCCTACATCCTTCTGAATCTGCTTAGGGTATTCATCTCTTGGTCTCCCTCTACGATTTTTACCCTCCACGCTGCCCTCCAATACTAAATTGGTGGTCCCTCGATGTCTCAGAACATGTCCTACCAACCGATCCCTTCTTCTAGTCAAGTTGTGCCATTAACACCTCTTCTCCCCAATGCTGTTCAATACCTCCTCATTAGTTATGTGATCTACCCATCTAATCTTCAGCATTCTTCTGTAGCACCACATTTCGAAAGCTTCTATTCTCTTCTTGTCTAAACTATTTATCGTCCATGTTTCACTTCCATACATGGCTACACTCCATACAAATACTTTAAGAAACGACTTCCTGACATTTAAATCTATACTCGATGTTAACAAATTTTTCTTCTTCAGAAACGCTTTCCTTGCCATTGCCAGTGTATATTTTATATCCTCTCTACTTCGACCATCATCAGTTATTTTGCTCCCCAAATAGCAAAACTCCTTTAATACTTTAAGTGTCTCATTTCCTAATGTAATTCCCTCAGCATCACCCGACTTAATTCGACTACATTCCATTATCCTCGATTTGTTTTTGTTGATGTTCATCTTATACCCTCCTTTCAAGACAGTGCCCATTCCGTTCAACTGCTCTCCCAAGTCCCTTGCTGTCTCTGACAGAAATACAATGTCACCAGCGAACCTCAAAGTGTTTATTTCTTCTCCATGGATTTTAATACCTACTCCGAACTTTTTCCTTTATTTCTTGTTCAGTATACAAATTTAATAACATCGGGGATAGGCTACAACCCTGTCTTACTCCCATCCCAACCACTGCTTCCCTTTCATACCCCTCGACTCTTATAACTGCAATCTGCTTTATGCTTTTGTACATAGTTTACATTATTTGTCCCTCCCTATAGTGCAGCTTACCCCTACTTTTCTCGGAATTTCGATCACCTTGTAGATATTTTATAAAGAATCAGAGCCCATAAACTGTACGCCGCAGCTCAGAGCAACGACTTTCACCGTTGAAAGGAGGTTAGCGTTCCGAAGTAGGGGATTGAAATCATATAACACATTGGACAACGTGTTTCGCTGGTACCAGAATTCCACTGTTTAGAATACAATCCTTGAACAAAAGGCACAGTTTTCAAACATGATTTATTGTTTCAAAAAGACCCGTAAGCTGTTCCCCAATTCCCAGTTGATAGTAAGCGTTACTGATTATCCAGAGGGCAAACTGTTGATATTCCTGGAAATATCGACACTGTTTCTGGAATTATTCAGCAAAACCCCAGGAAATGCGGCCGACGAATTGCGGTAGAGGCTCACTGTAAGCGTTCCGTTACTGATATTTAGCCTGCTCATGTTTCCAGCCAAAACCCAAAGCCACCATGTCATACCTGAAGGAACCGTATGACGGAGGGCCAACTTTGCGAACCAGATTGTAACAATAACTGATAATGAAGAATTTGACGTTGGCTGCATCCGATGCGTACATGAAGCAGACTTCCGCCTGAATGGAGTCATGAATATAAAAAAATGAGGATTTTGGGTTCCTGATAATCCTTATTTGTGTGACACGAAAGCAGCAATTCCTCGCAGTGTTTGCCAAGTTTGCCATGTGCAGCAGAGGCATTACTGGCCCTGTTTGTACATACGAAAAAGGACCCCTAGTGAACTTCACGTTGCAGTCACAGATCTAGCGTTGGAGGATGTACTAGCACCGAGTGGTTTATGCATGATGGAGCCAGACAACAGGAACCAAACAGGTGACTCCTTTTTTTTTTCGGTTAGTGATTCCGGAACAGAGTCACTGCGTTGGCTACTGCTAAACGCCAGCTGCAGGGACGGAATGGCCTCGATATTCACCCAATTTAACTGCCTGTGACTACTGTCCGTGGGCGCATCGAAAGACTCACTCTGCCAGAACCATACCACGACACTGGCATATGAATCTATTTCCGTTGAGACGTTACAGGATGTGACGGCAAATTTCATTGCTCGTTTTCGCCACGTCCGCTCTGCAAGTGGTGGTCATGCCGATAAGGCTGTCATAAGATAGCAAGTGCTGTTTGCAGAGGATAACTTTCATTATGCATGCTGATACTGTACAAGCAGCAGAGTGAACAGTGTCATCTGGTAGTAGCTTTTCCAACTAATTCGAAACTTCTGCACAATTTCTACATAAAATTTTTACGACTTTGACGATAAACACATCTTATGTTTCATATGTAGCATTCGTCTATCCATCGTAGTTTAATTTTTGAACCAGAGATTCTCTGTACACCTTGCACATAGGCAGCAAACCCAAAAAAAGTTATTGCTGCTACCGTCATGGTAGATCTCCAACAGTAATCGGCAGTTGCATTCTGCAAGGACCGTTAACACTTTCTAAGCTTTTCGAAATTCCATCACATCTTTTTCTGTTTTCTTTGGCAGCAACTTACCAAGAGTCCCTTAGTTTATTACACTCATACTGTACGGGACTTTACAGTCCTATAATTTCCTCACAGATGTATCACATTCAAGAAATTTATATTCCTGTCACTATGCAGGTGAATACAATAAGACAATAACATAAAATTGGATTGTTATTTAAAACTGTCTTAAAGAATCCTTTTTGCCAACAAAGCGCAGCAACAGCCTGCTTCTGAGAGGTATATCGACGGGAAGCGCACTTGAAACTGTTACACCAAGCAGCGCTAATCGAAAACTGAAGAGTGATCGTCAGTCTGGTTGCAACTGATACAGTCTCCAAATGGCTCAAATGACTCTGAGTACTATGGGACTTAACATCTGAGGTCATCAGTCACCTAGACTTAGAACTACTTAAACTTAAGTAACCCAAGAACATCACACACATTCATGACCGAGGCTGGATTTGAACCTGCAACCACAGCAGCAGCGTGGCTCCAGACTGAAGTGGCTAGAACAGTGTCTGGCTAAACACTCTTCCCTATTATTACTTGCCTTACCCATTCTTGGACGAATTGCTTTCAAAGGATATATTTAAAATTACGTTTCAACATTCTGGAGGAACTATGTATACAGCATCAACTCATGAATTATATTTCGGAAGCAGTTTACTTACTTAAGAACGAAAATGTGCGCAACCTAAAGGAAATAGATTTGGAGTCGTGGTGCTGGTTTGAGAGCTACATGCAAATCCATCTGCTTACTCTCGAAAAATCCAGTCAAGTACCACCCAGAAGAGATGTACACCCAGTTACAATTTATGAGTACATTCGTCATTTAAAAGATGACAGTCATTAAAAAACACGGGTAAAATATCAACACAACTTTATCTTCCATGATGAGGTGCATAAATCGATCGAGGTTAAGTTGTTAACACCGTGAATTGTTTGCACTAATTCTTCAAGATTTTTCGGTCTTCTACATACTTGTTTAATAGTTTCACTTAATTTCCTTGGATCCAACATGAGGCAAATACTCTCGTCAGATTTGGCTACTGCTAATGAAAAACTTCTATATGGTGAATTAGATGTTTGATAACGCCCCATTCTAACATTTTCCTAATCTCCTATGTGACCCATTCCTTCTTAGCTCACAAAATGGAGTATGAGGCACTGCAGTAAGTTTCGTATGGATAGACGTCTATCTCATAAACATAATCCTTGATCACACCAGGTTTCTTATCGAGGACTTCCAAATATTCCTTTAACAAGCTAATTCTGCTGTACTTCAGTTAAGTATTGAAATTCAACTACTTTAATCTGGAGTAAGTTTACAAGGTCCAATGTGCTGTCTCTTGGTAAATCACTTAATACACAATTGCCATTTAAATATATTAGTAACTAAACAATTAATCTTTATTCTCTGGCAGAATCTAAGATTTAATTCCAATTTCCTCGCCAGGTTCAAAACAATAATTTGCCCATCATTGGCTATGGTGCATATCCCTTTTAAGAGGTCAATTACTGCATCTTTGTCCCTCAAAAAATCCTAACCACAGTTGCACGGATAAGATAGTGTAGGAGCAAGTAGTGTAGGTGCAACCACGTCAGCCTATACCTGAGGCTTTACTGGAACGAAATCAGCATTCGATGCACCTGACAGCATACAGTTAGAAATTTGCAATATAGGCCATTTTCGTTTACTATTCAGCTGTTTAAACAGACAAACGTTCATCACACTAAAAGTCGGCTCAATATTGAGCCGTTATTTATTAAAACTTCGACCACTAACTGTGTCATTTCAGTAGGTTTTATTGTACATCCACTGACATTTTCTGGTAATTTTTCTCGGATGTCCATCCCATCATTAAGTCTCAGCACTCTTACTTCTAACGATGTTTCGCCTTCCTCTTTACGAGCAGTCACTTCTGGAATGTCTAAAGAGGCTGGCTCTAATTAGTTGATTCAGTTGTCCTATTGTTGCTTACTGACACTTCCACTATAGGGGTAATGTTCTTTTCCTAAGTCCAACCAGTATTCTTCTTCTCATCAAGATACGTAAAAGTGAGATTGTACAACATACAGTATCATGTTGAAAACTATAACGAGAGGTAACACCTGTGAAATAATGAAAATGCTGTGCTGCTTAGCCATTGAAGAGGCGGCACAACGTATATAATCTTGTTGCAAGCCTTAAGAAAAGGAAATATGGGTCAAATAATGAGAACGTTTTGGTTTTTAGCTATTGAAGAGGTGGCACAACATATATAATCATATTGCATACTACGAGAAGAGGCAAAATAAGCCAAACAATGAAGACGTCGTATTGCTTAGTCGTTGAAGAGGCGGTATAACAAAAAAAGACGTCGATTACCCATATTCCCAATGTCTCACTGTTACATCCGCACAGATGGCCTGCAGAACCCAAACAATCTCAAATAGCATCAGCCAGGTTCGTAATCGAGTGTGTAGTTCTGTGTTTCAATTTGCATACAGACCTCTATTTGTACATAATTGGTGTCCTGTGCCCTTTATGTCACTGTTTTAGTGGCATTGATGGAAGTATCGTTGCTTATAATGTGTTTGTGATTTTGGGTTTTTCTTTTAAGTACTTCCGTCAGTGTGCTACATTGCCCACAATGCTGTATGATGTTATTTGCAACCCTGTACTTTGTCTATTGTTGTACTTATTGTATGACGTACAGCGTTTGCCCTCCCGTGTTTGTTATAATGTTGCTGTATAGTGCTGTTTGTAGTTCTGGTCCGACTTCATTGTAATCATTGCCTTTGGGTGTCTGTTGTTTGGCTAACTGCGTTTTTATTTTACTTTAAAAGTGTGTTTACATGCTGACCCCGTAATTTCGTGCTATTCTGCTCTTTTGAGATTATGTTTCTTTATAGCTGTTGTCGGCTGTGTGGTCCTTGTAACCCAAAGCCAAAAAAAGAAATAACAAAAAAAAAGTCTGTGCAGCCTTACAAAGGCGGCGAGATGAATGCCCATCGCAGTCCTCGCCAGGCAAACAAGTGACAAGACTTCAATCAAGTCTCAAGATTGTTAATGAAATACTTAAGACTATACATAGCTTGCAATGTGTAACTGGTATAAACTGACCTATTCTGTAATAGACATAGAGTGAATATTGAAGTCTTGTCTAATATCTAAAATGAAATTTATAGCTAACTTTAAACTGACTTACTCGCTACAGATACTAAATGGATGAAGTATTTAAATAATGTTACGAAAAACGGATATATCTAAGGTTTACATAATGCTTTGAAATACTTAAGTTAGTCTGTAATGAAAAATATAGTATCTAAGTAAAATGGAATAAACCAATTAAAACCAATTATACAATTTTTGTAATCATGTCATATCACTCATTCATATATGTATCTATATTTACCTCTTGCTTTCCTTTTTAAGATCGAGCAGCAGTATGTTTCATGTCAGTATGTTTCATACATGAAACATACTGTTGCTCGATCTTAAAAAGGAAAGCAAGAGGTAGATAAAGAAAAAGTAAGGCAACAGGTAAACATCCAAAACTCTGGTCCATAAAACTGAAATTAGAAATATCCAATCCTAAGTGAAAATCAAACATAGTTAAGGAAGAACCCCAATCCTCTAAGAGAAATTCGAATAGGCGTGATGTCTGCACAACACGCCTTAGCTGAAACGATGACAATTTGATGAAAATAAAGTAGTCATCGTTGGCGGTTGTTAATCCCCCGTTACACATCTGGTCTTTTTTTAAACTAAAATTTAATCGACCTGGCCGTGAACAACAGCCATATTTCATATAAAATCATGAATTCCCGTTTTAAAACAGACAAAATTAAACATTAATAAGAGGCAATGGAATAGAGAATTATATGCAAAGTAGCAAGGGGCTTTAGTCAAAAGAGATTCTAACGAACGTCCCTTTTGTTTCACAACTGGTTTATAAACCCAACGCAGGTATTGTTAATGTCTTTAGTGTCTGGGAGTTTCTAGCGCCTGGGATTTTCTAGCATCTGGAAGTCTTAGTGTTCTAGATTTTAATGTCCGAGCTTTTACAGTTGAGTCCTGAGTATTCGTATCTCTTAAGTTATTGCTCCACTGCATGAAATACTTAATTTGGTTGGAAACCTGGCTAATTAAAAGTACATTTTTGTTTGTTTAGTTTACCATCAAAAATACGAAAACTGACAGAACTGAAATAACGCTAACGTCCAGCGAACATCTCAGTCGATAAAAGATCTATATCATTAATTCCAATTTAAGAAGTTCAATTGCGGATGGTACTTTTCAAACATTGTATTGCAGCTTGACTTTCTATTATAGACCACGTTTGGATAGTTATTATCGGGCTAAAGTGTGACCATACACATTCGTGAATTGTATAAAATAAACTGTGTTAATAAAAAACAAGTTAAGGAAAAAACATAGTGCCCTACGATTTCGAACACAGTATCACGAAGTGGACCAGTTACTGCATTATCTGTGGACAATAATAATAATAGTAAGAATAATAACAATAACAATAATAGTTTTATGCCGCGCGGGGTAGCCGCGCGGTCTGAAGCGGCTCGCCACGGTTCGCGTGGCTCCCCCATTCGGAGGTTCGAATCCTCCCTCGGGTATGGGTGTGTGTTGTCCTTAGTGTTAGATTAAGTTAGATTAAGAAGTGTGTAAGCCTAGGGACCGATGACCTCAGCAGTTTCGTCCCATAGAACTTACCACAAATTTCCAATAACAGTTTACACCACATTGATATTAAAGGGAATATTTTCAATGGACAAAACACCCGTGCTGTGATAAATGAAATTTATATCTTTTGAAGGAACTGATTTGGTTTACGTGTGCACGTTAATCGAAGATATCAATTCATTTAGAAAAGCAAATCGGTGGTCTAGAACTGTTAATGAGCATCTTTGGTGGCAACCGCTAAACAAGGCAGCTATACGATAGTAAATAGGTATCCATACTTATTAACGACAGGAACTTTAAAATACTTGTATAACCCCGAATGTAGACTAAAATTATTTCAAAGAGTGGATATTATCAACAAATACTGACTGCACTAACACATAGTGTTGTGTCACCTCGCTTTCACGTATCTCGACTGGGCGTAGAAAAAAAGACATTTCACTTTCGGTAATCGTAGAAGTGCCCGTAGGCAGCAATAAGAAACGTCACAAATTGC
Organism: Schistocerca americana; assembly: GCF_021461395.2. Classification (NCBI taxonomy): domain Eukaryota; kingdom Metazoa; phylum Arthropoda; class Insecta; order Orthoptera; family Acrididae; genus Schistocerca; species Schistocerca americana. The sequence continues at coordinate 92,780,080 of NC_060127.1, read as the reverse complement.
TCCACCGGCCGGAGTGGCCCAGCGGTTCTAGGCGCTACAGTCTGGAACCGCGCCACCGCTGCGGTCGCAGGTTCGAATCCTGCCTCGGGCATGGATGTGTGTGATGTCCTTACGTTAGTTAGGTTTAAGCGGTTCTAAGTTCAAGGGGAATGATGACCACAGCAGTTATGTCCCATAGTGCTCAGAGTCATTTGTACCATTTTGAACAAGTTGCGCTTATCGTTCCGCTCGAAGGTATAAAATCAACAATGTACAATTTATACGTGTGGTTTTGTGAATTGCTTAGTGGCAATATACGAACGAAATAACTATTTGTGTAAACTTTCTCATTTTACATGTTCGCTGTTTCCGAGAAACTGCGCTCGTAGTGACAGAATGAAAGTAATACAATGAACTGAAGGCGGTAGACGTTGTGCACAGAGAGGCACACATACATGTGTTACAAAAGACACAAAACTCAAGTACGTGTCGAAATAATTGACATGGGGAGTTTGCCATAACAACAGATGTTTAATGTTTGAGTCATAACTCAGTGTGCTTCAATTAAATACACTCCTGGAAATGGAAAAAAGAACACATTGACACCGGTGTGTCAGACCCACCATACTTGCTCCGGACACTGCGAGAGGGCTGTACAAGCAATGATCACACGCACGGCACAGCGGACACACCAGGAACCGCGGTGTTGGCCGTCGAATGGCGCTAGCTGCGCAGCATTTGTGCACCGCCGCCGTCAGTGTCAGCCAGTTTGCCGTGGCATACGGAGCTCCATCGCAGTCTTTAACACTGGTAGCATGCCGCGACAGCGTGGACGTGAACCGTATGTGCAGTTGACGGACTTTGAGCGAGGGCGTATAGTGGGCATGCGGGAGGCCGGGTGGACGTACCGCCGAATTGCTCAACACGTGGGGCGTGAGGTCTCCACAGTACATCGATGTTGTCGCCAGTGGTCGGCGGAAGGTGCACGTGCCCGTCGACCTGGGACCGGACCGCAGCGACGCACGGATGCACGCCAAGACCGTAGGATCCTACGCAGTGCCGTAGGGGACCGCACCGCCACTTCCCAGCAAATTAGGGACACTGTTGCTCCTGGGGTATCGGCGAGGACCATTCGCAACCGTCTCCATGAAGCTGGGCTACGGTCCCGCACACCGTTAGGCCGTCTTCCGCTCACGCCCCAACATCGTGCAGCCCGCCTCCAGTGGTGTCGCAACAGGCGTGAATGGAGGGACGAATGGAGACGTGTCGTCTTCAGCGATGAGAGTCGCTTCTGCCTTGGTGCCAATGATGGTCGTATGCGTGTTTGGCGCCGTGCAGGTGAGCGCCACAATCAGGACTGCATACGACCGAGGCACACAGGGCCAACACCCGGCATCATGGTGTGGGGAGCGATCTCCTACACTGGCCGTACACCACTGGTGATCGTCGAGGGGACACTGAATAGTGCACGGTACATCCAAACCGTCATCGAACCCATCGTTCTACCATTCCTAGACCGGCAAGGGAACTTGCTGTTCCAACAGGACAATGCACGTCCGCATGTATCCTGTGCCACCCAACGTGCTCTAGAAGGTGTAAGTCAACTACCCTGGCCAGCAAGATCTCCGGATCTGTCCCCCGTTGAGCATGTTTGGGACTGGATGAAGCGTCGTCTCACGCGGTCTGCACGTCCAGCTCGAACGCTGGTCCAACTGAGGCCCCAGGTGGAAATGGCATGGCAAGCCGTTCCACAGGACTACATCCAGCATCTCTACGATCGTCTCCATGGGAGAATAGCAGCCTGCATTGCTGCGAAAGGTGGATATACACTGTACTAGTGCCGACATTGTGCATGCTCTGTTGCCTGTGTCTATGTGCCTGTGGTTCTGTCAGTGTGATCATGTGATGTATCTGACCCCAGGAATGTGTCAATAAAGTTTCCCCTTCCTGGGAAAATGATTTCACGGTGTTCTTATTTCAATTTCCAGGAGTGTATATTCTGACAGCTGGTGGATGACTACGGCAGGTTTGTCGCGTTGTCGAATTGATATTGTAGCTAAGACAGTATTTGTATGTTGTATGTCTGTAGTTGTGTCAGTGTTCACTGGTAGTAATCTGTGGTGTTTTATCATGTGAAAGAAATCCTATATGTTTAGACCTAGGGCCAGTTGGGTAAATCCAGGGCTAGCTAACCGAGGAATAGGCTAACCACTGGTTAACTTTGACTGAGCGTTGTACGTCACCATTATATGAAACAGCGTGTCAAGTATGTGTGATAAACGTTCCAGATCGCAAAAATTCTCGCTTTAAGATACCTTGACGCTGGTAGATACTGTGAATGAGTTCAAGAGTATAGTAGAAAGCACGAAAACTGACGCAGTCTCATTCAGTGAAAAATATTAATGATAAACACCTAACTAAATTGGTAGGGTACACACAGGTTTAACTTCCTATCTTGAATTTAATTAAATGATCAGGCATTTGTTATTTGACCAGTAAGAGATCTTTCTAGAATTCCAAATAAAGTATTCAAAAAGATATGGAACAGTTTCCTTTCACAAATAACTTCACATAGATCGACAGAGCAGCTACAATAGACATACGATTATTATCGTCATAATCATTATTATCATTATTATCATACTATTAATAACGGAAAAGATAGCAGAGGCTGTAGATTGGTGGCCCCCATAGGTGTAACGTAATTTCCAAACATACACGATTTAATAAAGCTGTCACAGAAGAACGCTACAATAAGTTCGATTCAGATGCAAAATTTCTGTGCGATAGTATTCCATCAAATGTAGCTGTAGGGTAGATGGTGAATTGAAGAACTGAACTGTAAGTAGGCACATAAATAGAGGCAGCTGTGAGATGTGGTCTGTTTTGTGAAATTGCTGGTCTTTATAGTCTCTCCAAAATCTGTGACAACGTAGACATCATGGAGATTGATTTATCTGAAAATTCTGAAAGGTGCAGAATTAGAATCCTTGAATACGGCCGGAATAGACTCGTCCTAAGCGACGGAAACGACTGAAAGTAACAACGTCGGGATGTCGACATCCAATAGTGATTCAACTATACGACCTAACACAATGTGTAAACCTACAAATGAAATGAGGGTGGATGTTTTGTTTGAAATTTTTGATTAATTCAGAGGGCGAAATATTTGAAGCTAATCGGCAATGGTATCAAAAAGACTGAGAATACACGGAAGAATGCGGTCAGAAGGATCGAGTATTACAGGGGAAAATCAAACAGGTGATTGTAGAGCTAGACGCTCACGATAAGGAAACATACGAGAGTTTGGCTAAGGAACTGAAGAAAGTGAGACTGGACGTAAATTCAGCAAGTAGTAATGGTAATACCTTGCAGGTATCGGTAAATACTTTAGAGAACGATTGGGAAGAGATACGTAAAGAGCAGTCTACCGTGTTGGATATCGTAGGTGATCTACCAAACAAAGTAAAAGAATTACAGTTAACAGGTTAAGAGTACACTGACGATTTTTTGATGGGTCAGACAAAAAAGACTGAGGAAGAAATGTCGGAGTGGATGGAGACCAAATCAGGAGAGGTACGATCTCAAGTACAGAGTGCTATAGAGTCAGTAAATCGATCAAGCAAGAATCATCGATACCCAAAACCACCGAAATAATAGAACAATTAAAAGCAGAGTTTCAGAATATTAAAGAAAATTTAATCTCAGAAATTCCAACTTGTCGGAGTCAACAATCGATTACTGCTTACGGAAGGCAAGCTAACTAAATTAAAAGACATTCAAGTAAACGTTACTTATTTGTGTATGTTACATAAAAGATGACCTCTAAGTTTAAAGAAAACGTTTCAGATTCGGAGAAGAAAGACTACAAATGGTGGTGACGCAAATCTTTAATAAATGCAGGAACAAATACATAAAAAATGAAGCACTAAGCAACTGTTCGCTCTCTAAAAAAAACTCCACACTACACTTCCCACAGCACAGGGCTTCGATATGAGCTGGGGAAGCAAGTATAATTTATAAATTAACGTCCATGCCATGTCAATATTTCGGTATGTTTCATTTGAGTCACCAGTCTTCTGACTGGTTTGAGCTGCTCGCAACGAATTACTCTCCTGTGCCAAATTTATCAGCTCGGAGTAGCAATTGCAACTTGGATAATTACTTGCTCCATGTCTTGTAATCTCTGCCTTCCTCTACAGTTTTTACCCTTTAAAGATCTCTCTAGTATCATGACAGTTATTCCATGATGTCTTAACAGATGTCCTACCGTTCTGATCCTTCTTCTTATCAGTGTTTTCTGTATCTTCCTTTTCTCGCTGATTTTCCTTACCCTATCAGATCATCTAATTTTCAACATTCTTCTGCAGCACCAGGTCTCAAAGATTTTTACTCTCAAATAACTTACGGGTTTGCTGCCCGGTGACGTCGTCGACCACCGCCGATATTTCGACAGGAGCACACCCTGCCATTCTCAAGGCATTTTTGCCTTTGGAATGGCAGGGTGCGCTCCTGTCGAAATATCGGCGGTGGTTGACTACGTCACCGGGCAGCAGATATGTAAGTTATTTGGACATTCAATACGCCGGGAAAAGTTAAGGTATCATATTTTGACTCTCTTCTTTTCCGGTTTTCCTACAGTACATGTTTCACTACCGTAAATTTCTGTGCTCCAAACATAATTTTCAGAAATTCATTCCTCAGTTTAAGATCGATCTTCAAGACTAGTATATTTTTATTGGTCAGAAATGCTCTTTTCGCCAGTCTAGACCGCTTTTTATGTCCTCTGTGCTTCATTCGTCATGGGTTTTTTGCTGCCTAGATAATAGAATTCCTTAATTTCATCTGCTTCGTGATCAACAATCCTTATGTTAAGTCTTTCACTTTATCACTTCTGTTACTTCACATTAACTTTGTCTTTCTTCAATTTATTCTCCATTGATATTTTGTCTCATTAGACTGCTCATTCCATTTAGCAGATCCTGTATCCCTCTTCATCTTCAATCCGGATAGCAATGTGGTCAGTGAATCTTATCATTATATCCTTTTACCTAGAATTTCAGTTCCAGTCTTGAACTTTTGTTTTACTTCCGCCACTGTTTCTTCGATGTATAGAGTGAACAGTAGGGGCGAAATACTGCATCCCCGTCTTACACCCTTTTTATCCGAGCACTTCGTTCTTGGTATTAAACCTTTACTCTTCCCTCTTGGCTGTTGTACGTATTGTGTATCACCCATCTTTCCCTATACCTACTCCTATTTTTCTCAGAATTTCGAATATCTTACACCACTTGACATTAACGAATGCTTTTTCGAGGTCAAAGAATTTTACGAACGTGCCTTGATGTTTCTTGATTCTTACTTCCATTATCAACCACAATGTCAGATTTGCCTCTCTGTTGCCTTTACCGCTCCTAAATCCAAACTGACGCTCATTAACAAATCCTCAATTCTCTTTTCCATTCTCCTGCATATTGTTCTTGTCAGAAACTTGGATGCATGAGCTGTTTAGCTGATTGTACGGTAATTGTCGTACTTGTAAGCTCTTGCAGTCTTCGGAATTGTGTGGATAATGTTTTGCCGAAAGTCAGATGGTACATCGCCAGACTTACATTCTACACACCAACGTCAAAAGTCATTCTGTTGCCACTTCCCTCAATGACTTCAGAAATTCAGATGTATTGTTATCCATCCTTCTGACTTATTCGACATTAAGTCTTCCGGAGCTCTTTCAATTTTTGATTCTAATGATAAATCTCCGTATCTCTTCTATATCCAGTCCTATTCCTGCCTATATCACATCTTCAGTCATCCGCTCATAGAGGCCTTCAGTACACTAATTTCATATACTTGCCCTCACCTCTGCACTTACCAGTGGAATTAACACAGCACTATTAATGTTAGGGCTCTAGCATTTAGTTTTACCGAAGGGTGTTTTCACTTTCCTGTATGCTGAGTTGGTCCTTCCGACCATAATTTCTTTTTTGAGTTCTTCACGATATTAACGCAGCCATTTCGCCACGGCTTCATTACACATCCCATTTATTTTATTCCTAGGTGAATCGTATTTCTGCATTCCTTGATTCCCCTCAGCAATTTTCTACTTCCTTCTTTCACAGATCAACTGAAGTATTTATTCTGTTACCCATGATTTCTTCCCAGTCACCTTCGTTTTGCAGACAGTTTTCCTTCAATTTTTGTAATTGCCCTTTTTAGAGATGCCGATTCCTCTTCAACTGAACCGCCTACTGAGCTATTCCCTATCGCAGTCTCTATAACCTCTGATAACTTCAAGCATAACTCTTCATTCCTTAGTACTTCCAAATCCCACGTCTCTGCACATTGATTCCTCCTGACTAATCTCAGCCTGCTCCTCATCAATATTAAATTGTGATCTGAGTCTATATCTGCTCCTAGGTAAGTCTTACAATCCACTCTCTGATTTCGAAATCACTTCCTGATCAAGATGTAATCTAACTGAAATTTTCACGTATCTCTAAGCCTTATTCAGGTATACCTTCTCACCTTGCGGTCCTTAAACAGAGTATCTGCTATTACTAGCTAAAATTTATTGCAGGATTCTATTAATTTTTCTCGTCTCTCATTCCTAGTACCAAACCCATATTCTCCAGTGACCCTTCTTTTTTCTATATCTTCCCTACAACCGCATTCCAATCCCCTATCACTATTAGATTTTAATCTCCCTTTGCATACTACCTGTCCAATATCCTGACAAACTTTCTCTATCTACTCATCCCATGCTTGCGACGTTGACATGTGTACCTGAACTATCGTAGACGGCATTGGTTTCCTGTCGATTCTGATGAGAACAGCCCTATCACTGAACTGTTCACAGTAACTTACTCTGTGCCCTTACTTCCTATTCATAATTAACTCTACTTCCGTAATCTCATTTTCTGCCGCTGTTGATATTGCTCTCTATTCATCTGACCAGAAATCCTTGTCTTGCTTCCATTTCACTTCCCTTGCACCCATTATATCTAGAATGAGCCTTAGTAATTCCCTTTTGAGATTTTCTAGTTTCCCAACCACGTTCAAGCTTCTGACATTCCACACCCCGACTGGTAGAACGTTGTTCGTTATTCAGTCTTTCTCTCATGGTCTCCTCCCGCTTGGCAATCCCTCTCGGAGATCCGAATTTGGGTTATTCCGAAATTTTAATGGCTTGCAGTTGACCACCACATACCACATGGACTGAACATCCCTATCGTTTTCCCCACGACCTTCCAGCGGACGTGTTGTTGTTTGGCTCTATGGCGTTCGGAAGTCGACCCGTAGACGTGTTGCGGTACAGCGAGGTGAACACAGCTAAATTTGACGTAAAAATGGCTTAGATGGTGTAAACAGGGAGGAACGTCTCGTGTTGTCGCCGGGAGTGCGAGAGAACATGGTGCAAATGATCCCAACAGGAGGCCCGCCAGGCTTTGTGGGGAAGTCTTCTATAGCTTGTGTGTTCAGGAAGAGGGCAACCACCCTGTCTGGAACGACCTGGTAATCTCGATTAGGAGGGAGAATGAGGGGTCCGTAATTGACTTTGAAAAGATGTCTGTGATAACGAAGGATCCGACGCTGTTAACGAACGTCTTGCAGTCGAGGCTGGCATAGGTAGGACTTGGGCCAGGTGAGGTAGACGGGAAACGAGTAGGTGCTGACAAAGTGTGTACGTTGAATGACGTCCATGGACCACAACCGTTGGTCGACGAAGTGAGTTCGGACGTGTTGCAGGAGTTTCTGATAGGGCCATAGAGCGGCGTATGTTGCTACTGAAATCGATGCAACCATATAGATGTGTCATAAAGTGGGAAGGGGAGACACATCCTGAAAGCAATGCTGCCCGTACATACGTAGCTGACTGATTTTTCGCCATTAAGGGAGCCATACCGTACTTACGTATCCAATACAATGCGGTTAGGACATCGTTGTCGTTTCGGCGCAGCATCACTAGATCGTCGGTGTAGGCTGTAGATTGAAGCGTAACCCCACCGATCATCATGTTCGTAACCTTCTGGCGAAGGCTACATAACAGAACATCAAGCACCAGTGCATGAAGGAGTGTTCATAACTGGCAATGCTGCCCTGCGACATGAATAGAGCACGTAAGGCGGCCGTTCATCAGGACTTTTGAGGTCGCCCTTCGAAGGAGGCATATGACCACGGTAAAAAAGGACTGCGGATACCTCATGTTGAGGAGAGAGTGTCTCAGGTAAGCATGGGCGACGCGGTCGAGGCCCTGGCTCAGAGTCCATGGATGCCAGATCACCTGGTAATTTATCCGTCTTTGCCAGGGCATCACATAGCGATATCTACACAAAGCAACTTGGACATGATCCGGTCCTCCTAACGACACTGTCATAAGAGATGCCGTTAGACAGCGTCCGACGAATTCTTGCCGCGAAGAGGCAGGTGAATATTTTCATGCCACCATTACGAAGTGTTAACAGACTCCGTACCATAGCTTTCGGTTTCGGGTTGGGGATGACCATCCCTTCACTGGAGGTAGCAGGAATTGACGTCTCGGGGGACAGCAGGTCTTGATAGATGGATAGCCAATACTGTGCGAGTAAATACTGGAGCGTTGGATAGAACTCCAGAGGCAGCACGTCGAAGCCCGTTGATCTGTTGTTCTCACCTTTACTGATCGCGCCGCTCTCATAAAGCGGGAAATTCGTACACACTTCGTCTTATGTAGGGCAACCATAGCCGAAATATTTCATGGTGTGAATAAACAATCCTGTTTAAATAGAATCTTTAATCCTTTGGCTTTTGCTGACAAAAATGTGCAGCCAGTTCCCGACATGTCAGTCAAGTTATCTGGTTATTTAATGTTGGCGACACTCTGCATGCTCATCTTCCCTCATATACCTATCCACAAAGTTATTTGGCAAAGTCAACAGCTACGCTTCCTCTCCAGGCTGTCTTCAATGTAGGGTGGGGATGGTCTCAGCCCGCATCACATTTTGTCATTGACGCTCGCACATTCGTGAGTTCGTGAGCCAGAAGTTTTCAGTACCTGGATATACAGGGTGTTACAAAAAGGTACGGCCAAACTTTCAGGAAACATTCCTCACACACAAAGAAAGAAAATATGTTATGTAGACATGTGTCGGGAAACGCTTACTTTCCATGTTAGAGCTCATTTTATTACTTCTCTTCAAATCACGTTAATCATAGAATGGAAACACACAGCAACAGAACGTACCAGCGTGACTTCAAACACATTGTTACAGGAAATGTTCAAAGTGTCCTCCGTTTGCGAGGATACATGCATCCACCCTCCGTCGTAAGGAAACCCTGATGCGCTGATGCAGCCCTGGAGAATGGCGTAATGTATCACAGCCATCCACAATACGAGCACGAAGAGTCTCTACATTTGGTACCGGGGTTGCGTAGACAAGAGCTTTCAAATGCCCCCATAAATGAAAGTCAAGAGGGTTGAGCTCAGGAGAGCGCGGTGGCCATAGAGTTGGTCCCCCTCTGAGAATCCATCGGTCACCGAATTTGTTGTTGAGAAACGTACGAACACTTCGACTGAAATGTGCAGGAGCTCCATCGTGCATGAACCACATGTTGTGTCGTACTTGTCAAGGCACATGTTCTAGCAGCACAGGTAGAGTATCCCGCATGAAATCATGATAACGTGCTCCATTGAGCGTAGGTGGAAGAACGTGGGGCCCAATCAAGACATCACCAACAATGCCTGCCCAAACGCTCACAGAAAATCTGTGTTGATGACGTGGTTGCACAATTGCGTGCGGATTCTCGTCAGCCCACACATGTTGATTGTGAAAATTTACAATTTGATCACGTTGGAATGAAGCCTCATCCGTAAAGAGAACATTTGCACTGAAATGAGGATTGACACATTGTTGGATGAACCATTCGCAGAAGTGTACCCGTGGAGGCCAATCAGCTGCTGGTAGTGCCTGCATACGCTGTACATAGTGCGGAAACAACTGGTTCACCCGTAGCACTCTCCATACGGTGACGTGATCAACGTTACCTGGTACAGCAGCAACTTCTTTGACGCTGACATGAGGGTTATCGTCAACTGCACGAAGAATTGCCTCGTCCATTGCAGGTGTCCTCGTCGTTCTAGATCTTCCCAGTCGCTAGTCATAGGCTGGAATGTTCCGTGCTCCCTAAGACGCCGATCAATTGCTTCGAACGTCTTCCTGCCCGCATCTCGTGGTCGTGCGGTAGCGTTCTCGCTTCCCACGCCCGGGTTCCCGGGTTCGATTCCCGGCGGGGTCAGGGATTTTCTCTGCCTCGTGATGGTTGGGTGTTGTGTGCTGTCCTTAGGTTAGTTAGGTTTAAGTAGTTCGAAGTTCTAGGGGACTGATGACCATAGATGTTAAGTCCCATAGTGCTCAGAGCCATTTTTGAACGTCTTCCTGTCGGGACACCTTCGTTCTGGAAATCTGTCTCGATACAAACGTACTACGCCACGGCTATTGCCCCGTGCTAATCCATACATCAAATGGGCATCTGCCAACTCCGCATTTGTAAACGTTGCACTGACTGCAAAACCACGTTCGTGATGAACACTAACCTGTTGATGCTACGTACTGATGTTCTTGTTGCTAGTACTGTAGAGCAATGAGTCGCATGTCAACACAAGCACCGAAGTCAACATCACCTTCCTTCAATTGGGCCAACTGGCGGTGAATCGAGGAAGTACAGTACATACTAACGAAACTAAAATGAGCTCTAACATGGAAATTAAGCGTTTCCGAACACATGTCCACATAACATCTTTTCTTTATTTGTGTGTGAGGAATGTTTCCTGAAAGTTTGGCCGTACCTTTTTGTAACACCCTCTATATGTTGGGTTTAAATAGAAAGTTTAATCTTTGAATGGCAAGCACCTGAAGATGCAAGTTTAATTTGTTAAACTGGTCGTGTTCTCGAACAAAGAATTCTAAAAGTCACAGCTGTCTTGTTTATTGAAATCGGGAAATTTGGGTTCAAGTTCCAGTCCGGCACATATCTTCATTGCCGCAATTTCAGTACACAGCTCGAGGTGGTCCATATACGCAACTGCGGATACATGTCCCGTAATCCTTGACGCCTGTGTTTGCTGCAGCGCCTGTTCCTTCAGACTTGCATGCATGTCCGAAAGAACGTTGCATCGTACTGCTTAATAACACATGCATTGCTATTTAGTATTTATTCTCCAATACCAGACTTTCGACTCTTTATAAATATGTCCTTCCTGGACGGCAAAATACGTACCGTGCGAGTGCAGGTTACAACTCATGTATCTCGTCAAGTTTAGGTCTCTCAGTGATTTTTGCTCAGATGGGCGAAGCAGTTAAAGCGACCTCTCGATTAAAGCGAACAGTCCAGATTAGAGACCTGATCGGCCACCTATGTTCACTGTTGCATTCCAACATACAGCCGAAAGTGCTTCATATTCGCAGCTGCGAATGCATTTCCTGTTTCTCCTGATTTCTGCCTGCATGCATGGATGTCGGAAGTTCAAATGGCTCTGAGCACTATGGGACTTAACATCTGTGGTCATCAGTCCCCTAGAACTTAGAAATACCTAAACCTAACTAACCTATGTACATCACACACATCCACGCCCGAGGCAGGATTCGAACCTGCGACCGTAGTAGCCGCGCGGTTCCGGACTGAGCGCCTGAACCGCTAGACCACCGCGGCCGGCGCGGATGTCGGAAGGAAGACTGCACCTTACTTGTTAATAACACAGGCACTTTTATTTCGTAATAATCCATGGTTGCAAAATGTTGATGCAAATTATTTACAGAGAATAGAATAACTAGCAGAAGCAGATCTCGAAACTGACTCTTCGATTCCTCACATATGACAGATTGAAGAGAGACAAAACTACTGTAGCAGAATCTGCAGATGCGAAGGAAGCTTTTGCCTATGGTGGCAGGACTGCACTCAATTAACTTATAAAGATAGCAATAACAAAACAAAGAGAGTTACGAGTTATCTACAACGTGTATAAAAGTCAGACTGGAATAATAAGAGTAGTGATGCATTAGTTGGAAAAATAGTGAGAAAGGGATCCAGTGTAATTCCGAGTTATTCGATCTCTACATTCAGTAAAGAGTAAAGACAACCTAGGAGAAATTTGGAAAGAGAATTAAAGTTCAAGAAGATGATATTATAGGTTTTGACACTGCATTTCCATCAAAGACGATAGAGGAGTTGGAAGAGTAGTTGGATGGATTAGATAATTTCTTAAAAAGAGGTTGTAATATGAAATCTACAAAAGTAAAATGGAGTGAAATGCAATCGAACTGCATCAGGCGTTATCTAGCGAATTAAGATTAGCAAGTGACACATTCCAAGTAGTAGGCTACTTTTTATGCTTTGGGTATCAAGTTAATTGAAATGACCGAGGTAGGGAGGATATGAAACACAGACTGTCTACAGCAAGGAAAGTGTTTCAGTAAAAGATGAATTTAGTTACGTCGAATAAAAGATGAATTAAGTTACGTTGAATGTTAAATTATGTGCTGTAAAGTTTTTTCTGAAGGTATTTATCAAGACTGTAGCCTTCTACGAAAATGAAGCATATATAACTAGCTGCTCAGACAAGTAGAGAATATAATCTCTCAAAATTTGGTGCTGCTGTAGAAAGATAAGGTGCTGATGGGTAGATAGAGCTACTAATGAGGTACAAAATCGAAAGGGGAAGACGAAACTTCCGACAATTTGACTAAAATAAGGGATCGGTTGATACAAGACATCCTGAGGCATTAGTGAATCGTCAGTTTCGTAACTGTAGTAAGTCTAGGAGACAGTTAAAAACAAGGCTCGAATACAGTAAGCATGGTCGAACGGATGTAGCTTGGAACAGCTATGCAGAAATGAAGGAGCTTTCACACGACAGACAATTCGGAAGTTTGCATCAAGCCTGTGTTTGGACTGATGTTCACAACAGCTGCAACACCTATAATTAGCTGACTACGATTTCAGCCAATATTCGTGGCAGCATTAAGAAGAGTAGGTTATCAATATTATCAATTGCTCACAGATAATACAAAATGGTTTCTTATAATATCATGGCAGTACTTGTTTACAGGTAGGTCAAAATGTTGTAAGAAGATTTTGCAACCTCAATTGACACTGTACTGCGAATTATGGAGTAAGTTGGGAACCTTTACCCGTAAGTAGCTAAAAGTGATACCTTTCATCTCTCTGTGTTAAGAGTATATATTTTACAGCCTCTTAATTGAACGTGAATCCTAGGTACCAAACCTGTTTTGAACAAGAAACCGAAAATAAAGAAATGCACGGCTCAAACGATGGGCTATTCCATCGCGGGTCAGATGTACTGAAATGGTGACCTGGAAAGGCTTCCGTTCAGATCAAAGAGCTGGTTATTAATTCGAGTCTAAGAGAGTCCCTGCCCAGCGTACAACAGTGATGGTGAGAGACATTTCCGACACAAAAGGGCGTCACCTTTAATTACGTGCAGGTAACAATAGACAGAAATGATAAATGTCGAATCCGGTCAGTCGGCGAGGCAGAAAAGGGGGGTTATGTAAATAAAAAAACATGAAGAGTACTTTGATGTTGTTTGTTGTTAGGTTGCTGTCAAAACCGTCCACGCGGCGATTAAAAAATCTGCCTCGTTTCAGAGTTAATTGAAATATTCATTCAGCGACTGATGAAAGGGATATGACGTGCCGCTTATGTGCGTAAGAGTTTAATCCATTCTATTCGCTTGTGGAAAAAAGCTTACTACCAGTTACACACTTGCAGATGGCGTATCTGTACACGACTGTAATCTTCGCAGGTGAGCGTGAGCACTGCTGGGCTTCAAAATTGCAACTCCATGAAGAATAGCACACAGCGAAGTTACACCTAATGCGTTTATACAGTGTAGCAGGAGTAATGCATCATTAAATTTGGTGGGGCTGTCAAGGTGAAGCATAGCGCCATTACATCGCGTCTACTTAGTCCAGTCAAAGAAGCAAAACCCTGGGGAAAATGGCGTAGTCTTGAATTTTTGCACAGTGTTTGGACGGAGTGTCAGGAACGACGTTCTATGTATCCTGTCCTGTGGTGTGTGGCGTTGGGTTGGGGTGCGTTTAAAGGTCACTTTCTTAGGTTTGTCTCGAACAAATCGAAAACTGTAGCTTCTAGCGAAAACATTTCCCAGTAGAAAACTAAACAACGTTAAATTTCCCACAAAAAGGTAACATTTAATTTGTCCCTAGGATTACTAGTTTCTGTCTTTAGGGGACAGGATAATCGCAATCAAAAATATTGTTCTCTCCAGCCGAACAGGCCTCATAGGGCCCTACGGTTCCGACCGACCGCCGTGTCATCCTTTATCGATAGTTGTCACTGTATGCAGAAATGGAGGGCCATGTTTGCCCGGCTCTTGTCAGATTTCGTGACCAGAGCCGGCAGTTCTCAATGAAGTAGCTCCTCAGTTGCCTTAACGTCTGAGTGCGCCCCGACTTGCCAACAGCTCTCGGCATTCCCAGATGAATACCCATCCAAGTGCTATTCAGGCCCAACACCGCGGTGATCTGACGTGAACAGCTGTTACCATTTCGGCAACGCTGTTGGCTACAAGGTGTTCTAGCCGCACAGAATTAATGTTTATAATTAAATGAAGAGCGTTAAAAACAGATATTGAATGTGTGTACCACATCCTGGGCAGAAGAAGCGTATTAATGGATATATTGTATTTTAGGGATGAAACAGGTTGGTAGGGCGAGATGTGGGGCTAGAAGTGCGAGCGAAGGTTGTTAGGAGATTGTGTTCATGCACTTCTTCAAAGGTCTGCAAACTGCATGTCAAGGTGATGGATGATATCTCATTCTGTTTATCCTCTGCATCAGGAGAAGTAACTATGCGGTGTTTCAGTAAATTATACGGCATTCCACAGCGTCCCTTATGGTTCACTGGCGACACACTGCACGGACGTACGCGAGGAGTATTTTGCACAAAATGTAACAGTTCATGGAAAGCAGATATGAGTTACTAATAACGCTAACGCAAGTAATGCATATGGACAGAGACTACGTAAACCTCTGCATGCGGACACTGCTATAAGAAATATTGATTCTTAATCAGCCCTTAAGGCAGCTGTAGTTTTCCTCCGGGAAAACCAACTTTCCCCCACCATTGGCACTCCGTTATACAGATTGTCCAAAAAAAGAGTCCAATATATTGAGAGGTAGTAGTACTCATTGAAACAAGAGAAACAGGTCAAATATGCGTGGATCCATAAATGCATACTTTCTGAGGTAAGTCCATTCATGACGTGAGGTCCATTCATGACGGTGCACCTTTCTGTCCCCCGGAGTAAGAAATGCCGCACCCTTTGAAGTAAACCCGGTTGTATCTGCTGGCTAGCTTTGAAGACGCGGTCCGAATAGTGTCAGCACATCGTTCAATGGCGTAGCATAGACAAATTCGATCAAGTGTCCCCATACCAAAAAGTGTAGGGAATTGAGGTCTGGGGAACGAGCAGGCCGAGGGGTCTCTCCCACTGTTCCCACCCCCATATTACGAACAATCTAGCTGTCCTGAAACGTCAGTGTCAGATGTTCGCGCACACTGTGATGAAAGCGTGCTGGTGCGCCATTTATTGCTGCGATGGCACAGTCTCCAGCAAGGTAGGTGAAGAATACTCAGTATTGTAGAGCACTCAATATAATGTCGTTTATTGAAACTGAACTACACTTCTCGAAATATCACTATATACACACAAAGAAAACAAATAACATATAGACGACTATTCATTAAGAGCGTTGGTGAGGTCTGTCGGAGCTGGTCCTAGCTCGGCGAGGAACTGGCTGTACTGCTGCTGCGCTGGCCTTATAAAGCCGGAGGAGGTCGGCGGAGAACTCCTAATTTTCCTGTCTCTGTGAGGCGACCTCATTAGTCTCTAGCAAGTTCTGTTTATTTTGAAGAATTGTTTTCCTCTTGGTTGCGCCTGCAAGTGCTTGTGTAGGTAATATGGTACACAGAGGTGTTTTGAGTGTTGTCTGCCTGGCAGGGGCCGTCTGTGGCAGACGTAACAGTAGGCGATACGTTAATGGGGAAGTCCACATAATGCGCCCCAGTTAACCTCTGTGGTAGCATGGCTTCAAATGGCTCTGAGCACTATGGGACTTAACATCTATGGTCATCAGTCCCCTAGAACTTAGAACTACTTAAACCTAACTAACCTAAGGACGTCACACAACACCCAGTCATCACGAGGCAGAGAAAATCCCTGACCCCGCCGGGAATCGAACCCGGGAACCCGGGCGCGGGAAGCGAGAACGCTACCACACGACCACGAGCTGCGGACGTGGTAGCATGTATGGCTCTCTTAATCTATCGCCCATCACGCCTACCCATACGTTGACTGGGATTTTGTATTGATGTCCACTTTCTTGAATTACTTGGGGATTTACATCTGCCCATACATACTGGTTATGAAAAGTCATAACACTATCTCTTCTAAACTCTTCCTCATAGATAAATAAGATCTTGGATGTGAAAAGTGGATCTGCGTCATTCGTCTGCAACAACCATTGATCCAGCCGTTGTGGCCGAGTGGTCCCAGGCGCTTCTGTCCGGAACCGCGCTGCTGCTACGGTCACAGGTTCGAATCCTGCCTCGGGCATGAAAGTGTGTAATGTCCTTAGGTAAGTTGGGCTTCAGTAGTTGTAAGTGTAGGGTACTGATGACCTCGGATGTGAAGTCCCATAGTGCTCAGAACCATTTGTACCGTTTGAACAGCCATTGACAAAACCGCCCTTAGTCATGATGAACGTGAGGCCTTAGAGGCTGAAAGCACTGATGGTGATATGGGTACGGCAATTATTCATGAAGCTACCTACCGGCCCTTTCGAGGAGGCACGGTGCTTTGCATCTGAATAGAAGTCGGCTGGGACATGTTGCAGAGTCAAAGGTAGACATACTGTGAAGCCGAATGCAGCTGCAAGTAAAACGGCAGCATTTGTCTGCTTAGAAAACGCCAGCACTTTTGCGTTTCTTTCGCAGCACTTGGAACAGAACACCGAAGCAAATATCATCCAGTTAGAAACGCTTTCGAAACAAAATACTTTCAGCCTTCCAGCTAATATTTTTTTTTTGTCACAAATAGCCAAGCTTCGCCAAATTAGCGTCCCCTAGAGAATTCATTACAAGTGTCGTAGTATCGTATAGATCTATACCTGCATGCGGTTACGAGGTGGGTCCACAAGGTTGCACAGGAATGCCGCAGCCACGTCAAGCCACTGGCTGGGAATATAATTGTGCAGTTACGGGAAACTGAAGTCGGCGTTTTAACCGCTGTTCTAACATGTTCCACATGTTTTGTGTGGGGCTCGTGTTAGGTGAGTCGAATTGTAATACGGTGGGGGAGTGTTCAGAAAACCAGTAACATATTCTTCAAGCCCTATGACCTTTGCTGTTGTCTTCTTCATATGCCTGTGTGAGAAATGGTCTCTTGGGAGGTTACCGACAGCAAACGTTCTCAGTATGCAGTTCCCCTCATAATGCTGCCTCCTAAATGGTGGAGATGAACCCTCATTCACTACCCGCAGCAATTACTGTAGGGTCTGGAAGCGATTTTGATTCAAAAGCCGCAAAATGCGTCTGGGAACCCTCTCAGTCAGCATCTTTTCTGACACACAATTCTGACGCTCTGTTTCGTGACCACATGTTTTGCAAAAATGCTTCTAATCAGGTTGAAAAATCCGCCATCATACTCCAATGAATGCCGCATCTTGACACACCGGATGGGTGCGGCCACAGCCAGACACGGTTTTCCCCTATTTCGCTCTTGTCACGTCCTTACATTTATCCATGTTTACCTAAAATGCCCACTTAAAACATCACTGATCTCTACTTCCCGATGCTGAGGCAGTGCGCGAACGGTTGAGCACGTGACTCCATCGCTGACCCGTCTATAAAAGCTTAACGATTCATCTGCGCTTGCGCTCATGGATCACAAACTTTGGTATAAGAAATCCAAACGGCTGTTCAGATGGACCAGATGGATCTGAGCACTATGGGACTTGACATCTGAGGTCACCAGTCCCCTAGACTTAGTGCTACTTAAACCTAACTAACCTAAGGACATCATAAACAGCCGGCCGGAGTGGCCGTGCAGCTCTAGGCGCTACAGTCTGAAGCCGAGCGACCGGTATGGTCGCAAGTTCGAATCCTACCACGGGCATGGATGTTTGTGATGTCCTTAGGTTAGTTAGGTTTAATTAGTTCTACGTTCTAGGCGACTGATGACCTCAGAAGCTAAGTCGCATAGTGCTCAGACCCATTTGAACCATTTGAACATCACACACATCCATGCCCGAGGCAGGATTCGAACCTGCGACCATAGCAGCAGCACGGTTCCGGACTGAAACGCTCAGAACCGCTCGGCCACAGCGGCCGGCCCCAACGGCAATACTTTTAATAAAATATATTAATTACGCTACTAGTTTCGTCACTATGCTAATGTCATCTTCGGGTTCCTAAGCAAACCGGAAGCCAAGCTTCGGCGGATAAGGAAAGGTCCCATGTATACTCATTGCCTCACAAATTTCTATTTACACGATGTGTGTACTCCAGCCGTTTAAGAACATCTGTCACACCTCTATATCAGATATCTTAACAGTTGTTGTTAGCAGAAGTGTACACATCACGTAAATAGAAATCCATCAGACCAGCCAATACACGTGGTACCTCTCCTAGTACACCGACGAGTGGATATCATCATCAAGTTTGCATAGGGGCCTGAGGATGACAGTAATGGAGCGCCGAAACTGGTCGCGTAATCAATAATTAACGTAATTCATAAAAAGTACAGCTCTTGATATTCCTTATTTTTATAACTTTATAACCACCCGCAGTCACATGTCCATATCAGTGACGGTTCATCTAAAGCGTTTTTGTAAGGTGAGCTTATACACAGCAGTCGAATGAAAACGAGACATATGTAAAAAGTAAGTTAATATTTATTATTTAAGAAGCAATCGCCAAAGCTTTTAGTACTTTTATCGCACTGTGAGACCAAATTGTCATTGTCTTCATGGAGAAATGTTTGTGGTTCCTACAGAAACAAGATGAAACTTGGTGTAGCTGGGATTCACAGTCATATAGAATTTTTTGAGGGACATCATTCTTCCGCCAGTGACTGTTATGAGTCTTTATTACACTACTGCAATTTCGGTCATAGGCCATTGTCAAGTACTGATATTATAGCTTTAAGTCACGTCAACGTAATGTAAGCTGACACATTTGTATGTCTTATTTTTTCCTTTATTGAATTTCGATTCCCCCCCACCTGGGAGGGGCGGGCTGACAGCAGATTAATGCGCTGCTCTACAGCTGAGAGAAAAATTAAATAAACAATGGAGAGGGAACAAACAATATAAAAAGGCGATAAAATGGTCACGTTGTTAATAAAAGTAAAATGGCGGAAAGTTGCAAACCTTAAAATACAAAACCACGGCGTTAACGATGCGGATGAAGACACAGGAAGGAGACGTGCACAATTAAAAAACACGGCGACAGTCTTGTTTCTGTTCGCATGAGAGAAAAACACAACTAGCGACAGTAGGGTTGCTGTTCGTAGCACTGACAGGGAATCCACAACACTGAACACTCACTTAAAACAGCACTGTAGAGGTATCACGGCGGCAGATGGGGGGCGGGGTGGAGCTTGTATGTCGTTGTCAGTACTGTTGAATACACTCGTGACATTGTTACACAGTGCGAGTTAAGCCATTACTAGTCACAAATGCATTAGACCACAACTGCAGTCTACTGTTTGAGTAGCCTGCAGACAGTAGTCGGCAGCTGTGGTCTAATGCATTTGTTTAACGAACATGTGCACTTACAGATTATGTTATTTGAATATGTGTGCTCGCACTGTGTAACGAGTGTATTTAACAGTACTGACAACGACACACAAATCGACTTCTTTGTCACCATTTATGGCCGTCCTATCGCCTTCACCCTCACCCTTAGGTACCTTGGCGTCACCCTCGATCGTCGCCTCTCCTGGACCCCCCACCTCCGGACAATCCAAGCCAAGGCACGCTCCCGACTCCGTCCCCTCAAGCTCCTCTCTGGCTGCACATGGGGTCTGGATCCCTGCACCATCCTCCACACATATAATTCCCTCATTCACCCTATCCTCTGCTACGCCCACCCTGCCTGGATCTCTGCCCCTCCTACCTTTCACAAATCCCTTCAAATCCTCGAACGCCATGCTCTCCACCTCACCTATCGCATCCATCTCTCGTCCTTCACGTGGATCCTGTACGACCTTATTCCGTTCCCACAGCTCCTCCTTTTCCTCGAACGGATACCGATCCTCAACACCTCCTGTAAACTAGATCTCCCTCACCCGCTTGTCTCTCCCATCCTCTCCCACCCCGATCCACTGCGCGCCTGTATTCCCACATCCCACCTGCTCTCCATCTCTCCACTCTCCTTACCAAGGTTGCTTCCACCAGCTCCCCCTCCCTCATGATGCCCTCATTCCCTCCATCTACCCCTCCTATCAACTTTGATCCTCCTCTCCTACTTCCTGTGTTTTTTCCTCAGGGCACCCTCTCTTCCTTCTCTCCTTCCTCCCCCCTTCCTCACCTCCCCCCAGGCTTCCCCTACACCCCCATACCCTCTTTCCTACCCCCCCCCCCCCATCTTCCATGCCCCTGGCAACTCCACTCTCCCTTCCCCTTCTCCCCCAGCTTCTTCTCCTCTTTGGCAGGTCCCCGGACTCGCACACATCACGTGAATGTTAGCGCGCCAGAGATCATCGCCATCAGTTTCTGTGTGTGTGCCGTCGTGTTTTTGCTTCAGTGTTTTTTCGCCGCCCACGCTCCATCGTTCACGTCTGTCGTCTCCATCATCAGTGATCGTGCACAGTGCTGACAGTTGTTTTCTTCGCATGTGAACGGCTTCGTGTTTTACATATTTGTGCCTACTGTTTTTTTACCACCGATATGTTCTGTTACTTATGTGTCTTCATTGTTTATCTCTATTTGTGCTACCTGAGGCTGAAGAGCGGCGTAAAATTGCCGCTGCCAGCCCACCTTGTATGGGGTGTAAAATTTCAATAAAGGAAAAAAAAGACATTCAAATGATTCAGCTTACATTACGTTGACATGGTTTAAAGCCACAATATCATCACTTGATAATGGCCAAAGACCGAGATTGCAGTAGTGTGAGAAAAACTTGTAACAGTCACTGGATCGACCGCTGTGCCTGAGTGGTTCTAGGCGCTTCAGTCCGGGATCGCGCTGCTGTTCCTTTTGCAGGTTCGAATCATGCCTCAGGCATGGATGTGTGTGATGTCCTTAGGTTAGTTAGTTTTAAGTAGTTCTAAGTCTAGGGGACTGATAACCTCAGATGTTAAGTCCCATTTTTCTTAGAGCCATTTGGATTATTTGAACAGTCACTGGCAGAAAGATGATTGTACCCGTACTTGCACGGCTTCAGGTCTCCAGAAACGTGTAAATCACACGGGAGGGATCGGGAATTTATAGAGGATGTCTAAGGGCTTACGAGCGAAATATCTACAACGTAGTCGAGATTCTGAAAAAAGTAGGGGTAAGCTACAGGGAGAGACGGGTCATATACAATATGTACAACAACCAAGAGGGAATAATAAGAGTGGACGATCAAGAACAAAGTGCTCGTATTAAGAAGGGTGTAAGACAAGGCTGTAGCCTTTTGCCCCTACTCTTCAATATGTACATCGAGGAAGCAGTGATGGAAATACAAGAAAAGTTCAGGAGTGGAATCAAAATACAAGGTGAAAGGATATCAATGATACAATTCGCTGATGACATTGCTATCCTGAGTGAAAGTGAAGAATTAAATGATCTGCTGAACGGAATGAACAGACTAACGAGTACACAGTATGGTTTGAGAGTAAATCGGAGAAAGACGAAGGTAATGAGAAGTAGCAGAGATGAGAACAGCGAGAAACTTAACATCAGGATTGATGGTCACGAAGTCAATGAAGTTAAGGAATTCTGCTACCTAGGCAGTAAAATAACCAATGACGGACGGAGCAAGGAGGACATCAAAAGCAGACTCGCTATGGCAAAAAAGGCATTTCTGGCCAAGAGAAGTCTACTAATATCAAATACCGGCCTTAATTTGAGGAAGAAATTTATGAGGATGTACGTCTGGAGTACAGCATTGTATGGTAGTGAAACATGGACTGTGGGAAAACCGGAACAGAAGAGAATCGAAGCATTTGAGATGTGGTGCTATAGACCAATGTTGAAAATTAGGTGGACTGATAAGGTAAGGAATGAGGAGGTTCTACGCAGAATCGGAGAGGAAAGGAATATATGGAAAACACTGATAAGGAGAAGGGACAGGATGATAGGACATCTGCTAAGACATGAGGGAATGGCTTCCATGGTACTAGAGGGAGCTGTAGAGGGCAAAAACTGTAGAGGAAGACAGAGATTGGAATACGTCAAGCAAATAATTGAGGACGTAGGTTGCAAGTGCTACTCTGAGATGAAGAGGTTAGCACAGGAAAGGAATTCGTGGCGGGCCGCATCAAACCAGTCAGTAGACTGATGACCAAAAAAAAAGTCGAAACAACTTTGGCAGCATGTGGGCGTCCATCAGACTGGAACGTCGCCTGTAGTGGGAGGCTTCTCAGAACAGGTTACAGCCGCGCGCTCCGCATAAAGAGACCGGCGGCGTGTCTCTTGCGAGATGGCCCCATAAGTCGCGCCTCGGCCATCGAGCCGTCTGTGAAGGCAGCTAATTTCACGGTAGACGTGCTCGCCGGTGCTCACCAGGAGCAGACTGTCCCACGGGTCAGAGCGAACGAAGAGATGTCGCAGGGACGGCCACTGCTCTGCACCATATGCAGAGGGCTTCCAGGTTGACACCGCGCCAACATCTTGCACACGTTGTGGTACGCGGCAGTAACTCAAGCCGCAGTGCCGCACATTATTCCACGACTCATGAGACAAAAGCAACACCGCGTTTCATGTCACGAGCTGTCTCAGAGGCCACATTCCCGGCTCATTCGACTCCTGTGGTACGTTTTCTGCGCGGAAGCGTTAAATTTGAACCGAGGAATTGTCTAATAAAAAGTATCTAGTGTGTACTGAAGATTACAGGACATGGAACGTGCAAGAAAGAAATTACAAAAGTAACCGTATACGGAACCGCAGAATAAAATACGAAATTGAGTGCTAACAAGTGATAAAGAAGTTGCGAAGTGCATTTCAGCGAGAATGCTTCCGCGTGACCAATAAAAAGGAATTGACTTCTCGCATAATATGACTGACAGGATAATAAGGCAAAAATTTTGGAGGCTCTCCAGGTTAACAGGCGAGCAAATCCACATGTGGGCTCAAATGGCTCTGAGCACTATGGGACGTAACTGCTGTGGTCATCAGTCCCCTAGAACTTAGAACTACATAAACCTAACTAACCTAAGGACAACACACACATCCATGCCCGAGGCAGGATTTGAACCGGCGACCGTAGCGGTCGCGCGGCTCCAGACTGTAGCGCCTAGAACCGCTCGGCCACTCCGGCCGGCTCCACATGTGGAAAATACTGACGGAAGAAGGGGTATGGTGGCAGGAAATCTGTTAGGACATCAGGGAATAACTTTCAGGGTAGTAGAGGGTAAAAACTTAAGTGTAAGGCAGAGACTGGAATACATACAGCAAATAAATGAGCTCGTAGGATGCAAGTGCTTTTCTGAGACGAAGAGGTTGGCACGGATAAGAAATTCGTCGCATCCCGCATCAAACCAGTCAGAAGGCTGAAAGGAAACGAAGGTACGGTCAGCATATGGAGGGACCAAATTCATTCTCTATGTGACGTTACCAAGCCCCAGAACGACCAGCTCACTAGATAACTATCTCGATATTTAACTAACTAACACTGAGGAGACTTCTGTAGTACACCAACCAATGGTCATATTATTACATACCTGATAATCAAATTCTCCGTGAAACGTCAACTTTGTCTAAAGTAATGATAGAAGCTGAAGAAATGAATTAAAATTTGTGTCCTCGCCAGGACTTGAACCCACATCTCCTTGCTTTCTAGGCAGATGTGCTACCCATTACAGAAGCATGGCTGTATGTCATTGGACTAAGCTGGTCTGTGCAATTGCATTGCCTACTCTGCTACACTGGTGTAATGGCTTGCACACCTACCTAATAAGCAAAGAGACCTGCGTTCAAGTCCTGGCCAGGGAACAAATTTTATACCAGTTTTTCAGCCTCTAAATTATTGTCATAAGATTATCAATAAGTATACTTGAAAATTCGGAAACTTTATTCTGTTTATGGAAAATATCATTTATTAAATTTGTTTTAAACAATAGGTGACATATAAATCTTTCTGCCAAATGCGTTCGTGTAAGTACATGATCGTGTATGTTTAACATTGCATTAGTTTGGGAGCGGCCTGGAAGTTATATTATTCTTTAAGAATCAAGTTTGTCAACATCGCTAGCAGTTCAGTTTCTTACTACGACCAGTTTCAACACATCCACGCCATCATCATCACATCCTGCAACATTATTATATGTTCATGCTTGTTACAATACTGAAAGTCGCATAGTGATGCAGCGTTAGATGGTAGGGAACACAACAATGTCACAAATCAAATGAAACACAATTAAAACATACAACATGTTGTGCTAATGTCCCAACTTACAGCAGCATGGAGTATCTACATGGGCATCAACAGAACATCTTGATTGTTTTAACTGTGTTATTTGATTTGTGACATGGTTATGTTCGCTGTCACATTTTACTAACACAACATCACTATGTGACTTTGAGTATTGTAACAGTCACCTTCATATAATAATGTTACAAGATCTGATGATGACAACATAGATGTGTCTAATCTAGTCTCGGAAAAAATAGTTAACGCCTTAATTGTACATTCTCGTAATATTACTAAATAAGACACCAACATCTGCTGCTAAATCTCCTAATACACTATTCCGATGGCCTGCTTCTAATATTCATCTCCTCCACCATCGTTTTCTTCTCCCTTCATTTTCGTTTTCGTTGTTATCTGCATGTGCAATGACCCAGTAAGCCACGGCTGAAATCATTTGACCACCCATTCTCCTGGAATACGTACTCAGTGCTACACAAATCCTGTTGCTTTGGCGTAAATTCTGAAAAAAGATTTGCAACCAAAGCGACACACAGCAGACTTACAATTCGAGATGTTAACCACTTGTTGTGCAGTGGATCCAATTGGACCCCATTCCAGTTCCTAAACATTTCTGCAATATCCACAAAATCCCATTGTTTCCAGATGACACCACATCGTTCTAGTGTCTAAGCTAGATCACCAATTGGCAGCATAAACAGGAACATGAATAGACACGACGTTCCTATCATCTTGTAATCAAGTGAATGCATAGAGTTACTACGTCAGCAGACCTCCTAAAGAAGTTAGCTCATTAGGTAAGTATTGGTTATTTTTTATTTTTAAAAATATGTAATTAGAATGGATGAAATGCTTTTAAAACTGTATTCTTACAGGGAAATGTGTGTATTACTTGCAGTATTGTCAGTGAGTACGCAAATGGACCCATATGGATCCAGTGGGAATATTAGTATCTGGAGGTAGGTCTACAAGTGAGGTTATGTAAGAAAGCATTAATGTGTGAACAAACCACTTTTATGTTCCTCAGCAGACGCAAAGAGCAGACGGTCAGTAAAACAAAGAATACCTTATTGGAAACCCACCTGATTTTGTTAGGGAGTACAACAAGCATACAGGTGGAGTTTTAATGGTTCTCTATTTGCGTGACCATTACGGCACTCCAACCCCAGTTCTCGATACCAGTAATATCGTACTACTTTTCTGCGAAGTAAGAGAGATATTTTTGTGACAATATTCACATTTAGTTTTATTAATGTATAGCTACTACGATGTATCGATATATTACAGTGACATGGTTCTTGTGTGTATTCATTTCTGTGAGACTGTCATAATATTTGACTTACTTGCAACTTTTTTTTGGCGCAAATACGGACAAAGCAGACTTTGTTTCACTTTGGCCGAGGTTAAGTTGTTATTTCGCTTAGTAAAAGAACAGTCAAGTGTCGTGTTTGGTTAAAGTGGAAATTAAATATATGAAGATTGATACAAAACCGTTTTCTTGATGATGTGACACTTAAGAAGAAGTATATGTGAATTTACAAGAAGTTTAATAAAAATGTGGATCGTGAACACCAAGTCAAAAATTACTTCTACCATACCAGTGTTCTGATCTGGGATTGTTTGATCATTAAGAATATCCTGAAAAACGCATTTGTTAGGTCTTCAGATATTGCTAAAATACAGATTTGAACCTTCTAGCAGTCAAAGTGGGATCACCCTAGAATCAACAAGATGAGCCATAACGACTTCGATGAAATCTACTTAGGATCCAATGACCTTTTTACAGTGACCTCATTATTTCCATTCTCACGATACCATCCTCAGTCAATAACTTTGTTGTTGCCCGATAAAGCGATCATATGCTGCGTGAGCAACATTATTAATCTGATTTTTAACCTACTTTGCAAGTGGTGGTATTGTTAGAGAGTACACCCTCTGGACTTGCTTCTTGCGTTTTACCAGATAAAATACGGCAAAAGATATTCTCTTGACATGGGTATTCACCAGTCATTTCTTTATAATCAAATTAATACGGCTAAAGGAATGGAGTATGCCACTGGTGCAATTCCGACAACAAATGGAAACGCGGTAGCACATCAAATGAAGTAGAGACATTGGAGCTTCCAATGGAGCGTGCTGTTCATCCAGCACCTATAGACCATGTTAGGTTCGACCAGACTGGATCCTCGGCTGTGCATAACAAAGATGCAGATTGTCTATACAAGTTGCAACACATATCAGATGCGGAAAATGTGACTAGAAGTTGTGTTTACACGACAAAGAGAAATGTTTTGACCGAATTCCCACTTCGCGAACATTGTAATTTCCGTCAAGTGTGGTCCATTGTTTGTATTGATTATTATCATTTTTACCTACTAGTGAATAAAAAAGTATAAAGTATTTATTTCAAGACTTTAAAATTATGTTATGACTGTTAATGACTGTATTCATATCACGGTTCGCATTAGAAAAACTTGACCTATTAAAAAAATGTACTCATGTTTAATGTGTTGCTACAATGGAACAAGTGAAAAACAACGCTTCAATTTATTTTCTTATCCAACCTAAAATTTGAGCTGGGAACGGCGAATAAAAGTGTAAAGTACTATTGGACAAACAACAGCACAAAGATTTTTAAATGAAAAATGTATTCTTATGGTTAAACAAATGTAACATTTTTTATATCAAATGTAAATAGCGGGCGGGATAAATGTTAATAAGCCGTCGGTATGTCAGTTTAATTGGCTATCGAGTATCTGAGCACTTGAAGATATTAACTGCACTACTATTTGCAGGAGACCACTGACTTCTATTAATTTAGGGGAAAGGTGGTATGAATCGTAATACTAATAAAGTACTCGGAAAATGTAACTACAGAGAAGTACTCTGAAATCACAACAGAACACAGTTATATATTTAGTTCACCGGGTTGTTGAAATTTTTACTAGCTCAGTGTGAATTTATACATAACTAGTGATAATGTTGAGGAAATTATTGCGTATTTTCTTGTTGAACTCGAACAGTCATTCCGAGTACGGTATCTATAGCTAGTGTCAGGTCACGCTTGGACGGAATAAGAAGAGAAAGAAACATACAACAGAAACGTAAATTTTGCTATGGAAAACAATTGTTTGGTTTTCCTGACGATCCAAGTTCAAAATTTAAAATAAAAAAAATATTGTTTTTCTTGTAGTACAACGAAACTCCATGTCCGTGCAATACTGAAGTGGTCAGCCCTCCCATCTTTCACACACACTGCATGCAGTGAGCCACTGGGCTATGGGGAACGAGGCCAGTGTAAATAATGTGCTGAATGACACATTAAATTAATTAGGAATATTCGTTAGATAAAATTTTATAAGAAGAAATTTATCTGCCCAGACATCAGCCCAAAAATATTACTGTTAAAAGAAAAAGAAAAATCACTTAAATTATTTTAGGAATGAAACGATGAACTGATTTTAAAAGTGGCAAAGTGTTTTTAAGAATTCGCTACAGTGCGGCTGTTAAAAAAAAATATAGGCAATCAGTAAAATTATCTTAACCAATATGGTTCGGTAAACCATTCAGAGCAGCACATAATTTACACAACTGTGATATCGCAACAGAAGACAATGAAAATTACTTACATAGAGTCGGTCCACGGGCTACAAAGTTCAAGGCATAATTTCAGTGTTGGGGTTAAAACAGATTACATAAGAAAATAGCTTCAAACATATGAAAAATAACAAGCATTATTATTCATCGAACAGCGGTTACAATCGCAACTACAACAATTTGGGACCTTCTCCTATAACATTCCGTCCAAGCAGGACCTGACACTAGTTATAATAAGCCAGAGGTACTCGAAATGACTGTTCGAGTTACAGAAAGATAATACACTATTATTTCCTCAGTATTATTACTGTGCACACTAGTTATGTACCGATTCACATTGAGCAAGTAAAAACTTTAACAACCCGGTGAACTAAATTCATAACTGTCTTGCCAACTCAATAAAGGAAATCACAATACTCGTAAAATGGTTCAAATGGCTCTAAGCACTATGGGACTTAACATCTTAGGTCATCAGTACCCTAGAACTTAGAACTACTTAAACCTAACTAACCTAAGGACATCACACACATCCATGCCCGAGGCAGGATTCGAACCGGCGACCGCAGGAGTCCCAGGGTTCCGGACTGCAGCGCCTAGAGCCGCATGGCCACCGCGGCCGTCACTCGTAACAGTAACAGTAATTACAAAATAAATCTTGAAATACAATCATCAGTCAAACACGAAAAGTCGAAGTTAAAATTATGTAGGTTAATGATTTATTAGATTTAGTGCCTTGTGCATTAACAACTACCCACGATTAAAAGATTTTCTTAAGTAGAACCTCCAATGTACAACCAATTACATGTGTACCCAAAAAAATCTAAACGGAGGCGCCAACTGTGAGTCCAGTATCCATAGCTTGCATACCCAAAGAGTGGAATTCGCCAGTTAAGTTCAGAATGCGTCACCGCACTTCAAGTGACTGACACAGTGTGTGTATCCCAGGCAGCATAAACAACAGAGCCCAGGTAGCGGGCGAGATAAATGTCAATAAGCCGTCGGTATGTCAGTTTCATTGGCTACCGAGTATCTGAGCACGTGAAGGCATTAACTGCACTCCTATTTGCAGTAGACCATTGACTTGTACGAATCCGGGAGAAAGGTGGTATATATCGTAATACTAATAGATAAAGCACTCAGAAAATATAACAACAAAGAAGTACTCTGTTATCAGAAGAGAACACAGCAGTCTTAAACGAGGGCAGCCTCCGTATCAAATGAACATTGAGGTAGGACCACACAGTCCTAACAGTGTGGACATCGGGGTGGGGGGTGGGGGATACTGAAACACGAGAACTCGGTTTAAGCTACAAAGACGGGTGGCAGTCTTCGGTGAGTCCCGCCGTCTGGGTGACACAGCTGCTGCCCAGTTGCATCACGAAGTACTCACGATCGCCAAACGACCGAAATGATGAAAGGACCCAAGTGACATTACTAATATCAGTCAAAAGTAAAGAAAAGTTAAAGTCTACTGCAGCATGGAGTTGCACCCCTATAGCCAAGACACGGTCACGGCTAAGACATCTGGTCGTCCTTCCCGGGAGATGTTCCAGCAAGGTTCTGGTGCGGCGGCGGACAGAGGTCTGTTATCTGGCCATCACCTCACAGCAGTGTACCCATGCTTGAAGAAAGTTAGTTCTGGTGCAACTTGCTGGGAGGTCAAGCATCTAGCTCTCGCCTGTTGAGCCACATAACCGGCCGCTTCTTTTTTCGCCCTTTTTCCATACTTGGCACAGCCTCGTCCGTTGGAACGGCAGACTTTCCTGTATTCGTGCGCTCCTCAAAACCAAAAAGTTTCTCCATTTACAGTCGAATCTTTTTAATGACTGCCACCATAACGAACAAATCATAATTTCCTCACAAAATGAAAGAAGCAAAAATCTGTTTACAGATTTCGGTTTCTCTATATGTAGGCTATTACTATTGTACGGTTCCTTTCTTTTCTGTAATTACTTTCATGCGTTCATCCCTGGTTCAGTTTTTAGGTACTTAGAAATAAAATTGATATACAAATTATCGACACAGCAGCGGATCCTTCCTTATCAAAAGTTCGCGAATTATTCACCTGTTTTAATATTCATTAATTATTTATCTGCTCGTGTTTTTTTTTTCCTCGGCCTTGTGCAGCTGCCCATTTGCTTGTACCGCCGTGTGGCGTTCTAGGGAGGATGCGTTATAAAACGCAGTAACTGTAGTGATGGCTCATGGAGTCCCATACTCCGTAACAGAGCATAGGGGACGATGCGGGAGACGCGCACCGCCGTACTAGGCAAGGTCCTAGTGGAGGTGGTTTTCCATTACCTTCCTCCGACCGGAATGGGGATGAAAGATGATGATGAAGACGACACGACAACACCCAGTCATATCGAGGCAGGTGAAAATCCCTACCCCACCGGGAACCGAACCCGGGACCCCGGGGAAGCGAGAACGCTACCGTGAGACCACGAGCTGCGGACTAGTGAAGTGAGGATCTGGGTAAAACAGCACTCGAGTTCAGTTTACCTAAGTCAAGCACTTTAACTCTCAGAGGACATGTACCGACAGATTTACTGTCCCTTGCACAGCCAGGGCCCTAGTCCCGTAAGTTAAGCTGTGCTATGGAATCCTCTACGGTGTCTACATCTACATCTACAGCCATACTC
Organism: Schistocerca americana; assembly: GCF_021461395.2. Lineage (NCBI taxonomy): Eukaryota > Metazoa > Arthropoda > Insecta > Orthoptera > Acrididae > Schistocerca > Schistocerca americana. Next base: position 92,749,208 of record NC_060127.1, on the reverse strand, counting down.
CGCAAGCCACCTGACGGTGTGTGGCGGAGGGTACCTTGAGTATCTCTATCGGTTCTCCCTTCTATTCCAGCCTCGTATTGTTCGTGGAAAGAAGGATTGTTGGTATGCCTCTGTGTAGGCTCTAATCTCTCTGATTTTATCCTCATGGTCTCTTCGCGAGATATACGTAGGACGGAGCAATATATTGCTTGACTCCTCGGTGAAGGTACGTTCTCTAAATTGCAACAAAAGCCCGTACCGAACTACTGGGCGTCTCTCCTGCAGAGTCTTTCACTGGAGTTTATCTATCATCTCCGTAACGCCTTCTCGATTACTAAATGATCCTGTAACGAAGCGCGCTGCTCTCCGTTGGATCTTCTCTATCTCTTCTCTCAACGCTATCTGGTACGGATCCCACACTGCTGAGCAGTATTCAAGCAGTGGGCGAAGAAGTGTACTGTAACCTACTTCCTTCGTTTTCGGATTGCATTTCCTTAGGATTCTTCCAATGAATCTCAGTCTGGTATCTGCTTAATTTAATTTCCCTTCAGACAACTCTGTTACCAACTCTGGTACAAACGTTGCTGCGGTATCATGAAGCCCCTTTACCGTATGCAGTGCCGATCGCAACTGCAACACACTTACTGCAGTCACGTCGGCCAATCCCGCTGCTTATTATTAGCTCATGACGAACTCTACTGTTCCACGGTTCACAAAACAATGTCTTCTCTCTCTCTCTCTCTCTCTCTCTCTCTCTATACCTTCGGACTCCACCTCCGCAACAGCCTACAGGTGGTGGTGCCACTGCTGCGAATAAAAGACTCGAATTTGCCTACAGTGCCCACGGCATTTTTCTTAGAAAAATTCCATACAAATATTGCTGGTTTGAGAAATTGCGTCTCAGTGTGTCGCACTTGCATGATGAGTCCCCACAATGACTTTAATCTCATCTGGTGTGTAGTTCTACGAACATTTAAATGATCGGCAGCAGTTGTTTCGTTCTTTTCACCTTACAGTACGCTTGAGACCGCTTGCTTCGTTGTGACATCCTGCCCAAAAGAAAAAGTGTTTTCTAATATGGCCCATTCGAGACGGCTTTAGTAGGGGCTATACTATGCGAGTGACACTGCACATTAAAACATGGCGTGAACAAAAACGTCCTTGAGTGAGAGGGACACAACAGAACCTAGATGGGACGCTGTCCGAAAATAATACAGGTACTACTGTGCTAATAGTCATTTACCAGCAGTATCCCCTGAAGGATCGGCAACCCTTCGGACCGACAGGCATCGCATGTATTCATACCGCCAAGGCGTCGCCTTCCAGGATTTCAGTGACTGGTGACTGCCGTACTGAAACCAGTGGACGGTGGAGCGAACAGCAATGGAAGTCGTCCTCACTGGAAATCCACTTCCCTCCACCAAGTCACGTGAGCGGAAACAGATTTACAAGTGTACATCGGTGCAGTTCCACTCGTCGGCAGTTCTCCGTCGACGCTCCGGGCCGAATCAATTGTCGGCTAATCCCAGACCTTCAATCGAAGCTGGGTAGGAGCCGCCGCAGCGGGACTTAGAACTTTTCTACCAGCGCCCCTGAGAAGTATTTTTGGTCAGTCTTCACCGAGTACACTGTACTTTCTTCCAATGGGAAATTTCGCTACATTAGTCTCTACGTCCCGTCATCTTAATTCATATTAATGTTTTCGAGACGCACGCCTGATAGAAGACTACGAGAGTTTTGTATTAATTTTTGTGGAAAGAAGCTTTTGTCAGTGTCCTGTTGCTTAGTTAATAAATATTCCTCTTGTAGATGTCGAACGTGTTGTCTCTTAGGCGTGTCACCACAGTGAGGTATAGCAATAATGTTACTTCTAATCTTCAGCTGTATATAACAATGCCGGTAATTACATCATTCTTAAGCTTAGAATCTCGAATATACATACACTATTGGACATTAAAATTGCTACAGCAAGAAGAAATGCAGATGGTAAACGGGTATTCATTGGACAAATATATTATACTAGAACTGACATATGATTACATTTTCACGCAATTTTGGTGCATAGATCCTAAGAAAACAGTACCCAGAACAACCACCTCTGGCCATAATAGCCGGCCGGTGCGGCCTTGCGGTTCTAATCGATTCAGTCTGGAACCGCGTGACCGCTACGGTCGCAGGTTCGAATCCTGCCTCGGGCATGGATGTGTGTGATGTCTTTAGGTTAGTTAGGTTTAAGTAGTTCTAAGTTCTAGGGGACTGATGACCACAGAAGTCCCATAGAGCTCAGAACCATTTGAACCATTTTTTGTTCTGGGCATAATAACGGGATTTGAGTCAAACAGAGCCTGGATGGCGTGTACAGGTACAGCTGCCCATGCAGCTTCAACACGATACCACAGTTCATCAAGAGTAGTCACTGGCGTATTGTGACGAGCCAGTTGCTCGGCCACCATTGACCAGACGTTTTCAATTGGTGAGAGATCTGGAGAATGTGCTGGCCAGGGTAGCAGTTGAACATTTTCTATATCCAGAAAGGCCCGTACAGGACATGCAACATGCGGTCGTGCATTATCCTGCTGAAATGTAGGGTTTCGCAGGAATCAAATGAAGGGTGGAGCCACAGGTCGTAACACATCTGAAATATAACGTCCACAGTTCAAAGTGCCGCCAGTGCGAACAAGAGGTGACCGGGACGTGTAACAAATGGCACACCATACCATCACGCCGGGTAATGCGCCAGTATGGCGATGACGAGTACACGCTTCCAATTTGCGTTCACCGCGATGTCTCCAAACACGGATGCGACCATCATGATGCTGTAAACAGAACCTGGATTCATCCGAAAATATGACGTTTTGCCATTCGTGCATCCAGGTTCGTCGTTGAGTACACCATCTCAGGCGTTCCTGTCTGTGATGCAACGTCAAGGGTAACCGCAGCCATGGTCTGATAGTCCAGGCTGCTGCAAATGGCGTCGAAGTGTTCGTACAGATGGTTGTTGTCTTGCTAACGTCCCCATCTGTTGACTCAGGATTCGAGACGTGCCTGCACGATCCGTTACAGCCATGCGGATAACATGCCTCTCATATCGACTGCTAGTGATACGAGGCGGTTGGGATCCAGCACGGCGTTCCGTATTACCCTCCTGAACCTACCGATTCCATGTTCTGCTAACAGTCATTGGATCTCGACGAACGCGAGCAGCAATGTTGCGATACGATAAACCGCAATCGCGATAGGCTACAATCCGACCATTATCAAAGTCGGAAACGTGATGGTATCATTTCACCTCCTTACACGAGGCATCACAAGAACATTTCACCAGGCAACGCCGGTCAACTGCTGTTTGTGTATGAGAAATTGGTTGGAAACTTTCCTCATGTCAGCACGTTGTAGATGTCGCCGCCGGCGCCAACCTTGTGTGAATGCTCTGAAAAGCTAATCGTTTGCATATCAGAGCATGTTCTTCCTGTTGGTTAAATTACGCGACTGTAGCACCTCATCTCGTGGTGTAGCAATTTTAATGGCCAGTAGTATATAAGACGCATACGCAATTGCTTTATCACTCAAGTTGCAGCAGATGCCGGAGTGTTTACTGCTTTTTATTCGAGGCACTGGATTCGTTCGCTGCCTAATGGATGACAAATACGAGATACACCGAAGTGGCCAGTACTTCTCACAGGAACATATTAAGAGTTCGTTATACCGTGAAACGTGTGCCGTTACTTCCTCCATCATCTTGCTCCTGTTATTGTCACTGGAGCAGCCATGGTGGATGGTGGTGGTGGTGGTGGGGTGGCTAACCCCGGCTGCGAGTGGCAAACCTCTGTCTCCGCGCTGCCCCCGCCGAGTGTGGGCGCCACTGTACGCGGACACTTTGCTTCACCTCGGCTCAGAGCAGCGTGCCATGCCTGACTCAGCTCCACACCACTATCTTTCTTAATTATAACTTCTTTGGCTTGCACTTCCAGGAAGAGAAAGATTGTCCGTCTTGGTTTGGTTTGAACCCTGGGAGAACCAAGAGGGTGAGGGGGAGTTTATGCACACCTTTTGAAAATATTGTAATCTAATTAGTTATCTTATTTAAATATTGTTAAATCCACCAACTTAACTCTCATTATTAGATGTCACAGTGTCGTACTCAATATTTTCCATTTACATTGCATTGCTTACACATGTATCTACATCTACACCTACATGGACACTCTGCAAATCACATTTAAGTGCCTGGCAGAGGGTTCATCAAACCACCTTCACAATTCTCTATTATTCCAATCTCATATAGCGCACGGAAGATATGAACACTGTATCTTTCCGTATGAGCTCTGTTATCCCTTATTTTATCGTGGTGATCGTTCCTCCCTATGTAGGTTGGTGTCAACAAAACATTTTCGCATTCGGAGGAGGAAGTTGGTGATTGGCTCAAATGGCTCTGAGCACTATGGAACTTAACATCTCAGATCATCAGTCCCCTAGAACTTAGAACTACTTAAACCTAACTAACCTAAGGACATCACACAACAGCCAGTCATCACGAGGCAGAGAAAATCCCTGACCCCGCCGGGAATCGAACCCGGGAACCCGGGCGTGGGAAGCGAGAACGCTACCGCACGACCACGAGCTGCAGACAGTTGGTGATTGGAATTTCGTGAGAAGATTCCGTCGCAACGAAGGACGCCTTTCCTTTAGCAATTTCCAGCCCAAATCCTGTATCATTTCTGTGACACTCTCTCCCATATTTCGCGATAATACGAAACACTGCATTTCTTTGAATTTTTTCGATGCATTCCGTCAGTCCTATCTGGTAAGCATCCCACACCGCACAGTAGTATTCTAAAAGAGGACGGACAGGCGTAGTGTAGGCAGTCTCCTTAGTAGGTCTGTTACATTTTCTAAGTGTCCTGCCAATAAAATGCAGTCGTTGGTTAGCCGTCCACACAACATTTTCTGCGTGTTCATTCCAATTTAAGTTGTTCATAATTGTAATACCTAGGTATTTTGTTCAATTTACGGCTTTTAGATTAGACTGATTTACCGTGTAACCGAAGTTCAACGAGTTCCTTTTGACACTTATGTGGATGACCTCACACTTTTCGTTATTAAGGTTAACTGCCACTTTTCGCACCATTCAGATTTTTTTTTTTCTAAATCGTTTTGCAGTTTGTTTTGATCTTCTGACGACTTTATTAGTCGATAAACGACAGCGTCATCTGCAAACAACCTAAGACGGCTGCTCAGATTGTCTCCCAAATCGTTTATATAGATAAGGAACAGCAAAGGTCCTATAACACTGCCTTGGGGAACGCCAGAAATCACTTCTGCTTTACTCGATGACTTTCCGTCAGTTTCTACGAACTGTTACTTCTCTGACAGAAAACACAAATGCAGTCACATAACTGAGACGATATTCCATAAACGCGCAATTTGAATACGAACCACTTGTGTGGTACAGTGTCAAAAGCCTTCCGGAAATCCAGAAATATGGAATCGATCTGAAATCCCTTGTCGATAGCACTCAACACTTCATGTGAATAAAGAGGTAGTTGTGTTTCACAGGAACGATGTTTTCTATATCTATGCTGACTGTGTGTCAATAGACAGTTTTCTTCGAGGTAATTCGTAATGTACGAACACAATACATAGACGTTAACGATATGGGCCTGTAATTTAGTGGATTCCTCATACTACCTTTCTTGAATATTGGTGTGACCTGTGCTACTTTCCAGTCTTTGGGTACGGATCTTACGTCGAGCGAACGATTGTATATGATTGTTAAGTATGGAGCTAACGCATCAGCATACTCCGAAAGGAATCTAATTGGTATACAGACCAGAAGACTTGCTTTTATTAAGTGATTTAAGTTGCTTCGCTACTCCGAGGACACTTCCTTCTAAGTCACTCATGTTGGCAGTTGTTCTTGATTCCAATTCTGGAATATTTACTTCGTCTTCTTTTGTGAAGGCATTTCGGAAGACTGTGTTTAGCAACTCAGCTTTGGCAGCACTGTCTTTGTGTCTTTAAAATATATGTTGAGAGTAAGAGTCATCAACAACGAAAGAAATTTTAAGTTTCAATTTTTTTGTGGTGGTCAGAATGTTGGCAGTAAAAGTTACTGAAAGTACACAGATGTTTCCACGAGTGTGCTACAAGGTATTTTCAGGTTCCGGACCCTACTTGCACATCAGTATCTCTTTGAAAAGAATGCAGTTCATATAATTCAACAACAATTATCAAATTTGGCCTTTATATTCTTTTTAGGGTAGGCATAAAGTACCTCCGTCTCCGTGGCACCCCTTCGTAATACGCGTTATGGAAAAATGCCTTGGTATTCCTACGCCTGATCTGTTCAAAAAATGGTTCAAATGGCTCAGAGCACTATGGGACTTAACATATGAGGTCATCAGTCCCCTAGAACTTAGAGCTACTTAAACCTAACTAAGGACATCACACACATCCATGCCCGAGGCAGGATTCGAACCTGCGACCGTAGCGGTCGCGAGGTTCCAGAGTGTAGCGCCTAGAACCGCTCGGCCACACCGGCGGGCGATCTGTTCTATGGCTGGTTTTTATACTATGCCCGGCGATAACTTGTAGAAAAAGGGATTATGTGAACATATACGCCACACTGAATTGTGCCGGAGTACAAAGCCAAAGGCCATTGCTTTGTCATTGCAGATTCTGGCACGTGAAAGGGATGGAACGTAACGCCAGTACTTTTGCGCTGACATCTCTGCGTACAACATGTTTGTGTGTTAGCAGAAGAGCCAACACCGTGTTACTAGAGGAGGCCGAAATGCACGCGATTTAGCTCACGCAAGCTGGTGTGAGGAGGGAAGAACTATACTGACGTGAGGTCTGGAACACGGCAAGGAATGAAAATTCAGAAAGCGGACATAATTAGTTTGATACTTAACTATAATCCATTAATGATGAACGTAGCTCTTGACGGTACGTGATTCACAATATTATCTGTTCAGAATACATTCTTGAAGTAATTATAGTAACTGAATATGGCGCCTTGCTAGGTCGTAGCAAATGACGTAGCTGAAGGCTATGCTAAACTGTCGTCTCTGCAAATGAGAGCGTATGTAGGCAGTGAACCATCGCTAGCAAAGTCGGCTGTACAACTTGTAACGTGGGCGTGGGGCACACAATACTCTTTGCAGCCTGTACTATGGTAAGTGAGTGGGGTTTACCTTACGAGACAGGACTTTTGTATAGATATTGACCGCGTGTACCTGAATGGAGGCAAATCAGGCTTACACCCACTCGGTAATAACAATGATACGTCAAGTAAGTTCGAAATGCAACTACACGTCAGGACGGACAAAAGAAAGCTCAGCAGATGCTACCGATTTGTTAATAATACGGTCGCCAGCCTAATTAGGCATTAACTGAGTTTCTTTCCTGTATAAGTTAGTATATATTCATGCAAACCATCACGTAGTAAAACTGCTTAATATAGTAAATTCTAGAACCAGAAAATCTATTGAACTGATAGTTTCACGTTCTGTACTGATATGGAAAAACCATAAATACATAACACTACATTATCATGTATACTACAAAACTTCGTACTGTCTATTGATCTGATTAAAATCGGGCATAGATTACCCTAGAAATAGCACTTTCGAGTCACACATACAATGTCAATTTTGATAAAGATAAAACACTGATAAATTTTGACTTTTATATGGACTTTAACTTTTGCTAGTCAAACCAATTCAGAACCCTTCAGAATTCAAATGAATAAAAAAAAGGGGGGGACCCCGAAACTTTATTAAAAAAATTGATTACTTAAATCATTATGCGCTCAAGATTTCCAATATATGAGTTACTACTCTTTTTATCTGTCTCGAAATAATTAAACTTCATTACTATATCAATATTAAAGTTATCTTCCAACTTTGTCAGGCCTTCGTTATTCATTTACTGGTACATTAACAAAACAGTTCTTTAAACACCATTCTTACATAGTTAGGTCTCCAGGTAATTGTTATTAACACGAAATTTAATTTTTCATTTCGGGACACTCGGATTGCACAACATTTGTAAAGGACCCTATCTAGGTTAGTTGTCAGGATAATTGAATGATAGGAAAGTTCTGGTAAAATTTAAGTTATTATTGCGTAAGTAATTCTCTGGCCCATGCGAATACAGTACTAAAAGTTTCAACCTGCTTGTATCGATGCGGCGGTCGGCAGGCGGCGAGATGGCGAGGCACAGAGCACACTTACAACCACAGCTGTGGCTCTTGACGTATCGGTACTTTAATTCTTCTTATCATCGCAATACTTTTCCGTTTAGTGCCTATGGAATTTTGCCATGCTGTATGGGCGTTGGAACGACATACCCGAGGCTCAATGAAACTACGTCTTCCAGGAGAGCCTCCTCGCTCCAGAACGTGTTGCTCAGACCAGTGCCAAACTCCAACTACTACTGCTGAGCCCGTTGTGCCGTGCAGCGCCCGTGCGCATTTTCCCGCGCTCGCCTGCCATCCACCTTTTACCGCTCCCTTACAGACAGGGTATTCACCCGAGGTTTTGCATTCTACACATTCTAACACATTGCCTACGTATGGACCAGACGCACAGTTACAATCTTGAACATCTTACAACAGTCTCAACATTGGTTACATTTCAATTCAATTACAATATTGCTTGACATTTGACCTAAACATTAATATTCACATTGAAATTTGTTTACAGTTTTCTTAACACAATGACATGAAACAAGAAAACAAATAAAATCAGAACATCAATTACTCAAGTCTAACGAAAAATCAGATGAAAAAAAATATTATTTATATGTACAATAGTACAACGTCGTTGTTGTTACAAACTGGGGCGAGTGCTAGGGAGTCTCTCTAGACTAGACCTGCCGTGTGGCGGCGCTCGGTCTGCAATCACTGATAGTGGCGACACGCGGGTCCGACGTATACTAACGGACCGCGGCCGATTTAAAGGCAAGTGTGGTGTCTGGCGGTAACACCACACATGTTATGCTGAAACACGTCCCGATGGAGTGCGGTTTTAGAACGCTGATCATAAAAGTAAAGTGTGAAGGTTTGGGTGATCATAGGAGTTTACACGGAATCTCTCAGACTACTCGCGACTGGAGTAGTTATCCTCCGACTCGAGTTATTAAGATGAATAACGATTCAAAAATTTACTTCGAAAACCCCACCAATATCTGATGTCACTTACTTTGTAGTATATTTTCTCACACTTGGGGAAGACATAACAGGAAGATTTTATCTGCATGGGTACCTCAAATAGTTGACCACACGTCACACGCTAGCATCATTGTACGGCAACTGTGCAGCGCTGTCAGGAGTGATTAGATGATCCGCGTTTCCTGCAGTGAGGGTTCTGCGGCAGTTCGTTTAAATGGTGGCTCACAGTGTAGAAATTAAGCAGCACGGCCATTGTCAATGTACTCCAAAGTTGAAGCCCGAAAGACAGTAAAATCCCCCCCTCCCCCCTCAGCCCGCCGCCCAATGACTTCGTCATCGACAGGAAGCTCAGTCCTAATCCCATACCAACAAGGTGCAACTAAAATGTAGACACGTTCATCATGATATTCTGGCCCCACATGGACCAGAGGCTATGTCACGTCCATCCGCAACGAAACAGTGTCAACAGTTTGGTCAAGGACCCACAGACGAGGCTGGTGTTGACAGTTAAGAAAGGCCAACGATATCGACCACAGACGATATTTTACAGGAAACTGAGAGACTGTTCGTAGTAGTAGCATATTTTTCAGCCATGCGGTCATTCAAAAAATGTTCAAATGTGTGTGAAATCTTATGGGACTTAACTGCTATGGTCATCAGTCCCTAAGCTTACACACTACTTAACCTAAATAATGCTAAGGGCAAACACACACACACACACACATACCCAAGGGAGGACTCGAATCTCCGCCGGGACCAGCCGCACAGTTCATGACTGCAGAGCCATAGACCGCTCGGCTAACCCCGCGCGACTGCGGTCGTTCAAACAGCAACGAAACTAAGGAGCGGATTTCTGCCGTTGAGAAATTGAATGAATGGTGTTACTTTCCGATCGTTGCTTATACAGGCCAGGTACTAAGTGTCAGTGTCATTTTGTAGTACAGCATTTAGTAAACGTAACTTCGCCTACCATAATATTGCGTAAACTTTTCATGTTCCTTCATATGAAGTGCGACAATAAAACAATGAGACTGATGTAAAAAAAAAATGTTGCTTACCGTTTTAGTCAAGTTTAGTGTTGTCTCCTTCAAACCAGTTCCCTTCTGATTGCACATACCCTTTCCAGCGCTTCTGCCATTGATGGTAACATTTCTGGAAGTCATCCTCTGTAATATCCTCCAAGACTCTCGTCACAGCTTTTAGAACATCTTGTGCTGTTTGAAAATGGTGACCCTTGAGCGCCGTTTTGACTCTTGGAAATAGAAAAAAGTCGCACGGAGCGATATCTGGTGAATAAGGTGGCTTTGGTAGTACTGAAACTTATTTTGAGGTCAAAATTTGCTGTACTGACACTGCAGTATGGGATGGCGAATTATCGTGATGCAGAATCCAATTATCAGCAATGTTGGCACGGACACGAAGAACTCTTTCTAAAATTTATTTGTAGTAATATTGGTTTACTGTTTGTCCAGGACGTACCCACTCTTTATGAACAATTCCCTTGGAATGAAAGAAGCACACAAGAATGCATTTCACTTTTGACTTTGACATGCGAACTTTATTTGGCACGGGTGATCGCTTTGAGCACCATTGCGAACTTTGGCGTTTTGTCTCTGGATCGTACTGAAAAAAGCAACTTTCGTCACGAGACATAACACGGCTCAACAATTCTGGATTGATTTCCATTTGCTCTAACAGTGTCGGCTAGCACATTTTTCCGTATTTCTCGCTGTTGTGGTGTGAGATTTTTGGAAACCATTTTCTCACAAATCTTTCTCATACCAAGATCTTCAGTTATTATTAGAAGAACCGTTTCTTGATTGATGTTCAGTTCTTCTGCAATCATTTTCAAGGACAATCTTCGATCAGATCGTACGAGTTTACACACCCTGGCCAAGTTGACGTCAGTCCATGAGGTTGATGGTCGTCCACTGCGGTATTCATCTTCAACATTCGTTCTGCCTTCGCTTAACATTTTATTCTAACGAAAATCTTAAGCTCTTGTCATAACCTCCTCTCCAAAAGCCTTCTGAACCTTACCGTAAGTTGTCGCCGCGTTTTCACCCAATTTAACGCAAAAATAAATTGCATACCGTTGCTCAATATTATGTGGTTCCATTTCCGTAACGAGAGACACAAACGCGTGTTAACTTATTGCAGCACAACTCGCGACTTAGCAGTTGCATCGACGTGCCGCTTGGGCTAGAAACAGCTTATAAACCAAGGTCAAAGATATTGTGCCTACGCAGGCTCGTAGGGTTGCTACATCTTGCAAATATAATCAGTCTCATTAGTTTACTGTCGCACCTCGAATACTGAAACTGTGTTGTAATGAATGTACATTTCTTCTACTTATATCGTGGGAGTCTTTAGGACACGATTAATTACGTGTATTTTACTAATTGGAATGTTACAGGGCATTTGAATCTTCCACTTATTATTCCTCTCACATTATCACAGTACTTCATGAACACATCCAAACTACGCGAGGTCTAACTAAAAACTAGTTTCACCTAAAACCTTCCCATCAGAGAACGTATATTAATGTTATTAAAGTACTTCTAACGTTAACATTTTAATAGAAACAAAAGCGGTTCATTTATATTTCAAGCTTTTGCATTCTTTATTTGCCAATATTTCAATTATCAACAATATTAGTTACAAATCTGTAACGATTAACAAAAGTTCTGAATGGCTCACCTGTAAAGTACACAGAATGTGCTGGTGCGACTTTTTCTTGAGCGCTGCTCCAGTGGCTTGGACCCGTAGCAAGTCAGGTTGAAGGAAGACATCAAAGCAATTCAGATGTAGGCTGCTAGATTTGTTACCGGCAGGTAACTGTAATGGAGATGCTTCGGGAACCCAAATGGGAATCGATGGAGGGAAAGCGACGTTCTTTTCGAGAGACACAATTGTGATAATTTAGAGTACCGGTATTTGAAGTTGACTGCCGAATGATTCTACTGCGG